>NC_134675.1:4121101-5488995 GCF_030463565.1 Pelecanus crispus
GTATTGCCAACGAGTTGGCATACGATGCTGGTGTGTTCTGTACCACCTTCCACCACATGGGTCGTGTGCACCTGACTTCATCTGGATCTCTGGGTAACTGCTCATCATTCAGGTCACTATAAATCACCTCCAGCATGCCTAATTCCCTCAAGTACTGGATACCCTTCTCTACGGTGGTCCATTTGCCTGGGCGGTATATAACATCCTCCTTGAAGGGATACCTTTCCTTTATGCCTGACAGGAGTCGCCTCCAGAGGCTGAGCGTTTTTGCCCCTTTTCCAATTGCTTTGTCAATGCCCCCCTTCCCTGGAAAGGGATCCCAGCTGCTTGGCTTCCTTACCCTCTAAAATCCAGGCTACTGGCCCCGTTATCCCAGCATCGGAGCAGCCAGGTGATGGTGTGCTCGCCTGGATGACGGCTGAAATCTTTTCACATATCTCGCAGCTCACTCAGGGATAGGGATTGGGTGGTTACCATCCCATTTATGGGTTCTGCTTCTTCCTCCTCTGGTTCTCGTGATGGCCCTGGTTCATCTTCATCCCTTACTAAACGAGCTGTTTTTCTTGTGTATTTTTTCTTCTGTATAGGGGCAATTGATACCGGCGTGGGTTGTTTCTCTGGTTTAGCCACGGTGCCTGTCACTGCGGTTGGAGTGGCTGCAGTGCCTGTGGTGGGGGGTGGAGTAGCTGCAGTGCCTGTTGTTTTGTCGTCAGTTCCAGAGACCTTCAGACCCTTGAGGGTTCTGAATAGTGTTGACCACGGCTCGATAGGCATGGGCCAGCCCCCAGCATGTTGCAATGATTTGTGTCTCTGGAGCTGCCAGGGTGACAACATGCTTTTTTCCAAATACTTTACTATTTCTTCGGTATTCTGCACTTGTTCAGGGGTGAAGTTCCAAAACACTGGAGGTGCCCACTGCCCTAGGTACTTGCCCATACTATCCCACACACCATGCCACTCAACTCTCCAGCCTTGGGGCAGATCAGTGGATGATATTCTTAAATTGCTTACTAACCTTTATCGAAACCGAAACAATATTCCCAAGCAGTATCAATAGAAGTATCTTAACTGCCCATGGGTGTTCAAGATACTGAAAAGTTTTTGTAATGAGGGAGGAAGCATTATAGAAGAAGGTAGTGAAGGTGCCATTCTTTATATCCTTCATGAAAAACCTCTCAGAATAAGAAGTATAATTGCTAACTCTGTCCATGAGGTTGTACCCGAAGTACAGTAATGGCTTCAGTACAAATCCCAAATACCAAGCAATGCTCAAGGTCAGGGTTTTAATAACAAATCTCCCAGGCAAAACATCACTAATCACTGCAGAGCATAGCACACTGCAAAAAACCAACACCAGTCTTTAACATGTACAGCAAAAAAAGGAGCATGGTGCAGATCAGATGAACTAATATTGTGACCGGCAACTGTTAACAGACTCCTTAAAACACTCTGGTTAATCTGTTATTATTTGAAACCCTTCGGGCCCCACATTCGGCACCAAAAAGGACTGTCGTGGTTTAACCCCAGACAGCTACTAAGCACCATGCAGCTGCTCGCTCACTCCCCCTGCCCCAGTGGGATGGGGAGAGAATCGGAGGAGTAAGAGTGAGAAAATCTCCTGGGTTGAGATAAGAACAGTTTAATAATTGAAATAAAAGAAAGTAAAATAGTAGTAGTAATAATAACAATATAATATCAATATACTAATAATAGTGATAATAATATACAAAGCAAGTGATGCACAATGCAGTTGCTCATTGGTACAGTTTTGTGTAGCATTTGGTTTGCTCAATATTTCATAATAAGTGGATCTAGCCTAGAGAAAGCAACAAACTGGATTAGGTAGAGGTAATGTTTTTTCATATTCAGATTAATCACACAACCTTGCAGTTTTCACAGTTTTGTTTTTATTCTTTTCACATGTCTCTGGATAGGTTCCCAGAGTAACTGGGGGGAGTGGTTGCTTTTTACATAAACCATGAACATATCATAAGAGTTACAATGGCTTACCTGTTTCTTTTAAAAGTTATACTGAATATTTATCTTTATTGGACACGATTATATACTTTGTTTTACAACTTCTTCATGGAAAAAAGGCTAATTTTCATTCTCACTGTTTGTAACTCCTAGTATCTGCTTTCTGTCATAGTTGTATTTAAATGAAAAAAGAAAACCCCAAACTTTTCCATAGAGTAGCAGGACGTAAAATGATGTTAGAGACTCTTTAAATTTTGAAATCTGTTGTATTTTGGTGCTCCAAGTCTTCAAAGTACAGTAATATACAAATGTATGCAGCAGTACAAGATCCCTTTTTATTACTAAATTAAAGGAAATACTATTTCACTGTCAATCACAGAATCATAGAATCATAGAATCGTTTAAGTTGGAAAAGACCTTTAAGATCATCCAGTCCAACCATTAACCTACACTACCAAGTCCACACTAAACCAATCAAGGGTAGACTAGACTAAACCATGTCCCCAAGTGCCACATCTACCTGTTTTTTGAACACTTCCAGGGATGGTGACTCCACCACCTCTCTGGGCAGCCTGTTCCAATGCTTGACTACCCTTTCCGTGAAGAAAGTTTTCCTAATTTCCAACCTGAACCTCCCCTGGCGCAGCTTGAGCCCATTTCCTCTTATCCTTTCATTATCTACTTGGGAGAAGAGACCAACACCCACCTCACTACAACCTCCTTTCAGGTAGTTGTAGAGAGCGATAAGGTCTCCCCTCAGCCTCCTCTTCTCCAGGCTAAACCACCCCCAGTTCCCTCAGCCGCTCCTCATAAGGCCCTGTGCTCCAGACCCTTCACCAGCCTTGTTGCCCTTCTCTGGACATGCTCCAGCACCTCAATGTCTTTCTTGTAGTGAGGGGCCCAAAACTGGGACACAGTATTCCAGGTGCGGCCTCACCAGCGCCGAGTACAGGGGGACAATCACCTCCCTGCTCCTGCTGGCCACACTATTCCTGATACAAGCCAGGATGCTGTTGGCCTTCTTGGCCACCTGGGCACACTGCTGGCTCATGTTCAGCCGGCTGTCTACCAACACCCCCAGGTCCTTTTCAGCCAGGCAGCTTTCCAGCCACTCTTCCCCAAGCCTGTAGCATTGCATGGGGTTGTTGTGACCCAAGTGCAGGACCCGGCACTTGGCCTTGTTGAACCTCATACAGTTGGCCTCGGCCCATCGATCCAGCCTGTCCAGGTCCCTCTGCAGGACCTTCCAACCCTCAAGCAGATCGACACTCCCACCCAGTTTGGTGTTGTCTGCAAACTTACTGAGGGCGCAGTCAATCCCCTCATCCAGATCATCGATAAAGATATTAAACACTGCTAGCCCCAAAACAGAGCCCTGGGGAACACCAGTCGTGACCGGCTGCCAACTGGACTTAACTCCATTCACCACTACTCTCTGGGCTCGGCCACCCAACCAGTTCTTTATCCAGTGAAGAGTATGCTCGTCCAAGCCATGAGCTGCCAGCTTCCCAAGGAGAATATTGTAGGAGACGGTGTCAAAAGCTTTGCTAAAGTCCAGGTAAATGACATCCACAGCCTTTCCATCATCTACCAGGCGGGTCACCAGGTCATAAAAGGAGGTCAGGTTGGTCAAGCAGGAACTGCCTTTCATGAACCCATGCTGGCTGGGCCTGATCCCCTGGTTGACCTGCACATGCCTGTTGAGTTCACTCAAGATGAACCACTCCATAATCTTTCCTGGCACTGAGGTCAGGCTGACAGGCCTGTAGTTCCCCGGGTCCTCCTTATGGTGCTTCTTGTAGATGGGCGTCACACTGGCAAGCCTCCAGTCATCAGGGACCTCCCCTGTTAACCAGGACTGCTGATAGATGATGGAAAGTGGCTTGGCAAGCTCCTCCGCCAGCTCCCTCAGTGCTCTTGAGTGGATCCCATCTGGTCCCATAGACTTGTGAGCATCCAGGTGGTGTAGCACGTCATTAACTGCTTCCTCCTGCACTATGAGGTCTCCGTTCTGCTCCCCATCCCTATCCTCTAGCTCAGGGGCCTGAGTACCCTGTGGATGACCGGTCTGGCTGTTAAACACAGAGGCAAAGAAGGCATTAAGTACCTCAGCCTTTTCCTTGTCCTCGGTGACAATGTTCCCCCCCACATCCAGCAAAGGATGGAGATCCTCCTTGGCTCTCCTTTTATTGCTAATGTACTTATAAAAGCATTTTTTATTATCTTTTACAGCATTGGCCAGATTGAGTTCTAGCTGGGCTTTTGCCTTTCTAATTTCCTCCCTGCAGGACCTAACAAGATCCCTGTACTCCTCCTGAGTTGCCCGCCCCTTCTTCCAAAGGCGCTAGACTCTTCTTTTTTCCCTGAGTCCCAGCAAAAGCTCCCTATTCAGCCAGGCCGGTCGTTTTCCCCCCGCCGGTTGGTCTTACGGCACAGGGGGACAGCTCACTCCTGCGCTCTTAAGACTTCCTTCTTGAAGAGGGCCCAGCCTTCCTGGACCCCTTTGCCTTTCAGGACTGCCTCCCAAGGGACTTTCCCAACCAGTGTCCTGAAGAGGCCAAAGTCTGCCCTCCGGAAGTCCATAGTAACAGTTTTGCTGGCCCTCTGCTTGGCATCACCCAGAATTGAGAACTTTGTCATATCATGGTCGCTAAGCCCAAGACGGCCTCCGACCTCGACATTTCCCACAAGCCCTTCTCTGTTAGTAAAGAGAAAGTCAAGCGAGGCACCTCCCCTGGTAGGCTCGCTTACCAGCTGTGTCAGAAAGTTATCCCCCACATGCTCTAGGAACTTATGAGACTGCTGCCTTTCTGCTGTATGGTATTTCCAGCAGATGTCATGCATTACGACAGTCAAGTAGTTTAATATTTTATTCTTTCTCCAGAATGGCATCAACTGCACTAGGGCTAATTTGAGGTACTGTAGAATAGAGCTGTGACAGCAAAAGAACTGAGCTTAAGGAAATAAGATCTATAAAAATGTGCAGTTCAATATCTTATTATGTTACTCCCAAGTGCAACCCACACCTTAATTAAATACACAGTCTTATCACATGTTTTAATGTCATTGAAGTTGCAGCTGGCTTCCATAGAATCATAGAATGCTTTGGGTTGGAAGGGACCTTGAGAGATCATCTAGCCCAACCCCCCCTGCAGTGAGCAGGGATTGAACCCGTGACCTTGGCATTATTAACACCACGCTCTACATACTGCAGGATTTCTTGTCCAAAAGGGCAAGGGGTCATTTGAAGTTTAAAACGTCTTAGTGCAGTGTAAACCATTTTAAAAGAATGGCAAGTAAACTATATATGGCCTGGGCATGCTGAAGTATAAAAAGCTTGTCTAGAAATTTTTTAAATCCCAGTAGAGATCAACACAATAAACTCTGTTTTCTACATGTATCTTTTCCTACAGATTTTTGCACTTGCATGCAAAATTTTCTTTGCTTTCAGTTACTGAGAGAAATAGGTTGTTTTAAGGAAGGCTCTCTTGCTTTGTTTTTCCCCAATGCCCCCGTCCTTCCCCTCCATCCATCGGTGGGAAAGGCAGGGCAGGATGTGCTGTGTCAGGAGAACCCACCTAGAGGGCCCCCTTGACGCCAGCACAGCCTCTGCCAGGCAGAGCCTTCACCGCAGCCGAGCCCCGTCTGCTGCAGAGTAAGTGCCACGGAGTCAGCAAGTATCCGGAGCTGCTGTTGGGGCGAGAATACAAGGAGCCCGAGGGGTAGGTTGGAAATTATTGTCAGAGAAAAGAAAGCAAGAACCTGTTGTCTGTGTTGCTTTAAAATATACGCAGTCTCTTTAGCTTGGGCTTAAGAATCTTCCTGAGGATATTACCAGAGCATCAGGAGTGATAACTACTATCTGGGAGCTGAATTGTGAAAAAAGGACAGCAGAGAAAGAATGATTAGATAACATGGGACTTAAAGCTATGCTTTCATTTTGCAATGTAGAAATTGATGCACATGTTTTTATATACAGTATAACATCAAAATATAACTAGGTTCTGCAGTGAAAGAATCGATAGCTTAGTCATTTTACTTAAAGGGAGCAGACAGCCTTATTATGGGGTTAGACAACAAAAATGAATTTGATCATGATATGATCATATCTCATGATGGTATCTAACTGTAGTCCTGTCCTATGGAGCCGAAAAAGCATACTTCCTTCTTTCTTAGATGAAGAAATAAACCCACAGAATCAAATTCAGAAAGTTTGGGTTTGTTGTACATGGCTATTAAACATCATCCTGTTCCCTGGGCTTGTAATAAAGGAAAACTGCATTAAAGTGATCACTGATGAATATGTGTCTAAGAAAGAAGAAAAAGCAATATTCATTTCTGAACATGGCAAAGCAATCTGAAGTTACACATCTCCCCCTAACCACTGATTTGGCATGGATGACAAGAAACTATCTTTTGACTAACCTTTTCCAACTGTCCAAAATGCTGCATATGAAGATGCTTTAATTCACAGTCAAAGCTCTTTGATTTTTATCAAGGCAAACTGTTGGCATCATCGTACAGTTTCTGTATACTGATTAGTTTAATGTTTTTTAAGTAGCAAGTGATGCATAAATGGATGGACGTGTACCTAGGAAACCCTGTGAGGAGTCTTTCTTCGAATCCTGGGAATTTTTATTTTTGTGGATTACAGTAATTCCTGCAATAATCCCTGCTGTTAATTGCTCATGCAGTTGTTCTGGAATGCATCTATGAATACCATAACAGATAAAACTGGCTGACAAGGAAAACACTGATGTTGGAAGATCTGTGAATATGATGCATGTGAATAATTTCCCCTTTAGGAGGCATTCATGGATATGGTGAGTAATCAATACACATTACAGATTGTTAAACTCAAAATGCTTGTTTGCAAAATACTGTGGCAACTACCAGATGCTATGTTTTCCCCTACATTAATGTCAAATGAGGACTAACTGGGCTATGAGAAAAATGAAAATCTTACAGAGATAGTAGTGATGAAGTAATATGAGTTTGGCACTCCTTTGCCTTTACAAAACAGGCAAGTCATAAAAATTGTATTGTTATTGTCATGTTTTCTTACATGATAAAAGCCTTTTGAGCAAGGAGGTGTATTTTCTTTCTGTATCAAAGGAACACTTCTTTCCATTTCTTTCTTAGCCTTACTTGAAGGAAATGATGAAGACATATTTTTCCCCTATGATATTGTATTGTTTGTCCTGGAACTTATTTATTAATATACATTCAAGTTACCTGAAAACAGGAAAAAATGCTCATTCATATGATAATTCAGTAATCTTTAATAAATGCATTTGTATGGTAGGTTCTCAAATGTGGCTGTTTAGAAGACAATCATATAGCATTAAAATCTCTTTATCATCATTAAAAGATCTGTTTCCTTTTTAAACCACAGGCACCTATAGTTCTTGCTCACTGAACAATCTTTCTCTGTAACTTTCTTTGCAATATAGTGCAGTTAACTTGCTTATAAATTCTACCAGTGGTTGTTGTGTCATGTCTTGCTCCTGATGTTGGAATTTATGTCTTGCTTAGCACTTAATGAATGTTAGCTAATGCAAAAATACTTCCCCAGAAAACTTTTGCTCTTTGGCTAAATACATGAATCTTTTCAAATATTAAAAGCAAACATATTATGGAAGCTCATTTAAAAAAAAAAATTGCATTCAAGTTGAGGGATTGTCTTCAGGGTGCATGTTTGTTTGACAGATTTGCCCTTAGTGTATGTTAGCCTCTGTATGTAACTAATTTGCAGGAAAACCTGAGAAAGAATTTTCCCTGGGAAATGTATTAGCAAAGTTCTTAAAGCCAAGTTCTTTTAGCCAAGTTCTTTTTATGGCATTTCAAAATTATATTTAAGAATACTATTATAAAATCGAGTCCCTGGTGCCTGGCAGCACCATCAGTGGCGTCAGCCGAGTGTCATTTGTCAGAGGTGCTGGCTCCTCCTCATGGAGCCAATGGCAGGAGCCCGAGAGCAGCCCGTCAGAGCCGGGGGGGGGGGGGGGGGGGGAGGGGGCAGAGGGGTGAGGCTCTGGCTGCTCGTTTGCTGTTATTACTTAAATTTTAATAAACAATTAGTAGGCACACTCTCCTTTGAACGCATCTACTGCTTTTTTATTACATTTTATTCCATCTTTCCATAAGATCATTTTCATCTACAGAAAATCCTTTTAGAGCCAACTTCAAACCAGATGACCTAAAAAATGAATAATGTGATCTTGAATATATTTCATCTTTCTGTTTTGGCAGTTTATTTAGCAAAGTGTGTTGGAAAGGGTACCGCAGTCCACACCTAACAGGAAGACCATTTCCATTGTCTTCTAAGAATTTGGCCTACTTCTGTTTTTAATAACTTAGAGAAATTATTTTAAGAATGTTTTAACCCCCAGGGTTCATCTTCTAAGTGGTTTTCAAACATGAAGTCTGAAGTCTGCTGAAAGGGGTTTGGAACAAACCAACTGGGTTTTATTTATCTTCTCTAAAAGGTAGTTACCTGGTTTCCCTGTGTACTCCTTGCCAGCCCCCTTGCTGTCTGCCACAGAATGTGAACCCATTGTCTAGGAAAGACTGACAGAAGTGTTTGCTGGGTATATATATGAAGATAATTATATGTTCTATGTTTAGCATTTTAACTGAATGCAAACTATACCATGCTTACGTTTGTGCTTACTGAATCCTAAAACTTAATTTAGAATGGAAATGTTTTTAGCATGCTGTTGTTCATCTCAACACTCAGAGAATTGGCAAATTTGCTTATTCATGCTATATTAGGTCTGGTCTCACCTGATGTCCCAGGTGAGGATAAAGTTAATCCTTTAGCAATAGTTAGCAATAGTGAGAAACATTTATGATGATAGTAGAAGGAAGAGTAGGTTTTTATAACTACTTACCACGACACACTATGCAAGATAAATTAGGTATTAACAACATGCAGCTTACTGCCATTCACAATGAAAACAATTTTAGGAACCTTTACATCTGAATTGTGTAACCTAACTTTCCTTTCCATTACATTTTATCCGCCTTTTTAATGCCAAACCAAATAAAAATAAACATGGTATTCAATTTTGGCTTGCTGAATTGCGTAAACAAATATTGCACATGCCTTTTACCTCTGTCATAGGAAAAAATAGAAGTGAAAAACCTGTGTTCAAGAATATCTGTCTTTAAACTGGTAAAGATTTGAAATTAATCTACAAGTGAATACACTAACTTTTCAGAGTAAAAAATGTAACCTATGACTGTCCATCCTTTTCTGCCAACTTTTGGCTTATTAAGATTGAATGAAATTTTTTACCAAGGCAGCGAATAAAGAAAAAAATAATTTCCTTTCTTGGTTCTTTTTTAATCTCACTATATTTACTTGATTTGATCATTATTGTTTTATATACTTCATCTAATGCAAAATGGTGTGGATGCATGGTTGTACATGTTATCCTTTGCTTCAGATTAATTTGATGACTAACTAGCTTTTTTAAAAGTACCATAGTAAATCCCTGAATGAATGCAATTGTTAATAAACTTCTGTTTTCACCAATATTCTAAAATAATGATACTAAATTGTTTATTTGTACATTTTGGAGAACTCCACTTGGTTTTTCATTGTTATGCAAGTTCTTCCATTTTGTGAGAATAAGAACAATATGTAACTGTGAAGAAAAGTGATGGAAAATGAAGATCTCAATGCTAATGCATGAAATAAACTTTTGGTATGTTCTTAGGACATGATAAGTCACCTCAGCTCACTAAGGAATCATGGGGAACTGAGTCTGACCAGAGCTATGATCTTCTTATGGCATAACTTTTCTTCCAACCCAAATCAGAATTAAATGTTTCATGCAGATATCTACTCATTTGTTCTAGAAAATTTTGTGTATTTTATAGTGGGGGGATAAAAAAAGCTTCTTTCTGAACTGCTTTTCAACACAGTATTTACCTAGTTTTTAGATATTTTAGACTTAAGATATTAACATAAAAACTGTAGAGGAATATCTCAATTCTTCCTTTGGAAATCTGGATTTGAACCTGAATTTGGGGGAAAAAATCACGATTTCTTAAACTAAGAAGAAATCTTCTTAAGACCAAAGAAGTTTGTTTAATCCTCTGTGGCCAGTAGATTTTCACAGTACTGCTAAGTATAAAAGGTCACCTTATTCCCTGTTTTCTTATGCTCAGTGACAGGTGTTACTTTGCTTCAGGCATTGTTAAAGTTTATTGCTCAAGTTAGGATGAGTGTAGTAAGATACTGAATGAAACGGAGTTTCATTTTAAGGTATCTATTGCCTTTTCCTTTCTCTTTCTAACACCTTATCTGCCCGG
The DNA here is from genome assembly GCF_030463565.1 of Pelecanus crispus. NCBI lineage: Eukaryota > Metazoa > Chordata > Aves > Pelecaniformes > Pelecanidae > Pelecanus > Pelecanus crispus. The sequence continues at coordinate 4,131,401 of NC_134675.1, forward strand.
TGGCACCTAACCAGCATTCAGCATGCTGAATATCAGTGAAGAGATGAAAATATTTCTACCATTTGCAAATAGGGCAATGATGTATTTGTTTATAATTTATATTAGCAGTGCTTTAACTTTCTGTAATGTTTCCATGCGAAAAGCCAGAAGTTCTCCAGATATACTAGTCAGCTAAGCTTGACAACACCCCTGATGGGTAGGTTAGACATGTATCTGTGTATGTATATGTAAATTACATCTCTCACCACTGAAGTGCTCTATAGTCTTCCACACACTAGTTATGGCACTTTTGCATACAAAATTTCTGTGCAGGCAAGATAATTTAACCATATGAGATAATACAAACTGTGTGATTGCTCACTTTGGGTGTCCTAGACAGATGAGTACCCTGTTGGGACTTTAATCTATTGTTCTAGAGTAATGAGATCATTTAACCTGAATTTTTGGATCATTAATATATTCATCTTTATATTGCTGCAAACTAAACTTTTGTATCTTCGAAATGTGGACCCTGCCAAGGCCTGCCTTTTGCTCTTCTGTCCTCAGCATATGAACTGTAAACGAAATTGTTATTTCATACCTCTGTCCTTTGGATGCACTATGTGTTTTGTTTTGTTAATTTGGACTGAAAACACTTAAAAACACCGTCTCAGTAGAAGTAGGGTACATCTTTTAACCAGTCATTTTCAGGCTAAGTTAGAGTCAAGTTATTTTGTGAAAGAAACTTGCAGAAAGTCTTGCTGTCTCTGGATATAATCCTGATTTATATCTTCTTGGATTTTATTCTTGGTAACTCAAGTCACAATAGTAGAAACTAAATTGAAGCTTCTTTCACTCATAAAACACCCTCTTGAGTGTTTATGCAATTCCTCTACAGTCTCTTCACTCTTACCTGCTTATGAAGAGCCGCCTTCTCTTTTTTGGGAAGAGTTAATCTGTACCTACACTTTGACACAGCAAAAATTACCTTACACCTCTATCTCTTAAACAGTAGTTTAATAATGAAGAAAAAAAAATTAATTATTCTTACGTTAAGCATGTTGATTAAATATTACTTATTTTTTATGTTTTTTAATTTATGAAGTATTTTGTAAGTAGATTTGTGGATACTTATATTGTTTCTAAACATTCAGGCCTGAGTTAAGTGATTATGGTCTTTCATTCACAGATGGGGTCACCTGAGGATGGGAACTTGGCTCCTACTGGGAAAAGAAATGATAGTTTTAAATGTTCTGGTATTGTGGTGGGTTGACCCTGGCTGGATGTCAGGTGCCCACCAAAGCCACTCTATCACTTGTCCTCCTCAACTGGACAGGAGAGAGAAAATATAACAAAAGGCTCGTGGGTCGAGATAAGGACAGGGAGAGGTCACTCACCAATTACCATCATGGGCAAAACAGACTCGATTTGGGGAAAATTAATTTAATTTATTACCAATCAAATCAGAGCAGGATAATGAGAAATAAAAATAATTCTTAAAACACCTTCCCCCCACCCTTCCCTTCTTCCCAGGCTCGACTTTACTCCTGATTTCTCTATCTCCTCCCACCGAGTGGCACAGAAGTACAGGGAATGGGGGTTGCGGTCAGTTCATCACGTGTTGTTTCTGCCACTCCTTCCTCCTCAAGGGGAGGACTCCTCACACTCTTCCCCTCCTTCCAGCATGGGGTCCCTCCCACAGAAGACAGTCCTCCATGAACTGCTCCAGCGTGGGTCCCTTCCACAGGATGCAGTCCTTCAGGAACAGACTGCTCCAGCATGGGTCCCCCACAGGGTCACAAGTCCTGCCAGAAAACCTGCTCCAGTGTGGGCTCCTCTCTCTCTGCGGGGTCACAGGTCCTGCCAGGAGCCTGCTCCAGCGCGGGCTTCCCATGGGGTCACAGCCTCCTTCAGGCATCCACCTGCTCTGGTGTGGGGTCCTCCGTGGGCTGCAGGTGGATATCTGGTCCACCATGGACCTCCATGGGCTGCAGGGGGACAGCCTGCCTCACCATGGTCTTCACCACAGGCTGCAGGGGAATCTCTGCTCCGGTGCCTGGAGCACCTCCTCCCCCTCCTTCTTCACTGACCTTGGTGTCTGCAGAGTTGTTTCTCTCACATATTCTCACTCCTCTCTCCAGCTGCTGTTGTACAGCAGTTTTTTTCCTCCTTCTTAAATATCTCAGAGGCGCTACCACTGTCGCTGATTGGCTTGGCAGGTCCGTCTTGGAGCCGGCTGGCATTGGCTCTATTGGACATGTGGGAAGCTTCTAGCAGCTTCTCACAGAAACCACCCCTGTAACCCCCCACTGCCAAAACCTTGCCACACAAACCTCATAGAGGTATATTAGCAGGTTTACTTGAAATCAATCTGTTTGGCATTCAGAGACAACCAAAGAATTGTCCAGGTGTATACATGAAGATTTACTCTTTTTTTTTGATATTTTCAACATGGTATTTGTGGGCAGGGAGAAGAGGAGAGGGAGGGGAGAGAAGAACCACTAAAAATGTTGAAAGCTGACAATTACAAAATTGAAGAAGGCTGGTCAACAAATATAATTTACATCTCATTATAGTTTCATCTCATTAAAATATAAATAGTTATGTTTCACTTGTACACTATGCTAAATTACACTTTTTATGTTAATATTAATTAGATTTCATTATTGTCTGCTGAAGCCTTAACTGAATATGTGATGCTTGATATTATGACTGGATTAACTCTTTGGTAATAGCAGAATGATTTAAGATAATTTTTATGTTAACCATAGAAAAGACAACAACATTTCCAGTAAAAGATATTGGTCAATAACTATTAATAAGTGGAATAATTTTCCCTGACTCACTCCGGGAATTAGCAAAATGGAGTGCACAAAATAAAAAGCTTGAAAGGAGTGGATAGAACCAAGCACAACATTTGAAAAAGGAATGAACAATTTTGCTTTGGAAACTCATAAGTATTTTTAAGTGTCTGATCCATTTATATTATAACGCATGTAAAAATATTAACAGAAGGAAGGAGCATATATTTCTCTACTTTTAAAACCGGCTAAGTTAATATTCCTAGATTACCTTGAGAATTTATTACTATTTTTTAAAATTAGTATGGAAAACTGGTATGAAAATTAGTATTTTGCCTTATTTAGGCAGTAACCCTCTTTCTGCTGAGAAATTATTAAAACAATTGCCTGAATATTAAAGATATTCAGCCACTGGAAAGCTATAGTGATGCTGAGTATACCCGAGTCTCAAAATCAGTTATTCGAAGAGAATTGTTTCTTTTAGTTTTAGTTAGGTTAGTTAATCTCTTAAAAGGAGGTTCTCTATTATTCTTATATCACAACTTTTAATTTTATTGTATGATTACATTCAGTAATTTTATAAAAAATGTGAAATGTTTAAATTTTTTGCTAAAGTAGCATGGCTTCGTATTCTCAATTGTCTGAAACAATTGGTTTGGATTGTATTATTTCATATTGTCTCATTTTTATTGTGTTACCTGTTGGAGCGAGTGCAGAGGAGGGCCATGAAGATGATCAGTGGGCTGGAGCACCTCTCCTATGAAGACAGGCTGAAAGAGTTGGGGTTGTTCAGCCTCGAGAAGGCTCTGGGGAGACCTTATAACAGCCTTCCAGTACCTGAAGGGGGACTACAAGAAAGCTGGAGAGGGACTTATTATAAGGGCATGTAGTGATAGCACAAGGCTTAATGGCTTTAAATTGAAAGAGGGTAGATTTAGATTAGATATAAGGAAGAAATTCTTCACTAGGAAGGTGGTGAGGCACTGGAACAGGTTGCCCAGAGATGCTATGGATGCCCCCTCCCTGGAAGTATTCAAGGCCAGGCTGGATGGGGCTTTGAGCAACCTGGTCTAGTGGAAGGTGTCCCTGCCCATGGCAGGGGGGCTGAAACTTAGAATCACAGAATCATAGAATCGTTTATGTTGGAAAAGACCTTTAAGATCATCCAGTCCAACCATTAACCTAACATTACCAAGTCCACACTAAAACAATTAAGGGTATATTACACTAAACCATGTCCCCAAGTGCCACATCTACCTGTTTTTTGAATGCTTCCAGGGATGGTGACTCCACCACCTCTCTGGGCAGACTGTTCCAATGCTTGACTACCCTTTCCATGAAGAAATTTTTCCTAATATCCAATCTAAACCTCCCCTGGTGCAGCTTGAGCCCATTTCCTCTCGTCCTATCGCTAACTACTTGGGAGAAGAGACCAACACCCACCTCGCTACAACCTCCTTTCACGTAGTTGTAGAGAGCAATAAGGTCTCCCCTCAGCCTCCTCTTCTCCAGACTAAACAACCCCAGTTCCCTCAGCCGCTCCTCATAAGGCCTGTGCTCCAGACCCTTCACCAGCTTTGTTGCCCTTCTCTGAACACTCTCCAGCACCTCGATATCTTTCTTGTATTGCTCCCACAAGTCCTTCTCTGTTTGTAAACAGCAGGTCAAGTGAGGCACCTCCCCTGGTAGGCTCGCTTACCAGCTGCATCAGGAAGTTATCCTCCACACACTCTAGGAACTTCCGAGACTGTTGCCTCTCTGCTGCGCTGTATTTCCAGCAGATGACCAGCAAGTTGAAGTCCCCCACGAGAACAAGGGCTAGTGATTGTGAGACTTCTGCCAACCACTTGTAGAACGCTTCATCTATCTCTACATCCTGGTTGGGTGGTCTGTAGCAGACTCCCAACAGGACATCTGCCTTGCTGGCCTTCCCCCTCATCCTTACCCATAAGCACTCTACCTTGTCATCAGCACTGTCGAGCTCTATACAGTCAAAACACTCCCTAACATACAGAGCCACCCCACCACCTCTCCTTCCCTGCCTATCCCTTCTGAAGAGCATCACTTGGTGATCTTTAAGGTCCTTTCCAGCCAAAGCCATTCTATGATTCTGTGATTCTACTTTGATATGACAGATGACAGCTTGTTCTCTTCAGGAAAAAATAATTCTTACTGAGATGCAAAGAGATGACTAACTCTTTACATCTGCAATGAAATGTAGCTCCCAATTTCATGATTTTTGTATAGCACTTGTCAAATTCTTAATTTCAGCCACTAACAAATGGTCTTTGATACTTGATCTGAAATACAGACACATTTTTAACACTGTCATTAGATAAGGATTAGATCAGTTACCTATGTTTATGATATGGATGTAACTAACAGAACGTTTGTGTGTCCTTCACAAGTTGTTGGGCTTGACACAACTGTTATTTGGTGAAATTGTAAGGTCAGTTCTCTGCTTAGTTGAATAATCACATGATCTTTGAGTCTTTTTAAGAAAAAAGGTATTTCATATTGTGTCATAACATTTTATATTGCATTCCTTTTGTGTGTTTTATTCCATGTTATTGCTGGATTTATTTTTCATTACAAATTTATTGGAATAGATTTTAAAGAATGAGTTCTTTAATCATCAGTTTTTTAAGAGTAATTTGTTTTCTGGTGATGTCAATACACCCTGTGTTATTGACAGGCAATTTAAAGTTTTCAGAGTTTAACTTCCTTTAAACTGGAAAAAAATACAGCTCACTTGTAATATACCTTGCAGATTCAGAACTGGACAAGACCTTCAAGGTGAAATAGCCTTTCTGGTTACCGTTGGTAGAAGCATCAAGCATGAAAGCTCATATACCCCAGTGATATATGTATCTGGATACTAGGGAAGAATTGTTTCAAAAGTTGGCTTCCTTTGCCTTTGTATCCAATTATATTCTCTGTAGGCAAGCAATGACTTCAGGGAAGTGAGTAGATTTTAGTTATCGAATGATAAATGGCAAAGTTATTTTCATTTAGTTTGCAACTAAATACTTGAGACATATTAAAAATAGCAGGTTAACCTTGTTCCTGACTACTATTTTAAGGGGAAAGTTTGGTTCGGCGAATCTGGACTTTAGTTATAATGATATATTTATAATATATCTAATGCAGTCACCGAGGCGAAGGGCTCCGGAGCGGACGCTCGTGCCGGAGCACCCTTGCTAAGGCGGCAAAAGTGCAGGGAGAGAGCGGGCAGCCCAGCCCCCCTCCCAGAGCGGGAAAGAGCGGGAAAGGGCGAGCTGCTGATGTGCGGCAGCTCTGATGCAGTGTGGGCGGGGACAGGAGTGACAGCCGCCAAACCCCCCCATCTATAAAAGCAGCCCCAGGGAGCGCGAGCGACCAGGAGTGCAGCGAACAGGATGGGCAAACAGGGCGTGGCACGTACGTTTGCGCGGAAGTTCACACAGGCAGGGCGTGCGGGGAAGGCCAAGTCCCCCCGCTCCTAGCTCCAAAGGGAAACTCAGGCAGTGGTCATCATCCTCCCAGGAGAACACCTGGCAGCCATGGTCACCACCCACCCGAAAGCCTCTGCCAGAAGGAATGCGGCGACCCAGCCGGAGCTCCTGCACAAACATGCAGCTGTCCAGGTCTGGCTGCAGGGAGTGCCTGAGCCTGTCGCTTGTACCAGAGGGCAGCGGAGATGGCAAATGTCTTGGCTGTGAGCAGGGAGATGATCTGCTCAGCCTGGTGGCAGAGCTGAAGGAGGAGGTGGAAAGGCTGAGGAGTATCAGGGAGTGTGAGAGGGAGATACATTGGTGGAGCCGCACCCTACCATCCCTGGGGCCAAGGCAGCAGATGGAGGCTCCACAGGGAGCAAAGGATCCCCTGCCCTCTTGCCGCCAAGCAGAAGGAGGGGACCTAAGAGACACAACAGATATGGGGCTCTGGAAGTTGAGGGCCAGGCAAGTGGGGAGGGAGGTGAAGGTGAAGGTGAAGGTCCAGCCAGGGGGTTGCCAAGGGCGAATCAGTCAGCCCCATGCATTATGAATGCCCCTGTTAAGAAAAAAAGGAGGGTAATTGTCATAGGTGATTCCCTCCTGCGGGGAACTGAGGGCCCGATCTGCCGCCCGGACCCATCCCACAGGGAAGTCTGCTGCCTCCCTGGGGCCCGGATTAGGGACATTACTAAGAAACTCCTATATCAGGTAAGGCCCTCCGATTATTACCCGCTGCTGGTTGTACAGGTTGGCAGTGATGAGATTGCAGAGAGAAGTCCTAAATCAATGAAAAGGGACTTCAGGGCACTGGGGCGATTGGTTGCAGGATCGGGAGCGCAGGTAGTGTTTTCCTCTATTCTGTCAATGGCAAGGAAGAATGCTGAAAGGAACGGGAGAACTCACCTGATTAACAGGTGGCTCAGAGGCTGGTGCCATCAGTGGAATTTTGTTTTTTTTCAATCATGGGGAGGTTTATATGGCACCAGGCCTGCTGGTGGCAGATGGAGATCGGCTGTCTCCAAGGGGAAAAGGATTCTCGCTCATGAGTTGGCGGGACTCATTGAGAGAGCTTTAAACTAGGTTTGAAGGGGGAAGGGGATATAAACGGGCTCACTAGAGAGGAGCCCAGGGGCAGCATGGCAACTTTGGGGGCGAAATCGATAGCCCAGCTCAAGTGCATGTACACCAATGCATGTAGCATGGGCAACAAACAGGAGGAGCTGGAAGCCCTTGTGCAGCAGGATGGCTATGACATAGTCGCCATCACAGAAACGTGGTGGGATGACTCTCATGACTGGAGTGCTGCACTGGAGGGCTATAAGCTCTTCAGAAGGGATAGGCAAGGAAGGAGAGGCGATGGGGTGGCTCTGTATGTTAGGGAGTGTTTTGACTGTATAGAGCTTGACAGTGGTGATGATAAGGTCGAGTGCTTATGGGTAAGGATGAGGGGGAAGGCCAGCAAGGCAGATGTCCTGTTGGGAGTCTGCTACAGACCACCCAACCAGGATGTAGAGATAGATGAAGCGTTCTACAAGCGGCTGGGGGATTTCAACTTGCCGGACGTCTGCTGGAAATACAACACAGCAGAGAGGCAACAGTCTCGGAAGTTCCTAGAGTGTGTGGAGGACAACTTTCTGACGCAGCTGGTAAGCGACCCTACCAGCGGAGGTGCCTCACTTGACCTTCTCTTTACAAACAGAGAAGGGGTTGTGGGAGATGTGGTCGGAGGCTGTCTTGCGCTTAGCGACCATGAAATGATAGAGTTCTCGATTCTTGGCGACGTAAAGAGGAGGGGCAGCAAAACTGTTACCATGGACATGCGGATGGCAGACTTCGGCCAGTTCAGGATGCTGGTTGGGAAAGTCCCTTGGGAGGCTTCTTCAAGAAGGAAGTCTTAAGGGTGCAGGAGCGGGCGGTCTCCATGTGCCGTAAGACCAACCGGTGGGGAAGACGACTGGCCTGGCTGAACCAGGAGCATTTGCTGGGACTCAGGGAAAAAAGGACAGTCTACCACCTTTGGAAGAAGGGGCGGGCAACTCAGGAGGAGTACAGGGATCTTGTTAGGTCCTGCAGGGAGGAAATTAGAAAGGCAAAAGCACAGCTAGAACTCAATCTGGCCACTGTTGTAAGAGAGAATAAAAATGTTTTTACAAGTACATTAACAACAAAAAGAGAGCCAAGGAGAATCTCCATCCTTTACTGGATGCCGGGGGGAACATTGTCACCAAGGATGACGAAAAGGCTGAGGTACTTAATGCATCCTTTGCCTCTGTCTTTAATAGCCATACCAGTCGTCCCCAGGGTATTCAGCCCCCTGAGCCGGAAGAAAGGGATGGGGAGCAGAATGGAGTCCTCATAGTCCAGGAGGAAGCAGTTAATGACCTGCTATGCCACCTGGATGCGCACAAGTCTATGGGGCCAGATGGGATCCACCCAAGAGTACTGAGGGAGCTGGCAGAGGAGCTCACCAAGCCACTTTCCATCATCTATCAGCAGTCCTGGTTAACAGGGGCGGTCCCTGATGACTGGAGGCTTGCCAGTGTGACGCCCATCTACAAGAAGGGCCGGGAGGAGGACACGGGGAACTAGAGGCCTGTCAGCCTAACCTCGGTGCCGGGGAAGATTATGGAGCGGTTCATATAGAATGCGCTCAACAGGCATGTGCAGGTCAACCAGGGGATCAGGCCCAGCCAGCATGGGTTCATAAAAGGCAGGTCCTGCTTGACCAACCTGATCTCCTTCTATGACCTGGTGACCCACCTAGTGGATGAAGGAAAGGGTGTGGAAGTAATCTGCCTGGACTTTAGCAAAGCCTTTGACACCATCTCCCATAATATTCTCCTTGGGAAACTGGCAGCTCATGGCTTGGATGGGCGCACTCTTCACTGGGTAAAAAACTCGTTGGTTAGCGGAGCCCAGGGAGTAGTGGTGAATGGAGTTAAGTCCAGTTGGCGGCCGGTCACGAGCGGTGTTCCCCAGGGTTCTGTTTTGGGGCCAGCCTTGTTTAATATCTTTATCAATGATCTGGATTGAGGGGCTTGAGTGCACCCTCAGTAAGTTTGCAGATGACACCAAAGTGGGTGGGAGTGTCGATCTGCTGGAGGGTAGGATGGCCCTGCAGAGGGATCTGGACAGGCTGGACCGATGGGCTGAGGCCGACTGTATGAGGTTCAACAAGGCCAAGTGCCGGGTCCTGCACTTGGGTCACAAGAACCCCATGCAACGCTACAGGCTTGGGGAAGAGTGGCTGGAAAGCTGCCTGGCCGAAAAGGACCTGGGGGTGTTGGTAGACAGCCGGCTGAACATGAGCCAGCAGTGTGCCCAGGTGGCCAACAGCATCCTGGCTTGTATCAGGAATAGTGTGGCCAGCAGGAGCAGGGAGGTGATTGTCCCCCTGTACTCGGCGCTGGTGAGGCCGCACCTGGAATACTGTGTCCAGTTTTGGGCCCCTCAATACAAGAAAGACATTGAGGTGCTGGAGCATGTCCAGAGAAGGGCAACAAAGCTGGTGAAGGGTCTGGAGCACAGGCCTTATGAGGAGCGGCTGAGGGAACTGGGGTTGTTTAGCCTGGAGAAGAGGAGGCTGAGGGGAGACCTTATCGCTCTCTACAGCTACCTGAAAGGAGGTTGTAGTGAGGTGGGTGTTGGTCTCTTCTCCCAAGTAGTTAGCGATAGGACGAGAGGAAATGGGCTCAAGCTGCGCCAGGGGAGGTTTAGGCTGGATATTAGGAAAACTTTCTTCATGGAAAGGGTAGTCAAGCATTGGAACAGTCTGCCCAGAGAGGTGGTGGAGTCACCATCCCTGGAAGTGTTCAAAAAACCGGTAGACATGGCACTCTGGGACATGGTTTAGTGGGCATGGTGGTGTTGGGTTGATGATTGGAATGATGATCTTATAGGTCGTTTCCAATGATTCCTAGTTTTTACTTTCATTAAAAAATAATCCAGCCACGAAGCCAGGAAACATGAAATTGCTTCTCTACCCTTAATTTTTTTATTGGTGGACTTGGTAATGTTAGGTTAATGGTTGCACTGGATGATCTTAAAGGTTTTTTCAACCTAAACTATTCTATGATTCTATGATATTGACCAAATATTGACCAATTAAAAATTGTTTTAACACATCAAATTCTAAGATTTTTATGTATCTTAGACAATTTGTGAAATTTTGCTTTCATGGTCTGTGGATTTAAGTATTACTCTTTTGGATAATTCATCTTTAATTGAATATGTGTAATAATTGAAAAAGAATGAGGCATGTCATCCATACATACTCTCTAAACTTCTGACAGAGGAGCATGTATCCTGTCACATTCAGTGTCTAGATACATTCAGAAATGTATGGAAATCAATGTTCAACAAAACTAAAATGTACATATTAAGGACAAAAAATGCTGACTTGCAATTTTAATAGGTTGGAATTAGCATACTGTGAAACAAGAATGTACATAGCATGCCATTCTCCAACAGCAGAATTATGTACTAAAAAAAAACTGGTGTGAGGACTTAAATATATTTAGCTTTGCATCTGATTGTCATCCATTCATCAGCTTATTTATATTTAGGCATCTAAATAATAATTTAGAATTCCAATTTCAGACACTTTATTTAGTTCTTAAACTTAGAAAGAGGTATTTTATCCAATGTATTTCAACTCATGGAGGATTCAAAAGTTCCCAGCAACCTTCTTGAAATCTGTTACTCCAATGTTTCCTGCTCATTATATAGTAACATTTCCTGCAACAGATCTCATGACAGAACTGCCCTAACAAACCTGGCCTATAACTGCTACTGAGCTCTCATGTTTTGCCTTTCCTCAATATTTTAATTTGTAAATAGTGGGTTGGAACCTTTACAAGCATTCCAAATTAGCCACACTATTTCATTTTCTTGCACTATATTTGGCTCCTGTATATGTCCTACTATATGACACTTTTTTTCATCTGGCATCCTATCACATCACCTTTGTAGCGTCTTACCTTCAAATAAAACAAAGCAGCTGTGGTAATAGGCGACAAATTTGATGATAGAATAGCTACTTTCCAAACAGGTCATAAACCAAATAGACATGGTAAAATAAAAACAATCATTTTCTCCATCTTGTACTTAGAGAACTGAGGTATGGAGAAATTTACACCTGGGAGAAAAGTGGGAGATAAATTCCTTGAATGCTAGGGTAGTGTCATACAGAAAAGCGTATTTTCATGTACAGGCTGAGAGATACCCAACCCTACATCCATTTATTTTTTTGTGTACTTTCAGCCATTCCACATTTCTTGCCAGTTGTCTCTAATGTTGTGAGAGAGTAGTTTTCTTGATTGTACTCTAACACAGACATCTTGAAACAGAGCTTCGGTGAAGGTTACCAGTCAACAAATACCTTTTCTTTCCCTATTGCTGTTTGGGATTTTGATCTTAAGTGGCCTTGGAATGCTCTTCAGGGTAAAAGTACAGCAGTAACTGTGCAGTTCTCCCCAAAGGGTTTCCAAGCCCTTTGAATAATTGCCATAGAAAGTGTTCCTTCCCTCCTAAAGTGAATATCTGTACCAGACTGACCTGTCCCATGAAAGTATAATGCTAGGAATTGCCCAGAGAAGGAGAGTAGTTAAAGACTGCTCGTCTCTTCCCCCTTTCTAATCCAGCAGTATTTGGAATGTCCAACCCACAAATACTGAAATTACCTTTTCCAAAATTAGGCAAATTTTAATGGGAGGATTAGTTTGGGATATTAGACCATCTTTATTTGTTAGGAAGTTATAACTGGATAAAAGGACAGTTAAGGTGCTTATGTTGGTTATCTATGTAATAAACATTTTCAAGTTTTAAATGCTGTGATGCTTAAATTATTGCAGAATATGTTGGTGAGCTATATGCTATACAGTATCTTTAACAAGAGCGGAATCTCAATACGCTATATAATCCTCACAGTTTAGTCATATTTCTTTCAATAGAATTTCATTTTTCAAGTAGATGTGGCTTGTGCTGAAGTAACTGCCACTGGGAATACCACAGTCACAAAAAGGTATGCATGCTGAGCTGCAGCTGAGCTAATATATGGCTATTTATGGCAACCAAGCAGGAATCGGAGATTAAGTAATAATAAGGTAGGGATTGTACCAGCTAGAGGCTCACTCACTTGTTCCATGAAGTAGAAGGATTTTAGAGGAGATGATTTAGAGCATTGCTTATCCCCTGCAAAGTGAATATGAATAAAAGTTTTAAGAGTTTTTTGCATAATGTACATTTTTGAACCATCAGTTCACGTAATCCTACAATAAGATTGGTTACTCAGGCCATTGTTTGATTCATTATACAGTATAAAAAAAAAAAAATTGAGAGGCAAAATAAATCCCCTTCCTGAAACAGAATACACGTCAATGCATCAGGATCTACCTTTAGAACTGTGTTTAGAAAAGAGTTTAAGTTCACTGCTTTCCTGAAGCGCCTTTTGCTCTCCATATATTTACAAGTATTTTACTGGGTATTAATCAAGGGAACAGAGGCAGAATGCTGAGTGGGAAGAAGTGCTTTGGGACTCTCATTTGAATGTATAACTATTTATATATGAGATTTTTTTTCCTGGTTTCTTAAAGAAATGAGACCTACATGGTCATATGTATGTTTCCCCCATTTATAGCTTTGAAACCTATTGTCTGATTTTAACCAAATTTTAGAGGATAGACGTTTTAAAAATAAGTTATTTTAAAAAACAGTGTTGGTTAGAATGTACCTTCAGTTTGTGCTCTCCCTGAGGGAAGGACTTCTGTGTCCTGGCTATTCAGCTCCTGGTAGCGGCTGGCTAAGCAAAACCCTTGCAGAGCTTGCAGTCAGCTCGGTGCTTCTTGACTCCTGTATCTTCAAACTGAATGTGTGCAGGTGGGTCACTGTGCAGATGGAGGTGGCTAAGCTTCATGCAACAACTTACTATTGCAATTCAGGTTTACTGTGAAAATAAAGCCAGTGAAGTTTGTTATATACAAGTAGGTGTAGAAACAGTAGAGTCAAAGCATCATCCATGCACATATGTTCAGGACAGAAATGCAGACAGAATGGAATTTGCAGTAATGATGAACCCATACGTCTGTTAGCCAGACATTTTCATCTGTTAAAATCATATTCTGAATATTTTCAAAAGCGCCTCATTTAGATTTTAAGTGCTTAAGTTGCCTCTGAACTCTTGAAGAAGAATGCACTTATAAAATGACAGGCTGGTCCAATTGTGTTATGCTTTCCCATTATCAATAGCATAGATAACAGCAAAGATTTGGAAAGCACCAGAAAACCTTTAAAATCTCATCAGAACAACCATGATATAATATTTTCCTTATCAAAAATGTACTCAGTATTTTAACTGTCAGTTACAGAAAACACAGAACGAAATAATTACAAGCATATCTAAATTTCTGAGGAAACCACTTTTCTTTCCTAGCAATTCACCAGTGCTTGAAGTGCTCTAAGAATGCTGAGTATTTAAGATGCATCAGTTTTAGCTTTGATGAACATAAGCTGAGGACATCAATGCAAGTTGGGATGGGGTTTGTAGTATTAACAGTGACCGCTACAGGCTTTAAGAGGTATATTTCTGATATCAAGAGACTTTGTTGTCCTGTGCTCTTATCCATGTAAGTGTTGCACTATCATTAATGTTTGTTAGGGGGTACCTTGAAGAAAGAGCAAATATGCTTGCATGTCTAGAAAAATAAGGTGTCTTCCTTCTTTGTCTGGTGTTCTGAGTCTCTTGTGGGATCATACATGAAAAGCACATATAGACCTTTATGAAGCAAGAATCAAGGATTTTTATGTAAGACTTTTATGAATCAATGCAATTTCATTTTCAGGAGAAAAATATTTTATTTTGTTGAATTCTTTTTGTTTACATTAAAAGTCAGGACAGGGAAATGAAACAAATCGTGTAGGAAATACAATGTGTTTGGCAATATATTTGTTACTGCACAGAGGTTTTCAGCTACTGAACATCAGAATTCCTTATGTACTGTGAAATTAAATGGCAAATGTCAGAGAATTTTTGTATTCTAGATACGTACCTGCAGTAATGAGAGATGGTTGGCTGCAGATTCTAAGAGGATTCTTGTTAAAAACCTAATTTTAGGAGTTATTCTTGATAAAGATGTGCTTCAGATGGTAAGAGAAATGTCATGCTTATGGATTCTTTATCATTGCAGAATTTTAAGAGAAAATTAAACCAACATCTGCTACACAGATTTAGCTACAGTTCCATTGGATTTTCTAATATTTCTGTGTTAGATCTGTGTTGGCAAAATAGAACAAATCAATGGGTTTTAATTGGGCACTCAGACCTTCAGGCTGGAAATTAGAGTACTCCCAAACTCTATCACACAAGGGAGGCTCTGGAACAGCCTTCCAATACCATATTGGAGAAAAGCATGAAAGTAATTAGTTGTTACATGTTAAAAATAGCCGTGAAAAGAGTTGTATGATGTGGAGCCTGTGATGTGACAGCAGGGGGACTAGACTGTGACTGTGTCACCCAGAATGTCCCTTCTACTTTTAAGTTTCTTTCTGGTGAATGAATTCATTTAACTACTTTTTTTTTTGTCACTCTAGGAGTTTAAATCATGTTTGGATGTCTTTCTGAAAGATAACTCCAAATTATATTCTGTGAGGTCTGCTATGTTTGTCTGTAACAACTAAGAAGTACCAACTCTCATTTCTGAGGACTAAATTTTGGGAGTAACAAGGATCTAGTAGAATTGCTTTAGTGATGCAACTGGTATATTTCAAAAAGTTCCTCTATTGTATCTGTAATTGTCGTGGTTTAGCCCCAGCCAGCAACTAAGCACCACGCAGCCGCTCGCTCACTCCCCCTACCCCGATGGGATGGGGGAGAGAATCGGAGGAGTAAGAGTGAAAAAACCCACTCCTGGGTTGAGATAAGAACAGTTTAATAATTGAAATAAAATAAAGTAAAATAGTAGTAGTAATAATAACAATATAATAATAATAACAACAATATACAAAGCAAGTGATGCACAATGCAATTGCTCACCACCTGCCGACCGATACCCAGACAGCTCCCGAGCAGCGATTGCTGCTCCCCGGCCAACCCCCCCCAGTTTATATACTGAGCATGACGTCATATGGTATGGAATAGCCCTTTGGCCAGTTTGCATCAACTATTCTGGCTGTGCCCCCTCCTAGTTTCTTGTGTACCTGGCAGAGCATGGGAAGCTGAAAAGTCCTTGACTAGCATAAGCAGTACTCAGCAACAACTAAAAACATCAGTGTGTTATCAACATTCTTCTCCTACTAAATCCAAAACACAGCACTATGCCTGCTACTAGGAAGAAAATTAGCTCTATCCCAGCCAAAACCAGGACAAATACACAGGACTATCTCTTTTGGATCAAAAAACTAGCACACAATCAAGCACAATTGCTTTTTACAATTGGATATAGCTTTGATGATAGCTTTCAATTTAACTATGCTATGTCATTCAAATATTTTCAACCAGATCTGTTATTAAATATATCTATAAAATATTCTGAATATAATAATCTATTAAATATAATATAATGTATACAATGTGCTTAATACCTGTGCATCACAGATCTAATAATTTTATCATTTCTACTCAAGAATTTCTGTCTTGTTACTGTGTGTCCAGACAAAATACATCTTTCTCTGAATTTTCTGCTTTCTAATGTTTTCTAATAAACTAAGTAACTGAAAGAAATATAGTAGACTTTTTTGCCAGCATACTAAACAGATACAACCAACTTGAATATCTTTCACTGACAGCCTAATTTTCTCTTACATTATTCATGGATTATTTGGGTGAAATTTTATATTTTATTCTTTGGGGTTTTGCTCAATCAAGATGTAATTTCTTTAGCACAAGTTTCTGAATTCTTATTTAGTGATTTTTCTCTCATATACCCTAGGTCTGTGTTAGACTGTGACTATAAATATCAAAGTTTCTATTGAATTACATTCTCATTGGTGAGAAGAAGCAGGCTTTTAGTACCCAGTAGGGCTTTTTAGCTCTATATGTGATTAATAGGTCAGTTCTGAGTTCTCTTAGTACTATTTCAGTGCCTCATAATCCAGCTCTGCTGTAGCTAATTTCATTGAGACATCAGCAGCTATTATTCTCACTAATGTTACTGGTATCACTCTTAAGGACCCATGTGACTGCTCTTCTCCTCTTTCTCTAGTCCTAATGATATCTTTACCTTTGCAACACATCAGACACCTGTTTCAATGTTATTAGACTTCATTTCTACTGTGTCATGATTTAGCCCCTTGACCTTGACATTCACATCTTATTAAAAAGAGAATCGTGCAGATTTTCTGAACTAATTTCTTGATAAACAAGGGCCTGTGTTCTCATCACAGTCAGGCAGGAACAAGCAAACAAAAAATCCAGGCAAAGTAATTTAACATCATTGATCACATTAACTACAGAATAATTTCATGGATCTGCAAACAAGGTAAAAGGGTACATTGCTACAAGGAATATAAGGATAATTAAAACCTTACATTGCAAATTGTCTTTTCCTTTCTAGTAGACATGATTCTGTTTTGACTGAATATTAAATAGGGTTCTAATTTGAAGGGGTTGAAAGATAATGGATATACTGGAAACCCCAAAACTCAAGATAGTTTTAGGGGAAAGATTGATTAGGTTATGAAAGGAATTAGATGGGATGATGATGCTCCAGAAGTTCTTTAAAATCCTGTTAGATTCTAACAGCAAGTAGCAAATGTGGGTAATTGGAAAATTGTGCCAGTGTTAAAAAATCACTCTGCAGAAGCACCATAAAGATAGTTGCTGTCTCTGATACCTTTTGAGATAATTTCTCTCAACAAAAGTCTATATGACAAATTGCTATAATTGTAGGAGCAAAACAGACTGCATAAATGATTTTTTTTTCTTCTATCAAAAGTATTTTTTGATTATTTAAATAGCTCTTCCATTTCTAATGGCATCAATTGTCCTGGTTTCGGCTGGGATAGAGTTAATTTTCTTCCTAGCAGCAGGCATAGTGCTGTGTTTTGGATTTAGTAGGAGAAGAATGTTGATAACATGCTGATGTTTTTAGTTGTTGCTGAGTACTGCTTATGCCAGTCAAGGACTTTTTCAGCTTCCCATGCTCTGCCAGGCGCACAAGAAACTGGGAGGGGGCACAGCCAGAATAGTTGATCCAAACTGACCAAAGGGCTATTCCATACCATATGACGTCATGCTCAGTATATAAACTGGGGGGGGGTGGCCAGGGAGCAGCGATCGCTGCTCGGGAACTGTCTGGGTATCGGTCGGCGGGTGGTGAGCAATTGCATTGTGCATCACTTGCTTCGTGTATCATTATTATTATTATCATTATTATACTGTTACTATTAGCATTACTATTTTACTTTATTTCAATTATTAAACTGTTCTTATCTCAACCCAGGAGTGTTTCTCACTCTTACTCCTCCGATTCTCTCCCCCATCCCATCGGGGTAGGGGGAGTGAGCGAGCGGCTGCGTGGTACTGAGTTGCTGGCTGGGGCTAAACCACGACAGTCCTTTTTGGCGCCCAACGTGGGGCACGAAGGGTTTGAGATAACAACAGATTAACCAGAGTGTATTAAGGAGTCTGTTAACAGTTGCCGGTCACGATATTAGTTCTTCTGATCTGCACCATGTTCTTTTTTTTGCAGCACGCGTTAAAGCTTGCTGTCAGTTTGTGTAGTGTGCTATGCTCTGCAGTGATTCATGATCTTTTGCTTGGGAGGCTCCTTATCAAAACCCTGACCTTGAGCATTCTTTGGTATTTGGGTTTCATACAGAAGTCACTACTGTACTGCGGGTACTACCTCATAGAGAGAGTTAGCAATTATACTTCTTACTCTGAGAGGCTTGTTGTGGAAGAAATACAGAATGGCACCTTTGCTGCTTTCTTCTATGATGTTTCCTCCTTCATTACAACAACTTTCCTGTATCTTGAACACCCCTGGGCAGTTAAGATACTTCTATTGATACTTCTTGGGAATGTTGTTTCCGTTTTGATAAAGGTCAGTAAGCAGTTTAAAAATACCATCCAGAGATCTACCCCAAGGCTGGATAGTTATGAGTGGCAGGGTGTGTGGGAACGTATGCGCAAGTACCTGGGGCAGTGGGGACCTCCAGTGTTTTGGAACTTCACCCCTGAACAAGTGCAGAATCCTGAAGAATTAGTAAAGTATTTGGAAGAAGTATGTTGTCACCCTGGTAGCTCCAGAGAGACACAAATCATTGCAACATGCTGGGGACTGGCCCATGCCTATCGAGCCGTGGTCAACGCTAATCAGTACCCTCAAAAGAAAGAGAAGGTCTCTGGATCTGATGACAAAACAACAAGCACTGTGGCTACTCAAACCCCCACTACAGGCCTTGCAGCTACTCAAACCCCTGCCCCAGGCACTGTGGCTACTCCAGCCACAGCCATGGGCACTGCGGCTACTCCAGCCACAGCCATGAGCACTGCGGCTACTCAAACCCCAGTGACAGACACTGCGGCTAAACCAGAGAACCAACCTGCGCCGGTATCAGTTGCCCCTATACAGAAGAAAAAATACACGAGGAAATCAACTCGTTTAGTAAGGGATGAAGATGAACCAGGGCCATCACGAGAACCAGAGGAGGAAGAACCCATAAATGAGATGGTGACCACCCGATCCCTATCCCTGAGTGAGCTGCGAGATATGCGAAAAGATTTCGGTCGTCATCCAGGCGAGCACATCATCACCTGGCTGCTCCGATGCTGGGATAACGGGGCCAGTAGCCTGGATTTAGAGGGTAGGGAAGCCAAGCAGCTGGGATCCCTTTCCAGGGAAGGGGGCATTGACAAAGCAATTGGAAAAGGGGCAAAACCACTCAGCCTCTGGAGGCGACTCCTGTCAAGCGTGAAGGAAAGGTATCCCTTCAAGGAGGATGTATTATACCGCCCAAGCAAATGGACCACCGTAGAGAAAGGTATCCAGTACCTGAGGGAATTAGGCGTGCTGGAGGTGATTTACAGTGACCTGAATGATGAGCGGTTAACCAAAGACCCAGATGAAGTCAGGTGCACACAATCCATGTGGCGGAAGGTGGTACGGAGCGCACCAGCATCGTATTCCAACTCGTTGGCAATACTAGCCTGGAAAGACGACGAGGCACCAACGGTGGATGAAGTGGCTAGACAACTCCGGGACTACGAAGAAAAGCTCTCTTCCTCCCTACAGGCCTGTGTCTCAGCTGTGGAAAAACTGTGCCAAGAGTTCCAACAACTCAGAGAAGATCTGTCCTACTCCCCACCTGCACGGACCAGTGTCTCAGCCATTAGGAGTCAACGTCCCTATGCTCAAGAGAGATGATATAGAGGATACACACCACGGGGCACCCTGTGGTTTTGCCTGCGTGATTATGGAGAGGACATGAGAAAGTGGGATGGAAAACCCACCTCAACCTTAGAGGCACGGGTGCGTGAGTTGCAAGGAAAAACTATTAGAAAAGGCGGTTCTCCCAGGAAAATTGCAGCTCCAGTTTCCAGTGAGCAGTTCCCGAGACAGAGTAAGAGGGCTAATTTTACTTCCGACCTTGATCAGGGGACTTTTGATTCACATTTACAGGAAGTGAACAGCGAATACTGTGACCAGTGTTAGAGGGGCCCTGCCTCCAGCCAGGTGGAGGAAAGGGACAACCGGGTTTACTGGACTGTGTGGATTCGATGGCCTGGAACGTCAGACCCACAGGAGTATAAGGCTCTAGTGGACACTGGTGCACAGTGCACGCTAATGCCATCAAACTATAGAGGGGCAGAACCCATTTGTATTTCTGGAGTGACAGGGGGATCCCAACAGCTAACTGTACTGGAAGCTGAAGTGAGCCTAACTGGGAATGAGTGGCAAAAGCACCCCATTGTGACTGGCCCAGATGCTCCGTGCATCCTTGGCATAGACTACCTCAGGAGAGGGTATTTCAAGGACCCAAAAGGGTACCGGTGGGCTTTTGGTATAGCTGCTTTGGAGACAGAGGAAATTAAACAGTTGTCCACTTTGCCCGGTCTCTCAGAGGACCCTTCGATTGTAGGGTTGCTGAAGGTTGAGGAACAACAGGTGCCGATCGCTACCACAACTGTGCACAGGCGGCAATATCGCACCAACCGAGACTCCCTGATTCCCATCCATAACCTGATTCGTCGCCTGGAGAGCCAGGGAGTGATCAGCAAGACTCGCTCACCCTTTAACAGTCCCATATGGCCAGTGCGAAAGTCTAATGGGGAGTGGAGACTAACAGTGGACTATCGTGGCCTGAACGAAGTTACACCGCCGCTGAGTGCTGCCGTGCCAGACATGCTAGAACTTCAATATGAACTGGAGTCAAAGGCAGCTAAGTGGTATGCCACAATTGATATTGCTAATGCATTTTTCTCCATCCCTTTGGCAGCAGAGTGCAGACCCCAGTTTGCTTTTACCTGGAGGGGTGTTCAGTACACCTGGAACCGACTGCCCCAGGGGTGGAAGCACAGCCCCACCATTTGCCATGGACTGATCCAGACAGCACTGGAACAGGGTGAAGCTCCAGAACATCTGCAGTACATTGATGACATCATTGTGTGGGGCAACACAGCAGAAGAAGTTTTTGAGAAGGGAAAGAAAATAGTCCAAATCCTTCTGAAGGCTGGTTTTGCCATAAAACAGAGTAAGGTCAAGGGACCTGCACAAGAGATCCAGTTTTTAGGAATAAAATGGCAAGATGGACGTCGTCAGATCCCAATGGATGTGATCAACAAAATAACAGCTATGTCCCCACCAACTAGCAAAAAGGAAACACAAGCTTTCTTAGGCGTTGTGGGTTTTTGGAGAATGCATATTCCAAATTACAGCCAGATCGTAAGCCCTCTCTATCAAGTGACCCGGAAGAAGAATGAATTCAAATGGGGCCCTGAGCAACAACAAGCCTTTGAACAAATTAAACGTGAGATAGTTCATGCAGTAGCCCTTGGGCCAGTCCGGGCAGGGCAGGATATTAAAAACGTGCTCTACACTGCAGCCGGGGAGAATGGCCCTACCTGGAGCCTCTGGCAGAAAGCACCAGGGGAGACTCGAGGTCGACCCCTAGGGTTTTGGAGTCGGGGATACAGAGGATCCAAAGCCCGCTATACTCCAACTGAGAAGGAGATACTGGCAGCATATGAAGGGGTTCGAGCTGCTTCAGAAGTGGTTGGTACTGAAGCACAGCTCCTGCTGGCACCCCGACTGCCGGTGTTGGGCTGGATGTTCAAAGGGAGGGTCCCCTCTACACATCATGCAACTGATGCTACATGGAGTAAGTGGGTTGCATTGATCACACAACGGGCTCGAATAGGAAACCTCAGTCGCCCAGGAATCTTGGAAGTGATCATGG
This sequence comes from Pelecanus crispus, assembly GCF_030463565.1. NCBI lineage: Eukaryota > Metazoa > Chordata > Aves > Pelecaniformes > Pelecanidae > Pelecanus > Pelecanus crispus. Next base: position 4,153,050 of record NC_134675.1, read on the forward strand.
ACTGGCCAGAAGGAAAAAACATTAGAATATCACCAGAGGAGGAGGTGACACGTGCTGAAGAGGCCCCACTGTATAATAAATTGCCAGAAAATGAAAAGCAATATGCCCTGTTCACTGATGGGTCCTGTCGTCTCGTGGGAAAGCATCGGAGGTGGAAAGCTGCTGTATGGAGTCCTATACGACAAGTCGCAGAAACTGCTGAAGGAGAAGGGGAGTCGAGTCAGTTTGCAGAGGTGAAAGCCATCCAGCTGGCTTTAGATATTGCTGAAAGAGAAAAGTGGCCAATCCTTTATCTCTATACTGACTCATGGATGGTGGCAAATGCCCTGTGGGGGTGGCTGCAGCAATGGAAGCAGAGCAACTGGCAGCGCAGAGGCAAACCAATCTGGGCTGCCGCATTGTGGCAAGATATTGCTGCCCGGATAGAGAACCTGGTTGTAAAAGTTCGTCATGTAGATGCTCATGTACCTAAGAGTCGGGCCACTGAAGAACATCAAAACAACCAGCAAGTAGATCAGGCTGCTAAGATTGAAGTGGCTCAGGTGGATTTGGACTGGCAACATAAGGGTGAATTATTTATAGCTCGGTGGGCCCATGACGCCTCAGGCCATCAAGGAAGGGATGCAACGTATAAATGGGCTCGTGATCGAGGGGTGGACTTAACTATGGACAGTATTGCACAGGTTATTCATGAGTGTGAAACATGCGCTGCAATCAAGCAAGCCAAGCAGTTCAAGCCCCTCGGGTATAGTGAACGATGGCTGAAATATAAATATGGGGAGGCCTGGCAGATTGATTACATCACGCTCCCACAGACCCGCCAAGGCAAGCGCTATGTGCTCACCATGGTGGAAGCAACCACTGGGTGGTTGGAAACATATCCCGTGCTCCATGCCACCGCCCGGAACACCATCCTGGGCCTTGAAAAGCAAGTCCTGTGGCGACATGGCACCCCAGAAAGAATTGAGTCAGACAACGGGACTCATTTCCGAAACAACCTCATAGACACCTGGGCCAAAGAGCATGGCATTGAGTGGGTGTATCACATCCCTTACCATGCACCGGCCTCCGGGAAAATTGAGCGATACAATGGATTGTTAAAGACTACCCTGAGAGCAATGGGTGGTGGGACGTTTAAACATTGGGATACGCATTTAGCAAAAGCCACCTGGTTAGTCAACACCAGGGGATCTGCCAATCGAGCTGGCCCTGCCCAATCAAAACTTTTACGTACTGTAGAAGGAGATAAAGTTCCTGTAGTGCACATGAAAAATATGCTGGGGAAGACAGTCTGGGTTACTTCCCCCTCTGGCAAAGGCAAACCCATTCGTGGGATTGCTTTTGCTCAAGGACCTGGGTGCACTTGGTGGGTGATGCGAAAGGATGGGGAAGCCCAATGTGTACCTCAAGGGAATTTGATTTTGGGTGAAAATAGCCAATGAACTGAATTGTATAATATTAATTGCTTTATAATACTGTATGTTATCTCTTAACTATATGTTATCTCTTAACTGCATGTTAATATAATAATATAGTAGGTTAATATTAAGTATATAATACTATATATTATGATTGCTATATGCCGCATCAATGGTATTGCAGTAAGAATTGCCCAGCTTAATGAAAATGAACTTTGATGAAACCATGTTGGAATGAGAACTGACTTCAGCATGCAACAGTCCAACACTGCACACCACCTCTCCTGCTCTGAAAGACTGTGATAACAGATGGAACCCAAAGTCATGGGCTAAATGAACTCAATGGACATTTTAGAGGGATGGGCCATAGACGAAGGGAATGATATCTGTGTGTATATCAAGATAGGGAAAGCGGTGGTGATTAATTGGAACACATTGGAAAGGGGAGGGCCTGTGCATGACGTAGATGGTATAGAATAAGGGGTGGATACTGTCCTGGTTTCGGCTGGGATAGAGTTAATTTTCTTCCTAGCAGCAGGCATAGTGCTGTGTTTTGGATTTAGTAGGAGAAGAATGTTGATAACATGCTGATGTTTTTAGTTGTTGCTGAGTACTGCTTATGCCAGTCAAGGACTTTTTCAGCTTCCCATGCTCTGCCAGGCGCACAAGAAACTGGGAGGGGGCACAGCCAGAATAGTTGATCCAAACTGACCAAAGGGCTATTCCATACCATATGACGTCATGCTCAGTATATAAACTGGGGGGGGGTGGCCAGGGAGCAGCGATCGCTGCTCGGGAACTGTCTGGGTATCGGTCGGCGGGTGGTGAGCAATTGCATTGTGCATCACTTGCTTCGTGTATCATTATTATTATTATCATTATTATACTGTTACTATTAGCATTACTATTTTACTTTATTTCAATTATTAAACTGTTCTTATCTCAACCCAGGAGTGTTTCTCACTCTTACTCCTCCGATTCTCTCCCCCATCCCATCGGGGTAGGGGGAGTGAGCGAGCGGCTGCGTGGTACTGAGTTGCTGGCTGGGGCTAAACCACGAAAACCAATGTCAGAGTTCTCAAATGGCCTACTTAAGTGTCTTTGAAAATTGTGAAGTAATCAGTTCAGTGATCTTTTTAAGTCTTGATTCTGCAGTTGGGATTTCTTCTACTTCACACTGAGATTTTTTGAATGAGTTTTGTTTTGTAATTATAAAATGATTAAACACCATCTAGTGTTAGTGTTTCACTTTGCCTTCCCCCTTCTTTTCTCTAATGATTGCTTACAGGGTTCAAGTCAGTGTTGAGGTCTTTAATGTCCATTTAAGAAAATGTATTGTTTTGGAATTATTAGCCTCTTTCCCAGATGTGTGGGGAAGGGTTCTCTCACTTTTTCCTTTCACTGCAATAATTTCTGTCTTATCTGAAACCTGATCTAATGACATCATCATGTTTGAATGAAAAATTTTGTTTAAAAAGTGGTAATTTAAAATAATCCAGACCCTCCCACCTTCCCCTACCCCACAAAATGCAACCTTACCCTTATTTTATTTTTTTTTTAAATAAACTACAATAAATCATCACTTGCTGGCACAAGAAATTGAGTTTTTGGAACCACTGAAATAATAAATTTCTAATTTTAGAAAATATGGACAGAAGTCAAAGAGAGCTGAGCTTGCTAAATATTTGTGAAAGTCAAGCCATTTATTAATGTGTATGTGCCCAACTCCAGGTTGCAAATTTGAAAATTGTGTCTGGATAGCTTTTTATTTAATGTAATATTCCAGAATTATTATATTTTAGCTATCCTAAAAAATTAGTAAGTAGATTGTTTGCAGGCTTTTCAATGTCAAAACAAATTCCTGAGGATAAACATTTTGCCTTTTAGGAATAAGAAACAAAAGATGCTGTGTTAAACAGTACACTGACTACCGTTAGTGTTTCTGCCTGGAAGTGACCCCCCTCCTTTATAGTAGGACTAGCATATTGACACTGAGCTGCTGTGTTCTCAGGGATTCTCTAAAGTCTTTAGCTGCTATGTTGCGGCAAGGAAAAACCCCAAAACTCCCCGTGGCCCAGCATTCAACTCAGTCAACAGTGTGTGGTGGAAGACCTGAGGCTCACACTCATCAGAGCCACAGGGTGCTTATTACTGGTGATAATGTCCTCTGTAAAAGGATAGTTAGTGTTGGAGATCAAATCTTTGTTTAGTAACAGTCTGAATAATTTTTAAAGTATGCTTTTACAAAATATTAAATATCCTAAAATTGCATGTTGTTAATAATACTCATTAAAAGTGTAGGGCTGGTCTCAGTAACAAATTCTCTCATACCATTCTGAAACTATGGGATTAATTGTTCCCCTGTGAATAAGTGTTTCAGCAGGGTTCTCAAGGTACATTGTTTTCTTGTATTCTTTTTGGAGCCATTTATTAATCTTATAGATTAAATCTTAATAATTCTAGTATAAGATGTGCTCTTTGTTGAGCCTGCCCTGTGCATGAGTCACAAAACTTAAATATTTTTTTAAAAATGATAAATTAGACACTGGCCTCTGTTTTCATACACTAATTATTCTTGACAAAGCTATATATCCAGTGTCACTCTGTGGCCTTAATGCTTTGAGAAGATCTATTTTAAAAATCTGAGAGTTTTATGCCAATCCAAATATTTGAATTTTCACTAAGTCTCTTCTAAGAAGATTACTTAAAAAGTTGTCATTTTGCATTTGACCCGGACTTCTTTTTAAATGCAAATTTTTTTTTAAGCTGGGAGACAGTACATAAGAGTCCTCAGAATCCTCCAGGGTTATTTATTCATTTAGGACACATTTCAGGTTATAAACAAAAGTGGCTCATGGATCAGAATATAGGTTGGGGGGGTAATCAAATGTAAATCTATAGGTTATAAAGCTTGATGATGATAATTATAATTGGTTAACTGTGCATATAGCTAGCATTTTGAGAGACCAAGACCTTTTGCTTAATTTTGATGCACCATCTATTGCTCTCTATTAGAAACAAGTAAAACAGTAAAAAAAAAACAAAAAAAGATTGCATGCAGATAGACCCAGATTGGAATACCTCACTCTTCTACAGAACTCATAGGAAGCTGGAATTGTTCTGGGAGTGTAGGTAGGAAGATCTTTTTTTCCTGAGAAAATGGTATAAACCCTTTTCTCAAGAAACAGATGGCAGGAAAGCTCCTGCATCCAGCTCAACCAGAAAAGGTAATATATGATATTGCTAAAACTAGGAAAGGAGTAATGCAGTTTTGATTTTTACTGTGATTTGCTACATGACTTATTATTCTTGCATAACATTCTTTAAGAAAATAATTCTTTCTAAAATTTTTCATAAACTGCATTTATCGGCTTTTCTCAGACGTGGGTTTCTTGCAATTTTCAGAAAAGCAGAAAAACTTCTAGAGAAAATAAAGCGCTGTCCCACTTCTGCCATTGTGAGTGCTTCATACCTATCATTTTGTATAGGTATGTAATGGAAACAGAGTCTGCTCAACCAAATTTTGACAACCACAGTTAAGAGATAAGACTCATGTTTCTTCAAGCTAGTTCTTTCCACTATGGAGTACCTTCCTGCATCATGATTTTCTTCAACAGATACAAGCTAAGGTTATTAGCATTAAAAATACATTAATGTAAAATTTGAGAGGGAGTGAGATGACCTATAAATCTCAAAGGTAGCAACATATTCCTAATGTGCTAGAGGGCACAGTTCCATCTACCATGGTTTTCTCTCACTGCTTGTTTATTGTACCACTAACTTGGAATATAAGATCTATACAAAGTGTAGTTGTTGGAACGATTAAAAAAATAACATGACGCAATACTTGAAAAAGAACTTTTCACTTTTCCATGCTCCATTAAGCATCCTGTTTGTTTATCAGTCATCGGAACACTAAAGCTGTGACTGTTTTTAAGTTTATTTTACATTTAGCTGTATCTTCATTTTAATATTTGAAAAAAATACTAAAAAAGAGATCTGCCAATATTTTCAAACAATATAATGTAAAAATGGAAGTAACATATTTACAAGTATATTTTTGAAAAAAACCTTTGTGGTGTTGTAACAGGTAAAACTATAACAAAGCTGCTTCTCTCATATAGAACCTTTGGAGGAAATAGTGAAATATTTGTAATGTCAACCCAATATCTTAATTTTGGTGCTTTTTTTATAGCAGAGAGTAATACCACTATATACAATATGACATTAGCAGATGTAAAGCAGAGCCTTATAGGGTGGCTTGCAGAAAGGAGTATGTATCAGAGGTTAATGAATAAATAGAGAATTTTCAAATACTGAAAAGACACAGCTTTGTTCAATTTTGCTGTCGCCTTGGCATCCTGCTTGATATGTTTGACATCAGTTCTCCTTGGTTATGATTCTGTTGCACAAGTCGCATTAGATCTAGATTTGGGAAGGACCACAAAAGGTTTTAGGCTGCCAAAGTGCCTTCTGTGACAGTTCATGTGGGAAGATTATAGATAAATCTGAAGTTTGAATATCCCACAGATCTCCCCTGAGGACACAGTGATTTTCTGTGTCTGTCTGTCAACGATGGAGTTAGGAAGATACAAGACAGCTTCTAACCTAAATGCAAAAAGTATATTTTAGTTCTTACTTAAACTACAGGAATTTAACTTTTTTTTCAATCTTGAAAACAATAGAATGTATACCTTCCTCTATTTATAGGAATTAGAAGTTGCTTTTGGGGGGAAAAAAGTGTAACAAGCAACATCCATTCCCTCAATAGCTGGAAAACAGTTTTCTCTTGTCTTAAGAAATCTGGAATTTGGATCTGCAGTTCTAAGTTTCTTACTGTTATTTTATTTAATAATGATCCAGTTGTATGATGGACACTATTCTAGAGACAAATCAGGCAACGTCCTATTTTAAATACATTTTTATATTTACATGAATGGCTCATTATTCAAAATACTTCTTACATGAAAAAGCTGAAAGTTTATTTCTTTTTATTTCCTTATTTATTCCTTTTAGTTCTGCATTTTCTGAGGATATTTGATTTTAATAGTAAATGGTTGATTTGATATTGTGTTTCCTGTGAGAATATCAAAGTGCATTTTGATACAGTAATTAGTAACATTCCTTTCTGTTTACCAAATTTACAGAGGGATAAATGGAAGCACCAAAAGCACTTTGTCCTGTAGTGTTTGTTTTTAAGAAACGACTTATCTGTTCTTTACTGTTACAGTCAAGTGTAAAGATTAAAATCAAGATTAAGATTTTGTTTTCATGGTAGGCATTGTTAAAATTCATAGTAAGAAGTAATCCCTACCTCAAAAAGTTTAATCTAAATGCATGGGCGGGATGGAAAATCAAAGACAGGAAGAAGTGCATGCGGAGGACAAAATGGTGGTGGGGCCTGGAGCTTAATTTCTTCTTTCTAATTATTTAGATTATGCTAACTGTCATCTTTTCCAGATAAAATTGTTCTAGTTCAAGTTTATTGTGTATGCTCAAGCTATATTGTATAAGAGTACTATGGGAGTGGATGTTGAAACCAAGGGTACCTCTAGACATACTCTGGCTATAAGCAGATGTCCACAGGAGAAAATGCAATATGATACTTCCCACAAGTACTCTCCCAGCGTCCAATTATTTTCAGCTCAAATATTTCCTAAGTATTTGTCCAATCTCTGCTGGAAGCTATGTAAACTTCTTCATCTACAACATCCTTTGGTAGGGAATCCCCCAAGTAAAAATAGCCTGTTGTATGGAGAACAACCTCCCTTTTCATTTGGAATGAGGATCTTACCAGATTATGTTATGTTAAATCATATTTTTGTCTCAACTGGTTGCTCACTGAAATTTAGATTTGTGAAACTTAGGGAGGGAATACTGGGTACTGTTAGATATAATCAGTTTCTCACTGAAGAAGAGCTTATTTTGGTTTTTAACAAAGTGATTATGTAATATTTAAACAAGCAATCATCTTCGAGGCTGATAGTAGTTGTCTGTCAGCCTGTAACCTTAGAATCATAGAATCATAGAATCGTTTAGGTTGGAAAAGACCTTTAAGATCATCCAGTCCACCCATTAACCTACACTACCAAGTTCACACTAAACCAATCAAGGGTAGACTAGACTAAACCATGTCCCAGAGTGCCACATCTACCTGTTTTTGAACACTTCCAGGGATGGTGACTCCACCACCTCTCTGGGCAGCCTGTTCCAATGCTTGACTACCCTTTCCATGAAGAAAGTTTTCCTAATATCCAATCTAAACCTCCCCGGCACAGCTTGAGCCTATTTCCTCTCGTCCTATCGCTAACTACTTGGGAGAAGAGACCAACACCCACCTCACTACAACCTCCTTTCAGGTAGCTGTAGAGAGCGATAAGGTCTCCCCTCAGCCTCCTCTTCTCCAGACTAAACAACCCCAGTTCCCTCAGCCGCTCCTCATAAGGCCTGTGCTCCAGACCCTTCACCAGCTTCGTTGCCCTTTTCTGAACATGCTCCAGCACCTCAATGTCTTTCTTGTAGTGAGGGGCCCAAAACTGGACCCAGTATTCCAGGTGCGGCCTCACCAGCGCCGAGTACAGGGGGACAATCACCTCCCTGCTCCTGCTGGCCACACTATTCCTGATACAAGCCAGGATACTGTTGGCCTTCTTGGCCACCTGGGCACACTGCTGGCTCATGTCCAGCTGGCTGTCTACCAACACCCCCAGGTCCTTTTCGGCCAGGCAGCTTTCCAGCCACTCTTCCCCAAGCCTGTAGCATTGCATGGGGTTGTTGTGACCCAAGTGCAGGACCCGGCACTTGGCCTTGTTAAACCTCATACAGTTGGCCTCCGCCCATCGATCCAGCCTGTCCAGGTCCCTCTGCAGGGCCATCCTACCCTCCAGCAGATCGACACTCCCATCCTATTTGGTGTCATCTGCAAACTTACTGAGGGTGCACTCAATCCCCTCATCCAGATCATCGATAAAGATATTAAACAAGGCTGGCCCCAAAGCCTTGATTTACCCTCTTTGGGATAAGATCATTGAGAAAGTCTGAGAAAGACAACTCTTAATTTCTGGATGTCTTACAATTCGTTGGCTTTTATTTATCTGTGTTCAGATATGGATAGAATGATAGTACCTGATAGCGAAGATGAATATTAGTGACTGGGGTTTTTTTATTGCCATTTAAGATATTCTTGCAGTAGAAATTTTATTTGCCCACTTTTTTTTTTTTTTGTCTTGTCTTTTACACTACAGGGAAAACATTTATGGTTGGGCATATTTCCCTTCTGATACAGGTATAGGTGGTAATAGAGATATAAAGCAAAAAAACATTTGCATCCACTTTTGAAGATAATGTCAGGACAAGCAGTTATCCATCCTTATTTTGTGTACCTCCATATAGTGGGACGTAATGTTATTAAACTGATTCAGAGTTAAAATATTTACATACCTCTTTAAAAGTCTTTAAATACTTTCCTGACTGTACCAGACCAACTTCTTGACTTTTAAATCTCAGGTGTTCAAAGAGCATAATTATGGGGGATGTGGAAATAACCAGTTACATTCTCATGAGTTTGTTATGCATGTGCAGATTGAGTAGTTGTAAAGAAGCTTTCTAATAGAATCCCCGTCTCCTCCCATTAAAGATTACAGAATGTACTAAGGCATAATTTCACATGCAGCTGTTTCAATAAATTTAGCACCATATAAAATTCACTTTTGTAGCGAAAAGCAAAACTGTTGTTTATGAGCTTATATGAAAAAACTGTAATCATGTTTAAAAACAAGAAGGTTCCAAGGATCCAAAAGTTAGGAAATGTTACAATTCTGGTGACTTGCACCGTATGGTGACTTTAAAATTGGCATTCCTATGTGTGCGAGTTACTTGTTCCAAATGCACAAAGGCATACTATAGCTTCCACAGAACACCTTATTCCTTCACTGCGTTGGCAGTTGCCCAGTATTTCTTGTTCAGTAGACAGCCCTGCACCTCTTTCTCAAAATAAACAATTAGAAACCTGCACCAGATTTAAAATGGCCTATTTCTTCATGAGATTTCCTTAGCTCTTCCCATTGTAGGATCTGGGTGCTTCACAAAGATTAAAGGATATGCTGTAACAGCACTGACAAAATATCGCTAGATCCATTTTACAGATGGAGATTTGAGGTATGAAGAAGTGTCTGCTAATGTAGAGTAAGTAATTTGAAGTATCCAGAGACTAATTATCCAGCATTTCTAGTACTTTCATAGTACAAAAGGTAATCCAAATACTGTTCAAATAAGCTTCTTTTGCAGTTGGGAATATTCTGCGTTCCTACTAATCTATCCTCAAAATTCAGAGCTACGTACCCTAAAAACTGAGGGAGGTACCTATAGAGATCATCTGTGAAGGATGTGAATGGGTTCAAGTACCCCATTATCACATGGGAGCTCAGAATCCCATTCTACTATTGACGAAATGTCAATGATGAACTACCTTGGGATATATACCCAGCACAAAAAAACCTGACTGGATGGATAATTTTAGGCAAAGATATAAATAGCTGAAAATTAACATCTTAAAAGAAATATCAAGGAATATTAATTATCAACAGTGCTGATAGTTTTGTCAAAATAACTTCCTTTGAAATGTAAATGTAGATTAGTAATAGATTCTCTCCCTCCCATATGTGAATAATTTGCACAAGAAAACAATGTTTTATGTATTTCTTTTTTAATGGAATTAAATAATGACCATCAAGTTACTCCTTAAATACACCTTTGTCTCTTAAGAAAACCGTTTTGCTTTTCCAAGGATTTATTTTCCTGGACCATTACTTGATAAATAGTAACTTGTTCCAGTAATACTTAATGATGCAGGACCCATCTGGCATTGTATCAGGATGTGCAGCTGGCTGTTAATTACTGAAAATTCTACAGCTCAGACGAAAGCATCTGCCAAAGATCTGATTCAGCAGATTCTTTTTTCTTGTTTCTTCTACAGTACCAACCAAAAAACAGAGTAAATAATTCACACTTAGTAAGTTAGACATGGATACTAAAATTGCCAACAACATGAATGCTGATTGCACTAATGGTTTCTATTCTTCTCCTGTATTGATTTTTAGTCTTGAAACAATATAGTAGTTTCTCTTTTGAGTTTTCCTTCAAACTTTATGAAGGGAAGTAGCATTTTTTTTTTCTTAAGTGTTTACATACAGTGTAACAGTGCATACAGTTTTGCACGTAATGTTGGATTTTGTACTTTCATACATGCTGTTAAGGGCTCCTGAATCCAGGAGCCTGATAGAGGTGAGGCTGCCGCAGCTCCATGTTGTCAGGTCCACTCTTGTGTGCAGCATGAGCATGCCTTCCCCACAGGCACACAAACACAGGCATACAATGCCCATAAACATATGTGCATGATCATGGCCACACAGATCAACACAGCCAGAAGCACTTAGCATTCAGGCAAACACAAAACAGCACCACTGGCCTCATCCTGTTCCCCTCTCTGTCTGATCAGGATGAAGGTCAGTTAGTGAGATATATACATGTTGTCAATCCCTCCAGTAGCTGGACTTAAATGCCCCAGTAGCTGCATAACCAGTAGCTGGTCACTGGATCCCTGGTTTCCTCATTTGTGTGAGCATGCGCATGCGCGCACACACACACTTTGGATCCCTTCATGACCAGGCTTAGAGACCCAATCCACCCCATAGCTGGCCCTGCTGCCTCCCACTTGGACACATACACACATGCAAATGGCCCTCTTGGTCAGCCTCCAGCCCCCGTAGTCTGGAACTCCGGTAGCCACCTCCTCCAGGTGCCTCACTCCCAGCATGTGGCTCACAGGCCACTCTACCTACTCACCGGCTAGTCCAGCTTGATGCTCATTAGCAACCACACATGGACTTGCATATGCTCACTCGCTCCAGTTGCTGGCACCATGGACACACGGGACCAATGACAAGTGGTCTGACCCCAGTTGCTGGCAGTCAGCCCCCCATACACACACATGCACACAGAATAGAGAGCCCCTTGCCCAGGAAAAGAGAGGTGCAGTTTAATAAGAGGACAGGACAGACTGTGGGGATCAGGCACAGGGCATAGTCAGACAAGGATACTGACCAGCTCCTTTTAACCCCTTATCCCTCTATTTTCCCATCCTTGTTCGTCTCCAAACCACCTTGATCTGTCCCGTTCCGTGCTTTTGCTTCCTTCCCTGAACATCCCATAATAAGTCCTGTGCAATTCTAAAGTGCTCTTCCCCAGCATCTCATAACATATCCCATGCCCCCCAAGCAGTACCCCCTCAGTCTGTAAGGTGCTGCGGGGAGCCTCTCCCATTGACTCACCATAAGTACTGCTTATGCTAGTCAAGGACTTTTCAGCTTCCCATGCTCTGCCAGGTACACAAGAAACTAGGAGGGGGCACAGCCAGAATAGTTGATCCAAACTGACCAAAGGGCTATTCCATACCATATGACATCATGCTCACTATATAAACTGGGGGGGGTTGGCGGGGGACAAGCGATCGCTGCTCAGGAACTGTCTGGGTATCGGTCGGCGGGTGGTGAGCAATTGCATTGTGCATCACTTGCTTTGTATATTATTATTATTATTTTCATTATTATATTGTTATTATTATCATTACTATTTTACTTTATTTCAATTATTAAACTGTTCTTATCTCAAGCCAGGAGTGTTTCTCACTCTTACTCCTCCGATTCTCTCCCCCATCCCATCGGGGTAGGGGGAGTGAGCGAGCAGCTGCGTGGTGCTTAGTTGCTGGCTGGGGCTAAACCACGACAGAGATTACTAGTAAGGAAATGGCCCTACAAACTAGGAAATGGCCCTACAAGCTAGGAAATGGGAGGAGAACTGGAAAATAGTTCTTTGGGTTGAAATTTCACTGAATGGTTTTAGTAATAGTTTTATTGAAATATTTTGGGTGTTTTACAAGCTGTTGTTGCTGTATTATTGTTCACCTCATAATAAAGGGGTAAATGTTTTTCCAGCTTTGACAGGACCCCTGAATTGGCATTGACAAAGAGCTTGTCAGAGCAGATAGGCTCCGCAATCCCACTCTGGACTTGTACATTTTGTAATATATTTTTGTACACTTCTACAGGTCAGACATCCAAAGAATGCTAGCGGATAAATGTAGTCTGACTTTACCAATCATTTAGTTTTTGAAATGAGCTTTCCTGAATAAATAACCGAGCCTGGGAATTTGAAAAATGAGGGCACTCTGGTTGGAATTGAAGGCTTAGCAGAAGTATTTGTGAAGGGGGTTAGCATCACAGACAAGTAATCGGTCCACATAGCAGTATTTTTTCTGACCTCAAAGAGGGGGGAAGTTTCAGTCTGTAAGTTCTCCTTCAAAAGACTTTGCAATTTGCCATGCCCTGATATTCTCATTTTTAGAGGAAAACATACACTGTGAAAAGTCTCTTGAAGATTCTAACTAAATACTGGTTTTATTTCTAATATATTTATTTAATCACAGTAAAATTTTTATTAATCTGTTTATCAGAGCAAAATTTTTAGTTGCAAAAATTACATGAGATTGGATGTCCCATTTCCTAGAGAAGCTGGGAGGAGTAAGTTTGCTGTAAGCCATCGATTGGTCTTCCTAGTGGGAAATGCATTGTGAGGGCAAAATAGCCGTATGCTTAGTTTATACAGATTGTATAGCTACTTTGTTTTCTGTGTTCCCTTTTCAGCTATTTTTTTTTTTCCAAGTGTCGTGGTTTAGCCCCAGCCAGCAACTCAGTACCACGCAGCCGCTCGCTCACTCCCCCTACCCCGATGGGATGGGGGAGAGAATCGGAGGAGTAAGAGTGAGAAACACTCCTGGGTTGAGATAAGAACAGTTTAATAATTGAAATAAAGTAAAATAGTAATGCTAATAGTAACAGTATAATAATGATAATAATAATAATGATACACGAAGCAAGTGATGCACAATGCAATTGCTCACCACCCGCCGACCGATACCCAGACAGTTCCCGAGCAGCGATCGCTGCTCCCCGGCCACCCCCCCCCAGTTTATATACTGAGCATGACGTCATATGGTATGGAATAGCCCTTTGGTCAGTTTGGATCAACTATTCTGGCTGTGCCCCCTCCCAGTTTCTTGTGCGCCTGGCAGAGCATGGGAAGCTGAAAAAGTCCTTGACTGGCATAAGCAGTACTCAGCAACAACTAAAAACATCAGCATGTTATCAACATTCTTCTCCTACTAAATCCAAAACACAGCACTATGCCTGCTGCTAGGAAGAAAATTAACTCTATCCCAGCCGAAACCAGGACAGTATCCACCCCTTATTCTATACCATCTACGTCATGCACAGGCCCTCCCCTTTCCAATGTGTTCCAATTAATCACCACCGCTTTCCCTATCTTGATATACACACAGATATCATTCCCTTCGTCTATGGCCCATCCCTCTAAAATGTCCATTGAGTTCATTTAGCCCATGACTTTGGGTTCCATCTGTTATCACAGTCTTTCAGAGCAGGAGAGGTGGTGTGCAGTGTTGGACTGTTGCATGCTGAAGTCAGTTCTCATTCCAACATGGTTTCATCAAAGTTCATTTTCATTAAGCTGGGCAATTCTTACTGCAATACCATTGATGCGGCATATAGCAATCATAATATATAGTATTATATACTTAATATTAACCTACTATATTATTATATTAACATGCAGTTAAGAGATAACATATAGTTAAGAGATAACATACAGTATTATAAAGCAATTAATATTATACAATTCAGTTCATTGGCTATTTTCACCCAAAATCAAATTCCCTTGAGGTACACATTGGGCTTCCCCATCCTTTCGCATCACCCACCAAGTGCACCCAGGTCCTTGAGCAAAAGCAATCCCACGAATGGGTTTGCCTTTGCCAGAGGGGGAAGTAACCCAGACTGTCTTCCCCAGCATATTTTTCATGTGCACTACAGGAACTTTATCTCCTTCTACAGTACGTAAAAGTTTTGATTGGGCAGGGCCAGCTCGATTGGCAGATCCCCTGGTGTTGACTAACCAGGTGGCTTTTGCTAAATGCGTATCCCAATGTTTAAACGTCCCACCACCCATTGCTCTCAGGGTAGTCTTTAACAATCCATTGTATCGCTCAATTTTCCCAGAGGCTGGTGCATGGTAAGGGATGTGATACACCCACTCAATGCCGTGCTCTTTGGCCCAGGTGTCTATGAGGTTGTTTCGGAAATGAGTCCCGTTGTCTGACTCAATTCTTTCTGGGGTGCCATGTCGCCACAGGACTTGCTTTTCAAGGCCCAGGATGGTGTTCCGGGCGGTGGCATGGGGCACGGGATATGTTTCCAACCACCCAGTGGTTGCTTCCACCATGGTGAGCACATAGCGCTTGCCTTGGCGGGTCTGTGGGAGCGTGATGTAATCAATCTGCCAGGCCTCCCCATATTTATATTTCAGCCATCGTTCACTATACCCAAGGGGCTTGAACTGCTTGGCTTGCTTGATTGCAGCGCATGTTTCACACTCATGAATAACCTGTGCAATACTGTCCATAGTTAAGTCCACCCCTCGATCACGAGCCCATTTATACGTTGCATCCCTTCCTTGATGGCCTGAGGCGTCATGGGCCCACCGAGCTATAAATAATTCACCCTTATGTTGCCAGTCCAAATCCACCTGAGCCACTTCAATCTTAGCAGCCTGATCTACTTGCTGGTTGTTTTGATGTTCTTCAGTGGCCCGACTCTTAGGTACATGAGCATCTACATGACGAACTTTTACAACCAGGTTCTCTACCCGGGCAGCAATATCTTGGCACAATGCGGCAGCCCAGATTGGTTTGCCTCTGCGCTGCCAGTTGCTCTGCTTCCATTGCTGCAGCCACCCCCACAGGGCATTTGCCACCATCCATGAGTCAGTATAGAGATAAAGGATTGGCCACTTTTTTCTTTCAGCAATATCTAAAGCCAGCTGGATGGCTTTCACCTCTGCAAACTGACTCGACTCCCCTTCTCCTTCAGCAGCTTCTGCGACTTGTCGTATAGGACTCCATACAGCAGCTTTCCACCTCCGATGCTTTCCCACAAGACGACAGGACCCATCAGTGAACAGGGCATATTGCTTTTCATTTTCTGGCAATTTATTATACAGTGGGGCCTCTTCAGCACGTGTCACCTCCTCCTCTGGTGATATTCTAAGGTTTTTTCCTTCTGGCCAGTCCATGATCACTTCCAAGATTCCTGGGCGACTGGGGTTTCCTATTCGAGCCCG
The DNA here is from genome assembly GCF_030463565.1 of Pelecanus crispus. Lineage (NCBI taxonomy): Eukaryota > Metazoa > Chordata > Aves > Pelecaniformes > Pelecanidae > Pelecanus > Pelecanus crispus. The sequence continues at coordinate 4,168,718 of NC_134675.1, forward strand.
TTGTGTGATCAATGCAACCCACTTACTCCATGTAGCATCAGTTGCATGATGTGTAGAGGGGACCCTCCCTTTGAACATCCAGCCCAACACCGGCAGTCGGGGTGCCAGCAGGAGCTGTGCTTCAGTACCAACCACTTCTGAAGCAGCTCGAACCCCTTCATATGCTGCCAGTATCTCCTTCTCAGTTGGAGTATAGCGGGCTTTGGATCCTCTGTATCCCCGACTCCAAAACCCTAGGGGTCGACCTCGAGTCTCCCCTGGTGCTTTCTGCCAGAGGCTCCAGGTAGGGCCATTCTCCCCGGCTGCGGTGTAGAGCACATTTTTAATATCCTGCCCTGCCCGGACTGGCCCAAGGGCTACTGCATGAACTATCTCCCGTTTAATTTGTTCAAAGGCTTGTTGTTGCTCAGGGCCCCATTTGAATTCATTCTTCTTCCGGGTCACTTGATAGAGAGGGCTTACGATCTGGCTGTAATTTGGAATATGCATTCTCCAAAAACCCACAACGCCTAAGAAAGCTTGTGTTTCCTTTTTGCTAGTTGGTGGGGACATAGCTGTTATTTTGTTGATCACATCCATTGGGATCTGACGACGTCCATCTTGCCATTTTATTCCTAAAAACTGGATCTCTTGTGCAGGTCCCTTGACCTTACTCTGTTTTATGGCAAAACCAGCCTTCAGAAGGATTTGGACTATTTTCTTTCCCTTCTCAAAAACGTCTTCTGCTGTGTTGCCCCACACAATGATGTCATCAATGTACTGCAGATGTTCTGGAGCTTCACCCTGTTCCAGTGCTGTCTGGATCAGTCCATGGCAAATGGTGGGGCTGTGCTTCCACCCCTGGGGCAGTCGGTTCCAGGTGTACTGAACACCCCTCCAGGTAAAAGCAAACTGGGGTCTGCACTCTGCTGCCAAAGGGATGGAGAAAAATGCATTAGCAATATCAATTGTGGCATACCACTTAGTTGCCTTTGACTCCAGTTCATATTGAAGTTCTAGCATGTCTGGCACGGCAGCACTCAGTGGCGGTGTAACTTCGTTCAGGCCACGATAGTCCACTGTTAGTCTCCACTCCCCATTAGACTTTCGCACTGGCCATATGGGACTGTTAAAGGGTGAGCGAGTCTTGCTGATCACTCCCTGGCTCTCCAGGCGACGAATCAGGTTATGGATGGGAATCAGGGAGTCTCGGTTGGTGCGATATTGCCGCCTGTGCACAGTTGTGGTAGCAATCGGCACCTGTTGTTCCTCAACCTTCAGCAACCCTACAATCGAAGGGTCCTCTGAGAGACTGGGCAAGGTGGACAACTGTTTAATTTCCTCTGTCTCCAAAGCAGCTATACCAAAAGCCCACCGGTACCCTTTTGGGTCCTTGAAATACCCTCTCCTGAGGTAGTCTATGCCAAGGATGCACGGAGCATCTGGGCCAGTCACAATGGGGTGCTTTTGCCACTCATTCCCAGTTAGGCTCACTTCAGCTTCCAGTACAGTTAGCTGTTGGGATCCCCCTGTCACTCCAGAAATACAAATGGGTTCTGCCCCTCTATAGTTTGATGGCATTAGCGTGCACTGTGCACCAGTGTCCACTAGAGCCTTATACTCCTGTGGGTCTGACGTTCCAGGCCATCGAATCCACACAGTCCAGTAAACCCGGTTGTCCCTTTCCTCCACCTGGCTGGAGGCAGGGCCCCTCTAACACTGGTCACAGTATTCGCTGTTCACTTCCTGTAAATGTGAATCAAAAGTCCCCTGATCAAGGTCGGAAGTAAAATTAGCCCTCTTACTCTGTCTGCGGAACTGCTCACTGGAAACTGGAGCTGCAATTTTCCTGGGAGAACCGCCTTTTCTAATAGTTTTTCCTTGCAACTCACGCACCCGTGCCTCTAAGGTTGAGGTGGGTTTTCCATCCCACTTTCTCATGTCCTCTCCATAATCACGCAGGTAAAACCACGGGGTGCCCCGTGGTGTGTATCCTCTATATCCTCTCTCTTGAGCATAGGGACGTTGACTCCTAATGGCTGAGACACTGGTCCGTGCAGGTGGGGAGTAGGACAGATCCTCTCTGAGTTGTTGGAACTCTTGGCACAGTTTTTCCACAGCCGAGACACAGGCCTGTAGGGAGGAAGAGAGCTTTTCTTCGTAGTCCCGGAGTTGTCTAGCCACTTCATCCACCGTTGGTGCCTCGTCGTCTTTCCAGGCTAGTATTGCCAACGAGTTGGAATACGATGCTGGTGCGCTCCGTACCACCTTCCGCCACATGGATTGTGTGCACCTGACTTCATCTGGGTCTTTGGTTAACCGCTCATCATTCAGGTCACTGTAAATCACCTCCAGCACGCCTAATTCCCTCAGGTACTGGATACCCTTCTCTACGGTGGTCCATTTGCTTGGGCGGTATAAAACATCCTCCTTGAAGGGATACCTTTCCTTCACGCTTGACAGAAGTCGCCTCCAGAGGCTGAGCGGTTTTGCCCCTTTTCCAATTGCTTTGTCAATGCCCCCTTCCCTGGAAAGGGATCCCAGCTGCTTGGCTTCCCTACCCTCTAAATCCAGGCTACTGGCCCCGTTATCCCAGCATCGGAGCAGCCAGGTGATGATGTGCTCGCCTGGATGACGACCGAAATCTTTTCGCATATCTCGCAGCTCACTCAGGGATAGGGATCGGGTGGTCACCATCTCATTTATGGGTTCTTCCTCCTCTGGTTCTCGTGATGGCCCTGGTTCATCTTCATCCCTTACTAAACGAACTGATTTCCTCGTGTATTTTTTCTTCTGTATAGGGGCAACTGATACCGGCGCAGGTTGGTTCTCTGGTTTAGCCACAGTGTCTGTCACTGGGGTTTGAGTAGCCGCAGTGCTCATGGCTGTGGCTGGAGTAGCCACAGTGCCTGGGGCAGGGGTTTGAGTAGCTGTAAGGCCTGTAGTGGGGGTTGGAGTAGCCGCAGGGCCTGTAGTGGGGGTTTGAGTAGCCACAGTGCTTGTTGTTTTGTCATCAGATCCAGAGACCTTCTCTTTCTTTTGAGGGTACTGATTAGCGTTGACCACGGCTCGATAGGCATGGGCCAGTCCCCAGCATGTTGCAATGATTTGTGTCTCTCTGGAGCTACCAGGGTGACAACATACTTCTTCCAAATACTTTACTAATTCTTCAGGATTCTGCACTTGTTCAGTGGTGAAGTTCCAAAACACTGGAGGTCCCCACTGCCCTAGGTACTTGCGCATACGATCCCACACAACCTGCCACTCATAACCATCCAGCCTTGGGGTAGATCTCTGGATGGTATTTTTAAACTGCTTACTGACCTTTATCAAAACGGAAACAACATTCCCAAGAAGTATCAATAGAAGTATCTTAACTGCCCAGGGGTGTTCAAGATACAGGAAAGTTGTTGTAATGAAGGAGGAAACATCATAGAAGAAAGCAGCAAAGGTGCCATTCTGTATTTCCTCCACAACAAGCCTCTCAGAGTAAGAAGTATAATTGCTAACTCTCTCTATGAGGTAGTACCCGAAGTACAGTAGTGACTTCTGTATGAAACCCAAATACCAAAGAATGCTCAAGGTCAGGGTTTTGATAAGGAGCCTCCCAAGCAAAAGATCATGAATCACTGCAGAGCATAGCACACTACACAAACTGACAGCAAGCTTTAACGCGTGCTGCAAAAAAAAGAACATGGTGCAGATCAGAAGAACTAATATCGTGACCGGCAACTGTTAACAGACTCCTTAATACACTCTGGTTAATCTGTTGTTATCTCAAACCCTTCGTGCCCCATGTTGGGCGCCAAAAAGGACTGTCGTGGTTTAGCCCCAGCCAGCAACTCAGTACCACGCAGCCGCTCGCTCACTCCCCCTACCCCGATGGGATGGGGGAGAGAATCGGAGGAGTAAGAGTGAGAAACACTCCTGGGTTGAGATAAGAACAGTTTAATAATTGAAATAAAGTAAAATAGTAATGCTAATAGTAACAGTATAATAATGATAATAATAATAATGATACACGAAGCAAGTGATGCACAATGCAATTGCTCACCACCCGCCGACCGATACCCAGACAGTTCCCGAGCAGCGATCGCTGCTCCCCGGCCACCCCCCCCCAGTTTATATACTGAGCATGACGTCATATGGTATGGAATAGCCCTTTGGTCAGTTTGGATCAACTATTCTGGCTGTGCCCCCTCCCAGTTTCTTGTGCGCCTGGCAGAGCATGGGAAGCTGAAAAAGTCCTTGACTAGCATAAGCAGTACTCAGCAACAACTAAAAACATCAGCATGTTATCAACATTCTTCTCCTACTAAATCCAAAACACAGCACTATGCCTGCTGCTAGGAAGAAAATTAACTCTATCCCAGCCGAAACCAGGACACCAAGTGGTGAAAACTTGAACAGTAAAGGAGGTGAGGAAAGAGGGAATTCTTTACATGTGGAGTTGTCCTGGTTTCAGCTGGGATAGAGTTAATTTTCTTCCTAGTAGCAGGCATAGTGCTGTGTTTTGGATTTAGGATGAGAACAATGTTGGTAACACACTGATGGTTTAGTTGTTGCTAAGTTGTTGCTTATGCTAGTCAAGGACTTTTCAGCTTCCCATGCTCTGCCAGGTGAACAAGAAGCTGGGAGGGGGCACAGCCAGAATAGTTGATCCAAACTGCCCAAAGGGCTATTCCATACCATATGATGTCATGCTCAGTATATAAACTGGGGGGAGTTGGCAGGGGGGCAGCGATCGCTGCTCGGGAACTGTCTGGGTATCGTTTGGCAGGTGGTGAGCAATTGCATTGTGCATCACTTGCTTTGTTTATTATTATTATTATTATTATTACTACTACTACTACTATTTTACTTCATTCTATTTCAATTATTAAACTGTTTTTATCTTGACCCATGAGCTTTTCATCATATTTTCTCTCCCCTGTCCAGCTGAGAAGGGGAGTGATAGAGCAGCTTTGGTGGGCACTTGGCATCCAGCCAGGGTCAACCCACCACATTAGGATGCAGGATTATGATGGAATTCTTAAAATTACATAAGGCACAAAAAGCAGAAGAAAGGGACTTTTGCTCTGTAGCCTACATGTTGTTTTTCAGCTAGACGGAACAGCATGAATATCTAGTCCTGCTAAATAGACTTTTCACAAAATATGCCACTTCCTTTGTGGAACCATTGCAATGTCCATGGTACGCATATTTTGGGCTGTGTAGAAAATCACTGGTCCAAACAATTTCAGCATGTTACTAAGGGGCAAGGGGTGAGTTCACCCTGGCTGGATGACAGGTGGACAGGGATAAGGTCAATAAGGACAGGGAGAGGTCACTCAGCAATTACCGTCATGGGCAAAACAGAAATGACTTTGGAAAAACCATTTTGATTTACTACCAATCAAAACAGAGTAGGGTAACGAGAATTTAAAACCAAATCTTAAAACACCTTCTGCTTTAATAAATAATAATGAATTTTGAAGTGGTATCCACATAATATCAATAATAGTTGAATGAATTGACAGACTATCCTCTTTGGTAAATTTGGTGTCGTCTGCAAACTTACTGAGGGTGCACTCAAGCCCCTCATCCAGATCATTGATAAAGATATTAAACAAGGCTGGCCCCAAAACAGAGCCCTGGGGAACACCACTCGTGACCGGTCGCCAACTGGACTTCATTCACCACTACTGTCTGGGCTCGGCCACCCAACCAGTTCTTTACCCAGTGAAGAGTATGCCCGTCCAAGCCATGAGCTGCCAGCTTCCCAAGGAGAATGCTGTGGGAGACAGTGTCAAAGGCTTTGCTGAAGTCCAGGCAGATGACATCCACATCTTTCCTTCATCCACCAGGCAGGTCACCAGGTCATAGAAGGAGATCAGGTTGGTCAAGCAGGACCTGCCTTTCATGAACCCAGGCTGGCTGGGCCTGATCCCCTGGTTGACCTGCACTTGCCTGTTGAGTTAACTCAAGATGAACCTCTCCATAATCTTTCCCAGCACCGAGGTCAGGCTGAGAGGTCTGTAGTTCCCTGGGTCCTCCTTCCAGCCCGTCTTCTGGATGGGTGTCACATTGGCAAGCCTGCAGTCATCAGGGACCTCCCCTGTTAACCAGGACTGCTGATAGATGATGGAGAGTGGCTTGGCAAGCTCCTCTGCCAGCTCCCTCAATATTCTTGGGTGGATCCGATCTGGCCCCATAGACTTGTGAGCATCCAGGTGGCATAGCAGGTCATTAACTGCTTCCTCCTGGATTATGGGGGCTTCATTCTGCTCCCCGTCCCTGTCTGCCAGCTCAGGGGGCTGAATACCGTGGAGACAACTGGTCTGGCTATTAAAGACAGTGGCAAAGAAGGCATTAAGTACCTCAGCCTTTTCGTCATCCTTGGTGGCAATGCTCCCCCCCGCATCCAGCAAAGGATGGAGATTCTCCTTGGCTCTCTTTTTGTTGTTAATGTACTTGTAAAAACATTTTTAATATCTTTTACAACAGTGGCCAGATTGAGTTCTTGCTGGGCTTTTGCCTTTCTAATTTCCTCCCTGCAGGACCTAACAAGATCCCTGTACTCCTCCTGAGTTGCCCGCCCCTTCTTCCAAAGGCACTAGACTCTCCTTTTTTCCCTGAGTCCCAGCAAAATCTCCCTGTTCAGCCAGGATGGTCGTCTTCCCCACCGGTTGGTCTTACGGCACACGGGGACAGCCCACTCCTGCGCCCTTAAGACTTCCTTCTTGAAGAAGGCCCAGCCTTCCTGGACCCCTTTGCCCTTTAGGACTGCCTCCCAAGGGACTTTCCCAAACAGGGTCCTGAAGAGGCCAAAGTCTGCCCTCCGGAATTCCAAGGTAACAGTTTTGCTGCCCCTCCTCCTTACATCGCCAAGAATCGAGAACTCTATCATATCATGGTCGCTAAGCCCAAGATGGCCTCCGACCACAACATCTCCCACAAGCCCTTCCCTGTTTGTAAAGAGCAGGTCAAGTGAGGCACCTCCCCTGGAAGTAAGGAAGTTGTCCTCCATACACTGTAGGAACTTCCGAGACTGTATACCATCTGCTGTGTTGTATTTCAGGAAGATGTCCGGCAAGTTGAAGTCCCCGACAAGAACAAGGGCTAGCGATTGTGAGACATCTGCCAGGTGCTTATAGAATACTTCATCTATCTCTACATCCTGGTTGGTTGGTCTATAGCAGACTCCCAACAGGACATCTGCCTTGCTGGCCTTCCCCCTCATCCGTACCCATAAGCACTATATCTTGTCATCACCACTGTCGAGTTCTATACAGTCAAAACACTCCCTAACATACAGAGCCACCCCACCGCCTCTCCTTCCATGCCTATCCCTTCTGAAGAGGCCATAGCCCTCCAGTGCAGCACTCCAGTCATGAGAGTCGTCCCACCATGTTTCTGTGATGGCGACTATGTCATAGCTATCCTGCTGCACAAGGGCTTCCAGCTCCTCCTGTTTGTTGCCCATGCTACGTGCATTGGTGTACATGCACTTGAGCTGGGCTATCGATTTCGCCCCCAATGTTGCCTTGCCGCCCCTGGGCTCCTCACGAGCGGGCCTGGCTATAACCCCTTCCCCCTTCGAACCTAGTTTAAAGCCCTCTCAATGAGTCCCGCCAACTCATGGGCAAGAATCCTTTTCCCCTTTGGAGACAGCCGATCTCCATCAGCCGCCAGCAGGCCCGGTGCCGTGTAGACCTCCCCATGATCAAAAAAACAAAATTCCACCGATGGCACCAGCCTCTGAGCCACCTGTTAATCAGGTGAGTTTTCCCATTCCTTTCAGCACTCCTAGCTGCCACTGACGGGATTGAGGAGAACGCTACCTGCGCTCCCGATCCTGCGACCAATCGCCCCAGTGCCCTGAAGTCCCTCTTGATTGCTTTAGGACTTCTCTCTGCAGTCTCATCACTGCCCACCTGTACAACCAGCAATGGGTAATAATCAGAGGGCCTCACGAGGTCAGGGAGTTTCCTAGTAATGTCCCTAACCCAGGCCCCAGGGAGGCAGCAGACTTCCCTGTGGGATGGGTCCGGACAGCAGATTGGGCCCTCTGTTCCCCGCAGGAGGGAATCACCTATGACAATTACCCTCCTTTTTTTCTTAACAGGGGTAGTCGTAATGCGTGGGGCTGGGTGACTCGCCCTCGGCAACCCCCTTGCTGGACCTTCACCTACCTCCCCACTTGCCTGGCCTACAGGTAGAATAGTTGATCCAAACTGACCAAAGGGCTATTCCTTACCATGTGATGTCATGCTCAGTATATAAACTGGGGGGGGTTGGCTGGGGAGCAGCGATCGCTGCTCAGGAACTGTCTGGGTATCGGTCGGCGGGTGGTGAGCAATTGCATTGTGCATCACTTGCTTTGTATATTATTATTATTATTATTATATTGTTACTATTATTATTATCATTTTACCTTATTTCAATTATTAAACTGTTCTTATCTCAACCCAGGAGTGTTTCTCGCTCTTACTCCTCCGATTCTCTCCCCCATCCCATCGGGGCAGGGGGAGTGAGTGAGCGGCTGCGTGGTGCTTAGTTGCTGGCTGGGGCTAAACCACAACAAAGGTCTTTGTGATAGGGAATGAGGGGGTTTTTTGTTGTTGTTTTTCTGCTCATCAGCTAGCAGAATAGACTTATGGTCCCTAATGTGTACAGTAGTACAGAAAAATAACAGTGCTGATAACACTGGGAGGCCCTTGGGGATGCTGTGTAGGTATTGGCAGTTGTCATTCTTAAATCTGAAAAAACATATATTTCCCCTGCCAGAAATTCTGATTATCTGGATCATTTGCTCCATTTATTATCCAGTTTACAGATGTTCCGTTAAGATTTTAATATATCGACGTATTAGTCATAAATTAACTTTTCTATTGCTTGCCTGCAAAATAATTTTGAAAGAAGTTGAATGGAATTGGGATTATTATTTCTACCAGAATCATAGGGATGAAGGTATCTGAAGAGATCATTATATAACGGTTTGATGCAGGATCACATATACCTAGACAATTTTATGAAGATTTTTATGTAACCTAATTGATCTGTTGTGTATAACCTCCAGTGACCAGGATAATCTATTCCAGTTTTCGACCATCATTATCATTAAAACAGTATCAAGACAAAATTCCCCTGGCTGCAAATTAAGCAAGCTGCTTCTTGTCTAGCCTCAGAGGGCATGTAGAATAATCAGTCAATCGGTGTATTTTTTCACACTATTGGAAGAGCCACCAAAAGCTGTTGTCATTTTCTTCCCAGTCTTCTCTTTTTGCTATTAAACATGTCACGAATGTGACACACGAATGTGTCACATAAATGTGTGCACCACCACAACATGGCCTTTTCTTATGAATGTTGGTAACATTTTTGCATATTCTTAGTCCACATTTTAGACACTTTGCATTAATGCCCAAATGGTTCTTTAAAGTTTTTAAACAGGCTTTGAAGTAGTTATTACAACTGGGAAAGTTATTAACAAGCTTTAAAATAATTCTAATTTTTTTTTTTAATGTTGATTAAACAAATAATTTTTGTCTACTTGTCTTTTGGATCATAATATCTTAGAAGTACTCAATCATTTATAGCTGTAAAACTTTCAGTGCCAGCAATGTAGAGATTTCATCAGAATTTTTATGTAATATGTGTACCTGGGGTGCTGCAAGTGTTATGAGCAAATTTTAGCCTACATAACATGGCTGATACAGTATTCCTAAAACTAGGCTCTTCTGTTCTTGATACTGTTCCCTAGGGAAACAAGGAGGTAGGTTCACTAAATATTAATATTATATGCTTATGTGAATATACTCTTTGGCTCAGAGATAACCATGTGAGCAGTGTATTGTATATTTTCCTCAGTGTTAACTCAGTAGGACTTTGCATACTCGTTTTGTGAGAAAGAGCTACCAGAAAAGCATTACTTAATTTGGCTAGAAAATGTGTTTAGAGTTTTTAAACTATGAAGACTTTTTAATTATTCAGATAGGAATTGATACTTTTCACTGTTACTGAAGCAGAATTTTAAATTATTGCTAATAATATGTTAAACTTCTTGTGATACTAATACCTGTAAGACAAATCTATTTATGAATGATTCAGATCTTGAACACAGACACTAAATATTTTCAAGGTATAGAGAAAAATTAACCAAATTTGGTTTACACTTTGTGATCTAGATTTACTCTGAACTGTGATCATCCTCATCATTACTAATTTGTAAAGATACAGCTGTCAGGTTGAATAGGTTTTATGTTTTACTCTGAACAGTTCTTCTCTGATGTAGCTTCAGGTCTGCATCAAAGATGATGATGTCCTGGTTTCGGCTGGGATAGAGTTAATTTTCTTCCTAGTAGCAGGCACAGTGCTGTGTTTTGGATTTAGTAGGAGAAGAATGTTGATAACACACTGATGGTTCAGTTGTTGCTAAGTACTGCTTATGCTAGTCAAGGACTTTTTCAGCTTCCTATGCTCTGCCAGGTGCACAAGAAACTGGGAGGGGGCACAGCCAGGATAGTTGATCCAAACTGACCAAAGGGCTATTCCATACCATATGATGTCATGCTCACTATATAAACTGGGGGGGGTTGGCCGAGGAGGAGTGATCGCTGCTCGGGAAGTGTCTGGGTATTGGTCAGCGGGTGGTGAGCAATTGCATTGTGCATCACTTGCTTTATATATTATTATTACTATTATTATTGTATTGTTATTATTATTATTTTACTTTATTTTATTTCAATTATTAAACTGTTCTTATCTCAAGCCAGGAGTGTTTCTCACTCTTACTCCTCCGATTCTCTCCCCCATCCCTTCGGGGTAGGGGGAGTGAGCGAGTGGCTGCGTGGTGCTTAGTTGCTGGCTGGGGCTAAACCACGACACCTTATATATTTAAAACAGCATAAATAAATAATGAAACAATGTGGAGCAGCTTTAGCCTTCATCTCAAAGTCATGCTGCTCTAAAAGAAGATAGCAGTAGTGTGTCACGCATTTTTTTGACTGATACTGCTTAGTGCCAGTTTCGCAATGGAAACCTGTCACCCCTGCAGCATCCTGCAGCATGTGGATCCTTACCCTCCCCAGTAATCCTCTCTTCCTGTCGTAGCAGGCTCAAGCATATAGTAGTGGTGATCTGGAAAGGGCAACTAGCTTCAGAATATGTGCAGTTACCTTTCTGCCACTTGTAATCACTTTTATTAGAAGTGCTCTCTTTGATTCCAGGGTAAATAGATGAAAATATATTTTAGGTTTCTTCATTGGGTGGTGAGCAATTGCATTGTGCATCACTTGCTTTGTATATTATTATTACTATTATTATGTTGCTATTGTTATTGTTATTGTTATTATTATTTTACTTTATTTCAATTATTAAACTGTTCTTATCTCAACCCAGGAGGGTTTCTCACTCTTACTCCTCCGATTCTCTCCCCCATCCCACTGGGGTAGGGGGAGTGAGCGAGTGGCTACGTGGTGCTTAGTTGCTGGCTGGGACTAAACCATGACACTGTCAGAAGAAAATCTAAGGAAATCGGAAACCAGCTCAATATTGATGAGGTCCATAGAATTGTATTCTAAAGCGATGTTTAAACTTACCTTAGATCACATACTAAACAGTATGTCTAAACTGCTGATATATTGCACTGTTTACCAAAGCATAAGATGTATGTTGAAGGCACTGCATTAATTAGATGTTTAGAGCAAAGATAAGCCAAGGACTCTGGGTGTGACAAAATTAAAAAAATAGGTTTGTGTAAGCCTAATTATAGTCACTCTGCAATATTTTCATAGAAACATAGAATTGTTTAGGTTGGAAAAGACCTTTAAGATCATCCAGTCCAACCATTAACCTAACACTACCATGTCCACCACTAAACCAATTAAGGGTAGCGTAGCAACCCCACGCCTCCTGGCTTGGTGGCTGGATCATTTATAATGAAAGTAAAAACTAGGAATCATTAAGATTGGAAAGGACCTCTAAGATCATCATTCCAACCATCAACCCAACACCACCATGCCCACTAAACCATGTCAGAGCCCAAAGAATATACAATTATTTAGTTTCCCACCCTCAACTTAGACTTCTAGCAATTTACGAGTCCATTTTATTTCCTTTTGACTGGTTAACTAATGAATCAAAATATTTTTTGTCTTAGTTCCCACTTACTTCTATTTAAGATCCCAAAGACTGTGGTACAATTCAACTAAATGGGATATTGCTGATAAAAAATAGCCCAAAATTTGAAAGCAAAGATAATTAGGTCAAGAAATTATCTCAGGTGCGCTCTTAAGCCTATTTAGTGGGACATAACTTTCTTGAGCAACTGAGGGCGTAAGTTGCTACTTGTTTGTTTTCCTTTTTACCTTTACCTTTGAAGTTCTGAAAAGGTGTAAATAAAATCTTTAAAGTGTTAATTTCTCTCTCTTGCATGTGCATACGCTCTCACACACATACATACATAAGTATCATAGGCTTTTTTCATGTTTTTTTATCCTGCTTTTCCGGGATTTTTTCCCCACTATGTAAGTGCGGGAATAGAATTCACCCAGTCATCTGATATCTTTAACTACATGGCTCTGCAAGCACTAACACCTTTCTTTACCACCTTTTATTTTCAGAATATCCTGATCTTCAGTAGAGAAATAAAGCATTTGAGTTTTAAAGATTCTTTGGGATTGTTCATTCCTGTTCTTATTCTAATGTGAAAAACTTGAAATGAGAAATTATTTTAGTAGCTTTAATTATATCTTATGATTTAAATATCTAAAAAAAAAATCTTAAAACAATTGAGCTAATCATATGATTTCCATTACTGATTCCCTGGTCTAGCCAGTTACTTTCTGTGTTTTCAGTCTTTAAATTGTAGAGTTTTTGATACAGCAGCGGTCTCCCATATTTGTACACAGTATTAAGTACAGTAAATCACTGGAACCTGTAGGAGTTACTGGAATACAAATCTTAATTTAGAAAATTAATTCAGTTGATTCATCATGTTGGCCTTTTCAATCTTTTTGCTATATGTAATAGATCCATCAGTCTTTTTTTTAGTACTGTTCAAAGCCAAATTTACTTGTCTCTTCCTAATAATGAATTTATTCTCTTGAAGTTGGGATAGGGTGGTGGGGAGGAAGCTAGGAGGATGCTAAGGAAATCCAGTCTCTAATCACACTTCTGTGCTGAAGTTAAGCAGGGAACTGTGTCCTTTACTCTCACTCACAAAGTGCTCTGCAGGCCAGCTAAATCACAGGCAGTATCTACTTTTTGTTAATTTTATTAGCAGCTTTTTAGTATGCTTTCTCCAGGAGGAAATACATGAGTTTTGCAAATTAGGCCCATAGATCATGTCACATCTCTTTTTGGCTCTGCAGACTCTATTTTAAAAGTGATAGCTTATCTCTTAGTGGAAGAACTGCTCTTGCAGTTCAACACAGCTATCATTTCCCAAAGTATATAAAATGTTTATACATCCTGGTTTCAGCTGGGATAGAGTTAATTTTCTTCCTAGTAGCAGGCATAGTGCTGTGTTCTGGATTTAGTAGGAGAAGAATGCTGATAACACACTGATGTTTTAGTTGTTGCTGAGTACTGCTTATGCTAGTCAAGGACTTTTCAGCTTCCCATGCTCTGCCAGGTGCACAAGAAACTGGGAGGGGGCACAGCCAGAATAGTTGATCCAAACTGCCCAAAGGGCTATTCCATACCATATGACGTCATGCCCAGTATATAAACTGGGGGGGGGGGGTTGGTCAGGGGGCAGAGATCACTGCTCAGGGACTGGCTGGGCATCGGTCGGCGGGTGGTGAGCAGTTATCATAGAATCATAGAATCATTTAGGTTGGAAAAGGTTGCATCACCTGGGGTTTTTTCCCCTGGGTTTTGTTTCTCTCTCTTGTTGTTCTCCTTTTCATTACAATTTTTATTACTATTATTATTATTATTATTTTATTTCAATTATTAAACTGTCCTTATCTCAACCCAGGAGTTTTCTTACTTTTGCCCTTCCGATTCTCTCCCCCATCCCACCGGGGGGGAGGGTGAGTGAGCAGCTTTGTGGTGCTTGGTTGCTGACAGGGGCTAAACCACGACAATGAACTAGTGTGATACCTGCTATCCTGGCTGAGTCACTGGAGGTTTAGGCAGGAGAAACCTCCAGCAATGAAAATGTAAGGCTTTACAGCCTCATCTGCAAAGTTGTAATTTTATAGCTGGGATTTGTGCAGAAATCCTGTACGATCTTTGAAGTTGGAAAAAACATCATCACTAGCATTATGAGTCCATTCACTGCCTCTAGTTACTAGTTAAATGTAATTTTCAGAGTTATTACAGAACCATGGAGGATGCAGTCTGCCTTTTAATTACCTTGTCCCAGAGTAACAACAAAAAGAGACACTGTATACATTCAAATGCAAGAAAACTATAAAAAAAATTCAGGAAACAGTGTTTCATAGATTTAATTAGTCTGTGTGATTCACTGCTGCAGGAGATTATAGAGTCAAATGCAGTAGTGGATTTCAAATGATGCCAGATATTTTTAGAAACCAGCAATAACATTTTACTGCTGAGCATACCAGGAGAGGCGTAGCCAGATAAGCTTCCAAATGCCATCTGATTTGCTGCACAGTCCGTGTGAGGACATCCCTCACCCACATACACAAAGCAGTTCACAGAGTGGTCTTTTCAGAAATATCTCGGACTTTCCAGCCTGTCCCAAAGAAAAAAGATTAGTGGCCATGCCCCTGTTTTGATAGCTATGGTGGTTAGGAAATGCCACTTTCAGGATGAGAAAGATCAGTAAATAAAGAGTCTGCACGGCACTGCCCTCTTACACGTATTCACAATGTCTCCTATTCATAATTGTTCCTGTTCACAGTGTTACCTTAAGATGTTTACCAATTCTGTACATTTTACTAATTTTCTTGAAATGTGTAAATTATTTTTCTCCTGGTAAAAGTGGGAAGCTGTGCTGGTTTTGGCTGGGATAGAGTTAATTTTCTTCATAGTAGCTAGTATGGGGCTATGTTTTGGATTTGTGCTGAAAACAGTGTTGATAATACAGGGATGTTTTCGCTATTGCTGGGCAGTGCTTACACAGAGTCAAGGCCTTTTCTGCTTCTCACACCACCCCACCAGCGAGTAGGCTGGGGGTGCACAATAAGTTAGGAGGGGACACAGCTGGGACAGCTGACCCCAACTGGCCAAAGGGATATTCCATACCATATGACATCATGCTCAGCAATAAAACTAGGGGGGAGGTTGGAGGGGGAACCGCTGCTCGGTGACTGGCTGGGCATCAGTCAGTTGGTGGTGAGCAATTGTTTTCATTTGCATCACTTGTCTTTCTTGGGTTTTATTTCTCTCTCTCTGTTATTTTCCTTTTCATTACAATTTTTCATTATTATTACTATTATTATTATTATTTTATTCCCATTATTAAACTGTTTTTATCTCAACCCATGAATTTTCTTACTTTTACCCTTCCGATTCTCTCCCCACATCCAGCTGCAGGGGAGTGTGGTGCTTAGTTGCCAGTGGAGGTTAAACCACGACAGAAAAAACTTTTAACTGAATTTAATTGTGTCAGACTTTATTTTGCTTTGGCTCATGAATCAAAAAGTCCTAAAGTCTTTTGTTATTATTGTTTTTAGAATGTCTTTTATCTTCATGACCCTATTTTGGAATTTTTCTCTTTATAGTAGAATCATGTGCAATATACACTTAAAAAAACCCAACACTGGTGCAGATGAATTGTCATGAGTGAGTTCTTGCTAATTTCAAAAAATGCATTGATAACATTCTAGGCATATTACTTTTTTTTTTGTTTAGTTATCTTGGCTTTGTGTAATTATGTATATATGTAATTTCATATTTTAAGTTTTTCTTAGGATCCTGTGATACATACAATTTCTTAATAGCCCTATCTTGCTTTTAACTCTCCAAGCAGGGATGATGGTATTGCAGTGAGCTAGACAGCTGTGACCATCTTATTTGAAGATCAATTTTCTACTCTTACTTATGATTTGCATGAAATATTTGCCATCACCATACAGATTCTAAGAACTTGATCATATTTACCTACTGTCGTGGTTTAGCCCCAGCCAGCAACAAAGCACCACGCAGCCGCTCGCTCACTCCCCCTACCCCGAAGGGATGGGGGAGAGAATCGGAGGAGTAAGAGTGAGAAACACCCCTGGCTTGAGATAAGAACAGTTTAATAATTGAAATAAAGTAAAATAGTAATGCTAATAGTAACAGTATAATAATGATAATAATAATAATGATACACGAAGCAAGTGATGCACAATGCAATTGCTCACCACCCGACGACCGATACCCAGACAGTTCCCGAGCAGCGATCGCTGCTCCCTGGCCACCCCCCCCCAGTTTCTATACTGAGCATGACGTCATATGGTATGGAATAGCCCTTTGGTCAGTTTGGATCAACTATTCTGGCTGTGCCCCCTCCCAGCTTCTTGTGCACCTGGCAGAGCATGGGAAGCTGAAAAAGTCCTTGACTAGCATAAGCAGTACTCAGCAACAACTAAAAACATCAGCATGTTATCAACATTCTTCTCCTACTAAATCCAGAACACAGCACTATGCCTGCTGCTAGGAAGAAAATTAACTCTATCCCAGCTGAAACCAGGACAGTATCCATCCCTTATTCTATACCATCTACGTCATGCACAGGCCCTCCCCTCATTTATATTTCAGCCATCATTCACTATACCAGAGGGGCTTGAACCGCTTGGCTTGCTTGATTGCAGCGCATATTTCACATTCATGAATAACCTGTGCAATACTGTCCATAGTTAAGTCCACCCCTCGATCACGAGCCCATCTAGATGTTGCATCCCTTCCTTGATGGTCTGAGGCATCATGGGCCCAATGAGGTATAAATAATTCACCCTTATGTTGCCAGTCCAAATCCACCTGAGCCACTTCAATCTCAGCAGCCTGATCTACTTGCTGGTTGTTTTGATGTTCTTCAGTGGCCCGACTCTTAGGTACATGAGCATCTACATGACGAACTTTAACAACCAGGTTCTCTACCCGGGCAGCAATATCTTGCCACAATGCGGCAGCCCAGATGGGTTTGCCTCTGCGCTGCCAGTTGCTCTGCTTCCATTGCTGCAACCACCCCCACAGGGCATTTGCCACCATCCATGAGTCAGTATAGAGATAATGGACTGGCCACTTTTTTCTTTCAGCAATATCTAAAGCCAGCTGGATGGCTTTCACCTCTGCAAACTGACTCGACTCCCCTTCTCCTTCAGCAGTTTCTGCCACTTGTCGTATAGGACTCCATACAGCAGCTTTCCACCTCCGATGCTTTCCCACAAGACGACAGGACCCATCAGTGAACAGGGCATATTGCTTCTCATTTTCTGGCAGTTTATTATACAGTGGGGACTCCTCAGCACGTGTCACCTCCTCCTCTGGCGATATTCTGAAGTTTTTGCCTTCTGGCCAGTCCATGATCACTTCCAGGATTCCTGGGCGACTGGGGTTTCCTATTCGAGCCCGTTGTGTGATCAATGCAACCCACTTCCTCCACGTAGCATCAGTTGCATGATGTGTAGAGGGGACCCTCCCTTTGAACATCCAGCCCAACACCGGCAGTCGGGGTGCCAGCAGGAGCTGTGCTTCAGTACAAACCACTTCCGAAGCACCTCAAACCCCTTCATATGCTGCCAGTATCTCCTTCTCAGTTGGAGTATAGTGGGCTTTGGATCCTCTGTATCCCCGACTCCAAAACCCTAGGGGTCGACCTCGAGTCTCCCCTGGTGCTTTCTGCCAGAGGCTCCAGGTAGGGCCATTCTCCCTGGCTGCGGTGTAGAGCACATTTTTAATATCCTGCCCTGCCCGGACTGGCCCAAGGGCTACTGCATGAACTATCTCCCGTTTAATTTGTTCAAAGGCTTGTCATTGCTCAGGGCCCCATTTGAATTCGTTCTTCTTCCAGGTAACTTGGTTGAGAGGGCTTACGATCTGGCTGTAATTTGGAATATGCATTCTCCAAAAACCCATAACGCCTAAGAAAGCTTGTGTTTCCTTTCTGCTAGTTGGTGGGGACATAGCTGTTATTTTGTTGATCGCATCCATTGGGATCTGACGACGTCCATCTTGCCATGTTATTCCTAAAAACTGGATCTCCTGTGCAGGTCCCTTGACCTTACTTTGTTTTATGGCAAAACCAGCCTTCAGAAGGATTTGGACTATTTTCTTTCCCTTCTCAAAAACTTCTTCTGCTGTGTTGCCCCACACAATGATGTCATCAATGTACTGCAGATGTTCTGGAGCTTCACCCTGTTCCAGTGCTGTCTGGATCAGTCCATGGCAAATGGTGGGGCTGTGCTTCCACCCCTGGGGCAGTCGGTTCCAGGTGTACTGAACACCCCTCCAGGTAAAAGCAAACTGAGGCCTGCACTCTGCTGCCAAAGGGATGGAGAAAAATGCATTAGCAATGTCAATTGTGGCATCCCACTTGTCTGCCTTT
Source organism: Pelecanus crispus (assembly GCF_030463565.1). Classification (NCBI taxonomy): domain Eukaryota; kingdom Metazoa; phylum Chordata; class Aves; order Pelecaniformes; family Pelecanidae; genus Pelecanus; species Pelecanus crispus. Next base: position 4,187,181 of record NC_134675.1, read on the forward strand.
GACTCCAGTTCATATTGAAGTTCTAGCATGTCTGGCACGGCAGCACTCAGCGGCGGTGTAACTTCGTTCAGGCCACGATAGTCCACTGTTAGTCTCCACTCCCCATTAGACTTTCGCACTGGCCATATGGGACTGTTAAAGGGTGAGCGAGTCTTGCTGATCACTCCCTGGCTCTCCAGTCGACAAATCAGCTTATGGATGGGAAGCAGGGAGTCTCGGTTGGTGCGATATTGCCGCCTGTGCACAGTTGTGGTAGCAATCGGCACCTGTTGTTCCTCAACCTTCAGCAACCCTACAATCGAAGGGTCCTCTGAGAGACCGGCCAAGGTGGACAGCTGTTTAATTTCCTCCGTCTCCAAGGCAGCTATACCAAAAGCCCACCAGTACCCTTTTGGGTTCTTGAAATACCCTCTCCTGAGGTAGTCTATGCCAAGGATGCATGGAGCATCTGGGCCAGTCACAATGGGGTGCTTTTGCCACTCATTCCCAGTTAGGCTCACTTCAGCTTCCAGTACAGTTAGCTGTTGGGATCCCCCTGTCACTCCAGAAATACAGATGGGTTCTGCCCCTCTATAGTTTGATGGCATTAGCGTGCACTGTGCACCAGTGTCCACTAGAGCCTTATACTCCTGTGGGTCTGATGTTCCAGGCCATCGAATCCACACAGTCCAGTAAACCCGGTTGTCCCTTTCCTCCACCTGGCTGGAGGCAGGGCCCCTCTAACACTGGTCACAGTATTCGCTGTTCACTTCCTGTAAATGTGAATCAAAAGTCCCCTGATCAAGGTCGGAAGTAAAATTAGCCCTCTTACTCTGTCTGGGGAACTGCTCACTGGAAACTGGAGCTGCAATTTTCCTGGGAGAACCGCCTTTTCTAATAGTATTTCCTTGCAACTCACGCACCCGTGCCTCTAAGGTTGAGGTGGGTTTTCCATCCCACTTTCTCATGTCCTCTCCATAATCACGCAGGTAAAACCACAGGGTGCCCCGTGGTGTGTATCCTCTATATCCTCTCTCTTGAGCATAGGGACGTTGACTCCTAATGGCTGAGACACTGGTCCGTGCAGGTGGGGAGTAGGACAGATCCTCTCTGAGTTGTTGGAACTCTTGGCATATTTTTTCAGACAGTTTTTCCACAGCCGAGACACAGGCCCGTAGGGAGGAAGAGAGACTTTCTTCATATTCCTGGAGTCGTCTAGCCACTTCATCCACCGTTGGTGCCTCGTCATCTTTCCAGGCCATTATTGCCAACGAGTTGGAATACGATGCTGGTGCGCTCCGTACCACCTTCCGCCACATGGGTTGTGTGCACCTGACTTCATCTGGATCTCTGGGTAACTGCTCATCATTCAGGTCACTATAAAGAGCCTCCAGCACGCCTAATTCCCTCAGGTACTGGATACCTTTCTCTACGGTGGTCCATTTGCTTGGGCGGTATAAAACATCCTCCTTGAAGGGATACCTTTCCTTCACGCTTGACAGAAGTCGCCTCCAGAGGCTGAGCGGTTTTGCCCCTTTTCCAATTGCTTTGTCAATGCCCCCTTCCCTGGAAAGGGATCCCAGCTGCTTGGCTTCCCTACCCTCTAAATCCAGGCTACTGGCCCCGTTATCCCAGCATCGGAGCAGCCAGGTGATGATGTGCTCGCCTGGATGACGACCGAAATCTTTTTGCATATCTCGCAGCTCACTCAGGGATAGGGATCGGGTGGTCACCATCTCATTTATGGGTTCTTCCTCCTCTGGTTCTCGTGATGGCCCTGGTTCATCTTCATCCCATACTAAACGAACTGATTTTCTTGTGTATTTTTTCTTCTGTATAGGGGCAACTGATACCGGCGCAGGTTGGTTCTCTGGTTTAGCCGCAGTGTCTGTCACTGGGGTTTCAGTAGCCGCAGTGCCCATGGCTGTGGTTTGAGTAGCCGCAGTGCTCATGGCTGTGGCTGGAGTAGCCACAGTGCCTGGGGCAGGGGTTTGAGCAGCTGCAAGGCCTGTAGTGGGGGTTGGAGTAGCCACAGGGCCTGTAGTGAGGGTTTGAGTAGCCACAGTGCTTGTTGTTTTGTCATCAGATCCAGAGACCTTCTCTTTCTTTTGAGGGTACTGATTAGTGTTGACCACGGCTCGATAGGCATGGGCCAGTCCCCAGCATGTTGCAATGATTTGTGTCTCTCTGGAGCTACCAGGGTGACAACATACTTCTTCCAAATACTTTACTAATTCTTCTGGATTCTGCACTTGTTCAGTGGTGAAGTTCCAAAACACTGGAGGTCCCCACTGCCCTAGGTACTTGCGCATACGATCCCACACAACCTGCCACTCATAACTATCCAGCCTTGGGGTAGATCTCTGGATGATATTTTTAAACTGCTTACTGACCTTTATCAAAACGGAAACAACATTCCCAAGAAGTATCAATAGAAGTATCTTAACTGCCCAGGGGTGTTCAAGATACAGGAAAGTTGTTGTAATGAAGGAGGAAACATCATAGAAGAAGGGAGCAAAGGTGCCATTCTGTATTTCCTCCACAACAAGCCTCTCAGAGTAAGAAGTATAATTGCTAACTCTCTCTATGAGGTAGTACCCGAAATACAGTAGTGACTTCTGTATGAAACCCAAATACCAAAGAATGCTCAAGGTCAGGGTTTTGATAAGGAGCCTCCCAAGCAAAAGATCATGAATCACTGCAGAGCATAGCACACTACACAAACTGACAACAAGCTTTAACGCGTGCTGCAAAAAAAAGAACATGGTGCAGATCAGATGAACTAATATCGTGGCTGGCAACTGTTAACAGACTCCTTAATACACTCTGCTTAATCTGTTGTTATCTCAAACCCTTCGTGCCCCACGTTGGGCGCCAAAAAGGACTGTCGTGGTTTAGCCCCAGCCAGCAACTAAGCACCACGCAGCCGCTCGCTCACTCCCCCTACCCCGATGGGATGGGGGAGAGAATCGGAGGAGTAAGAGTGAGAAACACTCCTGGGTTGAGATAAGAACAGTTTAATAATTGAAATAAAGTAAAATAGTAATGCTAATAGTAACAGTATAATAATGATAATAATAATAATGATACATGAAGCAAGTGATGCACAATGCAATTGCTCACCACCTGCTGACCGATACCCAGACAGTTCCCGAGCAGCGATCGCTGCTCCCTGGCCACCCCGCCCCCAGTTTAGAAACATAGAATCATAGAATCGTCTAGGTTGGAAAAGACCTTTAAGATCATCCAGTCCAAGCATTAACCTACACTACCAATTCCACACTAACCAATCAAGGGTAGACTAGACTAAACCATGTCCCGAAGTGCCACATCTACCTGTTTTTTGAACACTTCCAGGGATGGTGACTCCACCACCTCTCTGGGCAGCCTGTTCCAATGCTTGACCACCCTTTCCGTAAAGAAATTTTTCCTAATTTCCAGCCTAAACCTCCCCTGGCGCAGCTTGAGCCCATTTCCTCTCGTCCTATCACTAGCTACTTGGGAGAAGAGACCAACACCCACCTCACTACAACCTCCTTTCAGGTAGTTGTAGAGAGCGATAAGGTCTCCCCTCAGCCTCCTCTTCTCCAGGCTAAACAGCCCCAGTTCCCTCAGCCGCTCCTCATAAGACTTGTTCTCCAAACCCTTCACCAGCCTTGTTGCCCATCTCTGAACACTCTCCAGCACCTCAATGTCTTTCTTGTATTGAGGGGCCCAAAACTGGACACAGTATTCCAGGTGCGGCCTCACCAGCGCCGAGTACAGGGGGACAATCACCTCCCTGCTCCTGCTGGCCACAGCATTCCTGATACAAGCCAGGATGCTGTTGGCCTTCTTGGCCACCTGGGCACACTGCTGGCTGATGTTCAGCCGGCTATCTACCAACACCCCCAGATCCTTTTCGGCCAGGCTGCTTTCCAGCTACTATTCCCCAAGCCTATAGCGTTGCATGGGGTTGTTGTGACCCAAGTGCAGGACCTGGCACTTGGCCTTGTTGAACCTCATACAGTTGGCCTCGGCCCATTGGTCCAGCCTGTCCAGGTCCCTCTGCAGGGCCATCCTACCCTCGAGCAGATCGACACTCCCACCCAATTTGGTGTCGTCTGCAAACTTACTGAGGGTACACTCGATCCCCTCATCCAGATCATTGATAAAGATATTAAACAAGGCTGGCCCCAAAACAGAGCCCTGGGGAACACCGCTCGTGACCGGCTGCCAACTGGACTTAACACCATTTACCACAACTCTCTTGGCTCGGCCACCTAACCAGTTCTTTACCCAGTGAAGAGTGCGCCCATCCAAGCCGTGAGCTGCCAGCTTCCCAAGGAGGATATTATGCGAGACGGTGTCAAAAGCTTTGCTAAAGTCCAGGTAGATGACATCCACAGCCTTTCCATCATCTACCAGGCGGGTCACCAGGTCATAGAAGGAGATCAGGTTGGTCAAGCAGGACCTGCCTTTCATGAACCCATGCTGGCTGGGCCCGATTCCCTGGTTGACCTGTACTTGCCTGTGGAGTTCGCTCAAGATGAACCGCTCCATAATCTTCCCCGGCACCGAGGTCAGGCTGACAGGCCTGTAGTTCCCCGGGTCCTCCTTATGGTGCTTCTTGTAGATGGGTGTCACATTGGCAAGCCTCCAGTCATCAGGGACCACCCCTGTTAACCACGACTGCTGATAGATGATGGAAAGTGGCTTGGTGATCTCCTCTGCCAGCTCCCTCAATGCTCTTGGGTCGATCAGCATCCAGGTGGCATAGCAGGTTATTAACTTCTTCCTCCTGGATTATGAGGGCTCCATTCTGCTCCCTGTTCCCGCCTTCCAGCTCAGGGGGCTGAATAACCTGGGGACGACTGGTCTGGCTATTAAAGACAGTGGCAAAGAAGGCATTAAGTACCTCAGCTTTTTTCTCATCCTTAGTGACAATGTTCCCCCCCACATCCAGCAAAGGATGGAGATTCTCCTTGGCTCTCTTTTTATTTTTGATGTACATTTTTTATTATCTTTTACAGCATTGGCCAGATTGAGTTCTAGCTGGGCTTTTGCCTTTCTAATTTCCTCCCTGCATGACCTAACAAGATCCCTGTACCCTTCCTGAGTTGCCCGCCCCTTCTTCCAAAGGCGCTAGACTCTCCTTTTTTCCCTGAGTCCAAAAAGCAAAAGCTCCCTATTCAGCCAGGCCGGTCGTTTTCCCCGCCGGTTGGTCTTACGGCACACGGGGACAGCCCGCTCCTGCGCCCTTAAGACTTCCTTCTTGAAGAAGGCCCAGCCTTCCTGGACCCCTTTGCCCTTCAGGACTGCCTCCCAAGGGACTTTCCCAACCAGCATCCTGAAGAGGCCAAAGTCTGCCCTCCGGAAGTCCATGGTAACAGTTTTGCTGCCCCTCCTCTTTACATCGCCCAGAATCGAGAACTCTATCATATTGTTGTTGCTAAGCCCAAGACGGCCTCCAACCACGACATCTCCCACAAGCCCTTCTCTGTTTGTAAACAGCAGGTCAAGCGAGGCACCTCCCGTGGTAGGCTCGCTTACCAGCTGCGTCAGGAAGTTATCCTCCACACACTCAAGGAACTTCCGACACTGTTTCCTCTCTGCTGTGTTGTATTTCCAGCAGATGTCCGGAAAGTTGAAGTCCCCGACAAGAACAAGGGCTAGCGATTGTGAGACATCTGCCAGGTGCTTATAGAATACTTCATCTATCTCTACATCCTGGTTGGTTGGTCTATAGCAGACTCCCAACAGGACATCTGCCTTGCTGGCCTTCCCCCTCATCCTTACCCATAAGCACTCTACCTTGTCATCAGCACTGTCGAGCTCTATACAGTCAAAACATTCCCTAACATACAGAGCCACCCCACTGCCTCTCCTTCCCTGCCTATCCCTTCTGAAGAGCTTATAGCCATCCAGTGCAGCACTCCAGTCATGAGAGTCGTCCCACCATGTTTCTGTGATGGCGACTGTGTCATAGCCATCCTGCTGCACAAGGGCTTCCAGCTCCTCCTGTTTGTTGCCCATGCTACGTGCATTGGTGTAGATGCACTTGAGCTGGGCTATCGATTTCGCCCCCAACGTTGCCATGACGCCCCGGGGCTCCTCACTAGCGAGCCCGTTTATATCCCTTTCCCCCTCTTGCGCTCTATGGAAGGTGTCCTTAAAGATCTGAATAGAATAGAATAGAATAGAATAGAATAGAATAGAATAGAATAGAATAGAATAGAACAGAACAGAACAGAATAGAATAGAATAGAACAGAATAGTTCAGTTGGAAGGGACCTACAGTGATCGTCTAGTCCAACTGCCTGACCATTTCAGGGCTGACCAAAAGTTAAAGCATGTTAGTAAGGGCATTGTCCAAATGCTTCTTAAACACTGACAGGCTTGGGGCATCGACCACCTCTCTAGGAAGCCTGTTCCAGTGTTTGACTACCCTCTCAGTAAAGAAATGCTTCCTATTGTCAAGTCTAAACCTGCCCTGATGCAGCTCTGAACCATTGCCACGTGTCCTGTCACTGGATACCAGGAAGAAGAGATCAGCACCTCCCTCTCCACTTCCCCTCCTCAAGAAGCTGCAGAGAGCAATGAGGTTGCCCCTCAGCCTCCTTTTCTCCAAGCTACACAAAACCTAAGTCCTTAGCTGCTCCTCATAGAACATGCCTTCCAGCCCTTTCACCAGGTTTGTAGCACAATGCACATGTATGAGGAGGGCAAAGGAAATTTGCATAGATACTGTATTAATCTTGACTCTTAAGTATTTATCTGAGTATAATCTTGGAAAACAAAATAATTTTTTTTCTTATCCTGGTTTGATGATTTTTTAATTAAATATTTTGCAGTATGAGTCTTCATGAACATTTAATTACATTGTCCAATGTAAATTATTCATTAGTGGAGGCAATTATGTTAAAAATAATGTGTATTGTTGGATCTAACTAAGAAGCTTTTGCTAATAGGGACTATAACATCATTGTTAAAATAGAAGGCTTAATATCAGTTGTAGTTACTGGACTATAGCAGGTGAACCACATACAAAAGTGCAGGTATGCTTTGAATTTGAAATGACAGGGCACTGTTACTACTCTCCTAATGGCTGCTTTTGAAAATGGTTTCAGAAAATTGCAAATTAACTTTTAAATAAGACGATATATTTCTGTATACAACATTAGAAGCATCATCTACTTCAAAACTCATTGTAGCCCTCAAATCAAGATGAACCTCTGTGGACGGAATATGTTGCTTTTTGCAGGATGCTGTAAGAGAAACTGCATTAAGATTTTGCAGCATTACTACTCAATTGGGAGTGTTTAATTTCTTCTGTAGCTCTCAAGTTAGTTGAAAAGCATTATTCTTGTTAAACAATGGCTATATCAATATTGCTGTTCAATAATTTTTAGACCAGCCTTAAGGTAATTTTCTGCTTTTTCAAATATTTATCTGCATAGATTTTTTTTTTTTTTCAAATCCAGAGGAAGTTCAGCTCTTATGGCCAGGAAGGAAAACTCAGCAATTTGTGGGATTAAGTTAATTCATTGGTGTCTTTAATTGCCAAGTGGCTAGGTCATGATAAACTGTGGTGAGCCAGGCAGCCTTCACCTATTCTTGTGGTGACACTGTCTGACCGATGTCAGGAGGCCAGGATAATCCATGACACCTCCAAAATACTGACAGTAGTGAAAATTTATTAGGTTTGAGATTTTTCCCAGAATAAGTCAGTGAATGTGCAGACCACATTGACTGTCTCTGACCAAAATACGTGCATGGTAATGAAGCAGTTTCTTCCATGAATTGGAAAGGAAAAAAAAAAGAAAAGAAAAAAATACTTTAGACTAGAAATCACCACTGTCTCTGCCCCAGAAATTTTTTCCTGGATTAAAACTGGAGCTCTCTTCAGTCATGTTTCCTCTGTGCTTCTTTTAACATCTCTTACTTCTTCCTTGTCCCCTAACTCCTACCTGTTTTTACAGTTCTTCTGGTAGATTTACTCCCTTCCTTATTTTCTGAGAGTTCTACAATATTCTGTGTGAAGCCCTTTTATTCTTCTTTCCCATGGCTTTAATTAAAACTTCCGAGTGCTCAAAAGTTCACCTGATGCATCTGGCTCCAGGGCTGTTACACTGGTTCTCTCCGGGGCCTTGACTTCTTGTGGAAAAGCGTTGCTATATCACTTCTGGACAGAGCTCTGAACAAGGGGGCTTTATTTATCTGCTTCAGCAAACATGCTATATTCTATATAACTTCACCTGTGAAACCAAGGAACAAACATATTTAGTATAAAGTCACATTTTGCCATACTAATAAGTAAAAGCTAGCATAATGCAAGACAATATGATCTGTTTTTATAATCTGAATAGCTTCTTTACAAAGGTTACCCAGTACATCAACTCTATTTGTCTGTTCAGGGAATGTACGCTACTCATCCCTTTCCTCATGTGTTCTCATTCATGCTTTCTCATATTTTCTTTCTTTGCAGAAAAAAACCCCTCTGGTCATATCCTTCTACTTCAACTTTTTGGGTTAGGAACATTGTTCATATGAATCTGTTGTTCACATGTTGATGTGAAAGGAAATCTCCATCATGGGTGCACAGTTGTATCTGACTTCTCTACAGGCAGCCTCTGTCTTGCAACCTCATGACATGGCAAATGGTGGTGGTTCTTGTTCCTATTTTTGTTATCAAAAGAACTACGCTGAAAATTTGTTGGATATATGAAAAGCATTTTCCTTCATTTCTATGAGGAAGAGAAGTTTTACTGACTCGATTTCAGGATCTCTTTCTAAAACTGATTTTTGTTCAAAAATAATCTTCAGTTTCCATTCAGTTTTTAGTAACAGACTGGCTGAAAGGGTATTGTTTTCCATGAACAGCCATTTCTACACTCCCTGACTTTTTTTTTTTTTTAATTTAGTAGTGAGCAGATTTGGGGGTTTTGGACATTTTAAAAATTTTTTTTAATGGTAAGTGAAATTCTCAGTAATTTATTTGAAGTATATATAAAGACTCAGGCCTGGTTGGTGCAATAATGGGCTGCCTCAGTGGAGCTGGGAGGTGGCAGCATGCCCCTTGCCGCTGGGACAGGGATGCTGTATGCACAGGGACATCTAGCGACCAATGACAAAGGGCTGTCCTTGTGCAAGACACTGCCAAACTGTGTGTGAGGCAACTTGGAAATGTACATGTTTGCTTTTAATGCATCCAGGATTCGATTCTTGCTTAATGGGCACAAGCCATTACCAGTGGACTGATTCCCGAGCTGCTGAATTAATTTCTAAATTATGACTCATGCTAAGGATATATGTCAATGGTTGGTATGAGAATTGTGTATTGAAGATGGTCCCAATCAAAAATATCCTTCTTCACAATTTGGAGTATTGAAGAGATGCTTGTATGTAAAGTTCAGGTGGTCACTGTTTTAAAAAAAAACTTATATTTCAAACCCAGTTGCTAAGGTGATTGGTTTGGGAATACAGGCCTAAGTCGGCTTTGCTGATGGATTCACATCTACTTTGAATTGGTATATGTTACTGCTCCTACCTTACAATCACATATTTTTGAGATTGCATAATATTATGTTAAGCACTGAGCTGTACACAGCTCATATTTTTAAAGCTATCTAGGCATATTGCTCCCTTTAAAAATGTTGTCTAAGCTCCATTTTCTGAGGGATTTAAGCCCTTAAGAATCCAGGGATGGAACTTGCTCCAGGTTAGGACAACTGTCTATATAAAGAGGTGATCTGTGCATGTATGACAGGTGTCGGAGCTACTGAAGTCCACAGACGGCTAGACAACACTGTCAGAGTAGCTTAAAGATCAGTTGAGATCACCATACAGACACCTGGTGACAGCAAGCTGAATAAACCATTTCAAAGGAAGAAAAGAGGAATGTATTGTCACCTAATCTGCATTGTAGGTCTGTGTGCTTTTAGTGCACAGTAAATGTAGTTTCAATTAGTATCGTGGTTTAGCCCCAGCCAGCAACTAAGCACCACGCAGCCGCTCGCTCACTCCCCCTACCCCGATGGGATGAGGGAGAGAATTGGAGGAGTAAGAGTGAGAAACACTCCTGGGTTGAGATAAGAACAGTTTAATAATTGAAATAAAGTAAAATAGTAATGCTAATAGTAACAGTATAATAATGATAATAATAATAATGATATACGAAGCAAGTGATACACAATGCAATTGCTCACCACCCACTGACCGATACCCAGACAGTTCCTGAGCAGCGATCGCTGCCCCTGGCCACCCCCCCCCAGTTTATATACTGAGCATGACGTCACATGGTATGGAATAGCCCTTTGGTCAGTTTGGATCAACTATTCTGGCTGTGCCCCCTCCCAGTTTCTTGTGCGCCTGGCAGAGCATGGGAAGCTGAAAAAGTCCTTGACTAGCATAAGCAGTACTCAGCAACAACTAAAAACATCAGCGTGTTATCAACATTCTTCTCCTACGAAATCCAAAACACAGCACTATGCCTGCTGCTAGGAAGAAAATTAACTCTATCCCAGCCTAAACCAGGACAATTAGTTTAACCTTTTAGCTTTCTGTTGTGCTGCCTGCAGATTTAAAGGAAGACCAAGCATGCCATAGTGTTCAATCTCTTCATATTTGTAAGGCATTTTTGGGTATGAAAAAGGATGTAAATGTTCTTGTTCAGAGAGACAAGAACTTATCTCCTCCGAAATCTGGGTACATCAGTGGTCTTTTTACGCAGATGCATAGTTATTTTAAAAGTTTTTGTATTTTGAAAATTATAGAATCAGTTCTTAATAGTCAAAATGTTTCTAGTGAAAGTGGGGGCTTGGACACATTCAGATGCTTTTCTCAAATATATTGTGGTTCTGGTTAGCTTTTTTAAAGAATGACTGATTTGCTATGAAAGGAACAAAAAAGCAAGTTTAGAATATTCATATATTATATTCATATATAATTATATTATTATGAATAAATTATATTCATTCATAAATTCATAAATTATATTCATTCATATATAAATTATTAATAAATTATATTCATATATAAATTATATAAATTATATTCATATATAAATATATAAATTATATTCAATATTCCATAAAACCAGAGAAAATCAATCAGATCTGTTTGTCAGATTATATTCTTTCTGTCTTCCTGCATAGCACTATCATTGCAAAATTTCAAAGCATTTCACACACACTCTATGAAATATATTGAGCATATACTTGAATAACTCATTTGAGATAAACTAGACTACCTCAAAGTCATCCATGAACTGAAGGTGGTTTAGATACATGGATGAGGCACTGCAGTTATTCTAACCCTGGCGACAGGCACTGGGGCTACTCCAACCAAGCAAAATAAAATAATAACAATAATAATAATAATAGTAATAAAAATAGTAATGAAAAGGAGAACAATGAGAGAAAGAGAAACAAAACCCAGGGAAAAGCCAGGTTAATATACTGAGCATGACATCATATTGTATGGAATAGACCTTTGGTCAGTTTGGATCAAATATTCTGGCTGTGCCCCCTCCCAGCTTCTTGCGCACCTGGCAGAGCATGGGAAGCTGAAAAGTCCTTGACTAGTGTAAGCAGTACTTAGCAACAACTAAAACATCAGTGTGTTATCAGCATTATTCTCCTACTAAATCCAAAACACAGCACTATGCCTGCTACTAGGAAGAAAATTAACTCTATCCCAGCTGAAACCAGGACACTGGAGAACCAAGGTGTGATCACCAAGACCGCTCACCCTTTAACAGTCCCATATGGCCAGTGCGAAAGTCTAATGGGGAGTGGAGACTAACAGTAGGCTATTGTAGGCGGAATGAAGTCATGCCGCCTCTGAGTGCTGCCATGCTGGACATGCCAGTACTTCAATATGAACTGGAGCCAAAGGCAGCTAAGTGGTATGCCACAATTGATATCGCTAATGCATTCTTCTCAATCCCTTTGGCAGCAGAGTGCAGACCCCAGTTTGCTTTTACCTGGAGGGGTGTTCAGTACACCTGGAACCGACTGCCCCAGGGGTGGAAGCACAGCCCCACCATTTGCCATGGACTGATCCAGACAGCACTGGAACAGGGTGAAGCTCCAGAACATCTGCAGTACATTGATGACATCATTGTGTGGGGCAACACAGCAGAAGACGTTTTTGAGAAGGGAAAGAAAATAGCCCAAATCCTTCTGAAGGCTGGTTTTGCCATAAAACAGAGTAAGGTCAATGGACCTGCACAGGAGATCCAGTTTTTAGGAATAAAATGGCAAGATGGACGTCGTCAGATCCCAATGGATGTGATCAACAAAATAACAGCTATGTCCCCACCAACTAGCAGAAAGGAAACACAAGCTTTCTTAGGTGTTGTGGGGTTTTGGAGAATGCATATTCCAAACTACAGCCAGATCGTAAGCCCTCTCTATCAAGTGACCGGAAGAAGAACGATTTCAAATGGGGCCCTGAGCAACAACAAGCCTTTGAACAAATTAAACGGGAGATAGTTCATGCAGTAGCCCTTGGGCCAGTCCGGGCAGGGCAGGATATTAAAAATGTGCTCTACACCGCAGCCAGGGAGAATGGCCCTACCTGGAGCCTCTGGCAGAAAGCACCAGGGGAGACTCGAGGTCGACCCCTAGGGTTTTGGAGTCAGGTATACAGAGGATCTGAGGCCCGTTGCACTCTAACTGAGAAAGCGATATTGGCAGCATACTGTTAACCGAGAAAAGTGGCCAGTCCTTTATCCCTATACTGACTCATGGATGGTGGCAAATGCCCTGCGTGGGTGGCTGCAGCAATGGAAGCAGAGCAACTGGCAGCGCAGAGGCAAACCCATCTGGGCTGCTGCATTGTGGCAAGATATTGCTGCCCGGGTAGAGAACCTGGTTGTAAAAGTACATCACGTAGATGCTCATGTACCCAAGAGTCGGGCCACTGAAGAACATCAAAACAACCAGCAAGTAGATCAGGCTGCTGAGATTGAAGTGGCTCAGGTGGATTTGGACTGGCAACAGAAGGGTGAATTATTTATAGCTCAGTGGGCCCATGATGCCTCAGGCCATCAAGGAAGAGATGCAACATCTAGATGGGCTTGTGATGGAGGGGTGGACATGACCTTGGACAGTATTGCACAGGTTATTCATGAATGTGAAATATGCGCTGCAATCAAGCAAGCCAAGCGGTTCAAGCCCCTCTGGTATAGTGAATGATGGCTGAAATATAAATATGGGGAGGCCTGGCAGATTGATTTTATCACACTCCCACAAACCCGCCAAGGCAAGCGCTATGTGCTCACCATGGTGGAAGCAACCACCGGATGGCTGGAAACATCCCGTGCGCCATGCCAGTGCCCGGAAGACCATCCTGGGCCTTGAAAAGCAAGTCCTGAGGCGACATGGCACCCCAGAAAGAATCGAGTCAGACAACGGGACTCATTTCCGAAACAACCTCATAGACACCTGGGCCAAAGAGCACGGCATTGAGTGGGTGTATCACATCCCTTATCATGCACCAGCCTCCGGGAAAATCGAATGATACAATGGATTGTTAAAGACTACCCTGAGAGCAATGGGTGGTGGGACATTCAAACATTGGGATACACATTTGGCAAAAGCCACCTGGTTAGTCAACACCAGGGGATCCGCCAATCGAGCTGGCCCTGCCCCATCAAAACTTTTACATACTGTAGAAAGAGATAAAGTTCCTGTAGTGCACATGAAAGTTATGCTGGGCAAGACAGGTTGAGTTACTCCTGCCTTGGGCAAAGGCAAACCCATTCGTGGGATTGCTTTTCATAGAATCACAGAATCATAGAATCGTTTAGGTTGGAAAAGACCTTTAAGATCACCCAGTCCAACCATTAAACTAACATTACCAAGCCCACACTAAACCAATTAAGGCTAGACTAGACTAAACCATGTCCCCAAGTGCTACGTCTAGCCGTTTTCTGAATGCTTCCAGGGATGGTGACTCCACCACCTCTCTGGGCAGCCTGTTCCAATGCTTGACTACCCTTTCCGTGAAGAAATTTTTCCTAATATCCAACCTAAAACTCCCCTGGCGCAGCTTAAGCCCATTTCCTCTCGTCCTATCGCTAACTACATGGGAGAAGAGACCAACACCCACCTCACTAAAAACTCCTTTCAGGTGGCTGTAGAGAGCAATAAGGTCTCCCCTCAGCCTCCTCTTCTCCAGGCTAAACAACCCCAGTTCCCTCAGCCACTCCTCATAAGGCCTGTGCTCCAGACCCTTCACCAGCTTCGTTGCCCTTCTCTGAACACTCTCCAGCACCTCAATGTCTTTCTTGTAGTGAGGGGCCCAAAACTGGACACAGTATTCCAGGTGCGGCCTCACCAGCGCCGAGTACAGGGGGACAATCACCTCCCTGCTCCTGCTGGCCACAGCATTCCTGATACAAGCCAGGATACTGTTGGCCTTCTTGGCCACCTGGGCACACTGCTGGCTCATGTTCAGCCGGCTGTCTACCAACACCCCCAGGTCCTTTTTGGCCAGGCAGCTTTCCAGCCACTCTTCCCCAAGCCTGTAGCGTTGCATGGGGTTGTTGTGACCCAAGTGCAGGACCCGGCACTTGGCCTTGTTAAACCTCATACAGTTCGCCTCAGCCCATCGATCCAGCCTGTCCAGATCCCTCTGCAGGGCCATCCTACCCTCCAGCAGATTGACACTCCTACCCAACTTGGTGGCGTTTGCAAACTTACTGAGGGTGCACTCAATCCCCTCATCCAGATCGTTGATAAAGATATTAAACAAGACTGGACCCAAAACAGAACCCTGGGGAACACTGCTTGTGACCGGCTGCCAACTGGACTTAACTCCATTCACCACTGCTCTCTGGGCTCGGCCACCCAACCTGTCCTTTTGGTCAAGCACCCGGATGCACTTGGTGGGTGATGCGAAAGGATGGGGAAGTCCGATGTGTACCTGTAGGGGATTTGATTTTGGGTGAAAATAGCCAATGAACTGAATTGTATGATGTTAATTGGTATATAATACTGTATGTCTGCACTTTATGGTTGCTATATGCTATATCAATGCTATTACAGTAAGAATCGCCCAGATAAGCAAGGCTGAGTTGCAGAGACTTTAAGTCTCAGATTTCCAGAACACAGATTTCCTAAGTCTTGCTGGCAATGTTAATTCTATCTTCTTGTGCTCAGGCATTAAAATAGGATCTTTATTTCCATCTTTACAAAAGATCACTTAATAGTATACATGATGCAAACAGTATTTATTATTTGTAAATTCACTTAATTAAAATCTAGACTATAAACTTACCATTGTTACTCTACATTTCAATAGTGTCCAAGGCTTTCCCATTTTTGCCCTTGTCTTAAGGCAGGATTTCTTAAATTAGCTCTGATCTAAGTGGCTCTGATGCCACTTCTGTTGCAGTCAGATAGAAGCAGAATGGGTTCCTGCCAAATAGTTCTTGAAATCCCATTAAAAACATACGATTGGAAGTGTTCAGGGCAAGGAATTACTCTAATTCATCATTCTCTGACCGGTCTTTGAGGAATCAAGGGATTGTTTAACATCCCTAGGAACAACTGAATGCTTTCCTAGGTAATTTGCTGAATATACATTTTGCTTATTTGTGAAATCCCCTTTCAATGAGCCAGGTCCAAACATGAGTCAAAGGTGCCTGGTAATCATTTACACAAGCTCTTCTATTTCATTTGTACTAAAATTAGGTTCCTCTGTAATTCTTTAGATGCCATTTGTCCTTGAAGTATATCAGAATCCCTTGAAAGTATAAATAAATAGAAGAGCTTTGAGTTAAGCAATGATTTTAAAAAATAGTAACCACATCATATATTGGGATAGTAGTTCTTTGTTTTGTAAAATAATTTACAGATCATAATTTTTTTTTTTTTTGTAAATAGAGGTCATACAATTTATTGGAAAATTATCCAGAATAAGAGCATTTCTACACCACATGTTATTTAATCTGGCTACCTTTTAAGAAAAATACTTTCAGTTGTGTCTTTTGCAGAATTTTGTAGTTTAGAACTATTTAAACTGCAGATCAACATGCAGTGCTTATGTAATGGCCATAGATTAACATATAATCCTGTAGCAATGATAATATCTGCAGGCAAGCTGCAGGAGTTGCTAATGAATTCAGAGAAAAACCTTGCTCAGTAAAAGCTCTTTGTGCAAACTCCATAGAAAACCTGACTAGACATATTTCAATAGCCTTAACATTCCTGCCTGGTCTAGATTTCATTCTGATATTCTGTTCCTGATGCTATCTGTCACCTATAGTAGGTAATGTCTATATGCATGTTTATTGAAAGAGCTATCTGTTTAGGCCAGAACATTTTTGACATCTCTCTTCTTGCTCTCTGATATTAGTACTTTAATCCCTAGGAAAAAATTTAACACTTTTTTGTCTTACATTTAGCTCTCCATGTGATTTGCTTCCAGCACAGACACATTCATTTTCCTTGGTGAGCAAGAACTTTCAGCTTCATTGCATGGCTTTAGTAGCAATGATCAGAGCACGAAAATTTCTCTCACTTTAAATTAGTCATCACTATTTAACAATAAGCTCAGTTGGTTAGAGCGTGGTGCTAATAACGCCAAGTTCACAGGTTCAATCCCTGCTAACTGCAGGGGGGTTGGGCTAGATGATCTCTCAAGGTCCCTTCCAACCCAAAGCATTCTATGATCTATGATTCTATGAATTTCCACACAACAGATATATGAGATGCCTGTCGTGCTTTAGCCCCAGCCAGCAACTAAGCACCACGCAGCCGCTCGCTCACTCCCCCTACCCTGATGGGATGGGGGAGAGAATCGGAGGAGTAAGAGTGAGAAACACTCCTGGGTTGAGATAAGAACAGTTTAATAATTGAAATAAAGTAAAATAGTAATGCTAATAGTAACAGTATAATAATGATAATAATAATAATGATATACGAAGCAAGTGATGCACAATGCAATTGCTCACCACCCGCCGACCGATACTCAGACAGTTCCTGAGCAGCGATCGCTGCTCCCCGGCCAACCCCCCCCAGTTTATATACTGAGCCTGACGTCATGTGGTATGGAATAGCCCTTTGGTCAGTTTGGATCAACTATCCTGGCTGTGCCCCCTCCCAGTTTCTTGTGCCCCTGGCAGAGCATGGGAAGCTGAAAAAGTCCTTGACTAGCATAAGCAGTACTCAGCAACAACTAAAAACATCAGTGTGTTATCAACATTCTTCTACTAAATCCAAAACACAGCACTATGCCTGCTACTAGGAAGAAAATTAACTCTGTCCCAGCCGAAACCAGGACAATGCCACAAATAGTTTATGACTGATGAGACAAAACCCTTAATACATGCATATCAAATCAGGTTATTTTATCATCTGCAAAACTAGCACTGGGGAAAATTACTATGAAGTTACTGAAAGAGCAAAACTCAGGTATTTTGTGATGTTTTCAGAATTTTTTATATTTCCTTTTTACAGAATCAATGTGTGAGTGAGTGCATGCTTGTGCGTGCATGTTTGTATGTCTTCCTTCTAATAATTTTTAACCCTGTATGATTTCCACAAAATTTAATGGTTTGATAAGAGTCTGGGAGATAAATAAATTGTTATAAGTTCACAGTTATAGTAGAATGGATATGTAAAACACCCTAGAGCTGCTCTTTTTGACAGAAGGGATGCAGGCTATGCTGAGTCTTTATTAATCACCAAAAAATTCTTACAGGAGAGCATTCTTGTAAATGCTCCAACCTTAGGAATAGTATCAATATTACAAACCACTTCAGAAACTCATGTTCAAGTGAGAAGGTCTTACAGAAATATTCCCAGTTAGCCACCTATACTACAGTCAGATTTTTTTACAGGAACAAGGGCTGCAGAATTAAGCATAAAAGCCAACAAGGGATGATAAGTAACAATAAGCAGAAAGAATGTGAAGTAGAAAGAGGTAATAGTCCTGGGTAGAATCTTATTTAAGCTTAACAAAATAGACTAAGCACATGCAATTTTCTTGATACTTAGTCCCCAGTGAAATAATTTGTGGATATTTTCATTGAACGCGTTAATATAGCCAAGGTGGTATCGTAATTAACATATTCAGACTTTCTGACCTGTTAAAATAGATCAGAGTGATGGAAAAAATGAAAGACTGAAGAAAATGTGTTTGCCTTTTGAGGGGTTGAAAATCCAGACTTTCAGTTTATTACTCAAAGTCAGAATTAGGCAGGGTGTTTTCTGCTGGGTGATTCTTTTTTCAGGTGGAAAAGGAATACTTCAAAGTCAGGACACTTCTTTCAGGAGAAAATACCTTTGTCATTGAAGTATAACATTTTGAAAAGGAATAATATAAAAAATGCAAGTTAGAAATTTTATAAAAATAAGCTTTGACTTATTTAACAACTGAATGAAATGTGGGAAATAATTTTTTTTAATTCTGGGTCTTATGCATTCTTAGCCTTCCAGTGTAAACATTTATTGAAGGTAGTTCTATATGAAACTCTAGACACCATCATGTTACTAGGGAAAATTAAAATGCAAGTTTGTTCTGTATTCTAGTGGTTTATTCCTAATTCTTGTTTTCGCAGTTGTCTTTCATTCCTGTCTCAATAATATCAAGAGAGGGGAAAAAAAGCTGGAAAAATATCTTGTCTGTAACAAAATGTGCATAAATATTATTAAACTGTTTAGAATTCAGATTGTGCAAGCCATCATTTTGAAATAGTGAGTAAATATTTGATTTTAGCTACATAACGTTCAGTGGCATTTTATTTGGAGATGTCCGACTAAACCATCAGACTGTTTCAAAACAGAAGGAATAACTCTGGGGAAGCATTTGTAAAATACTATATACCAATGTAAACCATTCTGTCCACTGTAATGACCCCAGTTTGAACTCTTTCAGAGCTTCCAGTTGTTGATAAATAAGTATTTTTAAACAACAAAGTTTATATATTGCTATTGTCGCAATAGTAACTGTAACATCCTTTTTCTCAAAGTACAACACTGCATACAATAGACCAACATGCAGGGCAGAGGCTTTGGGAAGGCCGCCTGGGGAAGGAGCACGACTGCACTACGCAGGAGCCACAAAGGGAGCCTGCAGGAAAGCACCTTTGCTTTCCACACCTTACAAATAACCTCAATTGTTTTTTTTTGTTTCCTACATCTACTGCTACTTCATCTGTCAAAACAGGAAGTAGTGGGACTGTCCACTTTCCCATGTTGCTCAAGAAGCAGTTGGTTGAGTTGCAGCCCCTGTGCCCCCTCTCATGATGGCAGTGTAACATCCCTCCTACTGCCCACTAGGAGTTTGTCATGGGTTGCACCTGATGCACAAGATCAAGGTGTGAGGGGGAGGCTACTTAAAGAAACTATGCTAGGAGTCATAGTGTCCAGGTCCAGGCTATACTTCTGTCATGTGCTCTGTTGAATAGCATGGTCTGTCATGCGTCCGGATGCTGTAGTGGGTTCCCATCATATGACCCAAAGCACAGAGCTGGGTTAGAGTAAAGTGGAGATGTCTGTGAAAACACCATCGCCACCACTGGTGAGCATCCTGGCCACAGTCCCCTTAAAGGTGTAGTTATTTGAGCTTTGGATACACTGAGAGGAATTTAGAGACAAAACTTGGCCCTTTGAGTTCTAAAATGCTTTGGGACACGTCTGGGAAGTTAACTGAGTCTGTATAGATATTTATGCTTATCACCAGACCTGCTTACTACCAAGAGATTTTACACTTACACAACTTTAACTGACCAAAAAAAGAGTCTAATTTCGTGTGGTTTCGTGCATTCATTATTAATTTAATTTTCACATTTTTATTTATGAAAAATATTATTTTGAGATTCATTTATATGAACCATTTCTAAAAAACTAGCAGTAGTTTAGATATCTGGGAGAACAGTAAAAGAAATGTTTCCTTAATAGTTCACTCTTTGTAGATCTTGTAAACCTGAAGCCATCAATAATAACATAATATAGTGGTGCCACTGACGAGCTAGGAGTGTGAGGCCGATATCCCAATGTCTGTCAAAAATGTAGAGGAAAAACTTGCAATCACAAAACTGCATAGAATGTCAAAGATATTGCACCATAAATTGTTATTACAATATGCATTTATACAAGGTCTGGATTATCATAGAGTGCATGATTGATTTTACTTCTTTTATACAAAGGTAGATATTTGTTTACTCATGCTACTGAGATATTTTTTCCACAAAACACTGCCTGCAAATGAAAACTTAATGTCAAATCATTTTATGTTCCTCAAGTGCTTCTAGATGTGTTGTTTTATTTTTTTTCTGAAAGAAAAGAAAAAAAGCAGGAAGTGCCTAGTGACTTCTCTGTAAAAGTCAAGGTGTATTACAGAGTTATTTGCTCCTTCATTTCTTTGAATTTCCATAAACACTGTGATTTGTCTTGATACAGTGATCTACTGCATGCCACTATATAGTGACAATAAGTGGTTTTGATATCAAGGTATAAATTTAGTCTTTAGTAATCTTGTAAGAAGCTTATTTCTATGATCTTATTTTGGTTGGCTGAGTTAGGAGGTTTAGTGTAATAATGAAGGAAGGGCACTAAGGAGGAGGAAAGATAGCTAATAATGTTTGGCTCACTTTATAAAAAAGAAAAAAAAAATTTGCTGCTGTATTAATGCGCTATACAAAATCCTTTTTAGAAATAGAATATGAAAAGGAAACATACCTGGCAACATTAAGTTATTTAGGATGTAATTATAAAAACACAGCGTACCCTGGTTTTATTTGCCAGAAGAGAAATATTGATTTTGGCAATACTCACATCCAGTATTATCATTCAGGAATGTTTAAAGTGATCTATTAATCACTCAAATTTTAATGACATCATCATTGTGAAGAAGATTATAGCTTCCGATTATTACCCGTTGCTGGTTGTACAGGTTGGCAGTGATGAGATTAAAGACAGAAGTCCTAAAGCAGTGAAGAGGGACTTCAGGGCACTGGGGCGATTGGTCGCAGGATTGGGAGCACAGGTAGTGTTCTCCTCAATCCAGTCAATGGCAGTTAAGAGTGCTGAAAGGAATGGGAAAACTCACCTGATTAACAGGTGGCTCAGAGGCTGGTGCCATTGGTGGAACTTTGGGTTTTTCGATCATGGGGAGGTTTACACAGCACCGGGCCTGCTGGCGGCTGATGGAGATCGGCTGTCTCCAAAGGGGAAAAGGATTCTCGCCCATGAGTTGGCGGGACTCATTGAGAGGGCTTTAAACTAGGTTCGAAGGGGGAAGGGGATATAAACGTGCCCACTAGTGAGGAGCCCAGGGGCAGCATGGCAACTTTGGGGGTGAAATCGATAGCCCAGCTCAAGTGCACGTAGCATGGGCAACAAACAGGAGGGGCTGGAAGCCCTTGTGCAGCAGGATGGCTATGACATAGTCGCCATCACAGAAACATGGTGGGACGACTCTCATGACTGGAGTGCTGCACTGGAGGGCTGTCAGCTCTTCAGAAGGGATAGGCAGGGAAGGAGAGGCAGTGGGGTGGCTCTGTATGTTAGGGAATGTTTTGACTGTATAGAGCTCGACAGTGCTGATGACAAGGTAGAGTGCTTATGGGTAAGGATGAGGGGGAAGGCCAGCAAGGCAGATGTCCTGTTGGGAGTCTGCTATAGACCAACCAACCAGGATGTAGAGATAGATGAAGTATTCTATAAGCACCTGGCAGATGTCTCGCAATCGCTAGCCCTTGTTCTTGTCGGGGACTTCAACTTTCCGGACATCTGCTGGAAATACAACACAGCAGAGAGGAAACAGTGTCGGAAGTTCCTTGAGTGTGTGGAGGATAACTTCCTGACGCAGCTGGTAAGCGAGCCTACCACGGGAGGTGCCTCGCTTGACCTGCTGTTTACAAACAGAGAAGGGCTTGTGGGAGATGTCGTGGTTGGAGGCCGTCTTGGGCTTAGCAACAACAATATGATAGAGTTCTCGATTCTGGGCGATGTAAAGAGGAGGGGCAGCAAAACTGTTACCATGGACTTCCGGAGGGCAGACTTTGGCCTCTTCAGGATGCTGGTTGGGAAAGTCCCTTGGGAGGCAGTCCTGAAGGGCAAAGGGGTCCAGGAAGGCTGGGCCTTCTTCAAGAAGGAAGTCTTAAGGGCGCAGGAGCGGGCTGTCCCCGTGTGCCGTAAGACCAACCGGCGGGGAAAACGACCGGCCTGGCTGAATAGGGAGCTTTTGCTTTTTGGACTCAGGGAAAAAAGGAGAGTCTAGCGCCTTTGGAAGAAGGGGCGGGCAACTCAGGAGGAGTACAGGGATCTTGTTAGGTCATGCAGGGAGGAAATTAGAAAGGCAAAAGCCCAGCAAGAACTCAGTCTGGCCAATATTGTAAAAGATAATAAAAAATGCTTTTACAAGTACATCAGCAATAAAAGGAGAGCCAAGGAGAATCTCCATCCTTTGCCGGATGTGGGGGGGAACATTGTCACCGAGGACAAGGAAAAGGCTGAGGTACTTAATGCCTTCTTTGCCTCTGTCTTTAATAGCCAGACCAGTCATCCCCAGGTTATTCAGCCCCCTGAGCTGCAAGACAGGGACAGGGAGCAGAATGGAGCCCTCATAATCCAGGAGGAAGCAGGTAACGACCTGCTATGCAACCTGGACGCTCACAAGTCTATGGGACCAGATGGGATCCACCCAAGAGCACTGAGGGAGCTGGCGGAGGATCTTGCCAAGCCACTTTCCATCATCTCTCAGCAGTCCTGGTTAACCGGGGAGGTCCCTGATGACTGGAGGCTTGCCAATATGACACCCATCTACAAGAAGCACCAGAAGGAGGACCCGGGGAACTACAGGCCTGTCAGCCTGACCTCGATGCCAGGAAAGATTATGGAGAGGTTCATCTTGAGTGAACTCAACAGGCATGTACAGGTCAACCAGGGGATCAGGCCCAGCCAGCATGGATTCATGAAAGGCAGGTCCTGCTTGACCAACCTGATCTCCTTCTATGACCTGGTGACCTGCCTGGTGGATGAAGGAAAGGCTGTGGATGTCATTTACCTGGACTTTAGCAAAGCCTTTGACATAGTCTCCCATAATATTCTCCTTGGGAAGCTGGCAGCTCATGGCTTGGACGGGCGTAATCTTCGCTGTGTAAAAAACTGGTTGGGTGTCCGAGCCCAGAGAGTAGTGGTGAATGGAGTTAAGTCCAGTTGGCGGCCAGTCACGAGCGGTGTTCCCCAGGGCTCTGTTTTGGGGCCAGCCTTGTTTAATATCTTTATCAATGATTTGGATGAGGGGCTTGAGTGCACCCTCAGTAAGTTTGCAGATGACACCAAATTGGGTGGGAGTGTTGATCTGCTGGAGGGTAGGATGGCCCTGCAGAGGGACCTGGACAGGCTGGACCGATGGGCCAAGGCCAATTGTATGAGGTTCTACAAGGCCAAGTGCCGGGTCCTGCACTTGGGTCACAACAACCCCATGCAACGCCACAGGCTTGGGGAAGAGTGGCTGGAAAGCTGCCTGGCTGAAAAGGACCTGGGGGTGTTGGTAGACAGCCGGCTGAACATGAGCCAGCAGTGTGCCCAGGTGGCCAAGAAGGCCAACAGCATCCTGGCTTGTATCAGGAATGCTGTGGCCAGCAGGAGCAGGGAGGTGATTGTCCCCCTGTACTCGGCGCTGGTGAGGCCGCACCTGGAATACTGTGTCCAGTTTTGGGCCCCTCACTACAAGAAAGATGTTGAGTTGCTGGAGCGTGTCCAGAGAAGGGCAACAAAGCTGATGAAGGGTCTGGAGCACAGGCCTTATGAGGAGCGGCTGAGGGAACTGGGATTGTTTAGTCTGGAGAAGAGGAGGCTGAGGGGAGACCTTATCGCTCTCTACAACTACCTGAAAGGAGGTTGTAGTGAGGTGGGTGTTGGTCTCTTCTCCCAAGTAGTTAGCGATAGGACGAGAGGAAATGGGCTCAAGCTGCGCCAGGGGAGGTTTAGGTTGGATATTAGGAAAACTTTCTTCATGGAAAGGGTAGTCAAGCATTGGAACAGGCTGCCCAGAGAGGTGGTGGAGTCCCCATCCCTGGAAGTGTTCAAAAACGGGTAGACGTGGCGCTTCGGGACATGGTTTAGTCTAGTCTACCCTTGATTGGTTAGTGTGGACTTGGTAGTGTAGGTTAATGGTTGGACTGGATGATCTTAAAGGTCTTTTCCAACCTAAACGGTTCTATGATTCTATTATTATGATACCCAGAGAGGTGCTTACTAACCATTGTTGGCATGATCACAATTTAATTTTGTGGAAATTAGATGCTATATTATTGTAATTTAACTATATAGTATATTCTTTAAACTGATCATGAATAATGTGACTTTTGGCCTGGAAACAGTGATTTCACCTATGAATCCCATATATTCAAAGCTTATTTCATGGTGTGAAGATTTATTGTCAGTTGGCCCCATAGTGCATTTGTCAGTGAAACATAAGAAAAATGTTTCCTCCAAAGAGCAAAAAATACCCAATTATAGTATTTTTATAATTTTTCTGAAGAGTGTAGTTTCTCACAGTACCCTTTACCATATAAATTGTACATTTCATCAGATAATTGACTGATATACATAATTTATCCCTGAGAATTTATTTTTCTAAGTCTCTCACCTTTTCCAGTTAGGTTTGCTTCAAAGATCACCCAAATTAGACAATCCTCTGCTTCCAGTGCTGGGAGATCATAGCCACATTCAGTCAGTAGAGGAAGTACTGGTGGCCTCACTGGCATGGCCTCAGTTGGTGTCATAATTGAATTGTAGGCTGTTCGCCTTCAACGCTACTAGCAGTAGGCTAAAACAATTGCATGCAAGAGTTGGGGCTTGAATTAAAAACCAAACCACCAGCAAAACAAACAACAAAAAGACACCAAATCTGAATTCTCTTTAGAATTCAGAATGACCCCAGCTAGCAGGGAACTGAGTTCAGTTCTCAAAGTCACTGGTGGTAATTCAGTATGGGGAGTGATGTCTTTGAGAAAAGCTACCAAGTGGCCTGAAAATTATCTACCAGTCTGAGACTTACTTTCTTAGAGTGGCTGATCTCTTGTAGATGATTAAGCCCTTTCAGAAAAGCTACTTAATGTTATAAATTGTTTCTCTTCAGAAACTGTGAGGAAGACACACTTCAAGAGAGTTAAGAATTAAACAAAGGCAATTGAGGGGTTTGTGGACATGTTTTCAATATCAGTTTTACTCCCTGGTTACTAGCTCCTTATTGTGCTAGGGGATGACATTGGGGGATGGAGGAGATTTTGGTTTGGGGTTCGTTCTTTTTTTTTTCTTCTTTTTTTTTTTCTTTTTTTTTTCCCCCCTGAATACTCCTTAGCTGTTTGATGCCAGCCAAAACAAATTGTTCAAATATAATCCATAGAAAAAATACTTTCAACAGATTGTTAAGGGTTTGAAGGCCTTTGTCTGGGCAGCAGTGAATAATCAGAGCATTGGCTATTTCTGGTCTGCCTTAGTTCTACAGTTCTGTGCCCTTTAGTGGCTGCTATAACTATCCAAGGGTTTACCATAAGAATTCTCACTTGAATAATGTGATAAGAGCCGTGAATATAGGAAACGTTTAAGCAAAGGGCAAGTCTCATGCAGCAGGAAATCCCAGTTATCCCTTCTAGTCTGTGCTTTCAGCCAGACACATCTCTGCCAAAGCATGCTGTAGAAAAAGGACGTTCCCTTACACAGTTACAAGTGCTTCATGATTAGTGTGGGGCACTTCTGGCACAACTGTCCTGTTTCCCCTCAGGGATATATTTTTTAGACGATTTTAGAATTAACTTTGCCAATGGCCTTTCTGTGGGATCCTTTTGGAGCCTATATCCCTCGTCCATCTCCATGAAATAAGATGAGATTTCGCTTTTTGAAGTCCTACAGGTATCTCTTTTAATGGCTTATTGTGTAATTGACAGTGATAATAATTGCAACTGTGGCTCTTTTTTATTCTTCTATAGGCTTATAGTATATAAAAGTCTGGAAATGTATTAATTGTGACTCTCTTGAGCTCATAAAGGCTTTGCTGAACATGTATATCAGGAAAATAGTGTTCCTGTGTGACTGAAAAATATAACAAATAAGTGACTATGGAAGTTTATGAAATTGCACTTTTCAAGCAAACAATACTTTTGAATCTTTTTTGCACTCCAAGCTGGGAAAAAAGTAAATTAACATTTACATCAGTGTTCTTATAAAAGTATTCATTCTAAATATCGGTACTTATTATAAGTAAACATATTTAGTTATAAATATGACACTGATACAGCATACCAAATCTGAATTAATATTTATAGTTGAGGGGCTTTTGCTGATTTGCATAACCAGAAAACCATGTTTGTTAAATATTTTTGTGTTCAACATTTAAAAAGTAAGTATAACCACAAGAACACGCAGATCTATTTTTTTCCTTAGCAATTATTTAAAAATAACAGTAGCAAAGTATGTTTTCCAGTATTTATTGTACTGCTTTCTGCAATTGAACCAATACCTGTTTTCCAACTTCCTTGCTTTTATCTATAATAGATGCAATATAAATTCTCAAGTATAAAATTCTTAAAAAAAGATAGAGCATTGAAGAACTTATTACATATCATCTTAATAACTTTTTAGTATTCATTGATGCAGTAGTCACATTTATTTGCACACATGTACAATATCAAATGCCCAAGAAGTTAAATGCTTTATGTAGGATTATTGATAACAAACAATATGTAAATACTGTAAAAAACTGGCTAGGTACAATACAACTTCTCAGTGTTTTCTTTTGCAAAAGCTGGGTTGTTCATATAGAGGGAGCTGTTTTTATGACAAAAAAATAGATAAAGGGATTTGAATAGAGAATAAAAAGATGGTATCTATAATAGTTTTTTAAAGTTCAAAAGTAGATCATATAATTCAATTGAGATTCTCTTAAGGCAGTCTTTTTATCATAGATTTTTTTGCTTAAAGAAACCTACTCATGCTTCTTTTAAAAATTTATATCAACGTTGCAGAAGCAAAAAGAAAAATATTTCAAGTAGCTTGTTAACATAGGATCTGATTTCTTTGATGATTAACTCTTGTAAATATAGCACATTGTCCAATTTTTCAGTCTAACAAAGCAAAAATACTATGAAAAGTTGTTAATAAAAATAAAAAGCAAGAAACTCTTATCTAAAGTCCAGAGGTGTGAATGAATTTTGTCTTACTGTAGAGAAAGTGTTATATGTTTGTTTTTCAGGAGCTTTAAAGAATTAGCATGAGGTTAAAGATAATTTTATAAAAAATGGGTCATAAATGTATTATTGAATGTCAGCCATTTTTTTGTTATTATTTAATATAACCATAAGTTTTGACTGAGAAGAGGATTAAAAATCCTTAATATACATATTTCCATGTCACTGTCATGGCTCCATTCACACTGTAGGTTATATTTAGAAATCTACTACAAAATTTTACAGTGCCTATATAATTTAACAACCTTGTTTATGTCAACTGACAGTTCTGCTCACATCACTGAACTATCTGACGTCAAGGGGCTTTTGTTTCTAAAACTGAATACCTGATAGTACTGTCCAGGCTTTCCATGGTGAACATTGTTTAGCAAACCATGCTGTTCTACTTCATAATCTTAAATTGTGAAGTTGGCCATGATTTTAAATTTTTTTTTTTTGCTACATTTTGGGAAAAAAACATAGTGTTTTTTCTGTGGGATACTCAGAATATATTGATTAAATGAACGATTATGTTTTCATTTGCATATTTCATTTTTGGGAGATTCTGTGATACATTGATGTCCCCTTCTAGCCAAATAGTGATTTGAGTTTCTTTGCTGATCAGCAAGTTCTGGGGTTTGCATCTGTGTTTCAGAAGGTGGTGGAAGAGCTAGACTAATGCAAGTTTCCCCAGAGTAGGAAAAAAACATGCCTTGAGACAATGCAATTTTTCTAGGAAGAGCTGGAATGCAATGCAGTCACTCATAGCTCCTCCTCCTCTGCCCTTTCCATGAAATAAACCATAGCTTAAAGCCTCAGCAAATTGTACTAAACAAAAACCAGGAAAGCAGACCAAAAACCCTGGTAGAGATTCATTTATGATTCACGTATACACCAGAAGTGCAAGTATTCACAGCATTACATGTAGACCCAAGGCCAGGAGTGGGTTCTTCACAGAGAAGGAAACTCAGGAGACCACCAAACTATTTCACAATTTCAGTATATTTTTGCAGGCTGGAGAAAGAGGAGGGTTGTTTAGTCTTGTAGGGAGGTGTGCCAATCCTGCTCTCTGGCAGATGAACATTCTTCCAGTCCAATACATATATTTGTAAATCTTTATTATGCTTCCAGAACTCACAGACAAGCTCACCTCTTTTCCTTTTTTTTTTTTCCTTTTCATTTTAAAGCCTTGAGTCTCTCTAAACTGAAGGACACCTCACTTCCTGAAATGCAGACAGTAATCATGTTTCCTGCTGCATTTAGCTTTGCTCAGGAAAATACCTCTAGATGTGACTGTAAAAACAAGGTCCTAATAGTAGCACAGTTATGCTTTAGAGCCTCCTGAGACCTCTGAAGAACAGATGGAAACAGAAGCTTTTTTCATGACCTCTAAATCCAGTCACACATGGATGATGAAGAACTAAAGCACCTATCAAAATTTCTTACACATAACCGAGATGTATGAATAAGGATATGTTATATGACACTCAATCCTGCTAGATGCTAAACACTCACACCTCCCACTGACTTAATGACAGGTCCTTAGGACCACTTAGAAGATTCTTCAGAGGCAGCAGGATCTGCGCTGATTGTCATTAAATCTTTTTTCACAATGACAATTCTGTAGAGATTGTAAACTCCAAAGTAAAATGGGTATTATGGAGAAATGACACTGGCAATAATATGCATTAAATTGAATAATCAAAAAATTAATAAGTTTGTTAAATTATTGCAGTGTCAGAACTACATCTTCGTTTGGTTAGCTATGAAGATGCACTTCCTGAGACACAGTAATCATGAAACTTATTTCTTCATATGGAAAAGAAAGAAAGGTTTTTCATTGTTTTATGTGAGATCCTTTTGTACCTTCCTCTGCTTTCTTTCTGTTTTTCTTCTTTGCCTGCCATCTGGCATATTTCCCTGGACTAGAGGAATGGTCATGTGGCTGAAGCTACTGCCAACACCACTTCTGCAGCCAGCTGCTTGCAGCATTCGTACGTAAGGAGGCAGATTCCCTCCTGCAAGATAATTGTACTCCAAGCCACTAAACTCTCGGGAGCTTGGCTGGAAAGTGGAATTGCTCTCAAACAGCAATTTTCAGGAATTCCTTCTCTAAGGGGATTTCTTAATGATGTCAAAGCTTTCTTAGTGAGCAGAGTATAATATTCTAACTTTTTTTGTTATTATAAGCCTTGCAATGAAATTGGAATAGAAACCAGATTAAAGTAATTCAACATTGTCTGGGAAATAAAATATTCAAATGCATAAGTGTGGACTTTTGTAGTGAACGCAACGAGTCACGCAATTGATTTCATATTCAGCTCAGAAATACTGTAATTCAGAGTATGTCTTGTCACTGTTAAAATGATGTTTTGAGTCTCACTCAGATTTATTTTAAACAATTCTGCATGCCAAAATGTCATCATACCCAATTCAGACATTTGGTTATTTTAATTTCAAATCTTGGGAAAAGTGGAAAAATAGCAAGGCATATTGCTGGTCAGGTTAAGTAGCAGTACAAAAGCAGGTGCAAGAGAATCATACTTGACTCTTGGTGTTGCTGCACACTTATGTCCTTGACAAAACTGCCCAGAGTCCCTGATAATGACTAAATATGAAGAGTCTCTGCACCAGTTCCTAAAACCTCAGAAAATCAAGTCCCAGTCCATAGGTCCCCAACAGCAGGAAAAACAGAAGACAAGTAGTATGTTCAAAAGTTTCAGCTTTTGCTTAAATTTCTCAGACATCGATCCTCACACAAATAGGTTGAGTGAGTCTATCACAGTGGAACAGGTTGAGTCTGTTAGTGTTTCCTGTTATTGCTTTGGACTAGCAGTACTTGAGTGCTTATTCTGTGGGATTTTGTTGTTCTTGTTACTGCCTTGGAAGTGATTTAGTTAGTGTAAAATAAATAGAAAATTGAAATATATCTATAAGTATTTTATCAACAAGCTTTTTCCAATTTATGCTTAAGTAAGTTCTAACAGCCTAAACTCATGCTAAGCTAGAACCTGTATGAATAACCACCAGGAAATGTTCTTTTATACACAGTGAAGTAAATTTTTATGACTAGTGTTGCTATGGTTTACAATAAATAAATGGCTTGGCTTTACTGTTTGTGACTGAAACAATCCCCATATGAAGTTGGTCTTCCAAATTAGGCCGAGAGCAGACATTAGAATTCCTTGGGATGGAGAAAAAGATTACACCAACCATAAAGACCAGGAAATATTCAGTTTGATTTTCAAATTTTAGATGCCCATGGATATTTATGTTAATGTCAAGATTATCTGACTTGCAATTCCTTGATAGGAGCACTATAAATAGATCTATCATTCAATCTGATACCGAATACATCAGGAACAAGCTTATGCTAGTTCAGCATGTATCATGTCAAAAATGTTGTAATTAATTTCTAGACACTGCATTAAACAAGAAGAAAACTGGTACGGGGTAACCTACCAATATTTATTTTATGCCACTGGAGAATATGTTTATGTCCATTGTGGATCTGAATAGATCATTTTTTTATGGCACAGGAAATTGAAAAACTGGAATTTCTTATTGGAACTAGTAAATAGAATATATTTTTCAGCCCCAGAAACTCCTAATATCTACAGGTCATTTCTTGTTTTAGTCTGGTGTCCTTAGCTGTAGGGGCGTTGTTATATTTCATCACAGGGGTGGTCCATGCTAGTTAATCCAGCTCCTGGTCTGTGACAGCAGCCAGCAACAAATGTTTGAGAGCGAACAGTAAGAAATTTGGTGGTTACAGTATAATCTTCCTTGAGGGAAAATCTCCTCAACATCTTCAGTAGTTCCCTATGAATGAGTGTTCCAGAACTCTCCTTACTGTGTGTGTTGCTTACTCTAATAAGTCTAGATATTTTATTCACACCAGATTTTGATCTTTTTTCTTTTAATTATGCTAAATTGTTTGCTTCAGCAGTATCTTTTGACGCTCACTTCAACGGGTGAACTCTCTGTGATGTGCAAAAGTTTCTTCCTTCTGCTTTTTCTTTTGCCTTGTAACGTTTTAAGAAGTATTGCGACCTTATGTTGCTAAAGGGTTAGTTGTTGGTTTATATATTTGTACACCACTCTTGCTCATCAGTTTTCTAAGTAATCTATATTTTCACTGCCTCTTTTCACATGGAAAAATTTCATGTCCATATCATTCATGTTGCAGATCTCTCAACCCCTTCTATTGCAATGTTCCTTCTAATGCAGAGTGATTGGAAGTAACCCCAGAGCTTCTGATGAGGACATATGATCTAGATAAATGATAATATTCCCATTGTCATGGAAATATACTTATAATACTGTTTCCATTATAACATTTCTATTATTACTGTCTATCTCATTTCTGATGTAGTTTAACAGATTTGCTGATTAACTAATGTTGAGCCATGAGCAATAACCTCCCATTCCATTAAATACCTTGTAGTGTCTGTACTGTCCAGACTAGACAGTCTGTGTTTGTAACCCTATTGGAATATGGGATGGCCTACACGGCACCAGGCTTGCTGGCGTCAAATGGGAGCCACCTTTCTCAAAGGGGAAAGAGGGTCTTTGCTCAGGAGCTTGCGGGGCTCATTGACAGGGCTTTAAACTAGATGTGAAGGGGGAGGGGGAACATACCAGGCTTGCCTGTGACAAGCTGTGGGATGGTACCCAATGGTTAGAGGGATGGGGTGCTACTATGAGCCCTCAACCTGTTGCCAAGAGGCATGATGGGGACACTGCAGCACAGCTGAAGTCTTGCGGAGATGAGCTGGGGGCTCCTGAGGTAATAGGAGCTAACGAAGAAACCTCCGTGAAACACCTCAAGGGAAACAAGGGATGTTCCACTAAGAAGGCGACACAGCCAACAGCCCAGATGAAATGCCTCTACACAAACGCACACAGCATGGGGAACAAACAGGAGGAGTTGGAAGCTACTGTGCTACTAGACAGTGTCATGGTTTAGCCCCAGCCAGCAACTAAGCACCACGCAGCCGCTCGCTCACTCCCCCTGCCCCGGTGGGATGGGGGAGAGAATCGGAGGAGTAAGAGTGAGAAACACTCCTGGGTTGAGATAAGAACAGTATAATAATTGAAATAAAGTAAAATGGTAATGATAATAATAACAATATAATAAAGATAATAATAATAATAATATACAAAGCAAGTGATGAATAATGCAATTGCTCACCACCCACCGAACGATACCCAGACAGTTCCCAAGCAGCAATCGCTGCTCCCCGGCCAACCCCCCCAGTTTCTATACTGAGCATGATGTCATATGGTATGGAATAGCCCTTTGGCCAGTTTGGATCAACTATTCTGGCTGTGCCCCCTCCTAGTTTCTTGTGTACCTGGCAGAGCATGGGAAGCTGAAAGGTCCTTGACTAGCATAAGCAGTACTTAGCAACAACTAAAAACATCAGTGTGTTATCAACATTCTTCTCCTATTAAATCCAAAACACAGCACTATGCCTGCTACTAGGAAGAAAATTAATTCTATCCCAGCCGAAACCAGGACGGAAAGCTACGACCTGATTGCCATAACTGAAACTTGGTGGGACGAATCCCAGGACTGGAATGTGGCTATCGATGGCTACAGGCTGTTCAGAAGAGACAGGTGAGGAGGGAGGTGCGGAGGCGTTGCCCTCTACATAAAAAAATCAATACAGTGTGAAGAGCTGTCCCTAAAGAATAGCCACGAGCAGGTCGAAAGCTTATGGGTAAGAGTCAGAGACAGAGGCAACAAAGGGAACCTTGTGGTTGGTGTCTACTACAGGCCGCCTGATCAAGGGGAGCCTGCTGACAAAGCCTTCTTCCTCCAGCTCCGGGAGGCTTCGCGCTTGCTGACTCTCATCCTGCTGGGGGACTTCAACCACCCTGACATTTGCTGGAAAAGCAACACGACGAACTGTAGGCAAGGCAGGAGATTCCTGGAATGCACTGAGGATAACTTCCTAAGCCAGGTAATAGACACCCCTACCCCAGGGGATGCAATACTGGACCTGATGGTCACCAATGCAAGTGAGCTCATCGGTGATGTCAAGACTGGAGGCAGCCTGGGCTGCAGTGATCACGCGTTGGTGGAGTTCACGCTCCTGAGGGACATGGGTGTCATAGTTTAACCCCAGCCAGAAACTAAGCACCACGCAGCCGCTCGCTCACTCCCCCTGCCCCGATGGGATGGGGGAGAGAATTGGAGGAGTAAGAGTGAGAAACACTCCTGGGTTGACATAAGAACAGTTTAATAATTGAAATAAAGTGAAATAGTAATGATAATAATATAATTATAATGATAATAATAATAATATACAAAGCAAGTGATGAACAATGCAATTGCTCACCACCCGCCGACCGATACTCAGACAGTTCCCGAGCAGCGATCGCTGCTCCCCGGCCAACCCCCCCCAGCTTATATACTGAGCATGATGTCATATGGTATGGAATAGCCCTTTGGTCAGTTTGGATCAACTCTTCTGGCTGTGCCCCCTCCCAGTTTCTTGTGCCCCTGGCAGAGCATGGGAAGCTGAAAAGTCCTTGACTAGCATAAGCAGTACTTAGCAACAACTAAACCATCAGTGTGTTATCAACATTCTTCTCATCCTAAATCCAAAACTCAGCACTATGCTAGCTACTGGGAAGAAAATTAACTCTATTCCAGACGAAAGCAGGACAATGGGAAAAGTGAGGAGTACAGTCAGAACCGTAAATTTTAGAAAAGCAAACTTCCAGCTCTTTAAGGAGTTAGTCAGAAGGATCCCCTGGGAAAGAGTCCTCAGGGACAGGGGAACGGAACAGAGCTGGCATATCTTTAAGGACACCTTCCATAGAGCACAAGAGCTATCAGTCCCCAAGTGTAAGAAATCAGGCAAGGATGGGAAGACACCAGCATGGCTGAGTCGAGACCTGCAGGTCAAACTAAAGAGCAAGAGGGAACTGCACAGGAGTGGAAGCAGGGACAGGTATCCTGGGAAGAGTACAGGGAAGCTGCCCGGTTGTGCAGGGAGAGGGTCAGGAAGGCCAAGGCAAGGATGGAGCTGAATTTGGCAAGGGATGTAAAGAATAACAAGAAGGGTTTCTACAGTTATGTCAACCAGAAAAGTAAGGTTAAAGAAAGCGTACCCCCCGTCATGAACAAGAATGGCGACCTAGTATCAACAGACGAGGAGAAAGTGGAGGTACTCAACAACTTCTTTGCCTCAGTCTACACCGGCAACCTCTCTCCTCACCCCTCCCAAATCGATGGACCACAAGATGGGGACCACGGGGGGTAAAGCCCCTCCCACTGTAAGGGAAGATCAGGTTCGAGTCATGGCAGTCAGGTGAAGTCCCTGGTGAGTAGAAGAAGGGAAACATTGTGCCCATTTTTAAAAAGAGAAGAAAGGAGGACCCTGGGAACTACTGACCTGTCAGCCTCACCTTGTGCCTGGAAAGATCATGGAACAGATCCTCCTAGAAGATATGCTCAAGCACATGGAGGACAGGGAGGTGATTCGAGACAGCCAGCACGGCTTCACCAAGGGCAAGTCCTGCCTGACCAACCTAGTGGCTTTCTATGAAGGAGTGACTGCATCAGTGGACAAGGGAAAAGCAATGGATGTCATCAATCTGGACTTCTGTAAAGCCTTTGACACAGTCCCCCACAACATCCTTCTCTCTAAATTGGGGAGATATGGATTTGATGGGTGGACTGTTCGATGGATAAGGAATTGGCTGGATGGTCGCATCCAGAGGGTCGTGGTCAATGGCTCGATGTCCACATGGAGACCGGTGACAAGTGGAGTCCCTCAGGGGTCCGTACTGGGACCAGTGCTATTTAACATCTTCATCAGTGACACAGACAGTGGGATCGAGTGCACCCTCAGCAAGTTTTCAGACAACACCAAGCTGAGTGGTGCGGTTGACACGCCAGGAGGACGAGATGTCATCCAGAGGGACCTGGACAAGCTGGAGAGGTGGGCCTGTGTGAACCTCATGAGGTTCAACAAGGCCAAGTGCAAGGTCCTGCACCTGGGACGGGGCAACCCCCATTATCAATACAGGCTGGGGGATGAAGGGATTGAGAGCAGCCCTGCGGAGAAGGACTTGGGGGTACTGGTGGATGAAAAGCTGGACATGAGCCAACAATGTGCCCTTGCAGCCCAGAAAGTCAACCGAATCCTGGGCTGCATCAAAAGAAGCAAGGGAGGTGATTCTGCCCCTCTACTCTGCTCTGGTGAGACCTCATCTGGAGTACTGCATCCAGCTCTGGGGCCCTCAGCCCAAGAAGGACATGGACCTGCTGGAGCGGGTCCAGAAGAGGGCCACCAAAATGATCCGAGTGCTGGAGCACCTCTCCTATGAGGCCAGGCTGAGAGAGTTGGGGTTGTTCAGCCTAGAGAAGAGAAGGCTGCGGGGAGACCTTATTGCGGCCTTCCAGTACTTAAAGGGGGCCTATAGGAAGGATGGGGACAGTCTTTTTAGCAAGGCCGTTTGTGACAGGACAAGGAATAATGGATTTAAACTAAAGAAGAATAGATTTAGACTAGACATAAGGAAGAAATTTTTTACAATGAGGGTGGTGAAGCACTGGAACAGGTTGCCCAGAGAGGTAGTGGAGGCCCCATCCCTGGAAACCTTCAAGGTCAGGTTGGATGGGGCTCTGAGCAACCTGATCTAAAAGCTGTCCCTGCTCACTGCAGGGGGGTTGGGCTAGATGACCTCTAAAGGTCCCTTCCAACCCAAAGCATCTATGATTCCATGACATTCAAGGAATAGTCTCACTTCCATTACCATATACTTTTTCTCTTGTTCCATGTCTGCCCATGTATACCTGACGAGTTAGACTGTGAATCCAACCTAAGTTGCAGTTGCTGGGAAGCGAGCCATACCCGATATTCCAGTGTCCTCGTGACACTTCATCTGGAGGCACCTTTTCCTTCCCCAAGCTCTTTCTAGGCACCACTACGCACCTGCAGCCCTTGTTAGAAGCTGCTACAGAAATACTAGCAGCAACCAAAAGCACTTGGACACATTGGCACTCTTCAGTGACTTTCTTTCCACTTGCTTTGTCAGGAATTATATTTGGCCCACATCAGATCAGATTCTGCTGTGAGAAGCATCTCACCTGCAGAGAAAACACAAATAGTTCACACTCCAAGGGAAAGTTTGCTAGTTTCTTAAATGGTGAATTCTCTGCTTCTTTATATGACCATTTTAGGTGTGCTGAGCACAAGGAGGATGGATGGCTGGCTGAAACTTTCATCCTTCCAAAGGGGAATGCGTGCCTAGGGAACAGTATATCAGGGTTTGGTTTCTTCAGGTTAGAAGCACTCTAGTTTCTTCTGTTCAATTTAAAGTTCTCTCTCTGTCTCCCTTGTGATAAACTGAAATGTGGCGATACATGCAATATGGCATGTTTTGAGGCTTATCTGAATTTGGCATAAAAATATATATAGTTCTGTTTTCTGATAAACTCTGCTCAGGATAATAGAAAATGGAAGGATTTCTACCCAGGGTGGTTTTACAGTGCAATTCTGAGCACATTTTAATGCCAAAATAATACTTAATGTTTATAGATAAGAATATTAATGATATAACACAGATGGTGTACTAATTTATACTTGGAGCTAATAGCAAAATGTAGTGTGATCTCATTAAAAATCTGTTTCAAAATACAGACAAAATTTCATCCTCACATGCAGAGAAACAGATACCTCTGTGATCCACCAAGGGCTTAAGTTTTGCTGTCACAGTTCTTCCTGCTTGGCTATCCCTGCTAAGATATCATAAAAAGATATACAATTTTAATTATGCTTTGCATACTTTTCAATTAAGACTCCTAAATACATCAAATATTAACCTGCAAATTCATATAAAATTTAAATAGAAATATGTAGCAATCCAGGTAGTGTCTGTTAAACACAGAATCATACGATGATATGTTTGTCTTATCCTCGTTGAATGTCAAAACTTTATGTTTCTGTACAATTTTGATGTGAAAGCTCTTTTTGAGGTAGCTTGATGCTATCAGAAAGTGCTAGCTGGACTGTTTTTTAGTGAGTGCCATGTGAGGGCCCCGAATTTTCCTTGGTTGTATCTACACAGTGAATAAAACAGCCCAGAAATCCTTCCAGCTGGTGAACTAGGACTAGCTGACATGACAAGGCTAATGTCCATAACGCTAACCTCTCCTACTCCCTGGAGCAGAATGTGAGGGGACAAAATACTCATCTGGAGTGGTCTTTGGTCCAGGGCTCAGGTGGTCCATGGTAACCTCCAAACCAAGAATGCTTTATTCCCTTTCTGCTCCATTAAAATAATAGAATCATAGAATCATTTAGGTTGGAAAAGACCTTTAAGATCATCCAGTCCAACCATTTACCTAACACTACTAAGTCCACCACTAAACCAATTAAAGGTAGAGTAATAATTAATTTCATGTTTCCTGGCTTGGTGGCTGGCTTATTTTTTAATGAAAGTAAAACTAGGAATCATTAAGGCTGGAAAGGACCTCTAATAAACCAATAATAAACCAATCACAGTTTTCTACTGGATTATATTAGATTCTGCTTGATTATATTACAGTACTGTCAACCCCTACTATTTTTAATTATGCCTTGGAGAATCACTAGAGCTTGTTTAAAAAGTCTTTTCTTTTTTGTCCTCAAGTGTTTAAATCTAAAAGTGTTTCCCAAAACCAGAAAAGCTAGGAGCTTTCTTAAGATGCAGTTTGAGATTTTCATCTAATAGCTGGACTCTAGGAGCCTTAAGGAAAATACTTTAGTCTGTGAAACTGGAAATAACATTTCAGAGGTTGGCAGGGCAGGATAATGCAACTTCAACAGTCACACCCTGAAAACTTTATTTATCTAAAATACTACTTTTCATAGCACAGAGAGTGAAAGTGTGGCCCAGACTGCTCCTCACAACGCCCTACTATTCTGAAGTATTTGTTTCTTCTGGAGTTCAAAGTAGAGCATTGTTATGTATTAGTATTAAGATAGGCAAGGGATTTACCCAGGCTGCTATTAGAATGCAAAACTCACCAGCCTCCTCTTCACTGATGTTCTTTCAAGATGTAGATTTCCCAGCTGCGTAACAGGACTGTTTTAAGATGTAAAGAAAGCAGCAGACAATCCTGGAAAAGCTGTGCTCTCTCTTTCCACTGAGAGAGATTTGCTAAATTTGCATTCTCTTCACCCTTTCAAAGGAACAGTTGATCTTTGACCAAGAAAATATTTCATAATTTGGACCATTCATTTTGAGTTAATTTGTCATTTTGATTATAGTTTATAATAGCTAATGTAAGTTTAAATGAAGGAGGATAAAAAGCAGTCAGAGAATGTCAGTGAAAATTATTTGTTACAGTGCAGAACAGTCTGATGTAGTTACAGTTTACCAGCTTCTTAACTTTGATAAAGAGAAATAAATGGATGTTACTGGCAATTTATTGTAAATATTATCTCATATCATACTTCTAAATGGTTTAGATAACATTTCTTTTTGGTACAATATATTTTTTTGATCCTGGAACATTTAATTCACTGTTAAATGTCATACACTCTATTACTATAAAAGGATAAGAGTAAAACTGCTTTCAAGAACACACTGTTTCAGTAAGACATGAGCTTGTTCATGCCAGCTCTCTGGGTTTACAGACAAAGTCACTTCCCTCAAAATAGCTGCTTTGGGAGTTATGGTAATAATGTAAAGCAATGTAAAGCAGTTTGTAGTAATAATGTAAAGCATTCTTAGGCATCTGCATTTGAAGTCCTACAGCTCTTATCCTAACTTTGGTGCAGCATCATCATTTTTGCCTTTATACTGGATAGCTTAGGAAAGTGAAGTATGAGTATACTGTTAGAAAGACATTATGTATCTACATGCTTAAGGAAAGGGATTTTTTTTCTTCAATAAATTTTACATCTGTAGTTTAGGAACATTTTTATATTCAATATTTTTATGTACAACCTAAATAATTGTTTTTCATTATAGTTTTTATCTATTCTTATTCCTTAACTGAAGTAATTGCAGAATTTTTGCCATGTTTTTAGAATTTATTTCTCGCTAACAAATTGTCTGCTTTAGTTAC
Organism: Pelecanus crispus; assembly: GCF_030463565.1. Classification (NCBI taxonomy): domain Eukaryota; kingdom Metazoa; phylum Chordata; class Aves; order Pelecaniformes; family Pelecanidae; genus Pelecanus; species Pelecanus crispus. The sequence goes on from NC_134675.1 coordinate 4,226,408, forward strand.
CTTCTATATGTTTGTTGTGTCTCTAAGTATACATAATAGCACTGCAATTTGATTTACAGTTAGTAAACACTTTGTTCATAGCACTTTTATGGAAAAATCTTTTGTTTTCATACTTGGCAGGAAGATAAAGAAAATGTCTTTATTTTGTGTATTATTTCTAATAATCTAGTGATTTGCTTAGGGTTTGTCAATATCTCTTTAAGTTAAAATTCAAAATAGTCTGTTACTATTTTTTATCTACAAATGTGGGGTTACACTGTAACACCTTGCTACCTGTGGAATGAGAGCTGCAAATTAAGAAATGGGTGACTGCAGAAAATTCAGAGGAGTCACAGAATTAACTTTTACAACTTTGATGTCCATCTTTGCTTTGGTTACATGGCAGAAAAATATGTGGGAAAGAATGGAAAGGAGAGAAGAAAGAACTGTTAGGGGGAGAAAATTATGCAGATGAAAGAGGTGTACTACAGTGACGTACAACCACTAAGGAAAAGCTGTGTCATACTGCTACAGCTCAATTCTTTTATTTCTCCCTTTTGCAGGGCTGAAATTCTTTCTCAGCTGCCTAGAGCCTTTTGATCCATAATACCTGTCTTTGGCAAAACAAGATTTGCAGCTCCTTAGGAATAGGAGTTCCTGGAGCTGACAGTCTGCCCCACTTGCATGTTTAGTGGGATTTTTGATATATAAAGTAGTAAAAAATTATGAAATAGTACTCAGAAAAAAAAAATGCTGAGATAGATAGTTCAGCTTCTTGCTTATTATACCAGCAAATTTACAGGGAAGAATGCTTTCCAAGATACATGTGAAACCATATTAACTGAACTGAATCTATCTTGCGAAGATGAATGTCAGGAAACTGACATATAAAAAATAGTTCAGATTGATTAAAAACAAGGAAAATAACTGGACCACAAGAGGTTTTGAGTATCATTCAGCATGAAATTCAAATGGATAACATAGGAGTATGGATATCTTCATATTTCTAACTTTTATGTGTTGGGAGAGAAAAGTAACAGCAGAGCACATGTGAACAAAGATATGCCCCTGAGATGTGAAGAAGCTCTCCTGGTTAATTAAGCTGGAAATGCTTTGGCTCATTCTTCTTTTTTTTTTTTCTTTGATGGTTGTTATCATATTTTTAAATAAAAACACAGGACCATATTTATTAGGTGAAGTTTCTTTCTTACTCTTCCTGCAAATTGACTTTTAAAAAAGCATCATAATCTATTATTGGTGGTGCTCTTTTCTCTACCAATGTAAATAACCACTCATTTTACTGTTTTTTTTTCTGTGCTTTATTTTTTCCTATAACATAAAGATGGTGTTTGCTGAAGTTATAATGCAAAATGAGGCAGGAAAGTGTTATTAGCAATCATCAACTTCAATTTATAAATCAATTGCAACAGTGTAAACATCAGTGTCTATATCTAAAATCTGTCATGTAAACTAAATGTAATGAGTAGTTAAATATCACTTTGTGTACTTAATAGGCATGCCTGCTGTAGCGGGGCTTAGTCCATCAGCTGAGCCTGAAAGATCCCAGACTGATTTCAGATATGGATAAGAAAATAAACAGTAGGGGCAAAAATGAGATCTGAAGTCTAAATTGAAGAAAAGCAAGTAAAGTATTGTAAGAGTAATGTATTCTGTTCAATGGCTTTTTTTCTCATTAAGATTTCAGTTGCTGATATGAGTTGTCAGGGAAACAATTCATGGTTTTCTAATGCTCCGATGCATTTTTTCTTTTCTCTAATGCTCCGTTAACCCCTTCTCCATCTTATATATACTGAGCTGAAGGAGGACTATTTTAAATGGCATTCTCAGGAAAAAAAAACCCACACCAAAACCAGAAGTACTTGACTGAGCTATAGAGGCAAAATTCTTAGGCCCATAAGCAGAGTTTTAATGTTTTCATATATTAAGAAGGCCAACGCATATCCAAAGCTACCACAATCACTATCTTTCACAACAGAAATATCAAAATCTGTACATCTGCTCCTCATCAGTGTAATATACTTCATCCCATGTACTGGATGTCATTGTGGAAACCATGTGAGTCAAACTACACAAGTTCTGCAATCTAGAATCATTTTTCTGAAGCAACAGAGGAAATAACAGCAGTCATGTCACATCTCATCCCTCAGTCTGACACACAAAGGACACCTAGCAATATCTTCAAAAGGCAAGCCTGGGAATTAAATGTTGTCATTTTACTGGACACTAAAATTAATAGAATCCACAGAGACATTAGTTTTTGCAATGTTATCTTTCTTTTCCCCATCCTCCCACTGGCCACCTTCTGTTCTATATATATATTTCTGCCCAGAGCTTTCTCTAAAACCATGACTTTTTGAACCATCTGGCCAAGGGTTGTAAAGCAAGTATTCAGTAGAGGGCTTGAGCAGGGAAACTATTATGCTAGAAGGAAAAACAGCACAGATCCAAATCACATGTTAGGAGATCTTCCAATGCACTGTTTGGAGGACTTTTTTGGGGCAAGAAAGATTGGGATAATTAAGCTTCAAATTTTCATAAAATTATTAAATTCATTAACACTGATAAATACAATTTAAAATAAACATTGAAAAAACTAATATTTTTTCAACTGCGATTAGAATAATATGTATTAGTTTGAGAACTTTTTAGGTAAAATGTCCTAGTAGCTCATCCTTATCTTTGCAAGAATGGCATACTAACTGAGAAATGTTTTATATGCCAAGACCTTTTTTTCAGTTGTAAAAGGCAAAAGTGAATCATTTATTTTTGTTCCTGTTCAAAATAACTGAGCACAATGGAGAGAAACAAAAGGGGAAAAAAATCTCAGCCAGTTTTTCTCTTCTTAAATGTCACCTTATCTGGGTGTTGATCAGCTGGATGTGACTTTGCAGGACTGAATTTACTTACATATATACAAGTTGTTTAAACAGCAAAAATAATTTTCAACATTTTATACCTTCATATTCCTCAGACAGTAATGTGCCTCTTGCTGTAATTTGTAAAACTGACAGTGTATTTTGAATGCTAGAACAAGTTAGATAATAGTTATGAAATATGTACCTATGAGCATGGAACATTTTAAAAGACATTATTACAGCCAACATTTTATGTCAGTAGCAGTCTTTAACAATGTTTGTAATATCAAATATAGTTTTCTGAATTGTTAAAATTATGTATTACTTTCAGAGAAAAACCTATTTACTAAAATATATGTAGATCTGAATCTTTCTGAAATTTTCTATAAATGAATCAATTATTTTCATGTAAACATTCACAGATTCTTAGAGGAGTTTCTTTTTTATACTATGTTCAGAGGTATTTTAAGGTGGGAACTAAAAGAGAATAAGAATTGAGGATGGTCTTTTCAGCCCAGCATTTTTTATTTTTTAACCCTTCCTTGGACATGTAACAGAAACCAAACAAAACACCTTTCAAACTTACATGTAAAATGCTGACAGGAGAATGAAAAGGCTGACACTATTTTTTCTAGGCTTCATGCTGACACATTGAAATACAGCCCAGATATTCTCTAAAGCAGCCAATAGTGAGCACATACTGTTATATATGCTGCTTAAAGTAAGTAGTTTCAAATAATCACAACTGCTGCAGTTCAGATTTATTCTAGTGTAAATTTCTATAAAATTGTCATGGGTTGACCCTGGCTGGACGCCAGGTGCCCACCAAAGCCACTCTATCACTCCCCCTCCTCAGCTGGACAGGGGAGAGAAAATATAACAAAAAAGCTCATGGGTGGAGATAAGGACAGGGAGATCACTCAGCAATTACCGTCATGGGCAAAACAGACTTGACTTGAGGAAAATTAGTTTAATATATTACCAATCAAAACTGAGTAGGGTAATGAGAAAATAAAACCAAATCTTAAAACACCTTCCCCCCACCCCTCCCTTCTTCCTGGGCTCAACTTCACTCCCAATTTTTCTACCTCCTCCCCCTGAGCGGCGCAGGGAGATGGGGAATGGGAGTTGTGGTCAGTTCATCACGCGTTGTCTCTGCCGCTCCTTCCTCTTGATGGGAGGACTCCTCATACTCTTCCCCTGCTCCAGCGTGGGGTCCCTCCCATGGGAGACAGTCCTCTGTCAACAACACGGGTTGCAGTTCTTTACAAACTGCTCCAGCATGGGTCTTTCCATGGGGTGCAGTCCTTCAGGAACAGGGTCACAAGTCCTGCCAGCAAACCTGCTCCAGCATGGGCTCCTCTCTCCATGGGGTCACAGGTCCTGCCAGGAGCCTGCTCCAGTGCGGGCTTCCCACAGGGTCACAGTCTCCTTCGGGCATCCATGTGCATGGGGTCCTCCATGGGCTGCAGGTGGATATCTGCTCCACTGTTAACCTCCATGGGCTGCAGGGGGACAGCCTGCCTCACCATGGTCTTCACCATGGGCTGCAGGGGAATCTCTGCTCCGGTGCCTGGAGCACCTCCTCCCCCTCCTTCTTCACTGACCTTGGTGTCTGCAGAGTTGTTTCTCTCTCATATTCTCACTCCTCTCTTCCAGCTGCCATTGCACAGCAGTTTTTTTCCTCTTCTTAAATATGTTATCACAGAGGCCCTACCACTGTTGCATATTGGCTCGGCCTTGGCCAGTGGCAGGTCCATCTTGGAGCCGGCTGGCATTGTCTCTATCGGATATGGGGGAAGCTTCTAGCAGCTTCTTACAGAAGCCCCCCCTGTAGCTCCCCCTTTCCATGCAAACCCAATACAAATGTAAATGAATATAGGAGGGAAACACTAATGAGAGGTTATATTTCTTCTGTGCCCGTTGGTTTGCATTTTTCCATTCTTAAGAATTCTAAGCTGTAATTATTATTACATTTTTCAGTTATTTTACTTATGCAGTTATATATATCTTTTTCCTCTTTGATAAAGTATCTCCAGTCAAAAGGGAGTATTCTGTTACCTAGAAATGAAGGGCAGAGTTTAATTCTCTGGCATTCCATCAACATCCTTCAAAAGAGTATTTTTTAAATCATTTGCTATGGTGGACAAGGGTACAATCTTCTGACAGGTCAAAATTTTCCTTCTCTAATTCTCTGGCTAATGATTGTTATTGAAAGATGTCTCTTCTGTACCAACACTGCATTACTAGTTCTGAAACCCAGCCATACAGGTAATATAAGAACATCTTGGTAATCTTTTCTGTCCTTCAGTCTTGTTCTGCAGTTCAGGAAATAAGAGGATAAACTAGTGCTGTGGATGAACTAGGATGAACTGTGCAACTCACAGTTTAGCTAAACTAACTGGTATGGTGCTTACCTTGTGAGAAAGTTTTCCTATTGTAGAGTATGTGCTCCTAGAGATTAGAAAGGTTGGGTTCGGATCTCAGTGCATATTCTTTGTATATTGAAAACTATATTTCATATAAACATGTGAGCTGGCAAGTATATATGATGAAAGGAAGGATACAAAGTGTGCATAAGACCAGATGCAATAGTAGCTAAGCAATGCTGGGGGTAGTCCTGAGTGAATGAGGCCAGTTCCAGGTTTTTAGAGATACTATAATAATCCTATCTGAAATAAATTTATGATGAAACTAAGGTTGCACATCAAGAAGCAGCAGCATCTGGTATACCTTTCATTTGCTAATGTGCATTCCAAACAACATACTTAAGAGCCCAGTCATTCTTTACATGTTAAGACTTGATTTTAGGCTTCCAGGGTTCTGTTTCTCCTGATACATTGCCAGTGTCCCTATGTGTCCTAAAGCAATGCATATTTGCTAGAAATTCCTGAATTTTTCACCCCAGTAAACAAGAAAAATGGTATCAGCTGTTGCAGGTTTAACTTACAATGTTAAACTCAAGTCTTATCAGACTACAGGGGCTTTTTACTTTGTCTTAAAAAGGAAGATTGTTAATATATTTCTTCAACTTGTATACAACAACAACAATAATAACCTGGCACCTATTGCATGTTTTCAGCCCTTTGATGTCCAAGTGCTTTTCAAGCAGCATGATGTGCATTATCCCTGTTTTACAAACGAGGAAGCCAAAACTCAGAATGGTTAAAAAAAATTTCCAGACTCTCAAGACAATGTTCCCAAGCATGGAACAGAACAATCAGTCCTGTACCTTATTTTGTTCTCTTTTTTTTTTATTCCTGTCACCCTAAAAAAGGATTCAAAAAAGGAAAAGAAATAAGATTTTTTTAAAGTTACAGAATTACACATACAAATCAGATGCTACAAATGCCTGTTGCATGTCTCAAATAAATGCTTGTATTTATGTACAATATATATACTATGCATACATCTATAAAAACATGGACATCTGCTTATAAGCATGCCGTGTACAATAATGAATATGCTTATATTTCTCTTCTTTATAGTACTTTAAATATATATCTGTACATAATTTGCATCTTGGCATTTTGGATTTAATAACATAAAATGCAGTAGCTCTTACTCATAAAATATTGTTCTGGGAAAAAAGAATGCCTCCAATTAACATTTTCCATCTTCTGACATGTAAGTCTTAGCTCTTATAGTGAAGTCGGATCTGATACCGTGGTTTCTTATGTCATTGAGAAGTTTCATTTACTTCTTTTGCTGATGGCTTCTTACTGTCTTTTAAACAAATAATTCATTGATACCACAATTTTCCATTGCTATCCGATTGGAATGGCCATTTCTCTCTTTATTCTCTTAATTTCTCACATTGTGGGAAATTGAGAGTTCATATTATTTGACGCCCATACCAAGATCTGGGACCTAAAATAAATTCTCCGTCATCTTCCATGAGCACAGTGAACTGGTATGCTCCTATCTTTATTTAAATCATTGATAAAACTGCCATTTATATTAATGGTAACGCAACAGGGTTTATATACAAATTAGAAGCTATTGCTAACTGCAAAATCTGTTCTTACAGTTTCCCTAGAAACTTCTCTAGAAAAGGTTTGTCTTTCTCATAATGACTATCAAATCCCTGGGTCTTTTCCCACTAATGGAGCTGAGAAATCACAGACACTTTGCAATTGTTCTTGCTTTGCACACAGCTTGCAAGATACCAATACAGATGAAAAATTAAGGTTTTTTGATTGCTTATTGTTGCTCTTTTTTATTCCTCATTTTCTCAAACTCTACTTTTTTTTAGCTTCACCAAAGTCAATTTTTGAATTTCACATAAAACTAATATCCCCTGTAGGACTGTGAGCTCTCCATCCTATTGATACATTCTTTTTTGCAGGAAACCTATGCCTCAGGTCGCTACCTGAGGACAGGCTCTGATTTGACTGCTTGGAATATGGTTGCAATACTGTACTCGTCTTTTTGCTAATTAATATATATTTCATAATGGCATCTTGTCTGAAGTTGGCAGGCACTTGGAGGGCAGGGGTTTATTTCTAAGGAGCTGATGAAGGAGACCAAAAAAGAAAGCATGTTAGCAATAAGTGTTAGTATTTACCTCCATTGGTGATCTGCATCTCCATCAGACATTTTTTTTGAATATGCATTGAAAAATACTACCTTAATTTTATAAGTACCTATAACTATAGTGTATTTCTATTGTATAGTAATATTTAGTGGGTATATATAGTATATATATTTATAGTTATATTTCTATTAAGTACAAGTAAGAGGCAGCATCTTGACTGATATGATTTTGAGAACGAACCATCCTCAGATATCTACTGTGTGGAACAGCAGTAACAGTCCTTGGATCTTCCATTCCAGTATGGTATTGTGAAATCATTTAGTCAAAAGATTGCATTTTTTTTTTCCTGTTCCTTCATTGATATGGGAATAATGTTGATATTTATCAATAACAAATAATCAAAAGCTTTAAAATGGCCAGCTATTCTGTAATAGCCCAGTACCTCTATTTCATATGATTTTTGTTTTTCTTCATGACCGATCCCATCTGTTTAAGGAACAAAAAAGTTTCACAACCTGGTGCCTGATTTATGTCCACTACTATAGACGTGTGACCTGCACAGTGACAGACCCAACTGTTACTAAAGGTCCCGTGACTGTATGACCCTTTGAGCTAAATTTACCATAGATGCTTTTTCCACTCTTTGAGATTAACTTTTATGATTCCACAGGACTCTTACAAAAGGTCCTGTGTTAACCACTAGGTGATATTTGAAAGATAGGTGCCAGAAAACATGAAGAACAGAATGCTTAGCAAGAAACCTTATTAACATTCCTTCTGCTGTTGTGGAGCATTTTATTTGCAGATGACTGGCACAAGCCTCCATGGCAGTTAGGATCTTTCATGTTGATACACAATGTAGTTTGTTATTGTACTATTATAAAAAAAAGTGCAAAGGTTCTAGAGAGCTTTACACACTTTATGCACATTCCTATTTGATTAATTTTTTATATTTTAATGCATAGCCTGTTTATCATGTTTTCCTTCTATTTGCCAAGTCTATATGAATTTTATAAATATAATTTTTGGTGCTTGCTTTCATTATTAATCTAGCTGTACTACCGTCAAAAGTAATATGTTGCAACACTTTTAAAGACTGTACAAAGGAACAGCTATTATGCATGTAATCACTTGTTGAGCAATAACTCTGCACTTTCAGTTTAAAAACAGTACTAACACAGTTCAGAGCAAATTCAATATGTATAATTTAAACAGTATATTCACTATCTAATTCTCTGCATTTTTTCCTCTTCTAATGCAGAAATTGCCAAATAAGCTGTCCTGGTTTCGGCTGTGATAGAGTTAATTTTCTTCCTAGTAGCAGGCATAGTGCTGTGTTTTGGATTTAGTAGGAGAAGAATGCTGATAACACACTGATGTTTTAGTTGTTGCTAAGTACTGCTTATGCTAGTCAAGGACTTTTCAGCTTCCCATGCTCTGCCAGGGGCACAAGAAACTGGGAGGGGGCACAGCCAGAATAGTTGATCCAAACTGACCAAAGGGCTATTCCATACCATATGACGTCATGCCCAGTATATAAACTGGGGGGGGGTTGGCCGGGGAGCAGTGATCGCTGCTCAGGAGCTGTCTGGGTATCGGTTGGCGGGTGGTGAGCAATTGCATTGTGCATCACTTGCTTTGTATATTGTTATTATTATCATTGCTATTTTACTTTATTTCAATTATTAAACTGTTCTTATCTCAACCCAGGAGTGTTTCTCACTCTTACTCCTCCAATTCTCTCCCCCATCCCATCGGGGCAGGGGGAGTGAGCGAGTGGCTGTGTGGTGCTTAGTTGCTGGCTGGGGCTAAACCATGACATAAGCTTGCACTAATATTTCCTAAAAGGAATTAAGTCTCAAAGCTTTTATGATAAGTTTTTGGCTAGAAATTATAAATACAAGTTTTTTTGTAATGCATAAACTATTCATGTATTTATTATAACAGGAAAAGATCTCTTTCTGCAGTAGAGTAGAGAGGACATTATGTTAGAGTTCTTTAACTGAGGTATTTTGTCCTTCAGTGATTTATAACAATAGCTGTCTTTATGTGTTTTTGACTTTAACAGTCAACAAGGAATTTTATTTTTACTTAACTTCCCCACAGTGTTTTGAATGTCTTTCAGACAGTCAATACTTTCTGTTTTGTGAAGTTAGACAATAGTACTTATTCACAGTATCTAGGCAAGGGTTAGGAGAAAAGGAAAGGGAAGAACTAAATTTCTAGGTAAGACTTTTAGTTAACTTGGAATGAAAAATCTTTGTTCCTTTCGTTACTCCACAGAGATTAATTTATCTAGCATATCTCTAAATGGAAATTCCCTGCAAAATCACTAATGTTACTGTAACTTACATTAATCTTTTCCTTTCATTTGTTACCCATCAGCATTGTTCTTTTAATGTGATTGACCTTTAAAGCTGTTGTTATCAAACTGCAAGAAAGAGATAGAAACTCTTTTCAGCTGCCTTGGTGCCCATGTGACCTACAGGGAGAATAGATTCAAAATAGACTAAGGCAATACAAGACAGAAGAGAAAAGAACTGTCATTTCAGAACAGCACAGTGCTAGAGTAAATTCAGCGTGAAAAAGGAAGGAGTTGCAGCAGGTTAGAATTCTTCCTCCAGAGCATGGATTATTACAGGAGATGGATTTAAAGGGTTTTAAAAACCAGAGGATTTTAAAAAAATGCTTCAAAATGGAGTACTTGGAGAATGAGCTTTGTAAAGACAAGTGATGTTTGAGTGCTAGAAATACTGAAGGAATTTTTCAAAATGAGCATTGTTATGAAGCCAAGATCCCAATCTACCAGCTCCTTAAGGACTGCTGACGCAATGTGGTAACGTGTTTGGTTTTTTTCTTTCAAGCTCCCCTTCCTATTATGACACACAGACACGTCCCAAGAAAGCCACAGGGTATAATTTTGATTTGATAGATTTTGCATGATTATTGAAGATATTCAGTTGCTCAGTTTCACAATTAATAAGAAACAAAATTATTGAGCTTTTTCTTATACAATACTGTGTGTAGTATTTTTTTTTAATGAGAACCCATTACATACTTTTTTTTAACCCATTACATATGTTTTTCCCATTCAGTAGTCAGGTTCAGTCCTTGCATTTACAGGTACTTTCTAAAAATCTTCAGTAGATTTATTTCAGGAACAAAATTATAATATAAAGCTTGCAGTTCTGGAGGCTGGAGGGTAAAATGAAGCTATAGTTTGCATGAGCTATTTTGGGATACTTACATGCAGTTTTGCTGCATAAATAGACTGACTGGTAGGAGAGAGACTTTATAGTGGCATGTGTGAGACTGTGCTGTGTTATGCTTCATGCATTTCCCGCCTCTCAGAGGCTCAGAGGAGTACAAGCAGATTGTAATAGCTATCTGTGTGTATGATTTTCTGGCAGATTTTTTCAGGAGAGGGTGAGCGAGTGGCTGTGTGGTGCTTGGTTGACCACAGGGGCTAAACCACAACAGTCCTTTTTGGCGCCCAATGTGGGGCACGAGGGGTTTGAGATAATAACAGACTAACGAGAGTGTATTAAGGATTCTATTAAGAGTTGCCAGTCACAATATTAGTTCATCTGATCTCCAGCATGCTCCTTTTTTTGCTGTACATGTTAAAGATTGGTGTTGGTTTTTGCAGTTTTCTATGCTCTGCAGTGATTAGTGATGTTTTGCCTGGGAGATTTGTTATTAAAACACTGACCTTGAGCTTTATCTGGTACTTGGGTTTTCTACTGAAACCATTAAGGTACTTCAGGTACCACCTCATGGAGAGAATTAGCAATTATACTAGAGGATTTTTATGGAGGAAATACAGAATGGCACCTTTGCAACCTTCTTCTATCATGTTTCTTCCTTCATTACAATAACTTTTCAGTATCTTGAACATCCGTGGATAGTTAAGATACATCTATTGGTATTTCTTGGGAATATTGTTTTGGTTTTGACAAAGGTTAGTAGGCAATTTAAGAATATCATCCAGAGATCTGCCCCAAGGCTGGAGAGTTATGAGTGGCAGGGTGTGTGGGATCGTATGGGCAAGTACCTAGGACAGTGGGCACCTCCAGTGTTTTGGAACTTCACCCCTGAACAAGTGCAGAATCCTGAAGAACTAGTAAAGTATTTGGAAAAAGTATGTTGTCGCCCTGGTAGCTCCAGAGACACACAAATCATTGCAACATGCTGGGGGCTGGCCCATACCTATCGAGCCGTGGTCAACACTATTCAGTACCCTCAAAAGAAAGAGAAGGACTCTGGATCTGACAACAAAATGACAGGCACTGCGGCTACTACAGGGAACCAACCCATGCTGGTATCAGTTGCCCCTATACACAAGAAGAAATCTTGGAATCGAAAGTCAGCTCGTTTAGAAAGGTATGACAAAAAAGCAGTGCCATCAAAAGCAGAGGAGGAGGAAGAGGAAAAACTCATAAATGAGACAGAAACCACCTGATCCCTGTCTCTGAGTGACCCGCAAGATATGCGAAAAGTTTTCAGCCATTGTCCAGGCGAGCACATTGTCACCTGGCTGCTCCGATGCTGGGATAATGGGGCCAGGAGCCTGGATTTAGAGGGTAAGGAAGCCAAGCAGCTGGGATCCCTTTCTAGGGAAGGGGGCATTGACAAAGTGATTGGAAAGGGAGCACAAGCCCTTAGCCTCTGGAGACGACTCCTGTCAGGCGTGAAGGAAAGGTATCCATCCCTTCAAGGAAGATGTTATATACCACCCAGGCAAATGGACCACCATGGAGAGAGGTAACCAGTACCTGAGGGAATTAGGCATGCTGGAGGTGATTTATACTGACCTGAACAACGAGCAGTTACCCAAAGATCCAGATGAAGTCAGGTGCATATGACCCATGTGGCGGAAGGTGGTACGGAGTGCACCAGCATCGTATGCCAATTCGTTGGCAATACTGACCTAGAAAGATGAAGAGGTACCAAAGGCGGATGAAGTGTCTAGCCAACTCCAGGAATACAAAAAAAGCATCTCTTCCTCCCTCATCTCGGCTGTGGAGAAACTGTCCCAAGAGTTCCAGCAACTCAAAGAGAATAGCTCCTACTCTCCACCTGTACGGACCAGTATCTCATCTGTTAGGAGTCAGTGTTCTTCTGCTCAAGAAAGAGGATATAGGGGGTACACACCACAGGCTACCCTGTGGTTTTACCTGCGTGACCACGGAGAGGACATGAGGAAGTGGGATGGGAAATCTACCTCGACCCTAGAGGCACGGGTACATCAGTTGCAAGAAAAAACAATCACACAAGGGGGTTCTTAAAGGAAAACTGCTGCTCCAGTTTCCAGTGAGCAGTTCCCCAGACAGAGCAGAAAGGTTGATCTTACTCCTGATTTTAATGAAGGGACTCCTGACTCATATTTACAAGAAATAAAAAAAAATTTTAAAAAATTAAAGCAAATAACAAATACTGTGACCAGGATTAGAGGGGCCCTGCCTTCAGCCAGGTGGAAGAAAAGGACAACTGGGTTTACTGGACTGTGTGGATTTGACGGCCTGGCACATCAGACCCACAGGAGTAGAAGGAGCGACAGGGGGATCCCAACAGCTCACTGTACTGGAGGTCGAAGTGAGCCTAACTGGGAATGAGTGGCAGAAGCACCCCATTGTGACTGGCCCAGAGGCTCCGTGCATCCTTGGCATAGACTACCTCAGGAGACGGTATTTCAAGGACCCAAAAGGGTACCGGTGGGCTTTTGGTATAGCTGCCTTGGAGACGGAGGAAATTAAACAGCTGTCCGCCTTGCCCGGTCTCTCAGAGGACCCTTCTGTTGTGGGGCTGCTGAGGGTCGCAGAACAACAGGTGCCAATCGCTACCACAACAGTGCACCGAGGCTAATATCATACCAACTGATACTCCCTGGCTCCCATCCATGAGCTGATTCGTCGACTGGAGAGCCAGGGAGTGATCAGCAAGACTCGCTCACCCTTTAACAGTCCCATATGGCCAGTGTGAAAGTCTAATGGAGAGTGGAGACTAACAGTAGGCTATCGTGGCCTAAACGAAGTCACACCAGTGAGTGCTGCCGTGCCAGACATGCTAGAACTTCAATACGAACTAGAGTCAAAGGCAGCCAAGTGGGATGCCACAATTGACATTGCTAATGCATTTTTCTCCATCCCTTTGGCAGGAGAGTGCAGGCCCCAGTTTGCTTTTACCTGGAGGGGTGTTCAGTACACCTGGAACCGACTGCCCCAGGGGTGGAAGCACAGCCCCACCATTTGCCATGGACTGATCCAGACGGCACTGGAACAGGGTGAAGCTCCAGAACATCTGCAGTATATTCATTACATCATTGTGTGGGGCAATACAGCAGAAGAAGTTTTTTGAGAAGGGAAAGAAAATAGTCTAAATCCTTCTGAAGGCTGGTTTTGCAATAAAACAAAGTAAGGTCAATGGACCTGCACAGGAGATCCAGTTTTTAGGAATAAAATGGCAAGATGGATGTCCTCAGATCCCAATGGATGTGATCAACAAAATAACAGCCATGTCCCCACCAACCAGCAAAAAGGAAACACAAGCTTTCTTAGGCATTGTGGGTTTTTGGAGAATGCATATTCCAAATTACAGTCTGAACATAAGCCCTCTCTATCAAGTGACCCGGAAAAAAGAACGATTTCAAATGGGGCCCAGAGCAACGACAAGCCTTTGAACAAATTAAACGTTAGATAGTTCATGCAGTAGCCCTTGGGCCAGTCCGGGCAGGGCAGAATATAAAAAATATGCTCTACACTGCAGCCGGGGAGAATGGCCCTACCTGGAGCCTCTGGCAGAAAGCACCAGGGGAGACTCGATGTCGACCCCTAGGGTTTTGCAGTCAGAGATACAGATGCTCTGAGGCCCATTCTACTCCAACTGAGAAAGACATATTGGCAGCATATCATATACTCATAGAATCGTTTAGGTTGGAAAAGACCTTTAAGATCATCCAGTCCAACCATTAACCTACACTACCAAGTCCACACTAACCAATCAAGGGTAGACTAGACTAAACCATGTCCCCAAGTGCTACATCTACCTGTTTTTTGAATGCTTCCAGGGATGGTGACTCCACCACCTCTCTGGGCAGACTGTTCCAATGCTTGACTACCCTTTCCATGAAGAAAGTTTTCCTAATATCCAACCTAAACCTCCCCTGGCGCAGCTTGAGCCCATTTCCTCTCGTCCTATCGCTAGCTACTTGGGAGAAGAGACCAACATCCACCTCACTAAAAACTCTTTTCAGGTAGTTGTAGAGAGCGATAAGGTCTCCCCTCAGCCTCCTCTTATCCAGACTAAACAACCCCAGTTCCCTCAGCCGCTCCTCATAAGGCCTGTGCTCCAGACCCTTCACCAGCTTCGTTGCCCTTCTCTGAACACGCTCCAGCACCTCAATGTCCTTCTTGTATTGAGGGGCCCAAAACTGGACATAGTATTCCAGGTGCGGCCTCACCAGTGCCAAGTACAGGGGGACAATCACCTCCCTGCTCCTGCTGGCCACACTATTCCTGATACAAGCCAGGATGCTGTTGGCCTTCTTGGCCACCTGGGCACACTGCTGGCTCATGTTAATTGCTATATAATACTGTGTGTCATCTCTTTTATGGTGGCTATATGCCACATCAACGGTATTACAGTAAGGATCGCCCAGATTAATGAAGAATGAACTTTTATGAAACTGAGCACTGTGCAGCGGTGATGGAACCAGAACTGGCTTCAGCATATAACAAACCAATACCACACACCATCTCTTCTTCCCTGAAAGACTGTGATGACAGATGGAACCCAAAGTCATCGACTAAACAAACTCAGTGGACATTTTAGAGGGATGGCCCATAGATAAAGGGAATGATCCCTGTGTGTCTATATGAAGACAGGGAAAGTCGTGTTGATTAATCGGAATGCATTGGAAAGCGTAGGACCTGGGCATGATTTAGATGGTATAGAATAAGGGGTGGATACTGTTTTGGTTTAGCCCCTGTCAGTACCCAAGCACCACACAGCTGCTCGCTCACCCTCCCCTCCAGTGGGATGGGAGAAAGAATCGGAAGGGTAAAATTAAGAAAACTCATGGGTTGAGATAAGAACATTTTAATAACTGAAATAAAATAATATCAATAAAAATTGTAATGAAAAGGAGAACAATGAGAGAGAGAGAAACAAAACCCAGGAAAATATAAGTGATGCAACCACTCACCACCTACTGACTGATACCCAGCCATTCCCCGAGCAGCAATCGCTGCCCCCCGGCCAACTCCCCCTAGTTTGTATACTGAGCATGACATCATGTGGTATGGAATAGCCCTTTGGTCAGTTTGGATCAACTATTCTGGCTGTGCCCCCTCCCAGTTTCTTGTGCACCTGGCAGAGCATGGGAAGCTGAAAAGTCCTTGACTAGCATGAGCAGTACTTAGCAACAACTAAAACATCAGTGTGTTATCAACATTCTTCTCATCCTAAATCCAAAACACAGCACTATGCCTGCTACTAGGAAGAAAATTAACTCTATCCCAGCCGAAACCAGGACAGCAGTAAAGAAATTCACTGTAAATTGAAACCTTAGCTGCAACAGGAGTATATGCATTTAAATGAGAATATGACTGCACTTTCTCCACTATTTGCCACTGAACAGTAGAGCAGCCGTGTTCCACATAAAATTACATATTTCTGTTGGTCTTTTTTTTTATTTTGCAATGAAGGAAAATTTTGAACTTATAAAAAAGTACTATTTTGGAGGAACTGATTTAAAAGTTTGGAAGTTTATGAGAGGAACTGACAGCAAGTCAAGCAAGTAGCCAGGGATGTTGGACAACATGTCTGGAAAAGGTGATCAGATTTTAGAATTTCTTTTTTTTTCATGATATAGATAATTAGCCCAAAGGGCTAATAAGCCTCAGGAGTATTGTCAGCTTTTTGCCACAGTCCTTTCTGCAGCATACATGGTATATCTATAGTGATAGTTTTCTGTTTACTTTCTGGGTTGGCCTTCCTCTGTCTTTATTTATTTTTTTATAACATATGCCAATTTGTGCTTTCCTGTTTTTTGGAACTTACGGTTGGCTGATCTGCAAAGGGCACATCCCAGCCTCCCCGGTGCTCCTGAGAGCCGAGGCCTTCTATGATTCAGTTTGTGGTATTCTGTAGAACAATGTATCTCTTCTTATTTAACTCCAGAAGTGGGTGTTATTGCTTGTCTGCGATATCATAAAGTTCAGTAGATTGGAAATTGCTGAAGGATGTTGTCAAGTATGATTTTTCTCAGTCTATAACATATTTATAGATAAGTGGAACAAAAATGATCTATTAGATGAGCTTTTCATGACCGTACCCTTAATATGTAGATCACAAAGGGATTCTAAATAAAAGTTTTATTGAATGGAGACAAGAAAACACTTGTGGCCTGACATCAGTGGATAGTGGTGTTTCTGGGGCAGAAGAACTGAATAATGGGATGAGAACCACCTGGGCTGACCTGAGGTAGCTGCACTGGCTTCCCAACTTAAAGGTACCACAAAGTAGAACTCTGCCATGAGCATGACCCAGTGTTTTGGTACCCAAGTCTTTGGCAGGAGGAAGCTGTGGCTATATCACACTGCTTAGAGACTGGCCATCCCAAAATAGTTCAGTTCCTTGGTTAATCACTTGGTGCTAGCAAGCCTATTGCCAGTATAAAGATGATGAATATTTATAATAAATGCTATTGAATGAGTTGTATACCTCTAGGTTATTGGCATCAAGCCTATATTTGAATTGCTGTCTTTCAGACTGGGAATCCCAGTGCTGTGGAGATCAAGAGCAAAACCAGGGTATTCCTGAAGGAGTCTTTGTCTACAGGGCAGTATGTAAATGTAACTGTGAATAATATTAACAGCATGCATACCAGTAGGCTGTTAAAGAGTTAAGGTTTTGTATTCCTGTGTTAAAGGAGCAATGGCTGCCCAGGGAGTCGCACACACACCACCTGAGAATTCAACTGCTAGGACCAGAGTCCCTTTGCAGCGGGCAGCTCCATTGAGCTGACTGGAGCCCCTTTTTGATTCCCCACACACTCACTCACTCTCAGGCACGTTCTCCCCCCTCAGGCTCAACCCTAGGTTTCCTGGAAGCAGAATCTCAGACACGACATATGTCAGATGAATTTATTGAGTGGTACAGTGGTAAATGACAGCACGAGCTGGGTGCCTCCAGAGAGGGACCCCCAACAAAGAAATCCCTGGGCAATTATACCCTTACAATTTAAGTTCCCCTCCCCTCATGCGACGGTTTGGTCCAATAGCAATATTAGGGTCTGGGGTCTTCTTGTTCCTTATTGGATCCTTTCTCTGTCTCCAGGCGAGACATTCCTTCTCTTATCTTAATGGATGCAGCTTCTGCTAATGGTTGTGGCTACCTTATCTTTCTGGTTTGCACTGGTTTCAGGGCCTTCTTTCATGTAGCTAAGTAGGAGTTCAGCATACGGTCAGCGTATCTAGGTGAAAGTTCACAGTTTGCAGCCCAAGGCTTTAACAGGCCTTGCTACTAACGCTATGTATTAGATTATGTTTGAGCTAGGTAGTGCCTACTGCAACACCTGTACTGGATGAATCTTTTTTCTTCTCCGATATTATGATTGTTTCTGGGAGGCAAGTGCCTGTTGTCATTGTTGGAGATATTACCTGTCCCCTGTTGCCATACCTTATGAAACTACTCTGGAACAAAAGAGGGTTGGGACATCACATAATTTTCAATTACACTTTTAGTAGTTGAAGATGTTGAATACAGTCCATTTGGAAAGCTCAAAGCAAGTTGCACAGTGTCCAAACTCATGGGGATGCTGAAGTACCAAATATCATATGCAGAATTGGAGGATTTCTGAATGCTGAACAAAGCCTGCAAGCTAAATAGGCTTTCATAAGCAGTATGGGCCTCAAGTCATGAAGACCATAGAAATTTGAGGTGGTATATGTGCTTTTATTTATTCTGCCAGTGTCAGTGCTAATGAGGAAGCCTGCATAGTCAGCACTGCACTATTTTCCTGATTGTGATATGTTAAACACTGTTATTTTTACAAAATGAAACAGGAACAAATGCTATTTTCTCTAGTGAATTAAGGGTGGAGTTTGAGGTGATCAAGTATCATATTTTTTAACAATATAAGAAAGGTCCTACTGGGCCTGACCAATGGTCTACCTAACCTAGCATTCTGTCTTCATCTGCAGCAACAGGAGAACATGAATGCCTGTCCCATTTCTGCAGTCCATTCCCATCATATTGCCCAGATGTTATAGGGCTCATCATTGCCTATTCCCTTTAGAGTCCACCTATGGAACTGTTGCCCATGGATTTGTCTACCCTTTTTTTTTAATTTGCTGATAGTGTCTTCCTCCACAGCTTTCTGACAACCTTTCTGGCTATGTAAGAAATCTTACTTTCTTAACTGCGCTTTAAACTGGTGGTGAATGGTCACGAGCGGTGTTCCCCAGGGTTCTGTTTTGGGGCCAGTCTTGTTTAATATCTTTATCAATGATCTGGATGAGGGGATTGAGTGCACCCTCAGTAAGTTTGCAGATGACACCAAAGTGGGTGAGAGTGTCAATCTGCTTGAGGGTAGGATGGCCCTGCAGAGGGATCTGGACAGGCTGGATCGATGGGCCGAGGCCAACTGTACGAGGTTCAACAAGGCCAAGTGCCAGGTCCTGCACTTGGGTCACAACAACCCCATGCAACGCTACAGGCTTGGGGAAGAGTGGCTGGAAAGCTGCCTGGCTTGGTGCTGGTTGACAGCCGGCTGAACGTGAGCCAGCAGTGTGCCCAGGTGGCCAAGAAGGCCAACAGCATCCTGGCTTGTATCAGGAATAGTGTGGCCAGCAGGACTAAGGAACTGATTGTCCCCCCTGTACTCGGCGCTGGTGAGGCCGCACCTGGAATACTGTGTCCAGTTTTAGGCCCCTCAATACAAGAAAGACATTGAGGTGCTGGAGCGTGTCCAGAGAAGGGCAACGAAGCTGGTGAAGGGTCTGGAGCACAGGCCTTATGAGGAGCGGCTGAGGGAACTGGGGTTGTTTAGTCTGGAGAAGAGGAGGCTGAGGGGAGACCTTATTACTCTCTACAACTCCACTGCGTCCTTGACATATAGAGACCAGACTGCACACATTACTTCAAGACACACACACACCAAGGTTTTTAAACAGTGGTAAAATTATGTTTGCTTTTTTTCTCAGTACCTTTGCTGATGATGCCCAGTATGCTGTTAGCTTTTTTGACTGCCACTTCAAGCTTATTCAGTGATTTTAGAAAACTGTTTTACTGTTTTTTCTTGCCAGTACAATCTTTTGGCATGGTCTCATCTCTGCATTTTTTTTAGAACAGAAGTATTAGACTTGCCAACATAAAATCCAATTATTTAAACATGAATGTGATAAGAACTGCTGTCCTGAAATAATAAATGATTTTTAAACAAACAAAAATATTGCATACCATGCCAAACAGAACAACAAATGGCAAAGTTTGACTCCAGCAAAGAAAGGGCGCTTCCTCAGAGACATCTTCTTTCAAGCTACATCCAGAAAAACATATGTAATATTCTTTCCCCACTGCATGCAAGTGCATGATATAGTTCTCTGCCACTCACTTTAGTGTACAAACAATCTACTCAGTTTTCCTGAAGATACAATCTTGTCTTTACAGCACAGTTCATTCTCACACCTTCTCCCTGTACACATATGTAGATTATCAGGTCACGGACAAAGCTCTGTTCAAATATAACTGGACCATGAGGCCAGTGGGGATGAGGCACTTCAGTGTCTATTCCTAGCATTACATAAGGGAGAGGGCAGCAAGCTTCATGGGCAGCTCACTTGACAGCTCAGCCTGAATGACCATAAGCCCATTTACAGTTGGCTCAACTGAGGATAGGAGGTAGCCCAAATCTGGATCAATATTGAGATGCCTTGATAGAAGTCCCCTCTCTTTTATTCCTTTCCATTACACCATGGCTGAACTAGTTGGTTGCATTTTTTTCCAAGATGAGGGGCACGTTTCTTCCAACACAATTTCCTGAGAAGCACAATTACAGTGTAAGGCATAACAGACAGGATTCAGCTCACCTAAAGATAGATGTCTGCCATACCTGAACTAGTAACCTCATGCTCTCAGTGGAGAGAAATACTTGCTTTCAGGATATGACTTACATCACCTATTTTAGATGTTTGCCTCAAGAGGAGATGTGCTCTTGATGTCACTGATTTTATCAACAAAACCTCTGCTGAATATAAATAATACATGTAAATGGAATCTAACTTGTATATGGGCACCTGCAGTGTGCACATTTAACCAGATTAATTCCTTCTAATGCAACTAACTTAGCTTATGATGAATACATAGTTTAATATTTAGTAGCTGTAGCATTATTTTATAATATAAGGAAAGTATTTGGATTTATACAAATTTTAACAAAGGAAGTCCAGTACGGAATATAATGTGTTGGAACACAGCAGCAAGAATAAACCAACTACTTTAGGCTGAAAGTAATACTAAAAGAACCTTGTGCTCAAAGTGTGGTCAGTTCACATACATGAAGTCGCTAAGCTGTGATGTCATCATTCTGATGGCAGCACAAATGACTCAACCTCTTCACTGTGATTCCCATCAGATTTCAGCTCTGGTGGATTTTAATTCAGACTAATATGCACTAGAGTATGTTTCTTCAGTCATATTAAAAAACATATAATGTAGGTAGATTTCTGCACTCCTTTATGTGTTGAGGTTGGTGATGCTGTGAAGATGTGTGCATGTATGATTTAAGTAGGTATAAGACATGGCTATAGTGTGATATGATCTTTTAAATATTTTTTCTTTCATCAAAAATTATGAAACATTTTCAAACCTGTTATATATAAAAAGAAAGAGTGCACAGCTTTAGAAGCTAAATGGCAGAAACTGATTTTGCTCATCTGACCTCTGTTTTGAGGATTCAAGCAGCACAGAAACTGATGACTTAAATTTGTTTCTTCGTCATTTCATTTGCTCGTTTTATAACAGCACCTGATGGTGCTATTTAACACTAATACCAATACACTCAAAACCTCAAGCACTGAGTCAAAAATACTTTTCTCTATAGATATTTAAGAAAGATTTTACCCCTTCTATGAAAGAGTTAAGCATTAAAAAAAGGGAAGAACATTGCTTCAGAACTGTCTTTTTATTTATCAGAGATCTCAAAATAAATTCAGCACAGATCAGTTGAAAATTTTCATTTCAGTAGTTTCATTATGCTTTATTTCAATTTGATCATTTAAAATTGTTATTCAAATAAACTATTTGCATACAAAATCATGTCAAGCTAGAAAAAAAGGGTTTATTTTTATGAAAAAAATGTTTTGACAATTTTGAAATTTATCCTTAAATTTCTTTTAATTGTAATTTTTTTTTTTTTTTTGTGAAAAGTTTCAGTTTTGGTGAAATTATATTGTTCAATTATCATCGTTGTGAAGAAATTCCCATGTGTAATTATATAAGACCCTACAAACAAATAGCTCGATAATTCTCTTGCAACTGAAAAAGAAGTTATAAGAAAAAAAAAAGGTATACAAATCTGATTCATTAGGAATCAGGCTATATTTTCCTTTGAGTAGCCATAACAAGTTTCAAAGAAAGAAGGACATAGATGATACATACATAGAGTGCAAGACAACACATGGCCAAAACTTGCATGTTGGTGCCAGCTGTGGTGCCCTGGATGATGCTGTACCAAGGCCAGTTAGCCCTCCACCACAGTGATGTGGCTATGTTGCTTTCTTAACCCCAATGATTAACTATGCATGGTGTCATGCTACATGTCATAGCTGCTGCCAGCATCACAAACATCAGGGCAGATTCCAGCAAGCACTTTTAGGAAATTCTTTCCAAGAGGTATATATAGAGAAAAAACAGCCAATTGCTACAAAAGCTCCTTGACTGCTGCTGCCCTGAAGCGTCCCCTATGTGAGATCAGTTACATAAGATCATCTTCCTTCTTAGAGCTTTATATTCATAATCATCTTTATTGTCTCATAAATTTCCATATTTAGTGATTTGAAGCTTGTGTGCAGTGCTTTCATTTGACATGTGATGTTTCTTTGACTTAGCCAACACCTATTTTCCTCTTGGCATACCCCAATACATTTGCCTTATTATCTGGGGTCCAACTGTAGCTAGGGTTTACTTTTATGTACCCCCCCTTTTTCCTTTTTCACTTTTTCTTTCCTTCATATTTGCATTTCAATCTTCCTTTCCAACTGAGTTTGAAATAGCTTTCCTCATTTGAATGTCATGAAAATTTGCCTTTGCGAGGCTGCAACAAAACAGTTATTTTCATAGTTAACTTCATTTCATGAAAAAAAAACCACTTGGTTTCAGTTTTTGCCTTCAAAACTTCCATATATAAAATAGGTATTTATACACCTAAAACTGAGCTATTGCATAGTGTTATTGCAGCTTTCATCCTTCCTTGTTCAACTTCTCCTACACTGTTTGACACCCTTATTGCTGTATCACAAATCCAGTTATATTGTAAACAGCTTAATCATTTTAGTTTGTTTACACTTTAGATGTATGATGCCTGTAAACTTGGACCAGTGTACTTTTGTGGATGTGTATATATCTACATATAACATATCATATATGTTATATACTATAACTTGCAGTTTCCTCTTTTGTATCTCTGTATTTTCCAAGTGCGAGGTGTGCTAAAAATTTCATTTATCCCTCACAAGTTATGTTTCTTCATATTTAATGTGAGAAGCCACAGTGTGATAAAGTCTGTATGCCTTATAGTGTATATGATGAAATGAAGTGCATCTCCCTTTTTCTTAACATTTTGTAGTCTTACTGCTATTATCTCAAGCCATCCTAAGGTGTGTCTGAATTAAATTTTATGTGTAAATACTCTTTTCTTTTTCCCATCATAACTTTTGTTTCAGTCAAGTCTTTTTCATTCATAAAAACGTACCTGCTTCTATTATTTTCTGCTTGGCATATTTACAGACATTTTTATATGAACCCAAGTCTTATAGTCATGTGAAATTCTCACATTTAAAAATATAAGATTTAATGACAGAAAAGGTTGTAAATTTGAATTCAAAGGTTCAAAAAATAAAAGGTGAAAGAAAGATCTGTTATTTGTTTTTAAAATCTCACCATTTTAAAGACAATCCCATAATTACAGGATACTTACATTTTGTTGAATACACAAGAGAAAATTTAAGAAACATTTTTGTCTTATATTCAGATACACAGGCTGTATACTAAAATCTCCATGTGGGCAAGGACTGTAAGAAACAGAGCCCTGACCAAAGTAGGGGATAGTAATATCTTCCATGAGTTTCACTCCTCCACTGGAGCTAGGATGGACTACATGGTTTGGTCCCAGGCAACATTAACCCCAACAGGTATAGAAGTCATGCTCCCATTGGCAAGGTGCAATCACTCCTCAGCCCATGGGCTTGGACAACCCTCCTGCTAGGTATAAAATATATCCACAACATGGGAGATAGATTTAAACTGCTTGTGAGACACACGAATTTAAACTCATGCTTGTATAGTTGATGGAGAAAATGGCATAGGTCTAGAGTGCTGTTCAGAAAATCGGGAGTGACATCCTAATATGTGCAGGTGCTCCCAGGTTTCCTCTGAGCCATCTCCCCAGGGACTGCTGGGGAACCTGGCTTCTACGTTCAGACATCTGTTCAAATCTGTTCTGTAAATCTTCCCCACATGATTTATAAACAAACCTTTTTTCAAGTTTTGCCAAGTGGTGTTGGCAACTTTTTAGAAAACAAAACCCATCTTTTTGTTTTGTGTATTTACTTCTTATTCTTGATTCATGTGTATATTTACTTTTCGTGTTTTGCATAAAGATGGTATGATAAGGTCTTTATCTGCTGGGGTTGCAACATACATAGGAAAAAGGAAATACAGAGGAAGGACGTCTGATACATTGAAATGTCATTTCACAAATGCTAGATAGATCTCATCCAATTCCTTTGTACAGTTTTTCATCATTTTTAGTCTGTTATGTCTGAAACTGCATAAAAATTTGTCGGCAGGTATAGCCCCATTTTGTAGACAGAAATCTGATGAATTAAAGATGAACATTTGAAAGTTAGCAAGCCTGCACTTGCAGTAAGAGTGTAAGACAACTATTTAAGCTAGCTCTGACAGACTCAATAATGGTAAAATGGAACGTGTTCATTTATGACAAATGAAAATTTATGACAAATTAAAATGTCAGGTCACAAAAGAACAGTAACATCAGTACATCTGATGGTAGATGCTCTGGTTATACTCATCAGCAGACATTTTTCAGTAGTAGAAGCCATATTAGTCCCTTGTTGCTGTTCTTATGTATTTTTTTGGCTACCAAACACACAGATTTACCCTAAGGTCAGTAATGGAAAGGGAAAAAACCACCATATGTTCTTTCGGACTAGAAATGGAACTAAGGCCCTGAAGGGATCCCTTGCTGGTGCTGGAGAACCAAGTCCCATTTTTCCACTCACTTCCATTGTAACACAAGTTTTCTTCTAAGCATATTCAGTGATGTGAAAGCAATTAAAAATGTACAAAGGACTGCTGCTGCACTTGAGCTTGCTTGTGTAAAGTACAGCTTGAAAGCAGTTTGTAGCTAGGCAGCTAGGCTGAAAGGGACATTTAGGGAGATGTTGCTAATGCTTCCAAATGAGTTTGAGGTTTTCTTTATGTCTCCTTCAGTTTTACATTACTTTAGTCTTAAAACAGTACTGAATTCTGAAGTTGAAATAATACTTTAATTTCCTACTTTTCTTACTATCTCTTGCCAATCATTCAGCCACCTGGATGTCAAATAATTCATGCAATACAGGCTGCTGTTTCATATAGACTCTGCCTAGGCCATTCCTGGCTTCTTGTTTACTTGGGAACAAATCTTCTGTCAGTTTAAATGGAAGAAACTCTATAACATAAATTAAATAAATTCTTATTTACAGCAGCAGACAATTGGGTTTGGATTTCTTTTCTTTCCTGGCCCATATTCTGGTTCTTCTTCCTTTCTTCTCTAAATTTCTTTGCATTTATTTACCCTTTAATATCCACTGTTTCACAATTTATTTTTTCAGAGATTCTGAAAAAGTCAAACCAGAACTGATTGTGTTCTTTCTACAAAACAGGGATGAAAAGAGGAATTGGGTGTGTGTCAGGAACTACTGTGATTTGTTGCTTTTCAGACTGGAAAGCAATGATGTTTCCCTGACTTCTTTTCTGTCTTTATTCTACAATATAAACCTCTGTATGAATCAGATAATGAAATAGTAGACGTGTGCCTTTTCTGTGGCAAGGAAAAAAACATTCTGCTTAAGTCACTCTGGGTGCTCTTTGGTTTACATCTTGCATAGTGAGCATTTTGGCTGTTTTGTCCACAGATTATTCAGTATTGTAAATCTACTTTTACATCACCTTTCATAATTTTCAGTTCTTTCCTTGTGCTTTAGCAAACAGATGTTTAAAATTTGAAATTTAGTATTTTCACCTCAGTAGCACATGACACACCAAAACCTGCACTGTAAGTATCCTGAAAAACAAAGTTTCAGTATT
Source organism: Pelecanus crispus (assembly GCF_030463565.1). NCBI lineage: Eukaryota > Metazoa > Chordata > Aves > Pelecaniformes > Pelecanidae > Pelecanus > Pelecanus crispus. The sequence goes on from NC_134675.1 coordinate 4,252,391, forward strand.
ACTGCTCATTGCTCAGTGCCCATTTCGGTAGCTACTCTACTAGCTCTGGAAAACAGTCAGTGTCCAAAGAGCTGACTAGATTGTTACCTTCTCCCTCTCTTTATTATGTTTAAGTCCTGATTTGATACTGTTGTCTGCCTTAAGTTGCTAGAAGTTCAAAACATACTGATAAGCTTCACAAGAGACAGAAATCAGTGATTTAGAACCTGAGGACAGTAAAGCTGTTTACCAGGCTGTTACCACTGGCTTTTACCAGGAAATCCCTGCGATATTAATCTTTCATTTGCACCCATATATGGAGGAAATCTGACAAGAACCAAGGAGTGATACACACAGACAAATAAAAATTTACAACATTCAAATGAAAATATACACAGCATAAAGGATCTTTTAAAAGAAGTTAGAACATTTTTTGAGGGCATGGTAAGAGAACACTTGGGTCAAAGCCAATGGGATCCCTGTTTCAAACCTTGCTGATTATCAGTGGTAGGCACTACTTTCTGAAAGTTCAACCTATTCTGTGTTAGTTCTGAAGCAAACTGTTCAGATGCCCTTCTTTTAATGAGCCTGAAAATGGTGCTGGCTGGCTCAGTGATACTGAAGCTGTGCCCTTTCCAGCCTAGTCTGCAGAAGTCTATTTTTTGAAGTATCCTCTTGGAAATGCTGGCTAAGCCAATGTCTGGTTTGGTCTTTGTTTTAATGTGCCTCTTGTCCCGTGATAGTCACCTCAGTGCCGTCTGCTCTGAATTCCATAAAGACCCATGCTTGCCTAGGTTTCAGTATGACTGCAACGACTGTTTAGGTTCAGTGCCACGTAGGGTCAAGGACATTTGAGAAAATGTATAAAGTGACTCAGTAGATACTGGTGTAGGAACTGGTTTTATGCTTAGTAACACCGTGATTACTGATTTAATTGTTGACATATATTTTCCATTCTTTAAGGGCCAGAGATTTGAGCTGGAAAAATGTTAGGAAACATTCTTTGAACCCCTGGCAGTAGTGGTGGTGCCAGCCTTCATAAAATCTTAGCATTTGTGGCAACTCAAATGCTACAGTTGCCTATTAAAATTATTTTATCTCTTACAACTATGTTCCTCTTGTCACCAACCAGTTTATCTGCTCACTGTTATGCACATGCACAGATAGCCCTTCCAAATGAATCTGACTTTCAGCTCTAGAGGTCTACATTTCCATGAAGTCCTTACTCATGTTTATCAGCAGTGCCATCTTTGATTCATAGATAGTGATTGCATTTGCATTTTTGGCAAGCAAGGCATTCACAGATGTGAAGCAATGTATTTTTCTTCCTGAAATTTCCATTCTTGGAAAAGGCTGGAAATTAATAACTAGGAAATTACATTTTTTAAAGCCATTACAGCTTTTAATCTTGTCCAAGCAGCTTTTCCACCTCATAAATGCATTCTCCCCTGTGTCAGTAAGATGACCTTATGACTTTGCTACTGATATTGTGCATTTGCCACTTTCTCAGAATTATTCATTTCAACAGTAAAATATAACTTTGTGTTTATGCTATGGTTTTAGACAGGTGGGAAGAATGAGTTTTTCAGTTTCTAGTAGCTCTTCAGAAAATTTTGTTTAATCACCTAAAATTGATTAATTTCCTAACCAGTAGTTATTTTCTTATTGGTTGCTGGTACTAAAAATAGAAGTACAGTATAATTCCTTGTAACTGAAAGCAAAACACTGTAACTCTTTGTCCTGGTTTCGGCTGGAATAGAGTTAATTTTCTTCCTAGTAGCTGGCATAGTGCTGTGTTTTGGATTTAGGATGAGAAGAATGTTGATAACACACTGATGGTTCAGTTGTTGCTAAGTACTGTTTATGCTAGTCAAGGACTTTTCAGCTTCCCATGCTCTGCCAGGGGCACAAGAAACTGGGAGGGGGCACAGCCAGGACAGTTGATCCAAACTGACCAAAGGGCTATTCCATACCATATGACATCATGCTCAGTATATAAGCTGCGGGGAGTTGGTCGGGGGGCAGCAATCGCTGCTCGGGGACTGGCTGGGCACCAGTTGGCGGGTGGTGAGCAATTGTATTGTGCATCACTTACTTTGTATATTATTATTACTGTTATTATTATATTGTTGTTATTATTATTACTATTTTACTTTATTTTATTTCCATTATTAAACTGTTCTTATCTCAACCCAGGAGTTTTCTCACTCTTACTCTTCTGATTCTCTTCCCCATCCCACCGGGGCAGGGGGAGTGAGCGAGCGGCTGCATGGTGCTTAGTTGCTGGCTAGGGTTAAAACATGACACTCTTTTATCAAGATAGGCCAGCTGCTCTCTCTGCCTTCTCCAATTTTTGTTTCAGATATTGCTCATGGTAATACTTGGGGTTTTACTTCAAAATAAGATTTTATTTTAATTTAAATATTCATTGGCATTTAGAAATCCAGAATGACAAAATGAAGAAAAAGTTATTTTCCATTTCAAAACTCCTTGGAAGAGACTATTGAAATACAATAATAATAAAATAATAATATTAATTAAAAGTCCAATGCAGTTGTTTTAACTGGAGAAGAAAATCTAAGGGCTATAAGCTCTTGGAATGTACTTTTGCACATGAGCACATCCATTTTCTTCAGTCTTTCATGAAAATTATTGGTAAATAGAATTTTGTTTGCTAGAGATATTTATGTGCTAAAAAGGATGAATTTGCAGGATAAGGATCCTTTGTTGTATTTCTTCTCCCTCCTCCACACAAATGTCCAGTCCAGTCCACATTTGAGTGCTGCTTTTCCTCTCTAAGTGTGTGAATGTTCTCTATCACGTTATGGATTTTATCGTAGTAATCCTGGTGAATAACGATTCTGAGAGCAGCCTTCTGAACCTCTTTGATATTGCTGTACTATCTCTGTGCGGCTCAGGACCAGTGTCTGGTTTCAAACTTATCTCCTAGTTCTTTTAATGTTAAAGTAGCCTCAGACATTGTATTAATTGAAGCAAAAGAAAAGGCCCCATTTCCTGAAATTTAGATTTACAGAGTCAGCTCTTGTGCAATATTCTTTATTGCAGCTGCTTGGAAAATAAATTAAACCCAGATTTCCATAAAGCATGGAACATAGACACAATCACAAACATTACTGTGTAACATAATAGTTCATGAAGATTAAAAATACGCAGATATTCCTATTGGTTATTTCACTTTCTCAGGTGTCAAGGAATTGTATGAACTTCAATATTTGAAGTATAAGCAGAGATTTCCCCTCCTTTCTTCTCTTTATTAAATACTCCTTGAGGTTATTTTTTTGTTTTAATCAAATGCTTTATGTCTCAGGCATCCTTGTAGTAACCTCTTGAAATTGTACAAAGCCATGAATATTCTGCAAATTTATGTTTACTGTTTCTAAGTTGCACTCATATGTTGACACCTAAGTTTATTGGCAAAAATTGTATTGGTATTTCAGTTATGCTACTTCATTCACACATTAGAGAGGTCAGATACAAATGAGTGTCTGTCTTTATTGCCTTAACTTTTAACACACAGAAAAATTTCAAAGAAGAAAAAAGTATACATGCCTGCTTAATTGCCTATCCTTTTTAATACCATGTCTTTCTCATGGATGGGCAGGTTCTGGTTTGTCAGCAGAAAGCCATGGCTGGAGAGGGGGAAAAAAGAATAGTACAGGAAATTGTGTACTGTTGAAGCTTTCTTAAGGCACAATTACCAGATTCCCAGGAGGAGACACTTGCCCACGTGCTGTCCTGGCAGGGCTGTATAGCAGGGTATGCCAAGCACAGATTTGGCCACTGTCAAGTTTTTCTCCATTAGACCTCAGTAATGTTTAATCTGCTGCAATAATTATTCTTGGGTTTTTGGTTTTTTTTTTTTTAAATTCTATAGTCCTCTTTTTTGTTCTGAAAAAAAACCCCAAAATTCTCTTGTTTTGCATGAAAGGAGAGTTCATAATGATTTTCTGCATCTTATAGAAGTACAGCATAGATTGGACAGAAAACAAAAGCCATATTTAAAAAAAGAAAAATCTAACCAAATTGTGGCTTGAAGCGAAAAAGATTTTCTTTTTTCTTTTCTATGACTTTTTTTCATAAAATTTCTTATAATAATTTTTTGTGAGGTTTTCTTTCTCTGTAGTTTTTTTTCTTGTTTGGGTTTGGGGTTTTTTTGCCATTATTACCTCCATTTGCTTCCAAATGTTACGGAAATACCAGGTCTAATGTCTTCATGCACTCCCTTTTTAATGATGAGAAGGTCTTGGAAAGTAAAAGTACCAAAACAAGTAAATAAGCAAGTCTTTCTTCCCTTCTGTTCTTCCTATTCCTTCGCATGTCTCCTATGAGAAAAACAGTAAAATTCTAAATTTCGCTCTTTCCCAACCAAATCCACTTTTGACAGGTTCTTAAAAAGCACCATTTCTGATATTTCTACTGTTCTTACTACTACTCCCATTAATACCAACTTTAGACCTTACAAAATTTTTTTTTATTATGACCAGATATCTTAGCATGTTACAAAGTACCCATTTTGCAGTGTATTGGGTTTGCGTGGCAAGGTTTTGGTAGTGGGGGGGCTACAGGGGTGGCTTCTGTGAGAAGCTGCTAGAAGCTTCCCCTATGTCCGACAGAGCCAATGCCAGCCAGCTCCAAAATGGACCTGCCACTGGCCAAGGCCAAGCCAATCAGCGAGAGTGGTAGCACCTCTGTGATAACATATTTAAGAAGGGGGGAAAAAAAACCCAACAGGGACACAAAGTGCAGCTGGAGTGAGGAGTGAGAATATGTGAGAGAGAGGTGACTCTGCAGATACCAAGGTCAGTGAAGAAGGAGGGGGAGGAGGTGCTCCAGGTGCCAGAACAGGGATTCCCCTGCAGCCTATGGTGAAGACCATGGTGAGGCAGGCTGTCCCCCTGCAGCCCATGGAGGTTAACGGTGGAGCAGATATCCACCTGCAGCCCATGGAGGACCCCATGCCAGAGCAGGTGGATGTGCCCGAAGGAGGCTGTGACCCCGTGGGAAGCCCATGCTGGAGCAGGCTCCTGGCAGGACCTGTGGCCCCATGGAGAGAGAGGAGCCCACGCTGGAGCAGGTTTGCTGGCAGGACTTGTGACCCTGTGGGGGACCCACGCTGGAGCAGTTCGTGAAGAACTGTAGCCCATGGGAAGGACCCACGTTGGAGAAGTTTGTGGAAGACTGTCTCCTGTGGGAGGGACCCCACGTCGGAGCAGGAGAAGAGTGTGAGGAGTCCTCCCCTCAGGAGGAAGGAGCAGCAGAGATGATGTGATGAACTGACCGCAACCCCCATTCCCCGTCCCCCTGCGCTGCTCAGAGGGAGGAGGTAGAGGAAAATCGGGAGTGAAGTTGAGCCTGGGAAGATGGGAGGGGTGGGGGGAAGGTGTTTTAAGATTTGGTTTTATTTCTCATTACCCTGCTCAGTTTTGATTGGCAATAAATTAAACTGATTTTCCCCAAGTCGAGTCTGTTTTGCCTGTGACAGTAATTGGTGAGTGATCTCCCTGTCCTTATCTTGACCCACAAGTTTTTTCGTTATATTTTCTCTCCCCTGTCCATTTGAGAAGGGGAGTGATAGAGCAGCTTTGGTGGGCACTTGGCATCCAGCCAGGGTCAACCCACCACATGCAGGTAGGGAAATGGAAGCACAGAGGGGGATAAAATGATTCACTCAAGATGACTCATCCAGTGAAAGGACTGTTTTTTGTATCCTCTTATCCTACTTCATTCCTGCAAAGGAAAAGAATGAAACAAAGGATTTCCTGATAGCTTATATAGTAAAATAGCAGTGTCCCTCCCTCGACTGCCTGGGGGGCCCCACATCTGCTTAAGGTTTCTCCTTGAGAGCCAAAGACTTTGACCATGAGTTCTGCTCCAGAATCATAGGCTAGACACGATGATGTATGGTGCATCTACAATGGTACCAGCTGGGGAGGGCATATAGCCATGTGTGATTGGCTTAGCTGAGTTTTGGACATGTAAGTTGAGTTTTGCTGAAAAGAACTGCTTGAAAAGGTCTCATTGGTCTGTTGGATTGCACATTCTGTAATGATTCCAGAGTAATATGATTACTTCCTTGGCACCAGCAATTATGGCATGACCTGTCCCAATTTTAGTAATGACATTGATATCAAGAAGATAGACTTTTGGAATCAAGTTGCCAAACAGCTTTTTTTGCACAAAGTAAAATAAGTCATATACAATTTTTCCTGAAAACTGGAAATTACTTAATTCAAAAGATGCCCTTATGTGTTTGATTTACTTTGGGGTTTTTTTCTATTTGTAAACAGATGGCATTTTAATCATTTTATCCTAAGAAACTCTGTAGTTGAATTGTTACGATTTGACCAAACTTTGCAATGCTTTTGGTACTTTAAACATGCAGTCCTTTGGTGTTAGAGGGAGGGCTTGCAAAAGGATGAGGAAAGGCAGCACATTTTGCCTGATGGAGAATGGCAGCAGAGAAGCGGTTCCAGCAGGGAGGATGGTTGATGGACAAGCACAGCAGTGAGCAATCAGTCTGTTCCCCTCCCAAATTCTTAATGAGAACTGGAGCACAAAGTTCATTCTCTGGAATTGGCTTGTGCTTACAGATAACTCTGTAATCGATGGAAAAGCCTGAACTGCCCTTGAATGTATTGATAGTTCTATAGATACATATTTCTGTATGGGGCAGACTGAGTCATAAATTTTAGTAAAACACTTTGGTATCGCTTTGTGAGGAGAATGTTTGATTTTGTTTTGCAATATACAGTGATTTTTAACAGCTTTGGCTTATCAGATCACTCACATTTATAAAAATTGTATTTTTTTAAGTTCCTGTTTCAACCCACTACATCAAATCTGCTTCCAAGTTTGTTTAATACTGGAAAAAATGCCTTGTTACAAGTAGAGTGTAAACTGATATTTTTGTTACCGCATTCCTCCACAGAGAAAGACTCATTTCTTTAGTGAGACATGCTTAGCTTAGCTGTGTGTGTGGCATTGTGAAGCCTGTAGTAGCTAGTGGTTTGGTTTTTCTTGTTTCTAGTTAATTTGGGAATAGTTCTTGAGAATTCGTAGACTTCTACTCATTTAGGTATTTTACCAAATTAGAGTTGCTTAATATGTATAATGATTTTACACCTCATAATATGTTCTTTATTTTGTTAATAGTTAAAGCACCGTATTTATAGCTTTATAGATTTTGCTTTCAGAGTCCAACATTCATGTGCTCAGTAGGGATCTTACAGTGACTAACAGAAACTTCGTAGACAATGTAGGAGCACAAGAGGTTTAAGTGAGAACATGCTTATATTACGACAGTAGTTAATCATAATGAGACTATGAATGAGATGTTCTAATGATCTTGAAGTCTGTAGAAGATGAGGTTAATCAAACATGCATTATAACCAAAATGGAACGCACACTTGTTCATCCGTATACTAACCATTAGAAAGCAAATCTGCAACACTGCATTTGAAGTCTGAAATCTCTGCTGGTCTACCAGTAATGGCTGTTGATAGTGCTATGGTAGGCTGAAAAAGAAAATTAGAGAAAAACAACAGCAAAAGCAAGAGTTTAGAGAGATTAGGCCATGTGAGAAAACATCTCTCCAACATGTGCACGAATGTATACACAGTAACCTCATATGCACATTGTTACGATTGAAAAGTCAAGCACAAGAGAAGGAAATGCCAACATTACAATTGACTTAGGAACCTTGGTTTAGTCTTGTGCATAAATAATTCGATAAAGTCTTTACCTATATGATTCCATACTGATTTTTCTTCACTGAGTGCACAGAATGAGTGCAACTCAATTAATGAGATATTCAGTATTCTATTCTTTTTTTGCTGCTCATTATATGATCATGTACTTTATTGACAACCTGCTGTTCAGACCTATAGGGAAAGCAGTTATAGTGCTTTCATTGGTTTTTCTATGGTGTTCATCACTATGATACCTTACTGCTTCTCAGAGATGATTAAATTAATTTTTATATCACCCATGTGATATGAGGAAGTATTATCATCTTTACTTAACACAAGGAAAATTGAAACACAGAGATCAAAGTGAAAGTATTCCCTAAATTGAATATCCGAAATGAGGTGTCTAGGACTTTGGTTTTGTGATCTACATATAATGGCTCACATATTCAAAGCATAGTTCCCATGAAAAGGTGAGAGAATGCTTGGTGGGCTGGGATACTCTGGGGATGTATCACCTCTACTTGCTTGGTCTTACCCTCTTCCATTGGCATTCGCTTTTGGCCACTACTAGAGACAGAGTAGTGTATCTGATGGACCTTTGATCCATCCAGTAGCTGCTCAGATGTTCTGAATTCATCTGTATTTGTAAGTGCTGATGCCCACACAGCTCAAGCAACAGCCTTTCAGAGTGGATACCCCAAGAATGAGAAACATGTAGTTAGTGACATATGATAAAGTTGGTGTGACTAGTTCAGCATCAGGTGCGCTGCAGCTTGGGCAAAGATTATTTCCAGTTCTTGATGATAAAAGCACCTTTTACCTTTCTGTAGTCCTTTGCCTCATTCAGTAACCACCTTCTGCAGTGAATGAGACAAGTATCCTACTGACAGGTGTTCCTCAGAGCCCTCCTAGACCCTGAGCAAGGCAGGAGTGTTTTTTTTTTTTAAATAATATAGTATTACTTAATATTTTTTTAATAATGCAGATACATGAGGTGACTGACTTAAGGTTGGCCTAAGCTTATAACTTTTTGAAATTTATGAAGATGTTCACAGAATCAGCAAAAAAAGCATTTTGCAGACACTTGGCTAAATTCCACATCTCTGCTGCAAAATATGAGCCACTAGAATATTTTACAAAACAGCTTCCAGGTATTTTTTTTAATATAAGAAAATATACATTTCTCTGCCACTTTCTCATCAACAGTTGACCCATTTTCCCTCAAAAAAATTCAGAAGGAAAATTTCAGCACTGCTGGACAGAATTGAGTAATGGTAAAAAGAAAACACAGTCTTATAATGTGGAGTGTCAGGCAGCCCTCAAGTAATGTTATTAGGCATTATAATAATATAATATAGCATTAAAATAATATAATAAAAATCAAGAAAAATAAGCCCAAAAAGATCCATTATTGTAGATTATAATTTGTTTTGGACTAGTGACAAGAATTACCTTTCTGGACATACCACTTATTCAGTGCATGTGCTCAAGGTCTACAATCAGTATTTAAAGGCTTAAATAAAATACAGTATGAGCCCATACACTCAAGATATTCCAGCCTCGGCATCCTTCCAAGTCAGGTTCCTGACCTTTTTGTTTCCCTTTAAAGGTTGTTGCTTGTATGTGGCAAAGCTGCAGCAAGGATTTCCAGAGTCCAAATCATGAAGTGGACCTTAATACATTTAGTAGAAGTCTAGGGAAGTGGAAGCAACTAAAAATTTATCAAATTTGGTAAACTAAATAAACAATACAAAAAAACTCCAAACGCCTAATATGTAAAGAACCAAAATGGAAAGAACTGAAGTGGAAAGGATTTCAATGCAACAATTTCAAAAAAGCGAAGTACAAAAATTTTAGAACTCTGAAGCTCTTAATACCTTGAGCTTTTAAGCTTTAAACAATACATGCCATGATTTAAGTGATAATTGCTGCTAACATATCCCAACACGAATTCTTGTGGAAGTAGAATTCATACGTGATTTATTGCCACCATTTGTTTATTGCAATTAGAGGAATTTTACAGCAGTGTGAGAAAAAAATGTTGCTTGTCAAATATGATCATGTCTCCTTTTCATGGAGCTTTCATTGGCATAGGGAATCTAGAGCAACACTGGAAGACACTTTCTTAACCTAAAGAGACAACTGCAATTTCTTATCCAGCTGCTTCCTGTCCACTCTCCTCTGAAGCTGGCCTTGATTTCTTGTAGATGTCTATGTGTGCACATCGTACTGGTAAAACAAACCATCTTATCTTCTATGTGTAGGATTATTCTCTTTGGACCTTTCTGTCCATGGCCCTTATCCATTTTCTGGAAGACACACTTTTTGAGCACAGGTTGGTTTAAGCTCGGTTGTGCAAAAGACTTAATAATTATGATCTGGGTGATGCTGAAGGATGTGACCTTCTTTTGTCATAAAGATCGCATCTCCTGGCTCTTTGGAACCTCCTTCTGCTCTCCATTCTCTTGGATGGGAGAGTAGCTAGGAGTAACCACAACTGCTTTTTCCTGTCAACTTCTGGCTAGGGCACTCTTTTCTGAAGATCTCTGCAACTAAGCACAGGGTACATGTAACCATATCTTCTGCAACCGTGCTGAGTGTTTATTGTCATTGTGGCTATATATGATGAGTCTTCAGAAGGATGTGTTTTTCAGGAAGCTTCCTGATGCATAGCAGTGTTAGGCCTGGGGAATGTTTATACCTATTTTCTGGATTCTGTGTGCTTTCAGCAGTACTGTAGGGTACTGATTTAAATATTACAGGTCTGAGGAACTACTTCTTTTCCTACATGATTGCTTCATCATACCACTAATTGAGAAAGAATATATAAGCAATTTGGCCACTTCTGATAATGACATCCAACTGAATTCACAGAAACAGGAGGCTGAGCTCTTTCAGTGAATTGGATTTTCCTTCTCTGGCAGCAGTCTACTTCTCAACCATGATCTTATATTCATTTTTATATCTTAGTTTTTCCTGAAAGAAAGGCATTCCACCTTAGGGGAGCTGCATTTTAGTCAGTATGCTTGATGGGTGGATTGCATATTTTTATAAATTGCTAGATAAACATTTTTAAATGCTTTGAGATTTGATTCCAATATATTTAAAATAAGAGAAAATTAATAGCAATGTGAATTACAGTAAATACATGTTATATACTCACACTCAATGCAAGTGGGTTTTGTATTCCAGTGTCCAAATACTGCTTAGAAAGTAGTGCTGCAGAAAAAGAAGTGGGGATAGTTTGATCAAAACTCAACCTGGAAAGAAAAGCTGTGTTATTCTAGAATTTCTTCAAGAAATTCTAGAGATTTTCTTGAAGAGTTTCAAGGTACTTCAATATTTAGAGCCCAGAGAAAAGGTATCTTATGGAAAATAAGCACAGACATAATTATGGAATGATTTAAGTGAATGGTGACAGATAGACTGTAATTAAATAATGACAATAATAAAATGGAGAACCATCAGTCCTGCTGAGACTGCACTCCTAGAAATGCAGTGGCACTGACCAGGCACCTGCAGCAGTGGCAGCCCACGGGTGGCTGGGGGCCAGCTGGCTGGTGGGTTGCTCTGGAGTACCCCTGGATTTGCTGCATATTCCTTCTCATGTTTGGATTAAGTGGTTCTATTTTTCAGTCGTCTTTACCTCAGGTTACCCAAAAATAGTTCTGATTCTTCAATATTTTCTGCAGATTTCCTCATTCAGATCTTGACCTGCCACAGATTTCACCAGAAGCCTTGGAGAAAACAGTTAATGTGTCAGTGGCCTTTTTTTATTATCTAAAAATGGGGATACTAGTCCCAGTAGGATTATTAGAGCAGAAAAATCATACAAAGTGACTTTAACCTAGTAGAAGCCTGAACAGATTGCCACAGTTCTTGGAAATTATGTTGCATTTTGTTTACATTTTTATTATACTGCAATAAGACAACTATTGCACTTTCAAAGAAACATCAAAACATCAAATCCATGTAACAGTATCTGGAATCTGGTATTAATTTCTGAACATCCTATTAGTAGGAAGAAGTTCACTTGCAAGAGCCAAGCTCAGACAATAAAAATTGCCGGGTGTCCTGGTTTCAGTTGGGATAGGGTTAATTTTCTTCCTAGTAGCTGGCATAGTGCTGTGTTTTGGATTTAGGATGAGAAGAATGCTGATAACACACTGATGTTTTAGTTGTTGCTGAGTACTGCTTATGCTAGTCAAGGACTTTTCAGCTTCCCATGCTGTGCCAGGGGCACAAGAAACTGGGAGGGGGCACAGCCAGAACAGTTGATCCAAACTGACCAAAGGGCTATTCCATACCATATGACGTCATGCTCAATATATAAGCTGCAGGGAGCTGGCCGGGGGGCAGTGATCGCTGCTCGGGAACTGTCTGGGTATCGGTCAGCGGGTGGTGAGCAATTGCATTGTGCATCACATTTTGTATATTCTTTTATCGTTATTATTGTTATTACTTTCTCTTCCTCTGCTGTCCTATTAAACTGCCTTTATCTCAACCAACGGGTTTTACTTTTTGTTCCGATTCTCTCCCCCATCCCACTGGGGGTGGGAGGGGTAAGCGAGCAGCTATGTGGTGCTTAGTTGCTTCCTGGGGTTAAACCACGACACCGGGAGAGGGATGATCCTCTCTCTGAGGAAAGAATAAAAGCAATCATAAAAAGAATCCCATTATGGCTGAGCGGAACAAGCAAATTGATTTAATAAGTGCAACAAAGGCTTGCATGCCAAATACATAGACCACTGAGGTATAATTAAGAATAATGAGGTGACAAAAGTACACCTTGAATTGAGTATCAGGAGACTGTTCAAAGCAAAACACCCAAAGATATGGAATAATCATCACAGGACACTCCTTGCTTGGAAACTTCATAACAAAACATGAAACAGTTTTTTTAGAGGGATTGGCTATATTTCCTAAGGCTCTTGCTAGAAAATCATGAGATGGAAGCTCAAACAGATAGTTAGAGTTCCTTTGCTAACATGTTTGAGTAGACTAATTCTTATAAACATTTTTACTTCAGTGTATTTTTTGTCCTATGCATGTTCTATTAGCCTGTTCTCTGGGCTTTTAATATTAGTATTAAGCCTTGTTACACTCTAAAAGTTTCCAAAACCAGTTATGCCAAGAACAAGAGCCAAGTTCTGCTGCTAAAAGGAAATTTCATGAATCATCACATTTCTTTTGCTTGCAGTCTTGATACTGGAAAATCTATCCACACTGCTTCTAAAAATGGAGTTAATCACAGGGCTTGCCTACTGAATCACTTAACTGGAAACCCAAAGCCACAAGTCGATAGTTGGTTTGAATTCTCCAATGGTACACGAAAATTCAGATTTAGATCATATGTTCCTTTTATTATGATTTGCTTACAACACACTGAACATATTTTCAGGCAATGAAGGTAAAAGTTTTTGTTAACTTTTCTACAGAAAAAAAATATTAGGTCATATATAAAGGATTTTTTCTTCAGATATAGAGACATGATATGATATTCCTTCTAAAATGTCAGTATAAATCAGAGATTCATAGAATCATAGAATCGTTTAGGTTGGAAAAGACCTTTAAGATCATGCAGTCCAACTATTAACCTATCATTACCAAGTCCACCACTAAACCAATTAAGGGTAGAGTAGCAATTTCGTGTTTCCTGGCTTGGTGGCTGGATTATTTATAATGAAAAGAAAAACTAGGAATCATTAAGATTGGAAAGGACCTCTAAGATCATCATTCCAATCATCAACCCAACACCACCATGCCCACTAAACCATGTCCCAAAGTGCCACGTCTACCCATTTTTTGAACGCTTCCAGTCTAGTTAATGAATGTAAAGTGTGTCTAAAATCAGAATTTCACAAAGAAATTAAAATTTTTTTGGTGTATTGCAACTCTTTGGACAGATGTACAGTTTAATTCACTGAATTCAGTGAATGTATGTAGTGTATAAAGTAAGACAGAATTTAGGTACCTACAAAACATCCGTGAAAATTCAGTTATTATCAGATAATGCCTATTCCAAAGGAAGACACTTTTGTCTCTGTCTTAATTTATTCCTTGCACTGCCTTCCCTGACTGAGCGCTGTAAAATTGATATAACGGAATCAGTGTCCTCCTCACACAAAATGCTTTTCTCAAGAGTCTCTGTACATTTTTTGAAAAACTGGGTCACAACTGTTGGCATGATTTCCACAGTAACCGAAATGGTCTCTTGTCGTGGTTTAGCCCCAGCCAGCAGCTAAGCAGCCGCTCGCTCACTCCCCCTACCCCGATGGGATGGGGGAGAGAATCGGAGGAGTAAGAGTGAGAAACACTCCTGGGTTGAGATAAGAACAGTTTAATAATTGAAATAAAGTAAAATAATAATGATAATAATAACAATACGATAATGATAATGATAATAAAAATAATAATATACAAAGCAAGTGATGCACAATGCAATTGCTCACCACCCGACGACCGATACCCAGACAGTTCCCGAGCAGCAATCGCTGCTCCCCGGCCAACCCCCCCCAGTTTATATATTGAGCATGACGTCATATGGTATGGAATAGCCCTTTGGCCAGTTTGGATCAACTATTCTGGCTGTGGCCCCTCCCAGTTTCTTGTGCACCTGGCAGAGCATGGGAAGCTGAAAAAGTCCTTGACTAGCATAAGCAGTACTCAGCAACAACTGAAAACATCAGCGTGTTATCAACATTCTTCTCATCCTAAATCCAAAACACAGCACTATGCCTGCTACTAGGAAGAAAATTAACTCTATCCCAGCTGAAACCAGGACATCTGTCCTACTAAAATAACCTATAACTAATGCAGAATAAATCCATCACATCTAAAAACAAAACTTTAAACTGTCCTGCTTTGATTTGAGACACACACACCTCCAGGATACACAGTACTTAATGCACAAAAGGTCTAAGAGCACACTCTACCTGTCATATCCTGTCTGACAAGGAATAAGCCTTTCCCTACCCTGGACTTCTATACTGAACGATCCTAGAGACAGACCTGCTGTGGCCTTTCTCTACCACCCTCCATGTCCACAGTGGGTCCTGCCAGCTGAGATGTTTTTCAGCCCAAGCAATCCAAGGAAAAAATTAGCATTCTGCATGTGAAGGGACCATTTGATCCTCCCCTTTCTCCAGTAGCTACAAGCTGCTTCCTCCAGGGGTGGGCTCCTGTCCTGGGGCACAAGCAATAAATAGTTTACCTTTTTCTTGGAGATGTAAATAAAGCTTTATTACCTTGCTTTTGCTCTAAATAAGACCCTGCCCAAAGGAAGTTGCTACAGGGCAGCTCTTCTGTGATAACTTCAGTGAAATGCACCCATTCGGTGTGATAGTGGGATTGCGCTTCCAGGTGAAAATACAGGTCAGGACTTCTGGGAAGTAAGGACATTGAGATGCGTAGGTAGATCATTACACTAGGACAATGGGCTCCTTTGACAGGGACAAAATTTGATCCTCTAGAACTTGCTTGTCCCTCTGTAATGTTTAAAGATGGCCTTAAAAGATAAGGTGTCCCTAGATCAATTAATTTGGCTCCTACCTCTCTTCCTCAGTTTCCAAGATAGGAGAGGCTGAAGGTGGAGAGAGACTTATAAGGGGAATATCAGGAGTGCAATTTGTATTCTTACAAAGTCTAGTAAATTCTTCATTTTGGGGTCGAATTTATTTCCTTCCTGCTTTTACTATTGCTGACTTCTCTAAAAAAACCAAACCTAAACAAAAAAAACTACAGGATTAAATTGCTAAACTCTCAGTAATAAAGAAGACCAACATTAAGATTTTCTATAAGGCCTTAATTACAAGTGATTATGCATATTCATTATGATGCTGTTACTCCTTATGTAACTATAAGCTATATTTTGTACACAGATCTTCCCTTTCTTTTCTTCTAGCAACCTTGCAGAGAGTAGGAGAGAGTTATTTAAGGACTTGAAAGGAAGTCCACAGAGGGTTTCTTTCACTGTGTAAAGCAGCTGTGCAGTTGTTAACAATGAAGCAGTGCTGCTGAGATCTAGGATCCAGACCCTTTCCTGTCTTTGCCACAGATTCCCACTATTGCCTGAAGGTTGCTTGTGATGTTATTACTTCTTGTTCTATTAGGAGCACAGGGAAGATCAGCCATGAATGTTTATAAATTGCTCAAGAGAGTTCACCACCTTTATCCCCATCTCAGTACAGAGCCTGGATGATACACGATGGGAAGATGTGCAAATACAATGAATAGCCAAAAAAGGAAAAAAGGCTGAACTTTCATCTCATGTCATGTTTGTCATCACTGGACACTGAATAAGGCTCTAAGGATAAACAGTATCCAGTAATGTCATAAAATATTTTGTCAAAATGCACACACAAATGTTGCTGAATTAGCACTGACCTTTCATAGCTTTGGCATCTCTGGAGTTACAGCAAAGCTCTTTGAAAACAGAAAATTCTGTGATGCATGCTGTGCCAAATGCTCCTGTCACTAAAAGCAGCTTCGCTTTGCATATGTCATGCAAAGTGCCCAAAGCTGGCTGAAAAACAACGGTGGAAAATTCCATCTTTAAATAGGCACTTTCTGCCTGTGAAATGGTGGCAAAACAGTTCTGGTGCCTTCAGTAACAACTTTCATGCTCCTCCTTCCTTTCCAAAGAGCAGCCCCCACCAGAAGTGCAAGGAGGCTGAGGAACGCTAGGGAGAGAGTAACTTTTGGTTTGTCTCTGAGCATGCACTTTTTAATTCACAGCATATTCTTGCTGTGGCTTAAAACTTAACAGGAGTGAAAAGGTAAATATTAAGCAACCACAGCTGACTTTCTGCAATTTCTGCCCAGGCAAAATAAAGAGTCTATCCCATTTTGTATCTTAAAGTTTTAAATTTTTTTCTGTGTATGCAGCAAGAAAAAATAAACTTGTGTGAAAGTCTTCAACTCCCCATTCTGATTCTCTGTTCATTTGATGCAATGTGATCAGCAGCTCCATTTCTTGCAAATAAGACTTGTGATTCAGCCAAAGAAACAATTTATTTGATTTTCAGTGTAATAACACTTTTTTCAGTTAGATTTCTATAACCTTTTGTATCTGAAAGTGTTAGCAAATGTATCAGTAAGAGCTAAACAAGACACTTAACTACTGTAGCATTTTAGGAACTTTTTTATATCAACATATGTTTCTGGCAAACCAGTGCTGTATTCACACTCTCTCTTTGACTGTAGCACTGAACATTTTTTTTCTTGATGCATATTTACATAAAAGACATTTTTGTTGAGCAGTATGAGCCAAATCCTAGCTGATATATTTGGATCCCTTTCGTTACGTTTGACACCCATCTAGTGAACACAACACTATCACAGGATAAAATTTCTATGACAACAGCTATGTGCAAGTCTTGCACATACTTGTAGTTATCTGGTGGTGCAAGCCACAGGGCCTCTCACAGCTAACGAACCCACAATTTTATCCAATAGACTTTTAAATTTTTAAAAAAATCACTATTTTATAACCTGATAATGAAATCATTCATAGAAGCCTGCTTTAGTTTCTGACTGGGAGAAATAAGACTGGTAATAAAATATTCATATCATGTCCACAAAAGGTGGGTGAAGAAAATAAAAACAAATCTGCAAACAAAAACCATATGTTCCTTTAATCCAATAAAATACCTTTTATTCAGTTGAATAATTAAGTCCACTGTTAAAGAAATTACATTTACCTTCATTTATTTCTATCCCACTTTTAACTTTTGCTTTAGAGCTTTCAGACAAGCTTATATATATTTGAAATGATACTGCCATTGCAGAAGTTAGTCTTATTGAGCATAGGAGCAAACAATCATCTTTTATTTTACCTAAAACTGCATGAAAGATCTGCCCTCCTGGCCTCAATAGAAAAACAAAACATGCAGACTGTGTATTGTTTAGGAGTTTGTGTTTTATTGCAGCTGTTTAAAGGAAAAAACCTGTTTTATTTAGGCAATTAAATAGAAGCGTTAGGATATTTGGATATGAGGAGCTCACAAATGTTCCAAAACCTTTATTGGCATTGTGAGTATTTTGTGCTCCTGGAATACTCAGGAAATCGAATTCAGAAGACATTCATTACTAGTGAACAATAGTACTCATGCTAGTAGTAATGGTAATATGGTTATTAACTTATGGCAATATAAGATGCAAAGGATGTTTTACTCTAGTATTCATACTATCTTGCCCTTTCCAATATTTTTTTCAATATTTTTTTGAGCAGATCTCACAATGATCACAGAGATCCAATGAACAGAAAAAATGAAATGCAGAGAGGAGCTCTGTTGTCCAAGATCACCCAGCAGGCTGGTGGCAGAACTCTTATTTGGTGTCTTACAGATTAAGCTTTGTTAGCTTGAGATTGATAATGCCACATAGTAGCAGCAGCACATTTGAGGATACAGAAAAAGTACTCAGGCATAATAAAAAAAATCAAATTTGGGAAGAAGTGTATGTGTTAGGATTTACTGACAGTGAATTGTTCTGAAAATCTGTCTTGAAGTTTATTTGTTTAATACCATTTTCTGAATAATTTTTTGGAAAAAAAAATTCTGCTTTCCTACATTCAAACTGTGAAAGATTAATATAAAATAAAATAAATAAGAATGACTGAGTGCAGCAGAAAGCTTGCAATTCCAGGAATATGTGAAAAGTAACGATAAAACAATGAAATAAAACATGAAAGCAAGGTCCATTCTCTGCCAGTCAATGTGCATCTCTGTCAAAATAGGCAATATATGTTTATTTGATTAGTTAATTTAACAAAGAAAAAGGCCATGGGAATGCTGTCACTTCAGTGAAACATTACAGCTGCTGACACTGCAACCTCAGGTCAATGGTAGATAACAGCAAGAAACAAGCTAGTGCAGGGAGTAGCATGTACCTGCTGTGACACCTGCACCAGGTTGAAGTCTAATCAACAGCTGATGTGTACTGAGTATTTTCTCTGCAGCTGTCATTAGATATAATTGAAAACCAGTGGGTGTCCTTCATGCGAACACTGTTTTCAAAATTAGTACTTTAGGTGCATTCATTACATATTATGATGCTGACACTTATCCATATTTTAAAAATCACGTGATAGATCCTCTGTTCTTCCCTCATTCCTAAATGCTTTAGCAGCATTATTTAAGTTCCCATTAGTATGGCAAACGAGCCTGAGTAGTTATAAGCCAAGGTCTCATACACACCTTTTCTACTATGCTGTAAAACTGAAACTGATCTTTGGTTTTAGAGACACAAAGAACCAGGGAAACAAAAGTCATCTTCCACTTTTGGCTGGATAAAATGTGCTCCATCCTATCAGATGCAGACATAATCTTGCTAATCCACACATTTGTGACCTCTGAGATTGCATACCACAACGCATTAAGTCTAGAAACTGAGTCACATGCTCCAAAAGGACTCCATATGATACAAAACACAGCTATCAGGCTGCTAAGCAACACAGGTTGCCATGAGCACGTCCTAGCACTGCTCACCCTGCATTAGTTTCTAATTGATTGTGGACTCTCATTCAAGGTCTTTGCAGTGATTTTCAAAGCCCTTTGTGGAACCGTTACAGACTATGTGAAAGAGCATATCTCTCTCCCTCTCCTCCTTTCTCTCTCTCCCTGCCTCCCTTCAGCCTCTCATGACGGCAGTGCTCCCTAGGAATGATAAACTTATTTACCACTCAATACCAAATACAACAGCTAGAAAGTGCTAGATCTAAACTGTGTAGTTCAAAGACATAAGACAAGAATGGCCACAGAACTCACTCTGCTCAGCAGTGAGCATAGAACTCATTTCTTCGTTCTGGTTGTATAATAGCAACTCTCTCTAATGCATACAAACATGCCCAAGCATACACATACATGTTAATCCCATTCCAGCACTTTGTTTATTGAGATAAGACAAAATATGTTATTGAAGTATTTGGTTAGTAATGAAATATTAGGGTTGGGTACTTGATAGCAAAAGAGCGCTCAACTGCCTTCCAGTGGGAAGAAGATAATGAGGGTCCAGCTCAGGAGAGATGGAGCCTGAGGAAGAAAACAAAACATCATGTTTCTTCAGATACAGAGCTCATGGATACTTTGCATGCAGAAAATCACATGGCTTACTGTATTCCTAGTAGTGGGGTTTTTTCTCTACCAAATTTCTTTTCCTTCAGACTTGTCCTTTTTGGTTATCAGCAATTTTAAAGTATATTTCATGTGTGCCTTGTTTTTGGCTTTGCAGTGGACTTGACCAGGTCTTGATTTCCCCATTATTATCAAGAAGCAATTACCTAGTGATAAATTTGTCAGAAGAGTGTTTATTACTTTCAAAATTCTTATGTCAATGGCATTAATCTTTTTCTCCTACCTTTTTGCAGTTTCGATGTAGACAACAGTTCATCATCAGGACGAAGTCCCTTGGATCCCATGATGAGCCCTGGATCAGGGCTAATTCTTCAGGCAAATTTTGTCCACAGTCAACGTAGGGAGTCTTTCCTTTACCGGTCAGACAGTGACTATGACCTTTCTCCAAAGTCCATGTCCAGGAACTCCTCCATTGCCAGTGATATGTAAGTACATTATAAAATACTTTTAGCCTATGTTTTGTCCTCTCCTATAATTGGGTTAAGAGTTTTCCAGCCACAAGAAATTTCTTTTAAGAATCAAAGACAATAATCATGATATTGAAGTTGTGGATAATTGTTTGTTTAGTCCTTTAATCAAGCTTGTATTTGTTTCTGCAGTTTCCTGAAAGTAAGGATATCATGAGGGTGTACTTGATGTGTATATGCACTGCATTAGCTTTGACAGAATAATGAAGACGACTGATACTGGAGTATCAAAACACTAAAGAGAACTCTGATTTCTTGGCTATTAAGTTATTTTCAAGACAAGTGACACAAACTCAATTTCTGCTTCTTGATGTTCTTAAGAAAAATATTCCATTTATTTGCACTAGGTATTTTTAGGTTTTTAAAGAAAAGATTTACCAGAAATTAATAAATTCAAGAGAGGCAAAAATTATTTCAAATACCCTTTTAAATAAGTGGCAAAATTTTAACAAAAGGCCTTTGGAAAGTTATTCTATCCTCTCACTGGAGCCGACTCTTCTTCTGTGATGTGTGTATTTTCTGCTAGTGGATCATACTTTACAAGTATGTGTAGATGCCGGGTTGCATGGGTAGTGGAAGTCAGATGCAAATCTCTGTTTATTTGTAAGACACTAAAACCATGTTAAATATCCTAGCTTCTAGTCACTTGTAAGTACTAGAAATCAAGAATAAATATTTTTGTTTGGTTTTTTGCTTAATCTGCTCCAAATTTCACTGCCAAATAGGTGTTTATGGTTCAATTATAAACCACTAAAATAATGAACCAGGCTTGTAAGAGTCCCCTAGTGAATGCGGAAGTCCAAAGCATTAATAATCCAGCATTAATATAAATGCTGGTTTTTAATGAGGCAAAACCCAATAAATATACTCTTTTAAAAATAACAGTCAGTATGCACAACAAAGGAAAAAATTATCATAATAATGAGCAAAATTTCACTTGCAGTCATTATAATTGGATACTCCTATTCTCAGCTTACATATAATTTTTAGAAATGTTGATTAGTCCATCTAATTATAGCTCTCTTCCTATGTAAGTGTCAAGATGAGCAAAATTCATGCCTTTACAGAGAGTTTGTGTAAGGTCCATACCTCAGTTAAGCCCTGTAGATTGAAGTACCTAGTAAGATTTGTGCTCAGTGTGACCAATTTTGGTTAAGACAAAATGAGTGAGAAAAAGACCAATCCATCTTGCGTTGTTGCAAGGAAAAATGCATTTCACTTGCAAATGGTGACCCCCATCCAGCAAATCTTCCTCTGACATATAACCTTTCTTTTAGATGTACAAGAGTCAAGCTTTTAGTGTGGCACCTGTGCCAGGATACCATTTGGAAAGGGGGGAAATCCAGGTCACTGCATTGCTTAGATGAGTCATTTCAATTAAGAATTCAATTAGTGCTCCATCCTTGAACTCATAATCCACTTCTGCATTTCCTAGAATTATGGGTAATATTTCAGCACATGACAGTAAATTGGATAAACAATTTAATTACTGAAACACTAAGCACACTTTCTTCTTTGGATATTTGTATCTGTTCTTCCTTTCAAAATTTTCTTAAAACACATCTGCATACTAAATTTATTTGACCTCCCATCTGGATAGGTTTCTCCTGTCATAGAGAAGCTGTTGTACTAAGAAGGTAAATATTCCTGCCACTGTTTAGAATGGGAGCACATTAGGAAATGTAAAAGGCAAGTTGTTTTAACCATGGAATATTAATCATATATCAGTAAGCCTAATTATAATAAGCTTGCTTATATCACAAAAATTAAGTAAAGGAAAACCAAGGAATCAAAGACGGGAATGTTTAAAAAGATAAAATAGTGAAAAAAAATAAAGAAAAAATACCACAAAGCTCTTTATATAGGAGTTCAAGAAGAAACTGGATGAGCTCATGGAAAGGAAAAGCACTAAAGATTATTAAAACAGAGAAACCACTCTGGTTCAGGACATTCCTAAACAAGGTGGAGGCTGGAAGAGTTGTCAGGGGAAGTATCAAAGAAATTTTGGATTACACCCAAAATGTCCTGTTTCCCTTTTGCATCTACATAACTGCTTAAATTTAAGTATTGCATGTTTCTTATCCATGAGCATAAAACAAAAACATTCAGGTAATGCATATGAATGAATTGTGCATAAGAGTTTAACCTAGAATCCCCTGCCAGCTACTAGGAAGAAAATAAACTCTATTGCAGCCAAAACCAGGACAGGTGAGAAGTTGTGAGTAGCTGGCATAGTGCTGTGTTTTGGATTTAGGATGAGAAGAATGTTGATAACACACTGATGGTTCAGTTGTTGCTAAGTACTGCTTATGCTAGTCAAGGACTTTTCAGCTTCCCATGCTCTGCCAGGTGCACAAGAAGCTGGGAGGGGGCACAGCCAGAATAGTTGATCCAAACTGACCAAAGGGCTATTCCATACCATATGACGTCATGCTCAGTACATAAGCTGGGGGGAGTTGGCCGGGGAGCAGCAATCGCTTCTCCGGGTCTGGCTGGGTATCGGTCAGTGGGTAGTGAGCAATTGCATTTTGGATCAATTATTTTGCATATTATTATTATTAATAATAATAATATAATTATTATTTTCCCTTCCTTTTCTGTCCTATTAAACTCTCTTTACCTCCACCCACGATTTTTTTTTTTTTTCCGATTCTCTCCCCCATCCCACGGGGGAGGGGGAGAGTGAGCGAACAGCTGTGTGGTGTTTAGCTGCCTGCCAGGTTAAACCACAACAGTCCTTTTTATCCGCCCCTTATTCTATACCATCTACATCATGCACAGGTCCTACTCTTTCCAATACATTCCAATTAATCACCACCACTTTCCCTGTCTTTTGATATATACACACAGATATCATTCCCTTTCTCTATGGGCCATCCCTCTAAAATGTCCATTGAGTTCATTTAGTCCATGACTTTGGGATCCATCTGTCAATGCAGTCTTTCAGGGCAGGAGAGGTGGTGTGCAGTGTTGGATTGTTGCATGCTGAAGCCAGTTCTGGTTCCAACACTACTGCACTTTGCTCAGTTTCATCAAAGTTCATTCTTCATTAAGCTGGGTGATCCTTACTGTAATACCATTGATGTGGCATATAGCAACCATAAAAGAGATAAAATACAGTATTATATAGCAATTAACATCATACAATTCAGTTCATTGGCTATTTTCACCCAAAATCAAATCCCCTTGATGTACACATTGGACTTCCCCATCCTTTCGCATCACCCACCAAGTGCACCCAGGTCCTTGAGCAAAAGCAATCCCACGAATGGGTTTGCCTTTGCCAGAGGGGGAAGTAACCCAGACTGTCTTCCCCAGCATATTTTTCATGTGCACTACAGGGACTTTATCTCCTTCTACAGTACATAGAAGTTTTGATTGGGCAGGGCAAGCTCGATTGGCAGATCCCCTGGTGTTGACTAACCAGGTGGCTTTGGCTAGATGTGTATCCCAATGTTTGAATGTCCCACCACCCATTGCTCTCAGGGTAGTCTTTAACAATCCATTGTATCGTTTGATTTTCCCGGAGGCTGGTGCATGATAAGGGATGTGATATACCCACTCAATGCTGTGCTCCTTGGCCCAGGTGTCTATGAGGTTGTTTCAGAAATTAGTCCCGTTGTCTGACTCGATTCTTTCTGGGGTGCCATGTCACCACAGGACTTGCTTGGAATTGGAAAAAAAAAAAAAAAATTCATGGGTGGAGGTAAGGACAGTTTAATAGGACAGAAAAGTAAGGGAAAAGCATCACTTACTTTGTATATTATTATTATTATTATTATTTTATTGTTACTATTATCATTACTATTTTACTTTCTTTCAATTATTAAACTGTTCTTATCTCAACCCAGGAGTGTTTCTCACTCTTACTCCTCTGATTCTCTCCCCCATCCCATCGGGGCAGGGGGAGTGAGCGAGCGGCTGCGTGGTTCTTAGTTGCTGGCTGGGGCTAAACCGCGACAGTTATCAACATTCTTCTCATCCTAAATCCAAAACACGGCACTATGCCAGCTACTATGAAGAAAATTAACTCCATCCCAGCCAAAACCAGGACAGGAAGGAATATAACATAAAGATTTCTGGCATTTCCATTACTCTCAAATAGTGTGCTTACAATAATACATTCCACTTCAGTAGCAGCAGAGGAAACAAAAACAAAACTTCAAGATTTAGTCAAACATGGAGTGTTGTGATCAAAGACAGCCATTGGATGGCAGTGCTAAAGTACTGAATTCATCAGTCTGCCCTTATTTGTCATTTGTGCTGCTGTAGCAGCTCTGAGCTCCAGCCGAGGAAGGGAACCCAGTCGTGCTCAAGCCTTTGCAAACCCAAGATGAAAAGATGGTCTCTGCCACAAACAACTTAAAATCAAAGCATAAGATGACAACCAGGAGACTAATACAGTCAGATAGTATCCCCAGGAGAAGATACAACGTGGGTCCCTATGCTCAAAGTAGTAAACCTCACAGAGCAACTGAAGGGAGTTTCATTCAGTGAGTTGAGATGGAAAGTAATAGAAACAAAGCAGAGAAGGGGGAGGTGGAAAGTTTTTAAAATCAGAGAGACTAAAATATATTTTAAAGTGAGCAGCCAGATTAGCTAAGGAAAAGAGTGAAAGACAGGATGAGTGCAAGGCTGCTCAGATGAGAGAAGGTTAGTGGGACAAATGTGGGTGCAGTTATGGCATTAAGAGAGGCAGAAAAAGCAGCTGCATGGTAAGAAAGGAAAAACAAATCAAAAGGAGTGGGAGTCAGTAACATTTTTTCAATTATCCCTTGGAAGAAATAGCACGGTCCTACAGAGAAAAAAAAAGTAGAACAAGGAGATGATACGAGAAGATTAGAAAAAGCTATTCAAGATTGTAAACTGGAGAGACAGGTTTAGACAGGAAGATACAAGGTCCAAGGCAAAAGAGCACAGATGTGTTGTGAAGCCTGCCTATGGGATTTCCAGCAGAGATGAGGATGTACAAGAGCAAGGGAAGTGAATGAGTGAGCCAGTGAGGATGAATGAGCTGGATCTGTGATGTGTTGTGGAAATTACACATGCCAGCCACCATAACAGGGTTTGACTCTAGGTTTCCGCTTAATCAATAAGCCGAAAAGAGATTCTTCTATAAAGTCCTTTTTATTAATAGTGCTACAGCTCGAGCTGGGTGCCTCCAAAGAGGGACCTTGAACAAAGAAATCCCTGGGCAATTTATACCCTTACAGTCTAAATTCCCCACCCTTCACACAACAGTTTGGACCAGTAGTAATACTAGGGTCTGGGGTCTTCCTGTTCTTCATTGGGTCCTTTCATTGTCTCTAGGCGGGCCATTTCTTTTCTTATCTCTAAGGTTGCAGCTTCTGTTAATGAATGTAGCTTCCTTATCTTCTGGCTTGAACTGTCTCTGGGGCCTTCTTTTACTTGACTAGGTAAAAGTTCAACATATCTAGGTGAAAGTTCACAGCTTGCAGCCTATAGGCTTCAGCAAATTTAGCTACTAATGCTAAGCAAGTTATGCTAAACAAGTTCTATATAAGTAATATACCAAATTGCACAACAGATGAGAGACAGGAAAACAAGTTTAAAGGGAAAGAGAATAAAGAATGGAAAATTAAAAAATTAAACCCCACAAAAAGCCCCAACAGCACAGTTGCAACGCAGAGAAAAAAGGGAACAGAAGCCAGCTGAAAAATGAGAGAAATCATCAGTGTTGTATTGGAAGAATTGTCAGGTTTACATTTGAAGACAGCAGTGAAACAGGAAGCTTTGAATGCAGATGTCTTGCAGAGGTGGCCTGATTACTTAATGCTCACCTTTTTAAACTGCTGTTGCTGCTCAGAACTTGCAAATGCAGACAGAGGCGGCAGTGGTAACACTTTTTATGCCTTTCTCGCTAAGGGATCACTGCTCTGATTAATGGAGCATGAGATCAAATTAGTAGAGAATCTCTGTTTTAGCAAAAAACAGGTCTCTAATCAGACTAAAAAATGGATTCTTCAATAAAATCATCACCACTCTCATGAACGCTAGAAAGAAGCCAATAAGCAGTCCACTGGCTGGGGCAGAGCCCATGCTTTAACTACCACTTTAAAGGGAGAAAAGCATGTGTAGTCCCCCTGTGATCCTGAAGAAACAGACCAGAGTGTAGCAGACCAGACCAGACCAGAGGACCCAGACACTCTTGCTATACAGAAGTCTATCTGAGCTCCACTATGTCTTCTGAATGTATCTAGGGGAAAAAGTATCTGAGAATAAGCCCTCCTTAAGTCTACCCTTTTCCCACTTCCACAAGGTCACAGAACACAGCTCAGAGGCAACATCCTGGTCTTTCAAGGACTTGGCCAACTGAAACTCACTCAGTAAAAAAGTTTTAGGGGCTGCTTTAGAGAGGCTCAGCACTGTTTCCTTGATCAGGTGAAATATCAATATAAGCTCTAATTAGTTTAATTACACAAAATTTGCTAATTTCTATTTAACCTTGCTTCCATCTTTTAAGCACCAGAACCCAGCCATGGAACACTGACCACAGGACACTGCATGGTCATTGGCCTGGTGATCTGCTAAATGGCCAAATGGCTACCAGTTACTCACTCCCAAAACTGGCCGGCCTACTGCTCTTCTACCAATACATTCTGTAGATAGTAGCATCCCTCTGCTGCTGTCCCTGATAAAACAAATATCAAGAGGATGTAATTTACTCCAGGATTTTCTTCCCTATAACTACAATATAATCCTGCCTTCTCCTAGAGGACATGCTGCTTTGTAGACTGTATTTGAACATATCTGTAAACCTTGGCTACACATTTACCAAAAAAAAAAAAATCCTCTCTTTGAATAATAAAAGTCAAATGTGGACTGCTTTGGAACAAAGAGAGCCTCTGTAATCTGATAAACATGGATACTGACATACAGAGATTTGGGGTGGTTTTTTCAGGATTAATTATTCCCATCTTCAATAGCTGGAGAAATAGTTGTGGGATTTTTATTTTGTGTGTGTATTTTTTTCCAAAATAAAGCCAAAATAATTTTTAATTTTGCAAAGAATAAAGAGTAATAGAATTATTCTGTCTGCAAAAATTACCTTAAATAAAGGGAAATTCCAAGATAGGGAGTTCCCTTATTTGTCAGTGACTGGCAGGTCTGGTCCTGACCTGAAGCTGCAAACAGGCTGAAATATCCCTTTAACTGGCATGTGGAACAACTGCCAAAGATAATTTCTGAGGTAAACTCACACATGTTTCCCAGTTCTCGAGTCTGTTCAGTTTTTTAAAAATTGTATTTTATTCAACCTGGATCAGATTCATAAAGGGAAAGTATTTTAAAATAATGGCAGACAAAGATGGCTAACCTGGGCAGTTAATAAGGTTCATCTGAGCCTTTAATATGCCAATAGAAATCATGAAATGAGGATATATTTTCACATCTAGAACAGGAAGCCAAATTACTAGTGATACAGCTTATTCTGTTTCTGAGCCAGGAAGACCTGGATTTATTAATAAAATGCTGTGAACCTCGTTGGTATCTACAGCTTCCTGAGGAGGGGAAGTGGAGAGGGAGGTGCTGATCTCTTCTCCCTGGTATCCAGTGACAGGACACATGGGAATGGTTCAAAGCTGCATTAGGGGAGGTTCAGACTTGACATTAGGAAGCATTTATTTACTGAGAGGGTGGTCAAACACTGGAACAGGCTTCCTAGAGAGGTGGTCAATGCCCCATGACTGTCAGTGTTTAAGAAGCATTTGGACAATGCCCTTAATAATGTGCTTGAACTTTTCATTAGCCCTGAACTAGTCAGGCAGTTGACCTAGATGATTGTTGTAGGTCCCTTCCAAGTGAATTATTCTATTCTATTCTATTGTAATACGCATCTGAAGTTAGGGAGAAAAAAAAAACTTTTCCCTGAAAGGTTCTGCATAAAGTTCTGGCCAAGATTCTAGGAGAGCATAAAAAACACGCAGTAACTGAGCAGAGTAATTGCACCTCAGTTTAACAAATCACAAATAATTGTCTGTCTTTCCAGATAAAATGCTGCAGAAATTCCTTAAGATTTATCTGGTTCTTTTCTCAGAATTTGTGGTACCACTATATGGAAGAGCTGAAAAGAGCCAGATAAACTTCAAAGTCAAACCTGCTTTAAAAAAAACCTCTTTTAAGATGTATTTTCTATTTAATTCCAGCTTAGAAACAATTTTTAATGAAAAATTCATAGAATCATAGAATTGTTTAGGTTGGAAAAGACCTTTAAGATCATGCAGTCCAACTATTAACCTATCATTACCAAGTCCACCACGAAACCAATTAAGGGTAGAGGAATAATTAATTTCATGTTTCCTGGCTTGGTGGCTGGATTATTTATAATGAAAGTAAAAACTAGGAATCATTAAGATTGGAAAGGCCCTCTAAGATCATCAGTCCAACCATCAACCCAACACCACCATGCCCACTAAACCATGTCCCAAAGTGCCACGTCTACCTGTTTTTTGAATGCTTCCAGGGATGGGGATTCCACCACCTCTCTGGGCAGCCTGTTCCAATGCTTGACCACTCTTTCAGTAAATAAATTTTTCCTAATATCCAATCTAAACCTCCCCTGGCGCAGCTTGAGCCCATTTCCTCTCGTCCTATCGCTAACTACTTGGGAGAAGAGACCAAAACCCACCTCACTACAACCTCCTTTCAGGTAGTTGTAGAGAGTGATAAGGTCTCCCCTCAGCCTCCTCTTCTCTAGGCTAAACAACCCCAGTTCCCTCAGCCGCTCCTCATAAGGCCTGTGCTCCAGACCCTTCACCAGTCTTGTTGCCCTTCTCTGAACATGCTCCAGCACCTCAATGTCTTTCTTGTAGTGAGGGGCCCAATACTGGACACAGTATTCCAGGTGCGGCCTCACCAGCACCGAGTACAGGGGCACAATCACCTCCCTGCTCCTGCTGGCCACACTATTCCTGATACAAGCCAGGATGCTGTTGGCCTTCTTGGCCACCTGGGCACACTGCTGGCTCACGTTCAGCCGGCTGTCAACCAGCACCCCCAGGTCCTTTTCAGCCAGGCAGCTTTCCAGCCACTCTTCCCCAAGCCTGTAGCGTTGCATGGGGTTGTTGTGACCCAAGTGCAGGACCCGGCACTTGGCCTTGTTAAACCTCATACAGTTGGCCTCGGCTCATCGGTCCAGCCTGTCCAGGTCCCTCTGCAGGGCCTTCCTACCCACAAGCAGATCAACCCTCCCACGCAACTTGGTGTCCAGGTCACTGATAAAGATATTAAGACTGGCCCCAAAACAGAGCCCTGGGGAACACCGCTTGTGACTGGTCGCCAACTGGATTTAACTCCATTCACCACAACATTCTAGGCCTGGCTACCCAGCCACTTTTTTACCCAGTGAAGAGTACGCCTGTCCAAGCCATGAGCCGGCAGCTTCTTTAGGAGACTGCTGTGGGAGACTGTGTCAAAGGCTTTCCTGAAGTCCAGGTAGATGACATCCACAGCCTTTCCATCATCCACCAGGCAGTCACCAGGTCATATAAGGAGATCAGGTTGGTCAAGCAGGACCTGCCTTTCATGAACCCATGATGGCTGGGCCCGATCCCCTGGTTGACCTGCACTTGCCTGTTGAGTGCACTCAAGATGAACTGCTCCATAATCTTTCCCGGCACCGAGGTCAGGCTGACAGGCCTGTAGTTCCCCGGGTCCTCCTTCCAGCCCTTCTTGTAGATGGGCGTCACTTTGGCAAGCCTCCAGTCATCAGGGACCTCCCCTGTTAACCAGGACTGCTGAGAGATGATGGAAAGTGGCTTGGCAAGCTCCTCTGCCAGCTCCCTCAGTACTCTCGGGTGGATCCGATCTGGCCCCATAGACTTGTGAGCATCCAGGTGGCATAGCAGGTCGTTAACTGCTTCCTCCTGGATTATGGGGGCTTCATTCTGCTCCCCGTCCCTTTCTGCCAGCTCAGGGGGCTGAGTACCCTGGGGATGATTGGTCTGGCTATTAAAGACAGAGGCAAAGGAGGCATTAAGTACCTCAGCCTTTTCGTCATCCTTGGTGGCAATGTTCCCCGCTGCATCCAATAAAGGATGGAGATTCTCCTTTGCTCTTTTTTTATTGTTGATACTTGTAAAAACATTTTTTATTCTCTCTTACAACAGTGGCCAGATTGAGTTCTTGCTGGGCTTTTGCTTTTCTAATTTCCTCCCTGCATGACCTAACAAGATCCCTGTACTCTTCCTGAGTTGCCTGCCCCTTCTTCCAAAGGTGGTAGACTCTTCTTTTTTCCCTGAGTCCCCGCAAAAGCTCCCTGTTCAGCCAGGCCGGGCGCCTTCCCTGCTGGTTGGTCTTACAGCACATGGGGACAGCCCACTCCTGCGCCCTTAAGGCTTCCTTCTTGAAGAAGGCCCAGCCTTCCTGGACCCCTTTGCCCTTCAGGACTGCCTCCCAAGGGACTTTCCCAACCAGCATCCTGAACAGGCCAAAGTCTGCCCTCTGGAAGTCCATGGTAGTGGTTTTCCTCCCCCTCCTCCTTACGTCACCAAGAATCAAAAACTCTATCATATCACGGTTGGTAAGACCAAGATGGCCTCCGACCACGACATCTCCCACCAGTCCTTCTCTGTTTGCAAACAGCAGGTCAAGCGAGGCACCTCCCCTGGGAGGCTCACATACCAGCTGCATCAGGAAGTTATCTTCCACACACTCCAGGAACCTCAGAGACTGTTGCCTCTCAGCACTGTCGAGCTCTATACAGTCAAAACACTCCCTAACATACAGAGCCACCCCACTGCCTCTCCTTCCTTGCCTATCCCTTCTGAAGAGCTTTTAACCATCCAGTGCAGCACTCCAGTCATGAGAGTCGTCCCACCATGTTTTTGTGATGGTGGCTATGTCATAGCCATCCTGCTGCACAAGGGCTTCCAGCTCCTCCTGTTTGTTGCCCATGCTGCGTGCATTGGTGTAGATACACTTGAGATGGGCTATCGATTTGACCCCCAACATTGCCATGCCGCCCCTGGGCTCCTCTCTAGTGAGCCTGGTTATATCCCCTTCCCTCTTCGAACCTAGATTAAAGCCCTCTCAATGAGTCCCGCCAACTCATGGGCGAGAATCCTTTTTCCCCTTTGGAGACAGCTGAACTCCATCTGTCGCCAGCAGGCCTGGTGCTGTGTAAATCTCCCCGTGATCGAAAAACAAAATTCCACCAATGGCACCAGCCACTGAGCCACTTGTTAATCAGCTGAGCTTTCCTGTTCCTTTTGGCATTCTTCCCTGCCACTGATGGGATATAGGAAAAGACTACCTGTGCTCCCGATTCTGCAACCAATTGTCCCAGTACCCTGAAGTCCCTTTTGATCGCTTTTGGACTTCTCTCCGCAACCTCATCACTGCCATACTAAATCCAAAACACAGCACTACACCAGCTGCTAGGAAGAAAATTAACTCTATCCCAGCCAAAACCAGGACAGTATCCACCCCTTATTCTATACCATCTACATCATGCACAGGTCCCACCCTTTCCAATGCATTCTAATTAGTCACCACAACTTTTCCTGTCTTGATATCTACACACAGATATCATTCCCTTTATCTATGGGCCATTGTCATGAATGCAGGTTTGTGAATCCTGCTGATTATGTCAATTTACTATGAATGAGTGACTTTACACAGTTTGATTTAGTAACAGAATTTACTTGTAGCAAATCACAGAATTTGATAATAATATTTTTAATAGCACTCAATCATCAATGATTAATAAAGTGATTAGACAAAACTGATCAAAACAGTGACTTAGGTACAGATTCAAAGATGGCAAGGTTCACTCTATTACTACATGGAAGTGCATAAAGGAAAATTAAATTACACTGAGTTGGAAGGATTCACAAAGGGATCGCGTATATAGGGGATAAGGAGGACCCTCCCGTTGAGTCACGAGGCTCAGAATGGACCCCCTTGCTTTCTAAACTCCTTCTCAGAGAGGAGTCTAGGTGTGGCTAGGTCCAATCTTAGTCTCAGACGTGGTCAACGGTTTAATAGGAATAAGGATAAGGCAGCAGTATAAGACTCCCTTTGAAATTTAATTGTACATCTACAGACTACTTAAACTGATTCGCACATGCATACACACAAACACGAATGCATATATAAAATAGTATACCTGTTAAAAATTCCCCTCGAGTTCAGTGAAATACTCACGTCTAATGTCTTGGCATTTCTCAACAGGCGAGGGTTGAGCCTCAAGGAGTGAAGGGTTTCAGCCCAGGCTCCACTGTCAGTCTTCGGCAATGGATTTCTGGTTGTAGCAAACTTTCAGAGTTTGCTGGCTCTAAGAGGCATCTCGCTCAGAGGGAGATGCTGATGCAGCCTGCAGCAGTCCAGGAGAGCTCAAAGGGCCTCACTTAGGACTGCTGTTTATAGGATTGTGAGATGATTGATTTTAATCACCAGTAAATTTCCATCCGAGCCACAATTTGTATCGGTGGTTGCTGGAATTCCAGTAATGTTGATAACACCCTGTTTCAAGGGTGTCAGGGGTAGTTGTTTGTTCTTGCTCCCCTTGTTAGCCATAATACAAAGATTTTGATAAGGAGAGGGCCGCTCTCTGCTTCAGCCATGTAGGAGCTTCTAGTACAATTAAGGGGCACTTAACTGACTAACTCACTACACAGAAGCAGCGGACTGGAATTCCTGAGATCCTAAAGCCGTTGAAGAGAAAGAGGAATGGGGGGGCGGGGGGGGGAATGCCATCACAGTCTTTCAGGGCAGGAGAGGTGGTGTGCGGTGTTAGACTGTAGCATGCTGAAGCCAGTTCTGGTTCCATCACCGCTGCACTTTGCTCAGTTTCATCAAAGTTCATTAATCTGGGCAATTCTTACTGTATTACTCTTGATGTGGCATATAGCAACCATAAAAGAGATAAAATACAGTATTATATAGCAAGTAACATCATACCATTCAGTTAATTGACTATTTTCACCCAAAATCAAAAACCCCTGAGGTACACATCAGACTTCTCCATCCTTTTGGATCACCCACCAAGTGCACCCAGGTCCTTGAGCAAAAGCAATCCCACGAATGGGTTTGCCTTTGCCAGAGGGGGAAGTAACCCAGACTCTCTTCCCCAGCATATTTGTTATGTGCACTAAAGGGACTTTATCTCCTTCTACAGTACGTAAAAGTTTTGATTGGGCAGGGCAAGCTCGATTGGCAGATCCCCTGGTGTTGACTAACCAGGTGGCTTTGGCTAAATGTGTATCCCAATGTTTGAATGTCCCACCACCCATTGCTCTCAGGGTACGCTTTAACAGTCCATTGTATCATTCGATTTTCCCGGAGGCTGGTGCATGAAAAGGGATGTGATATACCCACTCAATGCCATGCTCTTTGGCCCAGGTGTCTATGAGGTTGTTTCGGAAATGAGTCCCGTTGTCTGACTCAATTCTTTCTGGGGTGCCATGTCGCCACAGGACTTGCTTTTCAAGGCCCAGGATGGTGTTCCGGGCGGTGGCATGGGGCACGGGATATGTTCCCAGCCATCCGGTGGTTGCTTCCACCATGGTGAGCACATAGCGCTTGCCTTGGCGGGTTTGTGGGAGTGTGATATAATCAATGTGCCAGGCCTCCCCATATTTATATTTCAGCCATCGTTCACTATACCCGAGGGGCTTGAACCGCTTGGCTTGATTCATTACAGCACGTTTCACGTTTATGAATAACCTGTGCAACACTGTCCATACTTAAGTCCACCCCTCCATCACGAGCCCATCTAGATGTTGCATCTCTTCCTTGATGGCCTGAGGCATCATGGGCCCACCCAGCTATAAATAATTCACCCTTCTGTTGCCAGTCCAGATCTACCTGAGCCACTGTCATGGTTTAGCCCCAGCCAACAACTAAAGCACCATGCAGCCACTCGCTCAATTCCCCTGCCCCAATGGGATGGGGGTGAGAATTGGAGGAGTAAGAGTGAAAAAAAACACTCCTGGGTTGAGATAAGAACAGTTTAATAATTGAAATAAAATAAAGTAAAATAGTAGTAATAATAATAACAATATAACAATAACAGTAATATTAATATACAAAGCAAGTGATGCACAATGCAATTGCTCACCACCCGCCGACCGATACCCAGACAGCTCCCGAGCAGTGATCGCTGCCCCCCAGCCAACCCCCCCCAGTTTCTATACTGAGCATGACGCCATATGGTATGGAATAGCCCTTTGGGCAGTTTGGATCAACTATTCTGGCTGTGCCCCCTCCCAGTTTCTTGTGCACCTGGCAGAGCATGGGAAGCTGAAAAGTCCTTGACTGGCATAAGCAGTACTTAGCAACAACTAAACCATCAGTGTGTTATCAACATTCTTCTCCTGCTAAATCCAAAACACAGCACTGTGCCTGCTACTAGGAAGAAAATTAACTATCCCAGCCGAAACCAGGTCAAAGTTTCTTGAGACATTTATTTATCCATGCTAGGAAATGTACTTACATGGTTTTAGGAAAAATAAGCCAATATTTTGCTTCATTAAGTTTGGCTTTTTGGTTCTCAAGGTCTTTTAAAGTGCATAAATGTTCAGGTTGCAGCTTAAATTAATCTAAGTAATTAGTAAGTCACAATCTTTTATTAGTTATAAACAAAAACATTTTGAAAAAAGTCTACTGTGTCCTTTCCAGTTGCTTGAGACATTTTACAAATGCAGTCCTCTCGTGGTTTAGCCCCAGCCAGCAACTAAGCACCACGCAGCCGCTCGCTCACTCCCCCTACCCCGATGGGATGGGGGAGAGAATCGGAGGAGTAAGAGTGAGAAACACTCCTGGGTTGAGATAAGAACAGTTTAATAATTGAAATAAAGTAAAATAGTAATGCTAATAGTAACAGTATAATAATGATAATAATAATAATGATACACGAAGCAAGTGATGCACAATGCAATTGCTCACCACCCGCCGACCGATACCCAGACAGTTCCCGAGCAGCGATCGCTGCTCCCTGGCCACCCCCCCCCCCCAGTTTATATACTGAGCATGATGTCATATGATATGGAATAGCCCTTTGGGCAGTTTGGATCAACTATTCTGGCTGTGCCCCCTCCCAGTTTCTTGTGCGCCTGGCAGAGCATGGGAAGCTGAAAAAGTCCTTGACTAGCATAAGCAGTACTCAGCAACAACTAAAAACATCAGCGTGTTATCAACATTCTTCTCCTACTAAATCCAAAACACAGCACTATGCCTGCTGCTAGGAAGAAAATTAACTCTATCCCAGCCAAAACCAGGAGAAGTCCAAAACAAAGAACTCAATAATATCTAATTTTCTTACATTTAAATCATAAGTTTGAGATAACTTCATTTGTTAATCAGTTAATCAGTTATGATATAAATAAAAAAAAGTATTTTTGCATTGAGGAGGCTTCTTTTGATCTGCTTTTTAATTCGGGAGATTCTAAGGTGTTCTAATATGCCTTTATATGGTTGTTGATCAGGATTTTTTTTTTATGAAATGCAAACTGATTTTATCTTACATTCAGACAATATAGAATCATTAGTTTTATGTCCTAGTACTAAAACCTAATAGTTTTCCAAATATAACTCTCAGCTGTTAAACACATCACTTCTCCTTCAAACACTTTTAATGTGTCAGGCTTTTTTTTTTTCTCTTGTTGAAATAATGGGTGTTTGAAATAAAATGGCAAGTTAGTTACTGCTCCTGTGCTAAACAAAGCAGACTGAATTCATAAACCTCTTCAGTCAAAGGTGGCATGTCATTAAAAACATGGTACCAAAAACGATTCTTAGCTGGGATTTCAGCTGAATCACAGCAATGCTCATCTCCAGGCTTGCTGCACAGAGCTACTGCTACAGTGGAGGGGAGGGAGGATGGGTGTGTTTTGTGTGTGCGCATGTGTGCATGCAATACTGAACCATGGGAGCAGTGTGGAGAAAGGGAACTTTGTAAAGAGGGACTTGAATGTTTTGAGGGAAGCCTCTTAGACTGTTTTTCCAGCTTTGTGATCACCTACATGTACAGGCTTAATTTATTTCACAACCCAGAAGAACATTAGTTCTTGTTTTATCCCTCAGGGCACAAACAATGCTCTGTATGCTTGCAATGATGCTAATGCTGTGTTAGCTGCAGAGTTTGTTCTCTGAAAATAGACAATCTGAATTTCTGATGTCTTTTGCCTTGTTTTTCTTGAAGTCATCTTGTTTCACCTTATATACATACATTTAGGGGCCTTTGAATTTGGTTAGGGGACCCCATTTTCTAAACCTTGAAGCTGAGACAATCTTTTTGTGGCTGGCTGAGAGCAAGCTCGCTCAGGCTGGGAAGTTACCTTAACTAGGTGCTGTTCTCATCAGCTC
Source organism: Pelecanus crispus (assembly GCF_030463565.1). NCBI lineage: Eukaryota > Metazoa > Chordata > Aves > Pelecaniformes > Pelecanidae > Pelecanus > Pelecanus crispus. The sequence continues at coordinate 4,289,006 of NC_134675.1, forward strand.
TACTCTCATTTCTTTTAGAGGGGAAATCTTTCAGCCTGTGTCAGTAGGAGGTTCACATGGAAAGTCATGTATTATTCTTCACAAATAGCACAATCATATCAGTTCTCAACACTTAAGCATATAGGGCAGGGACAAGCAAGCAACCAAGTGACTGCTGCTTAAAAGCAGTTCAAGGTAATACATTTTATTTTCATTTGCAACAAGCTAAGAGTTTATGTGTGTCAGCTAATGCAATTAAAGCAGATTAATAGTAACTTATTAAGCTGCACTAACTTGATTGCTTCCAGTCATGTGTGCACACCCACTCATTAATTTTCTGTAACCTGAACAGAAAACAAAACTACCATTTGGTCAACGATGCTTGTTTGTTTTACAGCCATGCTTAGAACTAAATGATGATTTCTGTTGTATGAACAGTCCAACGACAGCACCGCTGAATTGGCCTTGACTCTTCTGATTGAGTTCAGCTCTTTTCTGGTTCTAAGTCCTACATCCTCTGGCTTAATACAGCCCCTCCTTCAACATACAAACCAAGCTCCTGCACTGCAGTAGCTTCTTTTCCCTTGCCATCGCCTCAGTGACCCTCAGGCAGACTGCCTTCTGATTTTAGAAGGAAAACCACGTACACCAGTGAAACACCCTGGCAAGTCCACGCTCTGTTTCTCTTTAGGACTGAATAATTCTGTCAGACTTACTGCAAGTCAGTTGCTCAGAGTTGTCCACCATACTTCTGTCATCCAAATGGTCTTCTGTATAATGGTAGGATTAAAGCCTTGACACTTGGTGGCTGTTTGAGGCAATATGATAAAGGTGATTTCTTGAGTTTTCCTGTGGTTTCATATCTTGCACATCATGCTGGCATCCTTCTGTGATAGTCCACTACAACAGTACCTACATGATTTCCTCGGGCAGATTACCCAAGTCAGATGTGTGAGTGCAGTCCCTTCACAAAACATTTAAGCTTCCTGAGCAAGGAAATAGCTGGACACAAGAGGCCTGGATCTTCCTTGAATTCTTCCAAAAGTGCTATGATACCCTCATGGGAGATGGAAGAAGCCTGATAGCATTCCTATAGCATATTATACAGAATGGGGAAAAATAGCAATACTTCCCATTCTTTGAGTTAGTCAGTTGATTCTGATTCCAGCCCATACAGCAATCCTGATTCAAGTTTCTGGATTTGATGGGTCTTGGTTCAGAACACCATCGCTGAGATGTAGTTATCTGCCCTTGCCAACCAGCAAAGCCTCTTGTTTCTAGTCTGCTCAAAAGCACAGGTGCTATGATATGATGTGGGTGATACACACGGTAGAGGCACACAGTTAACCAGATAATACATCCTGATAACGCCTGGATGTAAAGAATAACAAGAAGGGCTTCTACAGGTATGTCAGCCAGAAAAGGAAGGCTAAAGAAAGCGTACCCCCCTTGATGAACAAGAAAGGCAAACTTGTATCAACGGACGAGGAGAAGGCTGAGGTACTCAACAACTTCTTTGCTTTGGTCTTCACCGGCAAACTCTCTCCTCACCCCTCCCAAACCGATGGACCAAACGATGGGGACCAGGGGGGTAAAGCCCCTCCCACTGTAAGGGAAGATCAGGTTTGAGACCACCTGAAGAACATCAATGTACACAAGTCTATGGGACCTGATGAGATGAATCCCAGAGTCCTGAGGGAATTGGCTGATGTAGTTGCCAAGCCACCCTCCATGATATTTGAAAAGTCAAGGCAGTCAGGTGAAGTCCCTGGTGAGTGGAAGAAGGGGAATGTTGTGCCCATTTTTAAAAAGGGAAGAAAGGAGGACCCTGGGAACTACCGACCTGTCAGCCTCACCTCTGTGCCTGGGAAGATCATGGAACAGATCCTCCTAGGATCATAGAATTATAGAATGCTTTGGGTTGGAAGGGACCTTTAGAGGTCATCTAGCCCAACCCCCCTGCAGTGAGCAGGGACAGCTTTAACTAGATCAGGTTGCTCAGAGCCCCATCCAACCTGACCTTGAATGTTGCCAGGGATGGGGCCTCTACCACCTCTCTGGGCAACCTGTTCCAGTGCTTGACCACCCTCACTGTAAAAAATTTCATTCTTATATCCAGTCTAAATCTATTCTTCTTTAGTTTAAATCCATTATTCCTTGTCCTGTCACAACCGACCTTGCTAAAAAGATTCTCCCCATCCTTCCTGTAGGCCCCCTTTAAGTACTGAAAGGCTGCAATAAGGTCTCCTCGCAGCCTTCTCTTCTCCAGGCTGAACAATCCCAACTCTCTCAGCCTGGCCTCATAGGAGAGGTGCTCCAGCCCTCAGATCATTTTGGTGGCCCTCTTCTGGACCCAATCCAGCAGGTCCATGTCCTTCTTGGGCTGAGGGCTCCAGAGCTAGACGCAGTACTCCAGATGAGGTCTCACCAGAGCAGAGTAGAGGGGCAGAATCACCTCCCTCGACCTGCTGGCCACGCTGCTTTTGATGCAGCCCAGGATACGGTTGGCTTTCTGGGCTGCAAGCGCACATTGCCGGCTCATGTCCAGCTTTTCATCCACCAGTACACCCAAGTCCTTCTCCGCAGGGCTGCTCTCAATCCCTTCATCCCCCAGCCTGTACTGATATTGGGGGTTGCCCCGTCCCAGGTGCAGGACCTTGCACTTGGCCTTGTTGAACCTCATGAGGTTCACACAGGCCCACCTCTCCAGCTTGTCCAGGTCCCTCTGGATGACATCTCGTCCTCCTGGCGTGTCAACCGCACCACTCAGCTTGGTGTTGTCTGCAAACTTGCTGAGGGTGCACTCGATCCCACTGCCTATGTCATTGATGAAGATGTTAAATAGCACTGGTCCCAGTACGGACCCCTGAGGGACCCCACTTGTCACTGGTCCCCATGTGGACATCGAGCCATTGACCACGACCCTCTGGATGCGACCATCCAGCCAATTCCTTATCCATCGAACAGTCCACCCATCAAATCCATATCTCCCCAATTTAGAGAGAAGGATGTTGTGGGGGACTGTGTCAAAGGCTTTACAGAAGTCCAGATTGATGACATCCATTGCTTTTCCCTTGTCCACTGATGCAGTCACTCCTTCATAGAAAGCCACTAGGTTGGTCAGGCAAGACTTGCCCTTGGTGAAGCCGTGCTGGCTGTCTCAAATCACCTCCCTGCCCTCCATGTGCTTGAGCATAGCTTCTAGGAGGATCTGTTCCATGATCTTCCCAGGCACAGAGGTGAGGCTGACAGGTCAATAGTTCCCAGGGTCCTCCTTTCTTCCCTTTTTAAAAATGGGCACAACATTCCCCTTCTTCCAGTCAGCAGGGACTTCACCTGACTGCCATGACTTTTCAAATATCATGGAGAGTGGCTTGGCAACTACATCAGCCAATTCCCTCAGGACTCTGGGATGCATCTCATCAGGTCCCATAGACTTGTGTACATTGAGGTTCCTCAGGTGGTCTCAAACCTGATCTTCCCTTACAGTGGGAGGGGCTTTACCCCCCTGGTCCCCATCTTTTGGTCCATCGGTTTGGGAGGGGTGAGGAGAGAGGTTGCCGGTGAAGACCGAGGCAAAGAAGTTGTTGAGTACCTCAGCCTTCTCCTCGTCTGTTGATACTAGGTAGCCATTCTTGTTCATCAAGAGGGGTACGCTTTCTTTAACCTTCCTTTTCTGGTTGATATACCTGTAGAAGCCCTTCTTGTTATTCTTTACATCCCTTGCCAAATTCAGCTCCAGCCGCGCCTTGGCCTTCCTGACCCCCTCCCTACACAACTGGGCAGTTTCCCTGTATTCCCCCCAGGACACCTGTCCCTGCTTCCACTGCCTGTGCAGTTCCCTCTTACTCTTTAGTTTGACCAGCAGGTCTCGACTCAGCCATGCTGGTCTCTTCCCTTCCCTGCCTGATTTCTAACACTTGGGGACTGATAGCTCTTGTGCTCTATGGAAGGTGTCCTTAAAGATCTGCCAACTCTGTTCCATTCCCCTGTCCCTGAGGAACCCAGGGGGTCCTTCTGACTAACTCCTTGAAGAGCTGGAAGTTTGCTTTCCTAAAATTTAGGGTCCTGACTGTATTCCTCGCTTTTCCCATGTCCCTCAGGAGCGTGAACTCCACCAATGCGTGATCACTGCAGCCCAAGCTGCCTCCAGTCTTGACATCACCGATGAGCTCAGTTGCATTGTCCTTAGAGCACAGCTTCTGCTGACTAGTATCATTACATGATATTTCCATTACTATATGAGTGCAATCTAGAATCAGATTTCATTGCTGCTAAAATCAGAATCTGAGCAACGCACATATTTTCAGCATACGTAGTTCATATGTTTCTTATGTGTTTATTTGGCTTCACCTATAAAATGTTATTGGGGCAGAAAAAAAAATCCTGGCAATTAGGGTAAATGATCACCTTACTCTCTGTTCTTCATTTGTGGTTTTGCATGTGGTATATTTGTGTTCCAGCATATGTGCAAGCAAAACACAAATGTCTCATTTAAGCTGTTTTTATAGCATGTTATTGAACAGTAAGTCTGAATCAGCCTTGTATACAGAAATGAGTGGATGTCATGTTTAATCCAAATTTAGATGTTTACACTGAAAAAGGGGTCTGCAGTAGGTTTTCTGGTTCAAATAGAAGACTACTTTCATGTTCATCTTCTTTCATATTTTGTACATTGTGTGTAGACAGTATGGATTTTCCCTTGCTTTTATGTTTGATATGTTTCTATTAAAAAAAAAATCCCAAACCAAAAAAAAACCCAAAAACCAAAAAAAGCTGAAATGCAACTCTGTGAAAATGGACTCAATTCTTACATGATGTGACAAAAGGCTTAGTTCTTGCTGCAGAGCACAGTGCAGGGTTACCAGACAGCTACTGTCCCCTAGGGCTTTTCTGTTGGTAGCTTTATTCTTTCAAATACGCTATGTCCCAATTTTGTAGCCAGAGAATCCAACGCAGACTATGCCAGTTGGCTTTAAAGCCTGACCTGCATTCTCAGCCAGTACTTATCCTGGGGAGATAAGTGAGTTTTTCATTCAAATGGAGGAGTGTGGCAAAACAGTATGATCGTGCTTTAAAATGATACAGTGTGTCAAGATTCTTTCGACTACTCTTATAATTCATGCTGTACAAATTGTATAAAGATTAACCAGGAATTTTATTTTGACCATATCTTGTCCATGTCAAGGTATGTGCCAAGTTGGTGTAAATATGTTTTGTACATTTCCCCCCTCTGTTTAGACAGTGCTTTTATTTATCATGTTTATGTATCCCATCTGCAATACATGTCTTCAAGATCACTCATTTGGTGTTCTTCACATGTGTCTAGAAAGTCTTAATCTGAGTTTACTGTGGCCTTTATGAAGACAAACCTTATTCAGGACTTTCCCTGCAAGCTCCACACTGGCAAGTGCAGACTCACATTTCTAGTGGTCTCTAAGGCCTGGGACTCACATCCCCTTAATGGATATCTTGACTTTTTTGTGATCATGCTAAAAAAACACCCTTTCTTTTTTAACTGTATCCTAGCAGGTCTGCATAATGTATCATAGGCTGTTCAAGTATGTCCCATAGGAAAGGTTAGGAAGAAAAACCCAGAAAATTGCAGAAGGCCAAGCTTCATCACTTTAACATGGTAAATAACATGTGATGCTTTATATAATCTTGGGTCTGCTAATGGAAATTTGGCCTGTGTTTTATGTAACACTGATTCATCTCATGTGGACTGTTACGTACTTTAGCAGTCTTTTTTGGTAGTGGTGAATTTGATCATTTTAAATTTTGGGGCTATGTGAAAATTATTCTGCTTTCAAATCTGTCTTTCCTTTGAAAAATGAACATGTGAACAAGTATGCCAGGCATTCTAGTTAATGTAGTCTAATACTGATGTGAACAGTTTCTTCTACCTTGAAGGTTAACAGCTCTGTCTATATTTAGAAGCTTGTGATATATTGCACAGGGTTTACACTCCCTCTTGCTGCTTCTGTATATAGATGTGTGGCACTATCCTGTCCAGAATCCAGACAGAATCACCTATCAGCTTCCATATCATCTGCAAAGAAAACAGCAGGACACTCATACATTGTAGTGTTTTACTACACCGCAGTACACTGTGGATCAATGTCACTTTGATTAAATCATATGTTCTTGCTTTTCTGTACAAAGAATAACACAGCCGCTTTAGACATACCTGCTCCCTTTTTGAGCACTCACCTTTTCCAGATTTCCTGACCCAATGTGGATAAAAGATTACTCACCACACTATGCAATTGCTTTTCTGTCCAAGTGGGTCTGGCACATGCTAAACTGCTTTTTGAAAGCTGTGGATATCTGTACTTTCAGTATGACACTTTCATCAATATAATGACAATTCCTGTAATTGTTGCTCCTGACACAAGGGGCATTTAAAAAGTGAAAATGAAATCCTGTATTGGTTTCAGTGCATTAATTTAATATAAAAAAAACCCAATCTATAGTATTTTATCAGTGTTTTCAAGTGAAATGCAGTCTAGCAAGAGCTCAAGCAGAATGAAGTTTGAAAGTTAGAGGAGTGGGGTGACGCTATTTTACAGAAGAAAAAAAAAAACACTCCAGGGAAGAAGGCCCATAAACATGTACTTGCTGCATTGTAGAAGTGCCTCAGCATTCAAGGGGTGGCAAACAGGGGCACTGAGTGGGAAGAAAAGCAAGAAAGTACCACCTCCAGTAAGGAAGCCCACAAGAGATGGTGAGAAGAAGGATGTGGTGGATTGAGCTTGGCTGGACGCCAGGTGCCCACCACAGCTGCTCTATCACTCCCCGTCCTCAGCTGGACAGGGGAGAGAAAATATAACAAAAAGCTCATGGGTGGAGATAAGGACAGGGAGAGATCACTTAGCAATTACCGTCACAGGCAAAACAGACTCGACTTGGGAAATTAAATTTATTACCAATCTAAATCACAGCAGGATAATGAGAAATAGGAACAATCTTAAAACACCTTCCCCCCACCCCTCCCTTCTTCCTGGGCTCAACTTCACTCCCAATTTTCTCTACATCCTCCCCCCGAGCAGCACAAGGGGATGGGGAATGGGGGTTGCGGTCAGTTCATCACACATTGTCTCTGCCGCTCCTTCCTCCTCACACTCTTCCCCTGCTCCAGTGTGGGGTCCCTCCCACGGGAGACAGTCCTTCACAAACTTCTCCAATGTGGATCCTTCACACGGGCTACAGTTCTTCACAAACTGCTCCAGTGTGGGTCCCTTCCATGGGGTGCAGTCCTTCAGAAGCAGACTGCTCCAGCGTGGGTCCCCCACAGGGTCACAAGTCCTGCCAGCAAACCTGCTCCAGTGTGGGCTCCTCTCTCTCTCCATGGGGCCAGAGGTCCTGCCAGGAGCCTGCTCCAGCGCAGGCTTCCCACGGGGTCACAGCCTCCTTTGGGCACATCCACCTGCTCCAGCGTGGGGTCCCCCACGGGCTGCAGGTGGATATCTGCTCCACTGATAACCTCCATGGGCTGCAGGGGGACAGCCTGCCTCACCATGGTCTTCACCAGGGGCTGCAGGGGAATCGCTGCTCTGGCACCTGGAGCACCTCCTCCCCCTCCTTCTTCACTGACCTTGGTGTCTGCAGAGTTGTTTCTCTCACATATTCTCACTTCTCTCTCTTCAGCTGCAATTGCTGTTGCGCAGGTTTTTTCCCCCCTTCTTAAATATGTTATCACAGAGGTGCTACCACTCTCGCTGATTGGCTCGGCCTTGGCCAGCGGCGGGTCCATCTTGGAGCCCGCTGGCACTGGCTTTGTCGGACTTGGGGGAAGCTTCTGGCATCTTCTCACAGAATCCCTGTAGCCCCCCCGCTATCAAAACCTTGCCACGTAAACCAAATACAAACATCCTGTTTTCATAGTTTTGCCAATGTACGTTTTGACAGTTAATAACTATGTTGTAAAAGTTGCCTGGGAATTTGAAGCACTGAAGAATATTTTCTGCATTTGTGACATATGTTGGGCATTCAGAGTGTTTGCCACTGATACATGTTTCTGACACTGGAAAGAACTAGGTCTCCTCTGTCTGGTTTATTTAAAGGTGTCATGGTTTAGCCCCTGTTGGCAACCAAGCACCACACAGCCGCTTGCTCACCCTCCCCCCCAGTGGGATGGGGGAGAGAATCGGAAGGGCAAAAGTAAGAAGACTCATGAGTTGAGATAAGGACAGCTTAATAATTGAAATAAAATAATAATAGTAATAAAAATTTTAATGAAAAGGAGAACAACAAGAGAGAGAAACAAAACCCAGGAAAACAAAAAAACAAGTGATGCAACTGCTCAACACCCACTGACCGATGCCCAGCCAGTCCCCAAGCAGTGATCACTGCCCCCCGGCCAACTCCCTGCAGTTTATATACTGAGCATGACATCATATGGTCACATTATTCTCACCTGTCCTGGTTTCAGCTGGGATAGAGTTAATTTTCTTCCTAGTAGCAGGCATAGTGCTGTGTTTTGGAGTTAGTAGGAGAAGAATGTTGATAACACACTGATGTTTTAGTTGTTGCTGAGTACTGCTTATGCTAGTCAAGGACTTTTCAGCTTCCCATGCTCTGCCAGGTGCACAAGAAGCTGGAAGGGGGCACAGCCAGGACAGCTGACCCAAACTGACCAAAGGGCTATTCCATACCAAATGACGTCATGGTCATCCGAGTTGGCATACGATGCTGGTGTACTCCGTACCACCTTCCGCCACATGGGTCGTGTGCACTGGACTTCATCTGGATCTTTGGGTAACTGCTCATTGTTCAGGTCACCACAAATCACCTCCAGCACACCTAATTCCCTCAGTTACTGGATACCTCTCTCCATGGTGGTCCATTTGCCTAGGTGATATATAACATCTTCCTTCAAGGGATATCTTTCCTTCATACCTGACAGTAGTCGCCTCCAGAGGGTAAGGGTTTGTGCTCCTTTTTCAATCACGTGGTGTGAGTGAGGTTGCCACAAGCAACAGCACACACTCAGTTACACCCCCTATAGCTACAGAAGTGAGAGTCAGTTTGAAGGTTTTACTAGGTTTTTATTAATTCTGTGATGCGCTGCTCAGTCATCTGCAGTTTCTCACCCATCTGGTGCTCAGAAACTTGCTGATAACTCTTAATGTGATCTCTTTCAGTATTTTCACTTCCATCCTTTGGGATGAAATCACTGCAGATCTGTCCTGTGCAGTCACTTGTCCAACAAGCAGCGCAGATACCGTCTGGTTCATCAGCCATCCCATAGATGTGCCAGGCAATTGGTCAATAATTAAGTTGATATTTGTTTTTCAAATAATCTGTAAAGCATTTGTAGTGAATAACTGTTGAAGAATAAAACTGGAGTTTCCTACAGTGCATTGTAAAACCTAATTTTCTTTCCGTTAAAGCAGTAGCAGTGAGGTAAGCTTTCAATAATATCTAACTTACAACTCTGCTCATTTTTTCAGACATGGAGATGACTTGATTGTGACACCATTTGCTCAGGTAGGCACAATTTTGTCATATTTCTCTCACGATCTCACAATTTAAAGGCCAAATGGCCAAACCAGTTGTTTTCCATTGTTAATATTATATATGTTTACTTGACACAGGAAAAAACTGTCTAAACAGAAAAGTCATAAACCTCCCACTGTTATCTATACCTCTCTTTTTAATGCTTTTTGATTATCTGAAAAGTTGAAGTGCAACAACATGATAAACACCTTCGACTGATCTCTTTTCAAATACTGTAGCACAGTCATGATGAAGACAAATCTGTGCTCTCTGTTATTGTACTGCTTCTTATAATTACGATTTCTCCTTTTGAGCATCTTTTATGCATTCAATACAAGGTAATTTTTAGATGCAAGATAAGTTCTACCCAGAATATTTATGTTCCTTTACAAAATCATATCTATTTGTTTGATTTTTCTATTCAGATTCTGTGTTTTATAAAATATCAATTCTGTAGAATTTAGATCGAAACTCCACAATTTTTAGCAATAGAGCTGTCTTGTCATGTATGAAAAGTTAACACTGATATTCCTTGAACCCATGATGATAGGTTTTACCCTGTAATGTAGGAATGAAAGTTAATTCAGTGTAACTGCAGGGGAAAAAATAAATCTGGAAGTCATATGTGACTGAAGGTGAATTGAAAGAGAAAGGTTGAGTCACACAGCAGTCTCAAATAAGAATAAGGTGTCCAACTTAAGTCTGAATATGCAGGTTGCTTTGGTCTAATGCTCAGTTGTTAAAACAATTAATATTCATTTAATAGGTTATTACATATTTAATTATATTGTAAACAAACAGATACAGTGTTTATAAGACACTGGCTGATCAAATCCTTAATACGAAGAATACCTTCATCTTTTATTAACAGAGAAAAGATTAAGCCCAGGCCTTTTCTAAGAATACTTTAAGATCTCTCAAACGGTAAATATACTTCAACAATGATGAAAGAGAAGAAATTACAGGAAAAACAAGAGAAAAAAAAAAGTAAAATCACTTCTGGTTTTAGTTCCTCAGGAAACATAAAAAGCCTGACTCTCATGCACAGAAAAAATACAAATTGTATGGCAGTCAAATGATCCAATAATATTTACTATAGTTGAGTTCATGTTAATCATAATTTGAATTTCTATTACAAATTATACCACATAGATAAGACAGGTTACAGTATGCCTAGAAAAACAGTAAATATTACACCACATTTATGATTTTTTTTTTCCTTGGACAAAACACACTATTTGTTTCAAGGGCATTTTGGTTTTCTCATTGGCATAGATAGACATGCTTCAGCAATTAGAGCAGGAGCAGTTGAATGTTAATTCTACTTGCACCAAGGTGCCGTAATTGATTATTTGAATGCTTTTACTATTTCAATGCAAAACCCTGTTAGCAGTGGTTTAAATCAACCTGTCTTCATTTACATTGAACAAGAGAAAGAGTACTCACAGGGTGAGTTATCACGTTACATTCCCTGACACAAGGGGAATTGAGATGCAGTTGAGAGTGCGTGTCTGTTGTGGTTTAACCTGGCAGGCAGCTAAACACCACACAGCTGTTCGCTCACTCTCCCCCTTCCCGGTGGGATGGGGGAGAGAATCGGAAAAAAAAACAGTTAAATTCGTGGGTTGAGATAAAGACAGTTTAATAGGACAGAAAAAGAAGGGAAAATAATAATAATAATATACAAAATAAGTGATGCACAATGCAATTGCTCACCACCTGCTGACCAATACCCAGCCAGACCCCAAGCAGCGACTGCTACCCCCCAGCCAAACCCCCCCCCCCCCCGGTTTAGAGGGGAAGTGACATCTGATTAGAATCTTATCTAAAAATGATTTGAATATGCAAAAGCCTATCTCCCACTGGGGCCTGCTCACAGACTACATCTGCAGCTAAGCTCAGGGCCCGTCCCTCTGAGTTACATTAGCAGTATTAGGACTCAGGACTTCAGAAATTGGACCCCATGTGCCAGTACAATGTCTACACACCATACAAACCACCCTTTTAATATCTTCTTAGAGCAATATTTCATTATGTAGATGCATTTGTGTGTTGCAAACAGCCAAGGCACCGTTTTGATCCATTTGGGGCTTCCTGGTGGCATGGCATGTGGAACACATGTTCCAGTTATTTCAAACTGTCCGTATTTTCTTCAATTGATCAGGAGGCTTGTTTCATCTGATTGTGAGCCACCTGGTGGTAATAGTTCCAATTTTACCATTTCAATTACTATTCAGCACATCACCATGGTAGTGCAGTAGCATTTGTTACTGGATGCAGGGTGGTATGCTGTGTCCCCCACATAGAATCTGGCCCCAGGACAAGATAATTGTCCTGGTTTCAGCTGGGATAGAGTTAATTTTCTTCCTAGCAGCAGGCATAGTGCTGTGTTTTGGATTTAGTAGGAGAAGAATGTTGATAACATGCTGATGTTTTTAGTTGTTGCTGAGTACTGCTTATGCTAGTCAAGGACTTTTTCAGCTTCCCATGCTCTGCCAGGCGCACAAGAAGCTGGGAGGGGGCACAGCCAGAATAGTTGATCCAAACTGCCCAAAGGGCTATTCCATACCATATGACGTCATGCTCAGTATATAAACTGGGGGGGGTTGGCCGGGGAGCAGCGACCGCTGCTCGGGAACTGTCTGGGTATCGGTCGTCCGGTGGTGAGCAATTGCATTGTGCATCACTTGCTTTGTATATTATTATTACTATTATTATTATTATTATTATTATATTATTATTATTATTTTACTTTATTTTATTTCAATTATTAAACTATTCTTATCTCAACCCAGGAGTGTTTCTCACTCTTACTCCTCCGATTCTCTCCCCCATCCCATCAGGGTAGGGGGAGTGAGCGAGCGGCTGCGTGGTACTGAGTTGCTGGCTGGGACTAAACCACGACAGTCCTTTTTGGCGCCCAACGTGGGGCACGAAGGGTTTGAGATAAGAACAGATTAACTAGAGTGTATTAAGGAATCTGTTAACAGTTGCCGGTCATGATATTAGTTCGTCTGATCTGTACCATGTTCTTTTCTTGGCTGTGCATGTTAAAGCTTGGTGTTGGTCTGTGCATTGCACTATGCTCTGTAGTGATTAAGGATGTTTTGATTGGGAGGTTCCTTATCAAAATCCTGACCTTGAGCATGGTTTTGTATCTGGGTTTTATACACAAGTCATTACTGTACTTCGGGTACCACCTCATGGAGAGAGTTAGCAATTATACCTTTCCCTCGGAGACGTTTGTTGTGGAGGAACTACAGAATGGCACCTTCATTACCTTATTCTATAATGCTTCCTCCCTCATTACAGAAAGTTTTCAGTATTTTGAACATCCCTGGGCAGTTAAGATACTTCTATTGATACTTCTTGGGAATATTGTTTTGGTTTTGACAAAGGTTAGTAAGCAATTTAAGAATATCATCCAGAGATCTGCCCCAAGGCTGGAGAGTTAGGAGTGGCAGGGTGTGTGGGATCGTATGCGCAAGTACCTAGGGCAGTGGGGACCTCCAGTGTTTTGGAACTTCACCCCTGAACAAGTGCAGAATCCTGAAGAACTAGTAAAGTATTTGGAAGAAGTATGTTCTCACCCTGGCAACTCCAAAGAGACACAACTCATTGCAACATGCTGGGGACTGGCCCATGCTTATAGAGCCCTGTTCAACACTATTCAGTACCCTCAAGGGAAAGAGAGGGTCTCTGGATCTGATGACAAAACAACAGGCACTGTGGCTACTCCAACCACAGCCATGAGCACTGTGGCTACTCCAACCACAGCCACAAGCACTGCAGCTACTCCAACACCCACCACAGGCACTGCGGCTACTCCAACACCCACCACAGGTACTGCAGCCACTCCAACCCCAGTGGCAGGCACTGCGGCTAAACCAGAGAACCAACCTGCGCCGGTATCAGTTGCCCCTATACAGAAGAAAAAATACACGAGGAAATCAGTTCGCTTAGTAAGGGATGAAGATGAACCAGGGCCATCACGAGAACCAGAGGAGGAAGAACCCATAAATGAGATGGTGACCACCCGATCCCTATCCCTGAGTGAGCTGCGAGATATGTGAAAAGATTTCGGTCGTCATCCAGGCGAGCACATCATCACCTGGCTGCTCCGATGCTGGGATAACGGGGCCAGTAGCCTGGATTTAGAGGGTAGGGAAGCCAAGCAGCTGGGATCCCTTTCCAGGGAAGGGGGCATTGACAAAGCAATTGGAAAAGGGGCAAAACCGCTCAGCCTCTGGAGGCGACTTCTGTCAAGCGTGAAGGAAAGGTATCCCTTCAAGGAGGATGTTTTATACCGCCCAAGCAAATGGACCACCGTAGAGAAAGGTATCCAGTACCTGAGGGAATTAGGCGTGCTGGAGGTGATTTACAGTGACCTGAATGATGAACAGTTAACCAAAGACCCAGATGAAGTCAGGTGCACACAATCCATGTGGCGGAAGGTGGTACGGAGCGCACCAGCATCGTATTCCAACTCGTTGGCAATACTAGCCTGGAAAGATGACGAGGCACCAACGGTGGATGAAGTGGCTAGACAACTCCGGGACTACGAAGAAAAGCTCTCTTCCTCCCTACAGGCCTGTGTCTCGGCTGTGGAAAAACTGTCTGAAAAAATGTGCCAAGAGTTCCAACAACTCAGAGAGGATCTGTCCTACTCCCCACCTGCACGGACCAGTGTCTCAGCCATTAGGAGTCAACGTCCCTATGCTCAAGAGAGAGGATATAGAGGATACACACCACGGGGCACCCTGTGGTTTTACCTGCGTGATTATGGAGAGGACATGAGAAAGTGGGATGGAAAACCCACCTCAACCTTAGAGGCACGGGTGCGTGAGTTGCAAGGAAAAACTATTAGAAAAGGCGGTTCTCCCAGGAAAATTGCAGCTCCAGTTTCCAGTGAGCAGTTCCTGAGACAGAGTAAGAGGGCTAATTTTACTTCCGACCTTGATCAGGGGACTTTTGATTCACATTTACAGGAAGTGAACAGCGAATACTGTGACCAGGATTAGAGGGGCCCTGCCTCCAGCCAGGTGGAGGAAAGGGACAACAGGGTTTACTGGACTGTGTGGATTCGATGGCCTGGAACGTCAGACCCACAGGAGTAGAAGGCTCTAGTGGACACTGGTGCACAGTGCACGCTAATGCCATCAAACTATAGAGGGGCAGAACCCATTTGTATTTCTGGAGTGACAGGGGGATCCCAACAGCTAACTGTACTGGAAGCTGAAGTGAGCCTAACTGGGAATGAGTGGCAAAAGCACCCCATTGTGACTGGCCCAGACGCTCCGTGCATCCTTGGCATAGACTACCTCAGGAGAGGGTATTTCAAGGACCCAAAAGGGTACTGGTGGGCTTTTGGTATAGCTGCTTTGGAGACAGAGGAAATTAAACAGTTGTCCACCTTGCCCGGTCTCTCAGAGGACCCTTCGATTGTAGGGTTGCTGAAGGTTGAGGAACAACAGGTGCCGATTGCTACCACAACTGTGCACAGGCGGCAATATCGCACCAACCGAGACTCCCTGATTCCCATCCATAACCTGATTCGTCGACTGGAGAGCCAGGGAGTGATCAGCAAGACTCGCTCACCCTTTAACAGTCCCATATGGCCAGTGCGAAAGTCTAATGGGGAGTGGAGACTAACAGTGGACTATCGTGGCCTGAACAAAGTTACACCACCACTGAGTGCTGCCGTGCCAGACATGCTAGAACTTCAATATGAACTGGAGTCAAAGGCAGCCAAGTGGTATGCCACAATTGATATTGCTAATGCATTTTTCTCCATCCCTTTGGCAGCAGAGTGCAGACCCCAGTTTGCTTTTACCTGGAGGGGTGTTCAGTACACCTGGAACCGACTGCCCCAGGGGTGGAAGCACAGCCCCACCATTTGCCATGGACTGATCCAGACGGCACTGGAACAGGGTGAAGCTCCAGAACATCTGCAGTACATTGATGACATCATTGTGTGGGGCAATACAGCAGAAGAAGTTTTTGAGAAGGGAAAGAAAATAGTCCAAATCCTTCTGAAGGCTGGTTTTGCAATAAAACAGAGTAAGGTCAAGGGGCCTGCACAGGAGATCCAGTTTTTAAGAATAAAATGGCAAGATGGACGTCGTCAGATCCCAATGGATGTGATCAACAAAATAACAGCTATGTCCCCACCAACTAGCAAAAAGGAAACACAAGCTTTCTTAGGCGTTGTGGGTTTTTGGAGAATGCATATTCCAAATTACAGCCAGATCGTAAGCCCTCTCTATCAAGTGACCCGGAAGAAGAACAATTTCAAATGGGGCCCTGAGCAACAACAAGCCTTTGAACAAATTAAAAGGGAGATAGTTCATGCAGTAGCCCTTGGGCCAGTCCGGGCAGGGCAGGATATTACAAATGTGCTCTACACTGCAGCCGGGGAGAATGGCCCTACCTGGAGCCTCTGGCAGAAAGCACCAGGGGAGACTCGAGGTCGACCCCTAGGGTTTTGGAGTCGGGGATACAGAGGATCCGAAGCCCGCTCTACTCCAACTGAGAAAGAGATACTGGCAGCATATGAAGGGGTTCGAGCTGCTTCAGAAGTGGTTCGTACTGAAGCACAGCTCCTGCTGGCACCCCGACTGCCAGTGTTGGGCTGGATGTTCAAAGGGAGGGTCCCCTCTACACATCATGCAACTGATGCTACATGGAGGAAGTGGGTTGCATTGATCACACAACGGCCTCGAATAGGAAACCCCAGTCGCCCAGGAATCTTGGAATTGATCATGGACTGGCCAGAAGGAAAAAACCTTAGAATATCACCAGAGGAGGAGGTGACACGTGCTGAAGAGGTCCCACTGTATAATAAACTGCCAGAAAATGAGAAGCAATATGCCCTGTTCACTGATGGGTCCTGTCGTCTTGTGGGAAAGCATCGGAGGTGGAAAGCTGCTGTATGGAGTCCTATACGACAAGTGGCAGAAACTGCTGAAGGAGAAGGGGAGTCGAGTCAGTTTGCAGAGGTGAAAGCCATCCAGCTGGCTTTAGATATTGCTGAAAGAGAAAAGTGGCCAGTCCTTTATCTCTATACTGACTCATGGATGGTGGCAAATGCCCTGTGGGGGTGGCTGCAGCAATGGAAGCAGAGCAACTGGCAGCGCAGAGGCAAACCAATCTGGGCTGCCGCATTGTGGCAAGATATTGCTGCCCGGGTAGAGAACCTGGCTGTAAAAGTTCGTCATGTAGATGCTCATGTACCTAAGAGTCGGGCCACTGAAGAACATCAAAACAACCAGCAAGTAGATCAGGCTGCTAAGATTGAAGTGGCTCAGGTGGATTTGGACTGGCAACATAAGGGTGAATTATTTATAGCTCGGTGGGCCCATGACGCCTCAGGCCATCAAGGAAGGGATGCAACGTATAAATGGGCTCGTGATCGAGGGGTGGACTTAACTATGGACAGTATTGCACAGGTTATTCATGAGTGTGAAACATGCGCTGCAATCAAGCAAGCCAAGCAGTTCAAACCCCTTGGGTATAGTGAACGATGGCTGAAATATAAATATGGGGAGGCCTGGCAGATTGATTACATCACGCTCCCACAGACCCGCCAAGGCAAGCGCTATGTGCTCACCATGGTGGAAGCAACCACTGGGTGGTTGGAAACATATCCCGTGCCCCATGCCACCGCCCGGAACACCATCCTGGGCCTTGAGAAGCAAGTCCTGTGGCGACATGGCACCCCAGAAAGAATTGAGTCAGACAACGGGACTCATTTCCGAAACAACCTCATAGACACCTGGGCCAAAGAGCATGGCATTGAGTGGGTATATCACATCCCTTATCATGCACCAGCCTCCAGGAAAATCGAGCGATACAATGGATTGTTAAAGACTACCCTGAGAGCAATGGGTGGTGGGACATTCAAACATTGGGATACGCATTTAGCAAAAGCCACCTGGTTAGTCAACACCAGGGGATCTGCCAATCGAGCTGGCCCTGCCCAATCAAAACTTCTACGTACTGTAGAAGGAGATAAAGTTCCTGTAGTGCACATGAAAAATATGCTGGGGAAGACAGTCTGGGCTACTTCCCCCTCTGGCAAAGGCAAACCCATTCGTGGGATTGCTTTTGCTCAAGGACCTGGGTGCACTTGGTGGGTGATGCGAAAGGATGGGGAAGCCCAATGTGTACCTCAAGGGAATTTGATTTTGGGTGAAAGTAGCTAATGAACTGAATTGTATGATATTAATTGTTTTATAATACTGTATGTTATCTCTTAACTGTATGTTATCTCTTAACTGCATGTTAATATAATAATATAGTAGGTTAATATTAAGTATATAATACTGTATATTATGATTGCTCTATGCCACATCAATGGTATTGCAGTAAGAATTGCCCAGCTTAATGAAAATGAACTTTGATGAAACCATGTTGGAATGAGAACTGACTTCAGCATGCAACAGTCCAACACTGCACACCACCTCTCCTGCTCTGAAAGACTGTGATGACAGATGGAACCCAAAGTCATGGGCTAAATGAACTCAATGGACATTTTAGAGGGATGGGCCATAGACGAAGGGAATGATATCTGTGTGTATATCAAGATAGGGAAAGCGGTGGTGATTAATTGGAACACATTGGAAAGGGGAGGGCCTGTGCATGACGTAGATGGTATAGAATAAGGGGTGGATACTGTCCTGGTTTCGGCTGGGATAGAGTTAATTTTCTTCCTAGCAGCAGGCATAGTGCTGTGTTTTGGATTTAGTAGGAGAAGAATGTTGATAACATGCTGATGTTTTTAGTTGTTGCTGAGTACTGCTTATGCTAGTCAAGGACTTTTTCAGCTTCCCATGCTCTGCCAGGTGCACAAGAAACTGGGAGGGGGCACAGCCAGAATAGTTGATCCAAACTGACCAAAGGGCTATTCCATACCATATGACATCATGCTCAGTATATAAACTGGGGGGGGTTGGCCGGGGAGCAGGGACCGCTGCTCGGGAACTGTCTGGGTATCGGTCGTCCGGTGGTGAGCAATTGCATTGTGCATCACTTGCTTTGTATATTATTATTACTATTATTATTATTATATTGTTATTATTATTATTTTACTTTATTTTATTTCAATTATTAAACTGTTCTTATCTCAACCCAGGAGTGTTTCTCACTCTTACTCCTCCGATTCTCTCCCCCATCCCATCGGGGTAGGGGGAGTGAGCGAGCGGCTGCGTGGTACTGAGTTGCTGGCTGGGACTAAACCACGACAATAATTTACTATTTTTACCAGAATGGGATTCTGTAAACTAAAAAAAAAAAAAAAAATCACAAGGATATTATTAGTTGTACTTCCCTATATTGTAATATAATCCAACTGCTGTAATTTAATTATTTGTAGAATTTAGCTTTTCAAAATAAAATAATTTGAGTGATTTGAAATTTAAGGACCAATTCTGTTGCTTTTTATTATCAAAAAAGTTTGATTTTTGTAATTCATTTGCAATTGTTTGTATATAATTTGATTTTGAAATTAATATTATTTACTTAGGGATTGAACCTGAAGAGGTTTGCAGGTGACTGGTTGCTTTTTGCTCACAAATCTAACTCTAGAAACATTAAGCACAAGTAGAACCTCTGTGGACAGAGAAACTGTCACTTAAAGCCAATTATAATTAAAAATTGAAATATTATTTTATATACTTATGCTTGAATATAGTAGATGTATAACTATTAATACTTTTATACAATAAATCAAGTCGTTTAGCTCCAGAATTCACTGCAGCCAATGGACAAAGTTTTTGTTGTCACTTTTACATTCATTGCTATTTCTGTGGGGACCCCTTGCACTTGCAGAAACTGTCAAAGTATGTACATAGTATGCTAAAGGAGCTGAGATGCTGGGCAGATAATGGACATTTTATCCCTGGACCTACAAAACAGTTATCTAACCTGCCAGAAGAACAAATAGAAGGGCATAGAAAACAAACAGTCAAGTCTCCACTTTCTGGAAAAAAGAGGGATTCATAATGTCTCAGACAGTAGAAAAATCTGGTCAATGTGCATAGTGGTGGGCACGGTACAGAGACTCCCTCGCAGCTCTTCAGGGACCCGAGTGTGGGTCCAGGTAGGCTCATTAGCCTCCACTTGTAACTGGCTCCAAGCAACCTTGCAGCTCTTCATACTTCTTTCCCCAGCATCCCAGGTGCTAAATGTCCTGTTATTTCAGATGCAACACGTACCTCAATTAGGTTCATGTTTTCATGTGGCATCGTGCCTAGCCTACTAACCTTTCTGAAACTCAGCCCTGCACAGCAGGTACAGAGTGATTCATTGCAGTCCAGCAGAGGCAGAACTAATAAGCATGGCTGTACCTGAGATGACTCACCAAGGAGTCACTTAGCTACATTTGTACATGCTCCCAATTCTCAGTGCACCTGAATATACAGCCAATTTGAGTCCAACAGGGCTTGAGTAGGAACTTGCATCCAGGAAAACCAACTACATTGTTTCATAGCCTGAGACAGCTCTGGGAGCCACATAGATATGTTTCTGTGGTGCAGTGCTACCTCTGATAATACTAGCACATACAAGCAGTCTCAGTATCCTGGCACACATAGACCGAACCCAGGCAGATTGACCAAAGAGAACTGAAAATTGACTGCAGTCACTAAAATGTGTCTTTCCTTAACATGCCCAACTTTTTTCCTTTTATGCTTTTCTTCTCCTTCCACCTTCAACTCATCCTTTCCTTTTACAATATTTTAATACTTCAGCAGTTTTTCTTTGGATTTTATGTATTCATTTTTGAACTTTTGAACTCCAAGATCTTCTTTCCCCTTCTGCTCACTTCTTGCTGATTTCCATCTATCTATCCATCCAACATCTAAATATAACATTTGTTAGTGTCACTGTACCCTGGGCATGCAAATTTGATGGCATATATAATTATTTTTATTCCGCGCTGAATGTAAAATATGTGAGTTTGCCTCCTGATCTTTGGAAAGGCAAACATAATGAAATTAATATTGTCTAATTAGGCAACAAATGTATTTTTATTATATTAACTCATTTGGGAATTACCTACAATAGCTTGAACTGCCAATTATTATTATCTCCTGAACATTTTCTGTCTGTTACAAGCTTTCATTAAATCCTTCTTTTCTCTCCAGGGGCTATGGAAAGAGGGTTGTATCCTCCTTGACTCAGACCTCTGGAACCCAAATTCCCATTCCCACCTTTGTTATTCCTAGGACAGGTTCACCAGGGAACCAGCCCAGTCTGGGCTGAGAAACAACAATGGGCAACTACTGCAAAGACACATCAGTGATCAGTTTTGCTACCTCCTCCCATTCTCACAAGGATCATAGAATGCTTTAGGTTGGAAGGGACCTTGAGAGATCATCGAGCCCAACCCCCCTGCAGTAAGCAGGGATTGAACCTGTGAACTTGGTGTTATTAGCACCATGCTCTAACCAACTGAGCTAACCCGGCTTCCCGGACTGGTTCTAAATAACTCATGGTTCCTCTCTGACATCAGCTGAACTGCCCCTCCCTAGTCAAAGAGATGTATCCCATTATCCTTACATGGGACAAAAATTGTTGCATTTATCCAACAGCCTTCAGTAGAGAATGCCTACGCCATTTATAACAAGAAGACACTCCTCTACTGCCTCCTCTAGCTGCTGTCTTGCATGAAATTAAGTCCAGAAAGGAAGTACTTAATTTATATCATCTTTCCCAATGTGCAATACTTGTAAGAGCCTGCAGACATTTCCCACCTGCTCAGGTGATACCATCCTCTCATTCTGGCCTTCTGCACTAAGTCCCCAAATGAATTGGGCTCCTTTAAGGAGCCACTTTTGATTTTCCTGCCAGTCTAGACAATCTCATTCCCTTTGTCCATTGAGGTTTGTGGGGGCTGAACTGCAAATGGAAAGTTCTGTAATCATTTCTTATGTATGAAGTATTAGACTTGAATGGGCTATTATCTTCCAAACACTAATGCTTTTATGGTCATTTTTAGAGAACTAAGTAGTATTCTGTGAAAAACTGTCCTCCTCTTCAAGTAAGTCTGTCTTTAAACAAATAATGAGTTGTTTCTGAGGAAAAAAAGAAATAAACTATCACCCTTGTATTACAGACATGTTACTGTTAAATAATGGTCAAAGGCTTCAGACAAACCAACCCTGAAAACCTTTTACAGTTGTTTTGCAATGTCCTTTTCTTTTTCTTTCAGCACAGAAGAATGGACATAAATCAGTCTCACCTGTGCAGAAATTTAGACTGAAACCATTTTGTATGTTCCAGGTGCTGGCCAGCCTGCGTACTGTGCGGAATAACTTTGCTGCATTAACCAATTTACAAGATCGGACACCCACCAAGTGAGTGTCAATTTTTGGCCACTAAACTTTTTGCAGTGATACTTTTTAAATCTAAACTAAGAATACCAATTAGATGTTACAGATTTCAGTCTGTGTCACGAAGCTTGCATAAAACGTGGTGACTAATGACTTGATTAATCCCTTGAAGTTGCTATACTTGATAGCTGAGACAACAGCCCCCTTGCCTACTAATTGCTCTTGCATTGCTGTCTTTGCATAAACTTGGAGTGGTTTTTGTGCAATTTCTATGATTTTCAATAAATTAGTCATATATCAAAGATCATTCAAAGATGATCATTCAGGCAGTGTTAGAGTCTTGCAAATGAACCAAAGTGAGCAGTTACACTCATTGTGAGATACTTGCATGATCTGAGCCTAGAACTCTGCCTAACTAATGACATCCCACTTACCCACAGTAGTTCATGATTATAAACGAAACAATATAAATATGATCTTTCTCCAATTGTGTTACAGCATCACAGTTAACATTAACATTAGTTAAACTGGCAAATTTTGTAGTGGAGTCATTTCCCTCACCAAAAATGTGTGTCTCTAGAACTTAGAAGTAATTAGCATTCCAAAGACAGCTGCCTACCATTGCATATGCAGTGCCACAAAAAGATATTTCCATCCCCCTTGGTTGGCATATGCAGACCCTATGTAGTTCCTGCTTGCAGTCATCCACACATCCCTACGCAGCTGTGTCAGTCCAGCAACTTCTAGCTTTCTTCAATGGGCAAAGCAGTCCACTGAGCTGTTTTCCCAAAATATTATTGAGAAATGTATATGCAGAATAATGTGTGAAATGTGTATGCAAAATAATAAAGTGAAAAGTAATTTAAAAAAATGTATTTTGTGTCAGAGAACATAGGCAGTGCAAACTATGTTAGAATAACAACTATGTATATAGACCAAACTTCAAGCTAAGTACAAGATCTAGGTATGATCAGGCAGGTTTTTAATGAACTTGCAAATTCCTAAAATATTCCTCTCTTGGAGTTCCCAATCTGCAGAGAGATTTCAGGGTCAGCTGTGAATTCCCTTCTACACTAGAAAGAAATATCTGTTCTAAATGAACTTCTTTGGCAATGCCAGTGTATTTCAGCCCCAAATAACTTCCCAAGGAAATGTATTTTCTATTATATTGTTCAAGGATTCAGTCATCTGTGAGTTTATCAGGCTTATACCTTTTTTTCTTTTCTTTTAAACAGACGGTCACCAATGTGTAACCAACCATCTATTAACAAAGCAACTATAACAGGTAAGAGGAATTAATATGACTAAAATTCCTCTGTGAAACCATCATGGATTTCTAAACTTAATATTTATTTATAAAAATGTCTCACTGAAAACCAAATTTTATAATAATAACCTTACATTGTTTCATATCCTTATATCTGTTTTATTAAAGAGAATTGGGTCATGTGATGACTCAAATTGGTGACTTTTGGTGTTATATCATGTTAGCTTTCTGATTTCTGTCTTATTATCCTGGTTTTAAGTTCTTTCCCAAATTGTGTTTTTTTCTTTATATACCAGTGTGTGACTGTGTCATGATTACCTTCATTAGTAACTTTATGCAATGAAATGTAGTAGAAAAAAATTATATGAGGAATACATTGATCTTTCATTTGGGACATGGAGTTCTGTAGCTATACCAAGGCAAAGTCTTGGCATTATAAGCCCTTAGGCAAAACTGACTTTTCTGATTTAGGACTGTAAATTCTATTTCTATAACATTTGCAGGTGCGTAAGAGCAAAATAATTTATTTGTAAAAGACACTATTATTTATAAAGAAACATTAACTTGAAAACAGGACTGAGACTGTAAATTACATGAACACTTTTGAAAATTTTACGGTTTATTATGGTTACCTGTTATGTTTACCCTGGTACTTGGTTATTATTATGGCAACTTGGTCTTGGACATCTTTATGGGAACACACTTTATTTGACTTCATATTTTTTACATCATGTTAATCCACGTGTTCTTACACCATATAATTTTCCAGGTAGCTACATTCTCTGTGATGTATTGGCAGAGTGAAAGAGTATTTGCTTTGCCTCTTACTGAAAGTATACAGACGCTTACTAAACAGGCAATTTATCATTTAAACTGAAAACTGAGTGCTTCCAGAATTTTCAATGTGAAATTTTTTTTCCAGATAGAACTTGGTTTGATTTTTACTGACTCTCTGCAAAGCTCTTGTCTTTTTAATTTCATAATAGGATTGTAACTCAAGGAAGAAATGGTACTTCAGCTCTTTTGAGGAGAAATGTGGCTTTGCCATGTTCAATGATTTCTTTCCTTAGGCTCTGGAATGTGTTAACATCGTTAGTTTGGTTTAATCTATCCTCATTTACCTCTAAAAGACCCAGTCTCAGCAGTTCTGTACTATTTTATTTTCCAAGGAATTCACCATTTAATCTGAGCATTTGTGTGTAGGGCTAATTAGGGAACAGAGAGTTAAATCTTTAAATCTATTCTATACACAGAAAAGTATCCTTAGTTAAGAATGTTCTGCAATCATACTTAAATTCATGGTAATTAAATACATAGGGAGGCGAGACAGATAAACGCATAGATCACTCATGAACTGCTTCTGTTGCCTGTCACAATTATAATCATAATCCTTTGTTAATGTATTCCTTTAAGAGGCAATTTTGGGCATTGTTTTCAGATTGCTTTCCATGAGACATTTCAGTTGTTGATAGATATTACACTTATTTTTAATTGTGGGGTTTGTCTCATAAGAAGTCTGTTATCTTAACCAGAGATAGAGATATTGAAAATCTTTCCTTTGTTCCAAGGGACTAACTTTAGAAAGCTTATAACACAGTAAAATCCCTGGCAGTAAAAGAAAATGTGATATCCAGAAGAGAAGATATGCATGCATGTGAACACACAGCAAATCTACCTTACGTGCTCCCCCACAGTTGTTTGCCTGAGGTCTCCTACTTTTCTCCAGCAGGAGAAGCTGCTCAGACAGCAGGACGCAAGACACACTCTGCTGGAAGTTACTGTTGCTCTTTTTAAATTCCCCCTGATCTGAAGGTTTCTATTCAGTTAATCCCCAGAGTGCACTCTACATGTCAGAAGCAATAAATCATCTGAGGTTTTAATGTTTAGAAGGAAGGTAGTGCAGTCAGTGCTACAACTAATCTAGAAAATGCTTCTGTGCCAAGAAATTTAAAGGAAGCAAGAGAAGGCAAAGAATAGTAAGAATAATTTAATCTAATTCAGTTTAATCTGATTTCTCAGAGATGCTGCTGGAATTGCTGTGCCCAAATTATGCATTGAACTGGGTGAGCTGGGGCCTGTGCGCATTGAAGAAGTGGCTAAAAGACTTTAATGATGTAGAAAAGATATTAAGCCACTATAAAGCATGAAAATGGCTACAATTCATTTTCACTGTTGAATGGAGATTGAGACTGGATACTATTTTGCCTGAACGGGTTTGCCGATTCTTAGTCATAGACTAGTTTTGATATTTCCATAGCAACAAATTTCATGGTATAAGCACAGAAGTATGCATAGGTGCTTTCTTGGGGCATATAAAATCCTAGTAAAACATGTTGCAGTACAGCACTATGCCAAGAAGAAAGATATATTACAAACACTTTTCCTGCTCTTCATAGAATGATTAAAAACCCTTTCTGATGCTACTAAGCTTTTTGAATTCTTCTGGGGAATGTTTCAAATGCAGTTTGTGCAGAGTCCTTCCTGCTGAAAAATCCTCCTGATCATGCTGTTCTCAGAGTTCATGTCATGGAGTATCCAGAGCAATACATCAGACAGGTAGAGCCCCATCACATCATCCACATGGTACAGCTAGCAATCACAGTGAGAACTGATCGCCAGTGTCACAAACTAGGTGACTGGAAGGCACAGTGTCACTAAACTATGTCAATGCTAAACCAGAAACAGACACTTAAGATGGAGGGGTTTTGTTGCTAAGCTTCCTAGAAGAAGTGTCTTTGGGAACACTAACTGAGGAAAGGTTAGATCACAGAAAACAAAAGTGTAGCGAAAGGGAACTACTGCAGAAGATATGGGGAAAAGAATAAGGGAAAGATGAAAAGGGGTTTGGTAAAGCAAAGTATATTGGGTTTGCGTGGCCAGGTTTTGGTAGCAGGGGGGCTACAGGGGTGGCTTCTGTGAGAAGCTTCCCCTATGTCCAATAGAGCCAATGCCAGCTGGCTCCAAGACAGACCCGCTGCTGGCCAAGGCTGAGCCAATCAGTGACGGTGGTAGCACCTCTGGGATAACATATTTAAGAAGGGGGGAAAAAACCCCAAAACACCGGGACACAAACTGCAGCTGGAGTGAGAATATGTGAGAGGAATGACTATGCAGACACCCAGGTCAGTGAAGAAGGAGGGGGAGGAGGTGCTCCAGGCACCGGAGTAGAGATTCCTCTGCAGCCCATGGAGGACCCCACGCCGGAGCAGGTGGATGCCTGAAGGAGGCTGTGACCCCGTAATAACATATTTAAGAAGGGGGAAAAAAACCTGCGCAACAGCAATTGCAACCGAACAGAGAGAAGTGAGAATATGTGAGAGAAACAACTCTGCAGACACCAAGGTCAGTGAAGAAGGAGGGGGAGGAGGTGCTCCAGGTGCCAGAGCAGCGATTCCCCTGCAGCCCCTGGTGAAGACCATGGTGAGGCAGGCTGTCCCCCTGCAGCCCATGGAGGTTATCAGTGGAGCAGATATCCACCTGCAGCCCGTGGGGGACCCCACGCTGGAGCAGGTGGATGTGCCCAAAGGAGGCTGTGACCCCGTGGGAAGCCCACACTGGAGCAGGCTCCTGGCAGGACCTGTGGACCCACAGAGAGAGAGGAGCCCACGCTGGAGCAGGTTTGCTGGCAGGACTTGTGACCCCGTAGGGGACCCACGCTGGAGCAGTCTGCTCCTGAAGGACTGCACCCCGTGGAAGGGACCCACGCTGGAGCGGTTCTTGAAGAACTGTAGCCCGTGGGAAAGAATCACATTGGAGAAGTTTGTGGAGGACTGTCTCCCGTGGGTGGGACCCCACGCTGGAGCAGGGGAAGAGTGTGAGGAGTCCTCCCATCAGGAGGAAGGAGCGGCAGAGACAACGTGTGATGAACTGACCGCAACCCCCATTCCCTGTCCCACTGAGCCGCTCGGGGGGAGGATGTAGAGAATTCAGGGGTGAAGTTGAGCCCAGGAAGAAGGGAGGGGTGGGGGGAAGGTGTTTTAAGAATTATTTTTATTTCTCATTATCCTGCTCTGATTTGATTGGTAATAAATTAAATTAATTTTCCCCAAGTCAAGTCTGTTTTGCTCGTGACGATAATTAGTGAATTATCTCTCCTGTCCTTATCTCGACACACAACCCTTTTGTTATATTTTCTCTCCCCTGTCCAGCTGAGGAGAGGGAGTGATAGAGCAGCTTGGTGGGCACCTTGCATCCAGCCAGGGTCAACCCGCCACACAAAGTGACTAATATAGCAAGATCAAAATTCTCCCATTTAGATGAAAAAGTATTTTTTACTATTTTAAGAATTCATCCTGAGGTATAAATGTGGGAGAAAATGCAGTAGCAAAAAGTAAGAAACTGTGAAATTGAGAAGTGCAGCAGCACAGGAATCAAATGTTCAAACTGTGAGAAGCAGTAGCAACCATGGTGGCCTTTAAAATTTGCAGTGATTTTTCAATGTAAATATATAGCAGCTGATGATCAAAATATGTCCTGTTCTATTCAATATATCCACATGACTTCCTTTTGGAAACTGTGCTGAAAGAAGCCATTTAAATATCAGTGGCATACTTGATCTTCAATATCAGCCAAGTACGCTATAGCATGATGAGTGTTCCTATTGCAGATAAATTAGGGGGTAGGAGGTGGGAGCTCTTCATGTAAGAACAGACTTCTAAGATGGGACTTTTCTTATCTGCTTTAGACATCTAGGATGTAGACATCTATTTTGTCAAGGCTCTTTAGAGTCCTTTTATAGTCAATGTGAATATGCAGACATGCAAATTGACTTTAGATGTCTTCTTTAAAGGGAGATGAATTGCTCCCTAAAAGTGCCATCTCTCTCCTGTGACTGAGACCAGCCTGGGATAACTCCCTGTTTGCTGTACAGTGCTTTCATGTCCAAAAGAATGAGTTTCTGAGCTTCCGTATACTATCACAACTACTGATTATATTACATTACTATTATATTACAAACACAGTGCCAAAGGACCTTTAAGTAAAGACCTGTAAATATAACAAAAAAAGTAATTTAATTTAATCATAAAATAAATCATAATTGCAAAATTGCACTTTTTAGAAGTTATTTACACTTTAAAATTTTGCATCAAAAAGTAACCCAAACCTATTTCATGAGATATTGAAAAATTGCATATATTTTGCTCTAACAAGCTATCAAATACTTCTACATTTCATTTATTAAAACATAGGAAGTGTGTGGCTTAGCATCAAGAAAACCCCTTCAGATATTGTCATGTATACAAAAAACATGGTGATAGAGAAATAAACTGTTTGCAATGATTATGAGGTTATAAATCTAACTGAATTAATTTGCTACTCTATGCTTTTGTTGCTTCTTATTGGACCTGAGTTACACTCTTCACATGCATGGCTCTGCATCTTAAATCCAGCAGAAACCAATATCCTGTTAATTAAATGGAATTTCTTGCATATTTTTCATGGGCTTTGTCCAACACGCTTCATGGTTTGTATTGATTAGCTTCAGGTTTCCCAATTAAGTTTAGGGTTATGAAATGGAATCTACCACTCTTTTGCTATAGATTTTATTTTATTACATTGGAAGTGTAATCAATCATTCTTTAATAATTAAATATTAATTAATTAACAATTAGTCTCCTTTCAGTATGATACACTTAAATATCATTGTGGCAAGCTAAACATCTATATTTGTACAGATCAAACTTCTAAATACAAGCAGCTGGACATAACAAGAAAAAACAAAGGTTACAGATTAAAATAAGTAGGTCACATCATAGGACATTGGGAATAATAGATTATTTTGAGTGGGTATATCTCTATATAACTTTCTCATTCATACCAGTTTTGCAACTGAAAGATTTTAGAATCATAGAATCATAGAATGCTTTGCGTTGGAAGGGACCTTTAGAGGTCATCTAGTCCAACCCCCTGCAGTGAGCAGGGACAGCTTTAACCAGATCAGGTTGCTCAGAGCCCCGTCCAACCTGACCTTGAATGTTTCCAGGGATGGGGCCTCTACCACCTCTCTGGGCAACCTGTTCCAGTGCTTGACCACCCTCATTGTAAAAAATTTCATTCTTATATCCAGTCTAAATCTATTCTTCTTTAGTTTAAATCCATTATTCCTTGTCCTGTCACAACCGACCTTGCTAAAAAGATTCTCCCCATCTTTCCTGTAGGACCCTTTAAGTACTGAAAGGCTGCAATAAGGTCTCCTCGCAGCCTTCTCTTCTCCAGGCTGAACAACCCCAACTCTCTCAGCCTGGCCTCATAGGAGAGGTGCTCCAGCCCTCGGATCATTTTTGTGGCCCTCTTCGGGACCCACTCCAACAGGTCCATGTCCTTCTTGGGCTGAGGGCTCCAGAGCTGGATGCAGTACTCCAGATGGGGTCTCACCAGAGCAGAGTAGAGGGGCAGAATCACCTCCCTCGACCTGCTGGCCACGCTGCTTTTGATGCAGCCCAGGATACGGTTGGCTTTCTGGGCTGCAAGCGCACATTGCCGGCTCATGTCCAACTTTTCATCCACCAGTACACCCAAGTCCTTCTCCGCAGGGCTGCTCTCAATCCCTTCATCCCCCAACCTGTACTGATATTGGGGGTTGCCCCGTCCCAGGTGCAGGACCTTGCACTTGGCCTTGTTGAACCTCATGAGGTTCACACAGGCCCACCTCTCCAGCTTGTCCAGGTCCCTCTGGATGACATCTCGTCCTCCTGGTCTGTCAACCGCACCACTCAGCTTGGTGTTGTCTGCAAACTTGCTGAGGGTGCACTCGATCCCACTGTCTATGTCATTGATGAAGATGTTAAATAGCACCGGTCCCAGTACGGACCCCTGAGGGACCCCACTTGTCACCGGTCTCCATGTGGACATCGAGCCATTGACCACGACCCTCTGGATGCGACCATCCAGCCAATTCCTTATCCACTGAACAGTCCACCCATCAAACCCATATCTCTCCAATTTAGAGAGAAGGATGTTGTGGGGGACTGTGTCAAAGGCTTTACAGAAGTCCAGATTGATGACATCCATTGCTTTTCCCTTGTCCACTGATGCAGTCACTCCTTCATAGAAAGCCACTAGGTTGGTCAGGCAAGACTTGCCCTGGGCGAAGCCGTGCTGGCTGTCTCAAATCACCTCCCTGTCCTCCATGTGCTTGAGCATAGCTTCTAGGAGGATCTGTTCCATGATCTTCCCAGGCACAGAGGTGAGACTGACAGGTCGGTAGTTCCCAGGGTCCTCCTTTCTTCCCTTTTTAAAAATGGGCACAACATTCCCCTTCTTCCAGTCAGCAGGGACTTCACCTGACTGCCATGACTTTTCAAATATCATGGAGAGTGGCTTGGCAACTACATCAGCCAATTCCCTCAGGACTCTGGGATGCATCTCATCAGGTCCCATAGACTTGTGTACATTCAGGTTCTTCAGGTGGTCTCAAACCTGATCTTCCCTTACAGTGGGAGGGGCTTTACCCCCCTGGTCCCCATGTTTTGGTCCATCGATTCGGGAGGGGTGAGGAGAGAGGTTGCCAGTGAAGACCGAGGCAAAGAAGTTGTTGAGTACCTCAGCCTTCTCCTCGTCTGTTGATACTAGGTAGCCATTCTTGTTCATCAAGGGGGGTATGCTTTCTTTAACCTTCCTTTTCTGGCTGACATACCTGTAGAAGCCCTTCTTGTTATTCTTTACATCCCTTGCCAAATTCAGCTCCAGCCGCGCCTTGGCCTTCCTGACCTCCTCCCTACACAACTGGGCAGTTTCCCTGTATTCCCCCCAGGACACCTGTCCCTGCTTCCACTGCCTGTGCAGTTCCCTCTTACTCTTTAGTTTGACCAGCAGGTCTCGACTCAGCCATGCTGGTGTCTTCCCATCCTTGCCTGATTTTTTACACTTGGAGACTGATAGCTCTTGTGCTCTATGGAAGGTGTCCTTAAAGATCTGCCAGCTCTGTTCCGTTCCCCTGTCCCTGAGGACCGTCTCCCAGGGGGTCCTTCTGACTAACTCCTTGAAGAGCTGGAAGTTTGCTTTCCTAAAATTTAGGGTCCTGACTGTACTCCTCGCTTTTCCCATGTCCCTCAGGAGCGTGAACTCCACCAATGCGTGATCACTGCAGCCCAAGCTGCCTCCAGTCTTGACATCACCGATGAGCTCAGTTGCATTGGTGACCATCAGATCCAGTATCGCGTCCCCTCGGGTAGGGGTGTCTATTTCCTGGCTTAGGAAGTTGTCGTCTATGCATTCCAGGAATCTCCTGGATTGCCTACAGCTCGCTGTGTTGCTTTTCCAGCAAATGTCGGGGTGGTTGAAGTCTCCCAGCAGGACAAGAGTCTGCAAGCACGAAGCCTCCCGGAGCTGGAGGAAGAAGGCTTCGTCAGCAGGCTCCCCTTGATCAGGCGGCCTGTAGTAGACACCAACCACAAGGTTCCCTTTGTTGCGTCTGTCTCTGATTCTTACCCATAAGCTTTCGACCTGCTCGTGGCTATTCTTCAGGGACAGCTCTTCACACTGTATTGATTTCTTTACGTAGAGGGCAACGCCTCCACCCCTCCTTCCTCACCTGTCCCTTCTGAAGAGCCTGTAGCCATCAATAGCCACATTCCAGTCGTGGGATTCGTCCCACCAGGTTTCGGTTATGGCAATCAGGTCGTAGCTGCCTAGTAGCACAGCAGCTTCCAACTCCTCCTGTTTGTTCCCCATGCTGCGTGCGTTCGTGTAGAGGCATTTCATCTGGGCTGTTGGCCGTGTCACCTTCTTAGTGGAACATCCCTTGTTTCCCTCGGGGTGTTTCACGAAGGTTTCCTTGTGAGCTCTAACTATCTCAGGAGCCCCCGGCTCATCTCTGCAAGACTTCGACTGTGCTGCAGCATCCCCAGCATGCCTCTGGGCAACAGGTTGAGGGCTCACAGTAGCACCCCGTCCCTCTAACCATTGTGTACCATCCCACAGCTTGTCACAGGCAAGCCTGGTATGTTCCCCCTCCCCCTTCACATGTAGTTTAAAGCCCTGTCAATGAGCCCCACAAGCTCCTGTGCAGACCCTCTTTCCCCTTTGAGAAAGGTGGCTCCCATTTGTCGCCAGCAAGCCTGGTGCCATGTAGGCTGTGCCTTTGTCAAAGAACCCAAAGTTGTGATGGTGGCACCAGCCTTGGAGCCATGTCTTAAGAGATTGGATCCGCCTGTTCCTTCCAATGTCACCTCCCACAACTGGAAGGAGGGAGGAAAAGATAACCTGTGCCCCCCATTCCCTCACTAAGCGTCCCAAGGCCCTGAAGTCTCTTTTAATCACCCTTGGGCTGTGCACTGCAACTTCATCACCACCCACATGGAAGAGCAGTAAGGGGTAGTAGTCCGTGGGCCATACCAGCCTGGGAAGTCTCCTAGTGATATCTCAGACCTGGGCTCCTGCGAGGCAGCAGACTTCCCTATGAGGAGGGTCCACCTGGCATATTGGACCCTCTGTTCCCCTCAGGAGGGAGTCTGCTACAACTATGACCCATCTTTTCTTCCTTGTGGAGGTGGTAGTAATATGGGGGGTAGGTCTTTGTGGTCTTGGTGACTCCTCTGGTGTAGATGGATCGACACCCACATCATCCACTGACTGGTCCTCCACATCTAGAGCCTCAAACCTATTGTGCAGAGGCACCTGGGGAGTCATGGTGGGCAAGGAGAGGGTTCACTTGCCGCCCCGATTGTGGACTTGTTTCCACTCGCTGCTTCCCTCTAAGACCCTGCCTACATCCTGGTGGGGGGAGGATACTGGATCCCTTTGGTCACAGGCTTTTTCTGGAGGCTGTCCCTGGTCAGGTTTCTGGGAGCTCAGAGCATGGTTCCACCAGTCTATCTCTTGCTCAGACTCCGTGATGCTCCATAGCCTGTCTACTTCCTCCCTTAGCTCTGCCACCAAGCCGAGTAGATAGTCCACCTGATCACAGCGCACACAGCTGTTCACTCCGCTGCCATCTGTTCCCAGTGCAAGCTGGTGGCACTCCCTGCAGCCGGAGACCTGGATGGCTGTGTGTTTCCCTGGGAGCTCAGTCTGGGTGGATACAGCCTTCCGCCGGGTGGATACCATGGCCATGCCTAGGCTCCCTCTCACCAGCTGAACTTACCAAACCTACCTCTTGAGCTAGGAGCGGGGGCACTTGGCCTTCCCCGCTTGCCCTGACCGCGCGAACTGCTGCGCGAACTGCTGCGCGAACTGATGCACCGCGCCCTCCTGACGCGCCACACCCTGTTCGCCCGTCCTGGTCGCTGCGCTCCCTGGGGGCTGCTTTTATAGGTGGGGGTTTGGCCGCCGTCACTCCTGGCCCCGCCCACGCTGCGTCAGAGCTGCCCCACGTCAGCAGCTCGCCCTTTCCCGCCCTTCCCCGCTCTAGGCGGGGGGCTGGGCTGCCCGCTCTCGCCCTGCGCTTTTGCTGCCTCAGCGAGGGTGCCCGGTACGAGCGGCCGCTCCGGAGCCCTTCGCCTCGGTGATTTTATTGAATAACAGGATGGAATTAAAATAGAATAAATTCTTGTTCAAAAAGAAGTAACATTCCTGATATGCTTTAAGCTGTTCAAAAGTCTAGAAGGCAAAGTGTTACATACTGTCCTGGTTTCGGCTGGGATAGAGTTAATTTTCTTCCTAGTAGCAGGCATAGTGCTGTGTTTTGGATTTAGTAGGAGAAGAATGTTGATAACACACTGATGGTTTAGTTGTTGCTAAGTACTGCTTATGCTAGTCAAGGACTTTTCAGCTTCCCATGCTCTGCCAGGTGCACAAGAAACTGGGAGGGGGCACAGCCAGGACAGCTGACCCAAACTGCCCAAAGGGCTATTCCATACCCTTATGACATCATGCTCAGTATAGAAACTGGGGAGGGTTGACCAGGGAGCAGCAATCACTGCTCGGGGACTGGCTGGGCGTTGGTTGGCGGGTGGTGAGTGGTTGCATCACTTGTTTTTCCTGGGGTTTATTCCTCATTTTTTTGTTTCCCTTTTCACTACAATTTTATTTTTTTATTATTATTATCTATTTTATTTTATTTCAATTATTAAACTGTTCTTATCTCACCTCACAAGTTTTCTCACTTTTGCTCTTCAGATTCTCTCCCCCATCCAACCGGGGGGGGGAGGGTGAGCGAGGGGCTGTGTGGTGTTTAGTTTCCAGCTGGGGTTAAACCATGACATGTACCCTGCGGACTCTTCCAGGGCCTGACTGGACTGTACAGTGCATCACTACATGGAAGTGTCCTCAATAATCCAAGGGCCTTTTATTCTTTCCTCTGTCTGTGATTCTGCCAGAGTGCAGCAGGGTCTAAAGTAAATGTGAGAACATATGAGTGGACAAAAAAAAAAGGAAAAGATGCATGCCTTACAGAGGTTAATTCACACAATACCGAGGTAATTGCCACTAGCTTGGGAGTGGGTATATGGTATTGAGGGGATCCTAATGCCTATGAGACCAGAGGCTTAAAAATAAAGAATCTTTCAGATTTTTAACAAAAGAAATTTCATAATACAATATCTGTGTCACATTTTAAAATGCTGAAGACTTTAGATTTCATACCCAGATTTAGGCAGAGATACAAAACGTGCCCTATTCAAGACGTAATTGCAGTATATGTATCACTCATCTAGATTTAGTCAGCAGGACTACAGTTATAATGAGAACTTCCCACTCTCACTTAATTTTCCCACTGTATATATTTTTATCTTATTACAGAGAAGTATTCCTATGGTAAACTGCACTGCCAAACTTTTGGCAGAGGCAAGGTAAAATATTGTGAAATCCTTACTCAAGTTGAGTAAAGGGTGCTTTCCTGAAGCACTGGAGGAACCAGACATCCTGTTTTTAAAGGGGGATGTTTTTGATAAAATGGATTTTGATCTTTGTGCAGTACCTTGAATGATATGTAAATATTTTGTTCTTTGTACTTTTGCTTACACCCATACACCTATGGATATTTTGAATGAATTTAACTCACCTCAGACAATTATTTTAATTTCAGGATAAATACCACACATATTTTCAAGTGTGAATGTGTTTTGTAGCATTTTCACATCTTTCAGTCTGTGGTAAATGCCATCTATTATTTGAGAAATTAGCAGATGTGTATCTGCAGACTCCCTGCAGCTTAACAGTATACATCACCAGAGGTTGAATCCAATCATTAGAAGCGCTTTATATGCACAAAAGTCACTGGCACACATATGCCAGTCCACCTCAATTTACTTCCTAGGGGAATATGTTCAATACTTGCATTTAGGACCAGAATTCTTAGTAAGAGTCAGTTAAATGTGTCCTTTTAACTTCTGTGAATGCTTTTGAAATTACCACTTTATTTGAACTATGTGAAGACAGCCATAATCATTACAACTGTTTTCTCAGATAGACCAAAAAAAAGAATAGCACATCGTGTTGTTTGGTGTGGCTTTTATGCTATGTGAAGAGTAGGAGAACAAGAGAGAGGAACTCACAAATTGAAAGAAAACTATGTGGAAGGTTATATACCTATTGTCATGGTTTAACCCCAGCTGACAACTAAGCACCACACAGCCGTTCACTCACTTCCCCCCAGTGGAATGGGGGAGAGCATCAGAACGGTAAAAGTTGGAAAACTTGTGGGTTGAGATAAAAGCAGTTCAATAATTAAAAAGAAATAATACAATAACAACAGCAACAATAATAATAATAAATTGTAAGGAAAAGAGAAAAAAAAAACAAAGAGAGAGGAAAATAAACCCCAAGAAAGACAAGCAATACAAATGAAAACAATTGCTCACCACCAACCAACCGATGCCCAGCCAGTCACCAAGCAGTGGCCCCACCGCCAACCTCCCCCCTAGTTTTATTGCTGAGCATGATGTCATATGGTATGGAATATCCCTTTGGTCAGTTAGGGTCAGCTGTCCCAACTGTGTCCCCTCAAAACTTTTTGTGCACCTCCAACCTACTCGCTGGCGGGGCAGTGTGAGGAGCAAAAAAGGCCTTGATGCTGTGTAAGCACTGCTCAGCAGTAACTAAAACATCCCTGTATTATCAACACTATTTTCAGCACAAATCCAAAACATAGCCCTATACAAGCTACTATGAAGAAAATTAACTCTATCCCAGCCAAAACCAGTACACCTATATTAAGCTGTTCATATTAATGGTGTCCTAAAAATGTGTTTTTCAGAAGATACCCATAGCACACAAACATGTAAATGCTCTTTGTCACTCTCAATCTAATAAATATTTTTCATTTTGTTATTTCTATCCAACTCAATTCCCGCCTTTAAAAACAAAAGAAAAGGCCTTTTACAAACTCACATCCCAGGCTAATATTCTATTTTGTATTTGTTGTGGTTTAGCCCCAGCCAGCAACTAAGCACCACGCAGCCGCTCGCTCACTCCCCCTACCCCGATGGGATGGGGGAGAGAATCGGAGGAGTAAGAGTGAGAAACACTCCTGGGTTGACATAAGAACAGTTTAATAATTGAAATAAAGTAAAATAGTAATGATAATAATAACAATATAATAATGATAATAATAATAATAGTATACAAAGCAAGTGATGCACAATGCGATTGCTCACCACCCGCCGACCGATACCCAGACAGTTCCCGAGCAGCGATCCCTGCTCCCCGGCCAACCCCCCCCAGCTTATATACTGAGCATGACGTCATATGGTATGGAATAGCCCTTTGGCCAGTTTGGATCAACTATTCTGGCTGTGCCCCCTCCCAGTTTCTTGTGCGCCTGGCAGAGCATGGGAAGCTGAAAAGTCCTTGACTGGCATAAGCAGTACTTAGCAACAACTAAAACATCAGTGTGTTATCAACATTCTTCTCATCCTAAATCAAAAACACAGCACTGTGCCTGCTACTAGGAAGAAAATTAACTCTATTCCAGCCAAAACCAGGACACAAAAATATCAAAAAATATTCAGAAATACATATCCTATGGCTACTAATCCTGGAAAAAAATATAATCTGGCTTCTATTTTTAAATTGCTTGACTTTCACTTTTCAATATATTGACATATCTTCCCAGTACAATGTATATAATAACTTTGTATATGTGGGTATTTTCTGGTCAATAATGGTTCTAATATCTTCGTATTACACTCACAAAAGCATTTCAGGTCATTTTTTTTTTTAATACACTAATAAGAAGGCTCAATTTTATAATCTTTTTAGATGGTCTCAGAATACCTTTATAAATGTCACAATCATTGGGATTTTATTTACTCTTGCAAGTGCAGAGATAAAGCACTTTGTATGGTGTAGAAATTCTTTTCTGGCAGGCTTTGCTGTTACATTGATCTTCTTAACTGGAATCTACATCCTAGACAAACAGAATTCTTATCACATTTAAAAGAGTTACACAATCAAAGTTGTTTTTTATAAGCTTAGATTCAGAGATCTCACAATAACTTTTGAATTTAATTCAAAATCTATACATAAACAAATAACAAAAAATTCTTTAACTGGTGCCAGAGACTCTGAGTTCATCATAGGCTATAGCAAAGGACTTTTGGCATAAAACTCCCCATTCAAAGCTGTCAGTTCTACTGGATCTTAAAACTATTGCATTCAATATAAACAGAATTAATGCAAAATTGTTTACTATGATTCTGTTGCTGGCCAGTATGCATGAAGCCTAACCATTTTTTTAAAAGTGTATTCAGTTGAGTAGAAAGCTTGGTTCCATTTCACTTGCATCTCAGTTGCTTTCATGGTTTGACTGCCCAGTCTGGGATTAAAATAACAACCTCAGAAAGCAGGATTTAATTAAGCCTTTTCAGGCCTGGCCTAGATTTGACTTAGTTTTTCAGCTTTGCTTTCACTGGATTTTCACCTTGCTGCATAGGTGGCAGGAATGATAGTACTGTCACAACATACCACTTGGTGTTGTAATAGTTGTTTTCACTAACAAATCTGATGGCCGGTCTGCATTTTCACCTTTATTGCTCCATCTGGAAGAGTGATGACAACAATATAAAAAAAAAAGGAATTTAGTCCTGGCTTTAGGGAGCTATCTGTGAACTGATTAAGCCTGGATGCAGAAAACAATTTTTAATACAGGTTTTTCAGTCATTTTTCCGACTAGGCCAACTGTGGCTTAATCCTGTTGATGCTGCAGGATATATTTACAACACATCTGACCTTCTGAAGAAGAATCACCTCTTGTGAATACTGTAGATATGGGGACAGACTGTTTTTCTATTTTCTTCCTTACATTTTCATAGAATCAGAGAATCGTTTACATTGGAAAAGACCTTTAAGATCATCCAGTCCAACCATTAACCTAACACTACCAAGTCCACCACTAAACCATGTCCCTAAGCGCCACATCTACACATCTTTTAAACACCTCCAGGGATGGGGACTCAAACACTTCCCTGGCCAGCCTGTTCCAATGATTGACAACACTTTCAGTAAAGAAATTTTTCCTAATATCCAATCTAAACCTCCCCTGGTGCAGCTTGAGCCCATTTCCTCTTGTCCTATCGCTAACTACTTAGGAGAAGAGACCAACGCCCACCTCACTACAACCTCCTTTCAGGTAGTTGTAGAGAGCGATAAGGTCTCCCCTCAGCCTCCTCTTCTCCAGGCTAAACAATCCCAGTTCCCTCAGCCGCTCCTCATAAGGCCTGTGCTCCAGACCCTTCACCAGCCTTGTTGCCCTTCTCTGGACATGCTCCAGCACCTCAATGTCTTTCTTGTATTGAGGGGCCCAAAACTGGACACAGTATTCCAGGTGCGGCCTCACCAGTGCCGAGTACAGGGGGGCAATCACCTCCCTGCTCCTGCTGGCCACACTATTCCTGACACAAGCCAGGATGCTGTTGGCCGCCTTGGCCACCTGGGCACACTGCTGGCTCATGTTCAGCCGGCTGTCTACCAACACCCCCAGGTCCTTTTCGGCCAGGCAGCTTTCCAGCCACTCTTCCCCAAGCCTGTAGCGTTGCACGGGGTTGTTGTGACCCAAGTGCAGGACCCGGCACTTGGCCTTGTTGAACCTCATACAGTTGGCCTCGGCCCATCGATCCAGCCTGTCCAGATCCCTCTGTAGAGCCTTCCTACCCTCCAGCAGATCGACACTCCCACCCAATTTGGTGTCATCTGCAAACATACTGAGGGTGCACTCGACCCCCTCATCCAGATCATTGATAAAGATATTAAACAAGGCTGGCCCCAAAACAGAGCCCTGGGGAACACCGCTTGTGACCGGCCGCCAACTGGACTTAACTCCATTCACCAATACTCTCTGGGCTCGGCCACCCAACCAGTTTTTTACCCAGCGAAGAGTATGCCCATCCAAGCCATGAGCTGCCAGCTTCCCAAGGAGAATATTGTGGAAAACGGTGTCAAAGGCTTTACTAAAGTCCAGATAGACAACATCCACAGCCCTTCCCTCATCCACTAAGCGGGTCACCTTGTCATAGATGGAGATCAGGTGTGGTGGTTTGACCCTGGATGGATGCCAAGTGCCCACCAAAGCTGTTCTATCAATCCCCTTCTCAACTACACAGGGGAGAGAAAATATAACAAAAAAGCTCATGGGTCGAGATAAGGACAGGGAGATCACTCACCAATTACTGTCACGGGCAAAACAGACTCAACTTGGGGAAAATTAGTTTGATTTATTACGAATCAAAACTGAATAGGGTAATGAGGAGTGAGAACATGTGTAAGGTAATGAGAAATAAAACCAAATCTTAAAGCACCTTCCCCCCACCCCTCCCTTCTTCCTGGGCTCAACTTCACTCCCGATTTTATCTACATGCTCCCCCCGAGCAGCGCAGGGGGATGGGGAATGGGGGTTGTGGTCAGTTCCTCACGTTGTCTCTGCTGCTCCTTCCTTCTCAAGGGAGGACACCTCACACTCTTCCCCTGCTACAGCATGGGATCCCTCCCACGAGACACAGTCCTCCATAAACTTCTCCAACATTGGTCCTTCCCACGGGCTGCAGTTCTTCAGAAACCACTCCAGCATGGGTCCCTTCCACAGGGTGCAGTCCTTCAGAAGCAGACTGCTCCAGCGTGGGTCCCCCACAGGGTCACAAGTCCTGCCAGCAAACCCGCTCCAGTGTGGGCTCCTCTCTCTTTCCATGGGGCCAGAGGTCCTGCCAGGAGACTGCTCCAGCATGGGCTTCCCACGGGGTCACAGCCTCCTTTGGGCACATCCACCTGCTCCAGCGTGGGGTCCTCCATGGGCTGCAGGTGGATATCTGCTCCACTGTTAACCTCCATGGGCTGCAGGGGCACAGCCTGCCTCACCATGGTCTTCACCATGGGCTGCAGGGGAATCCCTGCTCTGGTGCCTGGAGCACCTCCTCCCCCTCCTTCTTCACTGACCTTGGTGTCTGCAGAGTCGTTCCTCTCTCTCACATATTCTCACTCCTCACTCCAGCTGCAGTTTGTGTCCTGGTGTTTTGGGGGTTTTTCCCCCCCTTCTTAAATATGTTATCACAGAGGCGCTACCACTGTCGCTGATTGGCTCGGCCTTGGCCAGCGGCGGGTCCTTCTTGGAGCTGGCTGGCACTGGTTCTAATTGCTGTACACCTCTGCCACAGTTTTCCCACCAGCTCGTGCTTGGAAGGAATTTAATCCCATAAAATCTCAGAATGTCTTTGTCCTTTTTGTCTTCTACAATGCAGCGTCTGCAGTTCAACATCATATCCCATCTGTGTATCAGTGGCCTTGACCTCCGCACTGCCACACTGACTTCAAATGCCTGTTCTTTCCACAAGGTTTTCACAGCATTGCGCTGAACCAATGTCAGATTAACACAGTTGAAATGCTCCAGAAGGAATGTAGTTTCTTAAAAACTCACCACCTATGGTGCAAAAAGAAACCATAAGGTGCCAGGTCTTTCTCTCACTTGTACTCTTGTAATTGGGTGTAATGCCATGGAAAACAAGGACGCTGATTGTGACACGAAGCAGGCATGAAAGGGAAAAGACTCAACCCCTCGGGGATAATATTTTAAATTAGATACTTCAGCTGGAAGCTGCATTTTTTTAAAACCTTCTGTGTCTTTAAAAAAACAACTTTTCTCTGGCTCCCGGTTGAGCTCCCCGTGGTGCCGGGCAGCGCGGGAGGGCGACGGGGACCGCCGCCGCCTTCGAGAAGGTTGCCAGTCCTCTTGATCCCACCGGCACAAGCTCCGCCAAGAGCAGGGTACGAGGTCCACCGGCGCAGGGGCGCGCAGGGAGCGCTCCGCGGGGCCACGGTCACCTCAGCTCGCCTCGGCCCGGCCTGGCGGCGGGAAGGCGGGGGGGGGGGGACGCAAGAGAAACGCAGTTTCTCCTGCGTGACTGGATCCGCCGCCGGGTTCGGCCGCTCCCCTCCCCGACCTGGCACTGCCGGGAGGCAGGGGGAAGGCTGGACGGCGCGAGGCTCGGACGTCGCGCCCGCCGCTGCCGGCCGGCTGCCGCGAGGAGCCCCCCGCACGTCACGAGAAACCCCTTCAAGAGCGCCGGAAGCCGGGCGGCCGCCCGATCTGCCGCCGGCTCCACTCCGCAGCTTGTCGGCGGCCGGGGCGCGCCGCGCGCAAGCGAGCGGCCTCTGAGGGCTACCGTTGCTGTCGCAGGCGGACTGATAAGAATGCCATTGACGTCAGCGAAGGGGAGGTGGGGGGCGGGGGGCTGCCCCAGCGCCCCCTGCTCTTCCGCCTCTCTGGAAAAGGCAAAAATCCTGCCTTGCTGCGTGGCTCTGATGGGGGAAACTAAAACTCACCCGAGTAATTCCATTTAGGATGATCCCTTGCCTCTTAGCAAAATGAACCGTACCACCCAAGTGCTGCATATGCGCGCCGGGCCACCAAGCAAAAAATAAGTTAACTCTTTCATTTGTGTGCTGAATCAAAGACACTTGAAATAATTACACGTGGATAGCTAAACCAGGCTTAAAATAAAAAAGGATGTGTCATGAGTAGATTTTCAGGAAAAAAAAATCTGAAATCGGTACTCAGTGTTACTGATCTCCAAGACAAATTCTCCCTCTTTATTACATGGAGTCAAATTCCAGATGCTTTATGAGGAGGAGTAACAATGCATTTGTGAAAAATGTAACCATGTCCTGTGGCTCTTGGCACATATGCAAGGCAAGTTCTGCCTTCCTAACCTGAAGTGGTCAGGCAGTTGGACTAGGTGATCATTGTAGGTCCCTTCCAACTGAACTATTCTATTCTATTCTATTCTATTCTATTCTATTCTATTCTATTCTAACCAACACCTCCTGCTCAGAAAGTGTGCACAGATTGTGAAACGTGTGCTGCCCATTGGAAATGTCTCTGCAAGCAGACCAGATATCAGTTTTTTCTTTTAAAATTAAAGATACAAAATAGTAACAAGCGGGAGCAAATTGTCTGAGATATATCACTGGTACAGCCCACTGTATTTTGCAACCTGGTTCTACAGCATTTGAAATCTATGTGATCATGTTGGGGTTCTTCAGCCTGGAGAAGAGAAGGCTGCAAGGAGACCTTATTGCAGCCTTTCAGTACTTAAAGGGGGCCTACAGGAAGGATAGGGACAATCATTTTAGCAAGGCCTGTTGTGACAGGACAAGGAATAATGGATAATAAAGGAGCTCGCAGGGCTCATTGACAGGGCTTTAAATTACGTGTGAAGGGGGAGGGGGAACATACCAGGCTTGCCTGTGACAAGCTGTGGGATGGTACACAATGGTTAGAAGGACGGGGTGCTACTGTGAGCCCTCAACCTGTTGCCCAGAGGCATGCTGGGGATGCTGCAGCACAGTCGAAGTCTTGCAGAGATGAGCCGGGGGCTCCTGAGATAGTTAGAGCTCACAAGGAAACCTTCGTGAAACACCCCGAGGGAAACAAGGGATGTTCCACTAAGAAGGTGACACGGCCAACAGCCCAGATGAAATGCCTCTACACGAACGCACGCAGCATGGGGAACAAACAGGAGGAGTTGGAAGCTGCTGTGCTACTAGGCAGCTACGACCTGATTGCCATAACCGAAACCTGGTGGGACGAATCCCACGACTGGAATGTGGCTATTGATGGCTACAGGCTCTTCAGAAGGGACAGGTGAGGAAGGAGGGGTGGAGGCGTTGCCCTCTACGTAAAGAAATCAATACAGTGTGAAGAGCTGTCCCTGAAGAATAGCCACGAGCAGGTCGAAAGCTTATGGGTAAGAATCAGAGACAGACGCAACAAAGGGAACCTTGTGGTTGGTGTCTACTACAGGCCGCCTGATCAAGGGGAGCCTGCTGACGAAGCCTTCTTCCTCCAGCTCCGGGAGGCTTCGTGCTTGCAGACTCTTGTCCTGCTGGGAGACTTCAACCACCCCGACATTTGCTGGAAAAGCAACACAGCGAGCTGTAGGCAATCCAGGAGATTCCTGGAATGCATAGACGACAACTTCCTAAGCCAGGAAATAGACACCCCTACCCGAGGGGACGCGATACTGGATCTGATGGTCACCAATGCAACTGAGCTCATCGGTGATGTCAAGACTGGAGGCAGCTTGGGCTGCAGTGATCACGCATTGGTGGAGTTCACGCTCCTGAGGGACATGGGAAAAGCGAGGAGTACAGTCAGGACCCTAAATTTTAGGAAAGCAAACTTCCAGCTCTTCAAGGAGTTAGTCAGAAGGACCCCCTGGGAGACGGTCCTCAGGGACAGGGGAACGGAACAGAGCTGGCAGATCTTTAAGGACACCTTCCATAGAGCACAAGAGCTATCAGTCTCCAAGTGTAAAAAATCAGGCAAGGATGGGAAGACACCAGCATGGCTGAGTCGAGACCTGCTGGTCAAACTAAAGAGTAAGAGGGAACTGCACAGGCAGTGGAAGCAGGGACAGGTGTCCTGGGGGGAATACAGGGAAACTGCCCAGTTGTGTAGGGAGGAGGTCAGGAAGGCCAAGGCGCGGCTGGAGCTGAATTTGGCAAGGGATGTAAAGAATAACAAGAAGGGCTTCTACAGGTATGTCAGCCAGAAAAGGAAGGTTAAAGAAAGCATACCCCCCTTGATGAACAAGAATGGCTACCTAGTATCAACAGACGAGGAGAAGGCTGAGGTACTCAACAACTTCTTTGCCTCGGTCTTCACTGGCAACCTCTCTCCTCACCCCTCCCGAATCGATGGACCAAAACATGGGGACCAGGGGGGTAAAGCCCCTCCCACTGTAAGGGAAGATCAGGTTTGAGACCACCTGAAGAACCTGAATGTACACAAGTCTATGGGACCTGATGAGATGCATCCCAGAGTCCTGAGGGAATTGGCTGATGTAGTTGCCAAGCCACTCTCCATGATATTTGAAAAGTCATGGCAGTCAGGTGAAGTCCCTGCTGACTGGAAGAAGGGGAATGTTGTGCCCATTTTTAAAAAGGGAAGAAAGGAGGACCCTGGGAACTACTGACCTGTCAGCCTCACCTCTGTGCCTGGGAAGATCATGGAACAGATCCTCCTAGAAGCTATGCTCAAGCACATGGAGGACAGGGAGGTGATTTGAGACAGCCAGCACGGCTTCACCAAGGGCAAGTCTTGCCTGACCAACCTAGTGGCTTTCTATGAAGGAGTGACTGCATCAGTGGACAAGGGAAAAGCAATGGATGTCATCAATCTGGACTTCTGTAAAGCCTTTGACACAGTCCCCCACAACATCCTTCTCTCTAAATTGGAGAGATATGGGTTTGATGGGTGGACTGTTCGATGGATAAGGAATTGGCTGGATGGTCGCATCCAGAGGGTCGTGGTCAATGGCTCGATGTCCACATGGAGACCGGTGACAAGTGGGGTCCCTCAGGGGTCCGTACTGGGACCGGT
Source organism: Pelecanus crispus (assembly GCF_030463565.1). Taxonomy (NCBI): domain Eukaryota; kingdom Metazoa; phylum Chordata; class Aves; order Pelecaniformes; family Pelecanidae; genus Pelecanus; species Pelecanus crispus. The sequence continues at coordinate 4,333,833 of NC_134675.1, forward strand.
GCTGTTTAACATCTTCATCAATGACATAGGCAGTGGGATCGAGTGCACCCTCAGCAAGTTTGCAGACAACACCAAGCTGAGTGGTGCGGTTGACACGCCAGGAGGACGAGATGTCATCCAGAGGGACCTGGACAAGCTGGAGAGGTGGGCCTGTGTGAACCTCATGAGGTTCAACAAGGCCAAGTGCAAGGTCCTGCACCTGGGACGGGGCAACCCCCAATATCAGTACAGGCTGGGGGATGAAGGGATTGAGAGCAGCCCTGCGGAGAAGGACTTGGGTGTACTGGTGGATGAAAAGCTGGACATGAGCCGGCAATGTGCGCTTGCAGCCCAGAAAGCCAACCGAATCCTGGGCTGCATCAAAAGCAGCGTGGCCAGCAGGTCGAGGGAGGTGATTCTGCCCCTCTACTCTGCTCTGGTGAGACCCCATCTGGAGTACTGCATCCAGCTCTGGAGCCCTCAGCCCAAGAAGGACATGGACCTGTTGGAGCGGGTCCAGAAGAGGGCCACCAAAATGATCTGAGGGCTGGAGCACCTCTCCTATGAGGCCAGGCTGAGAGAGTTGGGGTTGTTCAGCCTGGAGAAGAGAAGGCTGCGGGGAGACCTTATTGCAACCTTCCAATACTTAAAGGGGGCCTACAGGAAAGATGGGGAGAATCTTTTTAGCAAGGTCGGTTGTGACAGGACAAGGAATAATGGATTTAAACTAAAGAAGAATAGATTTAGACTAGACATAAGAAAGAAGTTTTTTACAATGAGGGTGGTGAAGCACTGGAACAGGTTGCCCAGAGAGGTAGTGGAGGCCCCATCCCTGGAAACATTCAAGGTCAGGTTGGACGGGGCTCTGAGCAACCTGATCTGGTTAAAGCTGTCCCTGCTCACTGCAGGGGGTTGGGCTAGATGACCTCTAAAGGTCCCTTCCAACCCAAAGCATTCTATGATTCTATGTTGATAGACTGTTTTTCGTAACTACTTTGATCTCTAAGTGAGAGAGTAGTTTTAGATGCTCTCATAAATTTGTGTTTCTAGTGGGAAAGAAAACAAAGTCTGTTAACTGAAGTTGCCTTAAAAAATATTCTGTGATTGCCAAGCTAGAGATTGATGCACTTTTACACAGAGCAGAAATAATTTTGTACTTACTGTATCTCAATCTTCCCAGTCATGAATATCCCCATAAAGTCATCACAGTTGTCAATATGATTTCTGTGTAAGGTAAGTGTCAAATCAAAATCAGATGTATTTTTCTATCTGCAAGCAAATCTCAACATAGCTTTAAAATCTCAACATAGCTTTATCTGACTTTATTCCATCAAATTTATGGCTATTCCATTTAATCTTATTTATGACTATCCTTTTTCTGATGTTGGGTAATGTAATCCTCCTCCACATCAATATATGCTCAAAAATAGGCTTCAAGTGAGATAGCATCAGTAGGATGATAAGTTTCTATGTTTTAGGTTGGGATTATGTTACAGCACTGCACATAAAGACATATAGGGGTGTTCTACATTTCTAAAGATTTTTGGAGGTTGTGTAATCAGTGAGAATTCTGTCCTTCAAGTCCACTCAAGAGCCATTAATTAGGGTGTTATACAGCAATAGTGTCAGGAATGAGGCAAATTTCCCTTATCTAGAACATTAACACGTGATCAAAAAAACTCCTCCTAAGCCTTGGGGTCAGCAATCTGCTTAGATGATCCTTTAACTCTGCCTGTCTTTCCCTCTGCTGACTTTGGATGTGTCATTGTGTCATCTGAAAATCCATGTGTTAGCAATGTGAAACAGCTCCCATTTTCAGAATGAAACGTGGACGTATTCTAAGATAGTCTAGAAAACATAGCTAAAAGAAACAATCTGTGCCTATCTGTGGCAATTTATAACTGGATTATAACTGAATGCTGCTTAAGATGACTTAAATTTCCATAGCCTCATGGATGTGGGAATGAATTCACTTAAATGAAACACTTTTTAACTAATTTTTCAGAGAGCAATGGTTGCCCTGAAATCAGAATGGCCCTGTTTGATAAGGACACATGTCCTATTGTAAAACACTGAGCTTGCATAGCTCCTATTTAATTTTCCTGTTTACCTTTATAAAGCTTTCTTCAGCTTAACCCTATACATCATGTATCTGATACTGTATGAATATCATACCTATTTGCCCAGTAATCCATAAAATCTCTTGGAAACAAGATAGATATGTATAAAAAAAGAGGTAATATACAGTGATACGCTCTGTATTTCTCCAAAGGGATTTGCCTAAAACCATTTAATGACAAATTTCCTGCACATAGATATTCTGCTCCATGAAATAACTCAGCTAAGGACAAGACAAGCAGTATTACCAGAATTCCTCTATTTGGTGCATGACCTGATTTCATTTACCATCTAAAACCCTTAGACTGTATCAGAACTATTGCAATGTACATTAACTGTTACAGTAGTTTTATTGTAATTGAGCTGTCCTTGAAATAAGTTTAGAGTGACTCTGCCTTGGTCTGTAATATTTACCATGGGTTGTTTGTGCATTATTGAATTAGATAGTGTATTGGTTTTGTGAGGCAAAGTTTCAGTAGCAGGGGGCTACAGGGGTGGCTTCTGTGAGAAGCTGCTAGAAGCTTCCCCTATGTCCAATAGAGCCAATGCCAGCCGGCTCCAAGATGGACCCACCACTGGCCAAGGCCGAGCCAATCAGCGATGCTGGTAGCGCCTCTGGGATAACATATTTAAGAAGGGGGGGGAAAAAAGCCCAAAACACCTGGACACAAAGTGCAGCTGGAGTGAGGAGTGAGAATATGAGAGGAATGACTCTGCAGACACCCAGGTCAGTGAAGAAGGAGGGGGAGGAGGTGCTCCAGGCACCGGAGCAGAGATTCCCCTGCAGCCCGTGGAGGACCCCACATGAGAGCAGGTGGATGTGCCCGAAGGAGGCTGTGACCCTGTGGGAAGCCCACGCTGGAGCAGGCTCCTGGCAAGACCTGTGGCCCCATGGAGAGAGAGGAGCCCACGCTGGAGCAGGTTTGCTGGCAGGACTTGTGACCCCATGGGGGACCCACGCTGGAGCAGTCTGTTCCTGAAGGACTGCACCCCATGGAAGGGACCCATGCTGGAGCAGTTCATGAAGAACTGTAGTCCGTGGGAAGGACCCACATTGGAGAAGTTTATGGAGGACTGTGTCCCATGGGTGGGACCTGACGCTGTAGCAGGGGAAGAGTGTGAGGAGTCCTCCCCTGAGGAGGAAAGAGCGGCAGAGACAGCGTGATGAACTGATTGGTAATAAATTAAACTAATATTCCCCAAGTCGAGTCTGTTTTGCCTGTGACAGTAATTGGTGAGTGATTTCCCTGTCCTTATCTCAACCCACAAGCTTTTTCGTTATATTTTCTCTCCCCTGTCCAGTTGAAAAGGGGAGTGATAGAGCAGCTTTGGTGGGCACTTGGCATCCAGCCAGGGTCAACCCACACAGATAGCAAAGCATTAATTCATTATTGGCTTTTATCTTTGTCCTGGTTTCGGCTGGGATAGAGTTAATTTTCTTCCTAGCAGCAGGCATAGTGCTGTGTTTTGGATTTAGTAGGAGAAGAATGCTGATAACATGCTGATGCTTTTAGTTGTTGCTGAGTACTGCTTATGCTAGTCAAGGACTTTTTCAGCTTCCCATGCTCTGCCAGGCGCACAAGAAACTGGGAGGGGGCACAGCCAGAATAGTTGATCCAAACTGACCAAAGGGCTATTCCATACCATATGACGTCATGCTCAGTATATAAACTGGTGGGGGGTGGCCGGGGAGCAGCGATCGCTGCTCGGGAACTGTCTGGGTATCGGTCGGCGGGTGGTGAGCAATTGCATTGTGCATCACTTGCTTCGTGTATCATTATTATTATTATCATTATTATACTGTTACTATTAGCATTACTATTTTACTTTATTTCAATTATTAAACTGTTCTTATCTCAACCCAGGAGTGTTTCTCACTCTTACTCCTCCGATTCTCTCCCCCATCCCATCGGGGTAGGGGGAGTGAGCGAGCGGCTGCGTGGTACTGAGTTGCTAGCTGGGGCTAAACCACGACAGTCCTTTTTGGCGCCCAACGTGGGGCACGAAGGGTTTGAGATAACAACAGATTAACCAGAGTGTATTAAGGAGTCTGTTAACAGTTGCCGGTCACGATATTAGTTCTGATCTGCACCATGTTCTTTTTTTTGCAGCACGCGTTAAAGCTTGCTGTCAGTTTGTGTAGTGTGCTATGCTCTGCAGTGATTCATGATCTTTTGCTTGGGAGGCTACTTATCAAAACCCTGACCTTGAGCATTCTTTGGTATTTGGGTTTCATACAGAAGTCACTACTGTACTTCGGGTACTACCTCATAGAGAGAGTTAGCAATTATACTTCTTACTCTGAGAGGCTTGTTGTGGAGGAAATACAGAATGGCACCTTTGCTGCTTTCTTCTATGATGTTTCCTCCTTCATTACAACAACTTTCCTGTATCTTGAACACCCCTGGGCAGTTAAGATACTTCTATTGATAATTCTTGGGAATGTTGTTTCCGTTTTGATAAAGGTCAGTAAGCAGTTTAAAAATACCATCCAGAGATCTACCCCAAGACTGGATAGTTATGAGTGGCAGGGTGTGTGGGAACGTATGCGCAAGTACCTAGGGCAGTGGGGACCTCCAGTGTTTTGGAACTTCACCCCTGAACAAGTGCAGAATCCTGAAGAATTAGTAAAGTATTTGGAAGAAGTATGTTGTCACCCTGGTAGCTCCAGAGAGACACAAATCATTGCAACATGCTGGGGACTGGCCCATGCCTATCGAGCCGTGGTCAACGCTAATCAGTACCCTCAAAGGAAAGAGAAGGTCTCTGGATCTGATGACAAAACAACAAGCACTGTGGCTACTCAAACCCCCACTACAGGCCCTGCGGCTACTCCAACCCCCACTACAGGCCTTACAGCTACTCAAACCCCTGCCCCAGGCACTGTGGCTACTCCAGCCACAGCCATGAGCACTGCGGCTACTCAAACCCCAGTGACAGACACTGTGGCTAAACCAGAGAACCAACCTGCGCCGGTATCAGTTGCCCCTATACAGAAGAAAAAATACACGAGGAAATCAGTTCGTTTAGTAAGGGATGAAGATGAACCAGGGCCATCACGAGAACCAGAGGAGGAAGAACCCATAAATGAGATGGTGACCACCCGATCCCTATCCCTGAGTGAGCTGCGAGATATGCGAAAAGATTTCGGTCGTCATCCAGGCGAGCACATCATCACCTGGCTGCTCCGATGCTGGGATAACGGGGCCAGTAGCCTGGATTTAGAGGGTAGGGAAGCCAAGCAGCTGGGATCCCTTTCCAGGGAAGGGGGCATTGACAAAGCAATTGGAAAAGGGGCAAAACCGCTCAGCCTCTGGAGGCGACTTCTGTCAAGCGTGAAGGAAAGGTATCCCTTCAAGGAGGATGTTTTATACCGCCCAAGCAAATGGACCACCATAGAGAAAGGTATCCAGTACCTGAGGGAATTAGGCGTGCTGGAGGTGATTTACAGTGACCTGAATGATGAGCGGTTAACCAAAGACCCAGATGAAGTCAGGTGCACACAATCCATGTGGCGGAAGGTGGTACGGAGCGCACCAGCATCGTATTCCAACTCATTGGCAATACTAGCCTGGAAAGACGACGAGGCACCAACGGTGGATGAAGTGGCTAGACAACTCCGGGACTACGAAGAAAAGCTCTCTTCCTCCCTACAGGCCTGTGTCTCAGCTGTGGAAAAACTGTGCCAAGAGTTCCAACAACTCAGAGAGGATCTGTCCTACTCCCCACCTGCACGGACCAGTGTCTCAGCCATTAGGAGTCAACGTCCCTATGCTCAAGAGAGAGGATATAGAGGATACACACCACGGGGCACCCTGTGGTTTTACCTGCGTGATTATGGAGAGGACATGAGAAAGTGGGATGGAAAACCCACCTCAACCTTAGAGGCACGGGTGCGTGAGTTGCAAGGAAAAACTATTAGAAAAGGCGGTTCTCCCAGGAAAATTGCAGCTCCAGTTTCCAGTGAGCAGTTCCCCAGACAGAGTAAGAGGGCTAATTTTACTTCCGACCTTGATCAGGGGACTTTTGATTCACATTTACAGGAAGTGAACAGCGAATACTGTGACCAGTGTTAGAGGGGCCCTGCCTCCAGCCAGGTGGAGGAAAGGGACAACCGGGTTTACTGGACTGTGTGGATTCGATGGCCTGGAACGTCAGACCCACAGGAGTAGAAGGCTCTAGTGGACACTGGTGCACAGTGCACGCTAATGCCATCAAACTATAGAGGGGCAGAACCCATTTGTATTTCTGGAGTGACAGGGGGATCCCAACAGCTAACTGTACTGGAAGCTGAAGTGAGCCTAACTGGGAATGAGTGGCAAAAGCACCCCATTGTGACTGGCCCAGACGCTCCGTGCATCCTTGGCATAGACTGCCTCAGGAGAGGGTATTTCAAGGACCCAAAAGGGTACCGGTGGGCTTTTGGTATAGCTGCTTTGGAGACAGAGGAAATTAAACAGTTGTCCACCTTGCCCGGTCTCTCAGAGGACCCTTCGATTGTAGGGTTGCTGAAGGTTGAGGAACAACAGGTGCCGATCGCTACCACAACTGTGCACAGGCGGCAATATCGCACCAACCGAGACTCCCTGCTTCCCATCCATAAGCTGATTTGTCGACTGGAGAGCCAGGGAGTGATCAGCAAGACTCGCTCACCCTTTAACAGTCCCATATGGCCAGTGCGAAAGTCTAATGGGGAGTGGAGACTAACAGTGGACTATCGTGGCCTGAACGAAGTTACACCGCCACTGAGTGCTGCCGTGCCAGACATGCTAGAACTTCAATATGAACTGGAGTCAAAGGCAGACAAGTGGTATGCCACAATTGATATTGCTAATGCATTTTTCTCCATCCCTTTGGCAGCAGAGTGCAGACCCCAGTTTGCTTTTACCTGGAGGGGTGTTCAGTACACCTGGAACCGACTGCCCCAGGGGTGGAAGCACAGCCCCACCATTTGCCATGGACTGATCCAGACAGCACTGGAACAGGGTGAAGCTCCAGAACATCTGAAGTACATTGATGACATCATTGTGTGGGGCAACACAGCAGAAGACGTTTTTGAGAAGGGAAAGAAAATAGTCCAAATCCTTCTGAAGGCTGGTTTTGGCATAAAACAGAGTAAGGTCAAGGGACCTGCACAAGAGATCCAGTTTTTAGGAATAAAATGGCAAGATGGACGTCGTCAGATCCCAATGGATGTGATCAACAAAATAACAGCTATGTCCCCACCAACTAGCAAAAAGGAAACACAAGCTTTCTTAGGCGTTGTGGGTTTTTGGAGAATGCATATTCCAAATTACAGCCAGATCGTAAGCCCTCTCTATCAAGTGACCCGGAAGAAGAATGAATTCAAATGGGGCCCTGAGCAACAACAAGCCTTTGAACAAATTAAACGTGAGATAGTTCATGCAGTAGCCCTTGGGCCAGTCCGGGCAGGGCAGGATATTAAAAATGTGCTCTACACTGCAGCCGGGGAGAATGGCCCTACCTGGAGCCTCTGGCAGAAAGCACCAGGGGAGACTCGAGGTCGACCCCTAGGGTTTTGGAGTCGGGGATACAGAGGATCCGAAGCCCGCTATACTCCAACTGAGAAGGAGATATTGGCAGCATATGAAGGGGTTCGAGCTGCTTCAGAAGTGGTTGGTACTGAAGCACAGCTCCTGCTGGCACCCCGACTGCCGGTGTTGGGCTGGATGTTCAAAGGGAGGGTCCCCTCTACACATCATGCAACTGATGCTACATGGAGTAAGTGGGTTGCATTGATCACACAACGGGCTCGAATAGGAAACCCCAGTCGCCCAGGAATCTTGGAAGTGATCATGGACTGGCCAGAAGGAAAAAACCTTAGAATATCACCAGAGGAGGAGGTGACACGTGCTGAAGAGGCCCCACTGTATAATAAATTGCCAGAAAATGAAAAGCAATATGCCCTGTTCACTGATGGGTCCTGTCGTCTCGTGGGAAAGCATCGGAGGTGGAAAGCTGCTGTATGGAGTCCTATACGACAAGTGGCAGAAACTGCTGAAGGAGACGGGGAGTCGAGTCAGTTTGCAGAGGTGAAAGCCATCCAGCTGGCTTTAGATATTGCTGAAAGAGAAAAGTGGCCAATCCTTTATATCTATACTGACTCATGGATGGTGGCAAATGCCCTGTGGGGGTGGCTGCAGCAATGGAAGCAGAGCAACTGGCAGCGCAGAGGCAAACCAATCTGGGCTGCTGCATTGTGGCAAGATATTGCTGCCCGGGTAGAGAACCTGGTTGTAAAAGTTCGTCATGTAGATGCTCATGTACCTAAGAGTCGGGCCACTGAAGAACATCAAAACAACCAGCAAGTAGATCAGGCTGCTAAGATTGAAGTGGCTCAGGTGGATTTGGACTGGCAACATAAGGGTGAATTATTTATAGCTCGGTGGGCCCATGACGCCTCAGGCCATCAAGGAAGGGATGCAACGTATAAATGGGCTCGTGATCGAGGGGTGGACTTAACTATGGACAGTATTGCACAGGTTATTCATGAGTGTGAAACATGCGCTGCAATCAAGCAAGCCAAGCAGTTCAAGTCCCTTGGGTATAGTGAACGATGGCTGAAATATAAATATGGGGAGGCCTGGCAGATTGATTACATCACGCTCCCACAGACCCGCCAAGGCAAGCGCTATGTGCTCACCATGGTGGAAGCAACCACTGGGTGGTTGGAAACATATCCCGTGCCCCATGCCACCGCCCGGAACACCATCCTGGGCCTTGAAAAGCAAGTCCTGTGGCGACATGGCACCCCAGAAAGAATTGAGTCAGACAACGGGACTCATTTCCGAAACAACCTCATAGACACCTGGGCCAAAGAGCACGGCATTGAGTGGGTGTATCACATCCCTTACCATGCACCAGCCTCCGGGAAAATTGAGCGATACAATGGATTGTTAAAGACTACCCTGAGAGCAATGGGTGGTGGGACGTTTAAACATTGGGATACGCATTTAGCAAAAGCCACCTGGTTAGTCAACACCAGGGGATCTGCCAATCGAGCTGGCCCTGCCCAATCAAAACTTTTACGTACTGTAGAAGGAGATAAAGTTCCTGTAGTGCACATGAAAAATATGCTGGGGAAGACAGTCTGGGTTACTTCCCCCTCTGGCAAAGGCAAACCCATTCGTGGGATTGCTTTTGCTCAAGGACCTGGGTGCACTTGGTGGGTGATGCGAAAGGATGGGGAAGCCCAATGTGTACCTCAAGGGAATTTGATTTTGGGTGAAAATAGTCAATGAACTGAATTGTATAATATTAATTGCTTTATAATACTGTATGTTATCTCTTAACTATATGTTATCTCTTAACTGCATGTTAATATAATAATATAGTAGGTTAATATTAAGTATATAATACTATATATTATGATTGCTATATGCCGCATCAATGGTATTGCAGTAAGAATTGCCCAGCTTAATGAAAATGAACTTTGATGAAACCATGTTGGAATGAGAACTGACTTCAGCATGCAACAGTCCAACACTGCACACCACCTCTCCTGCTCTGAAAGACTGTGATGACAGATGGAACCCAAAGTCATGGGCTAAATGAACTCAATGGACATTTTAGAGGGATGGGCCATAGACAAAGGGAATGATATCTGTGTGTATATCAAGATAGGGAAAGCGGTGGTGATTAATTGGAACACATTGGAAAGGGGAGGGCCTGTGCATGACGTAGATGGTATAGAATAAGGGGTGGATACTGTCCTGGTTTCGGCTGGGATAGAGTTAATTTTCTTCCTAGCAGCAGGCATAGTGCTGTGTTTTGGATTTAGTAGGAGAAGAATGTTGATAACATGCTGATGCTTTTAGTTGTTGCTGAGTACTGCTTATGCTAGTCAAGGACTTTTTCAGCTTCCCATGCTCTGCCAGGCGCACAAGAAACTGGGAGGGGGCACAGCCAGAATAGTTGATCCAAACTGACCAAAGGGCTATTCCATACCATATGACGTCATGCTCAGTATATAAACTGGTGGGGGGTGGCCGGGGAGCAGCGATCGCTGCTCGGGAACTGTCTGGGTATCGGTCGGCGGGTGGTGAGCAATTGCATTGTGCATCACTTGCTTTGTGTATCATTATTATTATTATCATTATTATACTGTTACTATTAGCATTACTATTTTACTTTATTTCAATTATTAAACTGTTCTTATCTCAACCCAGGAGTGTTTCTCACTCTTACTCCTCCGATTCTCTCCCCCATCCCATCGGGGTAGGGGGAGTGAGCGAGCGGCTGCGTGGTACTGAGTTGCTATTTCTGATATATTTGCTCAAAACATCACAATGCAGGCATATATTTTTATGAATATCATAAAGGTATAAGAGCTACCAGGAATGGAAGTTGCAGATTAAGTGTACATTATTAATACACAAGGTAGTATATATGGTGCAGCCTAATCAATTTAACCAGGAAATATATACTGTAATAAAGGAGGGAGTAACAGAAGCAGAGGCTTGACTGTGTTTCCCAGGAACAGTCAGCCAACAGCGATCAGGGATACAAAAGATTAAAGTCCTTTCACGTGGCCTTTCACAGTCTGCTGACTCCAGCCTGAGCTGCTGCATGGAGCAGTTGCCATTCGTGTTCAGTCGAGTCACCTTCAGGGAAGTTTGCAGAGCAGCTTTCTTGCAATTGGTGAATCTTGCAAGTGTCCTGGATTTTTTCGTGACACATCATCTCTTGTATCAACACTGTTTTGAAAGACAACAGCATGATGTTGTTTTGTGGCATTTCAGAATCAGACTCTTAGAAAAACAGACTCTTAGTTTTTCTTAAAGCGTTAACATTTATAGTGAAAGGTCTGCATATTATTTAAAAAATCCTGTAAAAAAGGTTCTTGATATAGTCAACTTTGGCAAATAATGAGCACATACATAATTTCTGTATATTGTTTTCTCCACCAATTCTGTCCTGTGCAGATTCTTAAATCTAGAACATTGTTAACATTTAATAAATTGACCTGGAATGTTTATTTTTAAATATGGATCTTGAATATTTAGCCTCTGTTTGTTGAATATTTATCCTCTGTTACACAATTAGAAATACAAAGGCAGTAACAGAGGCAATGAGGTCAGATGGACCTTCTGTGTGAACACATCATGATTGAAGTCATCTGATTAAAGTTTGCAGGGTGAGGACTCACTGATACTGGCTGAAGTCTGAAGTACAGTAAATATTTTAGTGTTAGAAGAATTTACAAGTTGCGGCTTATGACACACTTTTTAAAATGGGATATTTCAGTATTCCTGAAGATGACTGAGTCTACACTCTGATTTAATTGAGTGTTGCCAACACTGATTTAACACCAAGAAAGAGAAGCCTTGTTTACTGGGTTAGAGATGATGCATATCACTAATGATGCATACCACTAATTTAAATCTTATTGCTAGTGCTTTACATTTGTTTACATTTGAACTTGGCATTCTCTTTGAAGTCTATTGACATTATATATATCCTCTCCCTTACTCTTTCAACTTTCTTACCAGAGGATATTGGCTGACATTATTCTTTACCTCATTAGTGTCATAATAGTTGTGGGATTTTAAATTTTAATTATATTGCAGAATGCACCGGTTTGTTAGGAATCTTTCACAGAGTGAAAGAGGCACCATGTGGAATCAGAAAAGTATATTTGTGCTATAGTTTCTCTCTGTTTAATTATAGTCTGCTTAACAAATAAACAAACAGAAATAGCCCTCTATGAAAGCCTTAATTTGCGCATGGTGTGGCTAGAGAGCAAGAACTTGAAGCATTATTTGTGCTGCTTTGGTGAGAATTTGTTTTTCAGCCTTTCATCAAAAGAAAGGTTAAATAATGGAAGTTAAAATCCTTTTAAAAGGATATTTATAATCGAGGCAAAGGAGAAATTAATGTTAAACTCAGACATACACTACTCGTGGATGTTCGTGGAGATTTGTAATTAGGTGTTTGTGTAAAGGAGGCTTATATACTGAGTTAGTAAGACATGACAGGGTAGACTGAATTTATGCATGCAGGTGCACAGTGATAAACCGCTTTCTGGTATCAGATCTTTAAATGACAGTATGGGGCAAGGGTTTGATTCTTTGCCAGCATCCCACCATTGACTGGCTTTGCACACTTTGTTGCTGTGGATGGGGGTGAATTTGAGTGAGTGGTTCTAAATGTTTATGCATATGAGAGAGCTTTAACCAAGTGTCATTACACCGGTGTATTTATAGTCATAAAAAATGCTAATCCGGGCAGATTGTGCAGTGCTTCTAAATGGTGATTTGTAAAGTAGAGTAGTGCAGTGAAATCATTTGTAGTTTATGTGTAGGGAGTATAAACCAATGGTGTATGTAAAAAGCAGGAAGAAAATATAGTAAGAGGATCTTAAACTCGCTGCTGAATTTTGGGAACAATTAGAGCTGTGATTTCACTTTAACTCTAAAAAGAAACTACTGTTAAAGATACTAGCTGAATTTTTGATTGTCTAAAATAGTAAATGGAAGTAATCTGAATTATTTCAAATCATGAATAAACCAAAACTAGTCTCATTTATATTAAAGTAGGAGAGAAACTATGAGTGAATTTGAAAGTCTGGGAAGATTAATCTTAGTCTTGTTTCAGGACATCACCAAATGTGAGGATCTAAAGGCATACCCCATTGCTGCGGTGGCCTGTGGTGTTATGATGTTACATACAGTGGTTCTGTGCTACCCCATGACAGCCTTTTTTCTTTTGGGTATCAGTGGTCTGTAGATTTCCAAAAACATTTAAAATATGAGTTAGCAATCCTGTGGAATGTGCTTTAGCTATGCCCTAGTATGCATTAGGACTGAATCATTTGGGAGTTTTTAATAAGATAATAAAACTTTTAACCTCCAATTATTTGATTCAGGACCAGTTTCAGTTGGTAGGAGCTGCATTTGTGATGGATTAGCTGAATACAGTCCCTGTTTCCAAGAAACACCTGTTTTGGCCTCATGCTTTGCTATTGAGTTCAATGTGCTCTTACCCCATCAGTCAATGCCTGCTTAAGTAATATATTATAAAAGTATAGTTTTATATTTAAATATAAATACAGATGTTAGCATACTTTAGACATTTTACTGAAATAATCTGTTTCTCATTAAATGATAATTTAGAACTTAAGAAAATATTATGAAACTGAGAAAATTCACTATCTGTTTTCTTGCACTTCAAAGTTCTCCATGGAACAACAGAGAACAGGCTTCCTTTAGGAATGCTTTTGTTTCAGCATCTACCTTCTGTGTCACATGTGGCTGCATAGCCCAAGCATCTGAGGGCTTTTGTTGTGTTTGTTATGTTGATTAAAAGCTTATAATCTAAATGTCCTTGTTTTCCTGGTAATACGTTTTATTTTCTGCCAGAGCTAACTGCACAGTCCCCTTTAACATTATCTGTGTGGCACCAATGTGTTTATTTTCTTTGCCCAAACTTTGCTTTTTTCAGGCCTGATGCAGGACTGCTAGATGATGACTCTGTTGTAAGCCACTAATTGTATATATATCACCAAGCTGTAGCCTTTGTTAGCACACAGGCAAATGATTCTTGTATTATGAAGGAAAACCAAAGATTTTGAAAATAAAAGTATACCTGTGAACCATTTTTAATCACTTCTGAGGCAGTGTGATTCCTAGGTGGAATCCTGGACTGCATTTCAGAGACCTGGCTTCTAGTCACAGTCGTGGGACAAACAAGGTATGTAGTATAGACTTGGGCAATTCATTTTGCGCCTCTGTGCTTCTGTGTCTGTTGGAATATGGATATTTTAGGTCATGGACTGTCTCTCAATGTGATGTTCTGCAATAAGTAGCAGTAGAGACTTCAAGTTCAGTTGGGGTCTTGTGAATTTTTATAGTATGTGTAATTAATCCAGCTGACACCAACTAGTGACCAAACTTCTATAGAAATATAAAAGAAAATTCCATAAAATTTAGCTATTTGATTTTTTTATGTAATGTAATTCATATTTCTCATTGCCTCACTTTATAGTATAACAAAAAGTCATTATTAGACTGACAAGCATCATAAGAAGTTTATCTGAACTGAATTTTTAGCTATTCTTTCTTGCAAAGGGCTATAGTGATAACACCTCTGAGCAGATGAATGCTACTCTATTTGAAATCTTACTTGCTCCAAAAGGTTGAGTATTTTTTCCACTTGATCTTCATCTGTAAGGATTTATAGAATTTATGACTGGGTTCTTTTGATGTGGCACTACTCCGCATGTGAATGATGGGGAGCTGGAAGGCATGATGAGAATGCTTGATGAGAATAATTGGCTTCTGCATTGTGGAACAGCTCAAATACTGTATCACAGTATGTAATTTGGGTGTGCATATTGCCTATAGTTCAAAGCATTTCACTAGTCTGGAGTGGCAAGCTGAGCTTCCTGTTGGCTGTCTCCTTATATATTTATTAAACAAGCTACATGGAGCACTTGAGAAAAGGATCATCATTTCCAGCTATATTCATGGGTTTCTTTGGAATAGATGGAAATTAATCTGAGTAATTTTTCTTTCCATTTGCTTTTCTAATCATTGTCATATTCTGCCGATCATTCTTGTGACTTTCTGTTAAAGCTAAAAACCTGTTTGCTGGCACACGGAAGTTGATGGCAAGAGTAGTTGTGGTGCACTGTGTGCATTGCTAAAAGAATTGTTAGATTCTGATATAAAATGCTATTTATTAAACTTTAGCTATGTTCTCAAAAGCAGGCTCGTGCCAATTCAGGTCTTTGATCAGTAACATGTCGAGACATTAGAGTTCTTTGGTCAGTAGAATCTGTCTTGCCTTCTTATCTTCAAACATTTTTTATGTGCTTCTCCCACTCTTGATCCATACATATTCTTTTCGACTGTGCTGTGATATTTTTCTCCTTCAACATGAAGGGATGGGGGAGTGTGGTGGTTTGACCCTGGATGGATGCCAAGTGCCCACCAAAGCTGTTCTATCAATCCCCTTCTCAACTACACAGGGGAGAGAAAATATAACAAAAAAGCTCATGGGTCGAGATAAGGACAGGGAGATCACTCACCAATTACTGTCACTGGCAAAATAGACTCGACTTGGGGAAAATTAGTTTAATTTATTACCAATCAAAACTAAATAGGGTAATGAGGAGTGAGAACATGTGCAGGGTAATGAGAAATAAAACCAAATCTTAAAGCACCTTCCCCCCACCCCTCCCTTCTTCCTGGGCTCAACTTCACTCCCAATTTTCTCTACCTCCTCCCCCTGAGCAGCGCAGGGGGATGGGGAATGGGGGCTGTGGTCAGTTCATCACACCTTGTCTCTGCTGCTCCTTCCTCCTCAGAGGGAGGACTCCTCACGTTCTTCCCCTGCTACAGCATGGGATCCCTCCCACGAGACACAGTCCTCCATAAACTTCTCCAACGTGGGTCCTTCCCATGGGCTGCAGTTCTTCACGAACTGCTCCAGCGTGGGTCCCCCACAGGGTCACAAGTCCTGCCAGCAAACCTGCTCCAGTGTGGGCTCCTCTCTCTCTCCATGGGGCCAGAGGTCCTGCCAGGAGCCTGCTCCAGCGTGGGCTTCCCATGGGGTCACAGCCTCCTTCGGGCACATCCACCTGCTCTGGTGTGGGGTCCTCCATGGGCTGCAGGTGGATATCTGCTCCACTGTTAACCTCCATGGGCTGCAGGGGGACAGCCTGCCTCACCATGGTCTTCACCATGGGCTGCAGGGGAATCCCTGCTCTGGTGCCTGGAGCACCTCCTCCCCCTCCTTCTTCACTGACCTTGGTGTCTGCAGAGTCGTTCCTCTCTCTCACATATTCTCACTCCTCACTCCAGCTGCAGTTTGTGTCCTGGTGTTTTGGGGGTTTTTTTCCCCCTTCTTAAATATATTATTACAGAGGCGCTACCACTGTCGCTGATTGGCTCGGCCTTGGCCAGTGGCAGGTCCTTCTTGGAGCTGACTGGCGTTGTCTCTATCGGATATGGGGGAAGCTTCTAGCAGCTTCTCACAGAAGCCACCCCTGTAGCCCCCCCGCTACCAAAACCTTGCCACGCAAACCTATATACAGAGAGAGAGAGAAGTTATTTCTCCTAGTCCTCAAGGAAAAGCTCAAAGACTTTAAACTATTTAGGTCTTTACCTATCCAGAGTCAAAGTTGGCAACTGTCCAAGCTATATCACCTTTAAAGTAGCAATATAAAGATTTATTGACATCTGCCTTAAAGAGTTAGCATTTAAAGAATCAGTCTGAGTATGGCTAATTTTGTAACACAAGAATTGACCAGTTTCCATTTATTAGAAAACTATTCCTATGGCAACCAAGAGCCTGGTGTTTAGCAAATATTCCCCCAATGTTGTACTTTTCACTGAAAGTGCAGAGTTGTAGTTTGATATGAACCTTTTTTATGCAAGTCTGCAAACAAAATGATTGTCACTAGTATGTTATTGGTCAAAATGCATATTCTTAAATTGTAATTAAACTCTGTTTTGCTGGTGAATAGTCGTTCCACTGAGACTGCATTTCCACATACCTTGGCCACAGTGCCAGCATCAAGATATCTATACTCTGTCCCAAGCCATTCTTTCCTACTAGTCTTTCCTGGCAGTCAGCGAGGCGAAGGGCTCCGGAGCGGCCGCTCATACCGGGGCACCCTCGCTGAAGCGGCAAAAGCGCAGGGCGAGAGCGGGCAGCCCAGCCCCCCGCCTAGAGCGGGGAAGGGCGGGAAAGGGCGAGCTGCTGACGTGGGGCAGCTCTGACGCAGCGTGGGCGGGGCCAGGAGTGACGGCGGCCAAACCCCCACCTATAAAAGCAGCCCCCAGGGAGCGCGGCGACCAGGACAGGCGAACAGGGTGTGGCGCGTCAGGAGGGCGGCAGTTCGCGCGAGCAGGGCGCGTGGGGAGGGCCGAGTGACCCCGCTCCCAGTTCCAAAGGGAAACTTAGGCAGTGGTCATCGTCCTCCTAGGAGAACACCTGGCAGCTATGGTCACCACCCGCCCGAAAGCCTCTGCCAGAAGGAATGAGGCGACCCAGACGGAGCTCCCGCACAAACACGCAGCGGTCCAGGTCTGGCTGCAGGGAGTGCCTGAGCCTGTTGCTTGTACTGCAGGGCAGCGGAGATGGCAAATGTCTTCAGTGTGACCAGGCAGATGATCTGCTCAGCCTGGTGGCAGAGCTGAAGGAGGAGGTGGAAAGGCTGAGGAGTATCAGGGAGTGTGAGAGGGTTGGTGGAGCCACACCCTGCTGTCCCTGGGGCCAAGGCAGCAGGCGGAGGCCCCACAAGGAGCAGAGGATCCCCTGCCCTCTTGCTGGCAAGCAGAAGGAGGGGATCCAAGAGATAGGGGGGAATGGAAATGGGTCCCTGCCTGGGGGGCAGTAGGCAAATCCCCTCCTGGCCTCCCTCACCTCCCCAGCTGCCCCTACACAACAGATATGGGGCTCTGGGAGTTGAGGGCCAGGCAAGTGGGGAGGGAGGTGAAGGCAAAGGTCCAGCCAGGGGGTTGCCGAGGGCTAGTCAGTCAGCCCCACGGATTACGGCTACCCCTGTTAAGAAAAAAAGGAGGGTAATTGTGGTGGGTGATTCCCTCCTGCAGGGAACTGAGGGCCCAATCTGCCGCCCAGACCCATCCCACAGGGAAGTCTGCTGCCTCCCTGGGGCCTGGGTTAGGGACATTACTAGGAAACTCCCTGACCTCGTGAGGCCCTCTGATTATTACCCATTGCTGGTTCTACAGGTGGGCAGTGATGAGATTGCAGAGAGAAGTCCTAAAGCAATCAAGAGGGACTTCAGGGCACTGGGGCGATTGGTTGCAGGATTGGGAGCACAGGTAGTGTTTTCCTCAATCCCGTCAGTGGCAGCTAGGAGTGCTGAAAGGAATGGGAAAACTCACCTGATTAACAGGTGGCTCAGAGGCTGGTGCCATCGGTGGAACTTTGGGTTTTTCGATCACGGGGAGGTTTACATGGCACCGGGCCTGCTGGCGGCTGATGGAGATCGGCTGTCTCCAAAGGGGAAAAGGATTCTCGCCCATGAGTTGGTGGGACTCATTGGGAGGGCTTTAAACTAGGTTTGAAGGGGGAAGGGGATATAACCAGGCCTGCTAGTGAGGAGCCCAGGGGCAGCATGGCAACATTGGGGGCAAAATCGATAGCCTGTCTCAAGTGCATCTACACCAATGCACGTAGCATGGGCAACAAACAGGAGGAGCTGGAAGCCCTTGTGCAGCAGGATGGCTATGACATAGTCGCCATCACAGAAACATGGTGGGACGACTCTCATGACTGGAGTGCTGCACTGGATGGCTATCAGCTCTTCAGAAGGGATAGGCAGGGAAGGAGAGGTGGTGGGGTGGCTCTGTATGTTAGGGAGTGTTTTGACTGTATAGAGCTTGACAGTGGTGATGACAAGGTCGAATGCTTATGGGTAAGGATGAGGGGGAAGGCCAGCAAGGCAGATGTCCTGTTGGGAGTCTGCTACAGACCACCCAACCAGGATGTAGAGGTAGATGAGGTGTTCTATAAGCGGCTGGCAGATGTCTCGCAATCGCTAGCCCTTGTTCTCGTGGGGGACTTCAACTTGCTGGACATCTGCTGGAAATACCATACAGCAGAGAGGCAGCAGTCCCAAAAGTTCCTAGAGCATGTGGGGGATAACTTTCTGACGCAGCTCGTAAGCGAGCCTCCCAGGGGAGGTGCCTCACTTGACCTGCTGTTTACTAATAGAGAAGGGCTTGTGGGAAATGTCGAGGTCGGAGGCCGTCTCGGGCTTAGCGACCATGATATGATAAAGTTCTCAATTCTGGGTGATGCCAAGCGGAGGGGCAGCAAAACTGTTACGATGGACTTCCGGAGGGCAGACTTTGGCCTGTTCAGGACACTGGTTGGGAAAGTCCCTTGGGAGGCAGTCCTGAAAGGCAAAGGGGTCCAGGAAGGCTGGGCCTTCTTCAAGAAGGAAGTCTTAAGGGCGCAGGAGTGGGCTGTCCCCGTGTGCCGTAAGACCATCCAGCGGGGAAGACGACCGGCCTGGCTGAATAGGGAGCTTTTGCTGGGACTCAGGGAAAAAAGGAGAGTCTAGCGCCTTTGGAAGAAGGGGCGGGCAACTCAGGAGGAGTACAGGGATCTTGTTGCGTCCTGCAGGGAGGAAATTAGAAAGGCAAAAGCCCAGCTAGAACTCAATCTGGCCAATGCTGTAAAAGATAATAAAAAATGCTTTTACAAGTGCATCAGCAATAAAAGGAGAGCCAAGGAGGATCTCCATCCTTTGCTGGATGTGGGGGGCAACATTGTCACCGAGGACAAGGAAAAGGCTGAGGTACTTAATGCCTTCTTTGCCTCTGTGTTTAACAGCCAGACCGGTCGTCCCCAGGGTACTCAGGCCCCTGAGCTAGAGGATAGGGATGGGGAGCAGAATGGAGCCCTCATAGTCCAGGAGGAAGCAGTTAATGACCTGCTATGCCACCTGGATGCGCACAAATCTATGGGGCCAGATGGGATCCACCTGAGAGTATTGAGGGAGCTGGTGGAGGAGCTTGCCAAGCCACTTTCCATCATCTATCAGCAGTCCTGGTTAACAGGGGAGGTCCCTGATGAATGGAGGCTTGCCAATGTGATGCCCATCTACAAGAAGGGCTGGAAGGAGGACCCGGGGAACTATAGGCCTGTCAGCCCGACCTCAGTGCTGGGAAAGATTATGGAGCGGTTCATCTTGAGTGCACTCAACAGGCATGTGCAGGTCAACCAGGGGATCGGGCCCAGCCAGCATGGGTTCATGAAAGGCAGGTCCTGCTTGACCAACCTGACCTCCTTTTATGACCTGGTGACCCACCTGGTAGATGATGGAAAGGCTGTGGATGTCATTTACCTGGACTTTAGCAAAGCTTTTGACACCGTCTCCTACAATATTCTCCTTGGGAAGCTGGCAGCTCATGGCTTGGACGGGCGTAGTGTTCGCTGGGTAAAAAACTGGTTGGGCGGCCGAGCCCAGAGAGTAGTGGTGAATGGAGTTAAGTCCAGTTGGCAGCCGGTCACGAGTGGTGTTCCCCAGGGCTCTGTTTTGGGGCCAGCCTTGTTTAATATCTTTATCGATGATCTGGGTGAGGGGATTGAGTGCACCCTCAGTAAGTTTGCAGATGACTTCAAAGTGGGTGGGAGTGTCGATCTGCTGGAGGGTAGGATGGCCCTGCAGAGGGACCTGGACAGGCTGGACCGATGGGCCGAGGCCAACTGTATGAGGTTCAACAAGGCCAAGTGCTGGGTCCTGCACTTGGGTCACAACAACCCCATGCAACGCTACAGGCTTGGGGAAGAGTGGCTGGAAAGCTGCCTGGCTGAAAAGGACCTGGGGGTGTTGGTAGACAGCCGGCTGAACATGAGCCAGCAGTGTGCCCAGGTGGCCAAGAAGGCCAACAGCATCCTGGCTTGTGTCAGGAATAGTGTGGCCAGCAGGAGCAGGGAGGTGATTGTCCCCCTGTACTCGGCACTGGTGAGGCCGCACCTGGAATACTATGTCCAGTTTTGGGCCCCTCACTACAAGAAAGACATTGAGGTGCTGGAGCGTGTCCAGAGAAGGGCAACGAAGCTGGTGAAGGGTCTGGAGCACAGGCCTTATGAGGAGTGGCTGAGGGAACTGGAGTGGTTTAGCCTAGAGAAGAGGGGACTGAGGGGAGACCTTATTGCTCTCTACAGCTACCTGAAAGGAGGTTGTAGTGAGGTGGGTGTTGGTCTCTTCTCCCAAGTAGTTAGCGATAGGATGAGAGGAAATTGGCTTAAGCTGTGCCAGGGGAGGTTTAGGTTGGATATTAGGAAAACTTTCTTCACGGCAAGGTTAGTCAAGCATTGGAACAGGCTGCCCAGAGAGGTGGTGGAGTCCCCATCCCTGGAAGTGTTCAAAAAATGGGTAGATGTGGGACTTCGGGACATGGACTCTATCTGTCCTTGTTTCGGCTGGGATAGAGTTAATTTTCTTCCTAGTAGCAGGCATAGTGCTGTGTTTTGGATTTAGCAGGAGAAGAATGTTTATAACACACTGATGTTTTAGTTGTTGCTGAGTACTGCTTATGCTAGTCAAGGACTTTTCAGCTTCCCATGCTCTGCCAGGTGCACAAGAAGCTGGGAGGGGGCACAGCCAGAATAGTTGATCCAAACTGCCCAAAGGGCTATTCCATACCATATGACGTCATGCTCAATTTATAAACTGGGGGGGGTTGGCCAGGGGGCATTGATCGCTTCTCGGGAACTGTCTGGGTATCGGTCGTTGGGTGGTGAGCAATTGCATTGTGCATCACTTGCTGTGTATATTAGTATTACTGTTATTATTATATTGTTATTATTATCATTACTGTTTTACTTTATTTCAATTATTAAGCTGTTCTTATCTCAACCCAGGAGTGTTTCTCACTCTTATTCCTCCGATTCTCTCCCCCATCGCACCGGGGGGCAGGGGGAGTGAGCGAGCGGCTGCGTGGTGCTTAGCTGCTGGCTGGGGCTAAACCATGACAAGATAAAAACAGTTTAATAATGGAAATAAAATATAATAATAATAATAATTGTATGGAAAAGAAATATAACAAAGAGAGAGAAATAAAAACCAAGACAGACAAGTGATGCAAATGAAAACAGTTGCTCACCACCAACCAACCAATGCCCACCCAGTCCCTGAGTAGCAGCCCCCCCACCAACCTCCCCCCCTAGTTTTATTGCTGAGTATGACATCATATGGTGTGGAATATCCCTTTGGTCAGCTGGGGTCAGCTGTCCCAGCTGTGTCCCCTCCCAACTTCTTGTGCACCCCCAGCCTACTCGCTGGTGGGGTGGGGTTAGAAGCAGAAAAGGCCTTGACTGTGTAAGCACTGCTCAGCAAAAACTAAACCACCACTGTATTATCAACACTGTTTTCAGCACAAATCGAAAACATACTAGCTGCTATGCAGAAAATTAACTCTATCTATTAACTCTTCCATATTATTCAGTCTCTCCCCTCAAAAAACAATTGGCAGTAGTGTGTTTTTACCCAGGTTTAAAGATGAACTGAAGTCCCTAAAATATAAATGAGATACATAATACATTTTTAAAATGTGGTTTATCTTAACTTGAAAATTTCCAATACCTGCATTTTAAATGAAAATAATTTAAAATGCCTGTTCTTCCCTGACAAAATTTTAAAGACTGTGTTTCCCTTACGTGGGCTGATTTCATCAGTAATGTGTAAAGGAGCTCTGCTCCATTCAGCTGCTGATGTTCTAATTGCTTCAGGAGAAATACGGTGTTGGCTGCCAGAACTCAAGACATTTTATTTTGAGTTTAAAATGCAGTCACTGGAAATGTTGAAGTCCACACATGAATTTTGTTACTGGGACTAAAACTGTTACTCATTTTTTTTCTTCTTTAAAAAAAAAAAAAAGTTTTAGATTACTTCCATGGTTTAATTTTGTGGGTTTTTTTTTTACATCGTATTGGGTTTTTTCCATTTCTGCTTTGATTTTTACTTATTAAAGATTATTTGTCTTTTATATTATCCTCTGCAAAGTATTTTTGATCCATTCTCAGAAGCATGATAGATACAAACTTTGCGTTATTTTGTGTTATACTTTTGGGACTGAAGCAAGGGCTGCCAAGGACTAAAGTGATATCCCAACAACAGCCTCTCAGTAACTGCTGGGAGAGGTACCGAGGGGCAAATGATTCCTCTCTGGCTTTTACAAATCTTTTTAAAATTACAAGTACTTTTTTTCAATTTATTCCAGTTTTTTTTTGTCACATGAGAAGATTCTTTAGAAGCTCCATTCACTCATACATTAAATTAGGATTTGAGTTAGGTACTTGGGTTTGTTTTTTAAAACTTAAGGGCTATATTTTGTGCAATGGCTCTACTATCTTTTCTTTACCACTGGTTCTTGGCTTCTCAGCACCACCACCACAAAAATTACTTAGGCGGTCAGTTTTTTCACAGAAAGTACAGCCAGCTCCTGCATTTTCTTCTATCTGTTACTTGAAAGAATTGACTTGTATCATAACTGCACCTCTCTGACACTAAATGCAACAGCAAATGGAGAAAATAACTGTCGTGGTTTAGCCCCAGCCAGCAACTAAGCACCACACAGCTGCTCACTCACTCCCCATACCCCGATGGGATGGGGGAGAGAATCGGAGGAGTAAGAGTGAGAAACACTCCTGGGTTGAGATAAGAACAGTTTAATAA
This sequence comes from Pelecanus crispus, assembly GCF_030463565.1. NCBI lineage: Eukaryota > Metazoa > Chordata > Aves > Pelecaniformes > Pelecanidae > Pelecanus > Pelecanus crispus. Next base: position 4,357,114 of record NC_134675.1, read on the forward strand.
TTGAAATAAAGTAAAATAGTAATGCTAATAGTAACAGTATAATAATAATAATAATGATACACAAAGCAAGTGATGCACAATGCAATTGCTCACCACCCGCCGACCGATACCCAGACAGTTCCCGAGCAGCGATCCCTGCTCCCTGGCCACCCCCCTCCAGTTTATATACTGAGCATGATGTCATATGGTATGGAATAGCCCTTTGGTCAGTTTGGATCAACTATTCTGGCTGTGCCCCCTCCCAGTTTCTTGTGCACCTGGCAGAGCATGGGAAGCTGAAAAGTCCTTGACTAGCATAAGCAGTACTCAGCAACAACTAAAAACATCAGCATGTTATCAACATTCTTCTCCTACTAAATCCAAAACACAGCACTATGCCTGCTGCTAGGAAGAAAATTAACTCTATCCCAGCCGAAACCAGGACAGTATCCACCCCTTATTCTATACCATCTACGTCATGCACAGGCCCTCCCCTTTCCAATGTGTTCCAATTAATCACCACCACTTTCCCTATCTTGATATACACACAGATATCATTCCCTTCGTCTATGGCCCATCCCTCTAAAATGTCCATTGAGTTCATTTAGCCCATGACTTTGGGTTCCATCTGTCATCACAGTCTTTCAGAGCAGGAGAGGTGGTGTGCAGTGTTGGACTGTTGCATGCTGAAGTCAGTTCTCATTCCAACATGGTTTCATCAAAGTTCATTTTCATTAAGCTGGGCAATTCTTACTGCAATACCATTGATGTGGCATATAGCAATCATAATATACAGTATTATATACTTAATATTAACCTACTATATTATTATATTAACATGCAGTTAAGAGATAACATATAGTTAAGAGATAACATACAGTATTATAAAGCAATTAATATCATACAATTCAGTTCATTGGCTACTTTCACCCAAAATCAAATTCCCTTGAGGTACACATTGGGCTTCCCCATCCTTTCGCATCACCCACCAAGTGCACCCAGGTCCTTGAGCAAAAGCAATCCCACGAATGGGTTTGCCTTTGCCAGAGGGGGAAGTAACCCAGACTGTCTTCCCCAGCATATTTTTCATGTGCACTACAGGAACTTTATCTCCTTCTACAGTACGTAGAAGTTTTGATTGGGCAGGGCCAGCTCGATTGGCAGATCCCCTGGTGTTGACTAACCAGGTGGCTTTTGCTAAATGCATATCCCAATGTTTAAACGTCCCACCACCCATTGCTCTCAGGGTAGTCTTTAACAATCCATTGTATCGCTCAATTTTCCCGGAGGCTGGTGCATGGTAAGGGATGTGATACACCCACTCAATGCCATGCTCTTTGGCCCAGGTGTCTATGAGGTTGTTTCGGAAATGAGTCCCGTTGTCTGACTCAATTCTTTCTGGGGTGCCATGTCGCCACAGGACTTGCTTTTCAAGGCCCAGGATGGTGTTCCGGGCGGTGGCATGGGGCACGGGATATGTTTCCAACCATCCAGTGGTTGCTTCCACCATGGTGAGCACATAGCACTTGCCTTGGCGGGTCTGTGGGAGCGTGATGTAATCAATCTGCCAGGCCTCCCCATATTCATATTTCAGCCATCGTTCACTATACCCGAGGGGCTTGAACTGCTTGGCTTGCTTGATTGCAGCGCATGTTTCACACTCATGAATAACCTGTGCAATACTGTCCATAGTTAAGTCCACCCCTCGATCACGAGCCCATTTATACGTTGCATCCCTTCCTTGATGGCCTGAGGCGTCATGGGCCCACCGAGCTATAAATAATTCACCCTTATGTTGCCAGTCCAAATCCACCTGAGCCACTTCAATCTTAGCAGCCTGATCTACTTGCTGGTTGTTTTGATGTTCTTCAGTGGCCCGACTCTTAGGTACATGAGCATCTACATGACGAACTTTTACAACCAGGTTCTCTACCCGGGCAGCAATATCTTGCCACAATGCAGCAGCCCAGATTGGTTTGCCTCTGCGCTGCCAGTTGCTCTGCTTCCATTGCTGCAGCCACCCCCACAGGGCATTTGCCACCATCCATGAATCAGTAGAGAGATAAAGGACTGGCCACTTTTCTCTTTCAGCAATATCTAAAGCCAGCTGGATGGCTTTCACCTCTGCAAACTGACTCAACTCCCCTTCTCCTTCAGCAGTTTCTGCCACTTGTCGTATAGGACTCCATACAGCAGCTTTCCACCTCCGATGCTTTCCCACAAGATGACAGGACCCATCAGTGAACAGGGCATATTGCTTCTCATTTTCTGGCAATTTATTATACAGTGGGGCCTCTTCAGCACGTGTCACCTCCTCCTCTGGTGATATTCTAAGGTTTTTTCCTTCTGGCCAGTCCATGATCACTTCCAAGATTCTTGGGCGACTGGGGTTTCCTATTCGAGGCCGTTGTGTGATCAATGCAACCCACTTCCTCCACGTAGCATCAGTTGCATGATGTGTAGAGGGGACCCTCCCTTTGAACATCCAGCCCAGCACCGGCAGTCGGGGTGCCAGCAGGAGCTGTGCTTCAGTACCGACCACTTCCGAAGCAGCTCGAACCCCTTCATATGCTGCCAGTATCTCTTTCTCACTTGGAGTATAGCGGGCTTCGGATCCTCTGTATCCCCGACTCCAAAACCCTAGGGGTCGACCTCGAGTCTCCCCTGGTGCTTTCTGCCAGAGGCTCCAGGTAGGGCCATTCTCCCCGGCTGCAGTGTAGAGCACATTTGTAATATCCTGCCCTGCCCGGACTGGCCCAAGGGCTACTGCATGAACTATCTCCCGTTTAATTTGTTCAAAGGCTTGTTGTTGCTCAGGGCCCCATTTGAATTCGTTCTTCTTCCGGGTCACTTGATAGAGAGGGCTTACGATCTGGCTGTAATTTGGAATATGCATTCTCCAAAAACCCACAACGCCTAAGAAAGCTTGTGTTTCCTTTTTGCTAGTTGGTGGGGACATAGCTGTTATTTTGTTGATCACATCCATTGGGATCTGATGACGTCCATCTTGCCATTTTATTCCTAAAAACTGGATCTCCTGTGCAGGTCCCTTGACCTTACTCTGTTTTATGGCAAAACCAGCCTTCAGAAGGATTTGGACTATTTTCTTTCCCTTCTCAAAAACTTCTTCTGCTGTATTGCCCCACACAATGATGTCATCAATGCACTGCAGATGTTCTGGAGCTTCACCCTGTTCCAGTGCTGTCTGGATCAGTCCATGGCAAATGGTGGGGCTGTGCTTCCACCCCTGGGGCAGTCGGTTCCAGGTGTACTGAACACCCCTCCAGGTAAAAGCAAACTGGGGCCTGCACTCTGCTGCCAAAGGGATGGAGAAAAAATGCATTAGCAATATCAATTGTGGCATCCCACTTGTCTGCCTTTGACTCCAGTTCATATTGAAGTTCTAGCATGTCTGGCACGGCAGCACTCAGCGGCGGTGTAACTTCGTTCAGGCCACGATAGTCCACTGTTAGTCTCCACTCCCCATTAGACTTTCGCACTGGCCATATGGGACTGTTAAAGGGTGAGCGAGTCTTGCTGATCACTCCCTGGCTCTCCAGGCGACGAATCAGGTTATGGATGGGAATCAGGGAGTCTCGGTTGGTGCGATATTGCCGCCTGTGCACAGTTGTGGTAGCAATCGGCACCTGTTGTTCCTCAACCTTCAGCAACCCTACAATCGAAGGGTCCTCTGAGAGACTGGGCAAGGTGGACAACTGTTTAATTTCCTCTGTCTCCAAAGCAGCTATACCAAAAGCCCACCGGTACCCTTTTGGGTCCTTGAAATAGCCTCTCCTGAGGCAGTCTATGCCAAGGATGCACGGAGCATCTGGGCCAGTCACAATGGGGTGCTTTTGCCACTCATTCCCAGTTAGGCTCACTTCAGCTTCCAGTACAGTTAGCTGTTGGGATCCCCCTGTCACTCCAGAAATACAAATGGGTTCTGCCCCTCTATAGTTTGATGGCATGAGCATGCACTGTGCACCGGTGTCCACTAGAGCCTTATACTCCTGTGGGTCTGACGTTCCAGGCCATCGAATCCACACAGTCCAGTAAACCCGGTTGTCCCTTTCCTCCACCTGGCTGGAGGCAGGGCCCCTCTAACACTGGTCATAGTATTCGCTGTTCACTTCCTGTAGATGTGAATCAAAAGTCCCCTGATCAAGGTCGGAAGTAAAATTAGCCCTCTTACTCTGTCTGGGGAAGTGCTCACTGGAAACTGGAGCTGCAATTTTCCTGGGAGAACCGCCTTTTCTAATAGTTTTTCCTTGCAACTCACGCACCCGTGCCTCTAAGGTTGAGGTGGGTTTTCCATCCCATTTCCTCATGTCCTCTCCATAATCACGCAGGTAAAACCACAGGGTGCCCCGTGGTGTGCATCCTCTCCATCCTCTCTCTTGAGCATAGGGACGTTGACTCCTAATGGCTGAGACACTGGTCCGTGCAGGTGGGGAGTAGGACAGATCCTCTCTGAGTTGTTGGAACTCTTGGCATATTTTTTCAGACAGTTTTTCCACAGCCGAGACACAGGCCCGTAGGGAGGAAGAGAGCCTTTCTTCGTAGTCCCGGAGTCGTCTAGCCACTTCATCCACCGTTGGTGCCTCGTCGTCTTTCCAGGCTATTATTGCCAATGAGTTGGAATACGATGCTGGTGCGCTCCGTACCACCTTCCGCCACATGGGTTGTGTGCACCTGACTTCATCTGGGTCTTTGGGTAACTGTTCATCATTCAGGTCACTGTAAATCACCTCCAGCACGCCTAATTCCCTCAGGTACTGGATACCTTTCTCTACGGTGGTCCATTTGCTTGGGCGGTATAAAACATCCTCCTTGAAGGGATACCTTTCCTTCACGCTTGACAGAAGTCGCCTCCAGAGGCTGAGCGGTTTTGCCCCTTTTCCAATTGCTTTGTCAATGCCCCCTTCCCTGGAAAGGGATCCCAGCTGCTTGGCTTCCCTACCCTCTAAATCCAGGCTACTGGCCCCATTATCCCAGCATCGGAGCAGCCAGGTGATGATGTGCTCGCCTGGATGACGACCGAAATCTTTTCGCATATCTCGCAGCTCACTCAGGGATAGGGATCGGGTGGTCACCATCTCATTTATGGGTTCTTCCTCCTCTGGTTCTTGTGATGGCCCTGGTTCATCTTCATCCCTTACTAAACGAACTGATTTCCTCGTGTATTTTTTCTTCTGTATAGGGGCAACTGATACCGGCGCAGGTTGGTTCTCTGGTTTAGCCGCAGTGACTGTCACTGGGGTTGGAGTAGCTGCAGTGCCCATGGCTGTGGTTTGAGTAGCCGCAGTGCTCATGGCTGTGGCTGGAGTAGCCACAGTGCCTGGGGCAGGGGTTTGAGTAGCTGCAAGGCCTGTAGTGGGGGTTTCAGTAGCCACAGTGCTTGTTGTTTTGTCATCAGATCCAGAGACCTTCTCTTTCTCTTGAGGGTACTGATTAGTGTTGACTACAGCTCGATAGGCATGGGCCAGTCCCCAGCATGTTGCAATGATTTGTGTCTCTCTGGAGCTACCAGGATGACAACATACTTCTTCCAAATACTTTACTAATTCTTCAGGATTCTGCACTTGTTCAGTGGTGAAGTTCCAAAACACTGGAGGTCCCCACTGCCCTAGGTACTTGCGCATACGATCCCACACACCCTGCCACTCATAACTATCCAGCCTTGGGGTAGATCTCTGGATGATATTTTTAAACTGCTTACTGACCTTTATCAAAACGGAAACAACATTCCCAAGAAGTATCAATAGAAGTATCTTAACTGCCCAGGGGTGTTCAAGATACAGGAAAGTTGTTGTAATGAAGGAGGAAACATCATAGAAGAAAGCAGCAAAGGTGCCATTCTGTATTTCCTCCACAACAAGCCTCTCAGAGTAAGAAGTATAATTGCTAACTCTCTCTATGAGGTAGTACCCGAAGTACAGTAGTGACTTCTGTATGAAACCCAAATACCAAAGAATGCTCAAGGTCAGGGTTTTGATAAGGAGCCTCCCAAGCAAAAGATCATGAATCACTGCAGAGCATAGCACACTACACAAACTGACAACAAGCTTTAATGCGTGCTGCAAAAAAAAGAACATGGTGCAGATCAGATGAGCTAATATCGTGACCGGCAACTGTTAAAAGACTCCTTAATACACTCTGGTTAATCTGTTGTTATCTCAAACCCTTCGTGCCCCACATTGGGCGCCAAAAAGGACTGTCGTGGTTTAGCCCCAGCCAGCAACTAAGCACCACGCAGCCGCTCGCTCACTCCCCCTACCCCGATGGGATGGGGGAGAGAATCGGAGGAGTAAGAGTGAAAAAAATCACTCCTGGGTTGAGATAAGAACAGTTTAATAATTGAAATAAAGTAAAATAGTAATGCTAATAGTAACAGTATAATAATGATAATAATAATAATGATACACGAAGCAAGTGATGCACAATGCAATTGCTCACCACCCGCCGACCGATACCCAGACCGTTCCCGAGCAGCGATCCCTGCTCCCTGGCCACCCCCCCCCCCCAGTTTATATACTTAGCATGACGTCATATGGTATGGAATAGCCCTTTGGTCAGTTTGGATCAACTATTCTGGCTGTGCCCCCTCCCAGTTTCTTGTGCCCCTGGCAGAGCATGGGAAGCTGAAAAAGTCCTTGACTAGCATAAGCAGTACTCAGCAACAACTAAAAACATCAGTGTGTTATCAACATTCTTCTCCTACTAAATCCAAAACACAGCACTATGCCTGCTGCTAGGAAGAAAATTAACTCTATCCCAGCCGAAACCAGGACAATACCTTATCTGCTTAGGAATTACTTTCGTCGTGGAAATAAAAGTGACTATAAATGCTGTTGCTGGGTCCCATATTTTCTCATGTTTGCCTTTACCATATTTTATCAGCTTGTAAATAAAAAGATCCCTTTCCCTCCTAAATGCCTGCCTTCTCTTGTGAGGGAAGCTTCAATTTTGTCTTGTGAGGAAGTTTTCAGAGCTCAGATTTAAGCCAGGCACCTTCTATGTGCATATCAGCACAGAGTTGTGTGAGCAGCAGGCTTAGCAAAGCTTGATATCCTAAGGATTAATTTCTGACAATTAGATTCCTTTGTTTCTAACAGATACAACTTCCAGTGGAATATTTCCCTACCAATGCATAGTCCTCTCACCTTTGCAGCTTCTGTATGCTCTACAGGTACAGTGAGCACACTCTACATTGCTTTCCTCAGTAGAGGCATTAATAAAGATTTTTCCTTTATTTGGTGACTTATTTTCAAGAAACTTGCCAGAATCTAATATGTTTGAAATCTCTACACCTCTGTTAGGTTTGGCTGAGGTTGACCAAAATATTTAAATGTAGGCAGACATCCATGGACTAACTAAAAACAAAAGTATTTTGTGAATTGCTTCCACTCATTTGTATTAAAGCAATATGTGTCTTTGCATATAGCCAAAGGTCTGGTGTATAGATGAGGTCTCAGAAAGTTTCATTTCCTGATTTTTATACTTTTTTTCTGGATCATACAGATGGTTTGTGAAAAATAAAAATTTTTAATTTTAAAGGTAATTCTGGTGAAAGGATAAAAGGTGTTCATTCTTTTCATGTAGCCTCAGATGTAACCAAGAATTGTTCTGTCAATATAGATGAATTATGCAAGAGAGAAAATGTTTTGAATAGTTCCTGAATAAATAGCTGTACAATAAAGTGTATATATCAGAGATTTTATGGGGTTGCAGGAACAACTTTGTAGTAAAGCTACCAAACATTCATTGTGTCAGCTTGTGAGAAGTAACTACTTTTCTGTTTAACAGCTGAATCAATAGAGCAACAAGTGTAGTTCTCAAGCTGGAGTCTTGAGACTTGAGAACTCGAGAACTCAGGAGCACCACAGGTCTTTGTTTTCTTTTTGAGCTTTTAGAGAAATATCACCATTTAAAGCTTTAGGCAGATGCCCTCTTTCAGGTTCTTGTCACAGAGGTTACTACAGGCTGCTAAAAGTTACTGCCCAAATTTATCTTGCACTGAAGTAGTTTCTGTGCATGCTTCCTAATATGCTCCAGACAAAATCAGCTAATTTAGCTCAGATCAGCAATTTAAACTGCTTGAGCTGTCTTAGTTCTTTTTGTTTCAAGCATATTAGCGGTCTTAAATCTTTTCTATCAGCAATGTGAGGACATTAGTAATTTATAGCAAGGAGCTATTAATGAGCAGATCTGGGCCAAGATGGAAGAGGACATTTCTCCATGGTCCGTGTTTGAGCATCAGGTAATTTAATACAGGTTTTGGAAGGACAAACATGCTCAGGTGCATAAAAATGTTTATCACACATGATAGAGGTTTTTGAAAGTATGACTAGCATGGAAAAGACTATATATATATTTTATATATAAAAATACAAAAATGCTAGTGAATTAAAACTAATGAACAAATATTAGAAAATACAAACATACCAATGAAGGTATAATAAATGTAGGTTTGTGAGAAACTGTTTAGCAATGACTGACATTACTTACTCTTGAGAGCTGTCTGCTGTGCTGCCTCTTTTTTGAGGCTTTTTCCTGTTGTTTTATAAACTTCTCTTGTTCCTAAGCAAGAATTAAAGAAACTGAGCTCTAGTTAAACTTCCTGTGACCTGAACACCATATCATAACAAACTTTCCATAACATGGAAAGTTGCTAAATAGATTCTGAAAAAAAACACCAAAACCAAAAAGCCAGTGTTGATTTGCCCGCCACTTCATAAAGTGTCACTTGCTTTATAAAACTACATACATAAATCTAGTTAATTTAAAATTAGCTAAAATGCTATGAAGAAACATCCAGTGCTTTTGAAACTAGTTCTAACTGATGACTAAGCAAGCTTTGCCAAGCAGAATAAAACCATTTTACCAGAAGGTTTGAACTTGTCAGGTCTCAAAGGAAATGTAGAGTCACGTTGGGCCACACTGAAACAGCAGGTTCAGGAACATTCAGCAGGAGAAGGTGCTGCTAAATCAGTAGTTGGTGTCCTTTCCTCTAAATCAACACTGACCTATGGTAGTTAGAAGGCAGTTCCATGGTTGGCAGTTTAAAATATTATGATATATTTGTCAAGATATGAAGCTGGTGTTTGTAGACATGGCTGGCTTGCCTGGAGAAACTTTCATGGCTAAATTGCTCTTGTAGTTTCAGGTAGGTCTGCTACTCTTGTGTGTCAGTGTTGAGCAAAATGAGTGTAATGTAAATGGATATAATTTAGATATGGTTTGTTAATCCACTCATACCATGAAAGGAAGGTACTGCATTAAAGTTCTTATTAGATTCAACACTATTATTAATTAATTTTAAAAGAAATGCAATTTGCTCCTCTTTCAAAATGTAATAATGGCCTCTTTCAAGTTGCTTTAAAAATTGAGAGCACTGCACAGCACTGCTGTCAAGGACCCACTGGCAACTGCCACAGTTCAGACTGTCGTGGCCCAAGCAGCCATCCTTTATGAATGATTCTTTTTTGACTTTCAACAAGAAATAGTCTTTATTAAGGTCGAGCTTGCTATAGTAAATGTTGATAAATGTTGTTATGTAAATGTACAAAATTATAAATTGTCATGTAAATTGCTAATGGGAAAAAATATTTGTAATTATTGGCAAAATACTTATCTGTTTAGAGAGGTTATTAGTAGAAGGTGGAACAGAATAAAACATGTCGACTACATCTGAATTTGGAAAAAGCTGGTTTTTTTCCTGACAATATTTAACAGAGGAGATTTCCTTTGATTAAACCTTTCCTGATGGCAGAAAACCCACAGATTACTTTTACCAGATCTCCCAGCACTGGACAACTGATTACTCTCTTACTGCAATGTCTGTATGTCGTGGTTTAGCCCCAGCCAGCAACTAAGCACCACGCAGCCGCTCGCTCACTCCCCCTGCCCCGATGGGATGGGGGAGAGAATCGGAGGAGTAAGAGTGAAAAAAACCACTCCTGGGTTGAGATAAGAACAGTTTAATAATTGAAATAAAGTAAAATAATAATGATAATAGTAACAATATAATAATAATAATGATACACGAAGCAAGTGATGCACAATGCAATTGCTCACCACCCAACGACCGATACCCAGACAGCTCCTGAGCAGCGATCGATGCCCCCCGGCCAGCTCCCCCCAGTTTATAAATTGAGCATGACGTCATATGGTATGGAATAGCCCTTTGGTCAGTTTGGATCAACTATTCTGGCTGTGCCCCCTCCCAGTTTCTTGTGCACCTGGCAGAGCATGGGAAGCTGAAAAGTCCTTGACTAGCATAAGCAGTACTTAGCAACAACTAAACCATCAGTGTGTTATCAACATTCTTCTCCTACTAAATCCAAAACACAGCACTATGCCTGCTACTAGGAAGAAAATTAACTCTATCCCAGCCGAAACCAGGACACTGTATCTTCCTGCTGCCTTCATATTCACACCTTGAGTTGCAGAACTTTAATGGTTTTGCTCTTAGCTCTGTGGGCTGTGGATTTCTGCTTGGTTTTGTATCCCAGAAGAGACAGTGCAGTTCTTGTGTAGGACATTGGGACAGAGCCATAGGGTCCAGCTACAGGTTTGTGCACAAAGAGGAAAGAAGTTATCCATAGTGAAAAATACAGTTATTTGTGTTTCTTTAGGTATGTTCCAGTATTTCCTTTGAAACACATGTAGATGAGAAACACTTATAGACATGATGTTTTGAAATTGGGACAGCTCTAGCTCACCTGATAAAGATAACCTTAAAAGATGATGAACAAACCTCATCTTTCAAAAAAAACCCCGTTAACATGTTGAAACCAGCTCTTTGCATAGATGAGTGTCCTAGGATTAAGGACAATGTGCTTTTAATGATAAATTGAGTCACGAAGTACAGATCTTTAATCCACAATGCTCTTTCTTGCTGTTAGGCAATCAAACATTTTGAGAAACAAGTTTTTGATTCTTTAGTGTGCCAAGTTTCCTTTTGCAGCACTGATGAGGAATCATTAGTGAGCTTGTTAAGGCTCCTTCATACTTGGCAAATTTGCACGAGCCCCAGGTAGCACTATGAAACCTATAGCAATTGCCTCTGCTCAGATCCCAGATTGACTGACAAATGTATTTAATTATCTTCAGAGGTTCAGAAATCTTACTTTTATTTTTCACTAGAAAATAGTAATTAACAAAACCCCAAAACTTTTGTGGAAGTGTACCAGTATCACTGAAGTGTACTCTGGGAAAAATTTCTGAGCTCCCTTAGAGAGTGTTAGAGAATAGTAATACAAGGACATTCCCAGGCTGAAGTACCTCTTCATCTTCATTATCAGGGAAGGTTCTCAAACAATGCAGTTGTGGTATGCATCTCAGTATCTTCTCTTGGAGCTGCTCCACTTTGTATAAATAAGTAAAGAGTTGAACCACAGAAATATTGATGATTTGCAGAGCTAGGAGGGGAGAAGCTTCCTTTTTGTTATTTATCCATACCAGAAGAACTTGAGCAGAAAAAAAACAAGAGACCCACCTCAAAAACAGTCAGCAACCCTGCATTCAGGATGCTCACACAGGATGTGAGAAACTGTAGTACAAAATTTTGAACCCTGTCTGTTCCAGGACAGTTGCATAATAATCAGGGCATTAGCTATTTTAGGGTAAGATTTTCTTTTATTGCATTTCAGGAAAAAAAATAATAAAACTTTGAACTAGTTTGGTGTCACCCTTATGTAGAGTAGGATATATATGTATATATATTTTTTTAAAATCTCAAAAATTTTCTGGGATGGAAAAAAGTTTCCCATCAGTTCTAATTTGGACCTATATCCATGGGAGGAAAAACGAACGTGTTGGGCAATCTTTCTCAGAAAAAAAGCTCCAGAATGAGGTAGATTAATAATTATTGTAATGTATCTTGCCTGCACCTTTTTGTTCTTACCCTACTTCTGATCTCTTTTATTTCATTTACCTAAAAATTAGGGGTAGATCATCAGTTAATATGAAAGAGTGTGGCACCACTTAAATCAATGCTGAACATTTGGTGCGGGGCTTCTAAAAGAAAATATGAGGGGAAAAAAATCCTTCTGTGGGTTTCAGGGAAATGAACTGTTAATGAATATTGTGGAAGAGCTGAAATTTGCTGTAAGGGAAAGACTGACACTGTTTGTCGAGTTTTCAACTTGACTCATGGAGGAGCAGGTTGAGCTGTCTTGTGGTTTTGCTGGATGACATTTGTCTGTTACCTACCTGTCATCCAAAACAAACCCAGGATAATTTCCTGAGGCAATATGACACAGAAATGTAGCAGAAATAATGATTGACTCATTGCCCAGTGTAAAGAAACTGTATGACTAACACAGTTCATTCAGTTTAAACTGTAGGTTTCATATCTATGACATAAATAAGTGAGGCGTATCTGACTTTCAAAGGAGTGTTTGTGTTTCTCCACAAAAGAAAATAATCAAACCAGTGAAAATAGTATTGTCTTAAAACCAGCATAAATAGGAAGTGAGATTGTGCTTAAAAAATTAGGGGAGAAGACCCACAGGCTTAATGTATTTGCACCATCTATTATATAAATGAGATCTAATCCTGAATGGGGCACTTGGGCACTACTGTAATAATATTTTGAATATATTAATAAGCAATGTCACTAAACCAAAAGAGATTATAAAAATATTTATGATAACAGTAAAGGTTCTGTTAGAATTATCTTATTAAAAGCAAACTAAGTATCCACCTCTTCAGTCTTATAATTTGTAGGCAAAAAGATTATTCACTTCTTCAGCAGTGTCAGAGATAAGCATGGAATTTTACAGGAGATGCAGTAGATGATCTGCAGATTTTATAGAGTAAGGGTCTGATTCAGCACATACTCACTGGGAATAATCCCCCAAGCGTATCTATTCAGACAGGAACTTCATGTTTTTCTGTTATCTTTAGTAGGGCACAAGAGTCCACTGATATGGTGTATGCTGCTAGCCCAAAGGCTGATTCAGATATCACTTGACCTGAGAGGGAAGCTTTAAAAACTAAATAAATATTGAAGCTAAAAGTGATGTTTATTGGTTGCCTGTGTTCTTAGTTTAGGGAAGAGTGCAGAAGTGTAGCCCATTTGTCCCATGTAAATACACCCCAGCTAATTGGGTATGAAGGGAAGGAGAACAGTTTCATAAAAGGGAAGGAGGAAAATTCATTCCTGCTGCTTCCCTTTCTGCTGCATTCAGGAGTGAAGATGAATGAAGCTGTGTGTTCTCGTATTTCTCCGTTTGCTTTGTTGGAAAGAGAGCAGGCTTCCTGCTACCGAACTGGGGCAAGGCTGAGAGGTTTCCTCTCTCCTGCAGTCTCCAGGGCCCCACGTAATACCCTGATAAAGCCTGTCTCCAGCTGCTTTCTCTTGCCATCAGTTCATTTAGTTTATCTTATCAATATCATGCAAATCTGGTTCAAATTAGAATTACCACCAGGAACACTCGGGATATTTTTTTAGAGTGCTTTCCTTAAGAAATAGGTATGTATTACTAACAGCCACCTATTAACTTTTGAAATCATTGACCAATGTTAGCTAAATCTGATAGTGAGGTAGTGATTTATGAAATTTATTAAATATAAACTATGTGAAAATGGGCAACTTCATAGAGGAGCCTATTAACACTGTATTTTTAAAAAAAAAACAACCCTGCAGTTTGAGCACATTTCTTGTTAGACACCAGAGGATCTAGATGGAGAAGAGCCAATATGAATGACTTAACTCTTGGAAAGCTTACATTCAGCTTTCCCATTTTATCAGACACCAGGAATTCTACTGAGGTTTCTTTGGCAAAGACCAGCTGAAGCTTTTTCTAAACTTTGGCATTTATAATTCTTTAATATAGTGTGAGTTCAGGCTGCACCATTGGGTGTCATGGAGTTCAGAAGTCAAATCAACCAGGAGACACAAATGCTTAGGAAAACAGACTTTGTTACTTCTGGTACAAAGATTTCTTTATTTTTATTTTATTCTGCAGTGATTTCTGAATATGCATTTGTAAAGTTTTCAGGGATCCTGAAATTCTTTCCCAGATGGGACTCCCAATTTGTAAATTTCAGCTTGATCCAAACAAGTTCCAGTTGGTAATAAAGATTTTGTGACAGAACAGAGTTTCTGGGCCTTGGAGCTATTGGCATATCAGACAAAACCAGCAGTAATCTGCTTAAAAGTGAAGTTGATGGTTTCTAATGGGCTTGTATTGGGTTTTGACAAAAACTTGAGCTATTCCTTTGTGTTCTGATCATATGTTCTAAGAAATTAGGAAAACAAAATTGTTAGTAGGTCTTTTTAACAGTAAAGTTTTACACATAAATTTAGTGTTTTGTATTTCTTGTTTTCATCCTAATGGCCATAATAATATATATGAGTTGAGCTCTTCAGCAAAATCCTGACAGGGACAACATAATATCCTTTGATCCCTTTTACTACGCTCAGATGCTATTATAGAACTGCAAACATGACACCGTGGGTATTTGAACCACACACTTTTTGCCAAAATGGCTTTTATTTTTTCAACTGCTAATTTAATCACAGAATCCCAGAATGGTTGAGGCTGGAAGGGACCTCTGGAGGTCATCTGCTTTGATCCCCCCACTCAAGCAGGGCTACGTCCAGACAGCTTTTGAAGATCTCTAAGGGTGGGGAATCCACAACCTCTCTGGGCAACCTGTGCGAGTGCTCGGTCACCCTCACAGTACAAAAAGTGTTTTGTTACGTTCAGATGGAACCTCCTGTGTTTCAGTTTGTGCCTGTTGCCTCTAATTTTGTTCTACTTTGAAAATCTCTCACTTTTCTCATTATGCTGAATCAACAGCAGTATCCTACTGAGAAACTAACTGTTTTAAGCTATAGGGATGTCCTGGTTTCGGCTGGGATAGAGTTAATTTTCTTCCTAGTAGCAGGCATAGTGCTGTGTTTTGGATTTAGGATGAGAAGAATGTTGATAACACACTGATGTTTTTAGTTGTTGCTAAGTACTGCTTATGCTAGTCAAGGACTTTTCAGCTTCCCATGCTCTGCCAGGTGCACAAGAAACTGGGAGGGGGCACAGCCAAAATAGTTGATCCAAACTGACCAAAGGGCTATTCCATACCATATGATGTCATGCTCAGTATATAAGCTGGGGGGGGGTTGGCCGCGGAGCAGCGATTGCTGCTCGGGAGCTGTCTGGGTATCGGTCGGCGGGTGGTGAGCAATTGCATTGTGCATCACTTGCTTTGTATATTATTATTATTATCATTATTATACTGTTATTATTATCATTACTATTTTACTTTATTTCAACTATTAAACTGTTCTTATCTCAACGCAGGAGTGTTTCTCACTCTTACTCCTCCGATTCTCTCCCCCATCCCATCGGGGTAGGGGGAGTGAGCAAGCGGCTGCGTGGTGCTTAGTTGCTGGCTGGGGCTAAACCACGACAAGGGAGAACTGATCATGACGATACATCCTCACACCTAGAAAAATATTTTTTGTATGATACAAGAAATAGGATAAGAAAGTAGCTTGAGCAATGAACCCATTAGTGAACTTGTTGCCCACAAGCCTCAGAGCACAGAATCAACATAATTACAACTGTTGGGGAAAAAAAAAAGAGATTTAAAAAGATACCGACCTTTTCTCAAAATGCAGTTTGTTCATGAAAAGAAAGCAATAAAAATCATAGATTCATAGAATCATAGAATCATAGTATCATAGAATGATAGAATCATACAATGCCTTGGGTTGGAAGGGACCTTTAGAGGTCATCTAGGCCAACCCCCCTGCAGTGAGCAGGGACAGCTTTAACCAGATCAGGTTGCTCAGAGCCCCGTCCAACCTGACCTGGAATGTTTCCAGGGATGGGGCCTCTACCACCTCTCTGGGCAACCTGTTCCAGTGCTTGACCACGCTCACTGTAAAAAATTTCATTCTTATATCCAGTCTAAATCTACCCTCCTTTAGTTTAAAATCATTACTCCTTGTCCTGTCACAACAGGCCTTGCTAAAAAGATTGTCCCTATCCTTCCTATAGGCCCCCTTTAAGTACTGGAAGGCTGCAATAAGGTCTCCCCGCAGCCTTCTCTTCTCCAGGCTGAACAACCCCAACTCTCTCAGCCTGGCCTCATAGGAGAGGTGCTCCAGCCCTCGGATCATTTTTGTGGCCCTCCTCTGGACCCGCTCCAACAGGTCCATGTCCTTCTTGTGCTGAGGGCCCCAGAGCTGGATGCAGTACTCCAGATGAGGTCTCACCAGAGCAGAGTAGAGGGGCAGAATCACCTCCTTCGACCTGCTGGCCATGCTTCTTTTGATGTAGCCCAGGATACGGTTGGCCTTCTGGGCTGCAAGCGCACATTGCCGGCTCATGTCCAGCTTTACATCCACCAGTACCCCCAAGTCCTTCTCCACAGGGCTGCTCTCAATCCCTTCATCCCCCAGCCTGTACTGATATTGGGGGTTGCTCCGTCCCAGGTGCAGGACCTTGCACTTGGCCTTGTTGAACCTCATGAGGTTCACACAGGCCCACCTCTCCAGCTTGTCCAGGTCCCTTTGGATGATATCTCATCCTTCTGGCATGTCAAAAATGCATGCAAAGGACATTTTGCTACTTGAAAACATCAGACAAGCTTTCCTCTTTTTCTTATTTTAAGCAAGGTTGGTTGCTTGATGGCAGGGCTTACTTCTTTCGCCAGTGAGTGACAGTGATCCTTCTACAGGTTCTTACAGGCAGTGGAGTAAGGAACGTATTAGTCCTTTGCTAAAAGTGGTCAGAGGGGGAGAGCACTGAGTAGGGATAAGTGGTAACAGAAGAATGTTCTTTTGGCCTTGTGGAATTTTTTGTAAGAGTGAAGAGTTGATTTAAACTTTCACACTGCAAACATTTTTATGTGCTCTGTCATTAAAGCAGTAAATTATTTAAATATGCTGTATGTATTGAACGTAAGTTTTCCTGCTTGGCTTCAATGAAAGATGCTTTTCTGATACTCTGCTGTACTACTCTGGCATTGCAAGGCTGTTTCTTGGGATGAATTTGCAAATACTTAACACAGAAATACATCTAGACTTTAGAACAAATTATATCAGTATGAGTAACTGTGATCCAAAGCTTTTTCCAAGTAAACCAAATGTTTAACAGAAAAAAACAAAGGAAGCCACCACAAGTAACATCCTCATCCCCACGCAGTGAAACTGAACTACATATTGAAAGCCTAATTATGAAGTTCTATATCTGTAAGAGTTAAAAGTGCCTTATTTACTTTGAACTAACTATAATAGACCTGTTCCAAGAGCTTGAAAATGTCTTTGTAGATATCTGCAGCTTTCCTGTTACCTGGTTTTGTAAGAATATAAACACATGTTGTTCATACATTTCCCTTTGAAATACACAGTCTTAGGGTACAGAGAGATTGTTATACGGCATTTCATGGTGATGTAAAGAGGAGGGGCATCAAAACTGTTACCATGGACTTCCGGAGGGCAGACTTTGGCCTCTTCAGGAGACTGGTTGGGAAAGGCCCTTGGGAGGCAGTCCTGAAGGGCAAAGGGGTCCAGGAAGGCTGGGCCTTCTTCAAGAAGGAAGTCTTAAGGGCGCAGGAGCGGGCTGTCCCCGTGTGCCGTAAGACCAACCGGAAGGGAAGGCACCCGGCCTGGTTGAACAGGGAGCTTTTGCTTTTTGGACTCAGGGAAAAAAGGAGAGTCTACCACCTTTGGAAGAAGGGGCAGGCAACTCAGGAAGAGTACAGGGATCTTGTTGCGTCCTGCAGGGAGGAAATTAGAAAGGCAAAAGCCCAGCTAGAACTCAATCTGGCCAATGCTGTAAAAGATAATAAAAAATGCTTTTACAAGTACATCAGCAATAAAAGGAGAGCCAAGGAGGATCTCCATCCTTTGCTGGATGTGGGGGGCAACATTGTCACCGAGGACAAGGAAAAGGCTGAGGTACTTAATGCCTTCTTTGCCTCTGTGTTTAACAGCCAGACTGGTCGTCCCCAGGGTTTTCAGCCCCCTGAGCTGGAAGACAGGGGCGGGGAGCAGAATGGAGCCCCCATAATCCAGGAGGAAGCAGTTAACGACCTGCTATGCCACCTGGATGCTTACAAGTCTATGGGGCCGGATGGGATCCACCCGAGAGTACTGAGGGAGCTGGCAGAGGATCTTGCCAAGCCACTTTCCATCATCTATCAGCAGTCCTGGTTAACAGGGGAGGTCCCTGATGACTGGAGGCTTGCCAATGTGATGTCCATCTACAAGAAGGGCCGGAAGGAGGATTCAGGGAACTACAGGCCTGTCAGCCCGACCTCGGTGCCAGGAAAGATTATGGAGCGGTTCATCTTGAGTGCACTCAACAGGCAAGTGCAGGTCAACCAGGGGATCGGGCCCAGCCAGCATGGGTTCATGAAAGGCAGGTCCTGCTTGACCAACCTGATCTCCTTCTACGACCTGGTGACCTGCCTGGTGGATGAAGGAAAGGCTGTGGACATCATCTACCTGGACTTCAGCAAAGCCTTTGACACAGTCTCCCATAGCATTCTCTTAAGGAAGCTGACAGCTCGTGCCTTGGATGGGCATACTCTTCGCTGGGTAAAAAACTGGCTGGGTAGCCGAGCCCAGAGAGTAGTGGTGAATGGAGTTAAGTCCAGTTGGCAGCCGGTCACGAGCGGTGTTCCCCAGGGCTCCGTTTTGGGGCCAGTCTTGTTTAACATCTTTATCAACAGTCTGGATGAGGGGATTGAGTGCACACTCAGTAAGTTTGCAGACGACTTCAAAGTGGGTGGGAGTGTCGATCTGCTGGAGGGTAGGATGGCCCTGCAGAGGGATCTGGACAGGCTGGATTGATCAACTGTATGAGGTTTAACAAGTCCAAGTGCCAGGTCCTGCACTTCGGTCACAACAACCCAACAACGGTTGCTGGAAAGCTGCCTGGTGGAAAAGGACCTGGGGGTGCTGGTAGACAGCCGGCTGAACATGAGCCAGCAGTGTGCCCAGGTGGCCAAGAAGGCCAATAGCATCCTGGCTTGTATCAGGAATAGTGTGGCCAGCAGGAGCAGGGAGGTGATTGTCCCCCTGTACTCGGTGCTGGTGAGGCCGCACCTGGAATACCGTGTCCAGTTTTGGGCCCCTCAATACAAGAAAGACATTGAGGTGCTGGAGCATGTTCAGAGAAGGGCAACAAGACTGGTGAAGGGTCTGGAGCACAGGCCTTATGAGGAGCGGCTGAGGGAACTGGGGTTGTTTAGTCTGGAGAAGAGGAGGCTGAGGGGAGACCTTATCACTCTCTACAACTACCTGAAAGGAGGTTGTAGTGAGGTGGGTGTTGGTCTCTTCTCCCAAGTAGTTAGCGATAAGACAAGAGGAAATGGGCTCAAGTTGCGTCAGGGGAGGCTTAGATTGGATATTAGGAAAACCTTCTTCACGGAAAGGGTAGTCAAGCATTGGAACAGGCTGCCCAGAGAGTTGGTGGAGTCACCATCCCTGGAAGAGTTCAAAAAACGGGTAGACGTGGCACTTGGGGACATGGTTTAGTGGGCATGGTGGTGTTGGGTTGATGATTGGAATGATGATTTTAGAGGTCCTTTCCAACCTTAATGATTCCTAGTTTTTACTTTCATTATAAATGATCCAGCCACCAGGCCAGGAGGTGTGGGGTTGCTACTCTACCCTTAATTGGTTTAGTGGTGGACTTGGTAATGTTAGTTTAATGGTTGGACTGGATGATCTTAAAGGTCTTTTCCAACCTAAACGATTCTATGATTCTATGATGTTTTAGTTGTTGCTAAGTACTGCTTATGCTTGTCAAGGACTTTTCAGCTTCCCATGCTCTGCCAGGTGCACAAGAAACTGGGAGGGGGCACAACCAGAATAGTTGATCCAAACTGGCCAAAGGGCTATTCCATACCATGTGACATCATGCTCAGTATATAAACTGAGGGGGTTGGCCAGGGGCCGTGATCGCTGCTCGGGGACTGGCTGGGTGTCGGTCGGCGGGTGCTGAGCAGTTGCATCACTTGTTTTTTTTCCCTGGGTTTTGTTTCTCTCTCTTGTTGTTCTCCTTTTCATTACAATTTTTTTGTTGTTGTTATTATTATTATATTTCAATTGTTTATTATTTTACGTAATATTTTATATTATATTTTTTATAATTTTATTAGTATTAAACTCTCCTTATCTCAACCCACGAGTTTTCTTGCTTTTGCTCTTGTGATTCTCTCCCCCACCGGGGGGGAGAGTGAGCAAGCAGCTGTGTGGTGCTTGGTTGCTGACAGGGGCTAAACCATGAGATCTATGTACCATGCTGAAAGCTACATGTGATAGCATTGTTTGTATTAATCCATGAACTGTAAAGAGAATGTTTGCTGTCACTTCCTTTTTTCTAAAAGCATATATGAAATAGCATGCAAATTGTTAAAGCAACTGGTGTTAAATCGTATTTGTCTCCCTCTTATTAAGGCCTAATAAGTTATAAAAAGAACCTTTAAGTTAAAAAGAACCTTTGAAATTTCAAAAAACCTCTAATTTACAGAAGTGTTTATCTGTTTTAGGACTTCATTTTCTCGGGAAAAAAAAGCGTGATCATGTGCCTATACCAAAAAAAGGATTAGTAGATCAGTCCTGGCTGGGAATAATTACATGGTGCTACCTTAGAGGTAACACAGAGATCAGAAACAGTGTTGTGAGGCTTTCAAAGCTGTGTGGCTGATAATTATTTTTTCATTCTTAGCTTAGTGGTGACAGGGTGTTATACTTGAAAACCTGTTAACCTCGACAATATTTTCCACCACATTGTGTAACAACTAAAGTGTGGGCCAAATTTAGAGCTTCAGTACTGTTTAGAAAAGCTTTCCTATGGTTGTTCTGCCCTTCAGAACTTTGGGAACAAAACGGGGGTGCTTGTTTGATGAGAACAGGCTGATGAGAACAGGCTGCCCAGAGAGGTGGTGGAGTCACCATCCCTGGAAGTATTCAAAAAATGGGTAGATGTGGCACTTCGGGACATGGTTTAGTCTGGTCTACCCTTGATTGGCTTAGAGTAGACTTGGTAGTGTAGGTTAATGGTTGGACTGGATGATCTTAAAGGTCTTTTCCAACCTAAACGATTCTATGATTCTATGATTCTATGGGTACCATTTTAGAAACCCTTTTATTTCCATTTAAGCTATATCAGGGCTAGCCTGATGGCTCTGTGATCTGAGAACTGGCAGGAGGTGCTGAGTCCAGCAAGTCTTTAGCCTAGTGTTGGCCATCAGAAGTTTCCTTAGTCAGAGTGGTCAGTTGGGGTTCCCATGGGAGCCACAGACTCTTGATGTGTGGGAGTCAGGAACAGGAGTTCATGAGAAACAGCCTCCTAAGGGTGATGGGACTTCCTTGTGAGTGATGGATTCTGTTTTCTAATGTCCTTTGAGATATACTGGGAAGGTGGATAGTAGATAAAGATTCCTAAATGTAAAGCGCTGTTGGTAATATATATTATTACTACATGGATAACAAGAAAATTAAGTTTTAAAATAAATAACAAACTGAGCATTTTATTACTTTTACCTAAAACCTCAAGTTTATTTTGTTTTCATACTTCTCAGAAAAACCTTACCCTCTGTCGTGGTTTAGCCCCAGCCAGCAACTAAGCACCACGCAGCCGCTCGCTCACTCCCCCTACCCCGATGGGATGGGGGAGAGAATCGGAGGAGTAAGAGTGAGAAACACTCCTGGGTTGAGATAAGAACAGTTTAATAATTGAAATAAAGTAAAATAGTAATGCTAATAGTAACAGTATAATAATGATAATAATAATAATGATACACGAAGCAAGTGATGCACAATGCAATTGCTCACCACCCGCCGACCGATACCCAGACAGTTCCCGAGCAGCGATCGCTGCTCCCCGGCCACCCCCCCCCAGTTTATATACTGAGCATGACGTCATATGGTATGGAATAGCTCTTTGGTCAGTTTGGATCAACTCTTCTGGCTGTGCCCCCTCCCAGTTTCTTGTGCGCCTGGCAGAGCATGGGAAGCTGAAAAAGTCCTTGACTAGCATAAGCAGTACTCAGCAACAACTAAAAACATCAGCATGTTATCAACATTCTTCTCCTACTAAATCCAAAACACAGCACTATGCCTGCTGCTAGGAAGAAAATTAACTCTATCCCAGCCGAAACCAGGACACCCTCTTACTCTCTTAAATATTAGAAGGGATGATGTTTTCTTGTGAAGAAAAACATGAGTTTCCCAATATCTGATTTTCAAGAACTGCTGAAGGGCAGGCCACATGCTAGCAACAAAATAGCATCATACAGATTCGTTTTACCTCACTTCATTATGCATTTTATCCTCAATGAAATCATTGTATAAGGTCATCAGATAACTGCATACATTAAGTGCATCTCCACTTCATCAAAAGCATTTAAGGCAGTACACGTACAAACATATTATAAACAAAGTTCTTTCTCTTTCCAGTACTGATCTTGGTGAAATCTACACTGTAAGGTCAGTGTACTAGTCACATTCAAAAACTAGTGAGCTGTGATGTCTGCTGTGTTGCAGAACATCATAGATTCTATTTTGATGGATAAATAGTCTGGAAAATCCTGACTTAATTTGCCAGGGGAATTTTTTTGGATCAGATAGCATTTGTAGTAAGTATGACACATCTGAAACACAATGTTTACAATTCAATTGGGATGTTTTTTGTTGAGTATCAGTTAGTGTTGTGTTCGCTGAAGTGGCAGGTTAATTATGATACGGGCAAACACTGCAAAACATTCTTTAAATGGTTCTGCCAAATAATCTCAATCCCAACTTCTTGTTCTTGCATTGCCTTTTTCCAAAAGTGAATGGACATTATTCAAAATTGTGGAGTGTTTTTGCAATAGCCACAAGTATGCAAAGTTTAACAGCTTTGAAGGAACCTGAAGTTCTCGAGCATGTGCTCTGAAATGTAAAAAGATATGAATCTAATATCCTAGATGTTGAACAGCAATGCACTGAGCTATTTGGCACTAGTCCATGCTGGAGTGTTTTATTTAAAAAGGAGTTTCAGTTAATTTGTTTGCCTGATTTTTTTGCTTGTCTGACATTTTGAAAATCATGTTAATTTGATATGAAACAAGTTGAGGGAGATGTTTTAGATGGGAATAACAAGCCCACTGAACAAATATTTCTCTACCTTGGAGTTATGTTTGCATGTAGCTGATCCAGAAGCATGCATGCCAGGAGTTTCAAAATTTGATGTTTCAGATACACAGCTTGCAAGACAGCGTGCTCAGGCTAAAACATACTCAACTCTGAGTTCAGCATTTTCTCCTTCTGATCTACATCAGACAAAAAAAAGCCAGGCTTTGTAGGTGAGACTCGCACCCTAAACATGGGATTATTTGTCTGAAATTATTTGCATACTGACAGATCTCCTGCTGTTGGAGAGTTACTGAAGAAGGGAATGTCTTCCTCTCTGTGAGTGAAACTTCTGCAAGTTTTAAGACAGTTAGCTCCAATGTGACATATAGCAATTTTGATTAAACCATGACTTTCCATACCATCATTGGGGTCCATTTCCCATACTGTGTTACTGGGTCCAGTTCCAAAACTTTCACTAGCCCTTTTTTTGCTTACAGCCAACATGTGATACTTTGTACACACACAGAGGCTTTTGGGTTAGAGCAAATATTACTGCTGTATTTGAACACTCCTTTAACAGCTGGCACTTTGGCTAGGCGTCATTATCCCGAGCACTTACACGGATTTTTACATCTTCCCCACACTTTATAAATATGAACCAATTAATTCTCATGACACCACTGTGGGTTAGGTAAGAAAATATTATTGTTTCCACGCCGCGAGCTGCAAAACCGGAGAGCAGCGAGGACAGCGGGGACGACTGCTCAGTGTGGCCCAGGGGTGCCCGCGGGCAGGCGGCCGCGGCGGGCCCGGCTCCACGTCGGGTTTTGCGGGGCTCCCCGCCCCGCGGCGGCTCCCGGCGGGGTGGGGGTGTGTGTGAAACCACCGGGGGGGTGGCGGGTCCCCGCCAGCAGCCGTACCGCCGGCGGAGCTGCGAAAACAGGAAGTGCGGTGGTCGCAGACGGCGGCCGCGCTGATTCATCCCTGAATGCGCCTCCCCGCCGCCGGTAGGCCCGGCCTGTCCTCGCTCCGCCGCGGGGCCGCTGCGTGCCCGCGGAGCTCGGCGCTGCCTGTGAGGGGGCGGCGCTGCGGCCGGTCGCGGCGGGGCAGGCAGGCGGGGAGCCCGCTCGGCGTGGCAGGACGGGCGGCGGAAAGTTTCTCTCCACGCGCCAGCGCCGCCGCTCGCCGCTCCGTTGGCTCCGAGGAGGAGCGCAGCCCCGCGGGGCGAAAGAGCCGTGCCGCCCGGTGCCCGGGCTGGCAATATGAGGGAGCAGCACTCATGTGTGGGCACCAAGCAGCGGAGGATGGGCCCGCTGGAGCTCGTCGTTAGCCCTGTGAAACGCTTGCGAACTGAGTACGCCTTTCTCTGTCTCTTCGCAGAGGAGGCCTACCAAAAACTGGCCAGCGAGACCCTGGAGGAGCTGGACTGGTGCCTGGACCAGCTGGAGACCCTGCAGACCAGGCACTCCGTCAGCGAAATGGCCTCGAACAAGGTAGGAGCCCGCGGCCGCCGCCTCCCCTCCGCGGCTCCGGCCCCACTGTCGCCCCGGCTCTTCCCACCTAGTGTGGGGCGGGGGGCGCTTCAGCCTCGGTGAAGGAGGGAAGCGGTGTCGCCTCAGTTGCAGCCGGCCCCGCCGCGGCTTACTTTGGCGTGAGGAGGGCATCGTCGGGGAGGGAGAGCTCCGGAGGAAAGTTGCGCTTGCGGCGGGGGCTGAGCTCCCCCGGGCACGCACGTCGGTGTCGGTAGAAGGGGATCCGCTGGATGAAACAGCCCCAGGCTGAGAAACTTGCCGCGGAAAGAAAACAGTCTCATGCTCGTTTGGGTGCGCTAAAGGCTTTTGTTTGTGGTTTATACAAATTCAGTTTTCTTAAATTTCAGGACAAGTTGTGAAAGTGATGCAGGTATTCGGTCTTGGAAAGTTATGCTGTTTCCCTGTGTGTCTCAATTTTAAACCAAAAAGAGATTGTTTTTGACTGCTGGCGATAATCCCTTCAGTTGCTCTTTCTTTTCATAACCATCCCATTCTGAACTAGGTCTCTTTCCTAGAAAATGGTGTAGAAAGTAGTAGTATGAAAAAGGTGATAAAGGTAGTTCTTGATTCCATGGGTGCTGCAGACTGAATTTTATTTGTAAATAGAAATGCTAATAGCTATCATAACACGATTTGTTATGAAGGAATATGCTCAGAACCGAGGTGCCATCGCAATAGTCACGATAGACACCTAGATCCAGAGGCGTGTTTCTGAGACAAAGTGCGCCCTTCCTTCCCTTCCTGGAAGTTGAGGATGCGTATTAGCCAGGGACTATGTGCTGGTCTCTGCTGTGACTGAAAACTATGTGTGTGTGTGTGTGGTTTTTTTTGCAGTTTCAAGAGTTTCCACATGCTCCATTCATAAGTACGCTTTCTTTCATGATTTTAGTTTACAAACAATATGTAGTTATGTTTCTGGAGTTAATTTTTAAAGCCAAATTAATAAGCCTGCTGTCTTGCTTCAGAATTTATTTTTATATTTGTCATCAACAGATATTCTGAGTATTTGGGGAGCTACAGGTACAATGAGAGAGAAGAAGAAGGTTTTAATTAAATCAAATAAATGGGCTGGGTTTGCCACACTTATGTCTGCAAAAGCGGCTGATGATCTATATTTTAGCACCTTTTTACCATTTTAGTTGCAATTAGGATTCTTTTAAAGTAAAAAAATAAGTGCTTTTTGACTCAGCTAATGCCTTTTTAAAGTTCTGCTGTCTTGCTTTGATTGCCCTTACCAAATATCTGCTGTTTCTTATTGACTGTTTTTAAGTCCACGTTCAACATAGCCTGCATGTAAGATATGAGGTGTTCGCACTTCTGTGTGGTTTAGTCCCATAATATAGTGTCCCTTGTGCTTTTCTTGCCTTTAGAGACTCTTAGCAGCAATTAAATCTCCATTTTAGGAGTTATCTGCCTGGCATTGTCCTGTCCTCAGAACTGTGTTTTCAGTTTTTATTGCCAGTTGAAAGATCTAATTATTCAGGGCATATTGTGTACGTACTGGCAAGTTTCAAAGTCAAGAGTTTCAGAGTCTTTTTTAGCACTATTTGAATCCAGTGACATTGTTTTCAAAAGGAGTAAGATCAGACCAACGCGTAGGGCCTAATCTTTCATTGCTAACAAGTTTGAACACCTATCAGTTCCCTGATTTGTGATGTCTGTATAGCTACTGTTTCACAGGATCCTGGACATTCTTCAAGTATTCATTTATTATCTCCCTAAACCAGATAGGATATGTGGTATATTTTATGAACAGTGAGGGCAAGATGGTTTTAGAATAAGATAGAACTAATTGCGAATCAATGTGTCTTAAGTTTTGCCAAGCATATTCAAATTTTTACTAAAAGAGAATTTGTTTTTAAAATAAAACATGACAACTGCTTTGCATCTTTAAGTAAATACAAAGGTACTACATTTGATACTATGTTTTGTTTGTATTTGTTTGAACTAGTTAAAGAATTGTTTGCCATAGATTACAGGATAAACATTCTTCACATGTGTTTATTCAAATGAAAAGGAAAATGTGATTCAGAAAAAGTTTGTCATCTTGTTGTTTCCAGCATAAGATCATGCAGACAAGGGATCGATGTGGGGTACACAGTAAGCCTAGTTGTCATAGTTAATCTGAAGGTCAGTAAGAATGATGCCGAGCTTTACATCAAAACTGGAATTTTATATTGCAGTAATGTATTGCCTCAATCTGCTTGATCTATCAAATATGGATGTACATGTCTAAAGCACTTTATTGCTACTTTTTCATATTGCAGTATTTAGAAAGAGTCTGGGATTACTATACTGGGAAGGAATAGCCGCTGTTCACTTCTGCAGGTCATACTCACTTCTTAAGGTAAACTTTTCCTCCCCTTTTTTGAGAAATCTGTCCCCCTTGTATAGAAATCTTTGTGACATCTTTCAGTGTTTTTGGTTTGTTTTTTTTTTTTAAGAAATAAAAAAATAAGTAAATCAGTGCCATTAACCATAATGTGAACAATCCTGAATATAAATCAGCAAGCCCATATAATAATGTAAGAAAAATCAGTGCAGGAGAATTTTAATTTTAGGTGTGTAACAGGTTGTACTAAAGAATCATTTTATTCCTGAGTATTAAAACATATTCAGCGTTTATACAGCACCTCCTATTGTAATATAACTGCAAACTGTGACATCTCTGTAAGGCGTATAGGTAAATGATGCTATTTTAGTTTATAGAGAAACTGAAGCAGAGAAACTTTGCTCAAGGCTAAGGACATAGACTTCAGTACAGCAAGAATATTCAAGAGTACCCAGTTCTCTATCCCAAGAGTAAGTCCTGCAAAATTAGATGAGAAAATTAGGAAAAGGAATGTTGTTCATATATAACATGGTTTATCACTGTGTTTCCCTCTTTCCCTTTCTCTGGGTTTCTTTAAGAACTATCTCACAAGATTGATTGATTGTTTTTTTTTTTTTTTCCAGACTCTCAGCTACTTCCCATATTTATTTCCCCTTTTTTTTTGTATATAACAACATTTTCCTCAGTGTTTGTTTTCCTTATTTATGTGAACATGTGCATAAGGGGTGGCATAAGAACTGAGCTCTGTACCAGGTAAAAGCTTTTGCATGTCATGCAAAGGCTGCCATAGTAGAGGAAAAAAATCCAGGGAGGAAACAGTATTGTGTGTGTCCTGAACACCTGAAGTAGGCCAGGAAGTGAGTCTTATCTCCGATCCCTCTCCTGTGCAGTGAATTGGCAGTCTGAACCATTGCGTCTGTGTGGAATCCCCTTACCGTCAGTAATGCCTGCGTAGGATTCACATTAGCACATCCCAGTCCGAGGGTATTTATTTTGTTTAGATGCCCCTCGTGCTCAATTAGTAGTAGTCTGTGACGTGCCAGCTGAAAGTGGGATGATGCAGATATACAAAAGGATCCTTCTTCTCTTCCTGCTTAAAATTGCTTGAAGTAGTAGGCACGGTGTGCACTCCACAGTCTCTGGATGAGCGCCGGCATGTTGTGGCAGTAAGTGTAACCCCAAAAACTTTGAAAAAGTGTTCTAGATTGGCTCTGTAGGAAGCCAGCCATGATGCTTGGCTGCCGAAGTTACACCAGGATGACTGTAATATCCAGAAGATGTCCTATTTCCCAGACATCCCTGTGATAAGCAGATATCCAAGTGCCTGGAGGCATTACACATGAAGTAACTGATGGACAGATCTGTGATGCACCCATAGGCGTAATTCGTAAATAAATCCAATTTCAAAAGGACATAATATTTAAAAGTATCATCAGTTGTCATTATGTTGTTATGATTCTTACAGTACTTGGTGTTTTCTTAAATTACCAGCTTCTGGAATTGGGTACTAACAAGAGAATCCCAGCTTATTTATAAAAAGCGCAGGAAGTTTCTCATCCTCATTACTTGTTCAGAAAACCTGTAAAATCTTGAATGGCTCCAAAACTAGAAAACAAATAAGCAGCACCTTAAATTTGGAAAATAGACTAAAATGCCTTTCATTTTTGGAGACCTATTTCTGATTTTCTATACTATGTGCTTGTGGTGGGTTAACCTTGGCTGGCCACCAGGTGCCCACCAAGCCACTCTCTCACTCCCCTCCTCAGCAGGACAGGGGGGAGAAAATAAGGTGAAAAAACCCTCGTGGGTCAAGATAAAGGTAGCTTAATAAAGAAAAAGCAAAGGCCATGCGTGGAAGCAAAAGAAAACAAAAGATTTTATTCTCTACTTCCCATCAGCAGGCAATGTCCAGCCACTTTCTGGAAAGCAGGGCTTCAGTACATGTAGCGGTTGCTGTGGAAGACAAACTTTGTAATAATGAATGCCCCCCTTCCTCCTCCTTTCTCTTAGCTTTTAATGCTGAGCCAATGTCATATGGTATGGAATATCGCTGGGTGGCGGTGCCCAGAGATTTGTGGTTAATGGAGTTAAGTCCAGTTGGCAGCCGGTCATGAGCGGTGTTCCCCAGGGCTCTGTTTTGGGGCCAGTCTTGTTTAATATCTTTATCAACGATCTGGATGAGGGGATTGAGAGCACCCTCAGTAAGTTTGCAGATGACTTCAAAGTGGGTGGGAGTGTCGATCTGCTGGAGGGTAGGATGGCCCTGCAGAGGGATCTGGACAGGCTGGACCAATGGGCCGAGGCCAACTGTATGAGTTTCAACAAGGCCAAGTGCCGGGTCCTGCACTTGGGTCACAACAACCCCATGCAATGCTACAGGCTTGGGGAAGAGTGGCTGGAAAGCTGCCTGGCCAAAAAAGACCTGGGGGTGTTGGTAGACAGCCGGCTGAACATGAGCCAGCAGTGTGCCCAGGTGGCCAAGAAGGCCAAAGCATCCTGGCTTGTGTCAGGAATAGTGTGGCCAGCAGGAGCAGGGAGGTGATTGTCCCCCTGTACTCGGCACTGGTGAGGCCGCACCTGGAATACTGTGTCCAGTTTTGGGCCCCTCAATACAAGAAGGACATTGAGGTGCTGGAGCATGTCCAGAGAAGGGCAACAAAGCTGGTGAAGGGTCTGGAGCACAGGCCTTATGAGGAGCGGCTGAGGGAACTGGGGTTGTTTAGTCTGGAGAAGAGGAGGCTGAGGGGAGACCTTATCGCTCTCTACAACTACCTGAAAGGAGGTTGTAGTGAGGTGGGTGTTGGTCTCTTCTCCCAAGTAGCTAGCGATAGGATGAGACGAAATGGGCTCAAGCTGTGTCAGGGGAGGCTTAGATTGGATATTAGGAAAACTTTCTTCACGGAAAGGGTAGTCAAGCATTGGAACAGGCTGCCCAGAGAGGTGGTGGAGTCACCATCCCTGGAAGAGTTCAAAAAACGGGTAGACGTGGCACTTGGGGACATGGTTTAGTGGGCATGCTGGTGTTGGGTTGATGATTGGAATGATGATTTTAGAGGTCCTTTCCAACCTTAATGATTCCTAGTTTTTACTTTCATTATAAATAATCCAGCCACCAAGCCAGGAAACATGAAATTGCTACTCTACCCTTAATTGGTTTAGTGGTGGACTTGGTAGTGTTAGGTTAATGGTTGGACTGGATGATCTTAAAGGTCTTTTCCAACCTAAATGATTCTGTGATTCTATGATTCTGTCCCTTTGGTCAGTTTGGGTCAGCTGTTCTGGCTGTGTATTCTCCCAAGATCTTGCCTACCCGCAGCCTACTGGTGAGGGGGGAATGTTGGAGAGACAGCCTTGATGCTGTGGGAGCACTGCTCAGCAGTAGCCAAAACACTGGTGTGTTACCAACACCTTTCTAGCTACCAATACAAAGCACAGCACTATGAGGGCTGCTATGGGGAACATTAACTCCATCCCAGCCAGACCTAATACAGTGCTGTTAATATTGGCTAACTTCAGTGGACTGTGGCTCTATTCTGTTTTTCTGTGTGATGCTTATTTGAACAGAAATAAATTCATTTTAGGAAATAATTTACCAGTTTGGGTCACCAAAGATAGGATCCCAAGGCATAATTAGATGTTATAGATGTAATTAGATTTAAGTGTTCTGATTTCCAGAGATGCTAACCCATATCAGTTTCTGCTAAGCTGAATTGTGAGTAATATATGTGTTGAAAACCATAGTTTTTATGTGGGTACTAGCTTGCTGATTGTGATTTCTAACTTCAGATACAGGTACACTTTGATACACTTTACAAGCAAATGATTTTTTTTAAATTTCTGGGTTGCAGAGTGTGTACGGAAGGGTTAAAAGATGGAATTTTGGTCCGTGGATGGACACTGGGTGAGAAGTAGATAGCCGAGGAATGCAGTTAGCACAAGAGACAGATAATTTATTGTTTGAAATGCTGACCATAGAGATAAAAAGCTGAGAAATGTTAGGGAGGATGTGCAGCTGTGAAGATAGAAGGTACAGCTCACGATTTTGCTTGCTTTGCAAGTATCCTGTTATTGGCTTGAGCATAGTCGATACGTGACTGCTGGATTATGGTAATATGCCGCGTGAACAAAGCCCATGAACCAATAGATGGGATGACTATGTCGCGTGCAGCGTGCCTGGCCAGCGGGCACACGCGCCATAGGCTCCCTTTGTTGCAACCGAGGCGTGTTTTCGGCACTCGCTGGCCACGTGTGTCGAAACCCGTTTCCTCTGCCATATAAATACCGGGATTTCCTGAAGAGGGGTGGGCAGGTGTACGGCGAGGTCACCGTTGCCTCCATGGGGATGCCCACGTAAAGCTGGCACCTACCGACCGCTGGGCTGAGCTCGCAGCGCAAGACGGCACAAGATTGTACGGATGGACCATCTTCCTCACAGTCCTCGGGTCGGTAAGACTGTTGCTTTGCTGAACACTTGTAGTGTAGTTAATAAAGTCTTTTGTGCTGCTAGATAGTCTGTGTGTGCATGCCATTCTTTCCCCGGGAATCCTCGAAACCACTCTAAAACATAAATTGGCGACAAGGATGGGATTTCCGTAAGGAAGGAGGCACACAGACACAAGTGGGTGGGACACGGATAGTGGAGTCGATAGCTATCTGTCGGTTGTGCCACTCGGGTGCGGAGGGGTCGGTCGAGAAGTAGTGAATGGGAGGCTCTCCGCATGCAGGTTTAGGGATAAATGTGATAACAAGGTCTGCCGCGGGACGGAGCCCTTGTTTGTACAGGAATTGTTTGTGTTTTGTTAACCTAGATTGTGGTTGGTGTGGACGGCACATCTTACCCACCAATTTATTGCTGAATAAATCTTTAGATTTCTTTTGTATCCGTTGCGGGAGTACCACACCTTTGACCCACGGGTGAGTAGTTTATTATTTTTGTGTAAGATATCGGAAAGAAGTCTTGTGCACTCGATACAATGGCTCTAAAAATGCCCTGGAAATCTGGGACGGGTACCAGTGGCTCGGCACCCCCAATTGAGAGATCAGGCTGGACCCTGGAACCCTGGAGCACCCTTTGGGACAAGTGGGAAACCTGTACTCAGGTATGTCCCGAGGCATGGACCAATGAATCCCCTATGGAGGTTTTAAATTATTGGGAAGGGTTTGTAGAAACATCACATACAAAAGGGAAGGACCGCCTTAAGCATGCTGGGTGGATGTGGGGTGCTCTCCTATGTGCCTATAAAGTACAATGGGGGCGAACACAGGAACTGGAGGCAAAAGTTGAGCAGTTGGAGAATCAGTTGCGGGAGCTTAAAGCGAATACAGTCATACAACAACAAGCCCTCCTTAGTGAAACAAGACAGCGGGAGGAGTTGGTGCAGAAATGTGCCAATCTCGCTACCCGTTTTGCAGTACGAGTAGCCCGCCGGAGGCAAAAGGGATCCCGAAAGCTGAAGGGTGGACCTCATGTCCGGGCGATTGTGACTGACCCCGGGTGGGATCCGGAGATGTGGGACGGTAACATATGGGAAAGTAGTGATGGTGACTCCACCGAGATGGAGTGGGAGAAGGCGGGGGAAGAGGCAGCACCCTCGACCTCTGCAGTGCCTGAGTCAGGGAAGCGAGCCACCCCCATAGTAAAACAAAAGGCGGTGCTCGATTCTAACGGTGTATTTGTGCGACAGGACCAGATGGAAGATTATTCCCCTGAGGATATTAAAAATCTTTTAGAGAAATATAAACAGAAGCCAGGAGAAAAACCGCAGCATTGGCTGGTACGGCTCATGGAGGAGGGAGGAGACATGGTTTTCATAGACAGTGTAGATGTAAGTAAATTCCTGGGGCTTACAACAGACCTATATGTCCAATCAGCCTTACGGCACCTACCCCCGGGAGAAAATGTACCCTTAGTTACAGTAGTAATGAATGGACTTGGGGATAGACATAACAATGACGGAGCATGGCCACCAGAGGCAAAAAGTTGGGCTACGCTGCAACAGGCTATCGCCCTTTTAAAAGCAGAAGGTATGAAGTTAGCATTATCGATGGGAGACCCACGCTTATATCTTGACCAACCACTTCTGCCGGGAAGTTGTAATCTGCTTCTCGAAGGTTGTCCGGCAGGATGGAGACCTTATTTGATTCCCTTTCTAATGACAGAGCAAGGAAACCCCATTTCACAGGTAATAGAAAAGCTGAGTCAAATGGGGGACCTTCCGGGCATTGTAATAATGGAGAGTAGCACCCCTGGATCCCAAACTATGAAAGAACCATGCCCTGAGCCAGGACTGCCAGGAGAGCGAAGCCGTTTGTTCAAATGGCTGTTAGAGCAAGGTATCCCAAAACCAGAGACAGATGGACAACCCCTATCAGTGCTGCGCCGCTTGGCCCAACAGGGCATTAGAAACCAAGTCCGTAAACTCCAAGGGGTCGCCCCAGGTTTTCTAAGTTTTGAATCCCGTGAACAGGCTCCGCTATACCCCTGGAAGGATCTAGATAAGACCATAGCCCGGTTCCACCTGAAGCTGAATGAGGGTCAGACCAAGCCCCGGGCCTGTGTTGCCTTGTACAGCGTCATGACCCACGTCCCTTTGTAGCTTGCACAATTTGGTGGTCTTCTCTGAACAAACAACAAGTGCGAGCTTTAGTGGACACCGGGGCGGGGGTCACGATTATGCACGGCGACCCAGCTAAACATAAAGGGGAAGCAAGCCCTGTATGGGGTTTGGGAGACCAACCAGTTATCGAATGCTTAACACATGTAACATTGCAGATTGGGGAGTGGCCCCCCAGGTCTTTTGGAATCATGATAGCTCAGATTGGAGAATATATTATCGGTATGGACATACTCCGGGGCCTTGTGTTACTGAACCCAACTCAGGAATCTGGCAAAAGACCACTCATACTTGGAATTAAAAATGCCTCCTCGCGGGCGGTTGTCTTACCTGCTGCCCCGTGGGTTTTGATATATCATGTCCAACAAGTAAGTAGATCATCTGCTCAGCCTGGTGGCAGAGCTAAAGGAGGAGGTGGAAAGGCTGAGGAGCATCAGGGACTGTGAGAGGGAGATAGACTGGTGGAGCCGCACCCTACTGTCCCTGGGGCCAAGGCAGCAGGCGGAGGCCCCACAAGGAGCGGAAGATCCCCTGCCCTCTTGCCGGCAAGCAGAAGGAGGGGATCCAAGGGACGAGGGGGAATGGAAACAGGTCCCTGCCCAAGGAGGCAGGCAAATCCCCTCCCGGCCTCCCTCACCTTCCCAGCTGCCCCTACACAACAGATATGGGGCTCTGGGAGTTGAGGGCCAGGCAAGTGGGGAGGGAGGTGAAGGCGAAGGTCCAGCCAGGGAGTTGCCGAGGGCCAGTCTGTCCACCCCACGGATTACGACTGCCCCTGTTAAGAAAAAAAGGAGGGTAATTGTGGTGGGTGATTCCCTCCTGCGGGGAACTGAGGGCCCAATCTGCCATCCAGACCGTTCCCACAGGGAAGTCTGCTGCCTCCCTGGGGCCCGGGTTAGGGATGTTACTAGGAAACTGCCTGACCTCGTGAGGCCCTCCGATTATTACCCGTTGCTGGTTGTACAGGTGGGCAGTGACGAGATTGCACATAGAAGTCCTAAGGCAATGAAGAGGGACTTCAGGGCACTGGGGCGATTGGTCGCAGGATCGGGAGCGCAGGTAGTTTTTTCCTCAATCCCGTCAGTAGCAGCTAGGAGTGCTGAAAGCAACAGGAATACTGACCTGATTAACAGGTGGCTCAGAGGATATTGCCGTCGGTGGAACTTTGGGTTTTTCGATCACGGGGAGGTTTACACAGCACCAGGCCTGCTGGCGGCTGATGGAGATCGGCTGTCTCCAAAGGGGAAAAGGATTCTCGCCCATGAGTTGGCGGGACTCATTGGGAGGGCTTTAAACTAGGTTCACAGAGGGAAGGGGAAGGGGATATAAACGGGCCCGCTAGTGAGGAGCCCAGGGGCAGCATGGCAACATTGGGGGCGAAATCAATAGCTCGGCTCAAGTGCATCTACACCAATGCACGTAGCATGGGCAACAAACAGGAGGGGCTGGAAGCCCTTGTGCAGCAGGATGGCTATGACATAGTCGCCATCACAGAAACGTGGTGGGACGACTCTCATGACTGGAGTGCTGCACTGGATGGCTATCAGCTCTTCAGAAGGGATAGGCAGGGAAGGAGAGGTGGTGGGGTGGCTCTGTATGTTAGGGAGTGTTTTGACTGCATAGAGCTCGACAGTGGTGATGATTAAGGTCGAGTGCTTATGGGTAAGGATGAGGGGGAAGGCCAGCAAGGCAGATGTCCTGTTGGGAGTCTGCTATAGACCACCCAACCAGGATGTAGAGGTAGATGAGGCATTCTATAAGCGGCTGGCAGATGTCTCGCAATCGCTAGCCCTTGTTCTCGTGGGCGACTTCAACTTGCTGGACATCTGCTGGAAATACCATACAGCAGAGAGGCAGCAGTCCCAAAAGTTCCTAGAGCATGTGGGGGATAACTTTCTGACGCAGCTCGTAAGCGAGCCTCCCAGGGGAGGTGCCTCGCTTGACCTTCTCTTTACTAATAGAGAAGGGCTTGTGGGAAATGTCGAGGTCGGAGGCCGTCTCGGGCTTAGCGACCACGATATGATAAAGTTCTTGATTCTGGGTGATGCCAAGCAGAGGGGCAGCAAAACTGTTACGATGGACTTCCGGAGGGCAGACTTTGGCCTGTTCAGGACACTGGTTGGGAAAGTCCCTTGGGAGGCAGTCCTGAAGGGCAAAGGGGTCCAGGAAGGCTGGGCCTTCTTCAAGAAGGAAGTCTTAAGGGCGCAGGAGCGGGCTGTCCCCGTGTGCCGTAAGACCAACTGTCGGGGAAGACGACCGGCCTGGCTGAATAGGGAGCTTTTGCTGGGACTCAGGGAAAAAAGGAGAGTCTAGCGCCTTTGGAAGAAGGGGCGGGCAACTCAGGAGGAGTACAGGGATCTTGTTGCGTCCTGCAGGGAGGAAATTAGAAAGGCAAAAGCCCAGCTAGAACTCAATCTGGCCAATGCTGTAAAAGATAATAAAAAATGCTTTTACAAGTACATCAGCAATAAAAGGAGAGTCAAGGAGGATCTCCATCCTTTGCTGGATGTGGGGGGCAACATTGTCACCGAGGACAAGGAAAAGGCTGAGGTACTTAATGCCTTCTTTGCCTCTGTGTTTAACAGCCAGACCGGTCGTCCCCAGGGTACTCAGGCCCCTGAGCTAGAGGATAGGGATGGGGAGCAGAATGGAGCCCTCATAGTCCAGGAGGAAGCAGTTAATGACCTGCTATGCCACCTGGATGTGCACAAATCTATGGGGCCAGATGGGATCCACCCGAGAGTACTGAGGGAGCTGGCAGAGGAGCTTGCCAAGCCACTTTCCATCATCTATCAGCAGTCCTGGTTAACAGGGGAGGTCCGTGATGACTGGAGGCTTGCCAACGTGACGCCCATCTACAAGAAGGGCCGGAAGGAGGACCCGGGGAACTACAGGCCTGTCAGCCTGACCTCGGTGCCAGGGAAGATTATGGAGCGGTTCATCTTGAGTGAACTCAACAGGCAAGTGCAGGTCAACCAGGGGATCAGGCCCAGCCAGCATGGGTTCATGAAAGGCAGGTCCTGCTTGACCAACCTGACCTCCTTTTATGACCTGGTGACCTGCCTGGTAGATGATGGAAAGGCTGTGGATGTCATTTACCTGGACTTTAGCAAAGCTTTTGACACCGTCTCCCACAATATTCTCCTTGGGAAGCTGGCAGCTCATGGCTTGGACGGGCGTAGTCTTCGCTGGGTAAAAAACTGGCTGGGTGGCCGAGCCCAGAGAGTAGTGGTGAATGGAGTTAAGTGCAGTTGGCAGCCGGTCATGAGCGGTGTTCCCCAGGGCTCTGTTTTGGGGCCAGTCTTGTTTAATATCTTTATCAATGATCTGGATGAGAGGATTGAGTGCACCCTCAGTAAGTTTGCAGATGACTTCAAAGTGGGTGGGAGTGTCGATCTGCTGGAGGGTAGGATGGCCCTGCAGAGGCACCTGGACAGGCTGGACCGATGGGCCGAGGCCAACTGTATGAGGTTTAACAAGGCCAAGTGTCGGGTCCTGCACTTGGGTCACAACAACCTCATGCAGCGATACAGGCTTGGGGAAGAGTGGCTGGAAAGCTGCCTGGCCGAAAAGGACCTGGGGGTGTTGGTAGACAGCCGGCTGAACATGAGCCAGCAGTGTGCCCAGGTGGCCAAGGCGGCCAACAGCATCCTGGCTTGTGTCAGGAATAGTGTGGCCAGCAGGAGCAGGGAGGTGATTGTCCCCCTGTACTCGGCACTGGTGAGGCCACACCTGGAATACTGTGTCCAGTTTTGGGCCCCTCAATACAAGAAAGACATTGAGGTGCTGGAGCATGTTCAGAGAAGGGCAACAAGGCTGGTGAAGGGTCTGGAGCACAGGCCTTATGAGGAGCGGCTGAGAGAACTGGGGTTGTTTAGCCTGGAGAAGAGGAGGCTGAGGGGAGACCTTATCACTCTCTACAACTACCTGAAAGGAGGTTGTAGTGAGGTGGGTGTTGGTCTCTTCTCCCAAGTAACAAGTGACAGGACGAGAGGAAATGGGCTCAAGCTGCGCCAGGGGAGGTTTAGGTTGGAAATTAGGAAAAATTTCTTTACGGAAAGGGTAGTCAAGCATTGGAACAGGCTGCCCAGAGAGGTGGTGGAGTCCCCATCCCTGGAAGTGTTCAAAAAATGGGTAGATGTGGCACTTGGGGACATGGTTCAGTGTAGTCTACCCTTGATTGGTTTAGAGTAGACTTGGTAGTGTAGGTTAATGGTTGGACTGGATGATCTTAAAGGTCTTTTCCAACCTAAACGATTCTATGATTCTATGTCCTGCGTGAACCACCAGTTACAGAGGCCACGCGGTGGTTTTCTGGGGCGCGGGTAAGGTATGCACCCCCGTTAGGACAACCAGTTGTGGCCAAAGTTATAGCCGCTGATGACTCCCAAGCTGTAACTATAGTTATACCAAAAGAATCTGTGTGGCGGCATAGGAACATAGAATCAGCACAGCATTTAACGTGGCGGGAATAGGGTATAGGCCATGTTTCCCCTCCCCTCTTATGTTCACAGATGGACGCAGACATGGATACTGCTGCAACCCAAGGAAAACATCTGGGTGACCCTGGCTAACATGACCGGACAAGATTCCTTGTGTCTCAGTACAGCAACACCAAATAATCCCTTTTCCACATGTCTAATAGGGATTCCGCTGTCATCAACGGAGTTCAAAGGTCTGTCGATGGAGACGGCTATCATATGGTTAGCCATAGACTCAATGGACTGGAATGCTTGGCTTTCACAAGCTGGGCATTCACCTTCATTGCCACCCCAGGAACTGCAGATTCTGGGATCCCTGAATGCGGATTGGTGTACCTACTTTAATTACACCAGTAACAGGAGTGCATCTTGGTGGGTTAATGCCACCCTACCAGGATATTCCAACACATTGCACTGGTGTAATACCACCTCCAACACTGTTACGATAAGTTTCTCCACACATATGTCCTTGTTACCGGGATTTTTTTTGATATGCAGTGACCGAGCCCGGCCAGGGGTACCACGAGCCATCAAAGGTGGGCCTTGTACCCTGGGCCGACTCACCCTTTTAGCCCCGAACATCACCCTTGCGGTCTGGATGCAGAAAAACCACATGCGAGGGACACGGGAAATACATGCATTTGCTCCCAACGGCAAGGATAACGTAGAGTTTCGGGATGCCCCACAGATTATTGCAGCATCTGTGCTTGCACCTGGGGTAGCAAGTGCTGCAGCCCTATCCTCGAAACCACTCTAAAACACAGAGTGATGGTTCTCTATTTTTTAAAATAATTTGCTCTTTTTTTTTACAGAATAACCCCCTCTTATTTCTCTACCAAACAAGATAAAAGCAAAAAATCATAGATTTTAAATTCTCTGGGAGAAGATGTGGTTTTGCAGTACCTAGCTTAAGTCCCTGATTCTGAATCTGGACTTAGAGTTATTCTGTTACAGACAATAAATAAATAAAGAATGCCAATACTAAAGATGTAGCAACCATTTTCTGCTAGACAGCACTAATTGTAGATTAGTCAAGCGTGGAGGAATACTTATAATGAAACTGATATGCAAAAGTGTCTTTTTCACTTCTGTAACTGTGATTTTGCAAACATCTCTAGTGTGTTGCTTTTGTGTGTCTGAGTATCTGAATTTAGACATGGAAAAGTTTCAGTTCATGTTGCTTCTGTTTCAGTTTTAAGTTTACTGCAGATGACAGCACTTTTGTAGGATTTGCTGATAACTGGTAATGAACAAGAGTGTGGAAAAGGTCATTGGGGATTTCTTTGCCACTGTAAACTTATGTGAATGTCTGTTCTCCAGGAAGCTTTTTTAGGTATCAAAGCTAAGAAGATTTAGGTTTCATTAGTTTCCTGGAATGTGTGGAAGATAACTTCCTGACACAGTTGGTGAGTGAGCCAACTAGGGAAGGTGCCCCACTGCACCTCTTGTTTGTGAACAGAGAAGGACTTGTGGGTGATGTGACGGTTGGAGGCCATCTTGGGCACAGCGATCATGAAATGATAGTTTTCGATTCACAGAGAAGTAAGGAGGGTGGTTAACAGAATTGTCTCCTTGGACTTCCAGAGGGCAGACTTTGGCCTGTTTAGGAGACTGGTTGACAGAGTCCCTTGGGAGGCAGTCCTGAAGGGCAAAGGAGTCCAGGAAGGCTGGACATTCTTCAAGAAGGAAATCTTAAAGGCACAGGAGCAGGCCATCCCCATGTGCTGAGACACAAGCTGGTGGGGAAGAAGACCGGCCTGGCTGAACAGAGAGCTTTGGCTGGAACTCAGGAAAAAAAGGAGAGTTTATGACCTTTAGAAGAAGGGGCAAGCAACTCAGGAAGACTACAAGGATGTTGTGAGGTTATGCAGGGAGAAAATTAGAAGGGCCAAAGCCCAACTAGAACTTCATCTGGCTACTGCCATAAAAGACAATAAAAAATGTTTCTATAAATACATTAGCAACAACAGGAGGGCTAAGGAGACTCTCCATCCTTTATTGGATATGGGGGGAAACATAGTGAGAAAGGATGCTGTCTTTGCCTCAGTCTTTAATAGTTGTTCTCAGGGTACCCAGACCCCTGAGCTGGAAGACAGGGACAGGGAGCAGAATGAAGCCCCCGTAATCCAAGGGGAAATGGTTAGCGGCCTGCTACACTGCTTAGAACCAGGTGATCAGGCCCAGTCAGCATGGGTTTATGAAAGGCAGGTCCTGCTTGACCAACCTGATCTCCTTCTATGGCAAGATGACCCGCTTAGTGGATGAGGGTAGGATGGCCCTGCAGAGGGATCTGGACAGGCTGGATCGATGGGCCGAGGCCAACTGTATGAGGTTCAACAAGGCCAAGTGCCAGGTCCTGCACTTGGGTCACAACAACCCCATGCAACACTACAGGCTTGGGGAAGAGTGGCTGGAAAGCTGCCTGGCCGAAAAGGACCTGGGGGTGTTGGTAGACAGCCGGCTGAACATGAGCCAGCAGTGTGCCCAGGTGGCCAAGAAGGCCAACAGCATCCTGGCTTGTGTCAGGAATAGTGTGGCCAGCAGGAGCAGGGAGGTGATTGTCCCCCTGTACTCGGCACTGGTGAGGCCGCACCTGGAATACTGTGTCCAGTTTTGGGCCCCTCAATACAAGAAAGACATTGAGGTGCTGGAGCATGTTCAGAGAAGGGCAACGAAGCTGGTGAAGGGTCTGGAGCGCAGGCCTTATGAGGATTGGCTGAGGGAACTGGGGTTGTTTAGCCTGGAGAAGAGGAGGCTGAGGGGAGACCTTATCACTCTCCACAACTACCTGAAAGGAGGTTGTAGTGAGGTGGGTGTTGGTCTCTTCTCCCAAGTAACAAGTGACAGGACGAGAGGAAATGGGCTCAAGCTGCGCCAGGGGAGGTTTAGGCTGGAAATTAGGAAAAATTTCTTTACGGAAAGGGTGGTCAAGCATTGGAACAGGCTGGCCAGGGAAGTGGTTGAGTCCCCATCCCTGGAGGTATTTAAAAGATGTGTAGATGTGGCGCTTAGGGACATGGTTTAGTGGTGGACTTGGTAGTGTTAGGTTAATGGTTGGACTTGATGATCTTAAGGGTCTTTTCCAACCTAAATGATTCTATGATTTAGTTTGACCATGTTAACTATGAAACTACTTTTTAAGTATAAACTATCTTTAAGTTGTCCATCTTGTGTACCGATATGTGCAAATGCTCAGAGATTAAGGCAGAAGTATATTTACACACAGTTGCTATTTACAGTTACAGTGCTAGTTACTATTCAGAAACCCTTCTGAGATTTGAGTGCTGTGAAGATGCCCAAAGCATCAGTGTTATCTACTGTCTAACTTCCAAAGACTACGCTAATGTAACACTCGGTGCAAATTTTAGTGGGATCTTGGTTTATGTTTATGGTCCTGTACTTGTCAGCCATTACTTATGCTCAGACAATAATCCTAATGGTACTTGATTTAAAAAAAATATTATTTCCTACCTGTAAACATTTAATGTAAATTAAAATTACACTTGAAAGAAACAAAGACAACTTGAAATCTCCTCAGTTACTTTTCTGTTACATTCCCTTCTGAAGTTCCCTGCCAATTTGAGCTGGTTTATAATCACATTTTCCTGCTGCTAAAAAGTATTTTCCTCTACAGCCTTAAAAGGCTCACACAAGCAACGGGGAGCTGACTAACATAATATCTGGGGAAAGAGTGAGGCTAAACTAATTACTTAGTTCAAATAATGGACTGTGTATAAATTCCCTAACATGTTTTAAATAGAAGTGGTGTTTTACCACTGCTGGGTTTTCCCAGGGGCAGGGGAGAGCCCCATCTGCCTGCATTCCTGCGTGACCCTTGCTGGGGTGAGAGGAGCAGGGTAGAAGGCGCCTGCCTCTTGGCAACTCTTTGCAGGCATCGGCCACTGGATGGACAAACAGCAGCAGCTCTCTGGGTTTCCCAGTTGCTCCTTATGTGCCCGGAATATATGGAGCTCACGACAGGCTCTGACTCTGGACTTAATCCATTCATCTGTTTCATCTTTGTCTTATTCTGTGGAAAAGCTTAAGTGCTGTGGTGGTTGGTAACTTTGTAGGAGCCTAGATAGGCTGAGTCTAGAACTAATAAAAATGGCTCATGCCACTCAGTCTTTTATTAACAGACTAGTTTTTAGCATTGTCTTTTTTGAATTGTTGCTGCCAACTTTGGTGACAGGTTCGTTGTCTAAAGAAATTACATTTCGTATGTAGGAGCATAATTTTTTGTGATACTTTTTCCAAATGTGGAAGCTCAGCCAGGGTAAAATTTTATCCTCTTCTGTCATAGCCACCAATTAGTGACCTGTGACAATGTTGTCATATCCATTTAAGAGGATTTAAACATCAGTCATTATATTGGGTTTCAGCTATTGCACATGAAAAATATGCGCTGGAAACAACAGTAGAAAAGAAATTTGTTGTTATCATGACTAAATTGTTGCAAAGTAGGCAGCATCTCTGTTTTGCTTCTCAGATTTAAGGAGCGTGGATATCCAGCTGAAAAACTTGATGGGGTTTGTTGTGTGACAGTCCTCTTTATATAATGTCTGACAATGCCATTGCACTTACGTTCCCAGATCTTTCTAAGAAAATCCGAGGTTTTGGTTAGCTCTTTAGAGTGCTGCTTCTGATGGAGATTACAATTAAGTAAGGGGCAGCTGTTCACAATAAAAAGCTTGAGTGCAGCATCAGGAAACTTTATTCATTAAGGATTTAAATTTGTAGAGTGACAGAGTGAAGGGATACTGGTAAAGTGGTGAGCTGGGGAGCCTGAATTTGAATTAATGTATATATGTGCTGGATCCCCAATTTTGTTGTACTTCATAACAAGAGAAAAGGAAAAGAGGACTGTGGAGGTAAGGAAGGGCTTCCTTCCCAGGCACGTTCCTTTTCGAGCTGAAGCCAGCCCAAAAGAATTTTAGGACCTCTGGGCTGGAGTGCTGTTCCTTGTTCACAACCTTGCTTGCTCCCATGTTTCTGGAGAACAGCAGACTTGCCCTTGGGTAACTGCAGTGATGAGTGAGGTGTATATATATAGCAAGGAGATAGCACTTTGTTGGCTGTATTGTGCAAGGACATGCTGCAGTTGAGATAACAGGTGAAACTTGCTCTGGTGCAGATGGCTTGCACTAACCCCTCCTTATCATTTATGAACACTTCCATCCTCTCAGAAACGAGTGGGTGGAGTAGTGGCGCCAGTTTGGTAGTGACTGTATCTCTTCTATGCAAATGTGCGCTGCTTCCATAGGGGCTGTCAGGTTGGTGTCAAATGAGAAAAATCATGAAATGTCCTGTTGTTCTGCAGGGGTAGTAAGTGGGGGCTTTGGTGGCATGATAGAGGTGTAGGTCTGTTGCTGAGAAAGAAGTAAACATGGTGGGTGAGGCTCAAGGTCTGAGTTCTGAGCAGCCCCTTCTCCTTGTGTGGGTACACGATGGCAAACGTTCGCCTCCCTGGGCCATGAGGAGCAGGCATTTGTGATTTGGAAACCTCCTAATTAGATGGTGGGGTGAGCCCTTTCCGCTGTTTGTCAGGGCTCTTCTCAAACTGAAGTACACCACACAGACTATCCTGTTCTGTGCCAGCTGAAGGGAGCCTAGATTTGACCCATAATGGTAAATACAAAGAACACAGTAGCATTTCAAGGCTCCAAAACAAGTCAGGAACACTTAATGAATACAGATTCAGTCTGTACTTTAAATTTGAGAAAAAACTAATAGATTTCTGCATTTCATATTCTCTGCTTCTTAAAAAGTCCTGAATGTAAGAGCTACATATGAGGAATGATGCATCTCTGAGGGTTGCTAGGATTTAAATCTTTTCAGCTTTTTAGCTTCTTCTAGGACTGCATAGCTTTCCAGTCACTAATAGCTTGATAATTTTTTCCATAAATATAAGCAAATGGTCCATACCAGCACACAAC
Source organism: Pelecanus crispus (assembly GCF_030463565.1). NCBI lineage: Eukaryota > Metazoa > Chordata > Aves > Pelecaniformes > Pelecanidae > Pelecanus > Pelecanus crispus. The sequence goes on from NC_134675.1 coordinate 4,401,074, forward strand.
CAGCCCTTTTTGTAGCCTCTTTAATTGTAGGAAATGCCACAGTATGAAAGATTCTTTCCTTTTAGCGTAATGGCACAGAATAATATAGACAAAATGTTATGGAGTAAATAACTAGGACTTGATGTGGGAAAATAACTTCACTTTCAACCACCATAATAGAAGATTTGAAAATTATGAAATATTTTCCAGCAGTTGAATTATTTAAAGTTAAAATACAAACATCAGTGCGCCTTTTTATGGCATTTACAAAAAACACTCAATGTTTCAAAGGCTTTACTTGGAAAAGGCTTCATGGACATGAGTACTTCATAACTCTTTGCTTAATAATAAAGGTGGAATTCATGGCTACTGAAAGGCATGATAAATATTTAGCTACTTGTGGCTCCTTGTGACAGTATTTAGAGGCAAGAACTCCACATTGTATTCATAGTAGTGTGCTGCTGTAATCAAGGTTAGACTGTAAGATATGAAGCATTTCAGAGAGAAGAATTTGCCATTCTTTTTTTTCTTTTTTTTTCAATTTTGTGTTTCCAATAAAAGGCAGCTTCTGCTATTGTATAAAGTTTTGGTACAATGAATGTGGTGTTTGCTGAAATGTCAGTTCAGCCTCTGCCTCATAAAGAAACAGTGCTAAGAAACTGTTCTCCTCTCTCAGTGATGTTAGTAAGGGGTTTGGTATCATCTGCCCAAACTTTCCATGTTTAGGAGACTTACCATAGAATTAAGTGTATTACGGATGGATATGTCCTGTTCTGAATTTTTTTTTAATAGAGCATATCTCAATACAAATTGATCGCAGTTCTAGTTAACTTGCAGCCAGTCCCCTGCATAGCTGCAAAACTCAATGTAGGCAAGCTAAGGCATACTGCCTTGAAATCGTGTGAGCAGTGTGGTGGCCAGCACCCGCCTGTTGAGCTGGGTTTCACCTTTGAGCAGTTCAGCTGCAGCTTCCTTGTGGCTGCCTGGTTATATGCCTGGTGGCAGAGCCATGCTGTGATGGGGACTGCTGCTTTATCTGAATCTCCAGCCAAGGGAGACAGTGCTGTGCTAGTGGAAGTTCTGCCTGTCATTGGCTCTGCTTGTTCACTCCAGGTGTTGAAATGGAGCTGCACAGGCAATAGTATCTGCTGTAAATCACAAGCAGCAGAGCAACACTGAATCAAGCTGATGTGCAGGGCCTGTTTATGAGATTATCTACAAATAAAATTTAAACAACTTACTACTTCTATTAATTAAGTTGTAAGCCACTAATATATGATCAGCTAATGAAACTGAGCTGACTGAATACTTCTATAAGATTGCTCAGCAAGACAATGTTTAACTAAACCCTGCACTCATAATTGCTAGGGGAAAGGCTGCTGGCTTATTTATGCATTTTTGCTGTTGGCTTTATTTGGGGAGGGAAAGCAAAAGGACAAAGGAAAGTTAAACTGGAAGCAGACCCTCCAGTTAAATTTGATTGATTTGTATCTTTTATTATAGATAAGAAATATCAGAGTTGCAATTTATATACATATGTAGTTTTGCATAGTAATACCTCATCTTTCCTGGTCGAGGATAGTTTCTAATTTGTACAAAAAGTATGGAAGTAGCTTATGGATATATTTAAAACAGCCCAGAATATAAAATACATAACATCAATATCTGAGTTAGCTTTTCATCTGTGAAACAACACAGATCTTTAAGGTCCTTTTATTCATCTACTTTTACTGCGAGTTATGTTTTAAAAAAAATTACCTACGCTATGCTACAATGATATGTCATGACGTTAACATCACTTGATTTATAGATCAGAAGTATTTCTGTTTCACAGGTTGGGGAACTGAGGTGGAGCGGTTAAGATGTGTTTGTGGCGGTCCAAGTCGTTGACTGGCTGAAAACATACTTCAGAGCATCTTGCTGCTGCTTTCACGTGTTCAGCCGTGCTGTCCAGCTAGTGTCTGCATGCACAGCTCAGCGGCAGGACTTCCCTGCACTCCCCACTGCATACATTCATGTGTAAGTTAGTTTGTCAGCTAGAAAGATCACTCATTAGCAGGTTTTCTGAACATCAGAATGCAATCTACTCTCATCAACACTAGATGTTGGCAAAATGTTAATGAGGCAGCAGATACTTTAATGTGCACTAGTCCAGGCTGGTTTTCAAGCTCCTCCATCATTCTCCTTCACTAATTTAACATGTTAATGGTAGCTTTTGCCTGCCTGTATTCATAAGCACCCTATACTAACCAGTGGCATTTTCTTTTTGCCTGAAGTTTGTCTTTTTGAAGAAATTTACAAGCAGGTTTTTCAGAGTCATATGAAGAAATCAAAACAAAGCCAACATTCATTTTATTCTGGAATAAACATCTGGATCTTACAGGAAATGTATACAGTTAATTGCAACCTCGTAACCGTTTTGTTGTATCATACTCCCCAGATACATAAGGCCAGGAGTATTGTTTGATAGATATAATAATGTGTGGTTTTTAACTGAATTAGTTGACATGATTGAAAAGGACCTGTTCAACCAGGTATTAACATATTTAAGCCAGACTATTTGATCTTGTTGTGGCCAAGGTTGACTGTACAGCCTTAATGCAATAATTTTACTCAGAATTACAGACAACCTCACACTACCAGCTGAGATACTAATGTTTTCGTAAACTGATTTTTGTGATTCAGAATGAACAGTTGTAACAGAGATGTCTTTTCTAATGGTCAAGAGCAAAATGACTACCAATACTGATATTTTAATTACCATAAATAACATTTTAAGAGGAGGACCACGGAGTGATTAGGTGGAATTTTATCATGAAATACCCTTATCTTGTTGTATACTGATACCAGTCAATAGATTCAGGAAGGCAGCACTGCACCAGTTTGTACTGAAAAAGTTATTTTAACTGCAAGGACTAGAAATGAAGGTGCCTGTTGTGGTTTAACTCCAGTCAGCAACTAAGTACCACACAGCTGCTCGCACACCCTTCCCCCCCGGGTGGGATGGGGGAGAGCATCGGAGAAAAAAAAAGTAAAACCCATGGGCTGAGATAAAGACAGTTGAACAGAACAGCAAAGGAAGAGAAAATAATAATAACAATAAAAGAATATACAAAACAAGTGATGTGCCATGCAATTGCTCACCACCCACTGACCGATGCCCAGCCAGTACCCGAGCAGCAGTCGCTGCACCCCCAGCCAACTCCCACCAGTTTATATACTGAGCATGGCGTCATATGGTATGGAATAGCCCTTTGGCCAGTTTAGGTCAGCTGTCCTAGCTGTGCCCCCTCCCAGCGTCTTGTGCACCTGGCAGAGCATGGGAAGCTGAAAAAGTCCTTGACTATTCAGCCCCCTGAGCTGGAAGACAGGGACGGAGAGCAGAATGAAGCCCCCATAATCCAGGAGGAAGCAGTTAACGACCTGCTACGCCACATGGACGCTCACAAGTTTATGGGGCTGGATGGGATCCACCCGAGAGTATTGAGGGAGCTGGCAGAGGAGCTTGCCCAGCCACTTTCCATCATCTATCAGCAGTCCTGGTTAACAGGGGAGTTCCCAGATGACTGGAGGCTTGCCAATGTGACACCCATCTACAAGAAGGGCCGGAAGGAGGATCCAGGGAACTACAGGCCTGTCAGCCCAACCTCGGTGCCAGGAAAGATTATGGAGCGGTTCATCTTGAGTGCACTCAACAGGCCTGTGCAGGTCAACCAGGGGATCAGGCCCAGCCAGCATGGGTTCATGAAAGGCAGGTCCTGCTTGACCAACCTGATCTCCTTCTACGACCTGGTGACCTGCCTGGTGGATGAAGGAAAGGCTGTGGACATCATCTACCTGGACTTCAGCAAAGCCTTTGACACAGTCTCCCATAGCATTCTCCCTGGGAAGGTGGCGGCTCATGGCTTGGATGGGTGTACTCTTCACTGGGTAAAAAACTGGCTGGGTGGCCGAGCCCAGAGAGTAGTGGTGAATGGAGTTAAGTCCAGTTGGCAGCCGGTCACAAGCAGTGTTCCCCAGGGCTCTGTTTTGGGGCCAGTCTTGTTTAATATCTTTATCAGTGACCTGGATGAGGGGATCATCCAGGGGATGATCCAGGGGATCATCGCTGCTGAGGCCGCACCTGGAATACTGTGTCCAGTTTTGGGCCCCTCAATACAAGAAGGACATTGAGGTGCTGGAGCGTGTTCAAAGAAGGGCAACGAAGCTGGTGAAGGGTCTGGAGCACAGGCCTTATGAGGATTGGCTGAGGGAACTGAGGTTGTTTAGTCTGGAGAAGAGGAGGCTGAGGGGAGACCTTATCACTCTCCACAACTACCTGAAAGGAGGTTGTAGTGAGGTGGGTGTTGGTCTCTCCTGCCAAGTAGAAAACGAGAGGACAAGAGGTTTAGATTGGATATTAGGAAAACTTTCTTCATGGATAGGGTAGTCAAGCATTGGAACAGGCTGCCCAGAGAGGTGGTGGAGTCACCGTCCCTGGAAGTGTTCAAAAAATGGGTAGACATGGCACTTTGGGACATCGTTTAGTGGGCATGGTGGTGTTGGGTTGATGGTTGGACTGATGATCTTAGAGATCCCTTCCAACCTTAATGATTCCTAGTTTTTACTTTCATTAAAAAATAATCCAGCCACCAAGCCAGGAAACATGAAATTATTACTCTACCCTTAATTGGTTTAGTGGTGGACTTGGTAGTGTTAGGTTAATGGTTGGACTGGATGATCTTAAAGGTCTTTTCCAACCTAAACAATTCTGTGATTTTATGATTCTGTGACTACCGTAAGCACCACTTAGCGACAACTAAAACATCAGTGTGTTATCAGCATTATTCTCATCCTAAATCCAAAACACAGCACTATACCAGCTACTAGAAAGAAAAATTAACTCTATCGCAATGAGAACCAGGACAGTGGCAAATATATTTTTCTTACTCTTTCTCAAAGTATCGGTGCATATGATGTGCCGCAAAATGTAAACTGAAAGGTACCTCACCCTGAAGGTTTATTATATGTAGAAACAATGATTTTCATAATACATCAGCCACCCATTGGAGCTTCAAAGGGTGGTCTAAATGAAGGGTAACTTTTGCAAAGTGAGGATATGATGCATGTGTGCTCGCTGACACAAGGAAGCAGTTATCAGTTTTCAGAGCTTATCTGAACAAAGAAAGGATTAATGCCCAAGGTGACATTTTGGCTGTGCTCTTTAGCAGTGTTTCTACAAACTTCATTCTTGGGACTCTGAAAAGTAGTGCAACTGCAGCAGGAAAGAATTTTAAAAAGAAAGCACAATAGGGGTTAGTGTAAGAACAAAAAAATATCAAGATAGCGCTGTTTCATTAATAGAGCAAGAAAGAGTTTGAAGAGCAGAAACAACTGAAAAGTAGGCTGCTGAGTAGACGTTGTGGACTTGAGCATCTTTAAGCATGTTTTAATGAAAAATGGGCAAGACAGGCTAGAAAAAAGACTTTTTATGCATGCAGTCTTTTGAGCAGATAATGTATTTTCTGTGCTTGAAATTTGCCAAACTTTATTTGGGTTGTGATAAGTAGTGACAACTACAAGGAACGTGTGAATTTTTTTTTTTTTAATATTTTATAACTTTTTTTTTTTTTGAGAAAAAAAGTTTTGGTTTTTTGTCAATGATTTTTGAAGGATGATGACTGGGCTCTAAGCTTTGGTACTTCTGGGTTTGCAGGTGGTTGATGTTCTTGAGTATATCCTCAGTATCATGAATCTTTGGGTATTGCTGGTAAGCTTTATTGCCACAAATGTGGCATTGGTGACTTTGTTTCCTACTGTATGGTGGGTAAGCCCTGATACATTACAAGTGATGCGTGGGTAGTGTGAGTTACCATACCTTTTTTTTTGGCCATGTTTTCCCCATGCACAAAGGGACCTCCCCTCCAAGTACAGGTGAAACAAACAAAATGTTTTCAGTTTAGTAGCTGAATTGAATTAAACAAGCTATGAAATACTAGAATTACATTTGAAAGTTAATGATGAACAGGTTTGTAAAGATTTTTTTTACTGTGCTCTTGTTATGTGAATTAAAACGCTTGCCTCTCTGATGCTCAATAGCAGCATCTCAGAACCAGGGGGGGACAGACAGGTATGTGAGACCTTGCAAAATGCAGTATTTATTTTGCTTTCTAAACATGCGGTTCCCTGGGATTCTCCCTTCTTAGCCTTAGCTCACCCATGTGAAGTTTTTGCTGCCACAGAAAACTATTGTTAAGGGACTTTTTCAGCCAAATCTGGATGCATTATTTGTATGCCGTGTAATGCTTCTTGAAGCAGCCCTTGTGTGCGGTGTTGCAGGGAGCATGCTCAAATTCCTCAGCATCTCCATCCTCTGCTGCATGCTGATCACCTTGGCGGCAGCTGCCAGCTCGCACTGCTGCTGCAAATGCACGCTGTGCTGATGCAGGCACCATAATAGGAAGCACCTAGGCCTGTCATAAACAAACGGGTCTGGAAAAAAAGTGTAAGCCTGACGTATGGTGTGGCCATAGCAACAAGCAGAGATGAGGGTTCCATTTTGGAGTGTATGCAGGCTAGTGTGGCTCAACAAGAAGCCAGAAAGTATCTTGTTGGATTTACAAAGCTATTCTGTATGTGTGTGTCAGAGGTTTTCTGAAACACACTACTTGCAAGAAGACAGCTTACAAAAAACAAAATCTGAAATTAAGTATGTAAGGGTGACTATAAATGAAATTATTTTTCACTTGCAATGGAAACTTTAGCTGGAAAATTTATAAGCATGTTTACTCCTGAGAAATATTAATGTGATGAATTATTGGCAAATCATAGAATATCTCTTTGGATGCATAAACTTTAAAGCCCAGAGCTCAGATTTCTCAGTAAAATGACTGTGTTTTTCTTGTACTATGAAGCATGGCCAAAGTTTTGTATGTCTGAATACTGGACCCAGGTAAGATTGCATTTCATAATTTGGTAATTAGTTGCTTTTTCCTCTTTTCTTAGCATCAGTAAAAAGAAATATGTGCATTTTCTAGCTGGGAGGGTTTTGCTGCAGCTCTTTGTGGTTGTTGCTGAAAAGGTTTCAGAGGTTTTATTATAGGAGAGCTCTTAAATAAAGCTCATCACTGTGAAGATGATGCAGTTGGTTGATACATAGTTAGTGCCTGGCATTTCTAGCACAGCTTTCAGTATATCCCTGCTTACAGAATTTGATTTTTAAAATGGAATGACTAAATTTTAAATACAAGAAGATAAAGTGTACTGGAAAACTTCTGCAGAAACAAATCTTAGCATTTGGGGGCTAAAACTTAAGTAATTTTTTTTTCTTTGGTGGTCAGGAATGTACATCTGTAGTCTGATCTTTACGTTTCATAGTTTCAGCTGTGTGAAAGATAGATTGGTTATAGGAATGATATAACGATAAAAAATAAAACTGTGCTGTTGGGATAAAGTAGAACTGCAGGAAGAAAAATAATTTTATTACTATGTTGTGATTTTTTTTTTTTCTTTCCAGGTAGATATTATTCCTGTGCTCATGCATCTTTTAGATTTTATAGATGTGGTATAAATAAAACCATGCTGATGTACATAGGGGGTTTTGTTTTGTTCTTGCAATTATTATCAGAGCTTGAAAAACATCCTGGTTGTAGAAAACTGAAGTTGCCTGACAGACCTAAGCAGAGGACGAGAGGACAGGTGTTGGTCTTAGATCTTGCTTATACCCTGTCATTTGAATAGTGTGTCTGAGTATGAAACTGCACCTTAATTGCTCTTGAAGGAGAAGTCATCTAGGGTTTGTTTTTGTTTTCTTTTTCTGGTTCCTTCCACAGTGTGAAATAACATGCTCTACACAAATCTGTTCCCCAGTCTGTCTTTTCACCCCACATCCTGCCTGGTGATGGTCTCTTGCCTTTGCTGACGCACGTAGCTTTGTTAAATGGCTAGAATCACACCAACCCGCTTTGTGTCTGCTGGGCGCCTTGCTCACAGGCTTGTAGGTGGCAGCACTGGAAGTGATAAGATCCATTTTGACTTGTACCTTTCGATTGCCGGGGGACTTCAAGGAGCTTGTTTGCAGACTCAGACTAATAGCTCAGCTTTGCTTCATGGTTCTTTTGCTTTTGGAAATTTTTCTAATCAAGACCTGGGACTTTATGTATTTATAATGTTATTTTAACATGAGGTGATTAATACAACAGTATGCTGAACAACAGACAAGGCAAATGTTTGTTCTAGTCAGCAAAAGTATGTGTTGTGCTTACAGTGGACTGGGCAATATTGGGAATTTGTGTCACATAATGTGTGCTGAGAAAACAGTCTTAAAAATCAGCAGCATGTTTGGTTTTTAAAAGCTAGGAATATGCTTTTTACACATGTAGCATTAAATTAAGCAGTAATTAATAGAATAGGCATCTCAATCTTGTGAAGTGAGTATGAAAATTAACTTTGATATTCACTGAAGTTATCAAATGTTACATCCTAGCTCATTTTTTATGGAATTTGCTTTAGACAAGACATAAACTCCCTAGTTAACTATACAGTCATATACAGATGAACTACACTTGTTACACCCTTTCAGTTTTGTTCTCTGGTTTGGAGCTTGAGCAAAAGTATGGCATTGGGGGCTGGAAGGTGGTGGTACTAGAGCATTGGCTCCCATTGCCTGGGGCATTTGAACAGTTGGTTTGAATTCAACTAGAATATGATCTGCTGGAGCTAATGAGAGTCTTTAAATTGACTTCATCAGACTGTGGATGGAGCCCATAGCTCCATGTTTTATTTGGCATCGTTATCTCTTTGATAAAGAGTTGGTAGAATCAACTGTTAAGCAGGGGCTTTGGAGAACTGGAGGAAGTGTTTAATTTGTTGTAGACTGTGAGCCTGTTGTAGACTGTGAGCCTTTTTAACGTTTCTGTCCTTCTCCTGGCAAAAATGGGCTTGTGCGTGTGTGTGAGCCCCCACGTAAACGGATAGACTGCTGTCTTTCTGAGTCCACCAAGGTCTCACCAGTGTTTCATGCGCTGCTCAGAGCTTTTCCAGCTGCTTCAAACATTGTATGTAAATGTGTAAATGGGCAAAAAGTACCCAAATTTTCCCAGCTTTTTTTTTACTAATAAAAATGCAAGCCAAAGATGAAGATGATGCCAGGTCTATTTAGAGCATATTGGTTTTGTTTAATTTTTAAGATGTTTTTCAAACTAGGGATGATTTTTATAGAGACTTAGAAGTATCTATTTAAGCAGATTGAAATATGACAAATGCCTTGTTTCTTGATAAGATATCTAGTAATAACGAAAGGTTAATAGCTAATCTTTTACTTGAATAATGTCTGTGTATTTTGTATCCATATTACAAGTTCATCAGAGAATATACCCCAATCTAATGATGTACTTTTCTTTTGTTAGTGGAACCTAATTACTTTCCAGTATGTGATGTTATTTTCATTATTTTAAGTCTACCTTTGGTTTCTAATTTTGCATGAATGGCAAGATTTGTTATAATTTAGTGTTCAGAAAAGAAAATAAGTGATAATGGGTTATCATTGATTAAATAGAGGTCTTATGTTTCAAATGAAATTAATTCTTTAATGCTTTGCTATGCTATAGAAGTTCATAAGTGACCTAAATTATCAAAACTAAAGCATATGAATTAATTCATTACTGACATACATTTAACAATATAAAATATTCACTGGTTAAAAACCATGAATAAAAGCAGTGTTTACAAAAGGTGATTACAGTATGGTGTTACAGTACATACTGGAAATTGCTAAATATAAGCTGCATTTGAGCATTTTCAAAGGAAATACTGTTTTAGCTGTAAAATTGTTTCCTTGTAAATATCAATTTATTGGTGCTCTGTCAAACCGGGATTGCTTAGGAGCAACCCACAGTAACATTACTGAGGGGCGAGTACATTGATGTGGCAAGTAAACCTTGATATCTATTTGTATATTCCATGCTATTTATTCTTCTTGAAAAGTTAGCATAACAATGTTTTCTACATTTGAACAATCAGCTGTGAATAATGCAAAGATGTTGTTAAAAAAAGGTGGAGGATTACTTAAAGGGTACCTCTCACCTGAAATCCTATATATTGCGTGACTTCAAGAGATAGTCTTGGTGCTTTGGTGTTAGTTCCATTTCATAACAAGAAGCAAAATTCACCCAAGTGAGAGGGCTCGTATAAAATCCTTTCAACTAGAGCACTGTTGTGATGAGACTGTATTAGAGACTAATAGGTGTAGGAGTTGTGCTTCGATGGCTCCCTGTAGCTACCTTAAATAAAACGTAGTGCAAAACCGTCCGTGTTTGGGAAGGCTCCTGGCTGTAGCCTGTGGGCTCTGAGCTGGTGAGACAAGAACCAGCTCCAGTCTGGAAGGTACATGAGCCATGTAGCATGAGAGTGGTTCTGAGCTAATACCCCCCGTCTCACAGTAGTCCACGGTGTGAGGTAGGAAGGAACAAAATATTCACAGGACAGATTGACATTGCAGGTCTACATTCATGGAAGAACCAGGCATCCAGTTGCATCTCCTGACCCTCAGTCATTGTTCCTGATACATTTGGTTTCCAAGAGCATGCTCTCCCGAGCAAATCCAATCCTTTGTATGTTCCTTCCTGTCTGTATTACAAATAATGAGCTATGCAGAAACTCCAGTAGCTAGAGATGAAAGATGGTAACAGGCCATTTCTTAAACTGCCTCTCAGCTGTTAGTTGCTGCCCGACTGAGACTCAGTTGTGATAGTCTGAGCACTTGCCCACTCTGCTCCAGTGCAAGGTTAAATAGGGTTGCCAAACCCAAAGGAACCCATCTGTGTTTGCATGGGATGGCAAGGAGTGTTCCCTGTCAGGCGTGGGTGCGTCACTTCCTTACCAGCACTTGGCCAACACCTCCCCAGCATGGCCTGATCTGAACCCTGCCAAACCCTGGCCATGTATGCAAACATCCATGGCTGGCGAACTGTGTGCCGGGCAACGGATCGGAGCGATTGCTCTGTGTGTACAGAGCAGCACCCCACCGTGCTCTGTAAGCATGACACAAGAAGTCAGCACCCAAAAACACACTTGGATCCTATGCGTAGGATAAGAGGAAAATTACTGTTATCAATAGATGGGGGAGCAAGGAAACAATTCCATGAATATACCATGAGCTTCCTCATGCAAATACTGAGACTTCTTATAAGAAGGGTTTAAGTCACACAGGTAATAAGTATGCAATTCAGGAAACTACAGAGCTGCCTTTGGCCTGGTTTTGTTACCTTGTCTTCACCTCTCTCTTGTGTACCGGTAAACCCAACCTCACAAGTACACCTGACTGTGGAACTGGAAACCACTTGGATTTTGTTCTTGTGTGCTTAATTTGACCTACGGGCATTTGGGTGAAGCGCTCACTTGGACAAAAAAGAAGCATTACATTTTTGTGTGTTTCCATGTATGCATGAGACAAGGGTGTAATGGATGAGACTGGTTATTTGTCCTGTTCTGGACAGGTAGATTTTTTTTTTTAAATCTACATAGATTTAGAGCATGTAGTCTAAATACATAATCAAATGAAAGGTATGAAGGACAGAATGGAATGAATATTTGTTGGTGAATAACCCTTGCTGATTTTTTTTTCCTTGAAATAGCAATGACACTATCACATGCACTTTAGTTAGAAGTACAAAAGCCATGGTTTAATAAGAACTGGAGCCTGAACCAACAAAATTGCATGAAACAACTTGCAGTCTGTTGGTATGTTGGTATCTACTGTGGATGATTTACAGGCACTTGCTAAGGTATGTTTATATCAGAGCCATACTGAGCTTGTTGCAGTGTTAGTAGTGTTACTTCACAGTCCACAATTCTCTCCTTTTGTCTGTAGTATCATTGCTTTTTTTTTTTTGTAGGATGGCTTTTACCTTCTGTCATTTTTTTTTTAAACTGAGTGATAGTATTTAAAGGATAGGAAATAAATTCGATTCATATTTGGTTTTCATATATATTAGAATTAGAAAAAAGTCATATTTAATTTTTGCTTTTTCACAAGAACAGTATGTATGTTAAGCTTGACTGTAGCTTTAAAAAAGATGATTAAAAGACTCATTTCTTTTAGTATGAAATGGCTACCATTCAATAAGATTTCTGATGAACTGTTAAAGCATGTGCTTGGCCAGGTCTACAGTAGGAACACCTCATTAAAATAAGAATGTCATGTTACAGGAGAAGTAAGATGAATCCAGCCATACCACTGAAGCTGTTTTTTGTCCCTACATAGCAAGCCAGTTTTCTGCGTGAAATAGGCAATACCCGTAAAGCTCAGTTTTTGCTGGTATAGCTGTATCAGTCTTAGGGTGAGTATGCCATCACAGCTCTGAGAGTTTAGGAATCGCTGCTCTTTGCACATTTGTTAGACATAGCAGTCTGCAAAAGCGAATTATGTGGGTACAAACCTCTTTTGCGGCTATGCTACAGTAGATATTTATGGGGTAGGTTATTTACTTGTAGGGTCCATATATATACACATATATATAAAAATATAAATAAGTTATATTATTTAATAAGTTATATGGTTCTGCATTTTATATTCCTCTTATTACAGACCTATTTCTTAGCCCAAATTGGCACTCATGTTGGGGGGGGGGAAATCTCATAAAGGACAAAAGGAGGGGAAAACTGCAAAAGTTTTTCTTTATAGATATCCTTAAATTGTTTGTGAGTAACAACCTGATATTTGCATGAGATCTGTGGGGTGATCAAGCAATAAGTGCAGTATTCCTGCTTTTTACTGGTGGCAAGCTGGAATTTTTTACTTGTATTTTTTACCTACTGTGTCTGTCAGACGTGGCTGCCAGTGTTAACTAGACAAATGTTAACTAGATATGAGCTAGGAAAAGGAGAAAAACTGTCAGATGTGTTAAAAGCCAAATCTTTTCCATTCAGTAAGAAGGGAACTGTTAGAATGTCCTAAAAATATATTTTAGAAAAAAACCCAAACCCTTTTTCTCTTTTTATGATGCTTAAATGACAAAGTACTTGTTTGCAGAGGAACATTTTGGTATTAGAAGAAGCCACCTTTACCATTTCTCTAGTGTGACTACCTTTATGGATTTAGCACAAGTTGTCTTGGGAAAGGCTTAAACTTTACTGTGTTCTTATCCCATGATACAAATATCCTTATGAGGCATTATATTGATGTATAACACTATTATGTAGCTATTAAAATAGCTTGCATAAATATGATGGATTTTTGCATATCAAGTAGATATGAAAAATATAAAATGTGAAATTTCACATTTTGCTCCAGGTTCCCTGAACTCATGTCCAGTGCAAGCTGAGCATACATTTGATTTGTGTGCCAGCATCTTTTATAGATATAGAGATAACCTTTGAGCAAAACAGTTTGGTGTCTGTTGAGAAATATGCTGATATGATGAATTAACTCTGAGTGGAGTAGGTATTTCAACTAACATTGCAGTAATATAAGCATGATTTTAAAAAATCTTACCTTTGCCTAGGATGTTTGTTTGAAGCATTTCCAGACTGGAGCTATAAATAACTGCCCTGTTGTTTCACAACTTCTCCTGTTGTGATGCAAATATATTGTATGTTTATATCAATATGCTGTGGATACACATGCATAAAAATGTGATTTGTATTGTATTTTTATGATGTGATATATATATCCAAGTAAAGGTAAAGTATTTTTTTAACATTGTTTTCAGGGCAAAACTTGAAAAGCCTTCTGTTCACATCAGATGCTGTTCACAATAGTAATTTCATGGACAAAACCACTGCATTTGATTGTCGGTTGCTGAGCAGGATAGAGAGATAACCACCTGAGCTATTCATCACTACTTCTAGCCTTCTGCTAGGGCTACCTAGCTAACTGCAGCTGTAATCACACCCTAATCCACTTTTCTCTGATCTAAATTAGCTTTTAACAGTAGCTTTTGTGTAATTTACATCATTTTGACATCATTGAATTAGGGGGAAAGTAAATATATAGCAGAATATTGTAAGCTGCAAAATATTTGTTGAAATCAAACTCCATTTTCTGCAGGGTTTTTTTTAGAAACCATTATATGCTTACTGTACCCTATCATTATGTACAAGAATTCCTGCAAGAAAATTGTAGGTGAATATTGTGTCTTAAAGATTGCCATTGGTCCCCAAAACATGGGTTGAAATAGGGTGTAATTTTTGTTGCTTGTGCAATTGCTCTGGAGTGTCTGTTGAAAATACTGCAATTGTAGAGAATACCTGTAAAGACCCTGCTTCGGTATGGTTGAAAATTAGTGGACTGCACTGTGAGGTTTCTTGTCTAAAAAGGTTTAATGTACTCCTTTATATTCATAGCTAATGCTTATATTATCGCTAGAGGGCAGTAAATACAAACACTGAATTATGTATTTTACCAGAAAGTCTTTTTTTTTTTTTTAAATGAATAAAGGAGCCTTTATTAAACAACTCAGCTGCTGGGTTTTACTACATATTTATCCTAAAATAATTCAGAAGGACATCGTCGTCTCAGTCTGTTCAGCAACATAAAATACTCATATTTGATGCATGAGAATTATATATCATTTCCCAAATAAAAAGATCTGTAAAATTGTATAGCTTAGGCTGTTCCATTGTGTTTAATGAATGTAATTCTGACAAGCAGGAGGCTGCCAAGAAAGCCTTTTTAAAGCCATCAGTTCTTAGCCACCAGTGGAGTTCATCTCTTCTTGATGTCAGTGTAAAACCCAACTTTGTCTCCATCCCTTCTGTTCACTTGCTGCAGCTGGAACAACTCATCGTATTTGTAAAATTCCTCTTTTTTTTTTTTTTTAAGTTCTACATTTTCTCACCTTCCAGTCAGGGAGTCTTATGTGGAACCCAGAGAAGTTTGGTGAGGCTGGTTGATTCAGTGTAGTTTCCTTGTCCCTAGCTGTCCTGCTATTTCTTCCTCCAGACCAGTTCTGGTTTTTGGCTCAGTTGAGTCCATCCACATGCCCTTGCTTGCTGGATGAAATGACCATTCTTTGCTGCTGTGGTCTCCCAGCATTGAGCAGACTTTCCATTTTGTGGGGAGGCTTTCTGCTAGGGCTCACAGCAGCATAAATGCCAGATGAAGTTGGCTAATGCTGTGAAAGCAGTCTTGTGTTTGTGACCAGTAGGAGTTGGATTTGACATGGGTGATTATTGCTGTTCTCTGGTGTGTGGAGGTCAACCTAAAAATGTTTTTTGATATTTTCAGACAGGCTTTTCATTTGGCTTATGAGATATGTTCAGGCTATCTGTTCCTGTTTGCAACACATAAGACCTTGAAAACTAAAATCTGTGATGCATTTAGTTGTCGTCGTCTTTGTTTTACTTTTTGCCACTTACTAGACAGTATGCACTACATCCAGCACACTTGTATTCAAGATTGATGCTCAGACATCTCTTTGGGTTCCTAGTGCAGCTTCATAGTCAGTCCAGAGGGTTGTAGTTGAGAGTTAAAAAGCACTGTTCTGCCTTCAAAGCTAAACACATTTCTGCTGGGGCTCCTGTATTATCCGTTACTGACCTGTGCAAGGAAAGACCAAGATTGTAAATCTCCTGTGGGACAGTTCAAAAGTACTGCAACTGAATCAACAAAGTGGCCCTTCAGCCTTCTTCCTATTCTTTTCCTCAAGCCTGAAACATTGCCATCTTACTTTCCTGTTGACTGAACCTTCAGGAATCTTTGCTTACTAACAAGAGCAAGAAAGGAACACAGATACTTTATTTCAGAGGATCAAGGTTTCTCCTAGACTGCTGAGAATATAATTCTCTTCCTTGTCTTTGTCAGTAATGTGTTTCTGTATATCAGAAGCCCTATACTGGATCTCAGGAAAAATGAGCTTTCCTTGAATGTCTTGTATTCCATAGGTCCAGTCTGTATGCTCTACAGTGGTTCGCAGGCAACTGTAGCTCCTCCGGGTAAATCATGAGTGTCAATATGACAGATGAATAAAAGGATGAAACCCTCACTAATATTGGTGAAATCCATGTGCCTTTGCACACACTTGAAATTATATTTAAAAAAAAGAGCAACCTAATAATGAATTTCTTCACATTCTTGTGGAAGGAAAATAAAATTTAGGTTAATAGTAATTTTTT
Organism: Pelecanus crispus; assembly: GCF_030463565.1. Classification (NCBI taxonomy): domain Eukaryota; kingdom Metazoa; phylum Chordata; class Aves; order Pelecaniformes; family Pelecanidae; genus Pelecanus; species Pelecanus crispus. The sequence goes on from NC_134675.1 coordinate 4,417,145, forward strand.
TCTGACTATGGCAATAGTACAGAGCTTTATAGGGAACCAAGAAATAGTTTAAGAATTATGAGTGCTGACAGCTCCAGAACTTTGCAGAGATAGATTACTGCTTCAGTTATAAGAACATTTGAGGTAACTCACTGCAAATGCACAGCTTTTAAATTCTTAAAGTTGCTTTCAAGCAGAGCATTTTCATTGAAGATGTATAAACAGCCTTCATGATACAAGTTATTTAGAAGGTAGAATTTCTAGAATGAGCACCTGCAATAAGTAGGTTGAATTGTCGTAGACTCATAGGGCCAAATGGATTACTGGATCTCCTGTGTCTCTCAGATGGCTAATTTGCACATAACTGTAGAAGTATTGAACTCACTGACTTGTGCTTGCCTAACATATGACTTGCATTTGGCTAAGACATATCTTCTGAAAAGACTGCTTTTCTAGATTTGAAGATACCAAGCAGCAGAGAATTTACCACTTCACTGCTAGTATACTCTAACTTAATAATTCTTGTTGTTAATCCATGTGTCTTGTTCATAGTTTGAGTTGCTTTCAATTCAGCTGCCTTCCATTGCTTCTTGTTGCTTTCTTGGTGCTAGTGAACTGGGTCTGGTACACTGTATTTCCTCTTTTCATGGTTCTACACAATAGCCGTATTCTCTAAGTTAAACAGACTGAATTTTTCTTTTACTATAAAACATTTTCTCTCTCCCCTGAATAATATTTGTATTTTTTTCCCTATGCGCTGTACATGACAGAATTTAGGAAAATGGAGATGCCAGAGCTGTATGTACTATTCCATCACTGGAGTTGCCAGAATGGTGTGTTAAGAGTGCCTCTCTCCTTTTATTTAGCATCACAGAAGATGCAAATTTTTTTGGGACCACAGCATCGCTATGAGATGTCCTGTTGTGTTTCTTTTCTCCAGTAATTCTATAAACTCTTCAGGGTTTCTGCTTTCTTCAATGTTATCCACCATTTTGTACTCATGGGCTGTGTTCCTTGTTGCCAGGTATCTTTGCAAATAAATTCCTTGAATTGTCGTTTATGTGAATGGTGTCAACATACTAAACAAGTGAGGCTGCTGTCAGTGACTTCCACATCCTCGTAGTTTATAATTTTTTTTTTTATTTTTTCCATTTTCTGTTATCTGGAAGTTTTCTCACTATAAAAATTTGCATAGTAGTGACTTAATTCCACATCACCAATGAAAAAATTGAGTACCATAACATAGTCTCAGGTGTTGCAGAACCTGACTTAAAACTGTCTCATTAGATGAAGACAACCTGTTGATGATTGTTAGAAATGGGTCAATAATCAGGTTCTTAACCCATTTAATGTGTCCTCTCTCAATGTTGGGATTGCTATATTACACACTACTAAATCAAATGTCTTAAAGCAATGCAAGAATATTACATATTCAAAGACCTAAAATTATATTGACTGGCGTTAATTACATTCCTATCTCTTCTAGTTCTCTATCGGGCAAATGCCTAAAATATGTGTATTTCAGCTTTTCCATTATTTTACCCAGGACTGATGTTTTGTGAAGTGGCCTGAAGTTACCTAGCCATCCTTCTTGCAAATTTTAATTGACACAAAATTAACATTTTTGCAGTCTTTCAAAATTTATTAAAGCTGAACATCACAGTTCCTGAGATCTCTGCCACCTCTTTTATGACTCTTGTGGAGAAAGTAGTTCAGGCTTGTTGATTAAATAATGGCTAACATTTCCTCTGGTTATTAAGGGACTTCATAATCTTTCTGCCTTTCAAGGTCATTGTCTTGATTATTTCTAAATACACAACAGTGCTCATTAAAAACTTCCTTTTTTCTGAATTATTTTATTACTCAGTTACTGTCTTTTCAAATAATACTTTTCTCATTTCCATATTCTTTGCTTGATTGGAACTGTTGTAGAAAAATGTCATTATTCTCTTCTTCCGCCATGTTTTATCTTTATGGATGTATACGTGTATGAAAACAAGAAGTTCCCTTTCACATTGCTGGATTTCCACTTATCTCTAACTTCTGTTTTTCTTATCTTGAATTACTCTAGGTATTTAGTTGTGTGTGGCAGCTATTTGCTGTGCACTCATTCTCCTGGTTTTGGCTGGGATAGAGTTAATTTTCTTCCTAGTAGCAGGCACAGTGCTGCGTTTTGGATTTAGTAGGAGAAGAATGTTGATAACACACTGATGGTTCAGTTGTTGCTAAGTACTGTTTATGCTAGTCAAGGACTTTTCAGCTTCCCATGCTCTGCCACGTACACAAGAAACTGGGAGGGGGCACAGCCAGAATAGTTGATCCAAACTGACCAAAGGGCTATTCCATACCACATGATGTCATGCTCAGTATACAAAATGGGGGGGGCTGGCCGGGGAGCAGCAATCGCTGCTCGGGAACTGTCTGGGTATCGGTCGGTGGGTGGTGAGCAATTGCATTGTGCATAATTTGCTTTGTATATTTTTATTACTGTTATTATTATATTGTTACTATTACTATTTTATTTTATTTCAATTATTAAACTTTTTCTCACTCTTCCGATTCTCTCCCCCATCCCACTGGGGCAGGGGTAGTGAGCGAGCAGCTGTGTGGTCCTTAGTTGCTGGCTTAAACCACGACACTCATCTATCCACCATAACCTCCTCTAATGCTCATTCTAACCTGGGAATTGAGGATGAAAATCAGCCAAAATGATTACTGTAAATCAGTGCTGGTGTGAATTTCCCAACTATAAATTTCTAAAGTATTCAGTCATACTTTTACATGTAGCCTAAGTCAGAGGGCATGCTTGCTGAGTCAGTGAAGTCATACTAGTGAATTGTATCACAAAAATTGGTAGTTTTCTGAGATCAAGGCTATGTGTCTCAGAAAAATCATACAAATTAGTAATAAACTGTCAATATCAGGTGTAATTTCCTACTATCAGTATAGTTAATCTGCAGCTAAAATAAATTGTTGTAATATATAGGTACATTGGAGGAAAATGTTTTTTCATGATTTTACATGCCACAAGAATTTTGCAGATTCAATGAAGCATGCATGTAGTATTTCTACAGACTTGTAAACATCTTCAAAAAAAGAAATAACAGAAAAGTCACATGAACCATAAGATGTCAATAAAATAAATCAAAATTATAAAGCTAATAGCTCTATAAACACCATCCTTCAATAAATTCAATAAACTAGAATTCAGTAACTCTTATGGATGTGTCTTTGTCTTATAAATTGGTGGGGAATAAAAAAAAAATCAAGGAAGATTTTTTTTTTTTTATACATACTAAACAACTAGTATAATTCACATAGAAGCTGTTTTAGATATTCCTTATCTGAAACAAGTTCTGTGCTTTGGGGTAACTTTTTTCTGTGCTTGTTAATAAGATTTAAGGAGGAACCAGCCTTTAAAGTAACAAAGAGAAGTAATTTAAAAACTTGGTTTTCCAGTGTCCATTCTTACTACCTATTGCAACTGAACTTTCATACTTACTTACATGCTTCACTTCTTAATTAGCCAGAAGTATAATGGCTGTTATTTTACCATCTTCTAAGTCATGACTGAAATCGCCTTCTGAAGGGAGACAGTGTGGCTTAAGGATCAGGGGTTGTCCCAAGAGTGGCCTTGCAGAGTTTTGTCAGGTCCTTCTCTCCCCCTCCACATAGGCTACTGTACACAGGTTTGTGTTAGCACTGGAGATCCTTGCGCAGATAACTTTTCCCAAACGCAAAATAAAAGGAGTCGGAATAGGAGAGTAGATCCTGGAGCCTCTAAATCTACAAATTTCTCAGTAGGGTAAAATCTAATTCCCTGTGTTGGCCCTCCGTGGCTGCCTGGTCCAAGCTCTTCCAGCTTCGCTGCTAGCAGAAGGCCCTCTGCAAAGGCTGGGCAGAGGAGGGAGCTTGGCAGGGAACCCGTGCCTGTGTGGACACTAGCCTTCCTGCTTCCCTTACAAATCTCAGGGCAGCTATGTGAGCTTTTTTACACCGGGTTCAGAGGAGTCTTTTGCAGTCATCAGTGTTGCAATTTTTGAGATGGGGTGGAAGGTAATGTTGCAGTGTATTTAACTTCAGAAATCAACAAAAGTATTTTAAATTCTCAGTGTTGATGCTGGGTAGGTGTCACGAATGCAGGTCTGTGAATCCTGCTGATTATGTCAATTCACTATGAATGAGTGACTTTACACAGTTTGATTTAGTAACAGTTAGAATTTACTTGTAGCGAATTGCAGAATTTGATTATAGTATTTTTAATAGCACTCAATCATCAATGATTAATAAAGTGATTAGACAAAATTGATCAAAACAGTGACTTAGTTACAGATTCGAAGATGGCAAGGTTCACTCTATTACTACATAGAAGCACATAAAAGAGAATTAAATCACAAGTTAAAATGATTCATAAAAGCATTGTGTATATATGGAATAAAGGCAAGGGGGGGGGGCCCTCCCGTTGAGTCACGAGGTTTAGACTAGACCCCCTTGCTTTCTAAACTCCTTCTCAGAGAGGAGCCTAGGTGCGGCTAGGTCTAGACTTAGTCTCAGACTTGGTCAACGGTTTATATGGATAAGGATAATGTGTATATATGCATGTATGTATATCTAGTACATAGGAAAAGTATATAAAGGAAATTGGATTATATGAGAGAGAGAGAGAAATCGTATGTAGGGGATAGGGAAACCCTCCCGTTGAGTCACGAGGTTCAGAATGGCCCCCCTTGCTTTCTAAACTCCTTCTCAGAGAGGAGCCGAGGTGCGGCTAGGTCTAGTCCTAGTCTCAGACTTGGTCAATGGTTTAGGAGAGTAATGCTATAAGAATAATACAGCAGTATAAAACTCCTTTTAAAATTAAATCATACATCTACAGACTACTTAAATTGATTCATGCATGCACACTCACAACTATAAATGCATATATGAAAATAGTATACCTGTTAAAAATTCCCCTCGAGTTTAGTGAAATACTCACGTCTAATGCCTTGGCATTTCTCAACGGGCAAGAGTAGAGTCTCGAGGAGTGAAGAATATCAGCAGCCCAGGCTCCATTGTCGATCTCCGGCAGTGGAGTTCTGGTAGCAGCAGACTTTTGGAGTCTGCTAGTTTTCGCTGACTCCGAGAGACATTTCGATCAGAGGGAGATGCTGGTGCGGCCCGCGGCGGTCCAGGAGAGCTCAAAAGGCCTCACTTAGGACTGCCGTTTTATAGGATTGTGAGATGATTGACTTTAATCACCAGTAAATTTCCATCCGAGCCACAATTCGGGTCGGCTTGTTGTTGAAATTCCAGCAGCGATGATACCACCCTGTTTCAAGGCTGTCTGGGGTAGCTGTTTGTTCTCGTTCCCCTCGTTAGCCATAATATGAATCCTGAGATTGTAAAGCGGCCGAAGTGAAGGGGAAAAACAGAACAGAAGAACAGGGGCAGGGGGAGATGTACCACCACAGTAGGTGGCAGCAGTGCTCTCTTGTAGGTGGTCACAAAACAATGCAATGCAAATGTAGACAAGCTTTATATTCAGTGTTACAAAGCTGAGCTGGAAGAAACAGGAGAAGTATTTTTCAGAAATACTTTTTAGGTTATTTTAATGTCTTGCTGAGTCTCTAATAACCCAGGTCTGTTTTCAAAACTTAATTCTTTTATATTCATCTACCTGTATAGATCCAGGACAGGTATAACTGTGCATATTATACAGAAAATGCATCAGTAATGTATTCATTCACATGTTTTTTATATTACCTATTTTAAGGAAAACAATATGCTTTCCATATGAAAATACATAAGCACTGGATGATCTGTTGACTGTATCCACTTGTCACATTGCTATACATTTCTCTTCTGTAAGGAAGAAATTTGTTAATCTTATATTTTGCCCTGTTGATTTTTGCAGGTTCGATTCTTTCTCAAGCACTTCGTGTTGCTGACATTGCTGTGTAGCATCACCCAGAGAAGTAGAAACCACTTCAGCCAAAAGCTCCCTCATGACCATTGTCAGTCAGCATCTTCCAATGAATCAGCAGTGTGGGCTTAGGCTGAATGCTGCACCTCATTCAGCTTGTCCTTACAATTTGCTCATTGTCATATTGGGAAACTCTCCCTTCTTTTGATACAACAAAGACTCAGAAATTTGCCACAGTAGTGCATATGCCTTACACAGAGTGGTGCAAGATAATGCATTCCTCCTTTTAAGTTTTGGTCTCTGTAATTGATTATATTAATCTGCCAAGGCAGAAAGAGCAAAAGTTGAATAAATACAGTGAGAATTTAAGGACTTATATCTTGCTTCTGACTTCTCCATGGAAACTTAACATTTACTGGGAATTGTAAGACACATGACCTGCTTTATCTTAATAATAACTGCTTTTATCTTGTAAAATAAAAAAGCAGTAGAAACTAGCAGACTGGCCCAATGGGCTAAACAGACCAATTTTTAATCTAGATGGCATAAAAGCCAAAAGCATTTTCATTGTTACAGTACATCACAGACTGCTCAAGAATCCTGATAGCTTTACTTCTGTTGTTTTTTCTTCATAAAAAACCTTAAATATATTTCCCTTCCATATGAAAAATTAAAAACACTTGGCAATCCACATGAAGATGCAGAATACTCATTTTAACTGCTTGGATGGTGTGTCCGTTGAAGAGAGCTGGTAAATGCTGCTGAAACGAGGAGAACTTAACCCGATTATTTTTGAATGGTGTGTGAATGCTGCAGGCGGGGATACCATTATTAAATGGCATTTGCGGTAAAAAAAGAAATACCCCATGCCCAGGAGAGTCCCCGGCGCTGGCCAATGGGAAATTACCGTACATCATGTCACCGGCCCCTCACATTTATATCTTTTAGGGTGACATACTATTGGTTCCTAGTTAGGCTCTATGGGAGGGATTACTGGCACTGTTTGCGGCTTCCCCTTCAGGTCCTTATTTGGTAGCTGTTGATAGAGCAGATCTTTCCAGCAGCTGAGCATCTTGACATACATTATTCATTAAGTCCTGGTGTTCAGGAGATATGCATATCCCTAGCTCTTCAGATATTTCTTCAACTTGGACAATATGTCTCTTCAACATTTTCTCTGAATGCTTGGAGTTTTACAAATGGCATTTATACAATCAGAAGACCATGCAATTGGATTTCATTTCAGTATGCCTCCTGTGCACACAGTTGCCGAGAACCTGAAGATCAGCAAAAAGAATTAAGAGAGAATTTTTCTTGGAAGTCTTTTTCAGTATCAGATAGCAGAGAACTGATTAGCTTAGATTGGTAGTATAGAAAAAAAAAAATCAAAAATGCCCGAGGCAAACTATTTATTCTCAGTTTCTTGGGGCTACATAAAGGTAGGATTTTGTTTTACCTTTTAAGAACCTTGATTTGTGGTGCATGATTGCATGATTACTGGATAGCATGAGTATTTGTGGGTGATATGACTATGAATAATATGAATATAAAGTAAAAAGTCAGAAAAGCAAGCCTTTGTTCAGCAATGAGAATGAACTGCACAGTATACAGTCTTCCTTATAAACTATGCTGTGACTTTTAAAATAATGTTGCTTCAGTGCATAATCAGACCAAGTCTAAAGCCAAGGAAATTTAGAAGAGTTTTGTGTTATTTTAAAAAAAGATTCCTACAAAACTGTATTTCTAGACATTAAGATTAAAAAAAACCCCTCAGAACTGAGATACCATACAATAGGAGAGAGCATGAGTAAAGAGGCTGAGGAAAATGGGTGAATGTATGACTCATACTGGTTTTAATAGCTGAAGAAATGTGAAACTATCAACAGTACATTCCAGCAGCATTTTCTGGTAGCCTCTGTGTGTGTGTGACAGCTTATTGATTAAAACACTGGGAGACTGAAAATTGCCGTCTTCTAATATTGATCTACATTATTATGTGGAGCAGCTTTGAACTAGCTTGAAACTGCAGTACTGCTAGAAAATTGAATTAAATAAGCTTTTATCTCTTTTATGGAAAAGTTTTGCACCAAGGAATTAAATCAATATGCCTGTCAACGTACAGAATTGAAATTCACTTAATACAAAACCACGTTTGGGCTTTGTTTTAGCCCTACTTGTGTGTTTGTGCTTAAAAAAATGATGTTGCTTTTATATTTGTTATCAAGTGTGTAAAAAAGAAAAAAAAGAAACATCATCCTATGCTTGACATACAATAACTGTTCCAAATCATCTTGTTTTAAAGAAAATTCTGATTTCTCCTGAACTAAATAATGCAAGTGTTGAATTAAATTACTAAAAAATAATACAAGCATTATATTCACACGACTGAATCTCTTATGCTCTTTTGTATTGATACCTACTTTTATTATAGATTATTTCTTTTAAAGTAGAAATGTAAACCCCTCATTAGGTCATTGTGACCATTCTCTAGTAATGCAGAATTGTTACAGTATATTCTCAAGGATTTTGTTCAGTCATCTGTGAAGAGCTTGGATGCCATTATGCTAGCTAGGTAGATTCCTCTCTCATTTACCAAAAAATAAGATGGATTTATTTTCCATTCAGCTAAAAGTGAGGTATTTATTGTAATTTGCTTGGAAGTGTTTCCTGGATTTCCAGGCAGCTGCTGTCATGTTCCTACTTGCTAAATCACAAAAATTCAATCACTGATCTTCAAAAAATGTTCACTCTTACTATTTAGCTTTTAAAATGGATAGATTTTTTGTTAATTGAAGTTCAACAAAGAGCATGGTAGCTGTAATTGATTACATATGAAAAATATGTCCTCTGTATAGAGAGTGTCCTATACTGTGTACAGACAATTATTTTAGTTAAGAAGCTAAGTAGTACTTGAACACAATTTTAGTACAGTGCTTTTTAAGTTCACAGTATGCACATTATAAGAAAAATGTTTAGAGAGGCAAAGATGATCTACTTTTTATGACATTCATCCTGCTCAGTCCAGATGTTTTCAAAATAAATGGCAATTAAAGTCTTGTTGCTGTGGCATCAGCAACACGTGAAAAAAAATGAGGAAATCACGCTTCCACCATTCTTCAAAGCCAAAAACTTCTCCCATTGAATTCACTGTTAGCAGGGGGGCCTTGCAGAAGCTGGGGGACTTGTTTTACTGTATGCCCATATTCAGCAGCAACACAGAGTGTTCCACAGTTTTCATGCTGACGGTCTAGCTTTTATGTTTTGGTGACTTATGGGGTGATGGGAGGTGGGAAGGCAAGGCTTTGCATCATAATAGTCGGGAACATAGGATTAGAAAAGACTGCCATGCCCCTTCCATCGCTGTGGACATCCATACAATAAACATTTAGTTGGAAATTCTTAAAGAACATCTACTCCATAAGTTCCACAAGATTATTCCCAGTATGCAATCACAAACCTAAAAGATCAAAAACCAAAATTGTACTCACTATAGGAAAACAACAGCAGAGACTGAGGTCAGCAAGATGTACTAAAATCTTTGCATTTATATGGTATCATTTCTATGCAATGCAGAAATGGACCAAACACTAAGCCACAGTTGAGGGCAAAAAAGACTCCCAATGGTTCCTGCCAGTCTGACCAGGTTAGAAAATGTTGCCTCCTACCTGCTAGTCATTAGAGGGAGTTTAACTCTAAGTGTGCACACAGTTAAGCACTTGAGAAGATGTAATGCCTTTAGCATCATCACCAGGTCCTTCATCTGCTTTCTCTAAGTGGAACTAGCCTCCAGTATTAGCAAGTAAGGTAAACCTTGTCCTTCTCCCTACCTCCTCCCTGCAATTAAATTTATGACTTGGAGGGAAAAAAAAGTCCTTCCTATTTGCTGTGTCACGTAACTGCAGAACATAGTGCAAAGAAACACCAATTCGTTCTTTTTTCAAACCTGGGAAATTTTTAAGGAGAGTTCCTGAACAGTACGTACCAGTGGTGGCTAGATGACTTTTCAAAGTGCAAAACATGACCCAGTAGTGTTGCTCTGCAGCTGCAAAAACAATATTGCAAAGTTGGGCATCATCTAAGAGGGTTTATCAGGAAACAACCAGATAGATAAGGACCTATTTAGTTGGGATCTGGTGAACTAGCTGGATTAAATTAAGGAAGAGAGAATACTGGAGCACTAACGGATATACTGATGACAGGCCTGGAAGTTAATGGAATTTTGTCAACTTCTGACATTTTATTAAGATTCCTATACACCATATTTAATTTAAAGCTGTGGTTTCTGGATACTGTCTGGAGGCAAGTCATTCTATGAGATCTTCATTTTTTGCCTTAAATAATTCAGTTTCTCACCTTCATGGGTGCAGAAAAAAAGCAGGCAAATGTGACTTAAATGCATGTTAAAAGTTTAAAGAAAGACTTTTAAAAATACTCTTCGGATTTTTGGACCAGTCCCATTACTGCTTGGCAAGTTTTACTTGTTTTTTTAGCATTTAACATTGGTGACAAACATCTGACCTCACTGTAGAGGTTGATACTGGTTTCATGCAGAATATATAGCCCTGCAGTTCATAGTATGCATAACTATTTGTAGTATGGTTCTAATTTTCAGAAATCTGTTGAGCACTTGCTAGCACACAGCTGTATCTGAGATCAAAGCTGAGCCTTTGGCTTGTGACAAAAGTAGAATTCAGTCTTTGTAGCAGGAAGTTCCTGAGCTGATCATGTGTCAAGAGGGCAGGAAAATGCAGTGGCTAACAGTTAGAGTGCTATATTAAAGGTAATTTTTATTTGGCACACTGTGAGCAATACAGTAATTGATGACTTACAAAGACATTGTGAAGAAAATAACAGCTTTCATTATGCAAGGCCTCTTTGAAGAAAGGGCTTTGATGATTCCAGTGGGATGGAAAGGAGGTGGTTAATGTTTAATCTAGTGCTTTATCTGATATAGAAGAATAAATTACCAGTTTTCAACATAGATGAATGTTTACAGGGATATATACTAAGGATAGCTATTGCTTGATGTAATAAATAGAATCATAGAATCATAGAATGCTTTGGGTTGGAAGGGACCATTAGAGATCATCTAGCCCAACCCCCCTGCAGTGAGCAGGGACAGCTTTAACTAGATCAGGTTGCTCAGAGCCCCATCCAACCTGACCTTGAAGGTTTCCAGGGATGGGGCCTCCACTACCTCTCTGGGCAACCTGTTCCAGCGCTTCACCACCCTCATTGTAAAAAATTTCTTCCTTATATCCAGTCTAAATCTATTCTTCTTTAGTTTAAATCCATTATTCCTTGTCCTGTCACAACCGACCTTGCTAAAAAGATTCTCCCCATCCTTCCTGTAGGCCCCCTTTAAGTACTGAAAGGCCGCAATAAGGTCTCCTCACAGCCCTCTCTTCTCCAGGATGAACAACCCCAACTCTCTCAGCCTGGCCTCATAGGAGAGGTGCTCCAGCCCTCGGATCATTTTGGTGGCCCTCTTCTGGACCCACTCCAACAGGTCCATGTCCTTCTTGTGCTGAGGGCTCCAGAGCTGGATGCAGTACTCCAGATGAGGTCTCACCAGAGCAGAGTAGAGGGGCAGAATCACCTCCCTCGACCTGCTAGCCACGCTTCTTTTGATGCAGCCCAGGATACGGTTGGCTTTCTGGGCTGCAAGCGCACATTGCCGGCTCATGTCCAGCTTTTCATCCACCAGTACCCCCAAGTCCTTCTCCACAGGGCTGCTCTCAATCCCTTCATCCCCCAGCCTGTACTGATATTGGGGGTTGCCCCGTCCCAGGTGCAGGTCCTTGCATTTGGCCTTGTTGAACCTCATGAGGTTCACACAGGCCCACCTCTCCAGCTTGTCCAGGTCCCTCTGGATGACATCTCGTCCTTCTGGCATGTCAGCTGCACCACTCAGCTTGGTGTCGTCTGCAAACTTGCTGAGGGTGCACTCAATCCCACTGTCTGTGTCACTGATGAGGATGTTAAACAGCACTGGTCCCAGTACGGTCCCCTGAGGGACCCCACTTGTCACCGGTCTCCATGTGGACATCGAGCCATTGACCACGACCCTCTGGATGCGACTATCCAGCCAATTTCTTATCCACCGAACAGTCCAATGGGTCATAACTGGGTGAACAAGATGGAATAGGATTCTGAAAATGGCACAAATTATTTGGCTTAGTTAAGAGAAAAGATGACAGAAATGTAAAAACAAAATGAAAGGATGGCACAATGGGAGGCAAAATTCAGTAGTGACGGATGCTAATTTGCATTGGAAAGAGTTGTTTGAATTGCCAATAAATATCGCTGAGTTCTATTTGTTGATGATATCAAAGCAGAGCTATAGTCAATGAAAACACATGTAACATAGCTAGAGCTGTATTACACAATTAACCTGTCGAACACAATGCCACAAGATATGATTTAACCCTGAGTCTAGAAGGAATCAAGAAAGGCTCAATGATGAGAATAATCAATTACACGTTTCATGGAATGTTACTATCCAATTGTATCCAATAGAGTGCCTATGTGAATTGCTAACTTATGGGGAAAAGGAAATTTCCGTAGATGGGTATTTTCTACTCTGATGTTTCATACAGATACAGACAATTTTCTGAGACTGTGGAATGGGCAAGTCATTGTGCTGATCTAGTATAATAATTTTAAGTAAAAGACAACAAAGCTACTTCTATTCATATTGGCGTGTAGGAAATCAGTAAGATATTTTGATTTTTTTGAGCAGTGCTGTCAAATACATTTGAGTAGATTAATGATGAAAGAGAAGATAAAATTGAAAGACTACAAAATGTATCGCAAAAATGCACAAATAGATTAATTTATAAATATAAGAAACTCCTAGTAGAGAAGGGGTCCTGTGTAAATAAATTTGTATTTTCTCTCAAAATTAAAATAAAAAAAAATTGAAAAGACACGTATATTAATTATTTGTGTGTATGCATAGTCTTATAGTTTTCAGTTGCTAGTAGGACCCTGTGCCTTAGTAACTGATTCACTGTGGAGTATTTTAGGAGGTTAAAAATTATGTTGTGCAACCCATGAATTAGTAGGGTAGAACAATGTTATATGTGATTTTTGGTTTTAGAGTTATCTTAATTTAGTATATATTCTTAATGTCATATCCTTTCCATCCTAACTAAAATACATCTTGATCACTAACTTACACTTTTGTTTGTTTTGTTTTCCAGTTTAAAAGAATGCTCAACCGGGAGCTAACCCACCTATCTGAAATGAGCAGGTCAGGCAATCAGGTCTCAGAATATATATCGAACACATTCTTAGGTAAGACTGTGATGGGAGTTAACTTTTTTGCCTTTTGTTTTTTTATCTCTCTCTGGGCTGTGATAGAGCTTAAAAGCAAGTAGCTTTCCATATTAATTTGTGTTTTCAGAAACTGTACGTTTAGTATTGCATTGTTCAGTGTTTGAGCAGAGAGATCATGTTAGATCCATTTCCTCACAGCTCATTTAGTTTGTGTATATGGTTTCCCTGTGCGTGTAGTTACAGATAAATATTCATATACATATTTTCATGTAACATTGCAACTACTATATCACTACCATATTAAGAAATGAATATATAATATGTTAATTATCTCATATATTAAAAAGAATTCTTCCACTGTATTTCCCTTATGGACAGAATGAAAGTTACCGCAAAGAGGTTTCAGTGTGCTGGAAGCACACAAGCACAAGTAACCTCATAAAATATTGTAGGGCACACTTCTGATGCTTTGGTATTCCTTGCCTGTGCATGAGAAGGTTGATGAATATGGCTAAGTCAACATCTGAACAGCCTACTTCCAGGAGAATTTCTGTGGCTCAAGAGGTTGCATGGTGGGATGTGAGCATTAAAGCCTGACACAATATTACAAAGAGTATGGTTCGTCCTCTATGGCTTTGCAGAAGGTAGTATATTTTTTTTTTTTGCTAAAACTGGTGAAAATGAATAAAACTTGGTTCCATACTGTTGATTTTGAACATGAAGATCTCAATCTCAAACATGTTATGAGCAAAACACCACTGGTTCATAAAGACTGTGCATATAAGGGGAGGTACAGCTGAATACATCTAAATTAGGATAACAAGTTGTCATGGTTTCAGCTAGGATAGAGTTAATTTTCTTCCTAGTAGCTGGCATAGTGCTGTGTTTTGGATTTAAGATGAGAAGAATGTTGATGACACACTGATGTTTTAGTTGTTGCTAAGTAGTGCTGACACTAGTCAAGGACTTTTCAGCTTCCCATGCTCTGCCAGGTGCACAAGAAACTGGGAGGGGGTACAGCCAAGATAGTTGATCCAAACTGGCCAAAGGGGTATTCCATACCATGTGACATCATGCTCAGTATATAAGCTGGGGGGAGTTGGCTGGGGAGCAGCGATCGCTGATTGGGGACTGTCTGGGCATTAGTTGGCGGGTGGTGAGCGGTTGCATCACGTGGGTTTTTATCCCTGGGTTTCGTTTCTCTCTCTTGCTGTTCTCCTTTTCATTACAATTTTTTAAATTATTATTATTATTTTATTTCAATTATTAAACTGTTCTTATCTCAGCCCACGAGTTTTCATACCTTTGCCCTTCTGATTGCCTCCCCCATCCCACCGGGGGGGAGGTTGAGCGAGCGGCTGTGTGGTGCTTGGTTGCCGACAGGGGCTAAACCACAACACTCAGCAACAGGCACTACAACTACTCCAACCCCTGCAACATGCACTGTGGCTACTCCAACCCCCGCGACAGGCACTGCGGCTACTCAAACCCCCGTGATACGCAATGCAGCTACTCAAACCCTGGCAACAGGCACTGCAGCTACTCAAACCTCGGTGACAGGTACTGCAGCTACTCCAACCCTATGGCATGCACTGTAGCTACTCAAACTCCAATGACAAGCACTGCGGCTGAACTAGAGAACCAACCCGTGTCAGTATCAGTCGCCCATAAACACAAGAAGAAATGCACAAGAAGATCGGCGCGTTTAGTAAGGGATGAAGATGAACCAGGGCCATCACGAGAACAGGAGGAAGAGGCAGAACCCATAAATGAGTGGGTAAGCCCCCTGAGTGAACTGTGAGATATGTAAAACGATTTCAGTCATCGTCGAGGTGAACACATCACCTGCCTGCTCCGATGCTGGAATAATGGGGCCAGTAGCCTGGATTTAGAGGGCAGGGAAGTCAGGCATCTGGGATCCCTTTCCAGGGAAGGGGGTATTGACAAAGTGATTGGAAAAGGGGCATGAACCCTCAGCCTCTGGAGGCGACTTCTGTCAAGCGTGAAGGAAAGGTATCCCTTCAAGGAGGATGTTATATATCACCCAGGCAAATGGACCACCGTAGAGAAGGGTATCCAGTACCTGAGGGAGTTAGGCATGCTGGAGGTGATTTATAGTGACCTGAACGATGAGCAGTTACCCAAAGATCCAGATGAAGTCAGGTGCACATGACCCACGTGGTGCAAGTTTGTACAGAGCGCACCATCGTCGCATGCCAACTCATTGGTAGTAATGACCTGGGAAGACGGAGAGGAACCAACAGTGGATGAATTGTCTGATCAGCTCTGGCAATATGGAGGAAGTCTCTCTTCCTCCCTACGGGCCTGTGTCTCAGCTGTAGAAAAACTGTCTGAAAACCTGTCCCAAGAGTTCCAGCAACTCAGAGAGGATCTGTCCTACTCCCCACCTGCACGGACCAGTGTCTCAGCCATTAGGAGTCAACGTCCCTATGCTCAAGAGAGAGGATATAGAGGATACACAGCACGGGGCACCCTGTGGTTTTCCCTGCGTGATCACGGAGAGGATATGAGGAAGTGGGATGGAAAACCCACCTCGACCCTAGAGGCACGGGTGCGTGAGTTGCAAGGAAAAACTATTACAAAAGGCGGTTCTCCCAGGAAAACTGCAGCTCCGGTTTCCAGTGAGCAGTTCCCCAGACAGAGTAAGAGGGCTAATTTTACTTCCGATCTTAATCAAGGGAATTTTGATTCACATTTACAGGAAGTGAACAGCGAATACTGTGACCAGGACTAGAGGGGCCCTGCCTCCAGCCAGGGGGAGGAAAGGGACAATCGGGTTTACTGGACTGTGTGGATTCGATGGCCTGGCACATCAGACGCACAGGAGTAGAAGGCTCTGGTGGACACCGGTGCACAGTGTACCCTAATGCCATCAAGTTACAGAGGGGCAGAACCCATCTGTATTTCTGGAGTGACAGGGTATCCCAACAGCTAACTGAATACAGGAGGCCGAAGTGAGCCTAACTGGGAATGAGTGGCAGAAGCACCCCACTGTGACTGGCCCAGATGCTCCGTGCATCCTTGGCATAGATTACCTCAGGAGAGGGTATTTCAAGGACCCAAAAGGGTACCGGTGGGCTTTTGGTATAGCTGCCTTGGAGATGGAGGAAATTAAACAGCTGTCCACCTTGCCTGGTCTCTCAGAGGACCCTTCGATTCTAGGGTTGCTGAGGGTCAAAGAACAACAGGTGCCGATCGCTACCACAACAGTGCACCGGTGGCAATATCGCACCAATGGAGACTCCCTGCTTCCCATCCATAACCTGATTCATCGCCTGGAGAGCCAAGGAGTGATCAGCAAGACTCGCTCACCCTTTAACAGTCCCATATGGCCAGTTGGAAAGTCTAATGGGGAGTGGAGACTAACAGTGGACTATCGTGGCCTGAACGAAGTCACGCCACTGCTGAGTGCTGCTGTGTGTTGTGGTTTAACGTGGTAGGCAGCTAAACACCACACAGCTGTTTGCTCACTCTTCCCCTCCCCAGTGGGATGGGGGAGAGAATCAGAAAAAAAGAAAAAAGTAAAATTCATCAGTTGAGATAAAGACAGTTTAATAGGACGGAAAAAGAAGGGAAAATAACAATACTAATATACAAAATAAGTGATGCACAATGCAATTGCTCACCAGCCACCGTCCAAGACCCAGCCAGGCCCCAAGGAGTGATTGCTGCCCCCCAGCCGACTCCCCCCAGTTTATATACTGAGCATGACATCATATGGTATGGAATAGCCCTTTGGCCAGTTTGGATCAGCTGTCCTGGCTGTGCCCCCTCCCGGATTCCTGTGCACCCGGCAGAGCATGGGAACCTGAAAAGTCCTTGACTAGCATAAGCAGTACTTAGCAACAACTAAAACATCAGCGTGTTATCAACATTCTTCTCCTACTAAATCCAAAACACAGCACTATGCCTGCTACTAGGAAGAAAATTAACTCTATCCCAGCCAAAACCAAGACAGTATCCACCCCATATTCTATACCATCTACATCATGCCCAGGTCCTACCCTTTCCAATACATTCCAATCAATCATAGAATTATAGAATTATAGAATCGTTTAGGTTGGAAAAGACCTTTAAGATCATCCAGTCCAACCATTAACCTAACACTACCAAGTCCACCACTAAACCAGTTAAGGGTAATTAAATAATTAATTTCATGTTTCCTGGCTTAGTGCCTGCATTATTGTTAATGAAAGTAAAAGTAGGAATCATTAAGGTTGGAAAGGATCTCTAAGATCATTAGTCCCATAATGAACCCAACACCACCATGTGCACTAAACCATGTCCCAAAGTGCCACGTCTACTCGTTTTTTGACACCTTCCCGGATGGCGACTCCACCACCTCTCTGGGCAGCCTGTTCCAATGCTTGACTACTCTTTCCATGAAGAAATGTTTCCTAATATCATATCTAAACCTCCCCTGGCGCAACTTCAGTCTGTTTCCTCTTGTCCTATCACTTGTTACCTGGGAAAAGAGACCGACACCTACCTTGCTTCAACCTCCTTTCAGATAGTTGTACAGAGCGATAAGGTCTCCCCTCAGCCTCCTCTTCTCCAGACTAAACAACCCCAGTTCCCTCAGCCGCTCACCTCACATAAGGCCTGTGCTCCAGAACCTTCACCAGCTTTGTTGCCCTTCTTTGTACACACTCCAGCACCTCAATGTCCTTCTTATACTGAGGGGCCCAAAACTGGACACAGTATTCCAGGTGCGGCCTCAGCAGCGCTGAATACAGGGGGACAATCACTTCCCTGCCCCTGCTGGCCACACTATTCCTGATACAAGCCAGGATGCTTTGGCCTTCTTGGCCACCTGGGCACACTGCTGGCTCATGTTCAGCTGGCTGTCAACCAGTCACCACCACTTTCCCTTTCCTCATATATATAAACAGATATCTTTCCCTTAGTCTCTGTTTCCAAAATCATCCCTCTAAATGTCTGTTGAGTTCATTCAGTCCGTGACTGGGTTCCATCTGTCATCACAGTATTTCAGGGCAGGAGAGATGGTGTGCGGTGTTGGATTGTTGCATGCTGAAGCCAGTTCTTGTTCCAGCACTGCTGCCCTTTCCTCGGTTTCATCAAAGTCCATTCTTCATTATTCTGGGTAATTCTTAATGTAATATCATTGATGTGGCATATAGCAACCATAGAAGAGATGACATACAGTATTACATAGCAATTAATATCATAAAATTCAGTTCACTGGCTTTTTTCACCCAAAATCAAATCCCCTTGAGGTACACATCAGAATTCTCCATCCTTTTGGATCACCCACCAAGTGCACCCAGGTCCTTGAGCAAAAGCAATCCCACGAATGGGTTTGCCTTTGCCAGAGGGGGAAGTAACCCAGACTCTCTTCCCCAGCATATTTTTTATGTGCACTACAGGGACTTTATCTCCTTCTGCAGTACGTAAAAGTTTTGGTGGGGCAGGGCCAGCTCGATTGGCAGATCCCCTGGTTTTGACTAACCAGGTGGCTTTTGCTAAACGTGTATCCCAATGTTTGAATGTCCCACCACCCATTGCTCTCAGGGTAGTCTTTAACAGCCCATTGTATCGTTTGATTTTCCCGGAGGCTGGTGCATGATAAGGGATGTGATATACCCACTCAATGCCGTGCTCTTTGGCCCAGGTGTCTATGAGGTTGTTTCGGAAATGAGTCCCGTTGTCTGACTCGATTCTTTCTGGGGTGCCATGTCACCACAGGACTTGCTTTTCAAGGCCCAGGATGGTGTTCCGGGTGGTGGCATGGGGCACGGGATATGTTTCCAGCCATCTGGTGGTTGCTTCCACCATGGTGAGCACGTAGCGCTTGCCTTGGCGGGTTTGTGGGAGTGTGATATAATCAATGTGCCAGGCCTCCCCATATTTATATTTCAGCCATCGTCCACCATACCAGAGGGGCTTGAACCACTTGGCTTGCTTGATTGCATCGCATGTTTCACATTCATGAATAACCTGTGCAATACTGTCCATGGGCAAGTCCCCCCCTCGATCACGAGCCCATCTATATGTTGCATCTCTTCCTTGATGGCCTGAGGCATCATGGGACCACTAGGCTATAAATAATTCACCCTTCTGTTGCCAGTCCAGATCCACCTGAGCCACTTCAATCTTAGCAGCCTGAACCACCTGCTGGTTGTTTTGATGTTCTTCAGTGGCCTGACTCTTGGGTACGTGAGCATCTACGTGACGTACTTTTACAGCCAGGTTCTCTACCCGGGCAGCAATATTTTGCCACAATGCGGCAGCCCAGATGGGTTTGCCATATGCTTCTCGTATTGCTTCTCATTTTCTGGCAGTTTATTATACAGTGGGGCCTCTTCAGCACGTGTCACCTCCTCCTCTGGTGATATTCTGAAGTTTTTTCCTTCTGGCCAGTCCATGATCACTTCCAAGATTCCTGGGCGACTGGGGTTTCCTATTCGAGCCCGTTGTGTGATCAATGCAACCCTCTTACTCCACGTAGCATCAGTTGCATGATGTGTAGAGGGGACCCTCCCTTTGAACATCCAGCCCAGCACCAGCAGTCGGGGTGCCAGCAGGAGCTGTGCTTCAGTACCAACCACCTCCGAAGCAGCTCAAACCCCTTCATATGCTGCCAATATCTCTTTCTCAGTTGGAGTATAGCGGGCTTCGGATCCTCTGTATCCCTGACTCCGAAACCCTAGGGGTCAACCTCGAGTCTCCCCTGGTGCTTTCTGCCAGAGGCTCCAGGTAGGGCCATTCTCCCCGGCTGCGGTGTAGAGCACATTTGTAATATCCTGCCCTGCCCGGACTGGCCCAAGGGCTACTGCATGAACTATCTCCCGTTTAATTTGTTCAAAGGCTTGTTGTTGCTCAGGGCCCCATTTGAAATCGTTCTTCATCAACGACATAGTGGGATCGAGTACACCCTCAGCAAGTTTGCAGACGACACCAAGCTGAGTGGTGCGGTTGATGCACCAGGAGGACGAGATGTCATCCAGAGGGACCTGGACAAGCTGGAGAGGTGGGCCTGTGTGAACCTCATGAGGTTCAACAGGCCAAATGCAAGGTCCTGCACCTGGGACGGGGCAACCCCCGATATCAGTACAGGCTGGGGGATGAAGGGATTGAGAGCAGCCCTGTGGAGAAGGACTTGGGGGTACTGGTGGATGAAAAGCTGGACATGAGCCGGCAATGTGCGCTTGCAGTCCAGAAGGCCAACCGTATCCTGGGCTGCATCAAAAGAAGCGTGGCCAGCAGGGCAAGGGAGGTGATTCTGCCCTTCTACTCTGCTCTGGTGAGACCCCATCTGGAGTACTGCATCCAGCTCTGGAGCCCTCAGCAAAAGAAGGACATGGACCTGCTGGAGCAGGTCCAGAAGAGGGCCACCAAAATGATCCGAGTGCTGGAGCACCTCTCCTATGAGGCCAGGCTGAGAGAGTTGGGATTGTTCAGCCTAGAGCAGAGAGGGCTGTGAGGAGACCTTATTGCGGCCTTTCAGTACTTAAAGGGGGCCTATAGCACGGATGGGGAGAATCTTTTTAACAAGGCCTGCTGTGACAGGACAAGGAATAATGGTATTAAACTAAAGAAGAATAGATTTAGACTAGACATAAGAAAGAAATTTTTTGCAACGAGGGTGGTGAAGCACTGGAACAGGTTGCCCAGAGAGGTGGTAGAGGCCCCATCCCTGGCAACATTCAAGGTCAGGTCGACAGGGCTCTGAGCACCCTGATCTAGTTAAAGCTGTCCCTGCTCACTGCAGGGGGGTTGGGCTAGATGACCTCTAAAGGTCCCTTCCAACCCAAAGCATTCTATGATTCTATGATTCTTTGGAATTTGGAGTATGCATTCTCCAAAAACCCACAATGCCCAAGAAAGCTTGTGTTTCCTTTTTGCTAGTTGGTGGGGACATAGCTGTTATTTTGTTGATCACATCCAATGCGATCTGAGGACGTCCATCTTGCCATTTTATTCCTAAAAATTGGATCTCCTGTGCAGGTCCCTTGACCTTACTCTGTTTTATGGCAAAACCAGCCTTCAGAAGGATTTGGACTATTTCCTTTCCCTTCTCAAACACTTCTTCTGCTGTGTTGCCCCACACAATGATGTCATCAATGTACTGCAGATGTTCTGGAGCTTCACCCTGTTCCAGTGCCGTCTGGATCAGTCCATGGCAAATGGTGGGGCTGTGCTTCCACCCCTGGGGCAGTCGGTTCCAGGTGTACTGAACACCCCTCCAAGTGAAAGCAAGCTGTGGCCTGCACTTTGCTGCCGAAGGGTTTGAGAAGAATGCATTAGCGATATCAGTTGTGGCATACCACTTGGCTGCCTTTGACTCCAGTTCGTATTGAAGTTCTAGCATGTCTGGCACAGTGTCGTGGTTTCAGCTGGAATAGAGTTAATTTTCTTCCTAGTAGCTGGCAAAGTACTGTGTTTTGGATTTAGGATGAGAAGAATGTTGATAACACGCTGATGTTTTTAGTTGTTGCTGAGTACTGCTTATGCTAGTCAAGGACTTTTCAGCTTCCCATGCTCTGCCAGGTGCACAAGAAGCTGGGAGGGGGCACATCCAGAATAGTTGATCCAAACTGGCCTAAGGGCTATTCCATACCATATGACGTCATGCTCAGTATATAAACTGGGGGGGGTTGGCCGGGGAGCAGCGATTGCTGCTCGGGGTCTGGCTGGGCATCAGTCAGCAGGTGGTGAGCAATTGCATTTTGCATCACTTATTTTGTATATTTTTATTATTATTATTTTCCCTTACTTTTCTGTCCTATTAAACTGTCTTTATCTCAGCCCAGCAATTTTTTTTTTTCGATTCTCTCCCCTATCCCGCTGGGTGGTGGGGGAATGAGAGAATGGCTGTGTGGTATTTATCTGCCTACAGGGTTAAACCACAACACAAGTACTTTAAAAAGTGCCAGACACACTTTAAGATATATCTTGTTGTATTTGTGTGAGATACCATAGCTGGGGCTTTTTGTGTTTTTTGAAAGAAGTGGGGTTTTTAAGTACAGTTTTTCCTGCTTGTCACCATATCCTAAATGGGTCATTTAATTTGTCTGTTTAGTTTACCCATGATTGCAGTAGTTGCCTGAGAACTGGGGCACAGCAGGGTTTCAGGCAATAAGAAAGAGATGAGCCTCTGTTACGGACAAGCAGTATTGCACAGTTTCAGGAGCCCTGAAAGTCAGAGTGTGCAGCTGCCTGAGAAGATGACCCACTTAGGCTAACTGAAAAGACTGATACATAAGTTTCTACATGGTTTTACTTGAAAGCTTAAGGTTTATTTTGACAGGGTAAGGAAATGCATCTGTCAGCATTTCACATGAGACCTCAGTCTTGAGCAGAAATAGTGCTGTAAAGGCAATCACTTCTAAGTTGGGTATTCTTTTGTTGCTACATGTAAATGAAAACCTAGGATACTTTAAGGTGCAGATGTAAGAGGAATACAACAGGAGGAAAACAGAGGAAAACACATCAGCTACAGAAATATTGCTTAATTATTTTCAAAATATGCAGTTTAAGTATATAGATTGTGAGCAACAATGTGAAGAGGGAAAGCATTCTCTCCATAGAAAATTTAAATTAATCTAGTTAATTAATTATTTTTTAAATACGTAACCTATCTCCTGGACATCTACAGACTTTCTCACATTTGAAAGTTAGGAACATGTCATGAAAAAACAGGTTTTTACTGTTGTTCAAAAAAAGATGGACTCTTTTCCCAAATAGGGCTACATGACATGTATGAAGTTATTCATGACAGCAAATATATTCCTTGTGTAAGAATTAAGGCTCCTACATTCACTATGATAATATGTAAGGTTTTTATTTTTTGGTGCAATTAACCTATTTTCCTATGAACAGAAAATGTAAGAGAACCTGTCAATGCGTATAGCATAACCAGGGTCAAAATGGCAAGCTGTCTTTTCTAGATGTTCAGATGGGCCCAGGATCCTTTGCTCTGTGTGCTTGTAGTTATAAAAGCACAGCCAATCCCATGGAATTCCTTTGGAGATTGTCCTGATTTTGGCTGGGATAGAGTTAATTTTCTTCCTAGTAGCTGGCATAGCGCTGTGTTTTGGATTTAGTAGGAGAAGAATGCTGATAACACACTGATGGTTTAGTTGTTGCTAAGTACTGCTTATGCTAGTCAAGGACTTTTCAGCAGTGCTCCACACCCCCATACTGTTTCTGCAGCAATCATCTGTCAGTGGCCTAAATATACTTTACTCTCAGTTTAATACTTGTCTATATTGTTAGAAGGTTTGGCTGGAACATATGTTGATGCAGTATATGAAATGATGCCACTGATACTGCTATGGAGGCAAAAACCCACAGGAAAATGTCGGGATTTAGCAAAACAGTCCTTTTGTCAGTATTACTTATTCTGATTAGGAGGTGCAGAAAAGAACTGCATTGCTGGCATGAACTGCCTCTACATCCAAAGCGTTTGTTGATATGGCTCCACTGGCAGAAGTCTTTCTGAGTTGTGCAGAGTCTTAACAAAAACAGGACCAGTCCCCAAGTATTAGGTCCTGTCTGGGTTTCGGCTGGGATAGAGTTAATTTTCTTCCTAGCAGCAGGCATAGTGCTGTGTTTTGGATTTAGTAGGAGAAGAATGTTGATAACACGCTGATGTTTTACTTGTTGCTAAGTACTGCTTATGCTAGTCAAGGACTTTTCAGCTTCCCATGCTCTGCCAGGTGCACAAGAAACTGGGAGGGGGCACAGCCAGAATAGTTGATCCAAACTGACCAAAGGGCTATTCCCTACCATATGACGTCATGCTCAGTATATAAACTGGGGGGGGTTGGCCGGGGAGCAGCGATCGCTGCTCGGGAACTGTCTGGGTATCGGTCAGTGGGTGGTGAGCAATTGCATTGGGCATCACTTGCTTTGTATATCATTATTATTATTATCATTATTATACTGTTACTATTAGCATTACTATTTTACTTTATTTCAATTATTAAACTGTTCTTATCTCAACCCAGGAGTGTTTCTCACTCTTACTCCTCCGATTCTCTCCCCCATCCCACCGGGGCAGGGGGAGTGAGCGAGCGGCTGCATGGTGCTTAGTTGCTGGCTGGGGCTAAACCACGACAGGTCCTTTGAGTCCTGAAATGTTTTGTAAAGGTTTACATGAGATACTGTTTTCATTTTTTTAGAACTGCAATTTCAGAGAGTGTTTTTCTCGGAAAAGAAGAAATTTAAAATTTTCTTAAGAATGAAAGTTTAGATTTCTTTTCAGTTGTAATAACATTTTTTAAATTAAAGGATTAACCCTATCTACAGTGCTAGGGGTGCAGGAAAAGTGGAAATCAGACAGTCACAAGTCACATTTAAAGCCAGTTCAGAAATAATGAGGCAATTTGTGAAATAGAAATCTGCTTGTATTGAGGTATAGGTCTATGTTTATCTTTTCATGTTTTTACTGCTCTTGATATGAAATATCTCTTGAAAAATCTCAAGCATAAAAATAAAAAAAATGTTTTGTTAAGAATTACAATATCCATAATATGCAACTCAACAGTAAAGTGGACAAAAATATTTATAACTCCTTGTGAAATTATTCTTTTTTTCTTTATTCTTTTGAAGACAAACAACATGAAGTTGAAATTCCTTCTCCAACGCCGAAAGAGAAAGAGAAAAAGAAGAGACCAATGTCCCAGATCAGTGGAGTCAAAAAACTGATGCACAGCTCCAGCTTGACTAATTCCAGTATCCCCAGATTTGGAGTTAAAACAGACCAAGAAGATGTTCTTGCCAAGGTAAAGAATATTTAAATCCTTGAATTAAAATAGAGGATGGACTTGTCAGTATTATTCCATCCTCTGCTTATAACCATTGATTTCAAGCTGTAGCACCAAAGGCTGGTCTCACTTGAAATAATATCAGTCCGGTGAAATGGAAGAATAACAAATAAAATAAGAATCAGGCCATGAGGATTAATTTCCACATGAACAGGATTTCAGCAGGAATGTTTGCTGTCTGGAGATGGAATGTAAATTAGCATTTGTATATGCATTAATAAAGCTGCTTATTCATAAATAATATGAGGAATGAATAGTAAACATACCATATACTATCAGAGGAATGAGAATATATAGCAGCCCTATGTTTTTTTGAAAATGCACAATTGTATGTAGTATTAGAGCTATCTTTGCAGGTCCTGCCTTAAGCTGTATCGTTTTATGTGCATCAGTTGTGTTTTTGTTTTTAGTGACATTTCCTGTGATTTTCACACCAGCAGCTAACTATTTGGCAATAATCTAAAACTGGCATAAAGTGATTATTCATTCAATTTTAGATTTTTGCATTTTGAAATATGCCTATCCTTACGTTTTCAGGAATCTCCCCCTTTATTTGAAGAGTCTGTTTCTGAGAAACAGGGAGACAGCAGCAGAACCACAGAATCTCTCTCTGGAGGTTTCCTCCTTGCTGAACTCTGCTGTCACTGGGCAGTGAGATAGCAAAGTGTGTCAGTTCAGCTCATTCAAGATACTGTAGCATTTTTTCCTCTGGAGCAATCCACTTGAGAGGCACTCTTTCCTGCCTAGTGAATTAAAATCTAGAAAGTTGGTAGCTGCAAATTCAAATATTACAAGATTAGTAGCAGCAGCTTTCCCCCTCTCAGAGTTTAGCATATAATTTTCACAGTGGCAAGGTCTGAACCTTCATGAGTCTGCTGTTTGTAGCTGTTTCAATCAAAAATCACCAGAATATGTGTGTTAGGTTTCAACGTGTCTGTTGCTTGATTCTGTTCTAGGAACTAGAAGATGTGAACAAATGGGGCCTTCAGGTTTTCAGAGTAGCAGAATTATCTGGAAACAGACCTTTGACAGTCATCATGCACACCATTTTTCAGGCAAGTAGCAGTAGCCATACTGCTTTTTGCTTGTCTTAGAGATTTTTCTGTGTTTTATAATCTTAATTGTTTCTCTTTTCCTTTTCTAGGAACGGGACTTGTTAAAAACATTTAAAATTCCAGTAGACACTTTAATAACTTACTTGATGACCCTAGAAGACCATTACCATGCAGATGTGGCATATCACAATAACATACATGCTGCAGATGTTGTTCAGTCAACCCATGTCCTGCTATCAACCCCAGCATTAGAGGTAAACTACGCTAAGGTGGGAAAGAGGCAGGCATGAGAGAAAGGGACATACTAAGACTCTTCTAAACTAAATGTTAAAGATCTTCATTTCTGCAGTATTTTTTAAAAGGAATCTTGACTTTTCTTTCATGAATTGTGCTCTTTTAAAGATATTCTGTGAGGATCAAAGTTTATTTACATGTAAATATTGTGCAGAAAATGTCACATCTCTTTTAAATCATGGTTTTATACTTGCAGATTTGTGCTGTCATAACCTTTTTCATTGTAACACAATGCGTAACTTGTTTCCACCATCTCATTATTAATACTACATCCTGTTCTGTCATTATTTCCCATGTGGGACTCTCACCCCAATTAGTGGAATTGCTTAGGAAAGATAGTGATAAAATGGGATTCCTTCAATAGGGCCATTTGTTGGTTGGGTTTTTTTTCCCTTGTTCATATTCATTCTGATCCTGAAAGGCTACTTCTGTGTTTGTTTCTCAGGCAGAGTGGAACATGTACTAAATTTTCACTGGACTATCTCATTTTTTTTCATAAATATTTCAAAATTATTTGGAAAACAATAACATTTCATATTTTCTTTTCTGAGGAATTCTCTTGTTGAAAATGCTTAAATCTCCAAAGTGAAAGGAAGTGAAAGGAAGTGAAAGAAAGATAGAGATTACTTTCCCCTTTATAAGCACAATTCAGCCCTTAGTATAGCAAATATTGACATATCCTAGTAAATTGTTGGAAAAAGGCAGATAAAGCAAGTAGTTGAAATTTTAGTAGTTCAGAAGGATTTGCCCTCATTTTCAAGGGGGGGCTGCATTTTGACTATTTTTTATAATGACCAATCTTTCATGTTACTGAATGCTTCTGCTTTACCTTCTCATTAACGAGAGGGTTATAAGTGGACCTTAAGAGTGTTGGCAGGTCTTGATCCTCAAAGACTCAGGAATTCTCTTGGGAAGGATTTTCTTTATCTCAAGAAGGAAGGTCAGATTATGTTCTTAAATCACCACTAGCTTCACCAAACAGCTGAACTGATAGTCAGTAGCATTTTTGGGTTTTTTTTCCAGATCAACTGTTTTTCATGGCCTTGTTCTCAGCGGAACTTTAGCCAGTAAAGTAGCAATATCTGCCTGGTGCCACTGCTGACCTACACACTTCTTGATGGGTTATGAAAGCAATTATATAACGTGGGTGCTTGTGACAACAGGGGACTGGACTCAGTGACACGCCACGTCCCTTGCAGTTCTCTTTTCCTATTTTCCTAATAATCTCATACAGAAGAAAAATCAGTAAATGTTAAGTAAGATGCCTTGTAGTCTTGTCACCCTTTCCTTTAGCATCATTTAGGAGATGTGCGTCTTTCAAATACAGGACAATGTGTTCATTGTGTAATATAGACATGTCAGATGTAACATGATACCATGATGCGTAGGAATCGAACTGAAATTTTTAACTTCAATTTGTGCTGTAGGTTAGTATCCTGGTTTCAGCTGGGATAGAGTTAATTTTCTTCCTAGTAGCAGGCATAGTGCTGTGTTTTGGATTTAGTAGGAGAAGAATGTTGATAACACACTGATGGTTTAGTTGTTGCTAAGTACTGCTTATGCTAGTCAAGGACTTTTCAGCTTCCCATGCTCTGCCAGGTACACAAGAAACTGGGAGGGGGCACAGCCAGAATAGTTGATCCAAACTGGCCAAAGGGCTATTCCATACCATATGACGTCATGCTCAGTATAGAAACTGGGGGGGGTTGGCCGGGGAGCAGCGATCGCTGCTCGGGAGCTGTCTGGGTATCGGTCGGCGGGTGGTGAGCAATTGCATTGTGCATCACTTGCTTTGGATATTATTATTATCGTTATTATATTGTTATTATCATTACTATTTTACTTTATTTCAATTATTAAACTGTTCTTATCTCAACCCAGGAGTGTTTCTCACTCTTACTCCTCCAATTCTCTCCCCCATCCCATCAGGGTAGGGGGAGTGAGCGAGCGGCTGCGTGGTGCTTAGCTGCTGGCTGGGGCTAAACCACGACAGTTAGAAACCTAAATCTGTACTTAATGACCTAATAAAAGTGGATTTATTTACAGACTGAAGCTGAAAAAAACCTTGACTGTTACTGAATTTATTGGTGCTGTCAGTGTGAAGTAAGGATAGTTTTACTTTGATGGCCAAACTTGAAATATTTATGAAATTCTACGTAATTGACAGTTTTACAAAAGGTTATGATAGTCTATGTGTAAAATCTCTTAAGATCCCTGATACATTCCAAATGTGTTTTGCTTGTTCAGATCTAGATTCAAAGTAGAATCCTTTCTATTGAAAACACTTTTTCATTGATTAGTGATTGTCATTTTTGTTTCATGATTTTCTAGGCTGTGTTTACTGATTTGGAGATTCTTGCAGCAATTTTTGCCAGTGCAATACATGATGTAGATCATCCTGGGGTTTCAAACCAGTTTCTTATCAACACAAGTAAGTTTGATGTTCAGTGTTTTTTCTCAAAAATTTGCTGCAAAATCTGCACATACCACCTGAAAAATATGCAGTTCCTTACTTGTTTGCTTTTATCTGTAACTTTTCTCAGTAAAAGGATAGGTGTTTGTATTTTTAACTGGATGTAATTTTGCATTGCTTGTAACTTTAGAAATAATATACATAGTACCCTCTAGCAAAAATTACTAAGACATGAACTATAATCCTGGCACTGTTTCAATATATTGGATGTGGTCTCTTTCCTGGAAGTTAGTTGGTTTATATTAAATAAATAAATAATGTTGTAGGAGAAAAATGAAGGAAGATTAAATAAAACATCAAAAAAAGGAAGACAACAGTTTCTGTGTTTATATTGGAAGCATATGGTATGACCAAGGATAGCCATACATTTGTAAAGAAATTTAGAAAAGAAGTTTCTTTTTAGCAGACTGGCAGGCCAATCTCTGTCTCTCCCTGACTGCTGTACTTGTTTTCTGATCTCTGCATACTCATGCCTCTTGGACTGAATTTTCTCAGCCTGTCCCTGCAGGCTATGGCAAACCTCTTTTTTTGTGAGTCTCTTGACAGCGCTCCATGTGTGGAGGAAAAAGCCCTAATGAAATGAGACCCTAATGCCATTTCTGAATTTGAAACCCAGGGTACTTGTTCTGTATTCCTCAAGGCTGTTCTCTGCAGCATTGCATGAACCACTTCCACCTCTTCAATCTTCTACTAGAAGAAAAACACTATTAGCTTCGTTGAACCTGATCATGACACGTTTACCGAATGGCTTGCTGCCCCAATGTAAACTTTGTCCTGGTTTTGGCTGGGATAGAGTTAATTTTCTTCCTAGTAGCAGGCATAGTGCTGTGGTTTTTTGGATTTAGTAGGAGAAGAATGTTGATAACACGCTGATGTTTTACTTGTTGCTAAGTACTGCTTATGCTAGTCAAGGACTTTTCAGCTTCCCATGCTCTGCCAGGTGCACAAGAAACTGGGAGGGGGCACAGCCAGAATAGTTGATCCAAACTGACCAAAGGGCTATTCCCTACCATATGACGTCATGCTCAGTATATAAACTGGGGGGGGTTGGCCAGGGAGCAGCGATCGCTGCTCGGGAGCTGGCTGGGTATCGGTCAGCGGGTGGTGAGCAATTGCATTGTGCATCACTTGCTTTGTATATTATTATTATTAGCATTATTATATTGTTATTATTATCAATAATATTTTATTTTATTTCAATTATTAAACTGTTCTTATCTCAACCCAGGAGTGTTTCTCACTCTTACTCCTCCGATTCTCTCCCCCATCCCATCGGGGTAGGGGGAGTGAGCGAGCGGCTGCATGGTGCTTGGTTGCTGGCTGGGGCTAAACCACAACAGTCCTTTTTGGCGCCCAACGTGGGGCCCGAAGGGTTTGAGATAATAACAGATTAGCCAGAGTGTGTTAAGAACTCTGTTAACAGTTGCTGGTCACAATATTAGTTCATCTGATCTGCACCATGCTCCTTTTTTTGCTGTACATGTTAAAGATTGGTGCTGGTTTTTGCAGTTTGTTGTGCTCTGCAGTGATTAGTGATGATTTGCCTGGGAGATTTGTTATTAAAACACTGACCTTGAGCATTATTTGGTATCTGGGGTTTGTACTGAAGCCATTACTGTACTTCGGGTATCAGCTTATGGAGAGAATTAGCAATTATACCTCTTACTCTGAGAGGTTTTTTGTGGAGGAAATACAGAATAGTACCTTTGCTACCTTCTTCTATGATGTTTCCTCCTTCATTACAATAACTTTTCAGTATCTTGAACATCCCTGGGCAGTGAAGATACTTCTATTGATACTTCTTGGGAATGTTGTTTCAGTTTTGACAAAGGTTAGTAAGCAATTTAAGAATATCATCCAGAGACCTGCCCCCAGGCTGGAGAGTTATGAGTGGCAGGGTGTGTGGGATAGTATGGGCAAGTACCTAGGACAGTGGGCACCTCCAGTGTTTTGGAACTTCACCCCTGAACAAGTGCAAAATCCTGAAGAACTAGTAAAGTATTTGGAAAAAGTATGCTGTCACCCTGGCAACTCCAGAGAGACACAAATCATTGCAACATGCTGGGGGCTGGCCCATGCCTATCGAGCCTTGTTCAACACTATTCAGTACCCTCAAGGGATAGAGAAGGTCTCTGGATCTGATGACAAGACAACAGGCACTGCGGCCACTCCACCCCCCACCACAGGCACTGCAGCCACTCCAACCCCGGTGAGAGGCACCGTGGCTAAACCAGAGAACCAACCCACGCCGGTATCAGTTGCCCCTATACAGAAGAAAAAATACACAAGAAAATCAGCTCGTTTAGTAAGGGATGAAGATGAACCAGGGCCATCACGAGAACCAGAGGAGGAAGAACCCACAAATGAGATGGTAACCACCCGATCCCTATCCCTGAGTGAGCTGCAAGATATGTGAAAAGATTTCAGTTGTCATCCAGGCGAGCACATCATCACCTGGCTGCTCCGATGCTGGGATAACGGGGCCAGTAGCCTGGATTTAGAGGGTAAGGAAGCCAAGCAGCTGGGATCCCTTTCTAGGGAAGGGGGCATTGACAAAGCAATTGGAAAAGGGGCACAAACCCTCAGCCTCTGGAGGCGACTTCTGTCAGGCATGAAGGAAAGGTATCCCTTCAAGGAGGATGTTTTATACCGCCCAGGCAAATGGACCACCGTAGAGAAGGGTATACAGTACCTGAGGGAGTTAGGCATGCTGGAGGTGATTTATAGTGACCTGAACGATGAGCAGTTACCCAAAGATCCAGATGAAGTCAGGTGCACATGACCCACGTGGTGCAAGTTTGTACAGAGCGCACCAGCATCGTATGCGAACTCGTTGGCAATACTGGCCTGGAAAGATGAAGAGGCACCAACGGTGGATGAAGAGGCTGGCCGACTCCGGAAATATGAAGAAAGTATCTCTTCCTCCCTACGGGCCTGTGTCTCTCCTGTCGAAAAACTGTCCCGAGTTCCAGCAAATCAGAGAGGATATGTCCTACTCCTCACGTGTATGGACCAGTATCTCAGCCATTAGGAGTCAACGTCCTTCTGCTCAAGAGAGAGGATATAGAGGATACACACCACGGGGCACCCTGTGGTTTTACCTGCGTGATTATGGAGAGGACATGAGGAAGTGGGATGGGAAACCCACCTCGACCCTAGAGGCACGGCTGCATGAGTTGCAAGGAAAAACTATTAGAAAAGGCGGTTCTCCCAGGAAAATTGCAGCTCCAGTTTCCAGTGAGCAGTTCCCGAGACAGAGTAAGAGGGCTCATTTTACTTCTGATCTTAATCAAGGGACTTTTGATTCACATTTACAAGATGTGAACAACGAATACTATGACCAGTGTTAGAGGGGCCCTGCCTCCAGCCAGGTGGAGGAAAGGGACAATCGGGTTTACAGGACTGTGTGGATTCGATGGCCTGGAACGTCAGACCCACAGGGTAGAAGGCTCTAGTGGACACCGGTGCACAGTGTACCCCAATGCCATCAAGCAATAGAGGGGCAGAACCCATCTGTATTTCTGGAGTGACAGGGTATCCCAACAGCTAACTGAATACAGGAGGCCGAAGTGAGCCTAACTGGGAATGAGTGGCAGAAGCACCCCATTGTGACTGGCCCAAACGCTCCGTGCATCCTTGGCATAGACTACCTCAGGAGAGGGTATTTCAAGGACCCAAAAGGGTACCGGTGGGCTTTTGGTATAGCTGCCTTGGAGACAGAGGAAATTAAACAGCTGTCCACCTTGCCTGGTCTCTCAGAGGACCCTTCGATTCTAGGGTTGCTGAGGGTCAAAGAACAACAGGTGCCGATCGCTACCACAACAGTGCACCGGTGGCAATATCGCACCAATGGAGACTCCCTGCTTCCCATCCATAACCTGATTCTTCTCCTGGAGAGCCAAGGAGTGATCGGCAAGACTCGCTCACCCTTTAACAATCCCATATGGCCAGTGCGAAAGTCTAATGGGGAGTGGAGACTAACAGTGGACTATCGTGGCCTAAATGAAGTTACACCGCCACTGAGTGCTGCCGTGCCGGACATGCTAGAACTTCAATACGAACTGGAGTCAAAGGCAGCCAAGTGGTATGCCACAATTGACATCGCTAATGCATTTTTCTCCATCCCTTTGGCAGCAGAGTGCAGGACCCAGTTTGCTTTTACCTGGAGGGGTGTTCAGTACACCTGGAACCGACTGCCCCAGGGGTGGAAGCACAGCCCCACCATTTGCCATGGACTGATCCAGACGGCACTGGAACAGGGTGAAGCTCCAGAACATCTGCAGTACATTGATGACATCATTGTGTGGGGCAATACAGCAGAAGAAGTGTTTGAAAAGGGAAAGAAAATAGTCCAAATCCTTCTGAAGGCTGGTTTTGCCATAAAACAGAGTAAGGTCAAGGGACCTGCACAGGAGATCCAATTTTTAGGAATAACATGGCAAGATGGACGTCATCAGATCCCAATGGATGTGATCAACAAAATAACAGCTATGTCCCCACCAACTAGCAAAAAGGAAACACAAGCTTTCTTAAGCGTTGTGGGTTTTTGGGGAATCCATATTCCAAATTACAGTCTGATCGTAAGCCCTCTCTATCAAGTGACCCTGAAGAAGAACGATTTCAAATGGGGCCCTGAGCAACAACAAGCCTTTGAACAAATTAAACGTGAGATAGTTCATGCAGTAGCCCTTGGGCCAGTCCGGGCAGGGCAGGATATTACAAATGTGCTCTACACTGCAGCCGAGGAGAATGGCCCTACCTGGAGCCTCTGGCAGAAAGCACCAGGGGAGACTCGAGGTTGACCCCTAGGGTTTCGGAGTCAGGGATACAGAGGATCCGAAGCCCACTCTACTCCAACTGAGAAAGAGATATTGGCAGCATATGAAGGGGTTCGAGCTGCTTCGGAAGTGGTTGGTACTGAAGCACAGCTCCTGCTGGCACCCCAACTGCTGGTGCTGGGCTGGATGTTCAAAGGGAGGGTCCCCTCTACACATCATGCAACTGATGCTACGTGGAGTAAGTGGGTTGCATTGATCACACAACGGGCTCGAATAGGAAACCCCAGTCGCCCAGGAATCTTGGAAGTGATCATGGACTGGCCAGAAGGCAAAAACTTCAGAATATCACCAGAGGAGGAGGTGACACGTGCTGAAGAGGCCCCACTGTATAATAAATTGCCAGAAAATGAGAAGCAATATTCCCTGTTCACTGATGGGTCCTGTCGTCTTGTGGGAAAGCATCGGAGGTGGAAAGCTGCTGTATGGAGTCCTATACGACAAGTGGCAGAAACTGCTGAAGGAGAAGGGGAGTCGAGTCAGTTTGCAGAGGTGAAAGCCATCCAGCTGGCTTTAGATATTGCTGAACGAGAAAAGTGGCCAGTCCTTTATCTCTCTACTGATTCATGGATGGTGGCAAATGCCCTGTGGGGGTGGCTGCAGCAATGGAAGCAGAGCAACTGGCAGCGCAGAGGCAAACCCATCTGGGCTGCCGCATTGTGGCAAGATATCGCTGCCCGGGTAGAGAACCTGGCTGTAAAAGTTCATCATGTAGATGCTCACATACCCAAGAGTCAGGCCACTGAAGAACATCAAAACGACCAGCAGGTGGATCAGGCTGCTAAGATTGAAGTGGCTCAGGTGGATCTGGACTGGCAACAGAAGGGTGAATTATTTATAGCTCGGTGGGCCCATGATGCCTCAGGCCATCAAGGAAGAGATGCAACATCTAGATGGCTCGTGATTGAGGGGTGGACTTAACTATGGACAGTATTGCACAGGTTATTCATGAATGTGAAATATGCGCTGCAATCAAGCAAGCCAAGCGGTTCAAGCCCCTCTGGTATAGTGAACGATGGCTGAAATATAAATATGGGGAGGCCTGGCAGATTGATTACATCACGCTCCCACAAACCCGCCAAGGCAAGCACTATGTGCTCACCATGGTGGAAGCAACCACCGGATGGCTGGAAACATATCCCGTGCCCCATGCCACCGCCCGGAACACCATCCTGGGCCTTGAAAAGCAAGTCCTGTGGTGACATGGCACCCCAGAAAGAATCGAGTCAGACAACGGGACTCATTTCCGAAACAACCTCATAGACACCTGGGCCAAAGAGCACGGCATTGAGTGGGTGTATCACATCCCCTATCATGCACCAGCCTCCGGGAAAATTGAACGATACAATGGATTGTTAAAGACTACCCTGAGAGCAATGGGTGGTGGGACATTCAAACATTGGGATACGCATTTAGCAAAAGCCACCTGGTTAGTCAACACCAGGGGATCTGCCAATCGAGCTGGCCCTGCCCAATCAAAACTTCTACATACTGCAGAAGGAGATAAAGTCCCTGTAGTGCACATGAAAAATATGCTGGGGAAGACAGTCTGGGTTACTTCCCCCTCTGGCAAAGGCGAACCCATTCGTGGGATTGCTTTTGCTCAAGGACCTGGGTGCACTTGGTGGGTGATGCGAAAGGATGGGGAAGTCCAATGTGTACCTCAAGGGGATTTGATTTTGGGTGAAAGTAGCCAATGAACTGAATTGTATGTTAATTGCTATATAATACTGTATGTTATCTCTTACTGTATGATAATATAATAATATAGTATAATGTTAATATAATAATATAGTATATTAATGTTAAGCATATAATACTGTATGTTATGGTTGCTATATGCCACATCAATGGTATTACAGTAAGAATTCCCCAGCTTAATGAAAATGAACTTTGATGAAACCATGTTGGAATGAGAACTGACTTCAGCATGCAACAGTCCAACACTGCACACCACCTCTCCTGCTCTGAAAGACTGTGATGACAGATGGAACCCAAAGTCATGGACTAAATGAATTCAATGGACATTTTAGAGGGATGGCCCATAGATGAAGGGAATGATATCTGTGTGTTTATATCAAGATAGGGAAAGTGGTGGTGATTAATTAGAACACGTTGGAAAGGGGAGGGCCTGTGCATGACGTAGATGGTATAGAATAAGGGGTGGATACTGTCCTGGTTTCGGCTGGGATAGAGCTAATTTTCTTCCTAGTAGCAGGCATAGTGCTGTGTTTTCAATTTAGTAGGAGAAGAATGTTGATAACACACTGATGGTTTAGTTGTTGCTGAGTACTGCTTATGCTAGTCAAGGACTTTTCAGCTTCCCGTACTCTGCCAGGTGCACAAGAAACTGGGAGGGGGCACAGCCAGAATAGTTGATCCAAACTGCCCAAAGGGCTATTCCATACCATATGATGTCATGCTCAGTATAGAATCTGGGGGGGTTGGCCGGGGAGCAGCGATTGCTGCTCAGGAACTGTCTGTGTATCGGTCGGCAGGTGGTGAGCAATTGCATTGTGCATCACTTGCTTTGTATATTATTGTTATTATTATCATTATTATATTGTTATTATTATCATTACCATTTTATTTTATTTGAATTATTAAACTGTTCTTATCTCAACCCCGAAGTTTTCTCACTCTTACTCCTCTGATTCTCTCCCCCATCCCATCGGGGTGTCAGATATGCAGGCTTGTGAATCCTGCTGATTATGTCAATTTACTATGAATGAGTGACTTTACACAGTTTGATTTAGTAGCAGTTAGAATTTACTTGTAGCGAATTGCAGAATTTGATTGTGATATTTTTAATAGCACTCAATCATCAATGATTAATAAAGTGATTAGACAAAATTTATCAAAACAGTGACTTAGGTACAGCTTCGAAGATGGCAAGGTTCACTCTATTACTACATGGAAGCGCATCAAGGAAAATTAAATTACACTGAGTTGGAAGGATTCACAAAGGGATCGTGTATGTAGGGGATAAGGGGAACCCTCCCGTTGAGTCATGAGTTTCAGAATGGACCCCCTTGCTTTCTAAACTCCTTCTCAGAGAGGAGTCGAGGTGCAGCTAGGTCCAATCTTAGTCTCAGACTTGGTCAACGGTTTAATAGGAATAAGGATAAGGCAGCAGTATAAGACTCGGTTTGAAATTAAATCGTACATCTACAGACTACTTAAACTGATTCACACATGCATACACACAAACACGAATGCATATATAAAAATCGTATACCTGTTAAAAATTCCCCTCGAGTTCAGTGAAATACTCACGTCTAATGTCTTGGCATTTCTCAACGGGCGAGGGTTGAGCCTCGAGGAGTGAAGGGTTTCAGCCCAGGCTCCACTGTCGGTCTTCAGCAATGGATTTCTGGTTATAGCAGACTTTCAGAGTTTGCCGGCTTCGCTGGCTCTGAGAGACATTTCAATCAGAGGGAGATGCTGGTGCAGCCCGCGGCAGTCCAGGAGAACTCAAAGGGCCTCACTTAGGACTGCTGTTTATAGGATTTGTGAGATGATTGACTTTAATCACCACTAAATTTCCATCTGAGCCACAGTTCGGATCGGTAGTTGCTGGAATTCCAGTAACAATGATACCACCCTGTTTCAAGGCTGTCAGGGGTAGCTGTTTGTTCTTGCTCCCCTCGTTAGCCATAATATGGCAATTTTGATAAGGACAGGGCCACTCTCTGCTTCAGCCATGTAGGAGTTTCTGGTACAATTAAGGGGCGCTTAACTGACTAACTCGCTACACAAAAGCGGCGGCCTGGAATTCCTGAGATCATAAAGCCATTGAAGAGAAAGAGGAATGTCGGGGGGAGATGCACCACCACACGGGGCAGGGGGAGTGAGCGAGCGGCTGCATGGTGCTTAGTTGCTGGCTGGGGCTAAACCACAACAAACTTGCTTTGATTTCAGTGGCATATGTTACTATTATAAGTGGTTAGCACATTGTAAGTCAGTGCAAGTTCTGTCATATGATGTTATTTCTTTTGCCATCCACTGACTTCTCCTTTTACAATAACTGACCCAGAAGTACAAAAGTTGAAATAATACTAAGAATCCAAGCACATAAGAAGAAAAAGCTACAGAAATGGAAACATACCTAGGGCTGCATATTTACCCCATCTGGTTGCACATTTATAGATGCTGTCATTCCTGCACTTGGATGAATCTATTGCACTGGTGCTAAAATAGTATGACCCCATATCAGCAGTATAGTTTAAGAAGGGAGGTCCTGTTCTGACTCATTGCTGCTGTACGTTCAAATAAGACCTCCACTCCAGTCTAGCCCGCATCTAATTTTATTTGCCTTAATGGCCTGAGGGCTACCCTGTAGTGAAATTCAATTTGGTGACTCATCTGCAAGGAGGAGGATTGGGATTGACTCTAGATTTCTGGTGCTGTATTGGTAACTAGTACAGTTCAGCAGTGTGGTATAGGAAGAGAGTGAATCAAGCTTTATGCACAAAACAGTGTGTAATACCCAAATTCTTAAGAGTAGGTATATGTAAGTAAAGTTTTTATTTGTTTCTTTAATCAGAAATTGAATAGCAGGATATATTGGTGGCTCTGAGGTGCTATGAGGAAACCACTGAGTTGTTCAGGTTTAAGCAGGATGACTGGCTAATTGAAGGGACCAGTAGTGATACATAAAGCTTTTGCTTTTAGGAAGACAGCTGAAATTCAGCCAAGTTAGGAGTGATTATTATGCTGCTTATTTAGTGGCTTAGAAGAAATGTCTTGTTCTTCTCAGTTCAGCTTTTGATAGAGAAGGCTTCCATGTCAATCAAGTAACGTCACTAATTGGAACTGCTGTTGCCAAGCTGAAAAGAGACAAAGGAATTTTATCTCTTCTGAATTATGTGTACAAAGAAGAAACTGCAGGGACAGAGACAAAGACCATCTAATTTGGATTTATTTAGCCACCTGAGAGCTTAAGAATCAATGCCTACATGGCTTGTACAAAAGTCACAGATGAAGTCTCTCAAATCCCAGATTTTCCTAACCTCTAGAAGATCATTTGCTTCCATCTAGTTTTATGTTTTCCAATGAACCTTACAATGTATTAACATTTCACTAAGAAGTATAAGAAGGCATTTTTTAAAAGCATAATAGGCTTATAGTTACTTAAAGTATGTACATATTTGCCATATTTCAGCTTATTCTTTATAATTACTCATGTGATACTTCTGAATATTATTTCCCTATTTCAGGTTTTAAAGTCTATTTACACAGTTGTCTAAAAATCTATTCCCTCTTGAATGCTATTAAAGAACAAACAAATATGGATTGTGTTAGCATCAGAGGAGATGCTTATTTGACATTGTACCTCTGTCCTTCCAGACAAATACTCTTGAAGCTTATAATGTGTTACAAAGATTACCAAGGGGGAA
This sequence comes from Pelecanus crispus, assembly GCF_030463565.1. Taxonomy (NCBI): domain Eukaryota; kingdom Metazoa; phylum Chordata; class Aves; order Pelecaniformes; family Pelecanidae; genus Pelecanus; species Pelecanus crispus. The sequence goes on from NC_134675.1 coordinate 4,456,179, forward strand.
CTTTCTTCCATTTCCACCTCCATTACAAAGTTGAGCACATTTTAGCTCTGTCTGTAGATCCAGCCCTTCCAAAGTAGTTTAGCAATGTTGAGTGTTTTGCAGTTGGGACTTGTCAGAAGGCTGTTTGAAAGGAAAATAAACCAGTGCCTGTTGTCTTTGTAAGAAAAATAACAATTCAGCAAGCTTTGTAAATGTTCTGTGAAAAATGAAAGATCATTTGACAAACTCGCTTTCTTTTTCTTTTTGCTATTATGGTTTTGCTACCATCAGGATAAGGAAAGGTAGAGGAAGGGTTTCCTGATTCACAAGATCGATGTTTTCAAGACAGGAGAGGAAGACAGCAGGAGAATGCATAATGAGGCTAATGAAATCTGAAGATCAGAGCTTTTATAGGCACCCCATTGAGCTAGATGGATTTTAAAACAAAGCTGCTGTAAAAGAAGATAAAGAGGACAAAGAGTAGAATAGACTTACATATGGTTAGATTTAGGAAAGAACAGCTATAATAAATAGAAATTAATATCAGCACATGACAAGTGTGATTGCATAAAAAATTCATTTTTGATGACAGATTCATTTGCAAGCTGTGTCTTAAAACATATGCAAGCTGATTGTGCAGTATCCCCAGGTAGATTCTAAAGCTGTGCAGAAAATTGTAACTGCTTTTATTTGTCAAAGCTGGCTCTTCAGTGGGCCTAAGCAGACAAATGCAGACCTTGTGTGTGTGCCTTAGTACAGGCATTGCTAGGAAGGTGTATGTTATTCTCACAGCCATATGGAGTGACCGAGTTAAGAATACTTTTGTTAGAGAAGGCAGCATTACAGCATCAGGCGTTGATCGTGCTCAAGTACGAGGCAGTAGGCAAGGCCACTGCTTGCATTTTCAAGCCATGTGACCTTCCAAGAAAAAGACCAGAAGCATAACTGTTACTGTCCTACCAGCCTCCTCTCAAAACAGCCTATTGTCATGGACTAATGACCCCTAGGCTTAATTGGCTAGGCATCTGAACGCCTTAGCTAACTACAGAAGGACATGGTTTGAAAACTAAGATGTGTGCTCTCTGTCTGACCTGCAGCAAAGCCTCAGCTGTGTATTCCTAGGCCTAAGTACTGGATAGGTGCAACTTGACTTAAACATTTGAATTTTAGTAGTTGTGATGGGAGGGAGGGATGAAAAGAGAAAACATCAGTGTGTGTTTTAGTTTAGGTGTGTTTATGCATACAATATTTTCCATGTGACCTCATGCAGATATGAAAATGTATTCTGAAAAATACCTTACTTGTATTTTTTCAAACTTGCCACTCCAGGTATGTGTACATGCTTCACTGCAAAGCTGTTTTTTTATTTTCCTCAACATACTTTGCCTTGATTTGTTAAATTAATTTTGTAACTTTTGATAGTGTGTGAACTACAGCAACTCTGTTTCTAAAAGTTCATCTGCAAATCTTGTTATGAATGTAATGAATTTGAAAAATCATAAGGGATTTGGTAGAAGCACAGGCTTTAGTAATGTTCTGCCCTGTGACTGTTATTGCAGATTCTGAACTCGCCTTGATGTACAATGACTCATCAGTACTAGAGAATCATCACTTAGCTGTGGGCTTCAAGCTGCTGCAGGAAGAAAATTGTGACATTTTCCAGAATTTGACCAAAAAACAGAGGCAATCATTGAGGAAAATGGTCATTGACATTGTGAGTTCTGCTTGAGAGTCCCTCTTCCATAGTGCTAGCAAATTGAATAATAAAACACAGAAACTTTTTATGATAAATTACATGTCATTAGACCCATAGCCAATGAAGTAAAAGTTTGAAGTTTTATTGTGTATTGTCCAAACATGAATAGTGGGTTCTTTTCAGTTTCAATAACCATCTATACATTTTTGGAAGGTATACAATCCTCCTTCAAGCTGTTTTCATATTAACATGTATGCCATTTTACCATCACAGTTAGAAATTTGCTACTGAATTGATGATAAGCTTAGGCTGATCAGATCTTTCTGAACAATTCTGAACAATCATTTTGTTGTATTCTTAAACTAATCAAAATGAAAACATTATTTTGGACACTAATGACATACAGGACTCAGACTTTTATAATGTATTCAGATACAGGAGTTATGGGCTCCCCCCAAACTGTTTATTTCTGTGTTCAAAGATTTTTTTAAAATCAGTAGAATAATTTACATAATATTCATTTATTAATTTGTTTCTTTCAAGGTACTTGCAACAGACATGTCTAAGCATATGAATCTATTGGCTGATTTAAAAACTATGGTTGAAACCAAAAAAGTGACAAGTTCTGGTGTCCTACTTCTTGATAACTATTCAGACAGGATTCAGGTAAGAAAATTCATCTGCAAATGGTCACTTGTATTGACTTACATCCTTAATAACATTGGCCTTCCCATTCTCCAGCATGGGTTAGATCAGCTGTCCATTCTCACACCATAACTCACTCCCCTCTTCTCCCTCATGTTTCCTACCTGTCACATATTCTGTTAGGTACTCTCAGAGAGAATAATGGGGTGGTAAAGTACTTCTGGACTGAATGTGGCTTTGGCCTTCCCTTCAAATTATCAGCACCTGATTGTTCTTTCTTTCAAAAATTTTCTGTCTCCTATACATGCAGAAGCAGCAGAAGTGAGGTAATTCATGGCTATTACTGCAAGTGTGAAAAACACCCAAGCACATAAGTTTTTGCTGTTTAGAATAAATCTTGCACTACATATATTTTCAAGATTCTGTTTCACAGCCACCAAAAGTGTAAATGGAAAAGGAGCTGGTTTTCTCCGGTGTAATAACACCGCAGTTGTTCAATCTATTTTAGGTTCTTCAGAATATGGTGCACTGTGCAGATCTAAGCAATCCAACCAAGCCACTCCATCTCTACCGTCAGTGGACAGACAGAATAATGGAGGAATTTTTCCATCAAGGAGATCGGGAAAGAGAGAGGGGAATGGAGATAAGTCCCATGTGTGATAAGCACAATGCATCTGTAGAAAAATCACAGGTAATTGATTTGAGTAGGCGGTTAAATAAAACAGTATGACATTTTAACAGAAAAGGGTGGTCCATAGCCATTCTTTATGTTTTGATGAATTTCTGAATGCACTATTTCCTTTATTTCCTCCTAGTTAATTAATTCAGCTCCTGAGTAGTAAGTGAGGGGAGCTGAGATTTGTACTGTGAAAACATAGCACATGGCAGTGTGTTTGCTGAAGGGACTCCATCACTGTAGTGATCTGCAATGAAGCATATGCTTCAGAAGAGAGTATTGTACAGCTGCTCATTAGGGTTTCCTTCAAAAGCAGAATTAAATATAAAGCAGCTGTTTGGCTCACTAGATGCAGTGGAGTTGTTTGGAATGAACAGTTCATTTGAAAACAAATCTTTCCCAAGTCCTTATCCAGTATGCTGAATCAGACTTTTGAAATGTAAAAGACCCTATTTACTACATAGAACAGCATGGGTTCCTTTCAGCCACCTTAAGGGTAGCATGTCTAGTGTCTCTTACTAGCGTTCTTTCTCAGACATTGCGTGACTTATAGACATAGTTGTTTATTTCTTTGTAAATAAGAGCTCATCCTAATTTTGTATTGCTTGAAACAGGTGGGTTTTATAGACTACATTGTTCATCCTCTGTGGGAGACATGGGCAGATCTTGTTCACCCAGATGCCCAGGATATCTTAGATACACTGGAGGACAATCGAGAATGGTACCAGAGCACAATCCCTCAAAGTCCCTCTCCTACACCTGATGACCAGGAAGAGGGTAGGCAGGGCCAAACTGAAAAATTCCAGTTTGAACTAACACTTGAGGAAGACAGTGAGTCAGACACTGAAAAGGACAGTGGAACTCAAGTAGAAGACACCAGCTGCAGTGACTCCAAGACTGTTTGCACCCAGGATTCAGAATCCACTGAAATTCCTCTTGATGATCAAGTAGGGGAAGAAGTAGAAGAGGAGATGAACCAGACAGAACCTTGTGTGGTAGAAGACCATTCTCCTGACATGTAACAATGGACTCAGTCTCTTTCTCTCTTGCCCTCTCCCTTTCTTTTCCTCTTTCTCTCTGTTTTGTTTATTTTGTTGTTGTTTGGGGTTTTTTTTTAATTAGGTAATGGTTTCCAAAGTGTATGTCATATGCTACAACCATGGTCACAACTCACTGTCATCTGCCAGGACATTTGTCAATCAAAACTGACCTTGATGACTCAGTTTGGCACTCAGGAATATTGTAACCAGAATTTTCATCTCCATGGTATCAGAAAGCAGGGGGGAGAACATCCATAAACTCCATTTTAATAAGTTCTCCATTTGGCAGATCTGATTAAATAAAGCAAATGTTTTCAGTGGAGTACCACCTGCCAACCAAATGCTGGTATGTTTTGATAGTTTTTTAATTCATTTTATTTCACAAGCAAAGCATTGGATAATGTTTATCATCAGGGGAAATGGACAGAAAATAAACTGAGGTTCCTACTGGAAAACAAATGCACATAAATGATGGGACACAACATGAATCTGTTACCAATAGGAAGATGAGCTGTGGAAATTGCATAATTTTCTAATTTCAAGTCTTCCTGATATGTGACTGAAGAAAGTGTGACCCAGTGAGTTGCACTAACCTCTGCATTTTGTATAATATGTAAAAGAGAGATCTTTTGTAGAGCTTACTTTTATTATTAAATGTACTGAGGTATTATATTTAAAGAAAAACACTTTCAGACTTCATCTGCCACTGGTTATTTTTTTTCCAAAGAGTAACTTGCAAGTTTTCAGTACAAATCTGTGCTACACTGGATAATACTTCTAGGGTTTTTTTCCTTTCCTTCTTTCTTTGCACCTTAGAATCTCATGGTAATATTGAGCTGTAAAAGTCTATTATTTTATATATTGGTGAGTTCCATGAATGTCCTTTATGTTACATAAAAATCTTTCAGTATGATGGCTTTTGTTTGTTTGTTTTCATCATAATTTTCCCAAACATATTAGAGGAACTTATTTTGTGCTTTTGTCCTCATAGTGGCCTGATCCTGCCAATTCTGTCTTACTACCAGAAGTGGTCCCAGTGAAACCAACTGGACCACTAAGATTAGAATTTGCAGGACTAGAGCCTGTAAGAAAGGTAATGAATTGTCTTTTTAATACAAAAGCAGCTCTTCTGCTATATTAATAAAATTCATCCCTCTGAAACATGGTTTCCAGACCATTTTTGGCTGGGAGCTATAGACTGCTAAATCAGAACAGGATAATACAATGTATGGAATATTTATTTTGGTGAAAAAAACATTAGTGTAATATTTCCAATTTTGACTCTCTTAATGACTTTTTATCTGTGTCAGCTATCTAGTTAAACCGTTTGCTAATCTGAGACATGTATAACAAAAATCATGATTAGCATTATTTTTTCATGTTTTTGTTGCAAGAAGAGCCAGGTCGGTCTTTTCTTTTTATGTTTTTAAGTAAATGAGTGATGCATCACGAGAGTTGTAGTTTACTTCACATTATTTCAATCTCAGATCTTTTCATCCTTTATCCAGCTTGTGCTGAGGGAATCCTGCTTTTCAGTTTGATTGATACTGAAAGCTTCTGTAACTTGGAAAGTTAAAGGGAGGTAGGAGTTCATATTTGTCATTTTCAAGTCCTGTTGTTTGGTCTCATGAAAGAAGGACTTTTATCTCCTCTGTTTTACCCTTCATTAAAATTGTAGTTTTGAGCATAGAAGGTGGGAAATAGTTGCCTAGGGAAGTTAGCAGACTCCCACTCTGTAAAATTCTGGTAAAATGACAATATCAAGATGATTTCTTAACAAAACAGAAACAGCCATTTTCTGTTTGGATTCATTTTGTACTAAATTTGCAGATATGAATACAGGGTTTTTTTTAAGTGTCTGAGATCTAGAATAAAACCCTATTTTAAAACGATCAGCTAATAATTCAGCTTTTAAATGCATTTTGCATTCTTCTATATCCAGGTCATAGTTTTCTCTACCTTTAGCCCTCACAGGGCCTTAGCACAGAAGATGCTGAAGGAGGAAAGAGAATGAAGAGAATTCATGGGGGGTTTTTTCAGGTTTTAACTCTTTTTTTTTTTGTTGTTCTTCATAATTTCTTCCTGAAACTGATCCATCTAAAAATCCTTTCAGTCCCCAAGAGTGCCTGGAACCTTAATAATGGAAAAGCAATATAAATTCCAAAATAACCAATAGGGACCTGAAAAGGTTTTGTATCTGCACTAATTGAAAGTAAATGAAGAGAGTAACACCATATTGTGAGATATACACCCATACATGTGGACAATCAAATAACAGAAAATTATATCATTTCTTAGAGCCAGGGATATAATGCACTGTACAATCTTTTTTTTTTCCCTCTTTTGCCAAAATGTGTTTTAGCATTGCACACTGTTTTAAAACAATACAATTTACAAGTGGCTTTATGTGTTCTGAATATTTTTGCCATAAGAAAACGCAATGAGTTGGGAAAAAAAGAAAATTCATGTTGCTTATAACAGTACACTTTAGCTTGCAAGTTAATGCACTCAATAATGCTGTATTTGAATTCTTAAATTGTTTTGTGTCATTGTAAAATAAAATAATGAAAGAATATAGATAGAACAAATAGCATTCAGAAGTTTAAAAAACTTGAATGAAATGGATTTTACAGAAAGCTTTGACAGTTCTTTTCAAACACATTATTTATGTGCCATGCATTTTTCTCACCAAATGACCTTACCTGTAATACAGTCTTGTTTGTTTACAACCATTTATTTATTGTAATGTACATACTGTAATGTTAATTGTAAATTATGAGTTCTTATTATAACATCATCCTTGTCAGGGTGGTGTTGCTATATTTGGAAACTCTTGGTGAGAGAATGATTATTGTGTATACATATTCCTTGTACATTTTTTTCTTCTGTAATATATTCTGTCACCTTAGAGCTTATTTATGGAAGATTCAAGAAAAGTATAAAATACGTACAGATATATCCATAAAAAAACCTGCAGGTCTTTGGTCCCAGGGCTGTGCCTTAACTTTAAACAAGATTTTCTTCTGTTTTGCTGCATTTGAAAGTAAGGTAGCTATGGGGCTAGGGCTGGGCATTTCTACCATATTTTTAGTTGCTGACTGATGGGGTTACTAGTATGAGCTAGTATGCATGATACTACAGTGAGCTTTCATTCATGACCCTACTGGAAGTTCAAGTTTTTCCAGACTTCTGGCAATATAATTGTATTGCCTCTCTGATTATCTTTTTACAGGATATCATCAGGGATTATTGCAGCCATTACTTGCTCCTAAAAAAAAAATTGATGCTGTATTTCAGTACTGAATTGTACTGAAACAGCTTTGGAAAGCATCTCTAATAAGCATTTGATTTTAATGCATATTGTAAAATGGAATAATTGGAATTAAAAGAGTATAACTCATACACTTCTTTTACAATCGTCTGTAATACCCCTAATTTATTTAGTAGCACAAATTATCACTGTATAAGCAAAATCCATAAAGTAGGACAAAAGACAACTTTAATCTTGGAAATGCTTTACACCACTAATATTAGCATTATAAGCAGCCAAAGCTTTTATTTTGTATAGATGTATCAAAGGCTTTGTACAGGTGTGTATAGCATAATGCACTAGATCTACAGGAGAGTGGTAAACCTTTACATCTTTTAATAACACTAGTATTAGATTTGCAGGTTGGACTCTGAGTATCTCTTGCTGTTTGACTATCACATTGCTCCAGACTACTTAGAGCTGATAGCAATGAATTTGCCCGAGCAAGGTAAATACCTCTCTTCCAGTCCGGTGATGCCCAGCCCTTGTAGCATGCGACTTTTCTGTGAAAGGAGAGATTCTTTTTCAAGGAAAAACAGCCTCCTTTTTGACACAAACTGTAGATTTTAGCAGCCCTGGCCCAAAGGAAATTGATTGCTTTTGTTTTAAACAGTATAAAAGGGATGCTATAATGACAGAAATCCTGAACAATTTTTGTTATTGTTTTAATTTGATTTTTCCTTTGAGTATGTCTTGAGAGTGGCAACTTGTGTGAACATTGCACATGACGATTCTTTCACTGGTTTCTTAACCTCTCTTACAGCCTATGGGATAGTACTGTACATCAATACCTTCATATGAAGTTTTTATATGCAATGGAAATAAAAGCATGGGTTGATTCTGCCTAGTTACTGTATTTGATTTTTCTTTTACAAGTTTTTTTTTTACATACATGCCATAGTTGTGACATTTTAAGAGAAAGCATATTGCCAGAATATTACCATATTTTTGTCATCATACTGTGTTTTGCATAGATAATACAAAATAAATGTGGGGGCAAATCAGAAAAGTCAATCAAATGTGGTATTTCATAAAGAAGTCTAATCCAGAAAGGTGCTATACAGTTATATAGAAAGGTGTTCAATCTCAGTTTTCAGGAAAAAATTGGCTTCAGTGGCAGAAGCAGCTTATCCTGAGAAGATAAAACTTCAGCTTTAAAGGAACTAGGAGACTACAGATTGCCTAGAGGAGCAATACACTGGGATATCACAAAGAAAAAAGAAAGAGTACCATAGTTAAATATTGACCAGACAATCTTGGCTCTGAATGGATGATAAAAAGAAATTGTTTTTTAAAATACAATTCATAAATGACAGCTGTTGTCTTGAAGCAGAAATGTGGTTTTAATGCAGGTCCAGCTCTTGAAGTGGCTTTCATGCACCTCTCCTTGATCAGAGAGGGGGTTTTGTTGTTTGGGGGGGGGTTGGTTGTTTGCTTAACTGAAAATACTTTCTGATTGAATAAAAAAAAATTCTATGTCCATGTTTTCCTTAAGTCTCTTAGATCCTTCTTTGGATTTGGGGTTAGTTTGCAAGGAGTACCAACTCTTAGAACTCCTTTTTAATCACACCTTAGTGGCAGAAGAGGCTGGTAAGTGCTGTGCTGGGAAGATGAAGGATTCTGCACTGAGCATGGTGGGGCAGATAAACCAGGTGGTGCCTGTCACTGTTGGGCAAGCTCATCCTCGCACATTCCCAGTGGCCCTAATGGGAAAATGGTTTGCATACATTATGGCTATTATGAAGGGAAGAAGGAACCCCAAATTCTTGTTAGCACTATTAAAACCTTTTCAGTAAGGAGCTCAGGTATCACAGTTGCGCACATGGTGAGCCTGAAGCTGGCAGGATTAGCCCACTGCTTCCTACATCCTCTGGCAGCACTTTCTCAGTCTCTGTGCGTGGCAATAATAATGCTTCAGAATAGGCAAGTTTCAGAACAAAACCAAAACAGACCCCCTGTTTCACTGCAGCCAGCTGCTGCTATAGGAGCTGAATGTATTTTTGAACTAATGACTCCTTTATTTCCTAGTGAGACAAATAGTCTGAATAGCTGCAGCTTCATTTGCTCAATCTCTCTGCTGCACTGAAAACAAGTCACAGCTGCTAGCACACATAGTGTTTACTGGGATGACCAGCCCAATTTCTCTACCAGCTGTGAATAATTTTGCATAGTTTTTCCAGGGGAAAAAAAAAAAGAAGCAAAAGTTCAAAGATGTTATAAAAACCTTTAGTTAGTTCAATTTAGTTTAGCCTGCAGGGTAAAGAAAATCTCCAGCTTCCTCCTGTCAAACTGGTTGAGAAATCTGCAAAAGTAATAAAGGGGGATAGGAAGTCCAAACAGAAATCTGAGTGATAAATTGGGAGCAAAACCTGGGCAGGGAGAAATATCCTCCAAATAAAATAATCTCATCCCATCAAAGGTGATCCCATGGCTTGGATATGGACATAGGAGAATTAAGTTTGAGTTTGATTCTGTCTCAGTTCCCCAGGTATAAAGCTGTATTTTTTTCCTTCTCACAAAGCAAATATTTTGAGGTCTTTGGAGTTATTGTGGCAGTAAGAACTATGTATGTATTTAAGATGGACCTTTAGAAAGTAAAAAATTGTTTGATACAATGTAGAGTTTAACACAGCTTTAAAGACTAAAAATGTGTGATCACTATCTCTGCTAAACAAGCCCTTAGCATGGGAGAAGAAGGATGACATCATACCTGGGTAAACAGCCCTTAATGAGAGCAAGAGGAAGAAGATACATGACATGTGTGGCCCCGGATAGCATTAACTGTCTAGTGCTGATGAGCTGTGTAGCAGACAGGAAATGCAGATCAGAAACTCAACAGTCACATTGCACGGTTATGTTCAAGCAGTGAACCTCTCACCCCCACCAGCCCTTACCCTGTCCTCTTCCAGCATCTGTGGAATTCAGATGCCTACACTATCAGCATCTCTAATATGCGGCAGAGGCCATTGTTTATCTGAAGAAGGCTGGAAAAGAAAATGCAGATTATGCAACATGTAGTAATCAAAGTACAATTGGCATGTGTGTTGTACATGTGTAGGACAGCCTATGGCAAATGCCTACGAGCCATCATTACATGGGGCTAGACAGAAACAGTTAAAGGTGGCTTAAAAACTTCAGTACCTTCTGATAGTTGAAACTCTCCAGAACTAATACTCAAAATCTCTTACAAACTTACTTAAATAAGTTTTCAAAAACTTGACTGGCTGCGGGGTTGACCAAACTAACTGCTGTGCATAGCCCATTGCATTCTCAGACTGTGGTTAACAGTTTACATTGGCTGTCCTGACTGCGGCCAGGGGTAGACTTCCTAAACTATGGTGGTGTTTGAAGCCTGATACAAAGCCTACTTGATACAAGGGATCACTTGAGTGCAGAGACACTGAGCAGTCCCCCTCTGATGAAAAGAGCAGCACCAGCTCATGTAGAGCTGCCTTTATAATCCAGCTGGCTGTGGACCTCCGCTGGCACCTGGGTTTGTAACAGGGTCCCACATAAAGCAGTTCTTGGTTTTAGGATCTTTGCCATAGTGTGGAAAGAGAACAGAAGTGCTCTGTGTAATTTTAAAATTGTATGTATTAATTTATTGCATATACCACAAAGACAAAGCTTGTAGCAAGCAAAGCAGCAGCCCTAGCCCTGCTTCAAAGCAATCTTGCTTGCTCTCTTGCTTTCTCTCTAAGCCAGGATAGTATGTCTCTAATAACCACATGCATCTGGGAATAAAGACTGTGGGACACATTTATCAGGTGAGAGACTATCAAGGAATAAGTGATACAGTATGTGTGCAATGATGCTGTGCTGATGGCAGCTGCAGAGAAATGTCCCTTACAAAACTGTGCCTGTAAAAGGGCTAAAGAAATGCTTGAGAAGCAGTAAATGGAAGATTATTTAAACAACCTTTAGTGCTGCTAAGGATCTTATTGGAGTCACGGTGTTCAGGTTTGGTAGTGATGCTTAGAGATGCAGTTTGAGGAGAAAAAAAAACACCAACAATGAAAAAATAATGTTTAATGCCCTGTAATCTTGCTGTCTAGCAGGATTCAAGGAATATGACCTATTTATCTTGCCCAAGAGAAGGTTAAGATATGGTTTGATCATATGGGGACAGAAATGTGATAGTCCCTCAGTCCATCCTTTTGTCTAGCAGGCAAAACCAGCTGCTGGCAAGGGAGCCAAATCGCTGGAAGCTGACGTGCAACAAATTCAGGCTGCAGGATGGAGCAGCTGCATCAGCTGTTTTCATTCACTCTTTGAGCTTGCAGGTACCTCACTGGGGACCAGGATCTGGGGAAATGTCACTGTTACAAGTTAGCGATGTGCTGTGTGTGCTGGGAGCCACACACACTGCTTAGTGCCACAGGTCCTTACTTTAAGGGTATTTAATGATATGTGCAATTCACTTTGGTTTAGCTTTGCCTGAGAATGGGCTGGTTCTTTGTCCAAATGGGGGTGATGGGTGAAGGAGAGGGAGATGCTAAGAGATGGAAGGGCTTTTTCTGTCGCAAGAATTTTCAAGCCATAAAGCAGTAGGGCTGTTTATTGCAAAATAGCAAAGAATTTTCTTTGCAGGAAAAGAGCTTTCTGTCTCTGTTTCTAATAACAGCCTCCAGTCTGAGCTGGTATTCTCATTTAACCTTCTTCATTGTTCTGCTCCTTCCCCACATGCTTGCAGGAGAGAAAGGACACTGCTGGATTTAGGGGTGCTGGCAGTCATGTTCCTCCTAATGCCAGTGTGGGTCCTGGGCTTGTGAGCCATGCGGGGAGGGGAGATTGGGCTGCAGCGCTCTGACCATTGCACTGTGCTGTTCATGGCAGTGGTTATGTGTCACCCTGTGTTAGCGGCACGGCGTTGGCCCTGTTTTCCTCAGCTGAACCAAGGCAGCAGGGTGTAATTGCATGTGCGTCTCCCCCCATTTTTTTTAATGAGCGCAGTCCTCATCAGCCAGGCTGCCAGTGGGGTGAGGGCATCCAAAAGGGCCAGGCTGGTCTGCTTCTCTCTCTTACCCAAAACTATGTTTGGGATTGGGTTGCCTTCTCCCATCATCAGGTAGCTAAGTTTCACAGGGTTGGTTTACTGTGTTGGTCAACATGACTGTGTGCAGCCAGGGGAGAAGACACCTCTGTCACAGGAAGGGATGGGTGCAGTTCATGGAGGCAGACTCCTGCTTTCTGGTCTTGTGATATGACTAAGCTGTGTACATGGATGTGTGTGTGCATTTTCATATGTGTCTATCACTTCCACGTACATCAAATAACTTTGCACTTGGATGGCCTCACCAGCTACTGGAGCTTGTGCTTCAAGTACTGCTATTTCCTCATCCTTAAGGAACACAGTTACATCTCTTATTTAGGAGATACAAAGCCTTCTGTGCTTAGTGCTTAGACACTCCCCACAACCAACAACTGGAGGATGGTCTGGCCCATTCCCCCGGTTTCTTGCTCTCCAGGTGACACCATGACAAAATCCCTGCAGGAGGGAGTACTGCACTGCCAGTGCTGGAGGAAACTCTCTCTGGCCAGCAGGAGAGGAAAGATTTGCAGTTTGTCCAGAAATGTGTCAGAGCCCTGTGCTGGGCTGCATGATGATGCGTGGCGTGATGACATCCCACATCACATGTTTTCAGGGGCTCCTTCTCAGTGTGAAATGAACACTCACTGTAAGACAACTGCGCATTTCTGCAAGTTGTTTTCTTCTGCTCTGGTGTTTTTTCTGAAGTCATAAGCTCCTGGCTAAGCCTACCCCTGCACGAGTGTGGGTTTTTCTCCTCTAGCTGGCTGTTTATTTTCATTAAACTATTAGAAATTTGGGCCCTTAAATGTGGTAAAATTTGGCTCACAACTTCAAAAGTTAGACAGCCGTGAAGGCAGCTGGTGTTGGTGCATGGGCTGTGTTTCTTGGCGGCGGGGGGAACAGGGACTCCACTGCTTACAATTAGCATCTGAGTCCTGGACCCCAGAGGAAAGAGCTGCTTTACTGGAGGCATCGTTTCCTTGGCAAGTACTGTCCATTAAAGAAGCGCGATGGTTCCTGCTGCATCCCAAATACGAAACAAGAGGCAGACGTCCTTCCCAAGGCATCTCACTGCTAGGGCAGGGCTGGTGGGGCCATCCTTCCTGGGGGGCTCTGCTTCCCACCCCCCGGCACCAGGTGGCTGCAAGAAGGGGCTCGGTGCCACATGGAGTGGCGAGAGGCACAGGGCAGCGAGTGCTACCCTCCAAGGCGTCCAGCTGCTGGTGCAATATTACACTGCCATTTAATTAAACAAGTTAGTGTCTGTATGTAGAAGGAGCATGCTTAGGATACAGTAGGTGTTGGTTGGGTTTTACTTGGTTTTTTTTTTGCTAGTGTGGCTTTTCAGGAGAATCTCTGTAACACCTCCAGTTTTGCTGAAGGTTATTCATGTAAGCCACCCTCAGGTGCAATTCACTAATGAGATCTCATTGAAATCTATCAAAAAATGGTCTGTCCAGGATTGCCTTGAAGTCCAGTATGAAACCTTCAGGGAAACACACAAGTGAGGAAAGGGAAGGGGGAAATGTTTCAAGAAAATTCAGAGAAAAACAGGAAAAAAAGTATGAAAATGAGGTTATTAACATCTGACTCAGGGTTTTGACACTTCTTTGCAGAGATGCAACATCCTGCTGTGTCCTCTGATTTTCACAGTCCCCCGGTGCTGTAGGCACCTGGGCCTTCATGTTGAAAAGCCGTGGAGGGGCTGGGGGGGGCTGAGGGCAGAGAAGGAGAAACAGGAAGAAACTGAGGAACAAAGCCTTACTCAAGGAATGTCTCAACCACAGACGCTCTGCTGCTCTTGAAAGGATTAAAGAGCTACAAATCTGTAAAGCTTCTGTAAAGCGTTCAACACAATCCCCCACAACATTCTTCTCTCTGAATTGCGGAGATATGGATTTGATGGGTGGACTGTTCGGTGGATAAGGAATTGGCTGGATGGTTGCATCCAGAGGGTAGTAGTCAGCGGCTCTATGTCCACATGAGAGTCCCTCAGGGGTCCATACTGGGACTGGTGCTGGTTAATATCTTCATCAATGACATAGACAGTGGGATCAAGTGCACCCTCAGCAAGTTTGCAGATGACACCAAGCTGAGTGGTGCGGTTGACACACCAGAAGGATAAGATGTCATCCAAAGGTACCTGGACAAGCTGGAGAGGTGGGCCTGTGTGAACCTCATGAGGTTCAACAAGGCCAAATGCAAGGTCCTGCACCTGGGACGGGGCAACCCCCAATATCAATACAGGCTGGGGGATGAAGGGATTGAGAGCAGCCCTGCGGAGAAGGACTTGGGGGTACTGGTGGATGAAAAGCTGGACATGAGCCGGCAATGTGCGCTTGCAGCCCAGAAAGCCAACCGAATCCTGGGCTGCATCAAAAGAAGCGTGGCCAGCAGGTCGAGGGAGGTGATTCTGCCTCTCTACTCTGCTCTGGTGAGACCTCATCTGGAGTACTGCATCCAGCTCTGGAGCCCTCAGCACAAGAAGGACATGGACCTGTTGGAGTGGGTCCAGAAGAGGGCCACAAAAATGATCCGAGGGCTGGAGCACCTCTCCTATGAGGCCAGGCTGAGAGAGTTGGGGTTGTTCAGCCTGGAGAAGAGAAGGCTGCGGGGAGACCTTATTGCAGCCTTCCAGTACTTAAAGGGGGCCTATAGGAAGGATGGGGAGAATCTTTTTAGCAAGGCCTGTTGTGACAGGACAAGGAATAATGGATTTAAATTAAAGAAGAATAGATTTAGACTAGACATAAGGAAGAAATTTTTTACAATGAGGGTGGTGAAGCACAGGAACAGGTTGCCCAGAGAGGTAGTGGAGGCCCCACCCCTGGCAACATTCAAGGTCAGGTTGGATGGGGCTGTGAGCACCCTGATCTGGTTAAAGCTGTCCCTGCTCACTGCAGGGGGGTTGGGCTAGATGATCTCTACAGGTCCCTTCCAACCCAAAGCATTCTATGATTCTGTGATTCTATGAAATCTCAAACAAAAAAACCCCACTGTGATCTGAGGCTGTTATGTACTGGCGTTTCAGGCTGCACAGTTGCTTGCTCTCTTGCCCTCACAGTGCTGCAGCAGACTTGCCTGGGCCTAGCCAGAGTAGTTGCTTGTTGCTAAATGCAGCCTGTAGGTCGGGGTGCCAGCTGCTCTGCAGTCATCGGAAGGATGGGTCCCCCAGAAAACAGCCAGTGCCCTGAGGCTGAAATGCGCTCCCAGAAGTCTCTCACATGGTGCCAGCGGCGGCCACAGCGGGAGGGAAACCTGCTGTGCTCCTGTGGGTTGCCCCAGAGAAGCATCAAGCATCGCTGCCCCCACCGCTCCTTTGCTTGGGGCCAGTCAGAGCTGTACGGAGCAGTCTGTACATTTAAAGGGTATTTAAATCCTACTTCCCAAAACAGGAGTTGGGCATATACTGTTCACAGTTGTTGTGGTTTGCCCCAGCCAGCAACTAAGCACCATGCAGCCGCTCGCTCACTCCCCCTGCCCCGGTGGGATAGGGGAGAGAATCCGAGGAGTAAGAGTGAGAAAAACTCCTGGGTTGAGATAAGAACAGTTTAATAATTGAAATAAAGTAAAATGGTAATGATAATAATAACAATATAATAATGATAATAATAACAATAAAATAATGATAATAATAACAATAATATACAAAGCAAGTGATACACAATGCAGTTACTCACCACCCGCCGACCGATGCCCAGATAGTCCCCCAGCAGCGATCGCTGCCCCCCGGCCAACTCCCCCCAGTTTATATAGTGAGCATGACGTCATATGGTATGGAATAGCCCTTTGGTCAGTTTGGATCAACTATTCTGGCTGTGCCCCCTCCCAGTTTCTTGTGCACCTGGCAGAGCATGGGAAGCTGAAAAGTCCTTGACTAGCATAAGCAGTACTCAGCAACAACTAAACCATCAGTGTGTTATCAACATTCTTCTCCTACTAAATCCAAAACACAGCACTATGCCTGCTACTAGGAAGAAAATTAACTCTGTCCCAGCCAAAACCAGGGCAACAGTGAACTGCAGGCTCTGATCCACAATGCAAGGCCAAGGCAGACATGATGCTGGGCAGCGTCCCCAGCAGAGCCAGAGGAGCTGTCCTGTGGGAGCTGTAAGACCTAGGCTGTCTCCTAACACCTTCTTCCACAGTCAGTCATTAGTATTAATGACTACCATTAGTATTCAAACAATTTATCCATTAGACTGTCCAAGCTGGAAAAGCCTTCAGTAGCATGACTTGTAAGTCAACTGGTTGTGGATATTTTTCCCCTGCAGGTAGGCAAGGCAACTCTCAAACTCACACTTTATTAGAAGTGTTTGATAGCATTGTCCCTTTTTTCCCCACCAAAATTCCCTGTGCAAGCCCCTTCTTCATAAATATTAATACCTGCCAGTGCTGGCCCGCAGCTGCCCAGAAAGACTAGTAGGGATGCCCTTTTAAAACATGTTGTTGCAGATCCCATTCAACCTTTGTGTCTGATTCAGGTGGCTTTAAACCACAGGCCTTCTGCTCTATTGGGTTTGCTGGTCCTGGTACTCCACCAGCCAGGGATGGTGTCGAGGCCCTGGTGCTGTTTTCCCATGGGATGGCTGCAGTGGCAGTGCTGGAGCTCATCTGGTGGGAGGAAGTATGGGTGGTGATGCAGCATGTTTCTCTGGCAGGTTGACAGGCTGGCAAAATCCTCAGGGCTTCATGCTTGGTGAGCATGCCCAAGTGCGATGGTGACGTTGTGTGGGGACAAGTAGGGGGTTGTGTGGCGAGCAGGGTGAGGTTTTGGGCTACCTGTGCTCTTGCTTACCCCCAGCCAGCCTTAAAAGCCTGGAGGTTTATTTTTAGATATGTTTGGGCAATTTTCTGCTGCCTCTCTGCAGAGTCCTGCAGCTCTGCTTGTAGTCACAGCCCTCCCTGGCAGCAGTAACCACGGCTTTTTTCCTGGGGAACAGATGTTAGGGTTTGGCTCCTTTTAGCAAAAGTTATCCTCACAGTGGTACCCAAGCTTTCCTCTGCTGTACTGGATTCAGGGAGAACAGAGATGAAATCCCAGTGCCTCCCCTCCCCTTCCCAGTAGCTACCCATTAGCAGGCAGTGGGTTCCCACTGCTTTCTGGGGGCAGGTTGTGTGTCCACAGGAGCCCTCGCTGCAGGGGTGCTGCCATCCACACTGCAATCCTGGGCTGCACAACCTACTGCCGTGCTGCTGGTGCAGCGCTGAAGAGTGGCTGGGCCGCTCACTGGCTGCTGCAAAGGTATTTTGTGTGTTCATGGCAGATGGAAAACGCTGCTTTGGGCACATGTTAGTCTCTACACATTAATTTCATTATAGAGCAGCATATTATTGTGAAAAATAGAGCAATGGGTGAAAAAACCCCTTTGAAACAGGCTTCATATCCAAAACCCCATATTGCATTTCAGGCATCACTGACAGAGTCACATACAGACCACTCTGCCTCTGATAAATTGAAATTTCCTCTAACCAGGTAGAGATTTGTGCCTGATTTTAAAAAGGGGAGGGAAGGGGGATTTAATTGTGGGTCACTGGAAATCCATCAAATTATTCTGAAAGCATTAATGAGAGCAGGTATGAATCACTCCTTTCTCCTTTGTGCTGCTTCAGCTGAACTGCTCCAGTGTTCAGCTTCATTAATAATACGGTGGGGAAGCAGGGCTTGGCCACATTGTCTCCTCTCACAGCCAAAGGGGAGAGCGCATCTGCAGATCCTCACAGCTGCTCTTACACCACAGCTCTGGAAAGGACAGCTGGGTGTGTAAAAGAAGTAAACAAAATCTGTGCCTCTTGCTGTAGCTAATAGTGGTATGTGAGAAAAGGTGAGCGCACCATCCAAGGTGAAGTGAAGGTTCCCCAGGAGGAGGAAACAAATGCACAACAGAAAACACAACCTTGACATCTGCAGCAAGGCTCATACAGCAATATAACCATGCTTGTTTGAGGAGAGGGAAGAGCAGGGCCTCCTGATTTCTGCACTACCTCAGTCAAAGTCTCTGAGGATCCCTTAATTAACAGCTAAAAAAGCCTGAGTTTGTTCATGAAGCGGGTTACAGCAAGACGAAGGACTGCCTGGCGCCCTGCGACCTCCCAAGCCCGCTCTGTGAAGGTGCCCAGCTCCGCTGCTTGCCTGGCCTCCACCTCCCACCTGGGCATCTCCTGGGGAGGGCTGATGGATGGAGGAGGGTGATGCAGGGGGGCATAGTCCTGACTGAGAAATTATTTCCCAGTGAGCATCCAAGCACAGAGAGTGATGGTGGACAGAGGGATGCTGGGAGTGCCCTTAGGGTAGGGGGGAAAGCTCCGTGTCCAGCAGGCGTTGAGAAAGATGGGCCACAGTTTGCTCACAGGGAGAGGGAGGTACCTCCTGCTGTCACGGTCCTGGGATGTGGAGGGGAAAAAGTCCTTGGAGGAAAGGTCTACAGGACAGCTTGTGTAGTGTAAGTCAGGCCCTGGTGAATAGCAGTGGTGAACAGCAGTGGTGAACAGCTTAATCATGGGCATGGCAGATTGGAATCCTATTTTAGTTCATCTACAACTTATTTTGTCATCTCTTCTCACCAAAAGTAAAGTAGCAACTTCCCCCAATACAGAGGGAAGTTAATGTCTGCTTACTTTGAGCAATTGTCCATGGCAAGGTGGTGGGTTGGTGTTTGACATCAGCTAACAAGCTTTAGTGCAGCATGGAGTTTGTTGTATGTATCTATGGATTAAGGCTTTCCAAAAAGCTTTTACAGTACAGAAATCACTATTGCTTAGTGAGCTTTTGAAACTAGTAACTTAGGAAAGCTTATTATGTTTCTGTCACTGAAAGACATATGAAATAATCTATGCTTGGTGTGAAATAACATATAAATATATATATACACACACACATACACACACCTTTTTTTACTTGTTGGGAAGGGGAAATTCTGTGTGGGTGTGTGGGTGAACATATGGACTAGTTGCACTAAGCAGAAAACAGCTGCCCCGCACAGCCCATTAGTGCCCAGGCTAGTGAGTCTACCTGGAGCAGTTCAAGAAGTTATTGGGAGGGAACGTCTGGTCAGGCTGTCTATAAGAAAGTACCCTCCTTGCAAAAGTGTCAACAAGAAGGAATATATGAATGTTTATTGACAGCTTCAATGCAAAGCCTGCTGGCTTTGACTAAACTCACCTCTGCCAACCATGCAAGCTACAGTGGGGGACTATGCACTGCTGTGGCTGGTCTCACTCCTCCAGCTCTGCTGCGAAGGGGCAAATAGCTGGGGGATGAGTGCAGTCCTGAGCCACCATCCCCCTTCCTCCAGCAACAAGCAGCAAAATGCACACGCCTTAGAAGTAAGATTTAAACAATCAAGTATCTAAACACAGACACATGTACGTACAAGCTAAGATTTTCCTGTGTTATATATGAGGACCACAGCTCAGACATTCCTTGAAATGTCTCATGATAATGGACTCATGGGGAAATCATGTGACAGAACTAACTCTGCCTGGACTTCAAAAGTATTTCATACACTCCATATTGGGGCGGTCAGGAAAGTCTCAAGGAACAAGCAGGTGATGGCATTTTAATGATTAAAATAGACTTTGAATTTAACACTCAGTGGAGATGAATGGAGCAAGCTCTCAGCCCTGTTGCTTGCATGTTCCCCGTAGATGCAGGAGGAGCAAGCTGGCCAGGGAGTCACAGAGGCTGGCTGTGCAGACTGGAGTGAGTGGTAAAATACTGCCTCATCTTTTTCTTTCTTTTTTTACTGCCAAAGTCATTGGCAATAAGTTTTGACAGGCCATCTTAAAAACTACCGAATTAGTCAAAAGATGAAAGTTGTTTAATCCTATATTCATCTGCAATGACCAATAAGTTTCTTGGATGTCAATGGAGACCCCGTGCAAGCCTGGAGCTTGCTACAGTAGCCGCGGTAAAGGGACTGTCATCCCTCTACCACCCCTCTCCTGGGACTTACTGCCAGCATTGCTGCTCAAAGCCTTGTTTACTCTAACCCCCTTTGGCTCAAATAATGCGTGTTAGCTAGAGCACTTTTAATAAGAGAGTGCTTTTACAAACAAAAGAAAGTTAGAGTGCCTCTCTACCCATCTACTGTTGAAGATGGGTTTATTTTCTGGTGAGGGAAAGGAGTGGAGAGTGGTCCCCCACTGGGGGTGGAGGCAGAGCTTGGGGGGTGTGGATGCCTGCGGGCTGTGCCTGTGCAAATGTATGCTTCAGTGTGTGTTATCATGAAATTTGTAGTCCATTGTCTTTCAGCGAGTCCAGTGTTTATGCCTTGTACCACCAAGTCTATCTAATGGGCACAGTGCAAAGGTCTGTCATTGTGGCTGTGTTAGCAGCATATTCATTTTCCTAGCTTCCCCCCCCCCCCCCAACATGTTACCTCCAATCTTCACTCCTTTTCCTGTCAGGCACTGAGAAAGGGATTAAATATCACCTCCGTTTCCAGTAGCTAGGCTGTAACAAAATCCTTTCCCTGAAGCAGCGCTCAGCCTCTGGGAGGAGGGAAGGGGCTGGAAGAGATTGCAGAGCCAGAGGGGGCTGCAGCCTCAGTCTGCCCCTCCCCAACCCACTTCTCTCACAGCTCTGCAGAACTAACCTGTTTGTCAACTGTATTTTAACTGCAGTTCATCATATTCATCACATTTCATTAGCACTTCTCACACCTTTCCTCTTAGCAACTCCCTGCACTCTCACATTTTTGCTGCACACAGGGCTCCTTTTCTTTTAGGCCAGGACATTCAGTTGCTGTCATTTTCCCTGGTCCCATGAGGTTTCTTTCTTTGTACTTTGTACGTCATCACCTTGATACTCTCGCATGTTCTACTTCCTTGGTTAAGCACTGTAAAGGATGTCGTTCTGCTCTTTTTTCTGTCCTTAGGATGGGGCAACTCACCTCTACCATATTATGTTGTTTGGAATGGATACGTATAGCAAATGATAAAGGTAAATAGATACATAACAGACAAACTTATTTTCCTCATGGTGCTGAGTCTCCCAGAAACATCCTCCTCAGATATTCCTTCCCAGTAAACATCATTCAACAGCAAGTATTTTCAACCATGATCAGTGGGTCAGGATCAACTATTTCTTACCATAAAGGGTAACTTTGATGCTGCATTAGAAATAAACCCTTGCAGCATTTATGCAAAAGGATTTTGGCCCCATTCTCCTATCAGAGCACAAACTGGCTCACTCCAGCTATGAGGAGGTGCAAGATTCCCTCTGGTGACTCTGGATGAAATAGATATTGAGCATGTGGGATCCTTGACCTGCTTGCTGTATCCCCGGAGAAAGCACCTCTCCCACAGTACAGTCATCTGCAGGGAACATTGCCCATGACTCAACCATTCCAATGCAAAGCCCAGCATCACCGATGACACTGCCACTGAAGGTGGATTTGTGCAAAGATGTGGAGATGTGCACTGAAACAACTAATGTTTGGGTGCCTGTTCCCTTCCCCTGTCTCTGCAGAGGAAAGGGGCAGGCAACTTCTCAAACTGCAGAGATGATGCTCATCAGAGAATATAAAAGCCAGCCCAGCATAAATGGTGTGCTGTCATCACATACTCCTACCCACCCAGATGGGTGTAGCTGCATTCACATTGACACTATCCACATCTCTGTACAGGATGGAGTGGGATGGTTCACTGTGCGTGTACACAGGCTCTCTGCTGTTCACTGAGCATGGGGCTGTGGTCCGTCAGTACAAGGATGACACCTTGCATTGAAGCACCCAGCAGCCTTCCCTGCTGCCTGGAGAACTGCAACCAAGAACAGAAAAATATGGAGGTAAAAAGCTGAGCTGGTCTTGGCAGATGTCAGCATAAGAGAAAGGTAAAAGCAAAAAAAAAGGAAAATACAGCCCAAGTGCCCAGGTGTAACTGTGGGATGGCTCAAGGAGGCCCAGCAGTGTCAAAACTTGTCAAGTCTGGGTTTTAGTGCAGAAAAAGCTGGTGGTCCACTTGCAAAGAGATGAAACCTGGGCCCATATGCTCAGTGGGGGCAAGACCATCTTCCGCCTGCATTAGAGCTATTTGCATGTGCCTGGAAGAGGGACAGGGAAGAGCAGTGCCTGGGCCAGGCAGAGGTTTACCACTAACTGCAAAGATACCTGTTTAATCTAAGGTTATATGACTTGGACCATGCTCTGAAGCCCTGCTTGACCCTACCTCTCCTCACACTGTATTTGGAGAGAAAGCCACAACCAGATTGGGTTTGAGGGGCATATATTGGGAAAAGGAGAGGTGTTCATGTCTGCACCGTGCCTTACTGTGGGCCATCTGGGTGGTGGCACTGTGCCTGGCCTCTCTGGCACCACGTATGTGGTCACTGAGGCAGGTCAGTTGGGGGAAGGTGATGTGTACAGGCAGTCAGATCCAGGTGTACCCTCTGGCCTGGCAAAATGGCCTGTGAGCTGGGACCGAGCAAGTAATTTCACATGGACACCAACATAAAACATAGATGGGGCCAACTGAATAACTGCAGAGATCACTTCACAGCAGCACTGCAACCAGAAAATGGAGGCCCAGGACACTGGCTGGCCTGGAAGCAGGGCGGTAGGCTCTGACAGGAGTCTCTGCCTGTGTTGCAAGGGTAAAGGCCCTACAAGGCACTGGAGAAGTGAAAGAGAGAGAAGGGCACTGATGTGCAAGCTAGCTTCCTCTGGCTCCCGGAGACAGTCCAGGGCTTTGCCCTGTCTCATGGAGGGATCTCCCAAGCAAAGGAATTTCCTCTGCAGCCTGGGTTCCCCTGGAGCATGGGAAAACATGCTAGTAGCCAAATTATGGCTGGGTGCCTTAGTGTTAGTCCTGGACATCCTCTCAGTATTTAATTAGAGACAGTAATGAAAATAGTATGCTGTTCTCCACTGCTGAAATGAGCAGGGAACTGCCGAGCTGGGAGAGATCATGCCACCAGGTCTCCAGGACACTCATGACTCACTCTGCAGCAAAACACCTGACACAGAGCAAGACACTCCTTGGGAAATCCCATCTGTGTCTGAAAGGATTCCTTCTCATGCACTGGAGAAAAAAGAAAAAGGGGAAAGGAAAAAAAAAGACCGTCATAAGACATATTTTCCTTTAGGGATGTAGAAAAGCAATGACTGCAAGGCAGCTCTCCCTGCAGCCTGTGCCAGCTAACGCCTTAATAAGCAAGTTTGCTGACCTAGATCAGAGTCCATGTATTAGGATGCAAATTGTGCAGCACAGACCATTGAACAAGTTCTTTGAGGGCGTGTGTGTGCAGCGAGCTATAGCTATGCCAATGCAGGTGCTCAATGTGACATCTGCCTTCCTGTGACACATAAAATCCAACAAGCAAACACACTACCTGAACCAGGGAAGTACAAGAGCACAGACACACTGCCTGTGAGTCACCCGCTATTCCTGCCTACGATGAGTCCCCTGATACACTGGTGACATGCTAATGCCAAACCATGTGAAAGAACTACTGATACCTCCCACCCTCTTTTTTTGCCTATATCTTCTGGGCAGGTATGTGTAGCTTGACAAAGAAAGGGGGGCATGAAGGGAGGTTTTTGAAATAATTACTTTTTTTTATAGGGAGGAAAAAAAAGGTACTGTTTGGTTTTCTGCTTTCTTGCTGTGACACCTGACAATACAAATACCTGTGAATAGAAGCAGCAGTGGCAGGGCACAGGAAGCATGGATAGCTTCATTAGCCTGCACGGGGTCACGTTGGGCTCTTAGGTGTGTGTGCATGCAATACCCACTAAAGCAGTGGGAGCTGTGCCTGCCTGTCCAAGGCGGAATTACAACACCCTCTTGCCCCATTTTTCTCCAGAGTATCAGTCTGACTGGAGCAGAGCTTAACCCTGGGTCACTCATGTCTGGGCCACTTGGTGCTGGTTAAACCCAGCTCTCTCATGCTGTGGGGGAAAAGCTTATTCCCAAGGTGCTAGCCTTCTGGACTAACACCCGTTGCCCAACTTTGCAAACCTTTTCCCACAAAAGCCTCAGACCCAAGATTTTCATTCACCCACACAGAGGACATCCTGGTATGAAAACAAATATTGTGCCAAGGACTGCTTTATTTACAACTTACTCTTATAGCACTTCAAAGTTTTTTGGGGGGGCGGGGGGGGGTGGGGAGGGAAGAGGCAAAGGCACAAGGATAACACATAGCCATAAGTCCCTGCTCTTCTGCATGGATAGATGCTGTGAACAAGCATAAGCAAGTAGATCTTTTGGCTTGACATGTTCATTTTCCTCAATACTGTGGTGGTGCATTCCCCCCCCCCCGCCCCATTCCTCTTTCTCATCAACTGCTTTACAAACTCAGGAATTCCAGGCCACGGCCTTTGTGTAACGAGTTGGTCAGTTAAGCGCCCCTTAATTGTACCAGAAACTCCTACATGGCTGAAGCAGAGAGCGGCCCTGTCCTTATCAAAATCGCCATATTATGGCTAACGAGGGGAGCGAGAACAAACAGCTGCCCCTGACAGCCTTGAAACAGAGTGGTATCATCGTTACTGGAATTCCAGCAACTACCGACCCAAATTGTGGCTCAGATGGAAACTTAGTGGTGATTAAAGTCAATCATAGAATCATAGAATCATAGAATTGTTTAGGTTGGAAAAGACCTTTAAGATCATCCAGTCCAACCATTAACCTACACTACCAAGCCCACCTAAACCAATCAAGGGTAGACTAGACTAAACCATATCCCGAAGTGCCACATCTACCTGTTTTTTGAACACTTCCACGGATGGTGACTCCACCACCTCTCTGGGAAGCCTGTTCCAATGCTTGACCACCCTTTCCGTAAAGAAATTTTTCCTAATTTCCAGCCTAAACCTCCCCTGGCGCAGCTTGAGCCCATTTCCTCTCGTCCTATCGCTAGCTACTTGGGAGAAGAGACCAACAGCCACCTCACTACAACCTCCTTTCAGGTAGTTGTAGAGAGCGATAAGGTCTCCCCTCAGCCTCCTCTTCTCCAGGCTAAACAACCCCAGTTCCCTCAGCCGCTCCTCATAAGACTTGTTCTCCAGACCCTTCACCAGCCTTGTTGCCCGTCTCTGAACATGCTCCAGCACCTCAATGTCTTTCTTGTATTGAGGGGCCCAAAACTGGACACAGTATTCGAGGTGCGGCCAATCATCTCACAAATCCTATGAACAGCAGTCCTAAGTGAGGCCCTTTGAGCTCTCCTGGACTGCCGCGGGCTGCACCAGCATCTCCCTCTGATCGAAACGCCTCTCAGAGCCAGCAAACTCTGAAAGTTTGCTACAACCAGAAATCCATTGCTGAAGACCAACAGTGGAGCCTGGGCTAAAACCCTTCACTCCTCGAGGCTCAACCCTTGCCTGTTGAGAAATGCCAAGACATTAGACGTATTTCACTGAACTCGAGGGGAATTTTTAACAGGTATACCATTTTTATATGTATTCATGTTTGTGTGTATGCATGTGTGAATCAGTTTAAGTAGTCTGTAGATGTACAATTTAATTTCAAACCGAGTCTTATACTGCTGCCTTATCCTTATTCCTATTAAACCGTTGACCAAGTCTGAGACTAAGATTGGACCTAGCTGCACCTCGACTCCTCTCTGAGGAGTTTAGAAAGCAAGGGGGTCCATTCTGAACCTCGTGACTCAACGGGAGGGTCCTCCTTATGCCCTACATATGCGATCCCTTTGTGAATCCTTCCAACTCAGTGTAATTTAATTTTCCTTGATGCGCTTCCATGTAGTAATAGAGTGAACCTTGCCATCTTTGCATCTGTACCTAAGTCACTGTTTTGATCAATTCTGTCTAATCACTTTGTTAATCATTGATGATTGAGTGCTATTAAAAATATCACAATCAAATTCTGTGATTTGCTACAAGTAAATTCTAACTGCTACTAAATCAAACTGTGTAAAGTCATTCATTCATAATAAATTGACATAATCAGCAGGATTCACAAACCTGCATTCATGACAAATACTCTGCAAAAGCTTGAGCTCCCTGGCTTGGCCTGCACCCTGTCACCTACACAACACATTTAGGATGTCAGGAACAGAATGCGGAGCTGAAGCTGACATCTTTACCATGTTCCTGAGGAGGCCAATGTTAGGGCTGAATCCATGCCATGGCCTGGCAGGACCGCGGTAAACCACCATGTGCACAGTGGCTTCATTTCTGATTGATATCAAAGATGGGTGTGATTCTTCCCCAAAATCAATACAAACTGCTACACTATTAAAACCACCACTTAAATGGGATGTAAGTGAAGCACTGGTCTTCCTGGATCCCCCACGCAGGTGCCTTGTAACTAGAATCTGTCCTGGTTTTGGCTGGGATAGAGTTAATTTTCTTCCTAGTAGCTGGCATAGTGCTGTGTTTTGGATTTAGTAGGAGAAGAATGCTGATAACATGCTGATGGTTTAGTTGTTGCTAAGTACTGCTTATGCTAGTCAAGGACTTTTCAGCTTCCCATGCTCTGCCAGGTGCACAAGAAGTTGGGAGGGGGCACAGCTGAGACAGCTGACCCAAACCTGCCAAAGGGCTATTCCATACCATATGGCGTCATGCTCAGTATATAAACTAGGGAAAAGCTGGCCAGGGGGCTGCTGCTCGGGGACTGTCTGGGTATCAGTTGGTGGGTGGTGAGCAATTGTATTGTGTATCACTTGCTTTGTATATTCTTTAATCATCATCATTATTATGATGATGATTATTATTACCACTTTATTTTGTTTCACTTATTAAACTTTTCTTATCTCACCCCACAAATTTTCTGGGTTTTTTTTTTCCACTTTTACTCTTACGATTCTCTCCCCCATCCCACTGGGGAGGCAGGGAGTGAGCGAGCAGCTGCGTGGTGCTCAGTTGCCAGCTGGGGTTAAACCATGACAGTGCTTTTTGGTGCCCAATGTGGGGCTCGAAGGGTTTGAGATAATAACAGATTAACCAGAGTGTATTAAGGAATTTATATCTTCTAATAGTTGCTGGTAATAATATTGATTCATCTGTTCTCGATCTTAGTTCATCTGATCTGCACCATATTCCTTTTTTTTTTTTTTTGCTGTACATGTTAAAGATTGGTGCTGGTTTTTGCAGTTTGCTGTTCTCTGCAGTGATTAGTGATGATTTGCCTGGGAGATTTGTTATTAAAACACTGACCTTGAGCATTATTTGGTATCTGGGGTTTGTACTGAAGCCACTACTGTACTTTGGGTACCACCTCATAGAGAATTAGCAATTATACCTCTTCCTCTGAAAGGATTTTTATGGAGGAAATACAGAATGGCACCTTCGGTACCTTCTTCTATGGTGTTTCCTCCTTCATTACAATAGCTTTTCAGTATCTTGAACATCCCTGGGCAGTTAAGATACATCTATTGGTATTTCTTGGGAATATTGTTTTGGTTTTGACAAAGGTTAATAAGCAATTTAAGAATATCATCCAGAGATCTGCCCCAAGGCTGGAGAGTTATGAATGGCAGGGTGTATGGGATAGCATAGGCAAATGCCTAGGACGGTGGGCACCTCCAGTGTTTTGGAATTTCACCACTGAACAAGTGCAGAATCCTGAAGAATTAGTAAAGTATTTGGAAAATGTATGTTGTCACCCTGGCAACTCCAGAGAGACACAAATCATTGCAACATGCTGGGGGCTGGCCCATGCCTATCGAGCCGTGGTCAACACTATTCAGTACCCTCAAGGGGTAGAGAAGGTCTCTGGATCTGACAACAAAACGACAGGCACTGTGGCTACTCCAACCCTGGCCACAGGCACTGCAGCTGAACCACAGAAGCAGCCCGTTCCAGTATCAGTCACCCCTATACACAAGAAGACATCTTGGAAGTAAAAGTTAGCTCGTTTAGTGAGGGATGATGAAAAAGCAGGGCCATCACAAGACGAGGAAGAGGAAGAACTCACAAATGAGATGGTAACCACCAGATATATATATATATACCTGAGTGAGCTGCGAGATATGTGAAAAGATTTCAGTCGTCATCCAGGCGAGCACATCATCACCTGGCTGCTCCGATGCTGGGATAACGGGGCCAGTAGCCTGGATTTAGAGGGTAAGGAAGCCAAGCAGCTGGGATCCCTTTCTAGGGAAGGGGGCATTGACAAAGCAATTGGAAAAGGGGCACGAACCCTCAGCCTCTGGAGGCGACTTCTGTCAAGCGTGAAGGAAAGGTATCCCTTCAAGGAGGATGTTATATATCGCCCAGGCAAATAGACCACCACAGAGAGGGGTATCCAGTGCCTGAGGTAATTAGGCATGCTGGAGGTGATTTATAGTGACCTGAACGATGAGCAGTTACCCAAAGATCCAGATGAAGTCAGGTGCACACGACCCATGTGGCGGAAGGTGGTACGGAGCGCACCAGCATCGTATGCGAACTCGTTGGCAATACTGGCCTGGAAAGATGAAGAGGCACCAACGGTGGATGAAGTGGCTGGCCGACTCCGGGAATATGAAGAAAGTATCTCTTCCTCTCTACGGGCCTGTGTCTCGGCTGTGGAATAACTGTCTGAAAAAATGTGCCAAGAGTTCCAGCATCTTAGAGAGGATCTGTCCTACTCCCCACTGGTACGGAACAGTGTCTCAGCCATTAGGAGTCAGTGTCCTTATGCTCAAGAGAGAGGATACAGAGGATACACAGCACGGGGCACCTTGTGGTTTTACCTGCGTGACCACAGAGAGGACATGAGGAAGTGGGATGGAAAACCCACCTCGACCCTAGAGGCACGGGTGCGTGAGTTGCAAGGAAAAACTATTACAAAAGGCGGTTCTCCCAGGAAAATTGCAGCTCCGGTTTCCAGTGAGCAGTTCCCCAGACAGAGTAAGAGGGCTAATTTTACTTCCGATCTTAATCAAGGGAATTTTGATTCACATTTACAAGGAGTGAACAACGAAAACTATGACCAGTGTTAGGGGGGCCCTGCCTCCAGCCATGTGGAGGAAAGGGACAATCGGGTTTACTGGACTGTGTGGATTCGATGGCCTGGAACGTCAGACCCCCAGGAGTAGAAGGCTCTAGTGGACACCGGTGCACAGTGTACCCTAATGCCATAAAGCAATAGAGGGGCAGAACCCATTTGTATTTCTGGAGTGACAGGGGGATCCCAACAGCTCACTGTACTGGAGGCCGAAGTGAGCCTAACTTGGAATGAGTGGCAGAAGCACCCCATTGTGACTGGCCCAAACGCTCCGTGCATCCTTGGCATAGGCTACCTCAGGAGAGGGTATTTCAAGGACCCAAAAGGGTACCGGTGGGCTTTTGGTATAGCTGCCTTGGAGACGGAGAATATTAAACAGCTGTCCACCTTGCCTGGTCTCTCAGAGGACCCTTCTGTTGTGGGGTTGCTGAGGGTCAAAGAACAACAGGTGCCGATCGCTACCACAACAGTGCATCGGCAGCAATATCACCAACTGAGGTTCCTTGATTCCCATCCATAACCTGATTCATCGACTGGAGAGCCAGGGAGTGATCAGCAAGACTCGCTCACCCTTTAACAGTCCCATATGGCCAGTGCGAAAGTCTAATGGGGAGTGGAGACTAACAGTGGACTATCGTGGCCTAAATGATGTTACACCGCCACTGAGTGCTGCCGTGCCAGACATGCTAGAACTTCAATATGAACTGGAGTCAAAGGCAGCCAAGTGGTATGCCACAATCGATATTGCTAATGCATTTTTCTCCATCCCTTTGGCAGCAGAGTGCAGGCCCCAGTTTGCTTTTACCTGGAGGGGTGTTCAGTACACCTGGAATTGAGTGCCCCAGGGGTGGAAGCACAGCCCCACCATTTGCCATGGACTGATCCAGACAGCACTGGAACAGGGTGAAGCTCCAGAACATCTGCAGTATATTGATGACATCATTGTGTGGGGCAATACAGCAGAAGAAGTGTTTGAGAAGGGAAAGAAAATAGTCCAAATCCTTCTGAAGGCCGGTTTTGCTATCAAACAAAGTAATGTCAATGGACCTGCACAGGAGATCCAATTTTTAGGAATAAAATGGCAAGATGGACGTCATCAGATCCCAATGGATGTGATCAACAAAATAACAGCTATGTCTCTACCAACCAGCAAAAAGGAAACACAAGCGTTAGGCGTTGTGGGTTTTTGGAGAATGCATATTACAAATTACAGCCAGATCGTAAGCCCTGTCTACCAAGTGACCTGGAAGAAGAATGGTTTCAAATGGGGCCCTGAGCAACAACAAGCCTTTGAACAAATTAAACGGGTATAGTTCATGCAGTAGCCCTTGGGCCAGTCTGGGCAGGGCAGGATATTAAAAATGTGCTCTACACTGCAGCCGGGGGGAATGGCCCTACCTGGAGCCTCTGGCAGAAAGCACCAGGGGAGACTCGAGGTCGACCCCTAGGGTTTTGGAGTCCAGGATACAGAGGATCCGAAGCCCGCTCTACTCCAACTGAGAAAGAGATATTGGCAGCATATGAAGGGGTTCGAGCTGCTTCGGAATACTGAAGCACAGCTCCTGCTGGCACCCCGACTGCCGGTGCTGGGCAGGATGTTCAAAGGGAGGGTCCCCTCTACATGTCATGCAACTGATGCTGGTGTTGGAAGTGGATCGCACTAATCAAATAGGAAACTTCAGTCGCCCAGGAATCTTGGAAGTGATCATGGACTGGCCAGAAGGAAACAACTTTAAATATCACCATAGGAGGAGGTGACACGTGCTGAGGAGTCCCCACTGTATAATAAATTGCCAGAAAATGAAAAGCAATATGCCCTGTTCACTGATGGGTCCTGTCGTCTTGTGGGAAAGCATCGGAGGTGGAAAGCTGCTGTATGGAGTCCTATACGACAAGTGGCAGAAACTGCTGAAGGAGAAGGGGAGTCGAGTCAGTTTGCAGAGGTGAAAGCCATCCAGCTGGCTTTAGATATTGCTGAACGAGAAAAGTGGCCAGTCCTTTATCTCTCTACTGATTCATGGATGGTGGCAAATGCCCTGTGGGGGTGGTTGCAGCAATGGAAGCAGAGCAACTGGCAGCACAGAGGCAAACCCATCTGGGCTGCCGTATTGTGGCAAGATATTGCTGCCCGGGTAGAGAACCTGGTTGTAAAAGTTCGTCACGTAGATGCTCACGTACCCAAGAGTCAGGCCACTGAAGAACATCAAAACGACCAGCAGGTGGATCAGGCTGCTAAGATTGAAGTGGCTCAGGTGGATCTGGACTGGCAACATAAGGGTGAATTATTTATAGCTTGGTGGGCCCATGACACCTCAGGCCATCAAGGAAGAGATGCAACATCTAGATGGGCTTGTGATCGAGGGGTGGACTTAACTATGGACAGTATTGCACAGGTTATCCATGAACGTGAAACTTGTGCTGCAATCAAACAAGTCAAGCGGTTCAAGCCCCTCGAATATAGTGAATGATGGCTGAAATATAAATATGGGGAGGCCTGGCACATTGATTATATCACACTCCCACAGGCCCGCCAAGGCAAGCGCTATGTGCTCACCATGTTGGAAGCAGCCACTGGATGGTTGGAAACATATCCCGTGCCCCATGCCACCGCCCGGAACACCATCCTGGGCCTTGAAAAGCAAG
This sequence comes from Pelecanus crispus, assembly GCF_030463565.1. Classification (NCBI taxonomy): domain Eukaryota; kingdom Metazoa; phylum Chordata; class Aves; order Pelecaniformes; family Pelecanidae; genus Pelecanus; species Pelecanus crispus. The sequence goes on from NC_134675.1 coordinate 4,488,102, forward strand.
TCCTGTGGTGACATGGCACCCCAGAAAGAATTGAGTCAGACAACGGGACACATTTCCGAAACACCCTCATAGACACCTGGGCCAAAGAGCACGGCATTGAGTGGGTGTATCACATCCCTTATCATGCACCAGCCTCCAGGAAAATCGAGCGATACAATGGGCTGTTAAAGACTACCCTGAGAGCAATGGGTGGTGGGACATTCAGACATTGGGATACGCATTTATCAAAAGGCACCTGGTTAGTCAACTCCAGGGGATCTGCCAATCGAGCTTGCCCTGCCCAATCAAAACTTCTATGTACTGTAGAAGGAGATAAAGTCCCTGTAGTGCACATAAAAAATATACTGGGGAAGACAGTCTGGGTTACTTCCCCCTCTGGCAAAGGCAAACCCATTCGTGGGATTGCTTTTGCTCAAGGACCTGGGTGCACTTGGTGGGTGATGCGAAAGGATGGGGAAGTCCGATGTGTTCCTCAAGGGGATTTGATTTTGGGTGAAAATAGCCAATGAACTGAATGGTATGATGTTAATTGCTGTATAATACTGTATGTCATCTCTTCTATGGTTGCTGTATGCCACATCAATGGTATTACAGTTAGAATTGCCAGTTTAATGAAAATGAACTTTGATGAAACCGTGTTGGAATGAGAACTGGCTTCAGCATGCAACAATCCAACACCGCACACCATCTCTCCTGCCCTGAAAGACTGTGTTGACAGATGGAACCCAAAGTCATGGACTAAATGAACTCAGTGGACGTTTTAGAGGGATGGCCCATAGACAAAGGGAATGATATCTGTGTGTATATATCAAGACAGGGATAGTGGTGGTGATTAATTAGAACGCATTGGAAAGGGGAGGGCCTGTGCATGATGTAGATGGTATAGAATAAGGGTGTTATAGACCACCCAACCAGGATGAAGAGGCAGACAAAATATTCTATTAGCAGCTGGGAGAAGTCTCACGATCAGTAGCCCTTGTTCTCGTGGGGGACTTCAACTTACCAGATGTCTGCTGTAAATACAGTACAGCGGAAACAGTCTAGGAGGTTCCTGGAGTGTGTGGAAGATAACTTCCTGACACAGATGGTGAGTAAGCCAACTAGGGAAGGTGCCCCACTGCACCTGTTGTTTGCAAACAGAGAAGGACTTGTGGGTGATGTGATGGCTGGAGGCCATCTTGGGCACAGTGATCATGAAATGATAGAGTTTTTGATTCTCAAAGAAGTAAGGAATGTGGTTAGCAGAGCTGCTACCTTGGGAGCAAGGGAAAGCTTCAGGCCACCCGGAAAAGGTATCAGTTAATACTAATAGATACCTATACCCCCCTTTTCTAGGGAGCTCCGAAAAATCTATTTGCCAATTTTGACCTGGAACATTCCCTTTATCAATACTTCCAAATTTTACATGATTCTCTACCTTTGGATTATTCTTTAAGCATATTTCACATTTATCAACCATAGTTTTTACAGTTTGAAACAGATTTCTGGCTACTATTTGCTTGGTGAGGGAATTATACAAAGCTTCAGTTCCCCAATAAGATTTGTCATGTTTTGTTTTTACCAATTTCCATAATATTCTAAAGGGAACTATTATTCTGTTATCTTTCAACATTGCCCACCCTGATGGGCAAATTTCAGCCTTTAAATTGGTAATTAACTTCTGATCCTTTTCATCATATTCAACTACCTCAGGTAGTTGCAAAGACTTTTCAGGAATTAGACTTAATATCTCACCTTGTTCCACAGCTTGCCTTGCCTTATGATCAGCCAATTTATTTCCCACTTTCCTGTCAGTGTTACCTCTCTGATGTAGTGCATAATTGCTACAGCTGACGGAAGTTGTACAGCATCTAAAAGTCACAAAATTATATCAGCGTGTTTTATGACTTTTCCTTGAGCGGTTAAAAGTCCTCGCTCCTTCCAAATTGCCCCATGGGCATGAACTACACCAAAGGCATATTTTGAATCTGTCCAGATATTCACTCGCAATCCTTCAGCAAGCTCTAATGCTCTTACTAGAGCAACTATTTCAGCTCGTTGTGCAGATGTGCCTTTAGGGAGTGACTTCGCTTCCACCACTTGGTCTGTGGTGGTCACAGCATATTCTGCCATTCGAACTCCATTCTTTACAAAACTGCTCCCATCGGTATACCAGGTGTGGTCAGCTTCTTCTAGCGGCTCTTCCTTCAAGTCAGGCCTACTTGCATACACAGTCTCAATGGTTTTTATGCAATCATGCACGACAGCCTCCATTTCCTGTTTATCGGTTAAAAAGGAAGCAGGGTTGATAATAGTAGATGTGACAATTTTTACATCATCCTGTTCCATCAGAACTGCTTGATATTTCAAGAATCTTGATGGCGAGAGCCAGTGTCCCCCTTTTTGTTCTAAAGCGGAGGTTACAGTGTGGGAAGTGTGCACAATCATCTTCTGCCCCAACGTGAATTTTCGGGCTTCCTGGATGATCAAGACAACGGCAGCCACTGCCCGAAGGCATCCTGGCCATCCTTTGCTTACTTCATCCAATTGTTTGGAGAAGTACACTACAGCTCGTTTATAAGGACCCACTCTCTGGGCCAAAATTCCCAAAGCCACTCCTTGCCTTTCATACGAGATCTGGCTATTTTTCAGCAGTTCATATAGAGGTTTAACCAAAAGTCCATAGTTATATATCCATAATCTGCACCAACCTGTCATTCCCAGAAATGTTCGAAGTTCTTTTACCGTAGTCAGTTCTGGAGTCCTGCAAATGGCTTCTTTTCGGTCATTCCCGAGTTGTCTCTGTCCCTTAGAAATCACGAATCCCAGGTATATTACTTCCTTCTTCAGGATCTGGGCTTTCTGTAATGAGACTCGATAACTCCTTAGTCCAAGAAAATTTAACAAACTCACAGTCTATTCTTTACATTCTTCATCTTTTTTGGTGGCTATCAAAATATCATCCACATACTGTAAAAGGATACCATTTCCTGGAGGTCTTTCCCAGGCCTCTAATTCTTTAGCTAATTGCTTTCCAAAGATCGTGGGGCTATTTTTAAATCCTTGAGGTAACACTGTCCAGGTTAGTTGGGTTTTTCGTCGTCAGGGTTTTCCCATTCAAAGGCAAATAAATTGCGGCTTTCAGGGGCCAAGGTGAGGCAAAAGAATGCATCTTTCAGATCTAGTACTGTGAACCATTCATAGGTTTCTTTTAAACTAGTTAATAAAGTGTATGGGTTTGCCACTACTGGGTGTAAATCTTCAACTATCTTATTTATTGCCCGCAGGTCTTGTATCAATTAATATGTTTTGCCATCAGGCTTTTTGATAGGCAAAATAGGAGTGTTATACTCTGAAGAGCATTCAATCAATAATCTGAATCTTATAAATTCTTCTATAATGCTTTTCACTCCTTGCCTGTCTTCTAATTTCAAGGGATATTGCTTTACCTTAATAGGTCGTGCTCCCTCTTTGAATTTAACAACAATCAATTCTGCATTTTTAGCTTTTCTTGGTATTCCCAAGGCCCATACTCCTGGGTATACCTGGTCTTTTATTTCTTGTATAATTTCTTCTTTAACTCGGGGTTCAGTGAGAGCCAGACTTAGAATTTCAGTGTGTTTTTCTTCTGGTATTTTAAAAACAATTTCTCCGTTGTTAAATTTTGTTTCAGCTAATAAGTCTCTTCCCAAAAGTGGTCTAGGAGCTTCAGGCAGGTAGAGAAATTTGTGAATCTCTACACTCTTCCCAATTCTGAATTTTAAGGGTTTCAAAAAGAAAGCCTTCTCGACCTGTCCGGTTGCTCCCACAATATTAACATTTTGCCTACTTACGGGCAATAAATTTTGATTTAATACTGAAAATGTGGCACCTGTATCTACTAGAAATTTTACAGGTTTTTCCTCTTTCCCTAGCTGTACTCTTACTAAGGGCTCTGCTAGGGAAGATTCCCCTGGTCCCCATCAATTTTCTTCCATGTTGGCAACTTTCACCAATTTGCCCAATCTCGGGCAATCCTTTTTCCAATGCCCCATTTGTTTACAATAAGCACACTGGTTTCTCAAGAGGGGCTGATTTCCTCTGGGTGAGGCACTTACTCCACTTCTCATGGCTCCTCTCCCTTCATTAGTGTTGTTTCCGGAGGAGTTCCGAGAGGGTATCTGACCCCCTGTGGTGTGCAAGGCAGCCACTGTAGCATCAGTAATTGTTTTGCCCATTATTCTCTTTCTGACTATCTTTGTTCCAATTCACTTGCCAAGCAGTCTCCAGCAATTTTTCTAAATCTCTCGCATCTGTTCCTTGCACCTTCTGTAACTTTCTCCTGATATCATAAGCAATCCATTCCCTGTACCAAAACCAGTGTCTGTACTTCACTAAACACCACATCCAACATTGCATCCACACCCTCCCAATCAGGGTCCTGAGTTTTCACAATCACTTCAAATCCCTTAGCAACCTTTTCGGGATCATCCCGATAATTAATTCACCAGCAGTCCAAGTCTGCTAAAGTAAAAGGCACTTTAATTCTAACAAGTCCTCCCACTGCCTGCCTTAGTGGAGCCTGTATAATAGGTCCCACTTTACTCCGAGTTCTGGCAGTGATGGGAGAAAATCCGATATTAGTTTCTTCCCTGACTCGTGCCTCCGATTCTTCACCCCCGACAGCACCAGCATCTCCCTCCCAATCACCTCTCTCTGGCGGAGGCAAATAATCCTCCAGCCTTTCATTCTGCGAGCCAACTTTTAAACATCTCTGTCCAATGCTACATGCTGAGCAACACCTCTTTAATTCTCTCTCCTGATTATTTTTCTCTCCTTCTATCACCAGAACCATAGGGTCCTGGGGTGCTAGATTAATTCCACATTCTTTCTGCCATTCAGGGTGATTTCGCAAAGTGAAAAACATATCTGCATAAACCACTTCATCCCATTTTCTCTCTCTTCGTAGAAATAACATAAGTTGCAACAAAGTATTATACTTTAAAGTTCCATTAAAAGGCCATTTTTCGCCATTATCTAGCTTATATAAAGGCCACCACTGATTACAATATTTTATCAAGGTTTTATGATCCACATTCCCTCCAGATGGCCCCCCAATGTCTTTCCAGTGAGCTAAAATGCAGCCCAAAGGGCTCCTTTTCAGAACTCCGCCTTGTTGGTTCCCCATTCTAAAATTTATACAACACAAGGACAAGGACAGAGACTGGGACACAAACACCACACACAACTAACAATCACTATCACAGATACAATAACAAATGTCGACATAGGATGATCAGAGATTTTCAAATATGTGTACACCAAACATATAACTATATGACACACGCATATGTAAACCAAAATCAAATACAAATGCACAAACGACCATACTAATCAAATGATCAATACAGCCATGCAACGTAGTAACCAGGTGATTAATACAAATCGTACATGCAATTGTATGCCACCCTGCGGGGTTCTCACAAACCGTGACTTACGAGTAGCTTCAAATGACTGGTCAAAACAGAAAAACAGAAAAAAAGAATGCCTTATTCTTACCAGAGGTCCTTGTCTGCCCACGCACGGATCCGCCGAATTGGAGAGTCCCTCCAGAGAAGTCTCCGGGGCCGGCCAAGAGAGTCTCCGACTCAGGGGTCCTGCAGCTGGACAGAGATGGTCCCACCTGGGGTGCCAAAACTGATACAAAAATTTGCAGATACTATTCTTCAAAGTCTGAACCTCTCCGTAGGAGGAAACGGAGTATTCAGAAAGTTCCCAAAATAAAACTCAATAGCAACAAAGTTACTATTAAGCAGGCATTCTTTATTGCAGCGCTGGGCAGCACTGGGGATCGTTCCACCATGAGTGCTCCAACGATTTGGCAAACTTCTAAAGATTATATAGGATTTCCGAGAATTCATCTACATAAACATGAGACTCATTAACATATGCAAATGTCAAATCCACATGCATAGTCGTCCTTTTTGGTGGTCTTCGGGGGTCCTCTGGTGGTCTCCGATAGTCTTCTTCACTTGTCCGCTAGTTGAACTTTGGGCCTCTTTTGTCCATATATGGTCATTGAATTAGCTCATCAGTCCTTTGGCCTTGGAATGCTACGAAACCAGTTCCTTGAGTGCTTATCTCAGCACGGGGGTCCTGAGTCTATGTTATCAGTGTTTTACACAGGAAGCCTAACGAGCTTGCTCAAGGTCTGTTTTTAATCATGCTGGACAAGGAGTCACATTCTTCGAAATATCTGTCTCAGCACATAACTAAAACTATCTGAGTCAGGTATTGTCAGAGGTTTAGCCCTTTCAATGACCTTTGGAAGAAGGGGCAGGCAACTCAGGAGGACTACAAGGATGTTGCGAGGTTAAGCAGGGAGAAAATTAGAAGGGCCAAAGCCCAACTAGAACTTCATCTGGCTACTGCCATAAAAGACAATAAAAAATGTTTCTATAAATACATTAGCAACAAGAGGAGGGCTAAGGAGACTCTCCATCCTTTACTGGATGTGGGGGGAACATAGTAACAAAGGATGAGGAAAAGGCTGAGGTACTTAATGCCTTCTTTGCCTCAGTCTTTAATAGTAAGACCAATTGTTCTCAGGGTACCCAGGCCCCTGAGCAGGAAGACAGAGATGGAGAGCAGAATAAAGCCCCCATAATCCAAGGGGAAATGGTTAGCCACCTGTTACACCACTGTCCTGGTTTAGCCCCAGCCAGCAACTAAGCACCACTCAGCCTCTCACCTGCTGGTTGTTTTGAAGAAGGAAGAAAATTAACTCTATCCCAGCCAAAACCAGGACAACCACTTAGGCACACACAAGTCTATGGGGCTGGATGGGAAGGCACCCAAGGCTACTGAGGGAGCTGGTGGAAGTGCTCGCCAAGCCACTCTCCATCATTTATCAGCAGTCCTGGCTAACTGGGGTGGTCCCAGTTGACTGGAGGTTAGCAAATGTGATGCCCATCAACAAGAAGGGCTGGAGGGAGGATCTGGGGAAGTACAGGCCTGTCAGCCTGAACTCGGTGCCAGGGAAAGTTATGGAGCAGCTCATCTTGAGTGCCATCACAAGGCACATACAGGACAACCAGGTGATCAGGCCCAGCCAGCATGGGTTTATGAATGGCAGGTCCTGCTTGGTGTCCTGGTTTCGGCTGGGATAGAGTTAATTTTCTTCCTAGTAGCAGGCATAGTGCTATGGTTTGGATTTAGTAGGAGAAGAATGTTGATAACATGCTGATGTTTTTAGTTGTTGCTAAGTACTGCTTATGCTAGTCAAGGACTTTTCAGCTTCCCATGCTCTGCCAGGTGCACAAGAAGCTGGGAGGGGGCACAGCCAGAATAGTTGATCCAAACTGACCAAAGGGCTATTCCTTACCACATGACGTCATGCTCAGTATAGAAACTGGGGGGGGGGTGGCCGGGGAGCAGCGATCGCTGCTTGGGAACTGTCTGGGTATCGGTCGGCGGGTGTTGAGCAATTGCATTGTGCATCACTTGCTTTGTATATTGTTACTGTTATTATCATTATTGTATTGTTATTATTATCATTACTATTTTACTTTATTTCAATTATTAAGCTGTTCTTATCTCAACCCAGGAGTGTTTCTCACTCTTACTCCTCCAATTCTCTCCCCCATCCCACTGGGGCGGGGGAGTGAGCGAGCGGCTGCGTGGTGCTTAGTTGCTGGCTGGGGCTAAACCATGACGCTTGGCTAACCTGATCACCTTCTATGACAAGGTGACCTGCTAAGTGGATGAGGGAAAGGCTGTGGATGTCATCTACCTGGACTTTAGTAAAATCTTTGATACCATTTCCCACAGCATTCTCCTGGAGAAACTGGCTGCTCATGGCTTGGACGGGCGTACTTTCGCTGCGTAAAAAACTGGCTGGATGGCCGGGCCCAAAGAGTTGTGGTGAATGGAGTTAAATACAGTTGGCAGATGGTCACGAGCAGTGTTCCCCAGGGTTCAGTTTTGTTTAATATTTTTATCAAATATCTGGATGAGGGGATGTCGTGCTTTAACCATAGCCAGCAACTAAGCACCACGCAGCTGCTCGCTCACTCCCCATGCCCCCGTGGGATGGGGGAGAGAATCGGAGGAGTAAGAGTGAGAAACGCTCCTGGGTTGTGATAAGAATAGTTTAATAATTGAAGTAAAATAGTAATGATAATAATAACAATATCAAAATAACAGTAATAATAATATACAAAGCAAGTGATGCACAATGCATTTGCTCACCACCCGCCGACCGATACCCAGACAGTTCCCGAGCAGCAATCGCTGCCCCCTGGCCAACTCCTCCTAGTATATATACTGAGCATGACATCATATGGTATGGAATAGCCCTTTGGTCAGTTTGGATCAACTATTCTGGCTGTGGCCCCTCCCAGTTTCTTGTGCACCTGGCAGAGCATGGGAAGCTGAAAAGTCCTTGACTAGCATAAGCAGTACTTAGCAACAACTAAACCATGAGTGTGTTATCAACATTCTTCTCCTACTAAATCCAAAACACAGCACTGTGCCTGCTACTAGGAAGAAAATTAACTCTATCCCAGCTGAAACCAGTATAGGGGCTCAAGTGCACCCTCAGTAAGTTTGCAGACACCACCAATTTGGGTGGGAGTGTTGATCTTCTTGAGGGTAGGCAGGCTCTACAGAGGGATCTGGACAGGACTGGATCGATGGGCCGAGGCCAACTGTATGAGATTCAACAAGGCCAAGTGCCGGGTCCTGCACTTGGGTCACAACAACCCCATGCAACGCTACAGGCTTGGGGAAGAGTGGCTGGAAAGCTGCCTGGCAGAAAAGGACCTGGGGGTGTTGGCTGACAGCCGGCTGAACATGAGCCAGCAGTGTGCCCAGGTGGCCAAGGCGGCCAACAGCATCCTGGCTTGTATCAGGAACAGTGTGGCCAGCAGGAGCAAGGAGGTGATTGTCCCCCTGTACTCGGCGCTGGTGGGGCTGCACCTGGAATACTGTGTCCAGTTTTGGGCCCCTCAATACAAGAAAGACATTGAGGTGCTGGAGTGTGTTCAGAGAAGGGCAACAAAGCTGGTGAAGGGTCTGGAGCACAGGCCTTATGAGGAGCGGCTGAGGGAACTGGGGTTGTTTAGCCTGGAGAAGAGGAGGCTGAGGGGAGACCTTATTGCTCTCTACAACTACCTGAAAGGAGGTTGTAGTGAGGTGGGTGTTGGTCTCTTCTCCCAAGTAACAAGCGTTAGGACGAGAGGAAATGGGCTCAAGCTGCGCCAGGGGAGGTTTAGACTGGATATTAGGAAAAATTTCTTCATGGAAAGGGTAGTCAAGCATTGGAACAGGCTGCCCAGGGAAGTGGTTGAGGTACCATCCCTGGAGGTATTTTAAAGATGTGTAGATGTGGCGCTTAGGGACATGGTTTAGTGGTGGACTTGGCAGTGTTAGGTTTGTGGTTAGACTTGATGGTCTTAAAGGTCTTTTCCAACCTAAATGATTCTATGATTCCAGGATGGCTACAAGACAATGCTGAGGCTGTTTCTTATCTCATCACCCAGGGAAACTTCACTCCCTTGCAAGGAGTCTGTCTCTGGCATTCCTGCATCTAGCCAATTTAACCCTTTCTTGCAGCTAGGCCTTCTTGCCCTCTGTGCCAGATCATTCCTCAGTCACAAATTACCACTGCTGAGCAGTTACAATTTGAATTTCCCTTTCAGGGAAAGCAGCTTAAGAGCTGCTTTCCTGATCAGAGCAAGAGCTGAAGTGCTGGCTTGGTGAGCTTGCAATGCACACAGCTGCACCAGTGACCATCTATAGTCGCTTTGACAACCTTCCTCTTTACCTCACAGCTATGTGCCAAAGAGGGACTGCTGGAGAACTGCCTGTAGAGACGAGCATTACTACATCCCAGTAACAGCCCACTCTAAATCTAGAAGGGATTATATCTGATGAACATGCATTTTGACCTAACCCTTCCCCTTCCCCAGTGTTTTTTTGTTTCGAGTGCAGCAGGATGGGGGCTAACTCACGCTTTGAGGCTGCTTGGGGCTGCGCTGCGAGCAGAGGTGGGCAGCAGAAGAAGTGCCTGAGCCAGCGCAGCGTGGTGGCAGAGCCACCCCTGCTCCGGCCGGTGCTCTTGGGATGCAGCCGGGGTTGCTGTGCCCCTTTTATACTTTGCTAATGTTTTCTTACAGCATTTCCTGTAGCTTGCCTTTATGTTTGTATACAGCTGGTTTTTCTTTTTTGTTGTTTTTCTTTTCAGAAGAAGAGGGAGAAGGGCTGTTTTCTCCATGCCAGAAATGAGTGGCCTCTCTTGGCCACAATGTGGCGACAAGGCTTTTTTTTAAGCTCGGTGTCGTATGCTGAAACCCTTGCAGACAGCCTTATCTGCTAATTTTACCTGTGCAGATCCAAGTGTAGGAAAGATTGCTGTTCCACTCTGTCCCTTTCCCCTTTTCCCACGTGGACCCCATTCTGCTTTGCCTGCAGCACACATTTTGATGGCAGCTGCTGATGCTTTTCAGCTCTGTATTTAATTATAGCTTTCAATATTGTCATTCCTCTAATTTCCCAAACCATGAGTCTGACTACGGAAAAGCTGTGAGATAGGTGCCTAAAAGCTATATTATTGTCACGAATGCAGGTCTGTGAATCCTGCTGATTATGTCAATTCACTATGAATGAGTGACTTTACACAGTTTGATTTAGTAAAATTTAGAATTTACTTGTAGCGAATTGCAGAATTTGATTATAATATTTTCAATAGCACTCAATCATCAATTATTAATAAAGTGATTAGACAAAATTGATCAAAACAGTGACTTAGTTACAGATTCAAAGATGGCAAGGTTCACTCTATTACTACATGGAAGCACATAAAAGAGAATTAAATCACAATGAGTTAAAATGATTCATAAAAGGATTGCATATATATGGAACAAAGGCAAGGGAGGGGGGGGCCCTCCCGTTGAGTCACAAGGTTCAGACTAGACCCCCTTGCTTTCTAAACTCCTTCTCAGAGAGGAGCCTAGGTGCGGCTAGGTCTAGTCTTAGTCTCAGACTTGGTCAACGGTTTATACGGATAAGGATAATGTGTATATATACATATATGTATATCTAGTACATAGGAAAAGTATATAAAGGAAATTGGATTATATGAGAGAGAGAGAGAAATCGTATGTAGGGGATACGGAAACCCTCCCGTTGAGTTACGTGGTTCAGAATGGCCCCCCTTGCTTTCTAAACTCCTTCTCAGAGAGGAGCCGAGGTGCGGCTGGGCCCACTCTTAGTCTCAGACTTGGTCAACGGTTTAGGAGAGTAATGCTATAAGAATAGTACAGCAGTATAAAACTCCTTTTAAAATTAAATCATACATCTACAAAACTACTTAAATTGATTCATGCATGCACACTTACAACTATAAATGCATGTATGAAAATAGTATACCTGTTAAAAATTCCCCTCGAGTTTAGTGAAATACTCACGTCTAATGCCTTGGCATTTCTCAACGGGCAAGAGCAGAGTCTCGAGGAGTGAAGAATATCAGCAGCCCAGGCTCCGTTGTTGATCTCCGGCAGTGGAGTTCTGGTAGCAGCAGACTTTCGGAATCTGCTAGTTTTCGCTGGCTCTGAGAGACATTTCGATCAGAGGGAGATGCTGGTGCGGCCCGCGGCGGTCCAGGAGAGCTCAAAGGGCGTCACTTAGGACTGCCGTTTTATAGGATTGTGAGATGATTGACTTTAATCACCAGTAAATTTCCATCCGAGCCACAATTCAGGTCGGCTTGTTGCTGGAATTCCAGCAGTGATAATACCACTCTGTTTCAAGGCTGTCTGAGGTAGCTGTTTGTTCTCGTTCCCCTCGTTAGCCATAATATGAATCTTGATAAGGACAGAGCCGCTCTCTGCTCCAGCCATGTAGGAGTTTCTGGTACAATTATATATTGGCTTCATCCCTTCTACTGTCTGGTGTGTAGGGTTTTTTGTCCATACTCCCAAGTGCATCTGGGATGTGTGTTTAGTGTGTTAAGAGTTGCTGATTAGATGAGGGGAGAAGGAGAAATACTTCATGCTGTCAGCTCTCCTGTATGTATAAAGAAAAGCGATCAAAGCTGGTCCCCCACCACCTCTCGTGGGTACCCCGGTCTCTGCCTCCTGGTCTGAGCTCGTCACATCAGCACTCTGCGTGCCCCTGACACCTCCCACATTGTCAGCCTTGCTCTGAGCACTGAGGGCTAGAAACTCCTTGGAGAATTAGTGTTTAGACACTCTTTAATCATCTCTGTGCTGGTTTTGGCTGGGATAGAGTTAATTTTCTTCACAGAAGCTAGTATGGGGCTATGTTTTGGATTTGTGCTGAAAGCAGTGTTGATAATACAAGGATGTTTTTGTTACTGCTGAGCAGTGCTTACACAGAGTCAAGGCCTTTTCTGCTTCTCACACCACCCCACCAGCGAGTAGCTGGGGGTGCACAAGAAGTTGGGAGGGGACACAGCTGGGATATCTGACCCCAACTGACCAAAGGGATATTCCATACCGTATGACGTCATGCTCAGCAATAAAAGCTGGGGGAAGAAGAAGGATGCGGGGGGGATGTTCGGAGTGATGGTGTTTGTCTTCCCAAGTAACCGTTATGCATGATGGAGCCCTGCTGGGAAGTAGTGAATGAATTCCTTGTTTTGCTTGTGTGCACAGCTTTTGCTTTACCTATTAAACTGCCTTTAGCTCAACCCACAAGTTTTCTCACTTTTACCCTTCCAATTCTCTCCCCCATCCCACTGGGAGGGAGTGAGTGAGTGGCTGTGTGGTGCTTAGTTGCTGGCTGGGGTTAAACCACAACAGTCTCCTACCAGCTTTAAGACAAGACATTATGGTTCCATAGCCAGGATCACTTCAGCATTGACAAGCTTGGAGGCTTACCCAAATTTATGCATTTTTTTTGGACAGCAGGGTTAGTTGTGCATTTGCCAACACTTCCAGGTAGGCTCACAGGGCCACCCAAACAGGCTTTCCTGTCCAGGTCCTGCCACCCAGCCAGAAGCAGGAGGTGCTGCTGCACAGGGGTTGGCAGGCAGAGAGCTTCCCACCCACAGCAGCTACAGAGAGAGGGAAACACACAGCTTTAACATGGGCCCACGATGCAGACTGTGCTACTTGTGCGAGCACAGGTTTCATGTCCATCTGTCCATCCCCCCATTTCTTGTCCCTCCTCTGACCCCAGGGACAGGAGTAGGGCAGAGCTCGTTCCAGTGGGGAGATAGGAAACACCTTTCCCCCCTTCCTTGTAGCCTAATGCATCCTGGTCTCCCTCTCTCTCCTCTCAGACAGTGGAGAAAGTATCTTGGCATGTTATGGGAAGGCATTTAGCTGAGATATCAAAGCAAGGAAACTTTACACAGAGTATAGAAAATGTCCTCTAGCATGCTACAAATGATCCCTTGCTACCTTTGCTTCACCACATAGTGGGCATGTGGTGCATGAGGCTGCAGTCTGCAAAAATGGTGTAACCCTCTGCTACTTTTCATGATATTATTCAGCTCACAAGCTTTCTAGGGCTTCTCTTAAAACCCTAGCCCCAAGACTGATTCATCATTTATTAAAGAGGTAAGCTTGCAAACCTGAATTTTAAAGGCTGCCAGACCCACTAGAGAAATAGCAGGAACACCAAATATATTTCTTATTAATCTTGTTGCCTCAGAGAAGTGGGCCCACTCCTGACCTGTGGTCCTCCATGTTGGCAGTACAGTGTGTGGGGGTGTGCAGTGGTCAGGGACAGACCAGCCCCATTCTGCACCTAGCAGAGTCAGATCCAGAGACCCTCTCTTTCCCTTGCGGGTACTGAATAGTGTTGACCACGGCTCGATAGGCATGGGCCAGACCCCAGCATGTTGCAATGATTTGTGTCTCTCTGGAGTTGCCAGGGTGACAACATACTTTTTCCAAATACTTTACTAATTCTTCAGGATTCTGCACTTGTTCAGGGGTGAAGTTCCAAAACACGGGAGGTGCCCACCGTCCTAGGCATTTGCCCATGCTATCCCATACACCCTGCTACTCATAACTATCCAGCCTCGGGCAGATCTCTGGATGATATTCTTAAATTCCTTACTAACCTTTGTCAAAACAAAATGGCAGGGTGATAGGGGTTGCACATTGGGTGACCTCTGCTCATCCACCATCATGTCCTGCATCTGCATTTGACAAGGGACCTTGGAAACCTGCTGTTTTGTGGTTGACTCAATAGCCCCTACAACAGAACAGTCCCCAGGGACAATACCAATGCTCTCATGAGGTCAGTTGCTCCCCTGCTGCCTGCCTTAAGGCTGGGTGAAGGCTACCTTAATCTGGGTCTAGGAACTGTGGTGGCCCAGAAGGGACTTTGCACACAACTCTGCTGCAGGGTCCGGCGATCTCAAGGAGTGAGAAGGCCATGAAAGACTGCTGGAGATGGTAACCACATCTGCAATGGGAGCTTAATCTGCTTCTGCCTGAATGCCTCTGCTGATGGCTGGAGGGCACAGATAAAGTCATATAAAGTGTTCAGGGAGCAGTCCCTTCCAGGGAAACCTTGAGTGCAAAGATGGAGAAGAGCCTTACAAGGATGAGAGAGAAATTTCCTGTCATTTCTGTGGAAAATCCCTGCCTTGGACCAATGGGTTCTTACTGTTAGCTCACCTAAATACCTTTTCTAAAGCTGGATCACACACTGACGCACAGAGAAAAAATGGTCTTGGACTTGCCATGAGATAATGCTGACTGCTGTGCTGGAGACTTCCAGTTCTTGATGCCCAAAACACACTACTAGACAGTGTAGTAGACAGTGTAGTAGACAGTGTAGTAGACAGTAGACAGTGGCTTCTCATAGAGTTTCAAGTGAACATTGCCTCATGACAACAAGCTATAACACTCCAAATAAAATAAAAAATAAAAATAGTTTCAATAATTGCAAATAATTGCAATCTCATAAATATTCTACAGTCTCTTTAATTCTCTAGTACCTTGGCCGAAGCCTCTTTTAAAGTTTTTATTTTAGGCTGTATTGGGTCTGTGTGGCAACGTTTTGGTAGTGGGGGTGCTACAGGGGTGCCTTCTGTGAGAACCTGCTAGAAGATTCCCCTACGTCTGACAGAGTCAGTGCCATCCAGCTCCAAGACAGACCCGCTGCTGGCCAAGGCTGAGACAATCAGCGACAGTGGTAGCGCCTCTGTAATAACATATTTAAGAAGGGGGAAAAAAGTGCTGCACAACAGCAGCTGGGAGACAGGAGTGAGAATATGAGAGAGAAACAACTCTGCAGACACCAACCAAGGTCAGTGAAGAAGGAGGGGGAGGAGGTGCTCCAGGCACCGGAGCAGAGATTCCCCTGCAGCCCATGGTGAAGACCATGGTGAGGCAGGCTGTGCCCCTGCAGCCCATGGAGGTTAACGGTGGAGCAGATATCCACCTGCAGCCCAGGGAGGACCCCATGCCAGAGCAGGTGGATTTGCCCGGAGGAGGCTGTGACCCCGTGGGAAGCCTGCGCTGCAGCAGTCTCCTGGCAGGACCTCTGGCCCCATGGAGAGAGAGAGGAGCCCACACTGGAGCAGGTTTGCTGGCAGGACTTGTGACCCTGTGGGGGACCCATGCTGGAGCAGTTCGTGAAGAACTGCAGCCCATGGGAAAGACTCACATTGGAGAAGTTCATAGAGGACTGTCTCCCATGGGAGGGACCCCATGCTGGAGCAGGGGAAGAGTGTGAGGAGTCCTCCCATGAGGAGGAAGGAGCAGCAGAGACAAGGTGTGATGAACTCACCACAACCCCCATTCCCCATCCCCCTGCGCTGCTCAGGGGGAGGAGGTAGAGAAAATTGGGAGTGAAGTTGAGCCTGGAAAGAAGAGAGGGGTGGGGGGAAGGTGTTTTAAGATTTAATTTTTAATTCTCATTTTCCTACTCTGATGTGGCTGGTAATAAATTAAACTGATTTACCCAAGTTAAGTCTGTTTTGCTCATGACGGTAATTAGTGAATGATCCCTCCCTGTCCTTATCTTGACGCACGAGCTTTTCATTATATTTTCTCTCCCCTGTGCAGCTGCAGAGGGGAGTGATAGAGTGGCTTTGGTGGGCACCTGGCATCCATCCAGGATTAACCCACCACATAGGCTTTTGGAGATTAAGATATTACCTGTATTATTGCCACTTAGTGCTCATCAGTAAATGACACTATTTACAGGTTTAAAACAGGAGGAACTCTTCAGTGAAAATAGCTGTGTTTTCACTATCAGTTATCGTGATGAGTGTCTCTGGAACAAGTTCACAGTGTGTAACATTTTCACCTTTCAGCAAAGCAAAAGAGCCTCCCAAGAGAGTCACCCTCCTCTCTGCCATGCTCCTCTGGCTCATCAAACACTTTTCATATGGTCACGGTGGAAAAGAAAGTCTCCAGAAAAAAAGAATTTTTAACATAATCCAATGAAACATTTCTTAAACGCCAAGCGCTTTCCAAAGTTTTTACACTGCTACATGACTTTTTAGTTTGGTTGGTTTTTTTTAAAAATGGTTTCAAGTCAGCAGAGCAGTTCAAATTAAAGTCTACTGTTATTACATGCTAAAAAAGGTTGCCTTCCCCCTTGTGGTTTAGCCCCAGCCAGCAACTAAGCACCACGCAGCCGCTCGCTCACTCCCCCTACCCCGATGGGATGGGGGAGAGAATCGGAGGAGTAAGAGTGAGAAACACTCCTGGGTTGAGATAAGAACAGTTTAATAATTGAAATAAAGTAAAATAGTAATGCTAATAGTAACAGTATAATAATGATAATAATAATAATGATACATGAAGCAAGTGATGCACAATGCAATTGCTCACCACCCGCCGACTGATACCCAGACAGTTCCCGAGCAGCGATCGCTGCTCCCTGGCCACCCCCCCCCCAGTTTATATACTGAGCATGACGTCATATGGTATGGAATAGCCCTTTGGTCAGTTTGGATCAACTATTCTGGCTGTGCCCCCTCCCAGTTTCTTGTGTACCTGGCAGAGCATGGGAAGCTGAAAAAGTCCTTGACTAGCATAAGCAGTACTCGGCAACAACTAAAAACATCAGCATGTTATCAACATTCTTCTCCTACTAAATCCAAAACACAGCACTATGCCTGCTGCTAGGAAGAAAATTAACTCTATCCCAGCCGAAACCAGGACACCCCTGCAAAAAGGTCAGAATCTACAGAAGAAGAAGAGAAAAGCAGAAACATGTAGAAATAGAGGTGTTCAACACAAGACACAGGTAATTATCTAACAGAGCATAGCCCACCGATGAGTGCATATTAAATGTGAAAAGTCTGATTCATCTTTCATGCCCATGTTAAACAAGAACTTCTCAATAAAAATAAAAAAAAATATATGTACTGCAAGGTTACCAGTTCATAGTGGTTTATTTCCAAAAAGGGCATTTTAGCACTGCTGCATAGAATCATTTCAGTTGGAAAAGACTTTTAAGACCATCCAGTCCAACCATTAACCTAACATTACCAAGTCCACCACTAAACCAATTAAGGGTAGAGTAGCAATTTCATGTTTCCTGGCTTGGTGGCTGGATTATTTTTTAATGAAAGTAAAAAGTAGGAATCATTAAAGTTGGAAAGGACCTCTAAGGTCATCAGTCCAACCATCAACCCAACACCACCATGCCCACTAAACGATGTCCCCAAGTGCCACGTCTACCCGTTTTTTGAACTCTTCCAGGGATGGGGACTCCACCACCTCTCTGGGCAGCCTGTTCCAATGCTTGACTACCCTTTCCGTGAAGAAAGTTTTCCTAATATCCAATCTAAACCTCCCCTGGTGCAGCTTGAGGCCATTTCCTCTCATCCTATCGCTTCCTACTTCGGAGAAGAGACCAACACCCACCTCACTACAACCTCCTTTCACGTAGTTGTAGAGAGCAATAAGGTCTCCCCTCAGCCTCCTCTTCTCTAGGCTAAACCACTCCAGTTCCCTCAGCCGCTCCTCATAAGGCCTGTGCTCCAGACCCTTCACCAGCTTTGTTGCCCTTCTCTGGACACGCTCCAGCACCTCAATGTCCTTCTTGTATTGAGGGGGCCCAAAACTGGACACAGTATTCCAGGTGCGGACTCACCAGTGCCGTGTACAGGGGGACAATCACCTCCTTGCTCCTGCTGGCCACACTATTCCTGATACAAGCCAGGATGCTGTTGGCCGCCTTGGCCACCTGGGCACACTGCTGGCTCATGTTCAGCCGGCTGTCAGCCAACACCCCCAGGTCCTTTTCCGCCAGGCAGCTTTCCAGCCACTCCTCCCCAAGCCTGTAGCATTGCAACTAAGCACCACGCAGCCGCTCGCTCCCTCCCCCTACCCCTATGGGATGGGGGAGAGAACCAGAGGAGTAAGAGTGAGAAAAACTCCTGGGTTAAGAACAGTTTAATAACTGAAGTAAAATAGTAATGATAATAATAACAGTAATGATAATAACAATATACAAAGCAAGTGATGCACAATGCAATTGCTCACCACCTGCCGACCAATACCCAGACAGTTCCCGAGCAGCGATCGCTGCTCCCCGGCCAACTTCCCACAGTTTATATAGTGAGCATGACATCATATGGTATGGAATAGCCCTTTGGGCAGTTTGGATCAACTATTCTGGCTGTGCCCCCTCCCAGTTTCTTGTGCACCTGGCAGAGCATGGGAAGCTGAAAAGTCCTTGACTAGCATAAGCAGTACTCAGCAACAACTAAAACATCAGTGTGTTATCAACATTCTTCTCCTACTTAATCCAAACCACAGCACTATGCCTGCTACTAGGAAGAAAATTAACTCTATCCCAGCTGAAACCAGGATATGTTCTCCTGTCCTGGTGTTTACCAGCTCATCCCACAGCTCTGTGTGCCCCTGCTGCTGCCCCCCCACCTGCTCCAGCTGCCCTTTTTCATCCTGCCTCTTGGCTGTGTCCAGGGTCAGCTCTGGTGCCCACCTTGCGCCATGCATGCCTCAGCCTCTGCCCTGTTTGGCAAATTTGTGCCAGTACAGATCCCTGTGATTTTCCTAAAAAACCCCAGCTTTGATGGTTGATGTTGATGCTGGTCAGGATCAGTTTCTGAGCCATCCCCTTTCTAAATGGCTTCCGATCAGGCAGGCGGCAAGTAATCTGGGGAGGTGAGTGGATTCACTGGTGATCACAGTAATACCCATAATAAATGCAAAAGTAATAAATAACAACCACCCTTTCACAATCACAATTTGGTGGATGAAGGAAAGGCTGTGGATGTCATTTACCTGGACTTTAGGAAAGCCTTTGACACCGTATCCCATAGCATTCTCCTGAAGAAGCTGGCAGCTAATGGCTTGGATGGGCATACTCTTCACCGGGTAAAAAACTGGTTGGGTGGCCGAGCCCAGAGAGTAGTGGTGAATGGAGTTAAGTCCAGTTGGCGGCCGGTCACGAGCAGTGTTCCCCAGGGCTCTGTTTTGGGGCCAGCCTTGTTTAATATCTTTATCAACGATCTGGATGAGGGGCTTGAGTGCACCCTCAGTAAGTTTGCAGATGACACCAAAGTGGGTGGGACTGTCGATCTGCTGGAGGGTAGGATGGCCCTGCAGAGGGACCTGGACAGGCTGGATCAATGGGCCGAGGTCAACTGTATGAGGTTTAACAAGGCAAACCAGTTCCTGAGCAGCAATCGCTGCTCCCCGGCCAACCCCCCCCAGTTTATATACTGAGCATGACGTCATATGGTATGGAATAGCCCTTTGGCCAGTTTGGATCAACTATCCTGGCTGTGGCCCCTCCCATCTTCTTGTGCACCTGGCAGAGCATGGGAAGCTGAAAAGTCCTTGACTAGCATAAGCAGTACTTAGCAACAACTAACAACATCAGTGTGTTATCAACATTCTTCTCCTACTAAATCCAAAACACAGCACTGTGCCTGCTACTAGGAAGAAAATTAACTCTATCCCAGCCGAAACCAGGACACCCTTCCACACCTTTTTTTTACTGTTCGAATGGTGTCTGGGCTCATTTTCCATCTACCTATGGTGGGTCACAGAGCTGACTGAGCTCACTCTTGCGCTTTGTCGCTCATTGGGCTGGGGTGTCTCCTCATCCTGCCACTCCTCCAGCACCTCCAGCTTGTTGAGCCCTGGTAGAGCCTAGATACATGAGGACAAGACCCTAGGCAGACTCTCTGGCTAGCACATCACGGAGGATAGGACCTCACACCAGCTTCCCATTGCCTGTGCCTATCAGTGATGACCTGAGTTCACCATAGCTTAAAGCACATCTTTTCCTGATGTCAGCCAGTTAAGCTGTAAATCTTCTGGCTTACAGTTAAACTCTTCAGGATCTTGCATGGGTGCAAACAGACAAACAGATATAGCAAGGCACTTCGTAAGATTTTCGAAGGCACCTTTGTTTTTCACTTTTGTCCTGGATTCAGCTGTGATAGAGTTAATTTTCTTCCTAGTAGCAGGCATAGTGCTGTGTTTTGGATTTAGGATGAGAAGAATGCTGATAACACTCTCATGTGTTTAGTTGTTGCTAAGTACTGCTTATGCTAGTCAAGGACTTTTCAGCTTCCCATGCTCTGCCAGGTGCACAAGAAGCTGGGAGGGGCCACAGCCAGGATAGTTGATCCAAACTGACCAAAGGGCTATTCCATACCATATGACGTCATGCTCAGTATATAAACTGGGGGGAGTTGGCCAGGGAGCAGCGATCGCTGCTCAGGTTCTCGTTGGGCATCAGTCAGCGGGTGGTGAGCAATTGCATTGTGTGTCACTTGTTTTGTATATCTCAGCTATTAGGGGTAAGCGTTCCTCTGCTCAAGAGGGAGGATATAGAGGGTACGCACCACGGGGCACCTTGTGCTTTTACCTGCGTGACCATGGAGAGGACATGAGGAAGTGGGGTGGGAAACCCACCTCGACCCTAGAGGCACGGGTGCGTGAGTTGCAAGGAAAAACTATTACAAAAGGCGGTTCTCCCAGGAAAATTGCAGCTCCAGTTTCCAGTGAGCAGTTCCCCAGACAGACGAAGAGGGCTAATTTTACTTCCAATCTTAATCAAGGGACTTTTGATTCACATTTACAAGAAGTGAACAACGAATACTATGACCAGTGTTAGAGGGGCCCTGCCTCCAGCCAGGTGGAGGAAAGGGACAAGCGGGTTTACTGGACTGTGTGGATTCAATGGCCTGGCACATCAGACCCACAGGAGTAGAAGGCTCTAGTGGACACCGGTGCACAGTGTACCCTAATGCCATCAAACTATAGAGGGGCAGAACCCATTTGTATTTCTGGAGTGACAGGGGGATCCCAACAGCTCACTGTACTGGGGGCCGAAGTGAGCCTAACTGGGAATGAGTGGCAGAAGCACCCCATTGTGACTGGCCCAGAGCTTCCGTGCATCCTTGGCATGGAATACCTCAGGAGAGGGTATTTCAAGGACATTGCAAGCACATGACACTTGCCATGGCAGGCTTGTGGGAGTGTGGTATAACCAATCTGCCAGGCCTCCCCATATTTATATTTCAGCCATCGTCCTCCATACCAGAGAGACTTGAACCGCTTGGCTTGCTTGATTGCAGTGCATATTTGACATTCATGAATAAGCTGTGCAATACTGTCCATAGTTAAATCCACCCCTTGATCATGAGCCCATCTAGATGTTGCATCTCTTCCTTGATGGCCTGAGGTGTCATGGGCCCACCAAGCTATAAATAATTCACCCTTCTGTTGCCAGTCCAGATCCACCTGAGCCACTTCAATCTTAGCAGCCTGATCCACCTGCTGGTTGTTTTGATGTTCTTCAGTGGCCTGACTCTTAGGTACATGAGCATCTACGTGACGTAACTTTACAACCAGGTTCTGTTGATGGATACAGGCTCTTCAGAAGGGACAGGTGAGGAAGGAGGGGCGGAGGCGTTGCCCTCTACGTAAAGAAATCAATACAGTGTGAAGAGCTGTCCCTGAAGAATAGCCACGAGCAGGTCGAAAGCTTATGGGTAAGAATCAGAGACAGACGCAACAAAGGGAACCTTGTGGTTGGTGTCTACTACAGGCTGCCTGATCAAGGGGAGCCTGCTGACGAAGCCTTCTTCCTCCAGCTCCGGGAGGCTTCACGCTTGCTGACTCTCATCCTGCTGTGGGACTTCAAGCACCCCGACATTTGCTGGAAAAGCAACACGGCAAGCTGTAGGCAATCCAGGAGATTCCTGGAATGCATAGACGACAACTTCCTAAGCCAGGAAATAGACACCCCTACCCGAGGGGACGCGATACTGGATCTGATGGTCACCAATGCAACTGAGCTCATCGGTGATGTCAAGACTGGAGGCAGCCTGGGCTGCAGTGATCACGCGTTGGTGGAGTTCACGCTCCTGAGGGACATGGGAAAAGCGAGGAGTACAGTCAGGACCCTAAATTTTAGGAAAGCAAACTTCCAGCTCTTCAAGGAGTTAGTCAGAAGGACCCCCTGGGAAACGGTCCTCAGGGACAGGGGAACGGAACAGAGCTGGCAGATCTTTAAGGACACCTTCCATAGAGCACAAGAGCTATCAGTCCCCAAGTGTAAAAAATCAGGCAAGGATGGAAAGACACCAGCATGGCTGAGTCGAGACCTGCAGGTCAAACTAAAGAGTAAGAGGGAACTGCACAGGCAGTGGAAGCAGGGACAGGTGTCCTGGGGGGAATACAGGGAAACGGCCCGGTTGTGTAGGGAGGAGGTCAGGAAGGCCAAGGCAAGGATGGAGATGAATTTGGCAAGGGATGTAAAGAATAACAAGAAGGGCTTCTACAGGTATATCAACCAGAAAAGGAAGGTTAAAGAAAGCGTACCCCCCTTGATGAACAAGAAAGGCGAACTTGTATCAAGGCTAAGGTACTCAACAACTTCTTTGCCTCGGTCTTCACCGGCAACCTCTCTCCTCACCACTCCCGAATCGATGGACGCAAGATGGGGACCAGGGGGGTAAAGCCCCTCCCACTGTAAGGGAAGATCAGGTTCGAGACCACCTGAGGAACCTCAATGTACACAAGCATATGGGACCTGATGAGATGCACCCCAGAGTCCTGAGGGAATTGGCTGATGTAGTTGCCAAGCCACTCTCCATGATATTTGAAAAGTCATGGCAGTCAGGTGAAGTCCCTGCTGACTGGAAGAAGGGGAATGTTGTGCCCATTCTTAAAAAGGGAAGAAAGGAGGACCCTGGGAACTACCGACCTGTCAGCCTCACCTCTGTGCCTGGGAAGATCATGGAACAGATCCTCCTAGAATCATAGAATCATAGAATGCTTTGGGTTGGAAGGGACCTTTAGAGATCATCGAGCCCAAGAAGATATGCTCAAGCACATGGAGGACAGGGAGGTGATTCGAGACAGCCAGCACGGCTTCACCAAGGGCAAGTCCTGCCTGACCAACCTAGTGGCTTTCTATGAAGGAATAACTGCATCAGTGGACAAGGGAAAAGCAATGGATGTCATCAATCTGGACTTCTGTAAAGCCTTCGACACAGTACCCCACAACCTCCTTCTCTCTAAATTGGAGAGATATGGGTTTGATGGGTGGACTGTTCGATGGATAAGGAATTGGCTGGATGGTCGCATCCAGAGGGTCGTGGTCAACAGCTCGATGTCCACATGGAGACCGGTGACAAGTGGGGTCCCTCAGGGGTCCGTACTGGGACTGGTGCTGTTTAACATCTTCATCAATGACATAGACAGTGGGATCAAGTGCACCCTCAGCAAGTTTGCAGATGACACCAAGCTGAGTGGTGCAGTTGACACACCAGAAGGATAAGATGTCATCCAAAGGTACCTGGACAAGCTGCAGAGGTGGGCCTGTGTGAACCTCATGAGGTTCAACAAGGCCAAATGCAAGGTCCTGCACCTGGGACGGGGCAACCCCCAATATCAATACAGGCTGGGGGATGAAGGGATTGAGAGCAGCCCTGCGGAGAAGTACTTGGGGGTACTGGTGGATGAAAAGCTGGACATGAGCCGGCAATGTGCGCTTGCAGCCCAGAAAGCCAACCGAATCCTGGGCTGCATCAAAAGAAGCGTGGCCAGCAGGTCAAGGGAGGTGATTCTGCCCCTCTACTCTGCTCTGGTGAGGCCTCACCTGCAGCCCTGCTCCAGCTCTGGGGCCCTCAGCACAAGAAGGACATGGACCTGCTGGAGCGGGTCCAGAGGAGGGCCACAAAAATGATCCGAGGGCTGGAGCACCTCTCCTATGAGGCCAGGCTGAGAGAGTTGGGATTGTTCAGCCTGGAGAAGAGAAGGCTGCGGGGAGACCTTATTGCGGCCTTTCAGTACTTAAAGGGGGCCTACAGGAAGGATGGGGACAATCTTTTTAGCAAGGCCTGTTGTGACAGGACAAGGAATAATGGATTTAAACTAAAGAAGAATAGATTTAGACTGGATATAAGGAAGAAATTTTTTACAATGAGGGTGGTGAAGCGCTGGAACAGGTTGCCCAGAGAGGTAGTGGAGGCCCCATCCCTGGAAACCTTCAAGGTCAGGTTGGATGGGGCTCTGAGCAACCTGATCTAGTTAAAGCTGTCCCTGCTCCCTGCAAGGGGGTTGGGCTAGATGACCTCTAAAGGTCCCTTCCAACGCAAAGCATTCTATGATTCTATGATTCTATGATTCTCTACCTGGGCAGCGATATCTTGCCGCAATGCGGCAGCCCAGATGGGTTTGCCTCTGCGCTGCCAGTTGCTCTGCTTCCATTGCTGCAGCCACCCCCACAGGGCATTTGCCACCATCCATGAATCAGTAGAGAGATAAAGGACTGGCCACTGTTCTCGTTCAGCAATATCTAAAGCCAGCTGGATGGCTTTCACCTCTGCAAACTGACTCGACTCCCCTTCTCCTTCAGCAGTTTCTGCCACTTGTCGTATAGGACTCCATACAGCAGCTTTCCACCTCCAATGCTTTCCCACAAGACGACAGGACCCATCAGTGAACAGGGCATATTGCTTCTCATTTTCTGGCAATTTATTATACAGTGGGGCCTCTTCAGCACGTGTCACCTCCTCCTCTGGTGATATTCTAAGGTTTTTTCCTTCTGGCCAGTCCATGATCACTTCCAAGATTCCTGGGCGACTGGGGTTTCCTATTCGAGCCCGTTGTGTGATAAATGCAACCCACTTCCTCCACGTAGCATCAGTTGCATGATGTGTAGAGGGGACCCTCCCTTTGAACATCCAGCCCAGCACCGGCAGTCGGGGTGCCAGCAGGAGCTGTGCTTCAGTATTCCGAAGCAGCTCGAACCCCTTCATATGCTGCCAATATCTCTTTCTCAGTTGGAGTAGAGCGGGCTTCGGATCCTCTGTATCCCGGACTCCAAAACCCTAGGGGTCGACCTCGAGTCTCCCCTGGTGCTTTCTGCCAGAGGCTCCAGGTAGGGCCATTCTCCCCGGCTGCGGTGTGGGGCACATTTGTAATATCCTGCCCTGTCCGGACTGGCCCAAGGGCTACTGCATGAACTACCTCCCGTTTAATTTGTTCAAAGGCTTGTCATTGCTCAGGGCCCCATTTGAAATCGTTCTTCTTCCAGATCACTTGATAGAGAGGGCTTACGATCAGAATGCAATTTGGAATATGCATTCTCCAAAAACCCACAATGCACAAGAAAGCTTGCGTTTCGTTTTTGCTAGTTGGTGGGGACATAGCTGTTATTCTGTTGATCACATCCATTCGGATCTGATGACGTCCATCTTGCCATTTCATTCCTAAAAACTGGATCTCCTGTGCAGGTCCCTTGACCTTACTCTGTTTTATGGCAAAGCAGCCTTCAGAAGGATTTGGACTATTTTCTTTCCCTTTGTCAAAAACTTGCTTGTTGTCTGCTGTATTGCCCCACACAATGATGTCATCAATGTATTGCAGATGTTCTGGAGCTTCACCCTGTTCCAGTGCCATCTGGATCAGTCCATGGCAAATGGTGTGGCTGTGCTTCCACCCCTGGGGCTATCGGTTCCAGGTGTACTGACGCCCCTCCAATTAAAAGCAAACTGTGGCCTGCAATCTGCTGCCAAAAGGACTGTGAAAATCGCATTAGCGATATCAGTTGTGGCATACCTCTTGGTTGCCTTTGACTCCAGTTCATATTGAAGTTCTAGCATGTCTGGCACGGCAGCACTCAGTGGCGGCGTAACTTCGTTCAGGCCACGATAGTCCACTGTTAGTTTCCACTCCCCATTAGACTTTCGCACTGGCCATATGGGACTGTTAAAGGGTGAGCGAGTCTTGCTGATCACTCCCTGGCTCTCCAGTCGACGAATCAGTTTATGGATGGGAATCAGGGAGTCTCAGTTGGTGCGATATTGCCGCCTGTGCACTGTTGTGGTAGCGATCGGCACCTGTTGTTCTCCAACCCTCAGCAACCCTACAATGGAAGGGTCTTTCAAGAGACCGGGCAAGGTGGACAGCTGTTTAATTTCCTCTGTCTCCAAAGCAGCTATACCAAAAGCCCACCGGTACCCTTTTGGGTCCTTGAAATACCCTCTCCTGAGGTAGTCTATGCCAAGGATGCACGGAGCGTTTGGGCCAGTCACAATGGGGTGCTTCTGCCACTCATTCCCAGTTAGGCTCACTTCGGCCCCCAGTACAGTGAGCTGTTGGGATCCCCCTGTCACTCCAGAAATACAGATGGGTTCTCTCCCTCTATAGCTTGATGGCATTAGGGTACACTGTGCACCGGTGTCCACTAGAGCCTTCTACTCCTGTGGGTCTGATGTGCCAGGCCATTGAATCCACACAGTCCAGTAAACCCGGTTGTCCCTTTCCTCCCCCTGGCTGGAGGCAGGGCCCCTCTAGTCCTGGTCACAGTATTCGTTGTTCACTTCTTGCAAATGTGAATCAAAACTCCCTTCATTAAGATCAGGGGTAAGATCAGCCCTTTGCTCTCTCTGGGGAGTTGCTCACTGGAGGCTGGAGCAGCTGTTTTCCTGGAAGAACCCCCCTGTGTGGTTGTTTTTCCTTGCAGCTCACACACCTGTGCCTCTAGGGTAAACGTAGATTTTCCATCCCACTTCCTCATGTCTTCTCCGTGGTCACGCAGGTGAAACCACAGGGTGCCCTGTGGTGTGTATCCTATATATCCTCTCTCCTGAGCATAAGGATGTTGACTCCTAATAGCTGCGATACTGGTTAGTACAGGTGGGGAGTAGGACAGATCCTCTTTGAATTCCTGCACCAGTTTCTCCACAAGCGAGACTACGGAGGAAAAGATACTTTCTTTGTATTGTCAGAGTTGACCAGACCATTTGTCCCTCTCCATCTTTCCAGGTCATTACTTCCAATGAGTTGGCATACGACGATGGTGCACTCTCTATAAACTTCCACCACATGGGTCATAGAATCATAGAATCATAGAATGCTTTGCATTGGAAGGGACCTTTAGAGGTCATCTAGGCCAACCCCCCTGCAGTGAGCAGAGACAGCTTTAACCAGATCAGGTTGCTCAGAGCCCTATCCAACCTGACCTTGAATGTTTCCAGGGATGGGGCCTCCACTACCTCTCTGGGCAACCTGTTCCAGTGCTTGACCACCCTTATCGTAAAAAATTTCTTCCTTATTTCTAGTCTAAATCTATTCTTCTTTAGTTTAAATCCATTATTCCTTCTCCTGTCACAACAGGCCTTGCTAAAAAGATTCTCCCCATCCTTCCTGTAGGCCCCCTTTAAGTACTGGAAGGTCGCAATAAGGTCTCCCCGCAGCCTTCTCTTCTCCAGGCTGAACAACCCCAACTCTCTCAGCCTGTCCTTGTAGGAGAGGTGCTCCAGCCCTCGGATCATTTTGGTGGCCCTCCTCTGGACCCATTCCAACAGGTCCATGTCCTTCTTGTGCTGAGGGCTCCAGAGCTGGATGCAGTACTCCAGATGGGGTCTCACCAGAGCAGAGTAGAGGGGCAGAAACACCTCCCTTGCCCTGCTGGCCACGCTTCTTTTGATGCAGCCCAGGATACGGTTGGCTTTCTGGGCTGCAAGCGCACATTGTTGGCTCATGTCCAGCTTTTCATCCACCAGTACCCCCAAGTCCTTCTCCGCAGGGCTGCTCTCAATCCCTTCATCCCCCAGCCTGTATTGATATTGGGGGTTGCCCCGTCCCAGGTGCAGGACCTTGCATTTGGCCTTGTTGAACCTCATGAGGTTCACACAGGCCCACCTCTCGAGCTTTTCCAGGGTTGTGTGAATTTGACTTCATCTGGATCTTTAGGTAACTGCTCATTTTTCAGGTCACTATAAATCACCTCCAGCACGCCTAATTCCCTCAGGTACTGGATACCCTTCTCTACGTTGGTCCATATGCCTGGGTGATATATAACATCCTCCTTGAAGGGATACCTTTCCTTCACGCTTGACAGAAGTCGCCTCCAGAGGCTGAGGGTTTTTGCCCCTTTTCCAATTGCTTTGTCAATGCCCCCTTCCCTGGAAAGGGATCCCAACTGCTTGGCTTCCCTACCCTCTAAATCCAGGCTATTGGCCCCCTATTCCCAGCACTGGAGCAGCCAGGTGATGATGTGCTCGCCTGGACGATGGCTGAAATCTTTTCACATATCTCGCAGCTCACTCAGGGATAGGGATCAGGTGGTTACCATCTCGTTTATGAGTTCTTCTTCCTCCCTCCGAGGAAGAGGAGGAACGCTCCCGCCAAGTTCTTCCTTGGGGGGAAGCAAGGAATTCTTCCTCTTCCTCCTCCTGTTCTCGTGATGGCCCTGCTTTAGAGTAGCCTGCCTCCTCGCTGGCAGGGCAGTATGCTTCTTCCCCCTGATCCCTCTTAGGAGAAGTGTCTTCATTCCTTAGTAATCGAGCTGACTTTCGCTTCCAGGATTTCTTCTTGTGTATGGAGGCAACTGATACCAACACGGGTTGGTTCTCTGGTTCAGCTGCAGTGCCTTTCACCGGGGTTTGAGTAGCCACAGTGCCTGTTGCGGGGGTTGGAGTAACCGCAGTGCCTGTCACTGGCGTGTGAGTAGCCTCAGTGCATGTCGCAGGGGTTGGAGTAACTTCAATGCCTGTCCCCGAGGTTTGAATAGCCACAGTGCCCGTCGCAGGGATTGGGGTGACCGCAATATTCTGAAATAGTTGTTTCACCCTAAGCAAGACCTGACACACATTCAGGAGACATAGCAGTAAAAACATCCTGGTTTGAACATCTCAAGGATATTCAAAATTCTCAGGAGCTATTATAATTAGGCTGGAAAAGAAGCAGAAGATGGAGGAAGGTGTCTCCCCCATAGGTTGGCTCTCCGAGGAGAAATAATAAAAAGTGTAATTAATGATTTCTGATAGATGGCTCCTGAAGTACAGAGGTGACTGCAATGCTGAGTCCAAATACGTGATTGATCTCATGACCTATAACTTTATCATACCATAAGCCAGTGTTACACATACAGCAAAGCAATAACCTTAATCCACCTCCCAGAGGTGATAAACAGCACATAAATACTGACAAACAGTATATACGGCAAGTAAGGTGTTACATAACAGAACTCTGAGAACAAATGCAACAACTCTGAGAGCAAGTAAATCAACACTGTGACCAGCAATTACTAAACTAATATAATGAATGCTTATAACACATTTGTTTTAACATACTCTGGTCAGATCTGTCGTTATCGCAACCCTTTGTGCCCAGTCGGCAACTAAGCACCATACAACTGCTCGCTCACTTCCCCTGCCCCAGTGGGATGGGGGAGAAAATTGGAAAAAAAAGTAAAACCCGTGGGTTGAGATAAAGGAAGTTTAATAGGACAGCAGAGGAAGAGAAAGTAATAACAATAATAATGGTAAAAGAATATACAAAACAAGTGATGCACAATGCAATTGCTCACCACCCGCCAACCGATACCCAACCAGTTCCTGCTCCCCGGCCAACCCCCCCCAGGTTATATACTGAGCATGACGTCATATGGTATGGAATAGCCCTTTGGCCAGTTTGGGTCAACTATTCTGGCTGTGCCCCCTCCCAGTTTCTTGTGCACCTGGCAGAGCATGGGAAGCTGAAAAGTCCTTGACTAGCATAAGCAGTACTTAGGAATAACTAAAATATCAGCGTGTTATCAGCATTCTCCTACTAAATCCAAACCATAGCACTATGCCTGCTACTAGGAAGAAAATTAACTCTATCCCAGCCGAAACCAGGACACCTTCCTTGCACTTAACTGCCTTGGTTTTCTGATTAACTTGCAGAGTCCCTGCAGTCGGGTGTAAGCCCACAGTTTGTCTTTCTTGATTTTGGTGGATCCCTTTGCTAAATCATCCACCCTCACTTCACTGGGACATTCTGCCTGCTTATCCTTTCTTACTCAAAGTTGGGAATCTACTACCCCCACAATTAAGATGGATCATATGGGCTAGGATTGCATGGCAAACTAATAACAACATCCAAAAGGCACAGACACTGTTTAACAGTTTATACAGTGAAAAGTCAAAAGAAAAAAACTTTACACCATGCTAAAGGGCTAGCGTGTAGGCTGCCACAACACAGATTTTGGTAGGGGAATGTCTAATCTTTCTCCTTCAGACTCCTAGGGCAAAATCTCCAGTGAATTCTGTGGGATGGAGACAGAACTAAGACTCACCAGTGCTACTGAGGGGATATTAATTAAATGATGTGGTATCATTGTCCATTATTTTATCAAAACTGAAGTAATTCTCTCACAGTTTAATAAGTGAAAGGAAATAAACAGAGGGAGCGGGGTAAGACCATGCTTTAGAGTGGTTTCGAGGATTCCTGGGGAAAGAATGGCTTGCACACAGACTATCTAGCAGCACAAAAGACTTTATTAACTACACTACAAGTGTTCAGCAAAGCAACAGTCTTACTGACCGGAGGACTGTGAGGAAGATGGTCCATCCGTACAATCTTGTGCCGTCTTGCGCTGCGAGCTCAGCCCAGCGGTCGGTAGGTGCCAGCTTTACGTGGGCGTCCCCACGGAGGCAACGGGGACCTCGCCATATACCTGCCCACCCCTCTTCAGGAAATCCCGGTATTTATATGGCAGAGGAAATGGGTTTCGACACACGTGGCCAGCGAGTGCCAAAAACACACCTCGGTTGCAACAAAGGGAGGCTATGGCGTGTGCGCCCGCTGGCCAGGTGTGCTGCACACGCCATAGGTATCCCGTCTATTGGTTCATGGGCTTTGTTCACGTGGCATATTACCATAATCCAGCAGTCACGTATCGACTATGCTCAAGCCAATAACAGGATGCTTGCAAAGCAAGCAAAATCGTGAGCTGTACCTTCTATCTTCACAGCTGCACATCCTCCCTAACATTTCTCAGCTTTTTATCTCTATGGTCAGCATTTCAAACAATAAATTATCTGTCTCTTGTGCTAACTGCATTCCTCGGCTATCTACTTCTCACCCAGTGTCCATCCACGGACCAAAATTCCATCTTTTAACCCTTCCGTATACAGACCATGTCACCACAACTGAGATATTCATAGTCTCTTGAATATTTATTGTAATTGCAAAAGGAAAAAAACTTCCAACAAAAAATTAAACAAACAAAATCGACTTGGTATATGGAAGTCACATACAAAGAAAATATCCATTTGAATACACACGGTCTCTACTTCGACATAGAATTAAAACTCTGCACATGGATAAAACTTGTACTTCATGTTCAGACAAGAGCTCCCATGGATGTATGCAGAAGATTTACAAAATTTTTCACCTAGCAGCATTTTAAACTAACATATTTTATAGAACCACAGTCACTATATTGCAGTAATAGTTGGGGGAGGAGGGACAGATTGAGTCTCACCCCCTCACAAATGTATCCTAAGTACTTCAACTTTTCTTCAGGAACAATTCAGCAAGTAAGTTAGCTTGAGGGAGCCAGAACAGCTACATATTTTCAAGGATATATCTGTATAGCTGTATTTAAGTGGTACCTCATATTATGACTGTTATTTTGTCTGCTGCTTAGCTACAAAGATATCGAGAATTTCCTTTTTTATTAAGCAATCCCAAATTTATCTTCAAATACATTTTCATTTCACTCTGGTCTTTATAATTTTGCAGAAGTTTTCATGGCAAAAGGTATAAAAAAAGGAAGAATTTTAAGGGCTGCTCAGGTCATTGCAAGTACCTTCCTGTGCTACTTAATGCAATCTGGCTACTTTGCTTTCACAGAGAAACTATTTGATGACATAGGAAAGGAAACCCATGCTACTGGTTTCCAATAGGTCTTAGAGTTTGATTCTTTGTCTGATCAGGCTAATTTAAAAAAAAAAAATCCAAACCTGAATCAGCCTTGTACATTGTCACAAAAATGCATCAGATCAAACTAAAAATCTACTTATGTACCTTTTAATATGTTAGTAATGAAAACAACTTGTTATGAAAATTGTTCAGCAAAACCAGTTACTCTCCTTGGCCCAGACTCAGTGGCCCATCTCTATTTAGCAAATTCCCAAGGTGCATGACACATTCCTTTGAAACCAGAGATGTAGCTCGAATTATCAGAATGAGCTTCTCCTCTGCAGAGTCCATAGGCACAGCTGGGAACCCATGGCAGATCAGTGATTCAGGGTTTAAAGTCCCAAATGTACCCAAGGGTTTTGCTGAATAGTGATGGCCTTGCTTGTGTGCTTAGAGAATTATTAGAAATATGCAAGGATAACTGGAAAGAAAAAAAAATATTGGATGTCTCCTTTTAATATCATGGTTAGGTAATGGGCTGAATTTTGTTTCCATTTATACTGCAGCTTTACTGCTAACAGTGGAGTTGTTGTAGACTGAGGGCCATGTAACTCTTGAGTGAAGAGTCGGGGTCAATATATTTAAGGATGTATCTTCCACCTTTAGGATCTAGAAAAGTTAAGAAACTTAATTGGCAGAAGTGACTAATTAAGGTCACCATCCACTGTGCTGGACCATTTTGACTGTGACCTTCAAGCTGTTCCCAAAAATGTTAACTCGGTGCACCAACTGAAGTTTGCTGAGTCATCTGCAAGAATATTGGGTATTCCTATTTAATATTTCAGGTAAGTATTATGAGTTAACTGTATCAGATGAAAGAAAACATTCTTGTTTGATGATATTATGATGATATTATCATGATATTATGCAATACAGACAGACAGAGCATGTAACTGATTCTTTAAGAATAAATAACTCACTGTAACTGCTGAGCTCTAGGAGGTTCTTTTAATGCTTCTAGAGAACATGCTTTAAAAATATAGGCAGATAATTTAGAAATGGTTACAAGCATCTTCTGACTGAAAATGCTGTCCCACTAGCATTGGTGTAACATGATCATTTTCAAAAAGGGCACTCACAAGTCTAAAAGTAAAATTGACATGCACTTGCAGTAAACATACAGATATTTTTTACCATCATCTCATATATGAAAAAATAGCTCAAATGACTTAACAGAGTATTCTTACACTACACTGGTAAAGCATTTACTATATAAATTTTACTACAAGACACATACAGCTACTGGAAATCTTAAGCCACACAGGCATCATCAAGAGTTTATCACACATACATGACACTTCTCCCTTTCACACAAGTTTATATACACTAAGTCATTAAATATTGCACTTATTGGCCCATGATTCCTCAGTTTTGAGGTATTAAAAATAGAAAACATATCTGTTTTTATAACATATTTTCATGCAACATTTCAGACATTTCAGTTCCACGAACACTAGTATATAGGTTACACATTCTGACAATCCAACTGAGCCACAACACATCTGACATTACTGACAAAATATTAAACAGGAGTTACAGCACAAACATTTCATTTAACACTAGTTGTGGGTACATGTCAGAATTACTCGAGGAAATTTATCACCAGAAGTGGTAAGCAATCCCTAGCTTTCATTTCTGCATGTTATGCATGATCCTGAAGTTACTGGAAGATTAGGACTTATGCTTCCCCCCCAAATCAATTACCTTATAATGACAAGCCATCTACACCTGCTGGAACCATGGATAATAAACCTATAGTCTGCAAATGTAACCCAGCTGATTTCTGGTGCTAATGACAATTTATGGATAAATTCCACTGTGGCATTTAGGGAAGGCTGCACTGAACATGAACAAGTAGCAGTGGGAACTGAATGAGTGTCAAAGATGTACTGCTGTGTATATGTGTATACTATATGTGTGTAGTTACAATTTCTGCTTCAATGAACATCCATGGATAAACAAAGTAAAAAAAAAAAAAGAAAAAAAGCAAAAAAAAGCTTAAATGGCAAAGATGAACTACATTTACCCCTTCTTAATAAAGAAAACTGGTAGAAATCATTCAAATAATTGAAATGAGTTGCCTCTTTAAATGAGACTTGACAAATATGAACTTGCGAGAATCTGGAGTTACCGTGTACTGAAGAGACTATGTGTATGGATTAAATGGTGTAAATCAAGACAACTCTCTTGTTGGCATAAGTGAAGATCCATTGCTTTACACCCCCTGAAGGTTTATCTATGAGGATTTACATACTCATGGTTTCACACTGCTAAATCTGTCATCCTAAAGAGGAACTAGGCACATACACTGTGTGTCTGTCTATATGAAACAGGCCAAGGAGGAATCTGTCCTAACAGTCAGTCAGCAGAATAGTAATGTAGTTGATGCACTTAAAAATGCAAGTAATAAAACTTGCCTCTCACAAACAAATATAGAAAAGAGTAGTTGGGGGGGGATTTTTTTTTTTAGGGGGGTGTTTCTTCTGGAATGCAAAACAGCATCATTTGTCTGCTATTGAAGAAACAAAGGCATCATCATCATATGTAGAATTTGTACCACCATTTTTTTCCTAAAAATGACAATTAAACTCAAAGCATTTTCAAAGTTAGGATCAAACTCCAGCAGATTTTGTGCACCCTGAAATAGCACTTCATTCCTAAAATAAAGAAGGTGCATGTGGTACAGCTGAATATACAGAGCTGAGCAAACTGGGAAGAAAACTTAATCTTTCAGACTGATGGTCTGGAAAGACCACATAGATGTAGTTGCTCAGGTAGTTTCTCTAGGCATCACATTAAGTATAAGCATAAAGGAACAAACAGTTCCAGGTAACAGTCACGTACACAGCTGTTCAGAGAGAAAGAGTATTTTTTGACAGAAAATCAGGCTAGCTCATATGTAATTCAAACACCAATCAAACAGGTCTAAATAAGCCCAACAACAACAACAAAATCAGTAATAAGTTAGTTGCACTATAGCACAAGGATCAGAATGCTTGTGAAGATGAACTCTTATCAAAATTGAAAACATGCGTCTGAAGGTTCAGCCCAGCAGGGCTTGCTAGCTTTTGGCGGGTTGGTTCCAGGAGGCACCACAGGAGCCAGTCATATCCTGTGCTGTTACGTGCTCCCACGGCATTTTCTGAGCACTAGTTTGATCATGCAGCAAGCAAGACACTGTCAGAGCATAAGGCTGGTGCATTACCCATGCACAGGATTAGCCTGTTGCTAAAAGCTTTAGTCTAGATCATAACTTGGAAAATGGGTTGTGTAGTATTAGTTCAGCTGGCACTATGGAGCTCAGGACCCTCTGTTCAAAGGCATCTAATCTCTCATAAATTTAACGTGCTCTGTGTGTCAACTGCTGTATCACACCAAGTGGCCTAAATCTCAGCTGAAGAGGTTATCTGTGGCTGAACTAAATTTTTAGAATGTTTGGGGAAAGGATAGTAAGTTATTTCCCAAAAACCTTTTTGTCTTTTGTGTTTCTCTACAATAGCCAGGTTCCAGCTGAGAGAGGTACTAAGATCATGATGCTTCTGATCTAGGTCTGACCAAACTTTATAGCAGAAAACTCAATATTCCTGTGAAACATGTGGCTCCAAAAGCCAACCTGTGATGGAAAATCAAAACCTACTTTTCCAACAGTAGGTAACCCTGATTGTTCAGAAAAGTTCTACTCGAACTTCCACACATAGGATAAATTGGGTTCGATGGGACATCAGCAGGTCATCCAGCCCAACCTCCTGCTCAAAAGAGTCAACTAAGAGGTCTGAGCAATTTGCTCAGGGCTTTATGCAGTCTGATCTTGAAAACCTCCAAGGATTTGATGTGAACACTTTAAAAATTAATCTGACTAATTCTGAACTCTGTGAAAATGTCTGAGTGTCAATACAAAGATCCTAGGAGTTTTTAATCTACTTACTGGTTCTGCTGTTGTACTTCAGATGAGCCTTTTTGTTGTAACACATGGCTGGCAGTCTAATGACCAAAGTTACTCTGGCAGATGCTTCCCCCATCCTCCCCATGCCATACAGAAGATCAGACAATGTTGGAGGCCTGGGTAGTTAGTTGTCTCAGAAATCCAAAGGAGAGATTCTCCCTCTTTGATTTTGCTGTTACTCTTCTGCCCAGTCTCTTGTTGCAAAATGAAAAGCAATTAATTAATCTTATTTAAGTAAAGAACTATTTATCTATCACTCAATTTCTTTAAAAAGACATATGCTAATAATGTATTGCCACCACTGATTAGAGTCTACATAGTCATAAAGAGGCAGGGTCTGGAATTCATTGCAGTGGAGTACAAGCAAGGTGTGGCTGTAGCAAGGGGCATCTTGGGGTCTTTTGTCCTTGTTACAACAT
The DNA here is from genome assembly GCF_030463565.1 of Pelecanus crispus. Taxonomy (NCBI): domain Eukaryota; kingdom Metazoa; phylum Chordata; class Aves; order Pelecaniformes; family Pelecanidae; genus Pelecanus; species Pelecanus crispus. The sequence goes on from NC_134675.1 coordinate 4,524,617, forward strand.
ACACAGGAGATGACCATTTTGCAGCCAGCATCTCAAAGCAAATCTGGGAGAATATTTGCACTTGTAGCTGTGCTGCATGGTCCAGGATATGCCCAAGCTCATGTAAGATGTGACCATGTCCTCCTTTCTCCTTGCTTTGCCTTGCCTGAGGATGGCTCAGACTAATAATACAACCTAAACCTTTTCTAAAGGACTGAGGGCTGCAGCTGAGTCCTGTCTCAAGGCTTCCCTGCTCCCTTTTCTGCAGCAGGAATAACTGCACATAACCAACAGGGTGGAAAACTGCCCACCATCTCACACAAAGCTTCCTCAGCTGCTTATGACTTCTTTTTCCAAAGCAACTGGTACCTAGTGGGTGAAGAGGTATCAATGAAAGTCTCTCAGCACAGTTATCAACATGCTACCTTAGATGGGGGAGAGAAAATCAGCATCCCTGGAGAGGCAGGGTTATGGTTGGGGTAGCACATGCCTCTTCTGCCTGACTGCTCATCGGCTCCAAAGTGCTTTCCTTTCATGGAGATAAACGAGTGAAGGTTCGGCCTCCATGTCTACTAGGAAACCAAGTGCTTAAGGAAGCTAGCTAACAGGACAGGCATTGTTTAAAACCCCAGACTGAAGAAAGAACATTTATTCATTTAAGTTAGGCAGCCAATGTAGCATCCTGATGGCATATCCATTTTACATGTGTCTATATGCCTTGTTTGAAAGTTGTTTTTACTGTGTCAAAGTTTATGTAGGTTATTTAACCAGTAAAAAAGTGTGACCATTTTCTCTTAGTGTGTTTCATGAGCTTATATAAATTACCTTTAAAAAAGGTAATGTGCATAGAGGGATTTCTTTGCAGTTGTGAGCAGTTTGCAGTACCTTGTGTTACTTCCTTTTTAAAATTTGTCTTCCAATTTTTCCCATTGCAGACATTTTAAGAAATGTCAGCTTTGTCCTAAATCCTAATAGGAACAATAAAAGTTAACGCTTCTTCAGTTATGCAATTTAGTTAAAAAAAAGTTACTGTGACCCAAGTAAAGCAGTTGCACAAAGTACTCCAGGGCACAGATCTAAGAAACTGCCACCAAGTACTAGAGGAATACTTTTAAAAACTGTGAAATATGAATATTTTTAACACTTTATTAAAAAAGAATTTGTGTACTTTATTCTGCTGTCTTCACAGCCTTTTGCTGATCTTATGAATGTATTCAGCCTAACTCCAGAAACGTTGACAATTTTTTATTACTCCTAAAGTTTTTAAAAATCTTGTGAATTACTAATTATCTTGTAAAAAAAAAAATCCTCATCAAAGTAAAATTGAGGTCAAACTCCAGTTCACTGACAGCAGCAGCACTTCTGCAAGAGGTCTGAGTGAAATACAGGTGTTTGTAGCCAGTGTGGTGATGGTTGTCTCAGTGACTAAATGGGAGATGAAATTCCTGAATGCTTAAGTATGCAGGTTTGACAGCAACATGACAAGACAGTTTTTGGCTATGAACAACTGAGCGTAATGGATTTGGCTCTGCCAGGGGTAATATCAGTTCTGTGTGTTTAATATCTCATGCAGGTAGAAATGAAAAGAGCTAGTCAGCCCTCCAGTACTGGGGCAGGTACTACTGGGATGTCTGTAATGATCCAGTTTCAGAAAGGTATTAGATAGACATGCAGCTCCCATGGAAATGTAAACATGCTAGCTATTCAAACAGGATGAAATACCTAATATCCCTGAGGATCTGCACTGAACACCCACATCCAGTTGGAAACTCACAGGGAAGTTCGGTGGCTTTGGGTCCAGGAAGGCTGGAGGTTTTTCCTTTCTAACTTCTGCAATTTCCAAGCAGCCATGATGTGTAACAGTGAGTGTAGATTTGCCAAGGCAATACACTCCAGGAAGTGTCCCTTATACAAATGATCTGGACAGAATGAGTGATTGACTCACTAGAGCAATATTTCTAAATTGATTTTCAGTCAGGAGAAAATATAAGTCACATCAGGAAGCTTATTCTAAAACACCTTGGCCATGACCCTAAGGATTTAACCATATAATTTGAAACCCATGAAGCAAGAGTCAATTCTAGGCAAATATGGTCTGTGGACATGGCACCAGCTGAAGTAAGTGTAATGTAAAGCAGTAAAAAGAGAAACTAATAGCCATCCTGCATGCAAAAGCCAGATGTTAAAAAATGGATCGTCCTTTCAAACTAATAACATCTCCATCTCCATACGCATACTCAACCAGCTGCTGATGTAAAAAAGACTTTTCTCCCAAATAAATTAATAAGACAGTATAAATAAAGGCATGTAGACCATTCATAAATACTCTGTTGGCAACAGAACGCACTGGAGCTGCCTTTGTTGATAGTTGCATTAACAGCTACAGTTGGGCTGCTGTGGAGGAGGGATGCCCTTTAGCCGTGTGTTCTGCTTCCCAGCAGCAATGGTGGGATCTGTCTCCAGACTTTCCGACATTTTGTCACAGATTATATCCACGAGTCGCTCAAATGTCTGCTTGACATTAATGTTGTCCTTGGCACTTGTTTCAAAAAATTCAAATCCTAAGAAAATAAACAACACATTTATGTTTGATGCATATTCCAACATCTCCAATAAATATACAAACTTCTCTTGGGCAAGGAAGAGCGGAAAGACACACAGAAAGGAAATATGTGAGAGTACACATATAAAAGGGTTATATTGCAAGAGCAGTTGAAATTGTAACACAGAGTAACTACATTAGTGTTGTTTGCTTTATACCAAGTAAGATGAAATCAGGACTGGCCCAAATACATTCCCTTAAACAAATTGTACTTTAAAACAGTTTCATCTAAAAATTGACACCAGTTTGAGTGTGCTATTGTTTTAGAAATGACCTATATATCCAGCCATTGTGAAGGAACAATCTACTGCTCCATCTCTAACTATTATGTTCCTCTGAGCATTATTCAGCTGGAAACAGCCACTTCCATCGTGACATTAACCTGGTGCCAAAATAGACAACTGTGTTTGGAAATAACCAGGAAAAAACCAAGCAAGGCAAGGAAAGATTTCTGCAATTTGATATCTGGACAGATAGAGGTAAATCCGTGAGAACAAAGGGGCCCCCAATCCCCCAAAACAAACTAATAAACAAATACACAAATGCACATATTTTTCTTCCTTAATTAATTTATATAGAAGAACTTTTTATCTATCCATTTCCGATGACTACCCCAAAGGCAAAAACTAGAGCTATCCTTAATCCAGAAGGGACACTGTAAACCTTTATGGAGAAGAGCCAGCTTTCCTAAGCTCTCTTCTCTGCCCCCATTTGTCCCACATCTTATCTCCCACATCTGCCTCCTCCATCTGGGCCAGGTTTGCAACTTGCTGGTCAGTCTACAGTCCGGCAGGCTTCTGCCAGCACTGGGTCTTCCCATGTTCTTGCTTCCTTTGCAATTCCTTTGCCTTTTTCATTTGTTTGTTTTCTAAGCCTTTTCTGCCATGCTCCATCTTTTCCCACAGTTACCACATTGCTCACCCGAGGGTTCATTGGTAATTTAAAACTTTCTCCTACTTCTGTCTTTCCACTGCCTAAAGGTTCAATATTAAGACAGTTTACAAAACGTCTAATACACTGGTAATTTTACAGAAGTGGCTTAAACTTTGCAGAACTATTTTTATTCTTTCTAATTAACTCTGAATAACAATGTGCAACTACCACCATGTTTAATTATGAGGAAAATTCCAGTAAGAAAATGTCAGTCACTTGAAACTCTTGGCAGAACAGAAGAAAAAAGCTCTTTTTTTGCCTTTTTTTTTTAATGTGTGTTTTCTAGCGAATGGGCTAATCTATTTCCAAAGGCCACTTGAAATTTAAGTGCAACTACTTTGATAATGTTAGTACTATATATTCAATATGCCACAAGATGTAATGTGCACATTCAGTCCTATAACTGCTTACAATGTAGTTTTCGCATGTTTGAGTACTAGCCTAGACTTACAGCAGATAATTATATTTAGCTTGGCATGATATCCCAGCATGCGCTAATAATCAATGCAAAAACTTAATGCTATGTTATGTTCTGAATTTTCTTCATATTTTTAATTTACATAAGGTGCCTTGTGCTGAAATGGCACAAAGTGCTAAATGTTTTAAATGCATAGGAGCTAAACTCAGGCCAAAGTTAGTGTTCATAGGTAGTTTAGATAATAAGAGATATAAACATTGTACAGGGATTTAGTCATACAACTTCTATTAATATCAGCAAGAAGTGGGAGGATAACCTCACAGGTATGAGTATACATTGGCATGAAAACTTTTCCTTTCCACATTTCTCTGGAAAGCAGGAAAACCGTGCATAATAAAAGAATATACATATACAGAAATCATATACTGGGAGGCGGTTTGAATCTATATGTCATTGTTTTAGTTTAGCTTGGCTTACATGTCTCCTTTGTTGTAAACTAGAAGGAAAATTGGGAAAGCCACTGTAGCCTCACTTGCTGGTGGCTTCAGTGCTCCCACAGAGCTCCATGCAGGAGAAGACTGTTCAGAACTCTTGGGGAGTGCTTGGGGGAAGGAAGATCCTCCACATTTTCAGTGCTCTGTGTTGAAAACCAGCTGCAACCCTGTAGCACAGCAACACAGTCAGATCCTTCCACAACTGTTAGCATCTGCTCCACAGGAAGTAGGAGGAAAGATGCTGTTCCAAAGAGGAACAAGCAGGACCAGAGGGCAGAAGGTTTGAGGGACAATGAGGGGATGCCTGAGAACTGGAACACCAAAGCCTTGGAGAAGATGACAGGAAGAAGAATGAATCTTAACGGCATTTCTGAGGGGAGCATTTTTTACGGATAAGACAGAATAACTGGCACATGAGATGACCATGAAATGGCAGATATGACAGGCAGGAAAGAGATATGGACAGAGAAAAGCAGGAAGTGAAAGGAAAAGAATCACAAAGAAGAGAGGAGACCAATGTCAGGAAATACTGTAACATGGACAAGATCAAGAAAACAGGTCCACTACCACGGTGAGGATGTTCTGCATAAGAACACCATGAAAAACTAAGACACGCCCATTTTCCAAGTAAAATAGTGTGCTGGTCTTGGCTGGGATAGAGTTAATTTTCTTCATAATAGCTAGTATGGGGCTATGTTTTGGCTTTGTGCTGAAAACAGCGTTGATAATACAAGGATGTTTTAGTTACTGCTGAGCAGTGCTTACACAGAGTCAAGGCCTTTTCTGCTTCTCAAACCACTGCACCAGCTGGGACAGCTGACCCCAACTGACCAAAGGTTTATATGCTCAGCATGAGGTCATATGGTATGGAATATCCCTTTGGTCAGTTGGGTCAGCTGTCCCAGCTGTGTCCCCTCCCAGCTTCTTGTGCACCCCCAGCCTACTCGCTGGTGGAGTGGTGTGAGAAGCAGAAAAGGAAAGCTGGGGGAAGAAGAAGGAAGGGGGGGACATTCAGAGTTATGTCGTTTGTCTTCCCAAGGAACCATTACACATGTTGGAGCCCTGCTTTCCTGGAGATGGCTGAACACCTGCCTGCCAATGGGAAGTAGTGAATGAATTCCTTGTTTTACTTTACCTATTAAACTGTATTCATCTCAACCCTCGAGTTTTCTCACTTTTACCCTTCTGCATCTCTCCCCCCATCCCACCGGGGGGAAGTGAGTGAGTAGCTGTGTCATGCTTAGTTGCCTATTTGGGCTAAACCACTTTGAAAGTATATCCTGCAACTGCAGCTATAGTAGCAGATCTGGTTATACTGTGCTGTGCTTTGTAGACCAGCTGGATGGGACCTGTGCTGTCCAAACAAGCCCAAGGACTAGACTACATTAAGAAAAGTATTAAAACAACATTAAGCCCCAAGATAGGACTTTGCTATTATTATCTCAGCAAAGAGCAGTGCTTTATCACTATTCTGGATAGAGCTAATGTAAACATTAACTGAAATGCTAAGATATTTATCCATCCTTTAGGGTGGCCAAATTAAAAATTAAAAAAAAAAGCTAAAGGGGGACTCTCAGCTGTGACAGAACAGAAAGACATGAGGGGTAGTTACTGGTAACACACTAACAAACACCTTCTTTTTCCAGTCTTTCAGAACAGAAGGTTTCCATATAAATTCCAGTTGTACTGATTTTGTTTGAGGCTTCCAGATACCTTTTGAAAAAGTGCATTTTGGGGAATAAATGAGATTCCTGTTGTATTGGGTTTCTGTGGCAAGGTTTTGGGAGGGGGGGGGCTACAGGGGTGGCTTCTGTGAGAACCTGCTAGAAGATTCTCCTATGTCAAATAGTGCCAATGCCAGCCAGCTCCAAGATGGACCTGCCACTGGCCAAGGCTGAGACAATCAGTGACGGTGTTAGCACCTCTGTGATAACATATTTAAGAAGGGGGAAAAAAAAATACCTGCACAACTGCAGCCAGAAGAGTGAGAATATGTGAGAGGAACGACTCTGCAGACACCAAGGTCAGTGAAGAAGGAGGGGGAGGAGGTGCTCCAGGCACCAGAGCAGCGATTCCCCTTCAGCCCGTGGTGAAGACCATGGTGAGGCAGGCTGTCCCCCTGCAGCCCATGGAGGTTAACAGTGGAGCAGATATCCACCTGCAGCCTGTGGAGGACACCACGCCAGAGCAGGTGGATGTGTCTGGAGGAGGCTGTGACCCTGTGGGAAGCCTGCGCTGGAGCAGGCTCCTGGCAGGACCTGTGGCCCCATGGAGAGAGAGGAGCCCACGCTGGAGCAGGTTTGCTGGCAGGACTTGTGACCCTGTGGGGGACCCACGCTGGAGCAGTCTGCTTCTGAAGGACTGCACCCTGTGGAAAAGACCGACACTGGAGCATTTCATGAAGAACTACAGCCCATGGGAAGGACCCATGTTGGAGAAGTTCATGGAAGACTGTCTCCTGTGGGTGGGACCCCACACTGGAGCAGGGGAAGAGTGTGAGGAGTCCTCCCCTGAGGAGGAAGGAGCAGCAGAGACAAGGTGTGATGAACTGACCACAACCCCCATTCCCCATCACCCTATGCCGCTCAGGGGGAGGAGGTAGAGAAAATCGGGAGTAAAGTTGAGCCCGGGAAGAAGGGAAGGGTGGGGGAAAGCTGTTTTAAGATTTAATTTTTAATTCTCATTATCCTCCTCTGATTTTATTGGTAATAAATTAAACTGATTTTCACCAAGTCTGTTTTGCCTGTGATAGTAATTGCTGAGTGATGTCTCTCTGTCCTTATCTCAACCCATGATCTTTTTGTTATATTTTCTCTCCCCTGTCCAGTTGAGAAGGGAAGTGATAGAGCAGCTTTGGTGGGCACCTGGCGTCCAGCCAGGGTCAACCCACCACACCTGTCTAAGAAATTTTTGTTTGTTTGTTTACATGAGACATATGGTAAGCAAACAATTCCTTGCTTCTCATTGTCATTAAGTAACTTTCCTGTAATGCATCTCCAAGTGTGAGAAAGCAATGGCAGGTTGGCATTTCCCTCCTGTGAAAAAACAACCTGGGGACAGACGCCTTTAATTGGTCTGCCAATACCCTGTGTGTGTTGTAACTAAACAGAAGACTCTGGTGTTTGTCAGTGCTGTGAAGTCTGTCTCCTTCCTCTGGCACTAACCTTCGCTCTTTAAAAAGAGCTAAAAAATGGTGAAGGGTAGAACTATGAACAGGCATGTTCCTGCACAACACAATTATTTTCATTTTTTAATGCAAATTTAGACGCAGCCATATGTCTGTGCTCTCAAAGCTGCTGGTGACCCTGCCTTCTGCATCATGGCCTCCAGCCAGCCACAGAGGCAAAACAGAACTTGCTGTTCTAGCAAGCTGTGTGCTGAGGTGCCAAGTCCCACTTGATTTCCGATTTAGATGCCAAAATTTGATCCCTACAAATGCCTCTTCAGTTGCTCCCTAAAATCACAGATGCCTAATGTACACAGATGCCTAATACCCATAGAGCTCATACCCCAAGGCATGTGAAGGTTCACCCCAGTCCTGATGCTGCAGATCTGCTGTCTGGTGCCCCAGCCCTGGCAGGATTCATAAACCTATCATGTTTGTGCCAGCAGGCCTGGTCTTACAGGCTTGGTCAGATCACACAGAAGTGTTGGGTGCCAAATTACACCCTGTATAAGCACATGGCACTAACAAACTCTCTGCTTTCCAGCTTGATGGGGTGCTAAATGGGTTTAATTTGAAGAAATCTAATCACCCCTGAATCGAGTCTCTAGCATCTCCCCAGCACAACCATTATGTATATACATGCCTGAGCGAAGAACAAAATGAAAACAAAATAGGCAAGGCTGATTTTGGTTTGAACTGAGATATTTTCTTGTCATTTTTGGTGGAACATATTTTCAAAGCACTGGGAATCAAGAGAAGGAAAGAAAGAAAACCTGAAAATAAAGACTTTAAGGAAAAAATGGCACAAAAGAGGTGTCCTGGTTTCGGCTGGGATAGAGTTAATTTTCTTCCTAGTAGCAGGCACAGTGCTGTGTTTTGGATTTAGTAGGAGAAGAATGTTGATAACACGCTGATGTTTTAGTTGTTGCTGAGTACTTCTTATGCTAGTCAAGGACTTTTCAGCTTCCCATGCTCTGCCAGGTGCACAAGAAACTGGGAGGGGCCACAGCCAGAATAGTTGATCCAAACTGACCAAAGGGCTATTCCATACCATATGATGTCATGCTCAGTATATAAACTGGGGGGGGTTGGCCAGGGGGCAGCTCGGGGACTGGCTGGGCAACGATAGGTGGGTGGTGAGCAGTTGCGTCACTTCTTTTTTTTTCCCTGGGTTTTGTTTCTCTCTCTCATTGTTCTCTTTCATTACAATTTTTATTACTATTATTATTATTATTGTTATTTTATTTCAATTATTAAACTGTTCTTATCTCAGCCCATGAGGTTTCATACTTTTGCCCTTCTAGTTGTCTCCCCGATCCCACCAAGGGGGGGCGGGTGAGCAAGCGGCTGCGTGGTGCTTGCTTGCTGACAGGGGCTAAACAATGACAGTCCTTTTTGCCACCCAATGTGGGGCATGAAGGGTCTGAGATAATAACAGATTAAGCAGAGCTTATTAAGGAATTTGTAATAATTGCGGGTAATAGTTGCGGGTCACGACATTGATTCATCTGTTCTCAGTCTTAGTTTATCTGATCTGCACCATGCTCCATGGTTTGCTGTACATGTTAAAGATTGGTGTTGGTTTTTGCAGTTTGCTGTGCTCTGTAGTAATTAGTGATGTTTTGCCTGGGAAATTTGTTATTAAAACACTGACCTTGAGCATTATTTGGTATATGGGGTTTGTACTGAAGCCATTACTGTAGTTCGGGTAGCACCTCATGGAGAAAAGTAGCAATTATACCTCTTCCTCTGAGAGGTTTGTTGTGAAGGAAACACAGAATGGCACCTTTGCTACCTTCTTCTATGATACTGATATTGATACTTCTTGGGAATATTGTTTTGTTTTTGACAAAGGTTAGTAAGCAATTTAAGAATATCATCCAGAGATCTGCCCCAAGGCTGGAGAGTTATGAGTGGCAGGGTGTATGGGATAGCATGGGCAAATGCCTAGGACGGTGGGCACCTCCAGTGTTTTGGAACTTCACCCCTGAACAAGTGCAGAATCCTGAAGAATTAGTAAAGTATTTGGAAAAAGTATGTTGTCACCCTGGCAACTCCAGAGAGACACAAATCATTGCAACATGCTGGGGTCTGGCCCATGCCTATCGAGCCGTGGTCAACACTATTCAGTACCCTCAAGGGAAAGAGAAGGTCTCTGGATCTGACGACAAAGCGACAGGCACTGCGGCCACTCCGACCCCGGCGACAGGCAATGCGGCTACTCCAGGGATGGAACCCATGCCGGTATCAGTCGCCCCTATACACAAGAAGAAATCTTGGAAGTGAAATTCAGCTCGTTTGGAAAGGCATGATAAAAATCCAGGGCCATAACAAGGAGAGGAGGAGGAAGAACTCGTAGATGAGACAGAAACCACCCGACCCTTATCCTTGAGTGAGCTGCGAGATATGCAAAAAGATTTCAGCCATCGTCCAGGTGAGCACATTGTAACCTGGCTGCTCTGATGCTAGGACAACAGGGCCAGTAGCCTGGAATTAGACAGTAAGGAAGCCAAGCAGCTGGGATCCCTTTCTAGGGAAGGGGGCATTGACAAAGCGATTGCAAAAGGAGTGCAAGCCATTAGCCTCTGGAGGCGACGTCTGTCAAGTGTGAAGGAAAGGTATCCCTTCAAAGAAGATGCTATATATTGCCCAAGCAAGTGGACCCCCATGGAGAGAGGTATCCAGTACCTGAGGAAATTAGCCATGCTGATGGTGATTTATAGTGACCTGAACAACGAGCAGTTATACAAAGATCCAGATGAAGTCATATAATCATAGAATCATAGAATTGTTTAGGTTGGAAAAGACCTTTAAGATCATCCAGTCCAACCATTAACCTAACATTACCAAGTCCACCACTAAACCAATTAAGGGCAGAGTAGCAATTTCATGTTTCTGGCTTGGTGGTTGGATTATTTATAATGAAAGCAAAAACTAGGAATCATTAAGATTGGAAAGGCCCTCTAAGATCATCATTCCAATCATCAGCCCAACACCACTATGCCCACTAAACCATGTCCCCAAGTGCCACGTCTACCCGTTTTTTGAACACTTCCAGGGATGGTGACTCCACCACCTCTCTGGGCAGCCTGTTCCAATGCTTGATGTTGTGGTTTAGCCCCAGCCAGCAACTAAGCACCATGCAGCCGCTCACTCACTCCCCCTACCCCGATGGGATGGGGGAGAGAATTGGAGGAGTAAGAGTAAGAAACACTCCTGGGTTGAGATAAGAACAGTTTAATAACTGAAATAAAGTAAAATGGTAATGATAATAGTAACAGTATAATAATGATAAAAATAATAATGATATACAAAGCAAGTGATGCACAATGCAATTGCTCACCACCTGACGACAGATACCCAGACAGTTCCCGAGCAGCGATCGCTGCTCCCCGGCCAACCCCCCCCAGTTTATATACTGAGCATGACATCATATGGTATGGAATAGCCCTTTGGTCAGTTTGGATCAACTATTCTGGCTGTGCCCCCTCCCAGTTTCTTGTGCACCTGGCAGAGCATGGGAAGCTGAAAAGTCCTTGACTAGCATAAAAAATATTTAGGAATAATTAAAATATCAGCGTGTTATCAGCATTCTTCTCATCCTAAATCCAAAACACAGCACTGTGCCTGCTACTAGGAAGAAAATTAACTCTATCCCAGCTGAATCCAGGACACTTGACTACCCTTTCTGTGAAGAAATTTTTCCTAATATCCAATCTAAGCCTCCCCTGACACAGCTTGAGCCCATTTCGTCTCATCCTATCGCTTCCTACTTCGGAGAAGAGACCAACACCCACCTCACTACAACCTCCTTTCAAGTAGTTGTAGAGAGCAATAAGGTCTCCCCTCAGCCACCTCTTCTCCAGGCTAAACAACCCCAGTTCCCTCAGCCGCTCCTCATAAGGCCTGTGCTCCAGACCCTTCACCAGCTTCGTTGCCCTTCTCTGGACACGCTCCAGCACCTCAATGTCTTTCTTGTAGTGAGGGGCCCAAAACTGGACACAGTATTCCAGGTGCGGCCTCACCAGTGCCGAGTACAGGGGGACAATCACCTCCTTGCTCCTGCTGGCCACACTGTTCCTGATACAAGCCAGGATGCTGTTGGCCGCCTTGGCCACCTGGGCACACTGCTGGCTCATGTTCAGCCGGCTGTCAGCCAACACCCCCAGGTCCTTTTCCGCCAGGCAGCTTTCCAGCCACTCTTCCCCAAGCCTGTAGCGTTCATGGGGTTGTTGTGACCCAAGTGCAGGACCCGGCACTTGGCCTTGTTAAACCTCATACAGTTGGCCTCGGCCCATCGATCCAGCCTGTCCAGGTCCCTCTGCAGGGCCATCCTACCCTCCAGCAGATCGACACTCCCGCCCAGTTTGGTGTCATCTGCAAACTTACTGAGGGTGCACTCAATCCCCTCATCCAGATCACTGATAAATATTTTAAACAAGACTGGCCCCAAAACAGAGACCTGGGGAACAGCGCTCATGACTGGCCGCCAGCTGGGCCTGATCCCCTGGTTGACCTGCACATGCCTGTTGATTGCACTCAATATGAACCACTCCATAATCTTTCCCGGCACCGAGGTGAGGGTGACAGGCCTGTAGTTCCCCAGGTTCTCCTTCCGGCCCTTCTTGTAGATGGGCGTCGCATTGGCAAGCCTGCAGTCATCAGGGACCTCCCTGATTCTATGATTCCCCTGTTAACCAGGACTGCTGATAGGTGATAGAAAGTGGCTTGGTGAGCTCCTCTGCATGCTCCCTCAATACTCTTGGGTGGATCCCCGCAGGTCAAGCGAGGCACCTCCCCTGGTAGGCTCACTTACCAGCTGCATCAGGAAGTTATCTTCCACACACTCCAGGATCCTCAGAGACTGTTTCCTCTCTGCTGTGCTGCATTTCCAGCAGATGTCCGGAAAGTTGAAGTCCCCCACGAGAACAAGGGCTAGCGATTGTGAGACTTCTGCCAGCCACTTATAGAATGCTTCATCTATCTCTACATCCTGGTTGGTTGGTCTATAGCAGACTCCCAGCAGGATGTCTGCCTTGTTGGCCTTCCCCCTCATCCTTACCCATAAGCACTTGACCTTATCATCACCACTGTCAAGCTCTATACAGTCAAAACACTCCCTAACATACAGAGCCACCCACCGCCTCTCCTTCCTTGCCTATCCCTTCTGAAGAGCTTATAGCCATCCAGTGCAGCACTCAAGTCAGGTGCACGACCCATGTGGTGGAATTTGGTATGGAGCACACCAGCATCATATGCCAACTCATTGGCAATATTGACCAGGAAAGATGAAGAGTCACCAGTGGTGGATGAAGTAGCTAGCTGACTCCGGGAATGCGAAGAAAGTATCTCTTCCTCCCTCGTCTCGGCTGTGGAGAAACTGTCCCGGGAAGTCCAGCAACTCAAAGAGAATAGGTCCTACTCTCCACCTATGTGGACCAGTATCTCAGCCATTAGGAGTCAGTGTTCTTCTGCTCAAGAGAGAGGATATAGAGGATACACACTACGGGGCACCCTGTGGTTTTACCTGCGTGACCATGGAGAGGACATGAGCAAGTGGGATGGAAAACAGTTGGTTTGACCCTGGCTGCATGCCAAGTGCCCACCAAGTCCACTCTATCACTTGCCTTCTCAACCAGACAGGGAAGAGAAAATATAACGAAAAAGCTCGTGGGTCGAGATAAGGACAAGGAGATCACTCAGCAATTACGGTCACGGGCTGTCGTGGTTTAGCCCCAGCCAGCAACTAAGCACCACGCAGCCGCTCGCTCACTCCCCCTACCCCGATGGGATGGGGGAGAGAATCGGAGGAGTAAGAGTGAGAAACACTCCTGGGTTGAGATAAGAACAGTTTAATAATTGAAATAAAGTAAAATAGTAATGCTAATAGTAACAGTATAATAATGATAATAATAATAATGATACACGAAGCAAGTGATGCACAATGCAATTGCTCACCACCCGCCGACCGATACCCAGACAGTTCCCGAGTAGCGATCGCTGCTCCCTGGCCACCCCCCCCAGTTTATATACTGAGCATGACGTCATATGGTATGGAATAGCCCTTTGGTCAGTTTGGATCAACTATTCTGGCTGTGCCCCCTCCCAGTTTCTTGTGCACCTGGCAGAGCATGGGAAGCTGAAAAAGTCCTTGACTAGCATGAGCAGTACTCAGCAACAACTAAAAACATCAGCATGTTATCAACATTCTTCTCCTAGTAAATCCAAAACATAGCACTATGCCTGCTGCTAGGAAGAAAATTAACTCTATCCCAGCCGAAACCAGGACACGGGCAAACCAGACTCGACGTGGGGAAAATAAGTTTAACTTATTACCAATCAAAACTGAGTAGGAGAGAGGAGTGAGAACATGTGTAGGGTAATGAGAAATAAAACTAAATCTTAAAACACCTTCCCTGCACCCCTCCCTTCTTCCCAGGCTCAAATTCACTCCCGATTTTCTCTACCTCTTCCCCTGCAGTGGCTCAGGGGGACAAGGAATGGGGGTTGTGGTCAGTTCATCACACTTTGACTCTGCTGCTCCTTCCTTATCAGGGAAGGTCTCCTCACACTCTTCCCCTGCTCCAGCATGGGGTCCCACCCATGGGAGAGAGTCCTCCACAAACTTCTCCAGTGTGGGTCCTTCCCATGGGCTACAGTTCTTCACAAACTGCTCCTGCGTGGGTCCCTTCCACGGGGTGCAGTCCTTCAGGAGCAGACTGCAGGGGGACAGCCTGCCTCACCATGGTCTTCACCACGCGCTGCAGAGTGATCTCTGCTATGGCACCTGGAGCACCTCCTCCCCCTCCTTCTTCACTGACCTTGGTGTGTGCATAGTCATTCCTCTCACATATTCTCACTCCTCACTCCAGCTGCAGTTTGTATTCTGGGTGTTTCCAGCCCCCCCCGACAGTTATTAAATATGTTATCACAGAGGTGCTACCACTTTCGCTAATTGGCTCCGAGATGGCCAGTGGCGGCTCTGTCTTGGAGCCGACTGGCATTGGCTCTACTGGACATAACAGAAGCTTCCAGCATGTTCTCACAGAAGCTACCCATGTAGCATGCACCTGCTAGAAAAACCTTGCCATGCAAACCCAAGACAAAAATCTACTTCAAACCTAAAGGCACAGGTACGTGAGTTGCAAAGAAAAACAATCACAAAAAGGGGTTCATGCAGGAAAACAGCTGCTCCAGTTTCCAGTGGGCAGTGCCCCAGACAGAGTAGAAGGGCTGATCCTACCCCTGATCTTAATGAAGGGACTCCTGACTCATCGGTACAAAAACTGAGTAACGAATACTATGACCAGGACTAGAGGGGTCCTGCCTCCAGCCAGGTGGAGGAAAGGGACAACCGGGTTTACTGGACTGTGTGGATTCGATGGCCTGGCACATCAGACCCACAGGAGTAGAAGGCTCTAGTGGACACCGGTGCACAGTGTAGCCCAATGCCATCAAGCAATAGAGGGGCAGAACCCATCTGTATTTCTGGAGTGACAGGGGGATCCCAACAGCTAACTGTACTGGAAGCTGAAGTGAGCCTAACTGGGAATGAGTGGCAGAAGCACCCCATTGTGACTGGCCCAGAGGCTCCGTGCATCCTTGGCATAGACTACCTCAGGAGAGGGTATTTCAAGGACCCAAAAGGGTACCGGTGGGCTTTTGGTATAGCTGCCTTGGAGACAGAGGAAATGAAACAGCTGTCCACCTTGCCCGGTCTCTCGGAGGACCCTTCGATTGTAGGGTTGCTGAAGGTTGAGGAACAACAGGTGCCGATCACTACCACAACTGTGCACAGGCGGCAATATCACACCAACCAAGACTCCCTGATTCCCATCCATAAACTGATTCGTCGACTGGAGAGCCAAGGAGTGATCAGCAAGACTCGCTCACCCTTTAACAGTCCCATATGGCCAGTGCGAAAGTCTAATGGGGAGTGGAGACTAACAGTGGACTATCGTGGCCTGAATGAAGTTACGCTGCTGCTGAGTGCTGCCGTGCCAGACATGCTAGAATTTCAATACGAACTGGAGTCAAAGGCAGCCAAGTGGTATGCCACAATTGACATTGCTAATGTGTTCTTCTCAATCCCTTTGGCAGCAGAGTGCAGGCCACACTTTGCTTTTACCTGGAGGGGTGTTCAGTACACCTGGAACCGACTGCCCCAGGGGTGGAAGCACAGCCCCACCATTTGCCATGGACTGATCCAGACAGCACTGGAACAGGGTGAAGCTCCAGAACATCTGCAGTACATTGATGACATCATTGTGTGGGGCAACACAGCAGAAGAAGTTTTTGAGAAGGGAAAGAAAATAGTCCAAGACCTTCTGAAGGCTGGTTTTGCCATAAAACAAAGTAAGGTCAAGGGACCTGCACAGGAGATCCAGTTTTTAGGAATAAAATGGACGTCGTCAGATCCCAATGGATGTGATCAACAAAATAACAGCTATGTCCCCACCAACTAGCAAAAAGGAAACACAAGCCCTCTTAGGTGTTGTGGGGTTTTGGAGAATGCATATTCCAAATTACAGCCAGATGGTAAGCCCTCTCTACCAAGTGACCAGGAAGAAGAACGATTTCAAATGGGGCCCTGGGCAATGACAAGCCTTTGAACAAATTAAACGGGAGGTAGTTCATGCAGTAGCCCTTGGGCCAGTCCGGGCAGGGCAGGATATTACAAATGTGCC
This sequence comes from Pelecanus crispus, assembly GCF_030463565.1. Classification (NCBI taxonomy): domain Eukaryota; kingdom Metazoa; phylum Chordata; class Aves; order Pelecaniformes; family Pelecanidae; genus Pelecanus; species Pelecanus crispus. Next base: position 4,540,896 of record NC_134675.1, read on the forward strand.
CAACACCGCAGCCGGGGAGAATGGCCCTACCTGGAGCCTCTGGCAGAAAGCACCAGGAGAGACTCGAGGTCGACCCCTAGGGTTTTGGAGTCCGGGATACAGAGGATCCGAAGCCCGCTCTACTCCAACTGAGAAAGAGATATTGGCAGCATATGAAGGGGTTCGAGCTGCTTCAGAAGTGGTTGGTACTGAAGCACAGCTCCTGCTGGCACCCCGACTGCCGGTGCTGGGCTGGATGTTCAAAGGGAGGGTCCCCTCTACACATCATGCAACTGATGCTACGTGGAGGAAGTGGGTTGCATTTATCACACAACGGGCTGAAAGTGGAAACCCCAGTCGCCCAGGAATCTTGGAAGTGATCATGGACTGGCCAGAAGGCAAAAACTTCAGAATATCACCAGAGGAGGAGGTGACACGTGCTGAAGAGGCCCCACTGTATAATAAATTGCCAGAAAATGAGAAGCAATATGCCCTGTTCACTGATGGGTCCTGTCGTCTTGTGGGAAAGCATCGGAGGTGGAAAGCTGCTGTATGGAGTCCTATACGACAAGTGGCAGAAACTGCTGAAGGAGAAGGGGAGTCGAGTCAGTTTGCAGAGGTGAAAGCCATCCAGCTGGCTTTAGATATTGCTGAACGAGAAAAGTGGCCAGTCCTTTATCTCTCTACTGATTCATGGATGGTGGCAAATGCCCTGTGGGGGTGGCTGCAGCAATGGAAGCAGAGCAACTGGCAGCACAGAGGCAAACCCATCTGGGCTGCCGCATTGTGGCAAGATATTGCTGCCCGGGTAGAGAACCTGGCTGTAAAATTTCGTCACGTAGATGCTCACGTACCTAAGAGTCAGGCCACTGAAGAACATCAAAACAACCAGCAGGTGGATTAGGCTGCTAAGATTGAAGTGTCTCAGGTGGGTCTGGACTGGCAACATAAGGGTGAATTATTTATAGCCTGGTGGGCCCATGACGCCTCAGGCCATCAAGGAAGGGATGCAACATCTAGATGGGCTCGTGATTGAGGGGGGGACTTAAATATGGACAGTACTGCACAGGTTATTCATGAATGTGAAACATGCGATGCAAACAATCAAGCCAAGTGGTTCAAACCACTTTTGTATGGATGGTGATGGCTGAAATATAAATATGGGGAGGCCTGGCAGATTGATTACATCACGCTCCCACAAACCCGCCAAGGCAAGCGCTATGTGCTCACCATGGTGGAAGCAACCACCAGATGGCTGGAAACATATCCTGTGCCCCATGCCACCGCCCAGAACACCATCCTGGGCCTTGAAAAGCAAGTCCTGTGGCGACATGGCACCCCAGAAAGAATTGAGTCAGACAACGGGACTCATTTCCGAAAGAACCCCATAGACACCTGTGCCAAAGAGCACGGCATTGAGTGGGTATATCACATCCCTGTCATGCACCAGCCTCCGGGAAAATCGAGCGATACAATGGACTGTTAAAGACTACCCTGAGAGCAATGGGTGGTGGGACATTCAAACATTGGGATACGCATTTATCAAAAGGCACCTGGTTAGTCAACTCCAGGGGATCTGCCAATCGAGCTTGCCCTGCCCAATCAAAAGTTTTACATACTGTAGAAGGAAATAAAGTCCCTGTAGTGCACATAAAAAATATGCTGGGTGTCGTGGTTTAGCCCCAGCCAGCAACTAAGCACCATGCAGCCGCTCGCTCACTCCCCCTACCCCGATGGGATGGGGGAGAGAATCGGAGGAGTAAGAGTGAGAAACACTCCTGGGTTGAGATAGGAACAGTTTAATAATTGAAATAAAATAAAGTAAAATAATAATAATAATAACAATATAATAATAATACTAATGATAATAATAATAATAATATACAAAGCAAGTGATGCACAATGCAATTGCTCACCACCCGACGACCGATACCCAGACAGTTCCCGAGTAGCGATCGCTGCTCCCTGGCCAACCCCCCCCAGTTTATATACTGAGCATGACGTCATATGGTATGGAATAGCCCTTTGGCCAGTTTGGATCAACTATTCTGGCTGTGCCCCCTCCCAGTTTCTTGTGCACCTGGCAGAGCATGGGAAGCTGAAAAGTCCTTGACTAGCATGAGCAGTACTCAGCAACAACTAAAAACATCAGCATGTTATCAACATTCTTCTCCTACTAAATCCAAAACACAGCACTATGCCTGCTACTAGGAAGAAAATTAACTCTATCCCAGCTGAAACCAGGACACTGGGGAAGACAGTCTGGGTTACTTCCCCCTCGGGCAAAGGCAAACCCATTTGTGGGATTGCTTTTGCTCAAGGACCTGGGTGCACTTGGTGTGTAATATGAAAGAATGGGGAAGTCCGATTTGTACCTCAAGGGGATTTGATTTTGGATGAAAATAGTCCGTGAACTGAATGGTTTGATATTAATTGCTATATAATACTGTATGTCATCTCTTTTATGGTTGCTGTATGCCACATCAAGGGTAGTACAGCATCACCCAGATTAAGAAGAACGACCTTTGATGAAAGTGAGCAAATTGCAGCAGTGTTGGAACCAGAACTGGCTTCAGCATGCAACAGTCCAACACCACACACCATCTCTCTTGTCCTGAAAGACTGTGACATTTTAGAGGGATGGCCCATAGACAAAGGGAATGATATCTGTGCGTATATTTCAAGACAGGGAATGTGGTGGTGATTAACTGGAATTTATTGGAAAGTGTAGGACCTGGGAATGACGTAGATGGTATAGAATAAGGGGTGGATACTTTCCTGGTTTTGGCTGGGATAGAGTTAATTTTCTTCCTAGTAGCAGGCATAGTGCTGTGTTTTGGATTTAGTAGGAGAAGAATGCTGATAACACACTGATGGTTTAGTTGTTGCTAAGTACTGCTTATGCTAGTCAAGGACTTTTCAGCTTCCCATGCTCTGCCAGGTACACAAGAAACTGGGAGGGGGCACAGCCAGAATAGTTGATCCAAACTGACCAAAGGGCTATTCCATACCATATGACGTCATGCTCAGTATAGAAACTGGGGGGGGTTGGCCGGGGAGCAGCGATCACTGCTCGGGGACTGGCTGGGCGTCTGTCAGCAGGTGGTGAGTGGTTGCATCACTTGGTTTTTTTTTTTTTCCTGGGTTTTGTTTCTCTCTCTCGTTGTTCTCCTTTTCATTACATTTATTATTATTATCACTATTACTATTGTTATTATTATTTTATTTGAACTATTAAACTGTTCTTATCTCAACCCACAAGTTTTCTTACTTTTGCCCTTCTGATTCTCTCCCCCATCCCACCGAGGGGGAGGGTTAGTGAGCAGCTGTGTGGTGCTTGGTTGCGGACAGGGGCTAAACCACAAGAGGTGAGAACAGAAAGAATCAAGAGAGGGAAAAAAAGACCCAAAATATGCAAAATAAGGTATGTGTTAAAATCTGAGGGATAAAATGACCACCTCTGTGAGTGGTAAGCTGTGGAGGCACACTGAAGCCCTGGGTACTGCTGACGCTTGGGCACGTAGCATTCACAGCCCTTTGCAGGTGCCCTGACTTCAGCGTCAGGTCTGGCTTCTGCCTGCCGTTGCAGAAGGGAATGTGAGAGCTCACCCAGAAAGGGCCCGTTTCGTTTTGTTTTCTGACATCGTTTGGTGGCCTGTGGGAGAAACAGTGTGCCAGGATACATTTGCAAAGCAGGTGAGCACACCCTAAGAGATGCTCAGAAGTTCTGGGTGCTGCCAGCCATGGGCGACCCTAGTTGGCAGAGAGTAAGCACAGAAAATCTAATGGCACTTCCCTGAAAACTGCTTGACAGAACATAGAGTCAGAGGTGGATTTTACCGGGACATCACACTAGATGATCACCAGAGGTCCCTTCCAACCAGTGTTTCTATGATACAACAGCTCTGTTTCCCAGAGCCTTAACCAACCTGAGCCAAAAAGGTGGGATAGGACAAACGGGACCTTACAGCAAAGATGGACAGGCATTTGGGGCAGATCTTGCAGCATCCCCCTAGTACCTGGTGCGGATGAACACAACAGGCATAGTTTGAACCTAGGGCAGGGCTGTACTTCTACAGCAACCTTAGGGGGCCCTGGTCTTAAAGATATAATATACCCTGTAATGACAGAACTTGCAATTAAAAACTAATTAGTGTTTAAATAATTTATAGCATACACATAGCAAATAGGAGTTGTACAGAAACACATGAACAACCAAAGGCAAGAAAACATAAAATTATGCACCTTATTTTCAGGCACAGCCAAATCGCATAAAGAAATGGGGAAACTGTATGTCAAACTACATATGCAACCATCCATTTGCGTGTGCAGTTACTCAGTGTTTATTCAAAGCTCAGCGCACATCTCTGCCTGCTAAGCCTTTGCCAGAATGTAGATCACAATATGTCATGCAGACCACAAATAAAAAGAATCAAGAAATTCATGCCATCTGTGAGTCATTCTTTTTATTTCTATTCTGACAAGTGACACCAAACTTTTATGAACATATGAAACTTTGAACTCAGCTGAGATGCATGAGATGAATATGTTAGAAAAGCTGTGTGAGTAATGCAGCTGGCAAGTATGCATGCATTTTGCTCACAAGAAGTTCCAAGCCTTTTTTACTAAAATGCTTTAAAGCATGTAAGTGCTGACTATATTGGGGTTTCACTTGATAGCCAATGCATGTAGTGCTCAGACTAAACATTCATGAAGTGACAAAATAGTATAAGCATTATGTTCCACACCCTTTTTTTTAGTGATTAGTGAATAAACCTGTTTAAATGTGATTGCTGTGATCCCCACATCAATTACCATTACGTTAATTTGTTCTCTCTACTGGCTGATTTGTTACATTTCTATATTTTCTTGGTATGATAACTCTGTGAGGTAAAGTTACATGACTCAGTTGAATTTATTTGATCCTGTCTGTTTTCATCTTATTCTAACATTATTCTTTTAATGACATTAATATGTTAAATAACCATGAACTAATTTCTCAAAAATATGTACCACTTACAAAAAGCACTGAATGACAAGGAATGGCTAAGGTGTGAGAAGGTCTTTGTGTCTGGAATGATTAAATAGTCTGGGAATTTCAGCCTGGAGAAAAAGGAGGGGTATGATAGAGGTCTAAAGCCAACAGTGGTACAGAGCAGGTAAGAGGAAACAATTGTTCACTGCTTCTCAGAATATAACAGTTAAGAAACATCACATAAAATTAGCAAGTGGCCAATTCAAAGCAGAAGCAGATAACTCATAACTGTGTATTTAAAGGATGTTGTGGATGGTAAGATTTTATATGATTTCAAAGACATCATTGGACAAGTCCATGGAAAAAAATCATGAAAGGGCAATTGAATATAAAGATACTGCCTGCAAACATAATTTGCTACAGTCTGGGAAAGTATCACTATATGTTTGCCCTTTTATACCTTTCCCAAGGCACCTACTTCTGGCCATTACTGTAGATAAGGTCATATGCTGCTTGCAGCTATCATCTGTGGTCATATCACCGTTGTTATGCTCTATGTCATTAACAACAAACTTTAAAAAAATGTCAAATGGAAATGAGACAAATTCTGTCTTCATAAACATTCTGTTAATTTCCCTTCAAGGTCAGATATGGTTTTATTAGCCATTCCTTCTCTCTTTCGTGAACTCCCATTACTGTTATGAGGAGAGCTACTCAGAGCTACCACAGGATACTTGAGTAGTTTAGCCAGACTTTAGCAGGTAATGAGACCTATTGCCAGTTGATCTAAACCACTTGTTTGGGGTTACACTTGAGAAAGAAACCAGCACTGAGATTTAAAGAAATGATTGATTATACCTCCTTAATAAAATTGAAGGCCATACTTTTCAAAGAGGTCAGGAGCCACAATTTTCCGATAATGCTGTTCTCAACAGGACACCATGTTTCCCGGAGGGCTAAATGCCCAGTGTTCTTTTTGACCTTTTGAAAACCCTGCCCAAAATGTACATGTATTCATTTTCTCAGTGACTTCAAATAAACCAAGGCTAAAAATAAAACCACACTTGAGAACACAGTGTTTCACAATGTGTTCTTTGTACAGCATTCACATGTGTTGTGCTTGCTTGCAATTGCGGCTGTAACCAACATTGCAGACCATGGCATTCAAAGGGCCCACAGTCTTAAAATGTCTTGTTGGACACAAAAATCTATATCGTTATTTTTACAAGTTGTCCGCAAAAGATGTTATCAACTCACTGTCAGAGAAAGAAAAGACAGTCCCAAGTGTTTGACACAACTCGTGCCCTTCAAACTGGCCAACATGGCCAGAGCACTTACTACAAGTCAGGGAAACTTGTTTTTCTGCTTTTCCTGACATCACCTCCCACAATCTCTGAGCAGATTTAAGAAATGATTGCAGCTGTACAGAAAACATATAAACATTTTCATGTGCAGTCTGAGTACAGTAATTGACTTATTGGATCAGAGCCACAATTTATCCAATACAATAATCTGCCCTTGAGATAACCACAGGACATATATCTGAGAAAGGAAAACCCCAGAGTAGATAAAGATGGGAATAGAGGATAATCTGCTTCCATAAAGACTGAATTCTAAATCCCAGGAGTTAGAGTTTGCTTTAAAGCCTGAAACATGAGTTTTGATATCTATCTCATTAGCCTTTTTTTTTTTTTTTTGCAAGCATTGATTATTACACCTGAGGATTCTTGACTGCACAACATGCAAAGTTCCTTCTCCTCCTGCTAAATTCATGACCTTGGGGTTTGCTTGTCAACTCACTGCATTAATCTTCCTATAGGAAAATAGTATGAGGAATAGAAATTCAGATTAGTTATGTGACTTTTAAAAAAAAATCTTCAAACTCTACACTGCAAATTTACAGAGTGCCAGGCATTTTAGTGCCTGGTCTAAATTTGGGGTAAAAGTATACAGTTACAATTTTTTGATCTCTTTCTCCATTGAATACACTTTCCTGGCTCCTATTAAAATGAATAAATATTAGAAATGCTCACAGAGGGAAGAACAGATTATAGAAATATATATAATGTGACAGGTATTTATGCAAAGAAAAATATCCCCTGTTAAAGCAGGTGCAATGGCAACCATTTTGGTTTTGTTGCAAACAGTTTAAAAAACTCAGTTCTTCACAAATGTTGGCAATTTTTCTGGATATAACTTGTTAAATCTTTTCTGTCATCTTTCAAGGACTAATTTATGTTTATTTTTAATGGATACTTTTGAGGTGTGCTTTTACACATATGTAATGCTTATTTAGACAGATTCAATAGGAAGATATGTTATTGTGATGAAATTATTTACCAGGACAAGCAATTGTACAACTAGAAAAATTATTTTTTGAAAAATTATTTTTTTAAAAAATTAGGTCACCGAGCTATGAAAATGCATAAATCAAAAAATACCAACATGGGATTCAGCACAGGTGGTATACTGTGAGATGTCACCATCTCTTTCTGTTTCCCATGCAATCATTTTTATAATACCCTTCCCCTAAACACCTGTATAAGAATAGTGACAAGGAGATCTTAGTTACACACATGTTCACCAGAAGCCAGACTGAGCCTTTTACCACAGTCAGTTTTAAAAATAATAATACTAATAATAACAACCCCATACCCAGTATAGCACAGAAATTGACCTCCAATGATGCCAGGGTTTGATTTACACACTTGCTGAACATGGTCTCCAGATATCAGCAAATTTGGAGAAAAAAACAGGCTGGGTACTATTATTATGATGCTCTGGAGCTTTTCCATTACAGTTTTGGCCAGTGTCACCTCAAAAACATTTCATGGTATGAAAGGATATCACTGCTGGGCAGAAACAGAAAGAACAGAGATGTAAAGAGCTCCGTAATTTTCTGTGTGGACAACATTTGCCTCCTAGAGGGAGACTTTATGAAACAGAGGTTCATCTTATTTACACCTTTGCATTAGGTGAACTGATAGCAGTGGGAGTTGGATATTGGCACCTTTCTGTTTTGGATTATTGGTATTGGAAATCACAACCCAAATGTTCTCAACTTCCATAAAGGTCTAGTTCACATTTTGAGTAAACTGTTTCTTTAATCTCTCCTCTCCTTCTCCTAGGTTTTTTTTTGTTGATTTGTTGGGGTTTTTTTTTAATTTTTCCCTGGCTAGGACGTATCTGCTTATAGCTATAGCTACTTAAACTTATTGTATATATACATATGCATGCCTAATCTTGCTGCTTATCACAAAGTCCATAATGTACTTCCTATCTAAGGAGCAGCATAAGGAATGTTGTATCAGATATGTCTTTAGTCTAAGCCAGCCTCTGAGCCAGCATTGGTCTTGTGGACACTTTTAGATGACAGACGTGTCACAGCTCTGCATAAGGTCATCCTTGGACACATGTCCATTCTAATGATGTTACAGTTTTAGTGATATCAACAAGGGCAGTTCAGCGCCCAGCCTACAGAAACAAAAGGGAGGTGGTGTATGACTATTTCTTTACAGTGAGTGTATCACGAATATTTCATTACAAGTACTGTAGCAATTAATGACATTTCTTTGTGCATTCTCACAAGCAATCATAAAGCTTTTGTAATTTCTTTTCTTACCAAGTTGCTCTGCTAAATGTTTGCCTCTCTCAGTGAAGATTACCCGTTCATCCTCCATGTCACATTTGTTACCGACCAAAATAACCTGGGCATTCTCCCAAGAGTATGTTTTGATTTGAGTTGACCTTAAAAGAGAGACAGAGAGAGAGGGAGAAATCAAAACAAAGCAAAATCCCCTTAAATCAATTTCAAACAGAATTGTAACAAGGCAAAAAAGACAATATCGATTTTGACATCTAGGGCAACATGATTCTGTTTAATTCTGGATTTCAAATAAACTAAGGATTATCTGTCAGGAATTATTATTACAGGAATAATATCAACACAGGTTTTACTTTTGCTTGTTGAAACAAGACAGTCTTTTAGCATTTTCTCCTGCTATCAACATTCTTCCTATATTTTTAGAAAGAAGCAGTGACACTTTCTCCCACACAATTAAAAAAAGCATTTTCACATTTTAATGCAAACCTTATCATATAAACCCAGAGCTTTGAAACAAAACCAACAGATTATTCATTTCTTACCTTTCACCTTTTAAAATTAGGATCTAAATTTATCAGCAAAACTTCAAAGTCATTCTGTCTTCCTTCTGTTGTTTCTCTCCAGCACATTCCACTATAGCTCTTTGATCTACCAGGATGACAATTACATTGTACATTAAGCCATTGACAGGGGCCGAGTTTGAACTTTAATTTACCTTCCATTTAAATTATACAAGCCCTAACCTTGACTACAGCTGAACTGGAGTATCTGAGGCCTTGAAACACCATGGGACCTTGAGTGCTGGTGGTGAAACAGCTCACCCTACAAAGCTCTCTTCTGCACTTTGAATGAGATGCAACTAATGGACAACTTAAGAGCATGCTTGTAGCACCTCTCAGCTGCTGACTGCCACCACTCTGCTGATACTCAAGACCTGCTCTGTAGGAAGGAAAGATCCACATCCTGGCTCCAGGCTCAACCAGGAATGATGCTGCTGGCTACCACCTTCTAACTACCCTTGAAAGTAACACAGGGTGCAGTAAGCTTACTCTAAGCACATACACTTTGCCTTGGACTTGTGACTATGCCTGCCTTTAGGTTCTGACTCAAGTGCTTGGTAGAACATGAATATCTCTTCTGTCCCCATATGATCAATGGAGAGAGAAAGAAATGTAAAGAATCTCTCTCTCTCTACTTGGACAATACAGGGTGCTTGGGAAAACTAGCCTGCTTAACTACACATTTAGGAGAGGGTACCCTGGAAGGAAATCCTGTTGTGTGTTAAAGCCCTAAATCTCTGCGAGAAAAGATGAAATACCTTCAAAAATCTGTCACCCAAGTGTTTTGGAAGCTGGTCTGTGTGGGTGTTAAATTTGCTAGTAACCACTTCTTCATAACACAGCCGTTATCTCTACATATTCAGATCCCTGTCTGCAAAATGCTTCATGCACAAAAAAGACCACAGTGTAGTCTGACAACCATTTCTAGTGAAAGACAAAAATGGATCAAATCGCCCCAGCTGGCTTTGCTTAGTGCAAGACCAGAGGGATGGACAAGGGCAAAAACTGCTACAGGCTATCTTTGTACCTGTCCTGGTTTCAGCTGGGATAGAGTTAATTTTCTTCCTAGTAGCTGGCATAGTGCTGTGTTTTGGATTTAGTAGGAGAAGAATGTTGATAACACACTGATGTTTTTAGTTGTTGCTCAGTACTGCTTATGCTAGTCAAGGACTTTACAGCTTCCCATGCTCTGCCAGGTACACAAGAAACTGGGAGGGGCCACAGCCAGGATAGTTGATCCAAACTGACCAAAGGGCTATTCCATACCATATGACGTCATGCTCAGTATATAAACTGGGGGGGGTTGGCCGGGGAGCAGCGATCGCTGCTCGGGAACTGTCTGGGTATCGGTCGTCGGGTGGTGAGCAATTGCATTGTGCATCACTTGCTTTGTATATTGTTATTATTATTATCATTATTATATTATTATTATTTTACCTTATTTCAATTATTAAACTGTTCTTATCTCAACCCAGGAGTGTTTTTTTTTCCACTCTTACTCCTCCGATTCTCTCCCCCATCCCATCGGGGTAGGGGGAATGAGCGAGCGGCTGCGTGGTGCTTGGTTGCTGGCTGGGGCTAAACCACGACAGTCCTTTTTGGCGCCCAATATGGGGCTCGAAGGGTTTGAGATAATAACAGATTAACCAGAGTGTATTAAGGAATCTGTTGACAGTTGCCAGTCATATTAGTTCATCTGATCGGTACCATGTTCTTTTCTTGGCTGTGCATGTTAAAGCTCGGTGTTGGTCTGTGCATTGCACTATGCTCTGCAGTGATTAAGGATGTTTTGCTTGGGAGGTTACTTATCAAAATCCTGACCTTGAGCATTGTTTGGTATTTGGGTTTCATACAGAAGTCATTACTGTACTTCGGGTACCACCTCATGGAGAGAGTTAGCAATTATACCTCGGAGACGTTTGTTGTGGAGGAAATACAGAATGGCACCTTCACTACCTTCTTCTATAATGCTTCCTCCCTCATTACAGAAAGTTTTCAGTATTTTGAACATCCCTGGGCAGTTAAGATACTTCTATTGATACTTCTTGGGAATATTGTTTCGGTTTTGACAAAGGTTAGTAAGTTAGTTAGTAAGCAATTTAAGAATATCATCCAGAGATCTGCCCCCAGGCTGGAGAGTTATGAGTGGCAGGGTGTGTGGGATCGTATGGGCAAGTACCTAGGGCAGTGGGCACCTCCAGTGTTTTGGAACTTCACGCCTGAACATGTGCAGAATCCTGAAGAACTAGTAAAGTATTTGGAAAAAGTATGTTGTCACCCTGGCAACTCCAGAGAGACACAAATCATTGCAACATGCTGGGGACTGGCCCATGCTTTTAGAGCCCTGTTCAACACTATTCAGTACCCTCAAGGGAAAGAGAGGGTCTCTGGATTGGATGACAAAACAACAGGCACTGTGGCTACTCCAACCACAGCCACAGGCACTGCGACTACTCCAACCACAGCTACAGGCACTGCGGCTACTCCAACACCCACCACAGGTACTGCAGCCACTCCAACCCCAGTGACAGGCACCGTGGCTAAAACAGAGAATCAACCTGCGCCGGTATCAGTTGCCCCTATACAGAAGAAAAAATACATGAGGAAATCAGCTCGTTTAGTAAGGGATGTAGATGAACCAGGGCCATCACGAGAACCAGAGGAGGAAGAACCCATAAATGAGATGGTGACCACCCGATCCCTATCCCTGAGTGAGCTGCGAGATATGCGAAAATATTTCAGTCGTCATCCAGGCGAGCACATCATCACCTGGCTGCTCCGATGCTGGGATAACAGGGCCAGTAGCCTGGATTTAGAGGGTAAGGAAGCCAAGCAGCTGGGATCCCTTTCTAGGGAAGGGGGCATTGACAAAGCAATTGGAAAAGGGGCAAAAACACTCAGCCTCTGGAGGCGACTTCTGTCAAGCGTGAAGGAAAGGTATCCCTTCAAGGAGGATGTTTTATACTGCCCAGGCATATGGACCACCATAGAGAAGGGTATCCAGTACCTGAGGGAATTAGGCATGCTGGAGGTGATTTATAGTGACCTGAATGATGAGCAGGTACCCAAAGATCCAGATGAAGTCAGGTGCATACGACCCATGTGGCGGAAGGTGGTACGGAGCGCACCAGCATCGTATTCCAAATCGTTGGCAACACTGGGCTGGAAAGACGACGAGGCACCAACGGTGGATGAAGTGGCTGGCCGACTCCGGGAATATGAAGAAAGTATCTCTTCCTCCCTACGGGCCTGTGTCTCGGCTGTGGAAAAACTGTCCCGAGAGTTCCAGCAACTCAGAGAAGATATATCCTACTCCCCACCTGTACGGACGCTTATCTCAGCCATTAGGAGTCAGCGTCCTTATGCTCAAGAAAGAGGATATAGAGGATACACAGCACGGGGCACACTGTGGTTCTACAGCGTCACCACAGAGAGGACATGAGTAATTGGGATGGAAAACCCACCTCGACCCTAGAGGCACGGGTGCATGAGTTGCAAGGAAAAACTATTACAAAAGGTGGTTCTCCCAGGAAAATTGCAGCTCCAGTTTCCAGTGAGCAGTTCCCCAGACAGAGGAAGAAGGCTAATTCTACTCCCCATCTTAATCAAGGGACTCTTGATTCACATTTACAAGGAGTGAACAACGAATACTATGACCAGTGTTAGGGGTGCCCTGCCGCCAGCCATGTGGAGGAAAGGGACAACCGGGTTTACTGGACTGTGTGGATTCGATGGCCTGGCACATCAGACCCACAGGAGTAGAAGGCTCTAGTGGACACCGGTGCACAGTGTAGCCCAATGCCATCAAGCAATAGAGGGGCAGAACCCATTTGTATTTCTGGAGGGACAGGGGGATCCCAACAGCTAACTGTACTGGGGGCCAAAGTGAGCCTAACTGGGAATGAGTGGCAAAAGCACCCCATTGTGACTGGCCCAGACGCTCCATGCATCCTTGGCATAGACTACCTCAGGAGAGGCTATTTCAAGGACCCAAAAGGGTACCGGTGGGCTTTTGGTATAGATGCTTTGGAGACAGAGGAAATTAAACAGCTGTCCACCTTGCCCAGTCTCTTGAAAGACCCTTCGATTGTAGGGTTGCTGAAGGTTGAGGAACAACAGGTGCCAATCGCTACCACAACAGTGCACAGGCGGCAATATCGCACCAACTGAGACTCCCTGATTCCCATCCATAACCTGATTCGTCGCCTGGAGAGCCAGGGAGTGATCAGCAAGACTCGCTCACCCTTTAACAGTCCCATATGGCCAGTGCGAAAGTCTAATGGGGAGTGGAGACTAACAGTGGACTATCGTGGCCTGAATGAAGTTACGCCGCCGCTGAGTGCTGCCGTGGCAGACATGCTAGAACTTCAATATGAACTGGAGTCAAAGGCAGCCAAGTGGTATTCCACAACTGACATCGCTAATGCATTTTTCTCCATCCCTTTGGCAGCAGAGTGCAGGCCCCAGTTTGCTTTTACCTGGAGGGGTGTTCAGTACACCTGGAATTGACTGCCCCAGGGGTGGAAGCACAAGCTTGCTTAGGCGTTGTGAGTTTTTGGAGAATGCATATTCCAAATTACAGTCAGATCGTAAGCCCTATTTACCAAGTGACCTGGAAGAAAAACAATTTCAAATGGGGCCCTGAGCAACAACAAGCCTTTGAACAAATTAAACGTGAGATAGTTCATGCAGTAGCCCTTGGGCCAGTCCGGGCAGGGCAGGATGTAAAAAATGTGCTCTACACCGCAGCCGGGGAGAATGGCCTTACATTAGCAAAAGCCACCTGGTTGGTCAACACTAGGGGATCTGCCAATCAAGCTGGCCCTGCCCAATCAAAACTTTTACGTACTGTAGAAGGAGATAAACTTCCTGTAGTGCACATGAAAAATATGCTGGGGAAGACAGTCTGGGTGACCTCCCCCTCTGGCAACGGCAAACCCATTCGTGGGATTGCTTTTGCTCAAGGACCTGGGTACAATTGGTGGGTGATGCGAAAGGATGGGGAAGTCCGATGTGTACCTCAAGGGAATTTGATTTTGGGTGAAAATAGCCAATGAACTGAATTGTATGATATTAATTGCTATATAATACTGTATGTTATCTCTTAACTGTATGTTAATATAATAATATAGTATGTTAATGTTAAGTATATAGTACTGTATGTTATGGTTGCTATATGCCACATCAATGGTATTACAGTGAGAATTGCCCAGCTTAATGAAAATGAACTTTGATGAAACCATGTTGGAATGAGAACTGACTTCAGCATGCAACAGTCCAACATTGCACACCACCTCTCCTGCCCTGAAAGACTGTGATGACAGATGGAACCCAAAGTCATGGGCTAAATGAATTCAATGGACATTTTAGAGGGATGGGCCATAGACGAAGGGAATGATATCTGTGTGTATATATCAAGATAGGATAGGGAAAGCGGTGGTGATTAATTAGAACACATTGGAAAGGGGAGGGCCTGTGCATGACGTAGATGGTATAGAATAAGGGGTGGATACTGTCCTGGTTTCGGCTGGGATAGAGTTAATTTTCTTCCTAGTAGCAAGCATACTGCTCTGTTTTGGATTTAGTAGGAGAAGAATGCTGATAACACACTGATGGTTTAGTTGTTGCTAAGTACTGCTTATGCTAGTCAAGGACTTTTCAGCTTCCCATGCTCTGCCAGGTGCACAAGAAACTGGGAGGGGCCACAGCCAGAATAGTTGATCCAAACTGACCAAAGGGCTATTCCATACCATATGATGTCATGCTCAGTATATAAACTGTGGGGGGTTGGCCAGGGAGCAGCGATCGCTGCTCGGGAGCTGTCTGGGTATCGGTCGTCGGGTGGTGAGCAATTGCATTGTGCATCACTTGCTTTGTATATTATTATTATTATTATTATTATTATTACTATTATTATTATTATTATATTGTTACTATTGTTATTACTTTTTTACTTTATTTCAATTATTAACCTGTTCTTATCTCATCCCAGGAGTGGTTTTTTTCCATTCTTACTCCTCTGATTCTCTCCCCCATCCCACCGGGGTAGGGGGAGTGAGCGAGTGTCTGCGTGGTGCTTGGTTGCTGGCTGGGGCTAAACCACGACAGTACCCCTGGGTCCAATGCCAATGCCCACAGGCCCAGACCTCCCTGGCATGAGTCAAAGCAACCTGCTGTAGTTTACCTTTAAGCTATGTGTGATGGGTCTGCAGTGCTGGGCAGAGGAATTTTAAAGGGAAGGATCACCCTGCCTTTAGGGTTGTTTTACTTCATCAGAATGACCAAAAAGAAGCTGAAGCAAGCCCCAGGCATTTTGTGCTGTAGATTTTCCCTTGGGCCTGTCCGGATATTTCCTTGAAGAAATGGATACTGTGCTATTTTAAATCTGTTTAAAAAATTATAGTAATTTGAGTAGGCTCTCATAAAGTACTGTGACCAAAGAGGAGGTCAGACTTCCCTGTACACTTACATTTTACTAAAGATATAATTGCTCTGAAAAAAAGGGCACCATGCATTCATTTTGGCAGAAATGTACTTTTGGAACCATGCTGAGTTCTTCTGGAATTCGTGGTTAAGCAAGACAGGATTATTACTGTTTTTTAACCAGAGCTATATTTGTGACCATAGCAACTTTGCAAATACTAATAATTCAAATGTCAGAGGATGTTAGCTCATTAAGGACTCTAAAAGAGATTAGCTTTAAAAAATTATGAGCTGAGGGTCAGTTGGTTCCCCTTATGTCAGCAGGATATTGAAGACGTTTGAAAAGCAAAATATACAGTAAAAATATCAAGCTTCACTGAAGGAATTAACTGCATATTCTGCAAAGGTGAAATATAAGAAATTGATGAATGAAGAAATACAACTTGGAGAAATATTGTCACATCAGTGAAAAGAGAACTCATTCAGCCTTGTTTTGCAGACTTTTTCTCCAGAGCCTTACCAGAATTTCTTTGCTTAAGACTGTAAAGCCCTTCATTTTACTGCAGCCAGGTGTGATTTTTCATTCTATGAACTATGAATCTGTGCATTCAAATGCTTCTCATTACCAAAGCCACTTATTTTATTCTTAGACTTTTTTATCTGGTTTGCTTATGTCTCATCTTCTAGTTATAAGGAATTTTTTAAGCAACAAGAGAAGAGATCTTGTCCTTGATAACAATTCCAAGGGCTTATGTTTTGCAAAAGACTCTGTAGTGCAAAAATACAACTAACTTGAAAAATCAGTCAAATGTATCCCCACCCAACCCCACATCAGTAGGAGCTTGGATTCAAACAGTATAATAGGCTTATTGCTGTTATGTTTTCATTTAGACATACATTTCCACTAATGGCTTCTATAGATTTTGATTCCCACAATTCTCCACAAAAGCCAACACACAGGTCATTTAAAAAAGAGATTTTGCTGTTCCTTGCATATGTGACCTTTCAAATGACTAAGGCTTTTGATTAATCCAAAACACATAACATTGTCCTTGTAAAGAACTTTAGCCTCAGGAAGACTGAAGACATGAAAAGGCAAAGCTGATGTTTGCAGTAAGCTGAATACAGCAATTCTTGTTCAGTCTCACTGCCCTGGTATATGTCAATAGCAATTTACCCTGTAAATCTTTCACATTCTAGTTGTATGGTAGGCAGGCAATCTGCAACATGCTTGGATTTTTATAATGTATAGACACCAGAGGAGCAGATTAATGCAGGAATTCAGTGATCCATTACTTTCAGTGATCAATGCAAGACTCATTCTCCCTGTACATATTCCTTGTGAGAAAAGAGAACTTGCTGAATGCTAACTAAAGCAATGCTATTTTTTCATCTTAAAGCAGTGCTGTATTTTCCAGTAATGGTTCAAAGTACTGTAAAGTTACATCAATAAATCTCCAAAAGAATTTTGGACTATTATGACAGAAGACTGTCAAAGATAATATGTAGGCTTTTTCCTTTGTTTTGATGGAATGAAATACTATGTGAAAAAATGTTCAAAATGCAGTTTTTCAATCCTACTTTCTTTGAAATGAACCCTGAAGAAAAGGCAAAGTTAAACAGTTCACACTGACATATGTCCATATGCACACTGCTTCAGTACTAGTGTGCTACCTAGTTCTGCTCCTAGGAAATGCCTTGTAATACTTGTTAGTTAACAAAATATTCTTCTGAAAATTTTGCTTATTAGTTCAATAGAGTATAACAAGATTTTGTATTGCTGCCACTTCTAACAGTGTCATTTACTGAAGTAGAGAATAAATGCAGTGTTGCCTAGGCAAAGATATCCTCTGTTACCTCATCTCTCATGAGCACACAGGTTTCAAAGTGAATATCACAATGCTTAAAATGGTGAACACACCATTATAAAGACCAAAGACACTATTATCATGCACTACTCCCCTCCAAGTCTGCCAAAAAATTAAATGTCAGTTCTGGTTATAACCAAGCATAGTGAAATGCACCTTCATGACAGAGATGAAGCAGTAGGTAAAAGGTCTATGTTGCAGCACATTATCTTTTGGGAAAAGATCAGATATGAGCTTAAAGGGCTATGTCTATTGTCAGGTAAGACTCTGCTTGAGGTCTATAAAAGAATCAATTGAATAAAGAATTTGGTTCTAGCAGGGAGACTGAAACCAACCACAAAAGAACAAAAATTTCAAAGCAGCAGGAAACTAAACTTTGTGCAGCAGTGTGACCCTGTACCTCTGAACATGCAAGAGCTTCAAATAATTGTCCAGGCAACAATGGTGGGGGGTGGTGGTGGTGGTGGTGGTGTGTGTGTGTGCTTGTGCAGGCAGCTTACAGGGAGTATTGCACAGCATGATGGAGTGGGATTCAGAAGTACCCAGCCCTAGCTGGTTGAGGTAGTTGAGATGCTGGAAGCCAAGGTAGCTAGCACGTGGGAGCAGTGTTGTGATGTTACTGTTGTGCAAGCTAGATTATTCACATTAAATTATGTGATAAAAGCTCCTCTGCACATCCACAAAGGAGTACAGAGAGACGATGGCAGGTGAGGGAGCCCAAATAATATCCTGGCCCTGGCTGCTTCCAGGCTTATCGCAGGAGCCATCAGCCTGTCAAAGGCCCACTTCCACAAGCCCAGAGGAGCACGGGGGCACAAAAGCAGGAAAGAACCCAAATTAAAGATTCACAAGAAGGAACACCACATCCAGGCCCCTCCCAGGGCTGTCCCCAGGAGACCCTCAGCCTCACTATCCAGGCATAAAAACCATCACCATGAGTCAACACTGGAGCACCTTTTGGAATGAGTTGCTGCCTAGGCATATGGGACACATGATGGGATGCAGAGGAAGAGTATTTCAGGATCGTACAGGACATGTTTAGGGGAGGAATCAAAGGCAGGGAAAGGGAGGGATTAAAGTGGAACAAGTCAGTTGGAACAAGTGTGGGAAAATAGAGGGGTAAGAGGATAAAATGGGTCAGTTGTGTGTAAGAAGCTGGCTGGTTAGTACATGTCTACACATATATATATATTCTTGCTAGTGGACCTCCATCCTGCTCTGCCAGGGATGAGGCTGTTGGTGCTGTTTGTTTTTTTGGGAGTGCTCTGTGTGTCTGTCTGTGATCTGTGTGGCTGGCTATGTGATGTATAAGTGTGCACTGTGTGCATGTGCCTGCTAGGAATACATCTTCAGGCTCACTGCTGGTTGGACCTGGGGCATAGAGCCACAGCAGCCTCGCCTCTCTAGGGCTGTCAGATCCAGCATGGTATATTTTCCCCTAAGAGTTCAGACTTAACTCAGCTACACCTGGGTAACACTGCATTGTACTGTGGAGAAACTGCTACAGAAGCCAAACCTGCTACTTGTTTTACTTGATACATTGCAGGTTGCACCCACTGATTGGCATATCTTAGAATTCACTCTGAATATATCTCAGAGGATCACTTTTTATTAACTCATATACGTCCAGAACTAACATTAATCTAACCTGGAATAGTCTCTGTATATTCTCACACACAGACAGCAAAGATGGCAAACAAATATATTAGATAAAGATATGCCCATATAGTAAATACATCAGGAATATGAACTTTTAGAGACAGCCGCAATCTACGCACTACTGCCTGGACCCAGAGCCCTCCAAGGATGCCTACAATCCCTAGAGGGGATGGTTTCTACGGGCTTTTTAGATTAATTATGTAGTAAGTCACATGCACTGACAGCAGAGAATCACCCTAATGAAAATGCTCCAGAGGGGGCCATGTATAATGTTTATTCCAACAAGTTCACAGAACACATGCTTCTGATGTTCTGGTTTCAGAAACGAGTATGCAATTAACTGGAGTGCATCATCTTGCCAGGAAAACAAATAAAACAAAAAAACCCCAACCCCAGCCCAAATAAACAAAACCCTACCAAAACTTTTTTTTTTGAAGTTACCATTATGCTGAGTTCACTGACTGGTTGATCCTAAAAACTCTCTCATCTGTCTCCAGCATAATGCCTCCAAAGCCCTTTAGCTACACTATCAGGGGCTGCAGGGTAGTGATGGAACCTGCAGTGGAGTCCTGGTTATCTATTCTAAAACTTTCTCACTTTATTGAAATATTTGGTGTGGGGGAGTGTCAGAGAAGCAGCTATGAGTTTGGAGGTGTGTCCAAAAGCATTCGGTGCCCCAAGCTGAATTTCCTCCCTTTATTTACAGGTGATAGTGCCGAATGCCTGGCTACCTCTGAGCAGGAAGACTGGCTTTCCAGCATTTGCAGGAGACATAGTTTTCCTTCTGTAACTGAAACAATGGAGGGTATCTTCCCCCAGTCTCCTTCCTATGATGTGGGAAGGTATAGCACAGCCCCCTCCAACCTCCAACACAGACTGGGATGGTAAAGGGAAGATCTGCCATTTCCATCTTTTCAGGGGACTGGATCGTGTTAGGAGCCCTTTCCCACCCTCAATGTCTGGGAAGAGTTTTAATCAGTGAATCAGTTTAAGCAGTCTGTGGATGTATGATTTAATTACAAAGTGAATCTTATACTGCTGCATTATCCTCATTCTTATAAACTGATGACCAAGTCTGAGACTAAGATTGGACCCAGCAGCACCTAGACTCCTCTCTGAAAAGGAGTTTAGAAAGCAAGGGAGGGTCCCCCTTATGTCCTGCATACATGATCTCTCTGTGAATCATTCCAACTCAGTGTAACTTAATTTCCCTTTGTGCACTTCCATGAAGTAATAGAGTGAACCTTGCCATATTTGAATCTGTAACTAAGTCACTGTTTTGATCGATTTTGTCTGATCACTATGTTAATCACTGATGACTGAGTGCTATTAAAATATCACAATCAAATCCTGCGATTTGCTACAAGTAACTTCTAAACTGCTACTAAATCGAACTGTGTAAAGTCACTCATTCACAATAAATTGACATAATCAGCAGGACTCACAAACCTACATTTGTGGCAATTCCTTTCCCCATGCCCTCCTTTATGTCTCCTAAGCCCTTATTATTCCATACAAGTATGATATGTGCCTTAGGAATGCCCCTGTATCTTGGAGTTTTCCCATCTCCTCTCTCTATCCCACTCACCTTGGGGATATGATGGAGATGGGGCCTATAGAGGATTATTCTATACAGGATCATAGAATCATAGAATGGTTTGGGTTGGAAGGGACCTTTAGAGGTCATCTAGCCCAACCCCCCTGCAATGAGCGGGGACATCTTCCACTAGATCAGGTTGCTCAGAGCCCCATCCAACCTGACTTTGAAGGTTTCTAGGGATGGGGCATCTACCACCTCTCTGGGCAACCTGTTCCAGTGCTTCACCACCCTCATAGTAAAAAAAATCTTCCTTATATCTAGTTTGAATCTACCCTCTTTTAGTTTAAAACCATTACCCCTTATCCTATTGCTACAGGCCCTATTAAAAACTCAATCCCAAAGAACACTAACTCATGGCAATGCTCAGTCTTGGTGGTCATTTGGAAGCTGGCTCTGTACCAGCTGCTCTGTACTTAGCGCTCAGACCCTGTCGCAGGGAGGGCAGGGTGGGAAGGGAGAGAGCTCAAATGGGAAACCCGACTGCCCAGGGATTCAGGAAGTGATCATGAACTGTCCAGAGGGCCGAAATTTTGGAGTGTCACCAGAGGAGGTGGCTCGTGCTGAAGAGTCCCCACTGTATAACAAACTAGCAGAAAATGGAAAGCAATATGCCTTGTTTACAGATGGATTATGGGAAAACATCAATGGTGGAAAGCTGCTGTGTGGAGACCTACACGACAAGTTGCAGAAACTGCTGAATGAGAAGGTGAATTGAGTCAGTTTGCAGAAGTGAAAGCCATCCAGCTGGCTTTAGATATTGCTGAAAGAGAAAAGTGGCCAGTCCTTTATCTCTGTACTGACTCATGGATGGTGGCAAATGCCCTGTGGGGGTGGCTGCAGCAATGGAAGCAGAGCAACTGGCAGCCCAGAGGTAAACCCATCTGGGCTGCCGCATTGTGGCAAGATATCGCTGCCTGGGTGGAGAACCTGGTTGTAAATGTTCGTCACGTAGATGCTCACGTATCCAGGAGTGGGGCCACTGAAGAACATCAAAACAACCAGCAGGTGGACCAGGCTGCTAAGATTGAAGTGGCTCAGGTGGGTCTGGACTGGCAATATAAGGGTGAGCTATTTATAGCCTGGTGGGCCCGTGACACGTCAGGACATTTAGGAAAGGATGCAACATACAAATGGGCTTGTGATCGAGGGGTGGACTTGACTATTGATGCTATTGCACGGGTTATCCATGAATGTAAAGCATGTGCCATAATCAAACAAGGTAAGCGGCTAAAGCCTCTTTGGTATAGAGGACGATGGCTGAAATATCAATATGGGGAGGCCTGGCAGATTGATTATATCACACTCCCACAAACCCACCATGGCAAGCACCATGTGTTTACAATGGTGGAAGCGACTACTGGATGGTTGGAAACATACCCTGTGACCCATGCCACTGCCCGGAACACCATCCTGGGCCTTGAAAAGCAAGTCTTATGGCGGCGCGGCACGGCACCCCTGAAAGAATCGAGTCAGACAATGGGACTCATTTCCGAAACAACCTCATAGACACCTGGGCCAAAGAGCACGGCACTGAGTGGGTGTATCACATCCCTTACCATGCACCAGTCTCCGGGAAAATCGAACGATACAATGGGTGCTAATAACGCCAAGTTCACAGGTTCAATCCCTGCTTACTGCAGGGGGGTTGGGCTCGATGATCTCTCAAGGTCCCTTCCAACCTAAAGCATTCTATGATGCTATGACTGTTAAAGACTACCCTGAGAGCAATGGGTGGTGGGACATTCAAGCATTGGGATACATATCTAGCAGAAGACACTTGGCTAGTTAACACCAGAGGATCTGCCAATCGACCTGGCCCTGCCCAATCAAAACCTCTGCGCACTGTGGAAGGTGATCAGGTCCTCGTAGTACATTTCAGGAACTGGTTGGGAAAAACAGTCTGGGTTATTTCTTCCTCAGGAAAGGGTAAACCTATTCATGGGATTTTTTTTGCTCAAGGACCTGGGTGCACTTGGTGGGTAATGCGGAAGGATGGGGGAGTCCAATGTGTACCTCAAGGGGATTAAATCCTGGGTGAAAATAATCCATGATTTGAGTTGCATGATGGCAGTGTTACATGATGCTGTATGTCACCACTGCTGTGGCTGCCATATGTCAAAGGTATTATAGCAGGAACCTCTCGCTGCTATCCAAACTAGAGGCAAGAGGAGGAATTCATTGCAATGTTAAACCTTATGGCCTAGTCCAAAGGGACCGGGGTGGGGAATGTAATGGAAATACCTTTAAATTGTTGTAACCCATGATTTGAGTTGCATGTTATAGGAATTGCTATAGCAGCAATCACCTGAACCAACGGAGGATAAGCCTTATAAGAAGCAGTGCAAGTGTAGCAGTGACCTGACCTGAGCTGGCTTTGGTGCCCAATAACTCCACGCAACACACCACCTCTCCTGTCCTGAGTGACCACCATAAGAGATGGAGCCCAAAGTCATGGACTAAATGAACTCAGCGGACATTTTGTGGACATTTTATGGACATTTTACAGGGGTGGTCCACAGACTAAGCGAATGATATCTGTGTATTATATCAAAGGATGGGAAGGGGGGTGGTGGTTAATGAGGTTGTATTGGATAGTGTGGGACCTGAGCATGACGTAAATGGTATGGAATAAGGGGTGGAGAATGTGCTGGTTTTGTTTGGGATAGAGCTAATTTTCTTCACAGTAACTGTTTCTGGATTTGTGCTGAAAACACTGTTGATAATACAGGGATGTTTTCGTTTCTGCTGAGCAGTGCTTACACAGAGTCAAGGCCTTTTCTGCTTCTCACATCACCCCACCAGCGAGTAGGCTGGGGGTGCACAACAAGCTGGGAGGGGACACAGCCAGGACAGCTGACCCCAACTGACCACAGGGATATTCCATATCAGATGGCGTCATGCTCAGCAATAAAACTAGGGGGGAGGTTGGCAGGGGGGGTTGCTGCTCAGGAACTGGCTGGGCATCAGTTGGCTGGTGGTGAGCAATTGTTTTCATTTGCATCTCTCTGTTATTTTCCTTTTCATTACAATTCATTTTTATTACTATTATTTTTTGTTATTTCAGTTACTAAACTGTTTTTATCTCAACCCACGAGTTTTCTCACTTTTACCCTTCCGATTCTTTTCCCCCATCCTGCTGTGGGGGAGTGAGCGAGTGGCTGTGTGGTGCTTAGTTGCCAGCTGGGGTTAAACCACGACAGTTTGTCATCAAACTTTGTTTGGCTCACAAATGCTAAACTGGTGCCAGCTCAAACCACCTACATGCTTTCCAATTTCATAGACCCACTCCAAAGTCTTCCAAAATGTTTCTCCCAGCGTTTCCAAAAAAAAGAGTATCCCTGCATTTCAAAGCCAAGGGTGGGGCATATCCCCAGAGATTTGAGGAGCAGCATATACTGCAACTGATTCTCCCTAAAAAAAAAAGGAACCTATGATAGTAGGAAAATGCTTCAAATCTTTTTTTTTTATTATTTTTCGTTACAGGCTTCTATAATTTTCATCAGATCATTCTTAACGCTCATGACAGACCAACAAGAAATATTCAATGTCATCTGAAATCTTTATTGGTTTCTTGAAGTTTTGGATGTGGCAGAAATTACTGTATTACCCTCTTTTATCACTGACATTGCCAAAACATGGCTTTAGGTTTGCCTGGAAAACAACTCTCAGTGACAAAAAAGAACATATACCTGTTTTTTTAAAGGCTCTTCCTGATAACATAGAATATCTCAAGTTGGAAGGGACCCATAAGGATCATCGAGTCCAACTCTCTGTTCCTCGCAGGACTACCTAGAACTAAAACATATGACTAAGAGCATCGTCCAGACGCTCCTTGAACTCTGACAGGCTTGGTGCAGTGACCGCTTCCCTGGGGAGCCTGTTCTAGTGACCGACCACCCTCTCAGTGAAGAACCTTCTCCTAATGTCCAATCTGAACTTCCCCTGACACAGCTTCATTCCATTTCCTCGTGTCCTATCGCTGGTCACCAGAGAGAGGAGATCAGCGCCTCTGCTGCCTCCCTTGAGGAAATTGTAGACTGCGATGAGGTCACCCCTCAGCCTTCTCTTCTCCAAGCTGGACAAACCAAGTGACCTCAGCCACTCCTCATAAGTCTTGCCCTCCAGGCCTTTCACCATCTTGGTCGGCCTCCTCTGGACACTCTAATAGTTTGATGTCCTTCTTATATTGAGGTGCCCAAAACTGCACACAGTACTCAAGGTGGGGCCGCACCAGTGCAGTGCAGAGTGGGACAGTCACCTCCCTCGACCAGCTAGCTATGCTGTGCTTGATGCGCCCCAGGACATGGTTGGCCCTTCTGGCTGCCAGGCTGCCAGGGCACACTGTTGACTCATATTCATATCTGGTGTTAGGCTTAAACAGCACAGTAGCCTGGACAGCATTGCTTTGATGAAGATAGTTTTCTTATCTTTTTCTTTCTGCTAAACCCTGAATTTAAATATGCATATTACACATGGAAATTTATGCAAATCCTTATCCAAGTGTTTTTTGTCTTGAAAATAGTAAACATTTGATTTAGAAGTTCAAACCCCATCATAAAATGTTTTCAGTAGGTTTACTGTCAAAAAAATTATTCAACGCATTGTAGCAGTTAATCAGGAAAGACAGCTGTTAAGTTTTCATGACATTTTTCATTCTTTTCTGGTTTTATGTTCTTAAACCATAGAGAAAACACACTTGTGGAACTTGTGGTTCTTGGTCCTATTGGCCCTTACTCACACTTGCTCCTTTCATTCGTTTTGCTGTGGGACTAAGCACTTCTGCAGAAGGTCGTACATCCCTCCCTTGAACCTCCTTCACTATAGATGTGCCATCTTCTTCTTAGATGCTAAGCTGCCACCCAGTATCAGGGTGTTCATTCAACTGTGCTCAGCTGCATCAAGCAATATGAACGCTGCCAGTGGGGAGTCTAATAAGAAAAGGGAGCAAATACTGCCTGGAGAGAATTCTCTCAGGGTGCTCCATGTCTTTCTTTTCCCTCAAATCTGAGATGGGGCAGCATAGTCATGAAGTCATTGATAGCAATCAATGTTTGGTGGACTTGGCAGTGTTAGGTTTACAGTTGGACTCGATGATCTTTTCCAACCTAAATGATTCTATGATTCTATGATAATTGCTCGCCCAGATCCTGCTCAGTCACTGGTGGCTGAGTGGAGCTCCCCAGTGGAGCTAATCTCAGTGATATGCTTCAGGAATTCACCAGCAAGACTAAGTCACCCTTGACTTCCATTGGACCTAACTGGCCTAGTGAGTGGCTTAAATGATTGCCTATTAATTTTTTCAGTTTTGGCTCACACAGTAGTTGATTAGGACTACTATTGGCCATAGCTAGACATAACTCACTGCAGGGCCAGCAGGACAGATGGGAGCACCATGGACTGCAGCCTCTCTGTTAGCACCAGCTGCAGACCAGTGGCTACATCATGAGTGTGGCTGCACCTCCTCTACATCCCCCACCCCTACAGATAAGGGCTGCAGATTTTGGGATTAATTTCTTCTCTTCTTGTTAGAGCTGGGCAGTAGTAAGGAAGGCTGCATCACTCCTTTCCTAGGCCCTTTTTCCTCACTCAGAAAAACGTGGCAGTCCTGTCTGATATGAAACCACCAAAATCTTTTATTTGGGAAAACATGACAAACAAGCAAATCATGCCTGGCTACTATCTACATGTGGCAAGAAGAGAGGTCTGGATTAACTATCCCCATACTTCAGTTTTAATTCCCAGGGGTATATGTGGCAGAATTATCCTCTAGTTCGTGAGTTTCTGCCCATTGCTCTTCATGATTGCACAGCAAGAAGCGGAACATACCTATTTTGTAGCCTGCTATCTCTCAGCTGATAACTGAACTGAACATCAATAATTATTAATAATAGTGCAGTTGTGACAGTCAGAAAATAAACTTGCTTTGTTGGACTAGAAATTTCACAGTGGAGTTTCATTGCACAGCTGATGAGACAATATAGATACTCAGCTATTCAGAGAACTGTTGTTAAATAAAGGAGGTGTCTTCCATTCTGTACCAGATCCTGCTCTTCTTCAGGTATGGTCACTGAGGATTACACTGGGGTAGATGAAAGCAAACCGGAAGATCAGATTAACAACTAAATGCTGCTGTGCTGAACTGCTATCCATTAATTAAACTATGCTATGATACTTTTAATGAGATTTGCAGTTTTGTCTGTTTTTTCCTGGACTATATAATAATGCTTTTATTTTTCAAAAAGTTAGAGGAAAATGCCTCTGAGAGGTCAGTGGTGAGCTGCCAGAGTTTATTAGGAAGATAAACAAACTTAAGCATGGCAATATAACCGTATGCTAAAGGGGATATATGAAATACTGATTACAGTATTTAGTCTAGTCTGTCTCTTTATTTTATAGAGATGCAGCCAGTAGCAAAAGAAACAAAACCTGGCATGTTATCATCAACTCACAATATTTATTTTTGTTAGTAATAAATGTCATAAAGTCTTGTGGCAATGATAGTTTTTATTGGCTGAACAATAACTAATATACTCTTTTTATCTCCCCGTAACTGTGCATGTTGACAAAGTTACACTGTCACTCAGCATTCCTAAATGAAACCTCTGCTGCTGGCCAACATGTGAGTCTTGTCAGTGACTCAGTAATGTCCCTAAACAGTTCCCACTCTCAGCTCAAGTTGCAGAAGATTTACTTTTCTCCGTACTCTAATACTCTAAATCTGTTATTCTTAACTTCAGAGGAATATCATGGCCCCTGCACCAAACTCAAACCTTGAGATTCGCTGAAGGAGCTGTTCCTTTTGGGGATTTCAGATTTGCAGTTATCTTCTGTGGATCGGGATATATGTCAGTAGTACTAAAGGCTACAGTTTCATTCATGCAACCTGGAGGTTTTTAGTTTAAAAAGCCAACAAAACTGAGAACATGTGAGTCAGCAGCAGAGCAGTGTATAGCCTTGTGGGCAGTCTGAAGGAAGTTTAACTGAGCTCCCTCTCCCTCATTAGCTTCCTCACCTCTGCTCCCCTCCGGTCGCTTCCTTTCTCCTGCTAGCTTCTCTGCTTTTGATTCCTCCTTTCCTCTGCATCTGATTTCAACACAGCTTGTTTAAAGTGTCAAGCATCAGCAGTTTTAAAAGGATGATAGCTATGTGAGATACAGGCTGTACAAATTTTATTGGAATTCAGCCCTCTGATCAAGCAGGACCATGGTGTCAATGTTCTTATATTGAAACTCAAACTGCAAAGTAACATAGCAATGTAACCCAGTAGTAGTGGTTATTTTCAAAGCATAATTTAATGCTATTTAATGTCTGGCCTGCAAATGAAGCGATCTTTAGAATGTCTCTCATCAGAATATTGCAAGACATTGACCATTAAACTAAGACATTCATAGTGAATGCTTAATAATGAATGTTTTCAATTAAAAAAAAGAACTCTAGTTTTGTCAGTCCCATTTCTTGTTTAAGCCCCTGCCATATCCACTTAAAGAACATCAAGGCATGAACAATGAAATGTAACTTTTGGAAATTTCAGCTTCAAGGAAGTCATGAACAGTGACTTAAAACAAATCTTAAAACTATTATGGTAGTAGATTCCAGCTGGCTGCCAGAGCAGGTTACATGATACTTGAAGAACTGTATATTTCATCTTCTAAGGAAGCTCAGGACACAGATATTTTCTGGATAGGCTATGTCTGGTACAAATCTAGCACACCTGTTTAAGCATCACAGCCTAGCTCTGCCTGATTGTTGCAAAAAAATCCAAAGCTACAGCCCAAAGGAGGAGTTTACATTAGGAAATCTATTTTTATCATATGCATGTTAAAGAAAAATTCTGAATTTCTAGGTTTATGAATATAAAGTTGTTATAAAATAAGGAAAAAGAAGGGAAAATATCTTGTTAATCAGAATTACAGAGGTTCTACTTCTACCCAGTGCTCACTCATCTTTCCCACAATATGAGAGACATTAGGGCCCTTCTCTTTCTGGAGGATAAGTAGGACAGAAAAGCCTGTCTTCTACTTGGGCCAAGGTTTTGTGTGTTTATTAAATAGGCTTTAGCGGAAAACATACTTCAGCAGCACCTAATTTCTCTAGGCATCGTGTGATACCCTTGCAGAACTGGCAGTGAAAACAGTGAGCCTTGGAGGTCACAAGCTGCTTATAAAACTCCCCAGAGGGACCAGAGGAGGGACTGTGGCCTTCTGCTTTAATCCTCCTCGGTGCTGGCTGCCAAACAACTGAAGACCATCTCAGTGGCTGAATATGTTGCAGTTGCCTTTGCTGTATGATGTAATGCTGCACAGAAAGATGCAAGCTAGCTGAGATGCCACAGTGAGATTCTGGGATAACACTGCTTACAAGAGCTGTCCTGCCAGCAGAATGTGAAATAATAATGAATAATGGATTTAAACTAAAGAAGAATAGATTTAGACTAGACATAAGAAAGACATTTTTTACAGTGAGGGTGGTCAAGCACTGGAACAGGTTGCCCAGAGAGGTAGTGGAGGCCCCATCCCTAGAAACATTCAAGGCCAGGTTGGACGGGGCTCTGAGCAACCTGATCTGGTTAAAGCTGTCCCTGCTCACTGCAGGGGGGTTGGGCTAGATGACCTCTAAAGGTCCCTTCCAACGCAAAGCATTCTATGATTCTATGATTCTATGAAATGTCCCAGGAGGCAGAAAGGAACCGTATAAGGGGGTGATGATATTGCAGCTCTCTTAAAGAGACTGAAAGTGCTGTCCCACACAGCAAACAGGGAGTGCAGACAGAGAAAATGAATGATCTGAGGCCCTGTCTCCTTTTTGGAGAGGGTGGCGAAATCCTGAATGGACAGAAAGGAGGCTTTTAAAGGAGGGAGCTGAAAAAGAAATAGGTCCTCCAAGTCAGCCAAGGAGAAGCAAAGGTGTTTGTCAAGAGGGATAGTTATGTTGGAAAGTAGATATATTTCTAGTAGAGAAGGACTGGAAGGTGATCAGACATCCTTCAGAGCTTTCCTCAAGTCAACTTCTGCAGTAGGTGAAGGGCAGCAGCTCTTGCTGAGGGGCACAGTCCTCGCAGCAGGGGATCACAGGGCTGTGGGAGGTATCACAGGGACCTGTGGGAACCAGAAGATGCCACTAATTGGAGCGGGCTGAGTGAGGGCTGGGGAACAAGGCAGCAAGGATCATCCCCCACTGCTTGAGCACCTGTCCTCAGATTGCGAGTGGGATGGAGCAGGAGGGCTCACACACCAAAATCACTGGGGAACTGTTGCTGGAAGCTTGTCTTTATCTGATATTTCTGTTACTGACCTTTATTTAATTCATACATTCCCCCTCATGCTGATTTCTCTCCCTAGTCTCCACTGCAGCTCTTTAAAAATCATTTCTCACTACTCTGTGAGAAAGAAGGTAGCTGAGCTATCTTCCATACCTTCTAGCCTATTGACATCTTCATTTTCGTTGGTGGTGTTCTTTTTTCTCCTGAGTCCAGAACACCAGCATCTTCTTGAGACTCTTCTTCCAAAAATGGGGTTTATCCCCTCTTCACTTAACTGGCAAAAGGCTTCATGGGAAGGGATGAAGGAGGAAAGGAAAAGGCTTTTGCTAGGAAGGAGAATGGTGCAGACTGCATAAAGTAGGAAGTTTGTAAAATATATTTGAACAAGTCTTGGAGTGGTTCTGTTTTCACTTAGGGTCTGCCAGAGCCCACTTGTGGACACATATTGCTAGAAAGCCTCTGAAGCAGCTCTCTTGCATTTCAGTCTGTTTTTATATAATAAACTGCTGAAGTTTACTTTTCTGACAGCAAAGGTTATCTTGAGAACAGTGTGGCAAAAGACCAAACAAGGGTGTTTCAGTATTGATCTGGTATACTCATAGCACAAAGCTGAAGCTGATAATGACAGCCCTTTCTCCACAAAATCATTTCCTGAGCACTAAAGGCTAGAATGCACTTTCAAAGCACACTCAGCTTAAAACAGCAGAGAACTGTGCTATCCAAGAAGAAGTGCTGGGATGGCTCGGAAAAGCACAGTTATCCCCACTTGTATGGGCAGCACCCTACTGTAAGAACATAGTCAGCTCTTCTCCCTGATTGTGGCTGGTAACCCACACTGTTTTCTGAAGGAAGAAGTCCAAGTACTAGAGTTCATCCCATGAGTTACAGAAAGGTGATGAAAGTAAAGGCTTATGTTAAATTACTGGGTAGGTTAAGGCAGTTCATATTTCCATGAGGTATGCTGGACACTGTCTCCCATGTTCCTCCATCCTATTATCATATATAGAGGAAGTGCTTAAGTTTGCTAGGAAGAAGGACAATATTGCAAGACATTGACCATTAAACTAAGACATTCATAGTGAATGCTTAATAATGAATGTTTTTAATTAAAAAAAAGAACTCTAGTTTTGTGATAAAAAAATAGGGGGGAGGTTGGCGGGGGGGCCGCTGCTCAGGGACTGGTTGGGCATCGGTCGGTTGGTGGTGAGCAATTGTTTTGAATTGCATCTCTTGTCTTTCTTGGGTTTTATTTCTTTCTGTTTCTTATTTTCCTTTTCATTACAATTTTTATTATTATTATTTTTATTATTTTATTTTATTTCATTTCAAGTATTAAACTCTTTTTATCTCAACCTACGAATTTTCTCACTGTTACCCTTCTGATTCTCTCCCCGCATCCCGCTGCGAGGGAGTGAGCAAGCGGCTGTGTGGTGCTTAGTTGCCATCTGGGGTTAAACCACAACAGTAATCTTTGGATATTTGCAACTTTTAAATTCAAACCATTGCTACTTATTTCATCATTCTGTCATGCTCCAGCTGAGGGCCATAAAAGCTCAATGATTATAGCCAGTACAAATTCTTTTACCTCTTGCCTTCATGAACCCCTTTATAATTATTGAAGCAGTTAGCGAAAACCAAAAAAAAGCAATCAATACAGGAAATTATCATCAAAATAGAAAGCTGAGGTAGATGAAACTGTGACAGGAATGGGGAAAATGCACAGAGGTATGATCTTCTCATAGAGGATTTACATCTAGTGGTCATCCTAGCATCTCCCCTTCTATTCAGAATAGATGACGTATACTGCATTTGCCATGCTTTTTTTCAGTGATGGTACCAGCACCTGTTGACTGCAAGCACTTATTAACATATGATAGAGAGTAGGCTAAGATGTCCCAGAAACACAAGAGTATTGAACATGAATGGAGGGGGAAAAGAAGGGGAAAAAATGAACAAATTAATTTTTCTCCATCCTCAGTATCACAAAGTAGCAAGGCAAAAGGATCCAGGGAGAACTGGATGTAATATCAAAAATGGGATATACCAACGTCTTTACTCTTGCAACAGACCCTGATAGATGAATATTGACCAGGACTGATTGTATTTGGTGTGTCAGCTATTGTTTCTACAATATTATGTTTTCTGTCTGGATTGAAGGGCAAATGAATAGAAAAATGAATCATAGAATCATAGAATGCTTTGGGTTGGAAGGGACCTTTAGAGGTCATCCAGCCCAACCCCCCTGCAGTGAGCAGGGACAGCTTTCACTAGATCAGGTTGCTCAGAGCCCTGTCCAACCTGGCCTTGAATGTTTCTAGGGATGGGGCTTCCACTACCTCTCTGGGCAACCTGTTCCAGTGCTTCACCACCCTCACCGTAAAAAATTCCTTCCTTCTATCCAGTCTGAATCTACCCTACTTTAGTTTAAAACCACTACCCCCTGTCCTGTCACAACAGGCCTTGCTAAAAAGATTGTCCCCATCTTTCCTGTAGGCCCCCTTTAAGTACTGAAAGGCTGCAATAAGGTCTCCCCGCAGCCTTCTCTTCTCCAGGCTGAACAACCCCAACTCTCTCAGCCTGGCCTCATAGGAGAGGTGCTCCAGCCCTCGGATCATTTTTGTGGCCCACCTCTGGACCCGCTCCAACAGGTCCATGTCCTTCTTGTGCAGAGGACTCCAGAGCTGGACGCAGTGCTCCAGGTGAGGTCTCACCAGAGCAGAGTAGAGGGGCAGAATCACCTCCCTCGACCTGCTGGCCACGCTTCTTTTAATGCAGACCGGGATTTGGTTGGCTTTCTGGGCTGCAAGTGCACATTGCCGACTCATGTCCAGCTGTCCTGGTTTCGGCTGAAATAGAGTTAATTTTCTTCCTAGTAGCTGGCATAGTGCTGTGTTTTGGATTTAATAGAAGAAGAATGCTGATAACGCACTGATGGTTTTAGTTGTTGCTAAGTACTGCTTATGCTAGTCAAGGACTTTTCAGCTTCCCATGCTCTGCCAGGTGCACAAGAAGCTGGGAGGGGGCACAGCCAGAATAGTTGACCCAAACTGACCAAAGGGCTATTCCATACCATATGACGTCATGCTCAGCATATAAACTGTGGGGGGTTGGCCGGGGAGCAGCGATCGCTGCTCGGGAACTGTCTGGGTATCGGTCCACCAGCCAGCCCCTCACTCACTCCCCCTACCCCGGTGGGATGGGGGAAAGAATCGGAGGAGTAAGAGCGAGAAAGACTCCTGGGTTGAGATAAAAACAGTTTAATAATTGAAATAAAGTAAAATGCTAATGATAATAATAACAATACAATGATAATAATAATAATATAGAAAGCAAGTGATGCACAATGCAATTGCTCACCACCTGCCAACCGATACCCAGACAGGAAAGATGACGAGGCACCAAAGGTGGATGAAGTGGCTGGCTGACTCCAGGAATACGAAGAAAGTATCTCTTCCTCCTTACGGGCCTGTGTCTCGGCTGTGGAAAAACTGTCCCGAGAGTTCCAGCAACTCAGAGAAGATATATCCTACTCCCCACCTGTACGGACGCTTATCTCAGCCATTAGGAGTAAACGTCCTTATGCTCAAGAGAGAGGATATAATGGATACACACCACGGGGCACACTGTGGTTTTACCTGCGTGACCACAGAGAGGACATGAGGAAGTGGGCTGGAAAAACTACCGTGACCCTAGAGGCACCGGTGCATGAGTTGCAAGGAAAAACTATTACAAAAGGCGGTTCTCCCAGGAAAATTGCAGCTCCAGTTTCCAGTGAGCAGTTCCCCAGACAGACAAAGAGGGCTAATTCTACTCCCCATCTTAATCAATGGACTTTTGATTCACATTTACAGGAAGTGAACAGTGAATACTGTCACCAGGGCTAGAGGGGCCCTGCCTCCAGCCAGGGGGAGGAAAGGGACAAGCGGGTTTACTGGACTGTGTGGATTTGATGGCCTGGAACGTCAGACCCACAGGAGTAGAAGGCTCTAGTGGACACTGGTGCACAGTGTACCCTAATGCCATCAAGCTATAGAGGGGCAGAACCCATTTGTATTTCTGGAGTGACAGGGGGATCCCAACAGCTAACTGTACTGGGGGCCTGATTGTACTGAGCTAATTTTCTTCCTAGTAGCTGGGATAGTGCTGTGTTTTGAATTTAGTAGGAGAAGAATGTTGATAACACACTCATGGTTTAGTTGTTGCTAAGTACTGCTTATGCTAGTCAAGGACTTTTCAGCTTCCCATGCTCTGCCAGGTGCACAAGAAACTGGGAGGGGCCACAGCCAGAATAGTTGATCCAAACTGACCAAAGGGCTATTCCATGCCATATGATGTCATGCTCAGTATAGAAACTGGGGGGGTTGGCCGGGGAGCAGCGATCGCTGCTCGGGAGCTGTCTGGGTATCGGTTGGCAGGTGGTGAGCAATTGCATTGTGCATCACTTGCTTTCTATATTATTATTATTATTATCATTGTATTGTTATTATTATCATTAGCATTTTACTTTATTTCAATTATTAAACTGTTCTTATCTCAACGCAGGAGTGTTTCTCACTCTTACTCCTCTGATTCTCTCCCCCATCCCATCGGGGTAGTGGGAGTCAGCGAGCTGCTGTGTGGTGCTTAGCTGCTGTCTGGGTCTAAAGCACGACACCAGCTTTTCATCTACCAGCACCCCTAAGTCCTTCTCCGCAGGGCTGCTCTCAATCCCTTCATCTCCCAGCCTGTACTGATAATGGGGGTTGCCCCGTCCCAGGTGCAGGACCTTGCAGTTGGCCTTGTTGAACCTCATGAGGTTCACACAGGCCCACCTCTCCAGCTTGTCCAGGTCCCTTTGGATGACATCTCGTCCTCCTGGTGTGTCAACCGCACCACTCAGCTTGGTGTCGTCTGCAAACTTGCTGAGGGTGCACTCGATCCCACTGTCTATGTCATTGATGTAGATGTTAAACAGCACCGGTCCCAGTAAGGACCCCTGAGGGACTCCACTTGTCACCAGTCTCCGTGTCGCCATCGAGCCATTGACCACGACCCTCTGGATGCAACCATCCAGCCAATTCCTTATCCACCGAACAGTCCACCCATCAAATCCATATCTCCCCAATTTAGAGAGAAGGATGTTGTGGGGTACTGTGTCGAAGGCTTTACAGAAGTCCAGATTGATGACATCCATTGCTTTTCCCTTGTCCACTGATGCAGTCACTCCTTCATAGAAAGCCACTAGGTTGGTCAGGCAAGACTTGCCCTTGGTGAAGCTGTGCTGGCTGTCTCGAATCACCTCCCTTACCTCCATGTGCTTGAGCATAGCTTCTAGGAGGATCTGTTCCATGATCTTCCCAGGCACAGAGGTGAGGCTGACAGGCCGGTAGTTCCCAGGGTCCGGCTTTCTTCCCTTTTTAAAAATGGGCACAACATTCCCCTTCTTCCACTTAGCAGGGACTTCACCTGACTGCCATGACTTTTCAAATATGCAGAGTGGCTTGGCAACTACATCAGCCAATTCCCTCAGGACTCTGGGATGCATCTCATCAGGTCCCATAGACTTCTGTACATTGAGGTTCTTCAGGTGGTCTCAAACCTGATCTTCCCTTACAGTGGGAGGGGCTTTACCCCTCTGGTCCCCATCTTTTGGTCCATCGACTCAGGAGGGGCGAGGAGAGAGGTTGCCGGTGAAGACTGAGGCAAAGAAGTTGTTGAGTACCTCCGCTTTCTCCTCGTCTGTTGATACTAGGTCGCCTTTCTTGTTCATCTGGGGGGGGTATGCTTTCTTTAACCTTCCTTTTCTGTTTGACATGAAATGCCTTATGATTGTGAAATAAGGTGATATTGAGGAAACCAGAAGAATACCAGTGACTCCCCACTTCCTTCTGACAAGCTTTCTCTTCTTTGTGCAGAGCCAAAAAGTGCACACCATGCAATGAAAGGCTACACATTTAACCTTCCCTTGGAGGAAGATAAATTCATGATGCAGAAGCTGTATGACAGGTGTGACACTAACAAATTTCTGGTTCATTTACAGCCACAAGGCTAGTCAAAATCAGCATTGCCCAGAGCATCACAAGTTTTCAGTGTTTCGGTAGGAACTGGGTCTACTTTAAGGAAAATAAATTTAGCTTTGCCAGTGAACAAAACACAAAAGCTACCTTAACAGAAGACTCCACTACAAGTTTCTGAGGCCATAACTTTGTTTTAGAAAACCACATGCCACATTTCAGTTTTGACAGCTTATAAAAGAATGAATGATTTAAAATGAATCCAGTTCTTTTGAAGGGTAAAAGTGAGCTAATCTTTAATGTATAATTTTTTATAACATTATGCAAGGAAATATGACATATCATTTTGCAAAAAGTTGTTACTCAAAAAAAAAGAAAAAAAAAGAGAGAACAGGTAAAGATGTAAGAACTGATATTCTCTGTGTGTTTATGACATTTCTTCTTATGTAAGTAACTTAGTGATAATCCATTACTATTATTGTATGGAGGAAGTCTATGCTTGCTCAATAATGTCCACTCTTGTGAATGGCCTGGGTCTGTATTTAACACAGTGCAATAAGAACTGACATAGCATCGATAACTGTAATTCTGTGTGGTGCGTAAGATGGGAGATAGGCATCACAGAGATTCATCAATCAGAATTTTCTTTCTTTTTAATCAACCATTTCTATCTGTTCTTACCTTGCACACAGAAGTGCCTTCCCATCCACAATCCTCTGCTGAGTACTTTATTGAATTACATTCCATTTTTAATGTAATATACAAATAATTTTCTTAATAGTCCATGAATTAGCTTTGGTGCTTTTTCTGTACAGTGTTGTTTCAAATAAGAGTACTAAGTGTCTGTTGTTGTCAGAAGAAGATTCTTTTCTGACACTAAAATGCAAATCCACTGGATAATGGTATATGGTATCAAATTAATATATTGTGGTCAAAAGACATTCATGTTCAAACTGTAATTCTTACGTATGTCCCTTTAGTTGGAGTTACAATGAAGGACTAGAAGCCTTCAGGGCATACTTAATTTGTATTAATCAGGTTGCAGATGTCCTAAATTTTTGCATCTTTGGCACAATCTCCGCATCCTGCTTTCTTCCCAGCTGTCAAATACACCTTGAAACTACTTTCCAATTCCACTGTAGCAGGAGCCCAATTATGCAATTACTACATAAAAAAAAAAAAAAGAAAAAAGAAAAAAGAAAAAAATGGCCGTGCTCTAAGTTAGAACAATACTCTGTATCCTTCCTCCCCAGTAATTCTGCCTGAGCTCTAATGGCCATCTCTTTAGAAGAAAAGCCCACCAGGTGAGGTGTTTTCCTGTACCTGTACAGCCAGCACACTGCAGCTGGCACTTAAACACCTGGCAGTAAGTCTAAGAAGAGCATTAGGCAGATTAAGGTCCCAACATTCATTACATCACTGAGACACTGCGCACCCTGGAGGCTTTTTTGTCATGGAGGCAGATGACAAGAGTACTTGTATAGAAGCTCTCAGCCTGCTCCTGGGCAAGGTGGACTTTACTGAAGGTGTTCAGAATAAATAAAAGACAGTAAATTCCCTGTCAAAGTCAACTGTATTTCTTTCCTTTTCTGATGTGTAGTATATACTTCTTTTCCAAGCTTTTTGTTTAGAAAAGTTGAACAGATGTTTACACAGACAGTGGAGAAGAGACAAGTACTGTGTTAGACATTAAGGGCAGAGAGATCTTCCAACCTACTTCCTTGTATTTTGTGTCATGATAAAACAATATAAAATACATTTCGATATTTAATTCTTAATCCTACAACAAGGTTTATTTATGAGCAGACCAACTAATATAACACATTTTTCACAGTGAGACACAGTAACGATACATGTTAATGAAGTGTTTTTATGTCATGTATAATGCCACAAGCTGTGTCATACTGTGGGAAGTGATTTAGCAACTCACCACACAGACAAAAGGCTGTACATTTTAATTTTCTCCCCACTGAGAAACCCACCATTAAATTATCATCCTTCAAAGCTACTACTAGACATGCACAGTGCACACAATCATCAAAAATTAGGTTTTGAAAGGAGACGGAAAAAAGTATTTACAGGAAAATAATATTCATGGAAACAATAAAAGGCAAAATACAGTCTGCACTTGCACGTCTTTTGACTATCCCCATGGTCTCATGTTCCAGATACTTCCAAATAAATGATCCTGTTAATCACCAATTTATGTTGATTGCACAGACTGTTGCTGGAACTCTGAGTAATGGCCCTAATCAGTGCAGCTGATCCTAACTCTGGTATCTGAAAAACATAGCTGTGAAATAAGGGAATACTGAACTAATTTACTAAAGCAACTCCAGCATCTGTTTGAGTATATTACACTTTTAAGTAAATGAGCAATTTCCTGTCACTTTAAAATATTTTTTTTGCTTGCTATTTTGTATTCTCATATATATATATATATATCAGGAAACAGATACAGACACATACATATGTGTCCTCACATTTGCTGTTTTTCTTTCTTGCAGTGATGTGCTTTTGATAATTTAAAAAAAAAAAGATAGTTAAGCAAGCAATATTTATGCTGAACAAGTCCTTTTAGTCCTACATGCTTGTATCTAATACTTCTCACTGCACCAGCAATGGTCCCTTAACCCTGGACTGCACTACTCTGACGAAGAGCCTCTCTTGCACTTCTGGGGTTACCTATTAGCCTCTCCCACTTCAGCCCTACAGAGCACCTGCACAGCAATGGCATTTTGGAGGTAGCAAAGATTTTATAGGCAAAGTTCTTTTGGTTTGTAACAATGCTGATAGTCCTGTAGCTATAATTTAGCTTGGTCACACAGGGTGATTTATTTTTCCTTTTTCTCTTTTAAATAGCAAATCCAGATTCATATTTGCAATATATATGGCAAGTATCTGGCAACAAAATGTACCTATTTTAGGGAATTTCTCATTAAAAAATTCTCTAGAATTCTGGACTGACTCTGACTTTTTACTGTCATATCTCATTATGAAATCTGTTGCATATTTGTGGCCATTAATCCCTTTTTGCCTGTTTTGCCAGGAACACCTTCCAAGTTTCTCTCATTTCTCAAATTCGCTGCTTTGGATTTTATTTCCTCTATTGTTTTAGCTTTCTTTGTTTTTCAAGTATAAATGAATTCTGGTATTGCTTCTCTTATATCTGATCTTATTAGATAATTTTGGGTTATTTTTCTCATTCAGTATTTTGCACAACCTCTTTCATAAACAACTCAGTCTTATATGCACATAAATTGTATTCTGAAATGCCTGTGTCCATGTTTTAATGAAGGGGTTAAAACTTATTAGGTCATAGAAGCCACCTGTGATAAATTATCTTGGACTATCCTTGTTAAGGATTCATCCAACTTGCAAGCCATGTGTCAGGGCTATCATATGAGTCATTTTACTTCTCATTGATAAGATAGCATTGTTTTGCTCTAACATCAAGGATATGTTACTTTTGTAATACTACATTTTACACCAGAACTGGTATAAATCCTATTAGCACTTCTTATCTCCTGGAAGCGAAGCAAAGAAAAGAAAATATTCAGAGCTATACTTGAACCCTAGACATAAAAATGTGATTCCACCATTGTGTCCTTGCACCAATACCTGTTTGGAAGTAATTTCCCTACATGGCTGTACACTGCAAGCACAAAAGATTTGAGGTCTGAAATTTTGAGTCAGAATATCTGAAATTTTGAGTCAGAATATGTGTGGCCTATTTTTCATCTGAACACTTGAGCTTCTGCCTTTTCTTTTTTTTCACAGATACCTGAAACTGGGTTGGCAAAATAGCAACTACCTTAATCCCACTGTTATATGATACTGGTTAATCAGATGAGTATGAGTTATATAATTGTACCTTTCTTTTTTTCTTTGAGGCCCTGAAGGTAAGTTTTGAATTACTCTGGTCACACTTTGCTTTTGAGACACTGCTGATCAAAATTCATTTTGTGAGGGCTGCCAGGAGCCAAAGACAACAGTAACAACCATTTCACTGTGTACATCCTGCCTGGCACAGGGTGTCAGGATTGTCCTGCTGACTCACCCTGCGAGCAAGTAAACTGCAGGTTTATTTCTGTTGACTCATGGAGGCTGATGGGAGGCATTAGACTTTAGATTTTATTTCTAGGATTAAAAATAAAGCAAGAAAAAAATTGTAAAAAAATGAAGGTCTTGTGTATTCATTCAGAATGTCAGTAGTGCTGCTACCTGATTCATAAATCAAAAGACTGTGTATATATATGTATACACACATATATATAGTTGCCTCTCAAGCCCTAGCACTTATATATTTGAATTTTGTTCTCCATCACAATTCTTAAAACAAAAGTATAGTGCTTGTCCCTAACCCCAGAAGCCAGAGCTAAAAGGAAATCCTGAGTATAGCAGAAGCTGTCAGCAACATATGCAGGCATGAATACAAGTTTT
The DNA here is from genome assembly GCF_030463565.1 of Pelecanus crispus. Taxonomy (NCBI): domain Eukaryota; kingdom Metazoa; phylum Chordata; class Aves; order Pelecaniformes; family Pelecanidae; genus Pelecanus; species Pelecanus crispus. The sequence continues at coordinate 4,581,259 of NC_134675.1, forward strand.
AAATAAAAAATTTGGAGATTAGATTTAAAACTTTCTAACACTTTTGAAAATTGAACACAGATATAGTCTAAACCTCTCCTAAGGCTCATGTTGAACTTTCATAAATTAAAGTTTATCTCACTCTGCCTGTGAGCACTTTAAAACATTCTGTTTAAACCATGTTAGCTAACACATTTTTAAGGTTACAGCTTCTCTCCAGTGATAAAAACAATGTGTTTAATATTGTCTTATTGACACTTTGCCCTGGTTTTGCTGGGATAGAGTTAATTTTCTTCCTAGTAGCAGGCATAGCGCTGTGTTTTGGATTTAGTAGGAGAAGAATGTTGATAACATGCTGATGTTTTAGTTGTTGCTAAGTACTGCTTATGCTAGTCAAGGACTTTTCAGCTTCCCATGCTCTGCCAGGTGCACAAGAAACTGGGAGGGGGCACAGCCAGTATAGTTGATGCAAACTGCCCAAAGGGCTATTCCTTACCACATGACGTCATGCTCAGTATATAAACTGTGGGGGGGTGGCCGGGGAGCAGCGATCGCTGCTCGGGAACTGTCTGGGTATCGGTCGTTGGGTGGTGAGCAATTGCATTGTGCATCACTTGCTTTGTATATTATTATTATATTGTTATTATTATCATTACTATTTTACTTTATTTCAGTTATTAAACTGTTCTTATCTCAACCCAGGAGTGGTTTTTTTCCACTCTTACTCCTCCGATTCTCTCCCCCATCCCATCGGGGTAGGGGGAGTGAGTGAGCGGCTGCGTGGTGCTTAGTTGCTGGCTGGGGCTAAACCACGACACACTTCATCATTGACTTTGCCAGGTAGAGACCTCTCTCAGAGGACATAACTGTGTGCATCAAATAGATCCTTGGGTAGACAGGAATCTTTGGATAGAAAGCTCAGAAGGGCAAGCATCACAAAATCAGAAGTTCATCAGTTAAATTGCTCTGTATCCCCAGCATGGTAGAGGATTACAAGATATAAAATTTCTGAAGTAATGTACTGGAAAATCAAGAGAAAAAAACATTTCCTATGCACTGTTCCAGAAATGAAAGCCTACAATTGCAAACAAGTAAGCATGAATGAATGAGTTGGACATCAGGTCTTTATAAGGCATGGAGTACAGGAAATGATTGCACTTTACCAGAAAGTGTTTCTAGTGTAGGCATAACTATATCAACAAAACTGTATTTTGCCCTCAAATGTAATAAGCTATCATGCACTGCCAACTTTGATCCTATAGCAAATCAAAATAAAGCAGTAAAACTTTTGCCCATATAACCACATCTCTATTAGAGATGTCTCTTGGCAGAGCTAGACAGGTTAAGAGTCACAACTCTTCACAGCTCTGACATAGATGGGCTGGCAGAGGTCTTTTTGGTTGCAATTCATCTGGTCTATTCTAGACACCTACTTTAGAATGAGATGAGTAATGAGCTAAAAGTGTCTGTTTCTTGCCCTTGACCAAAGGGTTTAATTAATGTGTTTAATTTGGATAATGGATGTCTGCAATGTAGCAGCTAAATTTATTCTGAGGAGTCTCACCCACAGCTTTGGATTTTGTCAAGGTCTCCAAGGTTTCAGAATTCACTAATAGACTACAAGATTTGTCTACAGAACAACAGTATCAGGTGAAGGTTTCCTATACACCTCTACTTTACAGATACAAACTAGAAAACACATCCAAGCAGACTCATATCATACCAGAAAAAGATTTCTGTAGAGCTACAACACTCAAAAGATCATTTAGCTAATGAACTTATATAAGCTTTGTTGGTATGAAACATTTCTAGCCAAGGCTGATCCCCTAAGGCATGTTCACTAACTGTAACTCAAGAAGGAAAAACACAGGACTTAGCCTGTGGCAGACTATGAGAACAGCTGAGTACACGTGTGTGTATTTGTCGTGGTTTAAACCCAGTCAGCAACTAAGCACCACACAGCCGCTCTCTCACCCTCCCCCCACAAATGGGATGGGGGAGAGAATCGGAAAGGTAAAAGTGAGAAAACTCATGGGTTGAGATAAAGACAGTTTAATAGGCAAAGCAAAAGCCGTGCACACAAGCAAAGCAAAACAAGGAATTCATTCACTACTGCCCATCAGCAGGCAGGTGTTCAGCCATCTCCAGGAAAGCAGGGCTCCATCACACATAATGGCTACTTGGGAAGACAAATGACATAACTCAGAACATCCCCCCCCTTCCTTCTTCTTCCCCCAGCTTTATATGCTGAGCATGACATCACATGGTATGGAATATTTCTTTGGTCAGTTGGGGTCAGCTGTCCCAGCTGTGTCCCCTCCCAACTTCTTGTGCACCCCCAGCCTACTCACTGGTGGGGTGGGGTGAGAAGCAGAAAAGGTCTTGACTCTGTGTAAGCACTACTTAGCAACAACTAAAACATCAGTGTGTTATCAACATTATTCTCATACTAAATCCAAAACACAGCACTATGCCAGCTTCTAGGAAGAAAATTAACTCTATCCCAGCTGAAACCAGGACAGTATTGCAAGAACTGCAGAAGGGTTACAGTCTGGGGCAAGACGGCACCATCTCCTGCCATCCATCTTCCTTTCCCCCTTTCCTGTACAGTCCCCACCATCTGATCTCTTTCTCAGAAGGAGCAGAGGGCCTCTCCTCTTTCATCTCTGCTGCAGACAGAGTATTATTCTCCTCATATTCCTTCATATGGTTTCAGTCTAAACCAAACTTCCCCAGGGAAGGTGGAGAAAAAAAAGTGATGGGTGGACATGAAGAATTCTGAGGAGGTCTGGGCACATTTCCTAGGCTGCGCAGATGAGAAATGCCAATGTGACAATCTTCTGTCATGTGGAAATCCTGTGGACATCATCCTGACCCTGGGCCAAGTTGCAGGCCCAGCTTTGCCTTTTCGTCACCATTAGAGATGTGTAGAAACCCCAGTCTGGAGATAGAAGGACAGTGGGTGCAGGGACCTATATTTCCCACAAACCAGGTGCTGGTAGGGACTCTGAATTAATTAAGAAAATGGGATTCTGTGGATCACTTAAAATCAGTAAGAATTCCTTGTGAGAATCCTAAATGCTGCAGCAATTAGCTCTGTATGAATCATTTAACAGAAAGAGCTGTTAAATAAGCACTGAACACACTCAAATGTAAGCACATGTATTCAAAGAGGAGGAAAACTGTCTGTCTTTTTTTGCAAACCCACGAACTAACCCAACTACCACAAAACAGATCTGGGGGAAAAAAAAACCAAACAAACCCAAAAACCCCCAGAACATACTGATTTAAGAGGTTAACAAACCTCTTATTTCTTCCCTTGTGTTTAGTTTGGCTATATCAAGCCAGTGACCACTACTTAAGATGCAGTGACTCTACTCATTGTTTCTGAAGCTTCAATTTGCTATGCAGAATCTCAACATTCATTATTTTCTTAAAAAGGTAAAACTTCAACCAACAGTTGTTAATACTCCTGACAATAGAAGGCAAAAGCAATGCTACTGCTTGCATATGCAGGGAACCAGAAGCTCAAGTGCTACTAACAGACTGTGGAGTAATGAGCCTGATTTCACTGAAGTTAAATTCTGTATAGCAACATTTGAAAGTGAGGTCTCTGTTGTTCACAGCTGAATGGGAGGTTACAGCAAACCTGGCTTCATTTATACATGTCTTTGTCAGCATATGATGGGACTAGAGCAAGAAATCTCTCTGGGTATAAAACCTTTACACCTCAGAAACTTCAACTAGCACTCGTCTTCTTAGCAATATGTGCTGCTCTGAGCTCATTTAATCCTATAGTCATGGGGGCTGCAGGTCATAGTCACAAAAGATATCTAACTGGTTAGTTCCTAGCTCCAACAAATTTTACTGTGGTCTGAGTGTTGATCCTTTTTTTCAAGGTTTGTCCAAGACAGCTAAAAGATCATCTCATGTCATCTAACATGAGGACTTTATTGATAGCTCTGCTCACAGACACGAGGTGTCCTCTGTAAGTAGGCTTTTGTACTGTGGATTGTGGACTTGCAGATTGGGGAACTGCCAGTGGGACCCATCAAGTGGTAAAGAGAAAGTCAATGGTACTCTATTAACAGAAAAGAAGAAATTTCAAGCAGGTGATTCAGTCTCATCAGGGCTTGTATTCAAACACACAAACCATGACTACCTCTCAGATAGATAGTCCATAAAAAGTCTGTATGCAATCCAAGGCCAAACTGAAGCAAAGATGTGGAAGGCTTGGGGAGGAAAGCAGAATGAACTGAAATGCAACTGAACTGCTCTCTTTTCTTGAGGGCCACAGAGCCCCTGGGGAACATGCAGAGAGCTTCCAGAGGAACAGGGCTTGTCCCGTGGACCTATGCTTCCCATGGCAATCCGATGACCTCCAGGTGAGCATCGATAGCTTCAGTCTTCCACACAGAAGTAGAGAAGACTACTAACTTGGTGTCATCTGCAAAGTTATTGAAGGCGCGCTCAATCCCCTCATCCAGATCGTTGATACAGATATTAAACAAGACTGGCCCCAAAACGGAGCCCTGGGGAACACCGCTCATGACTGGCCGAGTCACCGAGGCGAAGGGCTCCGGAGCGGACGCTCGCGCCGGGGCACCCTTGCTAAGGTGGCAAAAGCGCAGGGAGAGAGCGGGCACCCCAGCCCCCTGCCTAGAGAAGGAAAGAGCAGGAAAGGGCGAGCTGCTGACGTGGGGCAGCTCTGACGCAGCGTGGGCGGGGCCAGGAGTGACAGAGGCCAACCCCCCCACCTATAAAAGCAGCCCCCAGGGAGCACGAGTGACCAGGACGGGCAAACAGGGCGTGGTGCGTCAGGAGGGCATGGCACATCAGTTTGCGCAGCAGTTCGCGCAGGCAGGACGTGCAGGGAAGGCCAAGTGCCCCCCTTCTAGCTCAAGAGGGAAACTCAGGCAGTGGTCATCGTCCTCCCAGGAGAATACCTGGCAGCGATGGTTACCACTCGCTTGTACCGGAGGGCAGCAGAGACAGTAAATGTCTTCGGTGTGACCAGGTAGATGGTCTGCTCAGCCTGGTGGCAGAGCTGAAGGAGGAGGTGGAAAGGCTGAGGAGTATCAGGGAGTGTGAGAGGGAGATACTGGTGGAGCTGCACCCTACCGTCCCTGGGGCCAAGGCAGCAGGCGGAGGCCCCACAAGGAGCGGAGGATCCCCTACCCTCTTGCCGGCAAGCAGGAGGAGGGGACCTAAGAGGTGGGGGGGAATGGAAACAGGTCCCTGCCCGGGGAGGCAGGCGAATCCCCTCCTGGCCTCCCTCACCTTCCCAGTTGCCCTTACATAACAGATATGGGGCTCTGGAAGTTGAAGGCCAGGCAAGTGGGGAGGTAGGTGAAGGTGAAGGTCCAGCCAGGGGGTTGCCGAGGGCGAGTCACCCAGCCCCACAGATTACGACTGCCCCTGTTAAGAAAAAAAGGAGGGTAATTGTCATAGGCGATTCCCTCCTGCGTGGAACTGAGGGCCCAATCTGCCGTCTGGACACATCCCACAGGGAGTCTGCTGCCTCCCTGGGGCCTGGGTCAGGGACATTACTAAGAAACTCCTATATCAGGTAAGGCCCTCCGATTATTACCCGTTACTGGTTGTACAGGTTAGCAGTGATGAGATTGCTGAGAGAAGTCCTAAAGCAATCAAAAGGGACTTTTTAGCATGGGCAACAAACAGAAGGAGCTGGAAGCCCTTGTGCAGCAGGATGGCTATGACATAGTTGCCATCACAGAAACATGGTGGGACGACTCTCATGACTGGAGTGCTGCACTGGATGGCTAAAAGCTCTTCAGAAGGGATAGGCAAGGAAGGAGAGGTGGTGGGGTGGCTCTGTATGTTAGGGAGTGTTTTGACTGTATAGAGCTTGACAGTGGTGATGACAAGGTCGAATGCTTATGGGTAAGGATGAGGGGGAAGACCAACAAGGTGGATGTCCTGTTGGGAGTCTGCTGTAGACCACCCAACCAGGATGTAGAGATAGATGAAGTGTTCTATAAGCGGCTGGCAGAAGTCTCACAATTGCTAGCCCTTGTTCTTGTGGGGGACTTCAACTTGCCGGACATCTGCGGGAAATACAACGCAGCAGAGAGGCAACAGTCTAGGAAGTTCCTAGAGTGTGTGGAGGACAACTTCCTGACGCAGCTGGTAAGTGAGCCTACCAGGGGAGGTGCCTCGCGTGACCTGCTGTTTACAGAGAAGGACTGGTGGGAGATGTCGTGGTCAGAGCCCGTCTTGTGCTTAGTGACCATGATATGATAGAGTTCTCGATTCTTGGCGATGTAAAGAGGAGGGGCAGGAAAACTGTTACCATGGACTTCCAGAGGGCAGACTTTGGCCTGTTCAGGACGCTGGTTGGGAAAGTCCCTTGGGAGGCAGTCCTGAAGGGCAAAGGGGTCCAGGAAGGCTGGGCCCTCTTCAAGAAGGAAGTCTTAAGAGCGCAGGAGTGGGCTGTCCCCATGTGCCCAAGACGAACCAGCGGGGAAGACGACCGGCCTGGCTGAATAGGGAGCTTTTGCTGGGACTCAGTGGAAAAAAGGAGAGTCTACCACCTTTGGAAGAAGGGGCAGGCAACTCAGGAAGAGTACAGAGACCTTGTTAGGTCCTGCAGGGAGGAAATTAGAAAGGCAAAAGCCCAGCAAGAGCTCAATCTGGCCACTGTTGTAAAAGATAATAAAAAATGTTTTTACAAATACATCAACAATAAAAGGAGAGCCAAGGAGGATCATCATCCTTTGCTGGATGTGGGGCGGAACATTGTCACCAAGGATGAGGAAAAGGCTGCGGAACTTAATGCCTTCTTTGCCACTGTCTTTAACAGCCAGACCAGTTATCCCCAGGGTACTCAGCCCCCTGAGCTGGAAGACAGGGACAGGGAGCAGAATGGAGCCCTCATAGACCAGGAGGAAGCGGTTAATGACCTGCTATGCCACCTGGACGCTTACAAGTCTATGGGGCCAGATGGGATCCACCCGAGAGTATTGGGGGAGCTGGCAGAGGAGCTTTCCAAGCCACTTTCCATCATCTCTCAGCAGTCCTGGTTAACAGGGGAGGTCCCTGATGACTGGAGGCTTGCCAATGTGACGCCCATCTACAAGAAGGGCCGGAAGGAGGACCCGGGGAACTACAAGCCTGACAGAAAGACCTCATTGCTGGGAAAGATTATGGGAGTGTCGATCTGCTGGAGGGTAGGATGGCCCTGCAGAGGGATCTGGACAGGCTGGACCGATGGGCCGAGGCCAACTGTATGAGTTTCAACAAGGCCAAGTGCCGGGTCCTGCACTTGGGTCACAACAACCCCATGCAACGCTACAGGCTTGGGGAAGAGTGGCTGGAAATCTGCCTGGCCAAAAAGGGCCTGGGGGTGTTGGTTGACAGCCGGTTGAACATGAGCCAGCAGTGTGCCCAGGTGGCCAAGAAGGCCAACAGCATCCTGGCTTGTATCAGGAATAGTGTGGCCAGCAGGAGCAAGGTGGTGATTGTCCCCCTGTACTCGGTGCTGGTGAGGCTGCACCTGGAATACTGTGTCCAGTTTTGGGCCCCTCAATACAAGAAAGACATTGAGGTGCTGGAGCATGTCCAGAGAAGGGCAACGAAGCTGATGAAGGGTCTGGAGCACAAGTCTTATGAGGAGCGGCTGAGGGAACTGGGATTGTTTAGCCTGGAGAAGAGGAGGCTGAGGGGAGACCTTATCGCTCTGTACAACTACCTGAAAGGAGGTTGTAGTGAGGTGGGCGTTGGTCTCTTCTCCCAAGTAGTTAGCGATAGGACGAGAGGAAATGGGCTCAAGCTGCGTCAGGGGAGGTTTAGGTTGGATATTAGTAGAAATTTCTTCACGGAAAGGGTAGTCAAGCATTGGAACAGGCTGCCCAGAGAGGTGGTGGAGTCACCATCCCTGGAAGTGTTCAAAAAACGGGTAGATGCGGCACTTGGGGACATGGTTTAGTGGACATGGTGGTGTTGGGTTGATGGTTGGACTGATGATCTTAGAGGTCCTTTCCAACGTTAATGGTTCCCAGTTTTTGCTTTCATTAAAAAATAATCCAGCCACCAAGCCAGGAAACATGAAATTGCTACTCTACCCTTAATTGGTTTAGTGGTAGACTTGGTAATGTTAGGTTAATGGTTGGACTGGATGATCTTAAAGGTCTTTTCCAACCTAAATGATTCTATGGTTCTATAATAAGAGAATTTGGACAACAAGGTGTAAATCTATATTGTCTTTTCTGATTTGTCACAGCAGTGCCGTATAGATCAATCATTTCATAAACAAATTTTAACTTCTACCCTCTGGACATCTGGCAGTGGAAGACCTTAGAATGTAAGAGAGGATGTGGCTGAGAATGAAATTATGAGTTATCTGAAACCAGTCCAGTTAAAGTGGGGTATTCACAAACAGATGCTAAGGGATAATGAAGTACATTTTCTAGCATTTGTGGCAGATAATCTCTGAAGGCTGAAGTACCACACTGTCCTTAAACAATTTAGAATAGGAAAGTAAATCAGATAAAAAAACAGAGACCACTGAAAGTGACACAAAAGGTTCTGTTAATTTGTTGTAAACTGCATGTTACATTTTTATATATAATGCATGATTGAGTGAGCGAGTCTGAGAGAATAAACAAACATCCGTAATCTTACTAAAGCCCAGAACAAATATGCTATATTTTTGTTAATATAACATGATTGCTAAATTAGAAAATCTTTCCTCCCTCCCTCTCCTCAGTTTTTCCCTGAAGGGTTCTTTTAAGTTTTTGCATAGTATTAGAATGCCCTCATTGGATTCTAAGCAATGGCTGCTTAAAGAGAAATCCGATGAATAACCAGTATTAAGCAAAAAGAAATATCTAAAGGCAGAAGATGCCTATCATTGCTATAGATCCTTAGTATAACCAAAGCTCATTTTTCTGATTCACTTCCTACTTAGTCACTCAGAGCTAAAATAAATATTAAAAAGCAAGATAAATTAAGAACACGATCTCAGTCAGTGTGAAATGAACTTAAAGATAAACAACTCACCTGAAGAGAAGAGATATATGAGAGGGAGGTAGCTGCTACACTGCACACCAAAAAGGAGTTGGGCCTGTAGCATATATAAGCAATATGCACAAAGCCATCTTTGGCTGCTTTCAGAAGAGAGGCAGGGATGCTGCAGGAAGATACCACAGAATCCTTATATGGAAAGAAGACAGTGTGGAGCAGCATGCCAAGCAGGATGAATTAAATGCGCTGATTAAATTAACAGCTTGCATTTTGTACTTCAGTGAAGTTCAAAGCTTTCTGGCCAACCACTTTAAGCATACCTAGCAATCAAATAAATGACATGTTATAAAACCCTCATGCAGAGAAACAGTAGGTAATGCAAAATTGATCTCTATATGTCTCTGTCCCTCACCTTTGTTCAGGGCTTTAAAAAGAATATATAATACTTTTAAATGCAGGTATAAATGCTAAAGGCTGTGGGAAGGGAGACACCCTCCACTGTATAGTTGTAGAATGAAGCTGAGGACCATGCCGTCTATCCTGACCCCTGGAAGATGGGGCAAACAGGTTTTCCCAAAATTATACCTCAGGCATGCTGCAAGCTCATGCCTTGTGTACAGATCTGTAGCTAAGGAATTTGTGGTAAAACAGTCAGTGTTTCCTGTGCTGTTAAGTGTATGTCTCTAAGCAGCAGGACACCTGGGTTCTAATCCTGATTATAAGTTTTACTGCTGACTGCAAAGTCACAGCAGGGCGTATGGTGACACAGGTCATCCTGAGGACTCACTGTGAAGAGCAGGATGTCTAATACCTTTGATTAGAGGGGACAAAGGAAAAGCAAACACCCCAAACTTGACTTAATTCTCAGACTGAGGACAAGAGGAAGAGAAATATTTTTACTTGTAATCTAAAGTATTGATACATAAATCACTGGCTGATACTAACTGTAGCATCCTAGCAGGTTTTGTTTTGTTTTGTTTTGTTTTGTTTTTTTAGCAATATATTTTGTGCTGTAACACTCCAAAGCTGATGACAATGATTTTCAGAGAAAGGATATCTAAAATTTGGAGTCACACTGTGTGGTGGTGCATCCCCCCCCATTCCTCTTTCTCTTCAACAGCTTTACGATCTCAGGAATTCCAGGCCACCACTTTTGTGTAGCGAGTTAGTCAGTTAAGCGCCCCTTAATTGTACCAGAAACTCCTACATGGCTGAAGCAGAGAGCGGCCCTGTCCTTATCAAAATCTTCATATTATGGCTAACGAGGGGAGCAAGAACAAACGGCTACCCCTGACAGCCTTGAAACAGAGCGGTATCATCGTTACTGGAATTCCAGCAACTACCGATCCAAATTGTGGCTCGGATGGAAATTTACTGGTGATTAAAGTCAATCATCTCACAATCCTATAAACAGCAGTCCTAAGTGAGGCCCTTTGAGCTCTCCTGGACTGCTGCAGGCTGCACCAGCATCTCGCTCTGAGCGAGACGCCTCTTAGAGCCAGCAAACTCTAAAAGTTTGCTACAACCAGAAATCCATTGCCGAAGACTGACAGTGGAGCCTGGGCTGAAACCCTTCACTCCTTGAGGCTCAACCCTCGCCCGTTGAGAAATGCCAAGACATTAGACGTGAGTATTTCACTGAACTTGAGGGGAATTTTTAACAGGTATACTATTTTATATATGCATTCATGTGTGTGGATGCATGTGTGAATCAGTTTAAGTAGTATGTAGATGTACGATTTAATTTCAAAGTGAGTCTTATACTGCTGCATTATCGTTATTCCTATTAAACTGTTGACCAAGTCTGAGACTAAGAGTGGGCCCAGCCGCACCTTGGCTCCTCTCTGAGAAGGAGTTTAGAAAGCAAGGGGGTCCATTCTGAACCTTGTGACTCAATGGGAGGGTCCTCCTTATGCCCTACATACGCGATCCCTTTGTGAATCATTCCAACTCAGTGTAATTTAATTTTCCTTTATGCGCTTCCATGTAGTAATAGAGTGAACCTTGCCATATTTGAATCTGTAACTAAGTCACTGTTTTGATCAATTTTGTCTGATCACTTTGTTAATCACTGATGACTGAGTGCTATTAAAATATCACAATCAAATCCTGCGATTTGCTACAAGTAAATTCTAAACTGCTACTAAATCAAACTGTGTAAAGTCACTCATTCACAATAAATTAACATAATCAGCAGGACTCACAAACCTGCATTTGTGACACACTGTCCTGAGCTTTGAATTTGGGTGTTGAGTTCTATTAAATTAGGTTGGTTGTTCAAGTGCCTCAATATGGATTTACGAGTCTATTTTTGGACTGTCAATTAGAATAGTCACAGAATGGTTAGAGCTATGCTCTGCTTGACCTTTCACAGATACACTAAATGGATGCAAACACTAAACTCCCCTTCTTTCTGATCTTGCCCACAAGCCATGAGAAGAACTGCAAGCCTCTCATTTTCAGTGCCTCCTAAGGGTCTCCAGCATAGTGTGTGATATTTGGATGTCAGACATCCACATCTTTGATCTTGAGGTGATCTTGACATGATCTGGCTCATTCTTTCAGTACCAAACAAAACAAATGGAACAAAGCTGCTGTTTCTTTCTGTGAAATCCCAGATTACTGCTTCTGGTTGGAATACTTCTGTACAAAACCCCTCATGTTTCCCATATTTTGTCACGCCACCAAATCTCACCTCTGCATTACTGATAATTCCAGCCTGTATGGCCAATATGTTTCATTTTTCTAACAGTAACCTCCACACATTCTCCCAAGCTGTCCTTTGTAACAAGCAGCATGATGTTATCCTCCTTTAAATCTCTGCTGAAAAACAACCTGTGTAGTGATGTCTGTATAATGAGTAGCCAGCTGGAATATTGTGAATGAAGTTATTACACCAATTCTCACTGTTTCACTGGTATCCTGTGTTTCTTTGTGTTGCCTTATATCTTTATATCTTTATTCCTTATGCTTCTGCTCATACTTCATTGGTCATGGATATTTAATTTTTTTATATTCATGTACAGTGATTAAAAAAATGGTATGTCACATACTCAGACTCGACAATAACAGAGAGCCACAAACACTGAAGGAAAAGCCCAAGGACTAAGCCAGACAGCAGGCTAGAGCAAAACACTTGAGATTACAATATAGTATTGGTTTGTAGCTGTCTCACTCTTGGGACCAGAAAAGAGCCAAGAGAGAAAACAAAACCCAGGCCTAGATGAAGACATGAGAATTTTATGGACTGATACACATGAAGACCTCTGGTTCCTGTTTGTTTCTACTGTGTTCAGGGAAACAGGATACTGCATGCTCATTTGTAAACGAAAAAGATTATATTATACCTGAAAAATATAATAAATTTCTTCATCACAGAGAAACAGCTGTGCTAAAGGCTGAATATCAGCTAACTGTGTGCACCAAGGAAAAATCAATAATGATATTAAAAGAGCAACGCATCTATATTAAAAGTTACTCCTAATTAGTGCTATAAAGACAGAATGATGTAGGGTGCTTTACAGGCATCATAAAATACCCCACACACTTCATAGCATTCTGAGGCTTTGGTAAAAAAATAACAGAATATAAACTCTTGATTTTTATTGTACTTTCAAGGATTTTATGTGTAATTCTACAAGGTCAAAGAGAATAACATTTGTTTTGCACATAAATTATTAAGGAAAAATTGTAGTCTGCTCAAGTACTCTGAAGAAATGTTTTCTATAAAGCTCAAGAATTGTTTTCCTCTTAGTTGTGAACCACTTGGTTGACATAGTTGTATTGGGTTTGCATGGCAAGGTTTTGGTAGCGGGGGGCCTACAGGGGTGGCTTCTGTGAGAAGCTGCTAGAAGCTTCCCCCATGTCTGATAGAGCCAATGTCAGCTGGCTCCAAGACAGACCCTCTGCTGGCCAAGGCCGAGCCAATCAGTGATGGTGTTAGCACCTCTGTGATAACATATTTAAGAAGCGGGGGAAAAAAAAAAACCTGTATGGGAACCTGCAGCTGGAGCCAAAAGTGAGAATATGTGAGAGAAACAACTCTGCAGACACCAAGGTCAGTGAAGAAGGAGGGGGAGGAGGTGCTCCAGGCACCACAGCAGAGATTCCCCTGCAGCCCATGGTGAAGCCCATGGTGAAGCAGGCTGTCCTCCTGCAGCCCATGGAGGTTAACGGTGGAGCAGATATCTACCTGCAGCCCATGGAGGACCCCATGCTGGAGCACATGGATGTGCCCAAAGGAGGCTGTGACCCCGTGGGAAGCCCGCGCTGGAGCAGGCTCCTGGCAGGACCTGTGGCCCCATGGAGAGAGAGGAGCCCACGCTGGAGCAGGTTTGCTGGCAGGACTTGTGACCCCGTGGGGAGGGGGGTCTTCAGTCCTTCAGTCTGCTCCTGAAGGACTGCACCCCATCGAAGGGACCCACGCTGGAATATTTAATGAAGAACTGTAGCCTGTGGGAAGGACCCACATTGGAGAAGTTTGTGGAGTACTGTCTCCTGTGGGAGGGACCCCATGCTGTAGCAGGGGAAGAGTGTGAGGAGTCTTCCCCCTGAGAAGGAAGGAGTGGCAGAGACAATGGGTGATGAACTGACCACAACTCCCATTCCCCATTACCCTGTGCTGCTCAGGGGGAGGAGGTGGAGAAAATCGGGAGTGAAGTTGAGCCTGGGAAGAAGGGAGGGGTGGGGGGAAGGTGTTTTTAAGATTTAGTTTTATTTCTCATTATCTTCCTCTGATTTGATTGGTAATAAATTAAACTGATTTTCCCCAAGTCGAGTCTGTTTTGCCCATGATGGTAATTGCTGAGTGATCTCTCCTTATTCTTATCTCGACCCACGAGCTTTTTGTTATATTTTTTGTGTCCAGCTGAGGAGGGGAGTGACAGTGCGGCTTGGTGGCACCTGGCATCCAGCTAAGGTCTACCCACTACAACAGTTTATTTGGACTGTTAAAAAGTTTGAAATTCTTTGTTAAGAAGCTTTTAAGGAGGAGGATTTGGACGCATGAACTCCCAACTGTTTCTCCACTCTTTCTGCTGAAGTTTTAGTGTAACAGACTAAACATGATGTCTCTCAGATATTTACATCGACAGCAACATACAAGCTTATCTGATGATGGACTATGGCTCTGGGCTGCGAGCTGGTTAAGAAGCAGGTATATGTTTTATTTTGCTGAGTTGTGTATAGCATCAATAATGGAGGACGAGCAGTCACAGACAGGTGAGGCAGGGAAGTAACATGTCAGGCTATTGCAGCTGTTTGTCTTGTAAACACAAGTAGAAAACTAAAGTATAGGACAAGCACTAAAATATCTAGAACAGGAACTGGCTATGAGACACAAGACAAAGAGGGAAAGAAAACCAACATTTAATTTGGTGAAAAAAGAGCAGCAATGCCTCCAATTTTTCTGAAACAGTAAAAATATCATTCTGAAAAACAAGGTAAAATGATAACACACGGACCTATCAGGATATTCAGGATGGAAGATAACTGAAAAATTTCTGCAGGAGTAAAGGAAACCAAATGAAGGAAAAAGTCATGGCTGCTAAAATTTAGTGTTGATAAATTTAAAACATGCACATTAGAAGGGATAGTCTGTATTACTCATCTTCTCTAATGAAGTCTAAATTAATTACAATCACTTAGGAAAAATCTGACATGTCATTGCAAAGCTGCTTAATGAAAACTGGTATACCATGTGCCACAACAGTTAAATAAGCAAGAAAAATGTTGGCTGCATGCATAACATGATTGAGTAGAATACTAGAAAACTCCTTCTTGCCCAAGGATATTAGCCAAATTTAGGGGTTTGTAGACAGGGATCTTTCGGGTTTTTTGTTTGCTTGTTTGATATTTAATTTTTGTAGGAGAGTATCACATATAGAGACTAGGAGCACGGCGAACAGGACGGGCAAACAGGGCGTGGTGCGTCAGGAGGGCGTGGCGCATCAGTTTGCGCGGCAGTTCGCATGGGCAGGACGTGCAGGGAAGGCCAAGTGCCCCCTCTCCTAGCTCCAAAGGGAAACTCAGGCAGTGGTCATCGCCCTCCCAGGAGAATACCTGGCAGCTATGGTTACCACTGGCCCGAAAGCCGCCGCCAGAAGGAATGCGGCGACCCAGACGGAGCTCCCGCACAAACATGCAGCTGTCCAGGTCTCCGGCTGCAGGGAGTGCCTGAGCCTGTTGCTTGTACCAGAGGGCAGCAGAGACAGTAAATGTCTTTGGTGTGACGAGGTAGATGGTCTGCTCAGCCTGGTGGCAGAGCTGAAGGAGGAGGTGGAAAGGCTAAGGAGTATCAGGGAATGCGAGAGGGACATAGATTGGTGGAGCCGCACCCTACCGTCCCTGGGGCCAATGAAGCAGGTGGAGGCCCCACAAGGAGCGGAGGATCCCCTACCCTCTTGCCAGCAAGAAGGAGGAGGGGACCTGAGAGATGGGGGGGAATGGAAAGAGGTCCCTGCCCGGGGAGGCAGGCAAATCCCCTCCCTCACCTTCCCAGTTGCCCTTACATAAAATATATGGGGCTCTGGAGGGGCAGCAAAACTGTTACCATGGACTTCCGGAGGGCAGACTTTGGCCTGTTCAGGATGCTGGTTGGGAAAGTCCCTTGGGAGGCAGTCCTGAAGGGCAAAGGGGTCCAGGAAGGCTGGGCCTTCTTCAAGAAGGAAGTCTTAAGGGCGCAGGAGTGGGCTGTCCCCATGTGCCGTAAGACCAGCTGGTGGGGAAGACGACTGGCCTGGCTGAACAGGGAGCTTTTGCTGGGACTCAGGGAAAAAAGGAGAGTCTACCACCTTTAAAGAAGGGGCGGGCAACTCAAGAAGAGTACAGGGATCTTGTTAGACCATGCAGAGAGGAAATTAGAAAAGCAAAAGCCCAGCTAGAACTCAATCTGGCCACTGTTGTAAGAGAGAATAAAAAATGTTTTTATAAATACATCAATAACAAAAGGAGAGCCAAGGAGGATCATCATCCTTTGCTGGATGTGGGGGGGAACATTGTCACCGAGGACAAGGAAAAGGCTGAGGTACATAATGCTTTTTTGCCTCTGTCTTTAACCGCCAGACCAGTTATCCCCAGGGTACTCAGCCCCCTGAGCTGGAAGAAAGGGACAGGGAGCAGAATGGAGCCCCCATAATCCAGGAGGAAGCGGTTAATGACCTGCTATGCCACCTGGACACTTACAAGTCTATGGGGCCAGATGGGATCCACCCAAGAGTACTGAGGGAGCTGGCAGAGGAGCTCGCCAAGCCACTTTCCATCATCTCTCAGCAGTCCTGGTTAACAGGGGAGGTCCCTGATGACTGGAGGCTTGCCAATGTGACGCCCATCTACAAGAAGGGCCGGAAGGAGGACCCAGGGACCTACAGGACTGTCAGCCTGACCTCGGTGCCAGGGAAGATTATGGAGCGGTTCATCTTGAGTGAACTCAACAGGCACGTGCAGGTCAACCAGGGGATCAGGCGCAGCCAGCATGGGTTCATGAAAGGCAGGTCCTGCTTGACCAACCTGATCTCCTTCTATGACCTGGTGACCCGCCTGGTGGATGAAGGAAAGGCTGTGGATGTCATCTGCTTGGACTTCAGCAAAGCCCTTGACACTGTCTCCCATAATATTCTCCCTGGGAAGGTGGCAGCCCACGGCTTGGACGAGTATACTCTTTGCTGGGTAAAAAACTGGCTGGGTGGCCGAGCCCAGAGAGTAGTGCTGAATGGAGTTAAGTCCAGTTGGCGGCCGGTCACGAGCGGTGTTCCCCAGGGCTCTGTTTTTGGGCCAGTCTTTTTTAATATCTTTATCAACGATCTGGATGAGGGGATTGAGTGCACCCTCAGTAAGTTTGCAGATGACACCAAAGTGGGTGGGAGTGTCGATCTGCTGGAGGATAGGATGGCCCTGCAGAGGAACCTGGACAGGCTGGACCGATGGGCCGAGGCCAACTGTATGAGTTTCAACAAGTCCAAGTGCCGGGTCCTGCACTTGGGTCACAACAACCCCATGCAACGCTACAGGCTTGGGGAAGAGTGGCTGGAAAGCTGCCTGGCTGAAAAGGACCTGGGGGTGCTGGTAGACAGCCGGCTGGACATGAGCCGGCAGTGTGCCCAGGTGGCCATGGCGGCCAACAGCATCCTGGCTTGTATCAGGAACAGTGTGGCCAGCAGGAGCAGGGAGGTGATTGCCCCCCTGTACTCGGCACTGGTGAGGCCGCACCTGGAATACTGTGTCCAGTATTGGGCCCCTCACTACAAGAAAGACATTGAGGTGCTGGAGCGTGTCCAGAGAAGGGCAACGAAGCTGGTGAAGGGTCTGGAGCACAGGCCTTATGAGGAGCGGCTGAGGGAACTGGGGTTGTTTAGCCTGGAGAAGAGGAGGCTGAGGGGAGACCTTATTGCTCTCTACAACTACCTGAAAGGAGGTTGTAGTGAGGTGGGTTTTGGTCTCTTCTCCCAAGTAGTTAGCGATAGGACGAGAGGAAATGGGCTCAAGCTGTGCCAGGGGAGGTTTAGATTAGATATTAGGAAAAATTTCTTCATGGAAAGGGTAGTCAAGCATTGGAACAGGCTGCCCAGAGAGGTGGTGGAGTCACCATCCCTGGAAGTGTTCAAAAAACAGGTAGATGTGGCACTTGGGGACATGGTTTAGTGGACATGGTGGTGTTGGGTTGATGGTTGGACTGATGATCTTAGAGGTCCTTTCCAATCTTAATGATTCCCATTTTTTACTTTCATTTAAAAATAAACCAACCGCCAAGCCAGGAAACATGAAATTGCTACTCTACCCTTAATTGGTTTAGTGGTGGACTTGGTAATGTTAGTTTAATGGTTGGACTGGATGATCTTAAAGGTCTTTTCCAACCTAAAAGGTTGTATGATTCTGTGATTATATATATCTTTGATGCAGTTCTCTTACATACAAAAAAATTTCTCAAAGCTGAGGTCAGAAAAGAAATTAAATAGGAGATACTAATTTTTGTCACCATTTCCAAACCTCATAAAACAAGCCTATTCCCTAAAGAAATCATTGCACAAAGAACTCCTTGCATCTTCTCAGAGGGGCACATTTAATGTTATTTTCTTTTGGGGTTTTGGCTGTTTCTCTGTCTTCTGCCCTTAAATACATAGAATAGGTTCCACCCTACATTTACAGTGTAAGTGTCCATGACTGTCGGTCAGTTACTGCGGACTCCCTCACTGGAGAGAGAAAGGCACTTTTAGGGCACAAATCACACAACCCATTTCAGATGTCTGTCTCTAGGATGAGACAAATCATGTGACAAAAGTGTCCAGTTCTCTGCACTGGTATAAAGTGAGCCTAGAATAACTAGCACAGGGCAGATGCTGACGTTGTCAGATGAATGACAGCCTTACAGATCATCAACAGCTCATGATCCCAGCTCAATCATAACTTTTCTCTTTTCTTTTAATTTCTGGGTTTTTTTAAATACTGTGTGTAAGATATATATTGGGTAGAAAAAAATCAACTTTTTAACTCTCTTATACCAAAAATGGGAATTTTTATCGGTTCTTCCATTTGTTTTTAATGACATATGGCCATCATATCAATAGCATAGCTTCACCTGAGCTTCATTATAATAAAACAATAACTGCAACATATAAATTGTTTCCAGAAGCTTACTTGCAACAAGGTATTGAGCTCTAGTCACTCTGGCACAGAAATGTATAAATAAGAACAGCCTTGAGATGTAAATAAGACATGAGAAAAAGCATACTGTATGATATGGAAATTGGAATTTTTATGTCCTTGTCCTGGTTTCGGCTGGGATAGAGTTAATTTTCTTCCTAGTAGCAGGCATAGTGCTGTGTTTTGGATTTAGTAGGAGAAGAATGCTGATAACACACTGATGGTTTAGTTGTTGCTAAGTACTGCTCATGCTAGTCAAGGACTTTTCAGCTTCCCATGCTCTGCCAGGTACACAAGAAACTGGGAGGGGGCACAGCCAGGACAGTTGATCCAAACTGACCAAAGGGCTATTCCTTACCACATGACGTCATGCTCAGTATATAAACTGGGGGGGGGTTGGCCGGGGGCAGCGATCTCTGCTCGGGAACTGTCTGGGTATCGGTTGGCGGGTGGTGAGCAATTGCATTGTGCATCACTTGCTTTCTATATTATTATTATTGCTATTATTATATTGTTATTATTACTACTAGTATTTTACTTTATTTTATTTCAATTATTAAACTGTTCTTATCTCAACGCAGGAGTGTTTCTCACTCTTACTCCTCCGATTCTCTCCCCCATCCCACCGGGGCAGGGGGAGTGAGCGAGCGGCTGCGTGGTGCTTAGTTGCTGGCTGGGGCTAAACCATGACAGTCCTGTGAATAGTCAGTGTCCTATGTACCTAAAACAAATGATGGCTTCATTTACATTTTTTTTTGGTTCAGACAAGTGAATTTGTGTTTCACTGATAGAAACATGTAGTATTCATTCTGCAAAACTGTTCAGTTATTTTTTAAATAAAAAAAAAAGTACTAAAAAGTATTCTGTTGTCTTATAGTGGGCTGAATAACTGAGTACACTACAGCTTCCTGGTACTTGGATGGAAACCTGTTCTGGGGTTTCAGGTGTAATAGCTGCAAGCCAGAGTTATGACCAGTTTAAGGCACATGAACACACGAAGCTGAAAATCTGCATTCAGTTTGTTGCAGTTGATGGATGGAAATAGTAAAAAATAATCTTTATTGAATAGGTAGCAGATGGAAGCCAAACAATAATTTTATCTGAGAAAAGTAGATAAGACTTACGAATTGTGGGCCTCAGAAAAGAGTATTTGAAAATAGTGTTTCCAGACCTCAGCCCTTTACATGGAATTAATTCTGTTCTTCATGCTCAACATCTGATTTTTCCCATTAAATACAATAACAATTGCCATACACAAAGTGGAGATGTCCGCTTGGGTACAGCACTGAGTAAATCAAGGCCTTCTGGAAAGTATAGATAATAGGGATGCTTTTAACCCTCCCTTAGCCCAGCAGTTCTTATAAAAAGCAAAGCACTGAAGGGACAAGTTTGCAAATAATTGTGGGTTAGCAGAACAGGCTTTATAAAAATCTTTGAATCCATACACAGCAGAAACCTGATGTTCTCTGAAGATGTTAGGAAGGTGAGCTTGAACAACTTGCCATGATAAAAGAGCTAGAGGGCATGAAGTTAATGCCTTCTTCAGATATCTCACATAGATAGCTATGGGAGTCAGAGAAACACAATGAAATCCATCCTGTAGGGACTTGTTCATTGCCAGCATATTTTTAGGATAGTTTACAGCAAATAAATTGAATAGTGGGAGAGGATCTTTCTGATTTAATGTTTATGTAAGTAGACAAAGTATGGGTGTTTTTTTTTTTGTTTTTCAGTTTGCCAACCCTTTCCTTTATAAATATTTATAACATGTTGTCCATTTTAAACATATCTATTTGCATCCTACCTTACAGCGGCTTGAATTTAGAGTCAGGCAATCCAAAGCCTTCTCTGCAATTTTCAAATACACTGAGTGGCTTAATAAAAATTAACACCTCTACATATTGATGTCTCTCTACTTATGTCTTTAGACTGTCACAGTTAGAACACCACTTGTACCATTCCCTGTGAATGCTGGAAAATTTGGTTTGTGATATGTGTATAAAAATGAAGGATTTGCTCAGACCTTCCTGTCTTTCAGTTTTGACACTACAAGTGATTCTACTAATTATGCAAAGAATTAGGGAACAGACAAATGCATAAATAAAACAGATCTTCTGTAGGAGGACTAAGATATTTTGAAATGAGTATTTTGATGTAACATATGTAGTCTTTTTCCAAAATTATTTTTGTTTAGGTTATGACATTCCTACACAGAGAAACTGGGGGAGGTAGAACTGTTAAGTAGGATGAAGAGAGATATGGCACCAACTTCAAGTCTGTCATAATGGGTATGTAAAAGTCTTCAAGCATTTTGGCTGAATTATCTTTGTTAAATCAGAAATGGATGGAAAACTATGCAGACCTACAGAGGACTGCTCAGATGTGTGAGCAACACATACTAGTCAAGGCATTGCTCTCCTCCCCACACCCATCACACATCAGTATTTTATGATATCCCTTGGCAAGAGGCTTTGAAGCCAGTCATCTCAAAGGTTTACCATTGTGCCAAGAATTTATGTACAAAGTATGATCATTGTGTCAAGTCTTGGTCAAAAATCAGTATTATTACATGCATTTAAACCATTCACATTTTTCTGTGAAGAATATCTCATGATATAAAACATAAGATTCAGCGGATAGGGTTGTTTTACAATAAAAAATGCATATTGATTCACAAAATAGCAGAGGAGGTGACTCTCAGTGACTCAAACAGTTGTTAATTGACCAACCAAGTACAGCACAGGGTTTCTCATCTACCCAATTGGCATTTGTGTCTCTGAAGGCATAAATTTGACTTTAATTTAGATAGTGCATTAAGACCATTCTTTGAATAAGTTTGCAGTAAATATGTTTTGGAAGGAAAGATTAAATCTGTCTGAATCTCCTGAAGGGCTCTAAGAAGCTTAGTTATAAAAGCTAGCGTTTTCCATCAGAAAACTATTTTGTCCCTGAGGAATAAAACCTAAGACAGAGAATACTCCAGGTGAAAAAATTCCTAAGCGGGTGTATCAGGAAAGCATCTACAGAATGTCAGCTGCATACAAGGAAACTGCCCAATGAGGTAGTATCTTTTATTAGGCCAAGTGACAGAGCTGGGAAAACAGAAAAGCTTTCAGCCACATATATCCTTCTTTAAGTCTTCAGGAAAAAAGCCTAAAATCTCGTGTCTTTATTCCAGCTGTATTACTTGGTCCAATAAAAGCAGAATTTATTTGCATTCAATTGTAACTTGATTTGAGTAAGGAGTGATTTTGAAAGTTTCCTCATCTAAGGCAGAGAGGAATCTAAAAACTGAGATCCTGCTGCAGCTTAGTAAAAGTGCTTAGCTCCCCAGCATGTTTTCCAGAGTACCCAAAAAGTAAGAGAATATATCCGCACAGAAACTGCATTTGCGGAAATGCCTTCAAGTGATTGGTGATAAGCAGAAAGGTGTTTTCTGTGGTACAAAGCTGTGAGTACCTACCTGGATCCTTCCAGTTCTGTAGGAATCTGATTCTTACAAGGAACAAGAGTTATGTCTCACACAGTTATGGAGGGATATAAAAATAACAACATTCAAATAAAAAGTTCTATATATGCATTAGAAGTAAGCTGGAAAAAAGGGGAAATATAAAGCTGCTGACTGAGTGGGGAAGAATTATGATGGCTTGACAAAGTCCAGGTGTTCAATATCCTGTACTTGATACCTTATTCAGTCTTTAAAATAAAGATTGGTTTTCATGCATAATGCAAGTTTAATAACAGGAAAGAAGTGCATGCCAAAATAGCTAAGATGTTAATGAATGTTCAGGCAATTTAGACATATTTAAGTCAGCAGAGCCTGATGCTTCCTAAAGCATTGCGGAAACTGTAGAAGTAATCTCTAAACTATTAGCGATTATCTTTGAGTACTTCTGGAGTAGGTCCCAAGAAATTAAACACAGGAAAGCTTAGAACACATTAAAAAAAAAACAAACAAAAAGTTAAAAGCAGAAGCGGAGGAATTATAGATCAGTAAGCCCACGTAGTGACTGGAAATATTTAAAACCAGAACAATTTCCTGGCTCCTTAGGTATAAGAAGTTCATAAGACATAGCCACCATCAATGTGTTACTGACATTGCTATGTCAGTAACAAACAATGTCAGACCAATCTAGTTGCCTTCATTGATAGGCTAACTAACCTGGCAGTTACAGGGGAGAAAATGAATGAGATGCCTCTTGATTTTAGTAAGGTTAACATGCAATAGGAATTTTTGATATAGCAGCAAAGGAAATATGCAGAAGAGAAAAAGAACAAAATTAAAATCTGCCCTCAGATTAGTTAGGAATGATTCACTGTCAAGCTAGAAAGGCACTCTGAATGTGGTCTGTCAATGCATTTCTATTTGCTGCTGCATTAATGACTTGGATGACAGAATAAGGAAGACACTGATCAAATCTGAAGACACCAAGCTGGAGGGAAGTATTTGCAAGCACTTCAGAGAATGGGATCAGAATTCTAAATGGTCTTGATAGACTAATGGAGCAATCTGGAATCAATGAGATGAAATTTAATAGAGACAAGTGAAAAGTGTTACCTTCTGGAAGAAGAGAGCAAATGCATAAATATGAGTTTTGAAATAACTGACTAGACGGTGTTTCTAAAGAAAAGGAGTCTGGGGCTGCAGCGACCAAAAGCTCAATATGGGTAACACAGTGACAAAACAAATCTGACTCTTGGCAGAGTTAAGAGGTGTTATAAAGAACAAGGATTATTCATTCTACTCAGCATTTGCAGGACTTTTGCTCTGTTTTTCATGCTACACTTACTTTAAGAAATGCACAGACAAATTAGGAAGAAATAAGACAGATCAGAAGTTTAGAAAATATAATTTGTGAAAAAATATTAAAGGATTGTAATTTTAATTTAGAAAGGGTGGTAGAAGAAGCAACATAATAACAGTATTCCAATACTTAAAAAAACAAAGATACAAAGAAAAACAAATGATCAACCTCAACTAGAGACAGATCAAGAAACAATTTGCCTAATTTGCAATGAAGTAACTTTTTGCTATTAGGGAAAGCTTTCAAACTGTAAAGGTAGACAATCAATGAAACAGAGAGTCATGGAAGTTATGGGACCTCTACTCTAGTGACTTTTAAGAATAGGATAGATAAACATTTTTTCAGGAAAGAGCTAGCCCAATGATTCCCTAACTCTAGTTTGGGGCTACAATGACAAATTATATAACACTAGGTAACTTTGTCAAATGTTTCACTGCTAGCTTGTAAAAATAGATTACTTCAGCATGCTTAAAGGCTGGATGATAAAAGTTGCATAGCCCATGAGAAATTGTGAGCTCTGACAGTGGCCCATGGGGAATATCTAGCACAGGACTATGAACTAGGCACTCTTCTGGGGTTCCCACAGCCCCCGTTGGCAGGGGGCATTTTGATTTCATGCTGCTTCTTTCTTAGTGATGTAGTTGACAAGCTTGGCTTACTATGGTTCTGAATATCCTTTTCTATGACAAATCAGTTTGCTGCACTTCTTATTAGAGTCACCCAGGCATACATCAGCATTTCTCTTTGTGCTTTGCAGATCTGCTATGTGCACTCTACACCAGAGAAAATTCCTTTATATGGACTATGGCACCACATTTGAAAACGTGATGAGTCTCAGAATCCCTCAAACTGTCAAAGTCCCTTTATTATAAAATTCTAACAAAAGATAAACCCAAGATATTTGACACAAATTGAGGGTCCATGCTCCAAGTATGGAATGATGTGGTAAAGTGTATGAAACAGCCCAAATCCACCCACAGTGGCTTTATCCATGAACAGCTACTAAATGAAAACTTGTTTAGCTAGCTAGTTAAATACTGTGTCTTGGCATTTTGATCCTGAATGTCCACAATATTTTTACATGACTTCTTCATGGAACAGTGAGAAATCATAAGTCCAAAACAAAATACAGCAAGGCTAGTATTCAGCACTTTTAACTTCAGCCTCTGAAAGCCTAGGCATCCACTCTAAGTCAGTTGCTTTGGCTCCTTCCATAGTCAAAGCAAAGACACAGGTCCTGGAAGAGTGCAGTTCATTCCACTGTAAAATTCCACTGTATAATGACTGTGAAAGTTTGGTAGATTAATTTCCCCTCCCAGGTTCTAATTTCTTTTCTTTAATTATAAATAGAGCCTTGGTGACTGGCTTAGACTAATACCTAATTTAAATTAGGAGAGATCGATTCTATTATAACTTACTGAGCATATTGCTTAGTCATCTATATTTACACAGATCTGAAGGGTCAAAGACAAATGATCATTGATTAATATGTAATACATATAGAAAGCAAACAGACTTTTAAGAGGCTGAAGATGCTAGATATGAAGAGATAGAGAAAATTAACTGTGGACTAGAAATATAAAGAGAGATCAAAGGTAAAAAATATCCAGCCGTGACCTGAGCAATTACCAAGACAAACATTTACTGACAAGCTCCAAAACTCTCCCAAAGTAGGAATTTACTGAACATGAAGTACATGTTCTGCAACATCTGTATAATCAAGATAATAAGCAGTTTTCAAAATAACACAATTAATAGTCCTTCTCTTGTGACCAAGATATTAAAGGCTATTAAACAAGACCTAAACAGGATACTGCTATATCAACAACTTTAATTATGGAATACTGTAAAATAAATACTTTAAAAATAAATATGCCCATGCACAAAGGATGCATTTTACCTTCCTGATGATTTAGGCAGAAATGACCTATGATGTGTTTTATGCTGATTGTTATAAGACATTTTCCAGAAGTTAGAGAAACACTCACAACTTTGATAAAAGAAACAGGAATCCATTTCACCACTTCTCCTTGAACTGTGCACCATGCATTGAGACTCTGCAGAATTTCCATTACAGATGGAAATGCTTCTGAAAGTCACCCTCGCTAGAGTCAATCGCAAGCACTGAAGTTTACTCATGACAGTAGTTTTCTTCTTCTAATTCTGACAATGGACGACTAATCACGACACTATCTCAAACTGAAGTTTAAGATGATCCTTGGTGTTACAAATTAAATTGAAGGCATGGATATTTGAACAACACTGTATTCACTCATATATAGTTGAAGAGACCTTGACAGAATTTTATTTGGTGAATCACCTGTTTCTTTTATTTGATACACTGTCACAGGTAGTATCTTTTATTAAGCTGATTTATCTAATTGATAAAACTGGCCACTTTTCAGATAAAAAATTAAATTTTCAAAAGCTAAACAGAAAGTGCATACCAGACTGCAGGGAAGTATATTATGAATGACATCAGGCAGTTAGACATTCTTTGATTAATACTAGTGAATTATATGATTAATAGATTACTAGATCTAGAACATTTCTATCAGATTATTATACAGAAGATCATGCTTTAAAGCATTATTAAGTCCACTATTAAAGTGAGCTATAGATTTGATACATCTGTTGTGTCAGAACAGGAGCAGTTTCGGTCTTGCAGCAATTCCTTTGTTGTATTTTACTCTGAGACCCATTTAGGAAATTCTAAAGTGCTTTTATGGTCAATATTTAAATAAAACAAAAGCAAAATAAATTCTAATTGGACACACTTTCTACAAAATACTGGCAACATTCAGAATGTCCTTAATGAGGTATCATTTCCCTCCTTTTTTCCAGATAAAAGATATTTTTGCAAGGCTTTTTTTCATTGCCTCCCTCCGCTATGTACTTTTCTGTGCTCTCTTGACATACATTTTGTGTTCCAACCCTCCCAAAGCCTTACTGACTCAATACGAAAAAACATTTAAAGAAAAAAAAAAGAATGATCAGGTCATGCAGGGAGAAAATTAGAAAGGCAAAAGCCCAGCTAGAACTCAATCTGGCCACTGTTGTAAGAGAAAATAAAAAATGTTTTTACAAGTACATTAAAAACAAAAAGAGAGCCAAGGAGAATCTCCATCCTTTGCTGGATGTGGGGGGGAACATTGTGACCAAGGATGAGGAAAAGGCTGAGGTACTCAATGCCTTCTTTGCCTCTGTCTTTAATAGCCAGACCAGTCATCCCCAGGGTACTCAGCACCATGAGCTGGAAGACAGGGACAGGGAGCAGAATGGAGCCCCTATAATCCAGGAGGAAACAGTTAATGACCTGCTATGCCACCTGGATGCTCACAAGTCTATGGGGCCGGATGGGATCCACCTGAGAGTATTGAGGGAGCTGGTGGAGGAGCTCACCAAGCCACTTTCCATCATCTCTCAGCAGTCCTGGTTAACAGGGGAGGTCCCTGATGACTGGAGGCTTGCCAATGTGACACCCATCTACAAGAAGGGCCGGAAGGAGGACCCGGGGAACTACAGGACTGTCAGCCTGACCTCGGTGCCGGGGAAGATTATGGAGCGGTTCATCTTGAGTGCGCTCAACAGGCACGTGCAGGTCAACCGGGGGATCAGGCCCAGCCAGCATGGGTTCATGAAAGGCAGGTCCTGCTTGACCAACCTGATCTCCTTCTATGACCTGGTGACCCGCCTGGTGGATGAAGGAAAGGCTGTGGATGTCATCTGCCTGGACTTCAGTAAAGCCTTTGACACCGTCTCCCGCAGCATTCTCCTATGGAAGCTGGCAGCTCATGGCTTGGACGGGTATACTCTTCACTGGGTAAAAAACTGGCTGGGTGGCCGAGCCCAGAGAGTAGTGCTGAATGGAGTTAAGTCCAGTTGGCAACCGGCTCTGTTTTGGTGCCAGCCTTGTTTAATATCTTTATCAACGATCTGGATGAGGGGATTCAGTGCACCCTCAGTGAGTTTGCAGATGATACCAAACTGGGTGGGAGTGTCGATCTGCTGGAGGGTAGGATGGCCCTGCAGAGGGACCTGGACAGGCTGGACCGATGGGTTGAGGCCAACTGTATGAGGTTCAACAAGTCCAAGTGCCGGGTCCTGCACTTGGGTCACAACAACCCCATGAACGCTACAGGCTTGGGGAAGAGTGGCTGGAAAGCTGCCTGGCTGAAAAGGACCTGGGGGTGTTGGCTGACAGCCGGCTGAACATGAGCCAGCAGTGTGCCCAAGTGGCCAAGAAGGCCAACAGCATCCTGGCTTGTATCAGGAACAGTGTGGCCAGCAGGAGCAGGGAGGTGATTGTCCCCCTGTACTCGGCGCTGGTGAGGCCGCACCTGGAATACTGTGTCCAGTTTTGGGCCCCTCAATACAAGAAAGACATTGAGGTGCTGGAGCGTGTCCAGAGAAGGGCAACAAAGCTGGTGAAGGGTCTGGAGCACAGGCCTTATGAGGAGCAGCTGAGGGAACTGGGGTTGTTTAGCCTGGAGAAGAGGAGGCTGAGGGGAGACCTTATTGCTCTCTACAACTACCTGAAAGGAGGTTGTAGTGAGGTGGGTGTTGGTCTCTTCTCCCAAGTAACAAGCGATAGGACGAGAGGAAATGGGCTCAAGCTGCGTCAGGGGAGGTTTAGATTAGATATTAGGAAAACTTTCTTCATGGAAAGGGTAGTCAAGCATTGGAACAGGCTGCCCAGAGAGGTGGTGGAATCACCATCCCTGGAAGTGTTCAAAAAACAGGTAGATGTGGCACTTGGGGACATGGTTTAGTGGACATGGTGGTGTTGGGTTGATGGTTGGACTGATGATCTTAGAGGTCCTTTCCAATCTTAATGATTCCTAGTTTTTACTTTCATTAAAAATAATCCAGCCACTAAGCCAGGAAACATGAAATTGCTACTCTACCCTTAATTGGTTTAGTGGTGGACTTGGTAATGTTAGTTTAATGGTTGGACTGGATGATAATAAAGGTCTTTTCCAACCTAAACAATTCTATGATTCTATAGCTTTTTACAGGAATTTTTTTAATGTGTGTGGAATGTGCAAAGAGAACTCTATAAAATCCATGTTCTGGCTTTCCATGCTATTATCAGATGTGTGGAGCAGCTACCTAATGCCACAGAGAAGATAGCAATTTCCGCATTAAATGATATTATTGAATATCATTTGCCTCTATTAACACATCCTCATTACTCTCTATAAAATACAGTACCCTTCCTAGCCTCTGTAGAGAGCAGAGAACAAAGGAAACTACAGTGACCTGACATCCAGATACCCAGGAATTCATCCAAAATTAATCTGCCTTTCCTGTAAGAGCAATGTGTTCAAGTGCTGCTTGGCACCACTTACAATACTTCTAAAAATGTGCTACTGAGACACCTCCATTAACAGTTTAAATATTAACCACATCCTATTTACTTTTGTTCTCTCCTTTGTCACAGCGGAAAGAAAGCAGCATGTGGTGTGTGCATGTACATGTGTGTGTTAAAGTTCAAACTATATCTCAGGAAATAAATAAAAGCATTCAGCTTCACAAAACAGGTGGAAGCACAGCAGAGATTTATAGAGCATGGGATTGGTTGCCTTGGAAACAAGTTTGAATTCTTTCATCAAACAACAAGATGCTCAGTGTTGACATATTTCCAACTGCTGCATATGGATTTAAGGTGGAAATTTTTGCAAAGTTTATACAAAAAGGTCTTCCTATCAACACTGAGTATTTGTGTACTGCTTAAATGCATTACTTTGTTTCCTCTACACTTCTAAGCCTCTAAAGCGAGGAAGATATTTGAGAACAGAAAAATGAAACTGTAGAAGTATGTGATAATCTCCTTGACAAGAATTTGTTTCCAATGTATTTGAAGTACTTGTGAACACTTAAAAAAGTTTGCCAACATATTATCTTCTTTACAATAATTTCTTAGTGAATATAGGTGAACAATTGTTTATGGAAACAAGCCACTCCCCATCCTATTACAGAACTTACAAACCTGAGATAAAGTTCCAGCAGATATTTAGCATTATTTTGTCTTCCATGACCTCAGCTCCAAAGGTTTGTTTTATTTTTGTAAGAACTGACATTTTACATGGCATTTTTGCATGAAGCCTATTACAGCTGGCACTCAGTTCTGATAAGACTTTTAATGCAGTGCATTAACAATAGAAGGATAACTGTGTCTAAAAGTCTACCTTTCTCATCATATCCTATTAAACTTCAGCGTATAGGAAAATGAAAACAGAAAGGATCATTAATGTAGGCATGATACACACACAAACATACAGATGGAGAGCATATGTACAGCACCATGTGTTACTAATTTAGGGATCCTCCTAGGTAGTCTGGATGGCTAAAAGGCACAATGCAATACAGCATCACACAGAGACGTGACATCAAAACGTAGAAGCAGTCAGTATTGTCTGGTGCATATGCCAATTATCATCTGGTCTGAACTATTTTGGGGAAATTTACTCTCTATTCCTTGGCATCATGGAAAGCCCAAATTGGGGAATGAGCAGAAAGAAAGGAAAGCCAAAAACTCACCAACTGAAATTTAAGTGAACCTGATGAAGAAAGAAAATAATTGATGATTCCATAAAGCAATACTGTGCAAATAGGATTGGGCTGCATTCCTAATGTATAGTTAGTTCATATCATCATACGTAAGTGATAATGTGATTTTTGGAGCCATTCTTAAGGTCATTGTATATATCATATTTTCTGAAATCTTCCATTTTTTAATAATTTCCAGGGAAAACAGATGGATTTGTTTGTGCTAGGGTATGTTTCTTGCAAGGAAATATATTAAAAGGTTATATATTTGCAGCATTCTAAATGCCAAGATTTTATTTCTCTTAAAAATCCTCATAAAATTCAGCATTTTCTTTGAAATACCAGCTCTTGAGATTGTGATATTACATGTAATTTTAATGTAATTTTTTTTAAAAGCAAACAAGGGATATTATTGGCCCTCATGGTCCTTGGTAAAGGTCTGAAAAAATTTAAAACACCAAAAAAAGGTGTAAAGGTACCTCAGAACCTCAACTTACTACAGATCATGTTAACTGTCTTGGGGTCAAGAGGCTTATCTTCACATGCGATACTTCTGTCATTCTTAGCAGTGAAATGAACTTAGGTTGTGAGACTGCTTAGGTTTTAGATTCTGACTGGAAGACCACTTACCTTTTGCGGGGGTAGTGGTGGTGGTGGAAACAATATGGAGCAAAATTCTCTTCCAACTCAGTAGGTAGCTATTCCAGCACTACTACTATTCTGGAATTAAAAGGCACTGAACCCTTTTTCAGAGAAAATGTATGGAATCATAGAATCATAGAATGCTTTGGGTTGGAAGCGTTCTTTAGAGATCATCTAGGCCAACCCCCCTGCAGTGAGCAGGGACAGCTTTAACTAGATCAGGTTGCTCAGAGCCCCATCCAACCTGACCTTGAATGTTTCCAGGGATGGGGCCTCCACTACCTCTCTGGGCAACCTGTTCAACTGCTTCACCACCCTCATTGTAAAAAATTTCTTTCTTATGTCTAGTCTAAATCTATTCTTCTTTAGTTTAAATCCATTATTCCTTGTCCTGTCACAACAGGCCTTGCAAAAATATTGTCCCCATCCTTCCTGTAGGCCCCCTTTAAGTACTGAAAGGCCGCAATAAGGTCTCCCCGCAGCCTTCTCTTCTCCAGGCTGAACAACCCCAACTCTCTCAGCCTGGCCTCATAGGAGAGGTGCTCCAGCCCTCGGATCATTTTTGTGGCCCTCCTCTGGACCCGCTCCAACAGGTCCATGTCCTTCTTGGGCTGAGGGCACCAGAGGTGGATGCAGTGCTCCAGGTGAGGTCTCACCAGAGCAGACAGGCAGAATCACCTCCCTCAACCTGCTAGCTACACTTCTTTTGATGCAGCCCAGGATATGGTTGGCTTTCTGGGCTGCAAGCGCACATTGCCGGCTCATGTCCAGCTTTTCATCCACCAGTACCCCCAAGTCCTTCTCCGCAGGGCTGCTCTCAATCCCTTCATCTCCCAGCCTGTATTGATATTGGGGGTTGCCCCGTCCCAGGTGCAGGACCTTGCACTTGGCCTTGTTGAACCTCATGAGGTTCACACAGGCCCACCTCTCCAGCTTGTCCAGGTCCCTTTGGATGACATCTCGTCCTCCTGGTGTGTCAACTGCACCACTCAGCTTGGTGTCGTCTGCAAACTTGCTGAGGGTGCACTTGATCCCACTGTCTCTGCCACTGATGAAGATGTTAAACAGCACCAGTCCCAGTACGGACCCCTGAGGGACTCCACTTGTCACCGGTCTCCATGTGGACATCGAGCCATTGACCATGACCCTCTGGATGCAACCATCCAGCCAATTCCTTATCCACTGAACAGTCCACCCATCAAACCCATATCTCTCCAATTTAGAGAGAAGGATGTTGTGGGGGACTGTGTCAAAGGCTTTACAGAAGTCCAAGTAGATGACATCCATTGCTTTTCCCTTGTCCACTGATGCAGTCAGTATAACCATGGTCCTGTTTGTCTGTGGCATTTAGAGTCCTATGGCAAATGTCTTTGCACATCTTTCCTGTTCTGATCGGAATTGTATTAGTTTATTTGCCTAAAATAAGCCTGAAACATTTAGTGGTTTTTTCAGGTTTGTTGAATAGCCTTAATTATAAAGACTTTTCAGATTGAATTCACAAGCCAAAAACAAGGAAGACTTTTCTCAGGTGAATTGTTAGGGCACCAGGGTATAGGCTTTTGTTTTCATTCTTTGATTCTCATAACCCAAAAATATATATTGAATGCATCTTATAAAAATCACATCAACTTTTACAAAAGGTATGAAAAAGACCTTCAGAATATCCCAAAGTATGACAGTTAGGACACACCACTGAGAACAGCAACCAACGTAGGCTCAAAACCTCTCACATAGAAAAGGGAATTAAATCCAGCTGCCTACATGAGTTGCAAGTGCTCTAAACACTGGCCTCTATGGTAAAAAAGGATTCCTGCCATTCAAATTGTAAGTTTGGGAAGAGTACTTAATTTCTTCACTTTATTTCCATTATGTACAGGTGGAAACAAAACAAAATGGAGTCCTTTCCGAGCCACACAGTCCCTTTCACCACAAAGTCTTACCAGTTTTAAGAGAGAACAAAATATTTTCTTCACTCTTATAATTATTCCCTCCAGTCCTTGGGTAATAATATTCTTTTGGAGATAAAAGAGAAGATTCTTGGACTGACTGAAATATTTTGTTTTAATTTGGCCACAGAAACAGGACTTGCCCAGCCCAATGATTTAGCCAGCTGCAGGTCAGATAGGATATGCTCCCTACCTGTATACAGGAACCTACGTCTTGTCTTTAAAATGTTAGGCACATATCTGGCAGAGCGTAGCTGAAAATTATTATCAGAGCATTTATTTCTAGGTCCTTCTTCAGTGTATAGTGTGTTCAGATCAGATAATTATAGACACTCTTACAATAGAGTTTAAAAATCCATCATAAAAATAATTCATATTGGTAAAGTGTCAACAATTAGGCTATAATCTCTTTGTAGTTCATAATACCGCCTGTTGTGGTTTAGCCCCAGCCAGCAACTAAGCACCACGCAGCCGCTCGCTCAGTCCCTCTATGCCGGTGGGATGGGGGAGAAAATCGGAGGAGTAAGAGTGAGAAGCGCTCCTGGGTTGAGATAAGAACAGTTTAATAACTGAAATAAAGTAAAATACTAGTAGTAATAATAACAATATAATAATGATAATAACAATATACAAAGCAAGTGATGCACAATGCAATTGCTCACCACCCGCCGACCGATACCCAGACAGTTCCCGAGCAGCGATCCCTGCTCCCTGGCCAACCCCCCCCAGTTTATATACTGAGCATGACGTCATATGGTATGGAATAGCCCTTTGGTCAGTTTGGATCAACTATTCTGGCTGTGCCCCCTCCCAGTTTCTTGTGCACCTGGCAGAGCATGGGAAGCTGAAAAGTCCTTGACTAGCATAAGCAGTACTTAGCAACAACTAAAAACATCAGTGTGTTATCAGCATTCTTCTCCTACTAAATCCAAAACACAGCACTATGCCAGCTACTAGGAAGAAAATTAACTCTATTCCAGCCGAAACCAGGACACCCCCAAAGTCCAATTGCCTGCTTTTCCTGTTATATATTAACATACAAGTATAAGTAATATATTTTACAGACCTCATTCTCGTATTCTTCCATCATTCTAATTAACTCTGTCTAGTTGAAGATTAACACCTTCCTTCCTAGGACATCTGTCAACTGTGTAACATCACAGATTGCATTTTACCTAAACCAGAAATCTTTTGTAAGTTAATACTTTCATGTTTGTGACTCCGTTCTTCCCTAGAATTTTTTTTTCTTTTTTGGTCATAGCTCAGTACAGATCAGCAACATCAAAAATTGGGTTGAAATGTATGCAGGAAAACTGATATTGGATAGGCTGCTCATCTACAGTACAGTTGCTTAAGCTGAAGAGCTGAAACCCAACTATTTCTTCAGTTCTGAATCTTTGAAAAATGGTATTCTACTGGTAGATCTTCCAAGCACTCCTTTAACAGTCATACACGTTTGAAAATTACAATTAGCCCTGTGGATATATCATTTGTGTGAGGTATAGCCAAAATAATTACACATTATTAATGCTGATCTATAAACGAGCTACTTTAAGTCTTAATTTGGTCAAGGAATACAGTGGCAATGTCCTTTTAATCACCACGAGAAGCAACACGCTGGCTAAAGTTTTTTTAGATACTTTAAAACCCACTGTATCTGTCATCTCTAATGTGTGTAAGACACCAAACATTGGATGTG
Organism: Pelecanus crispus; assembly: GCF_030463565.1. NCBI lineage: Eukaryota > Metazoa > Chordata > Aves > Pelecaniformes > Pelecanidae > Pelecanus > Pelecanus crispus. The sequence goes on from NC_134675.1 coordinate 4,615,503, forward strand.
CTTTGCTCAACAGACACTCTGGTATTTGTTATGTTTCTAGTTTATACTATATTTGCCACCTGCTCACTAAGTTACAGATACATGATTACATAGAATTGTGTTTAAGTAAATGGATATTATGAATTAGCTGCTGCAATGAATTAATACATGAAGCAAAGCAATAAATGTCTGGAGGAAGAAACAAGCTCAGCTCCAATGTATTTTATTTTCATTTTTTATCTCCACAGTTTTGTATATGTCAGGAGGCATACATTTTGACATATTTTTACTGTGAACATGACATTTTGGCTTAGAATATGTCTGGAATTTGTTTAAAACTTGACAGGCTTATATTCTTGAGCCCCATCCCATGCAGGTCTAAAGCTCTGCTGACAATGTCAAGGACACCGGTGCTCCAGGAAGCTTGCCCAGCCCTGGCATGTGCCCTGGCTGAGCAGACAGGTTCCTGCAGCTTCTAAATGAACAGCTTGCTCTGGCTTTAAACTGCCCCTGGCCTGGAGGCTGAACAACACTTTTCTTTCACGTCATGGTGAGCTAGTGCAAAATGTGCACCACTTATCAGCCATCAGTGAAGACATAGGGAGTTTCCCAAAATAGAAAATTGCTGTAATGAGTACAGCCAGGGCTCCTGACTTGATGAAAGCCCATCAGAACCACTTAATTTCTCAATTCTCTTTCTTCAAAAAAGTGAAATGATTCTTACCATTGTTTCCTATCTTTCTTGAGCACAGTATCTCACTATTCAGACTCCTAACCCCCCTTTCTTATAGCCATTTAATTTGGGTCTTTTATTTTGCACTCATGCTATTTTCTACTTTATTATATAGTTGTGTCTCAGAAAGCCAAAGCCCAAAGAAATAATCTACATCCTGAAATGTCCTAATTTATACCTTTAAGTGCCCAGAGAACAAGCAGAGAAACACAACAAAATAATTAGTTGCCTGATTTAACAGAAAAGATTCCATCTAATTTTCTTCATGCCTTTTGCTTCTTTCCCCCCCTATCCAAATCCTAAGCAAAACTGAGGCATTCCCAGCAGTCTTTGTTCCTAAGGCTCAGAAGGAAACCATGTACTCCATGGTAAGGTATGTATACATTCTTTTCAGAAATTCTCTCTTTCCTCTCCCTTGGTTTCCTTGGGTTTTTTTATGAATGCAGAATTCAATTAAAAAAAAAAAATCACTATGAAATGGTAATCAAAAGGAATGCTATAAATGCTAATTAATTGCTGAATATTAAATAAGCAATATTCCAAGCATTCCTACTTCTCAAGCACTTAATTAGGAAGGACTTAGTGATTTCATCCTTGATAGCCTTAACTATATATGAAAATGAGAAAGCAAAAGACATTTAAGACTTGATTTTTAATAGTGTGGAGGACTTCAGCCCTCTGTGCAGCATACTGTATTTTGGTGAGACTGCTGCACATCACAGCAAGCCTGATTAAAGAGACAGAGTGAAAACTTGGTCTCACTGAAGTCAGAGGGAGTTTTCCATTTTGCTTTGCATTAAAGTGAAAGCAAAACTTGCATGGGGCTAGGATCCAGATACCCTGCTTAAAAAACTTCCAGGTTTTGTTAAGATGAAAACAAAAAGGGGTAGATACAACAGAAGGAGACAATAAAGCAGAAAAGGACTGGGTGTCCCACGTAATCTCAGCTATGTAAGCAATATTCCACTATGAAAACAACGAAGCAAACAACAACAAATTCAGAAGATTTACTAGAGCATGAAAGCAGGTAATTACTCAGGGGTAACAAGATTACTAGGGCAATGGGAAGCTATGCCACTATATCCCAGCAAGAAACCATAAAAGACCTTTGCCAGTACAAAGGCAAAAACCATTTGCATGTAATAAAGCTGTGACGGGGACCCATGCAATCTGTAGGATTCTACAATAACATTTTAATCCAACATGCACATACACTTCAAAACTCTCCCTAGTTCTGTCTGACTGGCTAGGCACAAACAGAGGCTAGTAAGGTCTGTCCATGGCTGGGGAATAAGCGGTCCGCATATGAGGCAGCTTTAGTCTGCTTTCATAAAAGCAAACTTAAGCACTTCCTCTATATATGATAATAGGATGGAGGAACATGGGAGACAGTGTCCAGCATACCTCATGGAAATATGAACTGCCTTAACCTACCCAGTAATTTAACATAAGCCTTTACTTTCATCACCTTTCTGTAACTCATGGGATGAACTCTAGTACTTGGACTTCTTCCTTCAGAAAACAGTGTGGGTTACCAGCCACAATCAGGGAGAAGAGCTGACTATGTTCTTACAGTAGGGTGCTGCCCATACAAGTGGGGATAACTGTGCTTTTCCGAGCCATCCCAGCACTTCTTCTTGGATAGCACAGTTCTCTGCTGTTTTAAGCTGAGTGTGCTTTGAAAGTGCATTCTAGCCTTTAGTGCTCAGGAAATGATTTTGTGGAGAAAGGGCTGTCATTATCAGCTTCAGCTTTGTGCTATGAGTATACCAGATCAATACTGAAACACCCTTGTTTGGTCTTTTGCCACACTGTTCTCAAGATAACCTTTGCTGTCAGAAAAGTAAACTTCAGCAGTTTATTATATAAAAACAGACTGAAATGCAAGAGAGCTGCTTCAGAGGCTTTCTAGCAATATGTGTCCACAAGTGGGCTCTGGCAGACCCTAAGTGAAAACAGAACCACTCCAAGACTTGTTCAAATATATTTTACAAACTTCCTACTTTATGCAGTCTGCACCATTCTCCTTCCTAGCAAAAGCCTTTTCCTTTCCTCCTTCATCCCTTCCCATGAAGCCTTTTGCCAGTTAAGTGAAGAGGGGATAAACCCCATTTTTGGAAGAAGAGTCTCAAGAAGATGCTGGTGTTCTGGACTCAGGAGAAAAAAGAACACCACCAACGAAAATGAAGATGTCAATAGGCTAGAAGGTATGGAAGATAGCTCAGCTACCTTCTTTCTCACAGAGTAGTGAGAAATGATTTTTAAAGAGCTGCAGTGGAGACTAGGGAGAGAAATCAGCATGAGGGGGAATGTATGAATTAAATAAAGGTCAGTAACAGAAATATCAGATAAAGACAAGCTTCCAGCAACAGTTCCCCAGTGATTTTGGTGTGTGAGCCCTCCTGCTCCATCCCACTCGCAATCTGAGGACAGGTGCTCAAGCAGTGGGGGATGATCCTTGCTGCCTTGTTCCCCAGCCCTCACTCAGCCCGCTCCAATTAGTGGCATCTTCTGGTTCCCACAGGTCCCTGTGATACCTCCCACAGCCCTGTGATCCCCTGCTGCGAGGACTGTGCCCCTCAGCAAGAGCTGCTGCCCTTCACCTACTGCAGAAGTTGACTTGAGGAAAGCTCTGAAGGATGTCTGATCACCTTCCAGTCCTTCTCTACTAGAAATATATCTACTTTCCAACATAACTATCCCTCTTGACAAACACCTTTGCTTCTCCTTGGCTGACTTGGAGGACCTATTTCTTTTTCAGCTCCCTCCTTTAAAAGCCTCCTTTCTGTCCATTCAGGATTTCGCCACCCTCTCCAAAAAGGAGACAGGGCCTCAGATCATTCATTTTCTCTGTCTGCACTCCCTGTTTGCTGTGTGGGACAGCACTTTCAGTCTCTTTAAGAGAGCTGCAATATCATCACCCCCTTATACGGTTCCTTTCTGCCTCCTGGGACATTTCATAGAATCATAGAATCATAGAATGCTTTGCGTTGGAAGGGACCTTTAGAGGTCATCTAGCCCAACCCCCCTGCAGTGAGCAGGGACAGCTTTAACCAGATCAGGTTGCTCAGAGCCCCGTCCAACCTGGCCTTGAATGTTTCTAGGGATGGGGCCTCCACTACCTCTCTGGGCAACCTGTTCCAGTGCTTGACCACCCTCACTGTAAAAAATGTCTTTCTTATGTCTAGTCTAAATCTATTCTTCTTTAGTTTAAATCCATTATTCATTATTATTTCACATTCTGCTGGCAGGACAGCTCTTGTAAGCAGTGTTATCCCAGAATCTCACTGTGGCATCTCAGCTAGCTTGCATCTTTCTGTGCAGCATTACATCATACAGCAAAGGCAACTGCAACATATTCAGCCACTGAGATGGTCTTCAGTTGTTTGGCAGCCAGCACCGAGGAGGATTAAAGCAGAAGGCCACAGTCCCTCCTCTGGTCCCTCTGGGGAGTTTTATAAGCAGCTTGTGACCTCCAAGGCTCACTGTTTTCACTGCCAGTTCTGCAAGGGTATCACACGATGCCTAGAGAAATTAGGTGCTGCTGAAGTATGTTTTCCGCTAAAGCCTATTTAATAAACACACAAAACCTTGGCCCAAGTAGAAGACAGGCTTTTCTGTCCTACTTATCCTCCAGAAAGAGAAGGGCCCTAATGTCTCTCATATTGTGGGAAAGATGAGTGAGCACTGGGTAGAAGTAGAACCTCTGTAATTCTGATTAACAAGATATTTTCCCTTCTTTTTCCTTATTTTATAACAACTTTATATTCATAAACCTAGAAATTCAGAATTTTTCTTTAACATGCATATGATAAAAATAGATTTCCTAATGTAAACTCCTCCTTTGGGCTGTAGCTTTGGATTTTTTTGCAACAATCAGGCAGAGCTAGGCTGTGATGCTTAAACAGGTGTGCTAGATTTGTACCAGACATAGCCTATCCAGAAAATATCTGTGTCCTGAGCTTCCTTAGAAGATGAAATATACAGTTCTTCAAGTATCATGTAACCTGCTCTGGCAGCCAGCTGGAATCTACTACCATAATAGTTTTAAGATTTGTTTTAAGTCACTGTTCATGACTTCCTTGAAGCTGAAATTTCCAAAAGTTACATTTCATTGTTCATGCCTTGATGTTCTTTAAGTGGATATGGCAGGGGCTTAAACAAGAAATGGGACTGACAAAACTAGAGTTCTTTTTTTTAATTGAAAACATTCATTATTAAGCATTCACTATGAATGTCTTAGTTTAATGGTCAATGTCTTGCAATATTCTGATGAGAGACATTCTAAAGATCGCTTCATTTGCAGGCCAGACATTAAATAGCATTAAATTATGCTTTGAAAATAACCACTACTACTGGGTTACATTGCTATGTTACTTTGCAGTTTGAGTTTCAATATAAGAACATTGACACCATGGTCCTGCTTGATCAGAGGGCTGAATTCCAATAAAATTTGTACAGCCTGTATCTCACATAGCTATCATCCTTTTAAAACTGCTGATGCTTGACACTTTAAACAAGCTGTGTTGAAATCAGATGCAGAGGAAAGGAGGAATCAAAAGCAGAGAAGCTAGCAGGAGAAAGGAAGCGACCGGAGGGGAGCAGAGGTGAGGAAGCTAATGAGGGAGAGGGAGCTCAGTTAAACTTCCTTCAGACTGCCCACAAGGCTATACACTGCTCTGCTGCTGACTCACATGTTCTCAGTTTTGTTGGCTTTTTAAACTAAAAACCTCCAGGTTGCATGAATGAAACTGTAGCCTTTAGTACTACTGACATATATCCCGATCCACAGAAGATAACTGCAAATCTGAAATCCCCAAAAGGAACAGCTCCTTCAGCGAATCTCAAGGTTTGAGTTTGGTGCAGGGGCCATGATATTCCTCTGAAGTTAAGAATAACAGATTTAGAGTATTAGAGTACGGAGAAAAGTAAATCTTCTGCAACTTGAGCTGAGAGTGGGAACTGTTTAGGGACATTACTGAGTCACTGACAAGACTCACATGTTGGCCAGCAGCAGAGGTTTCATTTAGGAATGCTGAGTGACAGTGTAACTTTGTCAACATGCACAGTTACGGGGAGATAAAAAGAGTATATTAGTTATTGTTCAGCCAATAAAAACTATCATTGCCACAAGACTTTATGACATTTATTACTAACAAAAATAAATATTGTGAGTTGATGATAACATGCCAGGTTTTGTTTCTTTTGCTACTGGCTGCATCTCTATAAAATAAAGAGACAGACTAGACTAAATACTGTAATCAGTATTTCATATATCCCCTTTAGCATACGGTTATATTGCCATGCTTAAGTTTGTTTATCTTCCTAATAAACTCTGGCAGCTCACCACTGACCTCTCAGAGGCATTTTCCTCTAACTTTTTGAAAAATAAAAGCATTATTATATAGTCCAGGAAAAAACAGACAAAACTGCAAATCTCATTAAAAGTATCATAGCATAGTTTAATTAATGGATAGCAGTTCAGCACAGCAGCATTTAGTTGTTAATCTGATCTTCCGGTTTGCTTTCATCTACCCCAGTGTAATCCTCAGTGACCATACCTGAAGAAGAGCAGGATCTGGTACAGAATGGAAGACACCTCCTTTATTTAACAACAGTTCTCTGAATAGCTGAGTATCTATATTGTCTCATCAGCTGTGCAATGAAACTCCACTGTGAAATTTCTAGTCCAACAAAGCAAGTTTATTTTCTGACTGTCACAACTGCACTATTATTAATAATTATTGATGTTCAGTTCAGTTATCAGCTGAGAGATAGCAGGCTACAAAATAGGTATGTTCCGCTTCTTGCTGTGCAATCATGAAGAGCAATGGGCAGAAACTCACGAACTAGAGGATAATTCTGCCACATATACCCCTGGGAATTAAAACTGAAGTATGGGGATAGTTAATCCAGACCTCTCTTCTTGCCACATGTAGATAGTAGCCAGGCATGATTTGCTTGTTTGTCATGTTTTCCCAAATAAAAGATTTTGGTGGTTTCATATCAGACAGGACTGCCACGTTTTTCTGAGTGAGGAAAAAGGGCCTAGGAAAGGAGTGATGCAGCCTTCCTTACTACTGCCCAGCTCTAACAAGAAGAGAAGAAATTAATCCCAAAATCTGCAGCCCTTATCTGTAGGGGTGGGGGATGTAGAGGAGGTGCAGCCACACTCATGATGTAGCCACTGGTCTGCAGCTGGTGCTAACAGAGAGGCTGCAGTCCATGGTGCTCCCATCTGTCCTGCTGGCCCTGCAGTGAGTTATGTCTAGCTATGGCCAATAGTAGTCCTAATCAACTACTGTGTGAGCCAAAACTGAAAAAATTAATAGGCAATCATTTAAGCCACTCACTAGGCCAGTTAGGTCCAATGGAAGTCAAGGGTGACTTAGTCTTGCTGGTGAATTCCTGAAGCATATCACTGAGATTAGCTCCACTGGGGAGCTCCACTCAGCCACCAGTGACTGAGCAGGATCTGGGCGAGCAATTATCATAGAATCATAGAATCATTTAGGTTGGAAAAGATCATCGAGTCCAACTGTAAACCTAACACTGCCAAGTCCACCAAACATTGATTGCTATCAATGACTTCATGACTATGCTGCCCCATCTCAGATTTGAGGGAAAAGAAAGACATGGAGCACCCTGAGAGAATTCTCTCCAGGCAGTATTTGCTCCCTTTTCTTATTAGACTCCCCACTGGCAGCGTTCATATTGCTTGATGCAGCTGAGCACAGTTGAATGAACACCCTGATACTGGGTGGCAGCTTAGCATCTAAGAAGAAGATGGCACATCTATAGTGAAGGAGGTTCAAGGGAGGGATGTACGACCTTCTGCAGAAGTGCTTAGTCCCACAGCAAAACGAATGAAAGGAGCAAGTGTGAGTAAGGGCCAATAGGACCAAGAACCACAAGTTCCACAAGTGTGTTTTCTCTATGGTTTAAGAACATAAAACCAGAAAAGAATGAAAAATGTCATGAAAACTTAACAGCTGTCTTTCCTGATTAACTGCTACAATGCGTTGAATAATTTTTTTGACAGTAAACCTACTGAAAACATTTTATGATGGGGTTTGAACTTCTAAATCAAATGTTTACTATTTTCAAGACAAAAAACACTTGGATAAGGATTTGCATAAATTTCCATGTGTAATATGCATATTTAAATTCAGGGTTTAGCAGAAAGAAAAAGATAAGAAAACTATCTTCATCAAAGCAATGCTGTCCAGGCTACTGTGCTGTTTAAGCCTAACACCAGATATGAATATGAGTCAACAGTGTGCCCTGGCAGCCTGGCAGCCAGAAGGGCCAACCATGTCCTGGGGCGCATCAAGCACAGCATAGCTAGCTGGTCGAGGGAGGTGACTGTCCCACTCTGCACTGCACTGGTGCGGCCCCACCTTGAGTACTGTGTGCAGTTTTGGGCACCTCAATATAAGAAGGACATCAAACTATTAGAGTGTCCAGAGGAGGCCGACCAAGATGGTGAAAGGCCTGGAGGGCAAGACTTATGAGGAGTGGCTGAGGTCACTTGGTTTGTCCAGCTTGGAGAAGAGAAGGCTGAGGGGTGACCTCATCGCAGTCTACAATTTCCTCAAGGGAGGCAGCAGAGGCGCTGATCTCCTCTCTCTGGTGACCAGCGATAGGACACGAGGAAATGGAATGAAGCTGTGTCAGGGGAAGTTCAGATTGGACATTAGGAGAAGGTTCTTCACTGAGAGGGTGGTCGGTCACTAGAACAGGCTCCCCAGGGAAGCGGTCACTGCACCAAGCCTGTCAGAGTTCAAGGAGCGTCTGGACGATGCTCTTAGTCATATGTTTTAGTTCTAGGTAGTCCTGCGAGGAACAGAGAGTTGGACTCGATGATCCTTATGGGTCCCTTCCAACTTGAGATATTCTATGTTATCAGGAAGAGCCTTTAAAAAAACAGGTATATGTTCTTTTTTGTCACTGAGAGTTGTTTTCCAGGCAAACCTAAAGCCATGTTTTGGCAATGTCAGTGATAAAAGAGGGTAATACAGTAATTTCTGCCACATCCAAAACTTCAAGAAACCAATAAAGATTTCAGATGACATTGAATATTTCTTGTTGGTCTGTCATGAGCGTTAAGAATGATCTGATGAAAATTATAGAAGCCTGTAACGAAAAATAATAAAAAAAAAAGATTTGAAGCATTTTCCTACTATCATAGGTTCCTTTTTTTTTTAGGGAGAATCAGTTGCAGTATATGCTGCTCCTCAAATCTCTGGGGATATGCCCCACCCTTGGCTTTGAAATGCAGGGATACTCTTTTTTTTGGAAACGCTGGGAGAAACATTTTGGAAGACTTTGGAGTGGGTCTATGAAATTGGAAAGCATGTAGGTGGTTTGAGCTGGCACCAGTTTAGCATTTGTGAGCCAAACAAAGTTTGATGACAAACTGTCGTGGTTTAACCCCAGCTGGCAACTAAGCACCACACAGCCACTCGCTCACTCCCCCACAGCAGGATGGGGGAAAAGAATCGGAAGGGTAAAAGTGAGAAAACTCGTGGGTTGAGATAAAAACAGTTTAGTAACTGAAATAACAAAAAATAATAGTAATAAAAATGAATTGTAATGAAAAGGAAAATAACAGAGAGATGCAAATGAAAACAATTGCTCACCACCAGCCAACTGATGCCCAGCCAGTTCCTGAGCAGCAACCCCCCCTGCCAACCTCCCCCCTAGTTTTATTGCTGAGCATGACGCCATCTGATATGGAATATCCCTGTGGTCAGTTGGGGTCAGCTGTCCTGGCTGTGTCCCCTCCCAGCTTGTTGTGCACCCCCAGCCTACTCGCTGGTGGGGTGATGTGAGAAGCAGAAAAGGCCTTGACTCTGTGTAAGCACTGCTCAGCAGAAACGAAAACATCCCTGTATTATCAACAGTGTTTTCAGCACAAATCCAGAAACAGTTACTGTGAAGAAAATTAGCTCTATCCCAAACAAAACCAGCACATTCTCCACCCCTTATTCCATACCATTTACGTCATGCTCAGGTCCCACACTATCCAATACAACCTCATTAACCACCACCCCCCTTCCCATCCTTTGATATAATACACAGATATCATTCGCTTAGTCTGTGGACCACCCCTGTAAAATGTCCATAAAATGTCCACAAAATGTCCGCTGAGTTCATTTAGTCCATGACTTTGGGCTCCATCTCTTATGGTGGTCACTCAGGACAGGAGAGGTGGTGTGTTGCGTGGAGTTATTGGGCACCAAAGCCAGCTCAGGTCAGGTCACTGCTACACTTGCACTGCTTCTTATAAGGCTTATCCTCCGTTGGTTCAGGTGATTGCTGCTATAGCAATTCCTATAACATGCAACTCAAATCATGGGTTACAACAATTTAAAGGTATTTCCATTACATTCCCCACCCCGGTCCCTTTGGACTAGGCCATAAGGTTTAACATTGCAATGAATTCCTCCTCTTGCCTCTAGTTTGGATAGCAGCGAGAGGTTCCTGCTATAATACCTTTGACATATGGCAGCCACAGCAGTGGTGACATACAGCATCATGTAACACTGCCATCATGCAACTCAAATCATGGATTATTTTCACCCAGGATTTAATCCCCTTGAGGTACACATTGGACTCCCCCATCCTTCCGCATTACCCACCAAGTGCACCCAGGTCCTTGAGCAAAAAAAATCCCATGAATAGGTTTACCCTTTCCTGAGGAAGAAATAACCCAGACTGTTTTTCCCAACCAGTTCCTGAAATGTACTACGAGGACCTGATCACCTTCCACAGTGCGCAGAGGTTTTGATTGGGCAGGGCCAGGTCGATTGGCAGATCCTCTGGTGTTAACTAGCCAAGTGTCTTCTGCTAGATATGTATCCCAATGCTTGAATGTCCCACCACCCATTGCTCTCAGGGTAGTCTTTAACAGTCATAGCATCATAGAATGCTTTAGGTTGGAAGGGACCTTGAGAGATCATCGAGCCCAACCCCCCTGCAGTAAGCAGGGATTGAACCTGTGAACTTGGCGTTATTAGCACCCATTGTATCGTTCGATTTTCCCGGAGACTGGTGCATGGTAAGGGATGTGATACACCCACTCAGTGCCGTGCTCTTTGGCCCAGGTGTCTATGAGGTTGTTTCGGAAATGAGTCCCATTGTCTGACTCGATTCTTTCAGGGGTGCCGTGCCGCGCCGCCATAAGACTTGCTTTTCAAGGCCCAGGATGGTGTTCCGGGCAGTGGCATGGGTCACAGGGTATGTTTCCAACCATCCAGTAGTCGCTTCCACCATTGTAAACACATGGTGCTTGCCATGGTGGGTTTGTGGGAGTGTGATATAATCAATCTGCCAGGCCTCCCCATATTGATATTTCAGCCATCGTCCTCTATACCAAAGAGGCTTTAGCCGCTTACCTTGTTTGATTATGGCACATGCTTTACATTCATGGATAACCCGTGCAATAGCATCAATAGTCAAGTCCACCCCTCGATCACAAGCCCATTTGTATGTTGCATCCTTTCCTAAATGTCCTGACGTGTCACGGGCCCACCAGGCTATAAATAGCTCACCCTTATATTGCCAGTCCAGACCCACCTGAGCCACTTCAATCTTAGCAGCCTGGTCCACCTGCTGGTTGTTTTGATGTTCTTCAGTGGCCCCACTCCTGGATACGTGAGCATCTACGTGACGAACATTTACAACCAGGTTCTCCACCCAGGCAGCGATATCTTGCCACAATGCGGCAGCCCAGATGGGTTTACCTCTGGGCTGCCAGTTGCTCTGCTTCCATTGCTGCAGCCACCCCCACAGGGCATTTGCCACCATCCATGAGTCAGTACAGAGATAAAGGACTGGCCACTTTTCTCTTTCAGCAATATCTAAAGCCAGCTGGATGGCTTTCACTTCTGCAAACTGACTCAATTCACCTTCTCATTCAGCAGTTTCTGCAACTTGTCGTGTAGGTCTCCACACAGCAGCTTTCCACCATTGATGTTTTCCCATAATCCATCTGTAAACAAGGCATATTGCTTTCCATTTTCTGCTAGTTTGTTATACAGTGGGGACTCTTCAGCACGAGCCACCTCCTCTGGTGACACTCCAAAATTTCGGCCCTCTGGACAGTTCATGATCACTTCCTGAATCCCTGGGCAGTCGGGTTTCCCATTTGAGCTCTCTCCCTTCCCACCCTGCCCTCCCTGCGACAGGGTCTGAGCGCTAAGTACAGAGCAGCTGGTACAGAGCCAGCTTCCAAATGACCACCAAGACTGAGCATTGCCATGAGTTAGTGTTCTTTGGGATTGAGTTTTTAATAGGGCCTGTAGCAATAGGATAAGGGGTAATGGTTTTAAACTAAAAGAGGGTAGATTCAAACTAGATATAAGGAAGATTTTTTTTACTATGAGGGTGGTGAAGCACTGGAACAGGTTGCCCAGAGAGGTGGTAGATGCCCCATCCCTAGAAACCTTCAAAGTCAGGTTGGATGGGGCTCTGAGCAACCTGATCTAGTGGAAGATGTCCCCGCTCATTGCAGGGGGGTTGGGCTAGATGACCTCTAAAGGTCCCTTCCAACCCAAACCATTCTATGATTCTATGATCCTGTATAGAATAATCCTCTATAGGCCCCATCTCCATCATATCCCCAAGGTGAGTGGGATAGAGAGAGGAGATGGGAAAACTCCAAGATACAGGGGCATTCCTAAGGCACATATCATACTTGTATGGAATAATAAGGGCTTAGGAGACATAAAGGAGGGCATGGGGAAAGGAATTGCCACAAATGTAGGTTTGTGAGTCCTGCTGATTATGTCAATTTATTGTGAATGAGTGACTTTACACAGTTCGATTTAGTAGCAGTTTAGAAGTTACTTGTAGCAAATCGCAGGATTTGATTGTGATATTTTAATAGCACTCAGTCATCAGTGATTAACATAGTGATCAGACAAAATCGATCAAAACAGTGACTTAGTTACAGATTCAAATATGGCAAGGTTCACTCTATTACTTCATGGAAGTGCACAAAGGGAAATTAAGTTACACTGAGTTGGAATGATTCACAGAGAGATCATGTATGCAGGACATAAGGGGGACCCTCCCTTGCTTTCTAAACTCCTTTTCAGAGAGGAGTCTAGGTGCTGCTGGGTCCAATCTTAGTCTCAGACTTGGTCATCAGTTTATAAGAATGAGGATAATGCAGCAGTATAAGATTCACTTTGTAATTAAATCATACATCCACAGACTGCTTAAACTGATTCACTGATTAAAACTCTTCAGCTGAATAGATTCATGCTGACCTAGGCATGGCATCTGGAAATATGAGTATCCATCTGTTGTTATAAAGGAGAAATGTCATCCAGACTTCAGATTGAAAACAATGCCTTTCAGTATGAATACAACAGCTTTGAACAAACTGCTTTTAAAGAATCATCCCAACACACATTTTAAACCAAACTCCTTTATCCAAATCTAAAAGGCACCTGTAGATTCATTGGCCTGATGTCCTGGTTTCGGCTGGGATAGAGTTAATTTTCTTCCTAGTAGCTGGCATAGTGCTGTGTTTTGGATTTAGTAGGAGAAGAATGCTGATAACACACTGATGGTTTAGTTGTTGCTAGGTAGTGCTTATGCTAGTCAAGGACTTTTCAGCTTCCCATGCTCTGCCAGGTGCACAAGAAACTGGGAGGGGGCACAGCCAAGATAGTTGATCCAAACTGGCCAAAGGGCTATTCCATACCATATGACGTCATGCTCAGTATATAAACTGGGGGGGGGTTGGCCAGGGGGCAGTGATCAATGCTAGGGGACTGGCTGGGTATTGGTCAGCGGGTGGTGAGCAATTGCATCACTTGGGTTTTTTTCCCTGGGTTTTGTTTCTCTCTCTCTCGTTGTTCTCCTTTTCATTACAGTTTTTATTACTATTACTATTATTATTATTTTATTTCAATTATAAACTGTTCTTATCTCAACCCATGAGTTTTCTTACTTTTGCCCTTCCGATTCTCTTCCCCATCCCACCGGGGGGGAGGGTGAGCGAGCGGCTGTGTGGTGCTTGGTTGCTGACAGGGGCTAAACCACAACACCTGACTGCAGTGCAGTTTCTAGATCAAGCCTTGAAACTGCATATTTGAGCTTGGTTTTGGCCAGTTGTGCACATATATGAAATGGCACCACTGTCTTCACAGGCACATTTATCACAGGGAAAAGCATTTTAAGCCCCAGAGAGGCTTAAAAGCTCCTGCTCCCTCCCCCCCATCTTTCACAAATGCACAGATACATGTGCACAGTCATGCTTGTTCTTCTGCAGCACTGGTAATCATGAGGGTTTTTTTTAACTTCTCTCACATTCAGAAGCCAGCTGTAGTTTTGTAATTACTATCAAAATTGGAGCATGGGCTAATCAAAAACAATTATCAGCTGTGAGGTGGGAGGAATAAACCAGAGGAAGAACAGTAGGGCAGTAACTGGGATCATGAAATTAAAAATAAAAGCAAATCTATGTCTCATCCTGACAAGTGAGGCACTCCGATGCTCTGTCGTCCCTTTCATCATGTAGATGACCGCTCAATAGCTCTCAGCACATAATCATGCAATCTCTCCTGTGCACCAAATTTTTATAGTAGCTGCCAACTGTTTGTACAGCTTCTAGATATATTGATGGAAAAATATTTCACAAACCTATTTAAGAATTCCATAGCTTTTAAATATTTTTTGTTTCATTTTACAGGTATTTATTTATTGTTTAAATTAGTATGAATCCTAGTTATTTTTCACTAGGAGAGAAAGAGTGTCAACCACACCAGATCTAGGAGGCTGGAAAACAAACAGGTGGGAAAATTTATAATAAGTACTCATATTTACACTTGCTATAAAGAAACCTTTGTATCAGAGGAAGCTAGATAATACATGGCATGCCATCTGGTTTGCCTGGAGATGGGGTAATGAGATTTGCAGATTACAGCTGGTCCCAGACAGCCATTATCACCCAGTTAACCCAGTGCTTGAATGGAATCAGCCCATGGACAAAGGACAGCAGAGGCAAAGCAAGAAAGTGCTCCAACTAGCAGGCCTAGGAAGCAGTGGTGCTGGCAGGCACAATTGCAGGTTCAGCTGGGAGGTTGGGTGTACTCCTTGATTCCCTGGTTTTGCTAAACTTTCACAGCAGCATCTACAAATAAGACTTTCAGCTACCTCCTGTTAGGTAGGAGATTCTGTCTCATGCTGTTGAACAGAGCAGTACTCACAACTGTGTAACAGCAAGCCCTCAGCATGATGCCTCCAGCTTGTACAAAATGGGCAGAACATCCCTTTGGCATAACAAGTCACAGTAAGCAAATGTGTCTTCCCCTTTGAGTATCAAGCAGAGACTCCTCTCAGATAAATTCAGTTGTCCAAAAGCTAGTTGTCTGGTCTATACTAGTCATGTAAGCTTATTGATTCTCTAGTAAATGGAAAGAGACACTCATTAGAGCAATTCAGTGTAGAGTTGTACAGATAACTGATGAGGAGAAGAAGGTGGGACGCACTCTGGAGTTGTCCCTTTCCCCTGGAGGAGTGTGAATGACTACATCCCTAGCGCTTACATGGGAAATGTTAGACAACCCAAGATCCCATTTCTCATAGAGCAGAATCAAGCTAGGGTTCTCAGTTCTTATTTTCAGAGTGCTGAATGACCAGGCTCAGCGTATACAGACCAAAAAACCTCCAGGTGCAGAGAGGGAAGCTGTTTCATGGGTTCAGTGGTACTTTCTATCACAATAATAATTAGAAGAGTGTGAAAGAGATATTTTTTCTTGGAGAGTCTGAGGCTGGGCAACAATTCCCATTAGAAACAGGCATTACAATATCACTGCCTTTTACTTCAAGTATGAAACATGTTTCTGACCTTTCCTGTCCTGAAAAATGTACACAGTAGTGTATATTTAAATAACAAAAAAGCCAAAGAAATGTACTGAACAAATCACACAAACTCTGAACAAAATCTTCTCTCAAACACAATTCTCCCATGCAAGAGAGCACATGGAGCACACAGGATAAATGCTATTAATATCACTCAGAGCACTGCTAGAAGGCTTTCAGATATTAAAATAACTAGTAAAGGAAGAGACCACTGAGATTAACTCTAGTTTTCCTTTTGGGTCAGCTTTACTTGAAAAAGCCTTAAATTGTTTGGATCCTGACTGACCCATGTCTGATTAAAATGACACACTTCTATGGAGACATCTTGACATTCACAAAATACATGGTAATATGAGTACCAGCCATTTTAGGTTCTATTATTCTGATGAAGTTTGCTCATCATTTTTACACTTGAGGCACAAGACTGACACTATAATGTCTAACCAGCTACGATTAAAAGCAACATGATGAAAAATTAAATCAAAAGACAACCCCCACATATGGAATCCCTTTTTTTTCCATGAACTATGGAAACTCTTTCTGGTATATCAGTAGTTATTCTCCATGCTAGCATGTTGCTGGTTTTAGTGGTATAAATAATCCACATTAACTGAAATCACAGAAAACATAATGGTTACAATGAATTATATGCAACACATTTTAAAGTAATCATTGTCTTTCCACAAAAAATAACCCAAAGAAAACCCCTATGTTTGGGTATAGGAATGCTTGGGCACAGCAAGTGGGTGATATCAAATATTCTCTGTGATATTAAATATGAATTACAAGTTTTACTTACCAATCCTGCACAGCATTGAAGGATTCTTCATTCGTGATGTCATACATTAAAATGAAGCCCATTGCACCCCGGTAGTAAGCCGTGGTAATTGTTCTGTATCTCTCCTGACCTGCTGTGTCCTGAAAGAATAAGAAACAAAAATTTTACATGTTGCAAATAAAATGACAATTTCTTTTTCTTTTAAAATAAGACGAGAACTCTGACAACAGTCATTGTACAACTCTGCAATCCTACTCATAAGACTAATCAAGGGGAAGAAAATTGAGGATAACAGGAAAAAGGAGAATTCTGTGCTGGATCATAATAGGAGGGACACATCCATTCTGTCATGAGGTGAGAGCGGAGAGAAGCAGAAAGGCATGGCCCTGTGTCAGGTCATGTAACAGGAGTCATTCACTGATTCATGTCATGCAACAACCTGAGAGTCGGGTGAGAACCTTGTCTCCTGCTCCTGCCTTGGAGTTTGCTAGCAGTCCCTTACCTCAAACCAGTTTTCTCCCTCATTCTCTGTATCTCATCCTCCTGCCTTTAAAGTGAGAAATGTATGTCTTCCTTTCTCCTACTCCTTGCTTTATTTATTTCCATTAAAAAATCTTCAGGGCAGGAACAACCTGTTACTGCATTTATATGCAATGTCTAGAATAACCACCCATGTCTGTACTAAGATTGTGAGACAACAGCAACACTAAAATACAAGAAATGCATAACTATTTCCTGTTCCAACATACCTATTTAACATTTTTAAACCATAAACAGTAAAAGCTTTAGATGAAAAATACGTAATATTTCAGTGCAATCCTGTAACTAACAGATCATATGTGCATATTCAATTTTAACAGACTTTAAAACTTAACTTCATTATTTCAGATTTTTTGAGTGGATAAGAAATAGCTATCTTTACAATATGGACAAATGTATTTAATTTGTCTTCCTACAGAGAGAGGAAAATAACCAGTGATAGATAATGTTTTATTTGGATTGTTTTCTGAAATGGTTCCTGGGCTAGTAGTACTGCCTTGTGAATAAGAGAAAAATAGATTAAGTGGGCCGCCTTCTTTATACATATGTCATTGTGCTGGTTTTGGCTGGGATAGAGTCAATTTTCTTCACAGTAGCTGGTAAGGGGCTATGTTCTGGATTTGTGCTGGAAACAGTGTTGATAATACAGGGATGTTTTTGTTACTGCTGAGCAGTGCTTACACAGAGTCAAGGCCTCTTCTGCTTCTCACACCACCCCACCAGTGAGTAGGCTGGGGGTGCACAACAAGCTGGGAGGGGACACAGCTGGGACAGCTGACCCAACTGACCAAAGAAATATTCCATACCATATGATATCATGCTCAGCAATAAAAGCTGGGGGAAAGAAGGAAGGGGGGACCTTCAGAGTGATGGCGTTTGTCTTCCCAAGTAGCCATTATGCGTGATGGAGCCCTGCTTTCCTGGAGATGGCTGAACACCTGCCTGCCGATGGGCAGTAGTGAATGAATTCCTTGTTTTGCTTTGCTTGTGTGCGCAGCTTTTGCTTTACCTGTTAAACTGTCTTTATCTCAACCCATAAGTGTTCTCGCTTTTACCCTTCCAATTCTCTCCCCCATCCCATTGTGGGGGGAGCGAGCGAGCGGCTGTGTGGTGCTTAGTTGATGGCTGGAATTAAACCATGACAATCATTCATCTTGTAAACTAATAAAGTAAAAAAGGAGATTCTACATACATCAGAAACCACTTGCAGAATAAGAAACATAACAAAGCAGGTTACTGAAACCAAACAAGGTCTTAGGTAAAAAAAAAAATTCAGTTCATTTTGGATTACAGCTGCTACTGCTCTGATGTAGGTTCACTGATCCAAGACAGAAAGCTAATGCAGAAGTTAGATCCTAATAGGTCTCACAGGAGGTTAGGCTATGTCTTTGCAGGAAAGGCCAGACAGACCTAAACTTTTTCTGCTTATACTCTGAGCTGGCCAAGCCTATACCAACTGTGGTCTGGAGGCTAGATAGCTGTATTAACAGAACTGCTCCCAAATTTTCTGGTGGTATTACTGAATATTAAGGTATTAAGACTCTTGCACTAAGCCTGTGCATATTCTAATACTCAGAGGTCAGTTCTTTCTCAGTAGGTCATAGTCTGTAAATAAGAGGACGGTCTCATTGAAATGTTGAGTAAAATCATTTATTAGCAGAAGAAATATCACCTGTCATTATTTAAAACCATTTCTTTGTATTTTTTTTATGAAATAAGGTTTACTCTCACATGTTTTGCTGGCTTAATTTATTTGATTTGATATTAGAGAAAAGAGCTGGGAGGGACAGAAGGAAAATATGGCCTCTAGCAAGCACACAACATAACCTTTCTGTACAGAAGAGAGATAATTTTCAAACAAGTTTTGTCAGTGTCTATCTGCTTGTTTGTCAGAGACATGTATGGTTGGAAATATGATGGTATGACAAGCAGGAGCCCACTGCTACTGAAGCAAAGCTTATTTTGCTGCGGGTGATTTCCACTGAAGCCTGTCTGCAGATAAGAGTGAACAGCCCTAGCAATAAAGCAGTAAGTCAGTGAGGCTTCCTATCCAAGACACCAACTACTTTCTGCGCAGTGTTAAAGGGAGTTAGTATGGGCTTAGGCATTCTTGATTACAGAGAAAAAAATGAGTATAAAGGAAGACAAATCAAGATAAAAGTTCTTAAATCATTTTACACAAAGGGAAATGAAGCTGCAGATGATGATCCAAACATTGACTAACTTTGGGATAGGAGATGCTCTTCTGGACCTAGGCATTTGCTTTTGGTCTGTCAGGGAAGGTACCAGGTATTTGGGGTTGCTTTCAATACAGGCATCTAATATGTGGCTGTAGCTAATGCTATGTTAATGTGATGATAATAAAGAAGATTTTCTAAAGTAGTATTTCAGTGTATGGCATAGATGGATGACCACAAATGAAGTGGAGTTTATTAGTTTCAAATGTCGATAATCACATTCCTGTTGGTACTATTTTCAATTCACTTGCTATAAGGAAGCAAATGAAATTTTAATTGGCCTAACATACAAATTCTGCAGTAGAGTGTTTATGATCATGTAAGAAATGAACCCAAATATCAGTAATCAGTGTTGTCAAAACTTTTGTGTTCCACACATTCATAAGCAACTCCTTTGTATTCCAACTAGAATATATTCATAAATACCCTAAAGACAGCTCCTTTTGTGTGACCTTTAAGGAACTCAAATATCATTTGTCAGGAGAAATAGCACGTTAGAAACACCAAATACTTTAATATTAAACATTACATTTTATTACAATGATTTAATTTATTTGAAACAGATAATGCAACAGTGTAAGTGGCCTTTCTCTCTGCTTATTAGCTTTTATTCTTATGGAAGAACTAAGCAGAAAAGAACTGATTTCCATATTTCATCATATTTATATCTGCAAATCACTATGATTTTTATCCTCAGGTACTGGTTTGTACTTGTACTTGAAGAAAACCTTTTCCAATTCAGGTATGGTTACTGGCTGCTGCTATGTTATCTTAGTCATTTTTGCAAGACCATGGAATTGATCTGATGACCATCTTTTTAGGTTTAAATTCTGAAATATAATGTCTGTATTTTGCACTGAATGATGTTTACTTCTAAGCAAACTAAATAAAATAAGCCTGAGGAAGAATAAAATTTGACATGTTATTGACTGGCATTTTAACCAAGGCAGTTCATTTCCATCTTTGATGGGCAGAAAACAAGAGACACAGATCATCTTGGGGGCCTTTTCATTCATGTAGGTAATGTCTGATAAGGACAACTGACTGTTCATTAAAGAAGTAGAATGGAAAAGCAGAAGGGAATGAACGGCAGTGAGGGAATCCTTTGTGAAAAGTTCCATGCACAGAAGACAAAAAAGGGTATTTTACAAAACTTAATCAAAACAAAACAAAAAGGGTCTCAGCAGCTGCAAGGAATATTTTCAAATATTATATTCACTTTCATAAATTCTGGTTTTAATAAAGCTCCCACAATTCCATTAGCTTCTGGTTAGGTGATCCTATCTTAGTGAATCTTTTTTAATAGGCACCAGATTTTAGATATGAAATCACAGAACAATGAGGTTTAGTGGACATAGTACTTTAGAAATTATCCAGCTTCTGAGCATTGCATGCAGCACGCTAGCTAATAGCCCATGGTCCTGAGTATTTGGAAGACTATGAGACTTGCACAGTTTGGCCTTGTATGCTCTGATATCTCTAGTATGTTTTGTTTGGTTGTTTTTTCTTAATTCTTCCACCTATGATTGAAATTAGGTATTTGCAAACATTTTTATGCTCCAGATCCTGATATATATAATTTCAGATTACAAAAATTCATTGCTTTTTGCCAAAATTTTGATAGCCAAAAGGACCAGTAAGGATCTTGAATAGGAAATGTATATCTGTAGGCAGTGAAAGAAGAATGGTAGAGGTATAGATTGAGTGCAAAATATCTATTTCTGGCTCAGAGTGAAGATAGCAATCTGGTACATATTTGACCAACTGTCCTTTCTCATATATGTATCAAATAGGATCTGGAGACAGATAATTCTAGATTACCTTGGCTGTTCATTTGAGTTAAACTTAAAGCTGTGAATTTGACAGTACAATAATGCTTAAAGTGAAGATACACTAGTTATTTTTACAGTAACCACATGAACTAGGTTTTTGTCATGTGCTTCTCCCTTAAAACCACCCTTTAATAACATTATGGGAAATTTCTTACAGATTCTCATTATTACCACATAACTGCCATACCATTGAAGGCCTTAGTGTATGGGGAATGCACTAGCTGCTGACAACAATGCTCACAGAGGAATGGAGAGATATAATGTAATAGTCATCTGCATAAGTAGAAACACTTAGAAATAGCGAGCTAGCTGATTCTAGAAGAACCTGTATTCCACATTAAGTTAAGAGTTTATGGGGCTGGAAAGTTTCAAAACACAAAACAGATAAACCAAGGTTCTGATAGTAATCTTGAAAATAATAACTATTTAGACTTGCAAAGTATGGTTAGCTGAGTTAACTTAGCAGAAGTAAATCCCCTTACTGTCAAGTCCTGCTAAGCTAGACTTCATCCAGAATGTGCCATACTAGCTTAGACTATACCAATGTTTTTGAGCAATATGTTAAATCAGGCCCTTCTTGAATTCATTTGCTGAGTGTGTGCTCTCCCTCCCACCCTTGCCTAGCACTGCACCACTGACAGGAACAATACTTTATGTAGATAACTTCCAAGTGGAGCTACTCATTTTTAATGCAGACAGTTTTGAAGGTGAAAGCAAACAGCATTTGGCAGCAAGAACTTTTAATGAGCCTGTCATGAAGGAATTCAGTCTGCAAAACACAAACTGATTTTGTTGCACACTCAAGTGATTCTGTGCCTCTGCATTTCTGTCCTGTATGCTAAACATACAAATACAATTTTAAATCCATTTCCCCACATTACAAGTTTTACTCATATCACAATACAGCTTGTGTTATGTGCCAAAAAAATGGCAGCAGTAGAGGAGGATTTCTTGGACAGCATCTATATCTCTGCTGCACATCCACAACACTTGAAGACAGGCAAACAGAAAGATAAAATTAGAAATGTGAATTAGGTGAATTCTTACTTTGCAGGTCAAAATATTCTGTTAAGGTAAACAAAATTGGCACAGCAATCAAGAACTGCAGCTCCTTTATGAGTTTCATGTTTCTTTCCTGCTGTTGCTTCCCAAAGGTTATTTATATACTCCGTCAAAGAGACTCTATATTTTTCTAATTTCTCCTATTGATACATAAAAGGACTTGAGGCAGTAAGTGAATGAAAATCTAAACTGGCTCTTTTCAGAGCAGCACAAAAGACATGTCTGATCCTTCCTCAGGGATCTCTGGGATCTCAGGGAAGAAAGGATAAAAAGAAAAGTATGACAAAAAAAAACCAGTGAGAGAGCTGTTCAGGGAGGGGCAAGGGACAACCTCTACAAGAATCTTCTGAGACGGGGGGTGGATGGGATAAACCCACCTGAAGCTTGCTGCTGCTAGCCACCCAGGAAGAGCAGCTGTGGGTCTATAGCAGAAGCAACTGGGCAGGGCACAAAGAAAAGAAAGGGAGGAAAGCTGCTGGAGCAGGAGGAGCTGACTATCCTGGGAGCACCATTTCTCAACAAACAGCACTTCCAACAGAAAGTGTTAAGCACATAGAAACACAGACATATGAACATTTACAACTAGGAGTTGAAAACACAGTTCAAAACAGTTTCTTTAATGTATGCACAAAAGATGTAACACTGCATATTGCCAACTCAGTCTTTGCTTATGTACCTATCTTCTGTCAGAAGCTCCTTCCAGACTTCTCATGGCTTTGGTTTCCCTGGAACTCTGTTCTTTTATATACATATGTGTATATGCATGTGTTTGTAGAAATATATATATATGAATATTAAAAAAAACATTTGGAGATTGAAAAGCCAGCTACTCAGCTTGCCAGTACACATCTGCTAGAGCTGTATGCTAGTCCTTAGAACTCACCCCAAAATCACAGCTAGCAGTTCATTCATCATATGGGAGGGATATGGGAACATGGCAGGGCCAGCTGGAAATAGTTGGGGCCAGAGCAGCAGGGAGAGGCATTATTCCAAATGCAGCTAGTAAAATGGGCCTGGGAGAGCTGTCCTGGCAGGCAGAAGGTGGGACAGAGCTTAACCCTAGAGGGATAGTTTGGCTCCCAGAAAGTCCAAGTCAGAGTTGTAAAAGTACTTTACTGCCAGATTTGCTTCCTCTCACTCCATCCATGCAGCTGGTGACTGTGCCTGAAGTTAATTTCCTTTTACATTTTCTGTTTTTCTCTTTTCCTGTTCTTTCTTCTCTCTCCTTCTTTATTTTTAGGACTCTCATAAAACTTTCATTCCCTGCAGTCCAGCTACCACGCCTTCCTAAAGCACAAAGCTTAACAAAGCCATGGTATCACTGCTTCCTTTCTAGCCCAGCACAGCTTGACCTCAGCTGTCACCTGTTCTGGATACATGTTTTGAGCCCCTCTGCCATTTTAGTGCAGGCCTCTCTTTCCCTGCCACAAGCTACAGCTTTTTCCTTGTCCTGTCTTCACTTTGATTGTGGCCTGTCCTGCTCTGGGGGAGGTGAGGATCAATTCCTCTGGTCCTTCTTCCCCCATCTTTGAACATACTTTATAAAACATCTGTCAGATCAGTGAGACCTGGCATTCTCTTCAAAAGTAAAATAGATTAATTAAGGTACCACTTTATATTGTAACCAAACTTCATGTTAGGTCTTAAGAAGGATTTATCTTTCTGGAAAGGCTCAGGTTTTACTTTCAAGATATCTTTTTTTCTTTTATTTTGTGAAGAGTGTTGCAGAATCAAACATTAAGTACAGCTCCAAAAATGTATAGTAGAAATCATGAATTTACAAAATATTCTAATTTGCAGTTCATGTAATAATGCAAGTATTTTTTTCTGAGTAAAATTAAAAGGCAAATTAATATTGGAGCTCAGCTTGTAACTACAGCTAGGGAAAAATCAGTTGAATAACTTTCTATTTGTATTACTTTTAATTACTTGGAAATCAGACCGTACAAATTTCCTCATATTTTTCAGAAAAAAATGAGACAACAGAGAGCCATTCTGAAAAAATGTTATATACAAACAAAACCAGCAAAGCTATGATAAGGATCTTTGTTCTACAGGCAGCTGTTACCATACAGGAAGCAGCACTGGAAAACCATGTGATATTCTTAGTTTTGTCATATTTCATTTTTAAAGCTCCTGTTCCCAGAGACCTGTGATTGTACAAGAACAGCAACTACTTTTTTTTTTAATCTTTGTAGTTAGAGACCAAAAATGTGGCCCAGTGCATAAGTAAAAATACAAAAGGCATTTAATATGGACTGAAATTACTGTATTAAGAATAAAACTTTTACTAAAACCAAAATAATTTTGAATTGCTGACACCTGGCACTGAATTCTGGCAAAGCTTGGAAGGATCAGAACAACCTGCTTCTGAGTGAAAGGGACACAAAGGAATGTTAGATCTATAACAACATTAGAAGGAATAGTAATCTTAGAAACCTAAGGAGACAGAAAGTCTCCTTAACCTCCAGGAATTTACTTGGTACCTTTGAAACTAAATGAACAGTGGTCATCATACTTACAGTGGGATGAGGATAGGTTGCAACAGAGTCAATCCTAATGCTGTGAGACTTATGCCTATTTGGAAAATAAAAAGCAGAGCTGTTTCATCCATAGATGAAGCAGACACTAAACACTTGGCTTTGGTGACTGCTAAAGTTATTTGCAACTTGATGGTGTTTCAAACTGGCTCTTCCATCCACAAAGCACTTGGTAGCCTAAAAATAGGTGTGTTCTTGCCCTATGACAAATGTGGTAGGTTTTTTTGGGGTTTTTTTTTATAGCTGTGCTAAAGCTTTTACATCTTTGTCTGATCTTCCACCATTGTTTAAAGGCATTTGCCTTTCATTTAGCAGAGATGGGGAAAAAACACTGAGCTAAAATATAAATTCAAAGACTTAGAGTCAAGCTGGCTATTATCACATAAACAGAGAGCAACATCCAGGTGTATTGGAATGCCACAGTACCTTTCTCCCTCTTCCCATTTCTGTGCTTTGATTATATACTTATAAATCTTTTGGATTAACTACTCTCTTAAACTTGTTATTCATAAAATATGAGTAATAAGCTTTCAGCTTTCTCTCTCCCTTCTAATTCTGTCCTATTCTGTATCTTGACGACAGCTTTCTCTATTAATATTCATCACTCATATTTAATTAACTTACTATTATTATTCAGGATGAGGTGGGCTCCATGGATAGAGAAAAGTTTGTCCAGCCATTTTGATAATAGCTCTATGTTAGTGGCTCATTGCACTGCAAAAAATTGCATAATACTGTCATCATGTTACAATATTATGCAAATCCTTGTCCACTGATTAGCTAACAGTACCTCTTAGCTATTGAGAGCTATGAACATAATTCTTTCTTCATGACACCACTGAGCACATTCTTGTTCTGGGCCTTTTTTAGGAGCGCAGTTTTGCAACACTCCATCTCCAAGAGAAAAGTGAATTAGTGGTACAAAGGACCTTTTAAAGCCATAAACCAAGCGCTCTTGCCAGAAACTCTCTCTCTCCACCTCTGCTTTTCCTTGTGATAAATCCCTGTGTTTAAATCTGCAGTGAAGTTTCTCTCATTTGGAACAAATTACAGGAATGTTCCTATTAAACATTAATAACCTTCCAAACCTTCCCAGGAGTAAAAGAATGCATTTCCATGCAGAATATTAAGTTTACAAAACACTTTTAAAGTCTCAT
Source organism: Pelecanus crispus (assembly GCF_030463565.1). Classification (NCBI taxonomy): domain Eukaryota; kingdom Metazoa; phylum Chordata; class Aves; order Pelecaniformes; family Pelecanidae; genus Pelecanus; species Pelecanus crispus. The sequence continues at coordinate 4,641,241 of NC_134675.1, forward strand.
TAGAATTACTATAAACTCATGCTTTTTACATAAAAATGTTTTAAATCTCAATTACCTATAAAATGAAAAGAAACATCCTGCAATACAGAACAAGCCACATTTTACCTATTTTAAACATGAAACTATAAATGCAATATTTCTGGAAGAGTTCAGGCATGGCTGAAGTTCAATCCCATTCAGAACTTCCATGAGGGCTAGTATAAGGCACAGCTTAGTGCTTTAAAAAAATTGCAGAATAAAAGTACCAGACTACAGCGTGGTCTGTGCTAAAACAGTTTCCTCTTGCTTTGCCAACATAATGTTGGTTTAGAGCTGTCTGGAAGATTCCTTGTGCAGTGATCTGTAGGTAACTTCTGTATCCCCTTTCTATGGCTGCGGCAGACATCATGTTCTGGGGCAGACATCAAATATACCTGAAGAAATTCTGGTAGCTCTTTGTATATCATACCTCAGGCAGGTATTTTAGGATTTTAAGGCTTATCTGAAAAAGCATCTGGTGCTTTCTGGAGAACTTCACCACTGATGTATCGAAGGCACACAATGCCACCACCTTTTCTCCAGTGGCAATGCAGATCCTTCATGCCTTTCAGGGAGCTGTTCCCTCCCTTGACACAGAACTACCGAGAGCTGTGTTTGCAGAACAGTCTCCATCAAACTCTCTTTTCTTCCACTTTTAACTCCTTTGCTCTCCAACAGTCTGTCATCACCAAATACTCCCTTAATACATGACTGTGGGTGAGAAATTTGAATTCCCCATCATCTTAGCTTTTTCTTGGGTCTGACTGTAGTGATTAGTAATTTAGGTTTGCAATAATGGGTATTATACAACATGGTCAGCTGGCCAGAATCATTAATGAACATCATGTTCCAGGTCAGTTTTTTTGTCATCTTCAACACATTCAGATGAACCTGTCCAAAATGCTTCTGTGTTAAAGGGAAAGATGGAGAAAGGTGGCACAGGACAGATAATGTTAGCCATCAAGTGCTGGAAGCTTTTTTACAGCATGGGAGTCCACCGCTGCGTCCAGACAGCTTGTGACACAAAGGTGATTCATGAAAGACCAAGAATCTGGCTCCAAGACTTTTAGACTTTGAATGACTTCTCTAGTTCTTTCAAAGCTGATCTTTAATTAACAACTCTTACAAGACTCCAGAAAATCTATTTTTTTGGCTTTTAATTATTTTAGTTTCCTCATGGAAAAATTAAGACAACACATCCTCTATAACAAAAAGATACCTTTGTCATCAATATGCTGCTAGAATTATCTACACCTAGATAGGATTTGTCTATTAACTTTGGGAATCTTTAAATTGTATTGAAGTTGCCAAGAAAAAAAAAGTGCCATCAAAACAAGATGTAATTCTTAGATAAGCCATAAGCACTGCTAGGATCTATTAAAAAAAGGAAAAAAGGTTAAAGATGCCAAATAGAAACAAGAATATAATGTACTATATGATTCAGGCTGGTTTTTGGTTTTTTTTTTTTCTGGAAAATATATGATTTAAACTAAATGCCTCTATGTTCTCTTGCTTGTCAGTAAATACCCCTGTACTATGGCTGATGATACCAGAAATTTATACCTAGAAAACTTCTTTCATGTCCTGGTATTTCATGAGAGAAATGTGATTTAAGAGAGCACAGGTGACTCTGACAAGGAAATATTTATTTACCCTGAAAACATCTCAGCAGCTGACATAGTTTAACACACATCAACCAACCATGACCTTTATGTTGTTCCAGTTTAAGAGTGTGAATTATTAAAGAGAGAGTTGTAAAAAGAAGTTAAATATGTCAGATGTGATTAATCTATGAATCTTACATTATTTCAAGTACAGTGCCCTTATACTTGCATTCTCTTCATGGGGAGTTCTGGCATAAAGTGGCATGATCAAACTAGATTTCAGCTAAATCGCTTTATAATTTGGCCCCTGATATCTCTTCTTTTTTAGCTCAGACTGGTTGAGAGATATGTTTAGTATATGTATAATCATATTTAGCAATTCTAATGAACTCTTTAAACTCAACTTTTAAGAAGAACACAGTCTTGCCAGAAAGCATAATTGCCAGACCTATTAATATTTCTTGTTTTCTTTTAGTAATGAGAAATTCAGTCTTTTTACACGTGGCAGTTACTTTGAGGTCTTGGTCATTGTGCATTAGATGCGGTACAGTAGCTGGTATCAGTACCAGCATTATGAGTATATATGTTCATATAGGAAGAAAAATTAAAAACACACTATCTCATTCTATTACTCTCTCAGAAACGGTCACATTTTGTTCCCATAGGTTTTTGTTCAAAGAAATCCTGAAATAATTAGCAAATTTTATTTTACAGATAAGTTTCCAGTATCATTGTAAGCTGAACACTGAACACCCCCACTGACAATCTGTAAGCAGAGACAGTTCATGATCCAGCACTAAACAAAATGCAGTGATGTTACTTCCTTGATCAGTGCAAAGCTATTTAATGGGTTTGGATGTTTATTTTTATTTTTTGAAGTATTATAACATCACACTGATATAAAAAAAGCTATAGAAGTTTTTGTTACATAAGAATTTGGCCCTAGGTGTAAGCACCTCTGACAAAAGTCTTCAAAAAGAGTGGTCATTAAGTTTGATCCTGATTTAATCAAAGTACAAACATATAAAACTACTAAATATATTTACAGGGAATTATTGGATGCACTGTGTTTTTAAATGCCTAAATAGTTTGCATACTTAGACCTTAAATATTTAGAGATTTACTTTCCAACCTCTTGAAGACAATACAACTTCAGCACACTTGTCACCTGCCAACTAGGTTGCAACAGACTTTCCTGTGAAAACTATAACCTTTGTGAGAAAAACATAGGCATGTAGGTAGGTGTGAGTGTGCAAATTCACATGCCTGGACAAACTAGAAGACAAGTAGCATTTACAGTGTATTTATGTAGAAATACACTTAAATGTTCCTCAGCCATTTTTCTTAAGCATGTTACATGCAACCATCACAGAGGAAGTACAGGACTAGCTGGACCTTTGGTCTGATGCAATATAGTCATTCTTATGATCTTACAAAACATTTAGGAAGGCTCGAAATTAGTATGTAGTGTCAACTTTTGTCGAAATCTTGCTAGAAAATCCAATATCCTTCTTTTTTCCCCAAAGAGTGGTGAACAAAAGTGGTTTCAACAACAGTTCAAAGAAATATATATTTATTTATTTATATTTATTAACTAATTTGATATCCTTCTATGATAAGATCAACCATTTATTGGATGAAGGGAAGGCGGTGCATGTTGTTTTTCTGGATTTTAGTGAGGCTTTTGATACTGTCCCTCACAGCATCCTTCTGGACAAGTTGTCCAACTGTGGGATGAGCAGGTACATGGTGCACTGTGTGAAGAACTGGCTGAATGACAGGGCTCAAAGGGTTGTAGTGAATGGGGCTGCATCTGGCTGGTGACCGATAACCAGCAGTATTCCTCAGGGCTCAATTCTAGGGCCAGTTCTGTTCAATATATTTATCAACGATGTGGATGCAGAAGTTGAATGCACCATTAGCAAGTTTGCTGATGATACCCAGCTGGGAGGTGCTGATGACTCTCTCAAGGGATGAAAGGCCTTGCAGAGGGCTCTACATAGGTTGGAGCATTGGGCAATCATCAATGGAATGAAATTTAACAAGTCCATATGCCGGATTCTGCACCTGGGACGGAGTAACGCCAGTCACAAGTATAAATTGGGAGAAGAGTGGCTGGAGAGCAGCCCCACAGAAAGGGATCTGGGGGTGCTGGTTGACAGCGGGCTCAATATGAGTCAGCGGTGTGCCCTGGCAGCCAAGAGGGCAAACTGCATCCTGGGGTGCATCAAACATGGTATAACCAGCCAGTCAAGAGAGGTGATTATCCCGGTGTATTTAGCATGGGTGCAGCCTCACCTTGAGTGTTGTGTGCAGTTCTGGGCCCCACAATTTAAGAAGGATGTGAAGGTCCTTGAATGCATCCAGAGGAGGGCAACAAAGCTGGTGAAAGGGCTGGAAGGCATGTCCTATGAGGAGCAGCTGAGGACTCTGGGGTTGTCTAGTTTGGAGAAAAGGAGGCTGAGGGGTGACCTCATTGCTCTCCACAGCTTCTATTCTATTATATTCAAAAGTTTCTTCAAAAAATGGAGCAACAATTGAAGCAAACAACAGGCATCAAAAGAAGGATATTAACTAGGAATTTTTCCTCCTGTGTTTACATTTCAAAAAGCATCTGGCAATCAAAGCATCAGCAAGATGTCTACACATGAAGTGATAGCATTTGAAGTTTTACAAATACCTATGGAACTTGGCAAGAGAATCTAGAACCAGATCTTCACAACAAGTATATGACAAACTTCATAAATGCATAGGTAGGCAGATGCACTTTAAAAAACCCAAAGTCGTCCAAACATCCCCACACAGAGAAGTAACTTCCAACAGGAATTCAGACTTTCAGGTGCTTTGCTGGATGAAGAGTAGTATGGTAATCACATTGTGGGATAAAATCTTAGATGAACAAACATTACCTCTTGGACTTTTAAGGAAATCTGATTTTTTTAGACTTAGGCAAAGAAAGAGAGGCGAGGGTTAACATAATTTGTAAAACTAACACTTTGTGTTTAGAAATTTCTGAAAAGAATGTGAAACTGCTGATGCTTTATCATTTACAAGTGATGACCTTTTTTAACTGTTACATATGAATAACAGTTTGCTGACTACTCACAGACAGTAAATAATATGACCCCATGGGAACAAAAGATCAAATAAAATTCACTAAAAATACTCATGATATTAGTGCTAAATTAACTGAAGAAATAATAATGTCAGTTTTGATTTTTGATGCAATGTTATTTCACTGGAAAATGCTGAATTATCCAAAATGAACTTTTGCTGAAGTTTATGCTTGTGTGAAAAATTTCATTACAGCAGGTAATTGGATCAAATCAAATCCATCAAGGAATTACTGGCCAAAACTATAAAATAACTCCCACCAGAAATAGGTACTAGGTCATAGGTTGTAGAAATCCATGGAGCAACAGAATCATAAAAATGTTGGCTGGAAGGGACTGCTGGATATGGTGGACCTGACTCCAAGTGCCCAGGCTATCTTCTAGTTCACATTTACAAACATACACACACAAAGGCATGAGAGATGCTATATCACTTTAATTTGTGCAATTATTTTGAAGATTCGCTTCTACTACACCACCCAAGTACAACAGATCCTTTTAGAATCCAAGCAGATTGATTTCTCAGTTTTCTGAGAAACTCAGTTTCTAATTTTACACTACTGATTTAATTTTCCTTTGGTTTATTTTTTAAACCAGCAAGTGAACCAGGGGATTATGGGATCCAATAACAAGAAATTTTCAAGCAGAGTACAATTAGAGAAAAAAGCCTTGTTGGTTCTGTAGGTCTAATAGTTGCATTATATCCACACTTGTTTTTCTTTTAAATAACAAAATGTATGTTTACAAAGGCAGAAATCCTAGATCATATAATTCGTAAATTAATTAACCATTTAGCAAGGTTAATTACCAAAAACATTTATGCTGATCAAGTAAAGGGGGACAATTCAATCAGCCCTGAAACTGCAATGTCATCACAAGAGCTCAAATCAAGTACCAAAGAAAAACAGAATGAAAAGATTTTAACCAGTTAAGGTAGAAGGCCTGATTGAAATGCACCTTTCTTTCCAAAAACATCCTGTAATTCTTATATGTATTACGAGGAAGAATGATTGCCATAGGTTATTTGGAAAGTTTTGAATGCAAATATTTCAATAAAATAAAACATATAAAAATAATTTCTAAAGGTAGGATTTAGATCTCATACGATGTACTATAATTAGTGTTATTCTTCAGCTGTGATTTTCAAACTACAGGTATTTTTCCAGTAACCAGAGTTATTCTGTCTTAATGCATCATAAAAGAATAAGAAAGTACAGGCTAACGGAAGCAGAAAAATGACCAGCTGTGAAATCTGTAGCAAGTATAATTATACTCAGAGCTAGATTACAGCACTAGCTACTACAAAATCAGATATTGGGCTTATACGCAAAGAACAGTCCAGAAACAATTTGAGTGTAAATAACTTTCAAAGGGATTTGCTGCCTACAGTGCAGCACTGACTACATTGGAACAGTGGATGTTTGATGACAGCAATTCTGCTTTAATTTATACACTGTGCAATTTCTTCTCTAATTTAAAATTCAGTAAAACTAAGATGCAGTTTCCTGGAAGCTACCATATCAGCGGGGAAGACGACCGGCCTGGCTGAATAGGGAGTTTTTGCTGGGACTAAGGGAAAAAAGGAGAGTTTATCACCTTTGGAAAAAATGGGCAGGCAACTCAAGAAGAGTACAGGAATCTTGTTACGTCATGCAGGGAGGAAATTAGAAAAGCAAAAGCCCAGCTAGAACTCAATCTGGCCACTGTTGTAAAAGATAATAAAAAATGTTTTTACAAATACATTAACAACAAAAAGAGAGCCAAGGAGAATCTCCATCCTTTGCTGGATGTTGGGGGAACATTGTCACCAAGGATGAGGAAAAGGCTGAGGTACTTAATGCCTTCTTTGCCTCTGTCTTTAACAGCCAGACCAGTCATCCCCAGGGTACTCAGGCCCCTGAGCTGCAAGACAGGGACAGGGAGCAGAATGGAGCCCTCATAGTCCAGGAGGAAGCAGTTAATGACCTGCTATGCCACCTGGATGCTCACAAGTCTATGGGGCCAGATGGGATCCACCCGAGAGTACTGAGGGAGCTGGCAGAGGAGCTCACCAAGCCACTTTCCATCATCTCTCAGCAGTCCTGGTTAACAGGGGAGGTCCCTGATGACTGGAGGCTTGCCAGTGTGACACCCATCTACAAGAAGGGCTGGAAGGAGGACCCGGGGAACTACAGGACTGTCAGCCTGACCTCGGTGCCGGGGAAGATTATGGAGCGGTTCATCTTGAGTGCGCTCAAAAGGCACGTGCAGGTCAACCAGGGGATCAGGCCCAGCCAGCATGGGTTCATGAAAGGCAGGTCCTGCTTGACCAACCTGATCTCCTTCTATGACCTGGTGACCCGCCTGGTGGATGAAGGAAAGGCCGTGGATGTCATCTACCTGGACTTTAGCAAAGCCTTTGACACAGTGTCCCATAGCATTCTCCTATGGAAGCTGGCAGCTCATGGCTTGGACGGGCGTAGTCTTTGCTGGATAAAAAACTGGTTGGGTGGCCGAGCCCAGAGAGTAGTGCTGAATGGAGTTAAGTCCACTTGGCAGCCGGTCACGAGTGGTGTTCCCCAGGGCTCTGTTTTGGAACCAGCCTTGTTTCATATCTTTATCGATGATCTGGATGAGGGGATTGAGTGCACCCTCAGTAAGTTTGCAGATGACACCAAGTTGGGTGGGAGTGTCGATCTGCTGGAGGGTAGGATGGCCCTGCAGAGGGACCTGGACAGGCTGGATCGATGGGCGGAGGTCAACTGTATGAGGTTCAACAAGGCCAAGTGCCAGGTCCTGCACTTGGGTCACAACAACCCCATGCAACGCTACAGGCTTGGGGAAGAGTGGCTGGAAAGCTGCCTGGCTGAAAAGGACCTGGGGATGCTGGTTGACAGCCGGCTGGACATGAGCCAGCAGTGTGCCCAGGTGGCCAAGAAGGCCAACAGCATCCTGGCTTGTATCAGGAATGGTGTGGCCAGCAGGAGCAGGGAGGTGATTGTCCCCCTGTACTCGGCGCTGGTGAGGCCGCACCTGGAATACTGTGTCCAGTTTTGGGCCCCTCACTACAAGAAAGACATTGAGGTGCTGGAGCGTGTCCAGAGAAGGGCAACGAAGCTGGTGAAGGGTCTGGAGCACAGGCCTTATGAGGAGCGGCTGAGGGAACTGGGGTTGTTTAGCCTGGAGAAGAGGAGGCTGAGGGGAGACCTTATTGCTCTCTACAACTACCTGAAAGGAGGTTGTAGAGAGGTGGGTGTTGGTCTCTTCTCCCAAGTAACAAGTGACCGGATGAGAGGAAATGGGCTCAAGCTGCGCCAGGGGAGGTTTAGATTGGATATTAGGAAAAATTTCTTCACGGAGAGAGTAGTCAAGCATTGGAACAGGCTGCCCAGAGAGGTGGTGGAGTAACCATCCCTGGAAGTGTTCAAAAAATGGGTAGATGCAGCAGTTTGGTACATGGTTTAGTCTAGTCTACCCTTGATTGGTTTAGTGTGGACTTGGTAGTGTAGGTTAATGGCTGGACTGGATGATCTTAAAGGTCTTTTCCAACCTAAACGATTCTATGATTCTATGATTCTGATATTCTACTACAGCTCTATCCCATTTCTTCCCAGTCTTCTGTCACATAATAGTGGTTTTATAGTAGTAGTAGTGTTTGCTAAGTTGCAAACAATATAGTCACACAGGTGCATGTTTCTGTGTATATACACAAATGTATAAATATATATATGTATATAATATGACCATATGTATGTAACAAAATAAAACATATATGTTCTACTATTCCTATTATGATAGAAAGATTTTTTTGTAAATGCCCTATGTATTATGTCTTTATGGAAGGGATAAAGAAAGCAAATTTCCACATTGCAAATTTGCACCTACAGTCTCAGAATTCTGACTGACCTCATCAGAGCATGAGAAGAAAATGTATCTATTGATGATTGTTCCCATATACATTTACATTCCATTAATTATAAACAAAGAGGAGAGTTACCTTACAGAAGAGTTAAACTCAGGAGTGTGAATCAGAAACGCAAGCATACTAGGATATTATAATTATTTCAGATTCATATATTATTTACCAAAGAAAATCAAATATAAAGTTAAATGTAAAAGCCAATCAAATTAATCTTTTTCAGTTACAGATTAGACTAAAAATTTCAAAAGCCAAGTTAAGAAATCCCTTGATGGAGCAGCTGTGAAGTACACAGCAGAGTTAACATAATTCAGGTTCCTTAACTGTGACTCTCCAGTCCTCTTTCTCTGTGAAAGACATCTTTTTGGGTGGACGTACATTTTCCCTGCATGCAATCTCTGCCTTTGGCTGCTGCAACCTGAATAGAAACCCCAGTAATCTTTTCACAGAATATAACACTGACCAGCATATTAACTGGAAACTGCATTATCAGGCATACCTTGTGTTCTTTGATCCTAGATAAAAATTGAGAATTATTTCTACCCTGAGTTGATTAAATTGCAGGACATACTCTCTTGTTGTGCAGACATAACTGAATCATCATCCATCAGCTGACAAAATGCTACTCTGACTGACAAGACTCAAATAAAGAAAGATCAAAGTGAGATTTTTGCCCCAGGAGTGAGTTGTCCATGTATAGTGGCACAGAATATTAAATCCAAGACCTCTTTTAACCATGCCAGCTTTCCTCTTCCCTTACAACTCTCTCTCTTGTTGAGAAGAGCGACTGAATCCTTAGTAAAGAGTTCATTTGCTCCTAAAGCAGTGAAATCTGCTGTGTATTATCGTGACATATCTTCCCTCTTATAAAGAAAACTCAGTTGCAACACAGTGCCTGACTGCAGAACAAAGATGCCTCCAACTATTATATTATTTACATATACACTCAGAGATGTGTAATGGGTATTTCATTGGTTTATATGAGAGAGTTTGATAGTGTTAATAAAAATTAATTAACATAAGGCTAAGGACGGAATTTTAAGAAAGATACAGTTAAAAATATTTCTTTCTGTGAAAATACAGATAACTGTTTCTAATAGGTATCTTGTATTCCTCTGCATTTTGTAAGTTACTAACCATACAGAATAAACTTATAAATTAGATCTATGTCATTAAGAAACAGCACAGATAATATCCCATGTTATTTAGTATATAAAAATGCATGCTATATTAATCCAACCTATATTCTAAACCAAAACTTAGACCACATAAGACAACTCTTGATTTTCAATGAATTTTTAAGAATTAATCATGATGGGTTTTTTTAGTGAAAAACCTAGCACATTAATTTGCATTTTCTTAAGCAGGGACAGGGATTATAACTGCTACATATTTTTATGTGGGTTCACTACCATGAGTAATTTGGATTTGAAATTTTACTAGAGCATTGGACCAAAAAAAATGGACTCTGAACTTAAAAGACAGAGCTAAGTGTTCTTTTTTAATACTGTTAACAGGTGCAGCAGACTCGATCAGTATCAGTCTTTTTAACTTATTTACCTTAAGGTAAATATGGATCTGTTACTTGAATGGTTAAACTCATGATATATTTTTCTGTCTTTCAGTAGGCCTTTCTATTTTGTGCTATATATATTTTTGGATTTGGTTGATTTTGTAAACACAGTCCCTATGAACTAATCTGTCTCATTTAATATTCTTCCTTCAGAGCTTCCAAGCCTATAATTTCACAAAGCAACATTTTCAAAATTCTTAAAAGTAAAAATTTCAAAATTGCAGTTCCCAGAAATTTCTAGCATAGATTGCCTAGCATGTTCATCCAAAGCAGCTTGTACAGAAGGTAGACTTTTAGATTTAAATTGTTTTCTTATTATTTCATGTTAGACTTGTATTGTTTTCTGACCTACAGTGGATATTTACTTCACTAACACACCAAGTATTGTGATGTGAGTTTAGCCTAAGATAAAGAGGTCTGGAAGTCATTACTTTGTAGAGCCCGGTAAATCAGCTAAAATAAAGCAGGTTACTTCGTAGATTACTTTTTTCTTCATATATAAAAACTATCCTAAGACAACTATAATAATCTAACATTAGCTTGTTTCTTGGTTTTGTTCATGACCCTCCAGGCTGATTTTCTGTATTCTAAGTGTGAAGGTTTTCACCACTCGCATTGAGTACTTCATTTCTCATCTGCGTAGTTCTCCTAACATTTACCTAAGGGATTTATTTCCCATTTAGTCAAAAAGTGAAAATGTCATGAGTTAAACCATGCAACCAACATTTGCCTAAGAAGGACTGACCAAGTCTGCTACAATTTGCAGTATTAAAAAAGAACACTTACCTCTGTCTTAAGCCGAGAGTCCACTTTTTTCTCTTTGTGGAGGCCCTAACCATTTGGCGGGGGGGGTATTATTTGTTTATGTTTGTAAACATAGCACAGCTAGGCTGATCTATCTTATTTAAAGTCTTTCCATCTGTACATCTTTTATTTGCTTCTTCTCATGATATTGCAAGGTTTTATATTTATGCTGATTTCTAGCAAGACTCTCCTCAAGTCCGCTGAAATAGATGGGTCAGTTTGTAAGACTGTAGAATTAGACTTACAGCACTGTGAGAATAATTTTAATTACGCCAAATTGAAGCAACACCAACTCCTTTGTATTTTTTTTTCCATTTTAGGAGTTTGTCTTTTTACCTCCTCAAAGAACATATCAAATGAATGTGAATTCTAGTATAAGGGCACACTATTATTTTAAGTGGTTTACTTTCCTAATGAAAATTTTTAAAGGGAGAGCTACATGACAGCAATTGCATTGCTAAGGTTCAAATACCTATTTTAATTTGACAACAGCATCCTTTATTTACTGTCTATTGTAAAAATCACTATAGAAATCATCCTGACACCAGACATTTAAAGAAACAGCTTTCCATGTCCTTTAGACGAGCTATGGTAGGCCAGATGTCAGAGAAATTAAAGACATTTGTACCAACATCCCCACATTACATATCTTGATAAATGCACCTGACAGGAAAAAAAGAAAGCACCTTTATAGGAAGAGATTAATTTCTCTGTATTCTCAACTCACCCAGAAATGGAACAATCTTTGTTGGAGAGTTTTCTTAATATCAGTCAGTTTAGGTTAAAACAACCATTTTTTAAGACAGGTATTCCTGGATTTGTTCCAATAATTATTCAGGGTGAGGAGGGTAAAGGACTGATTTCTTCATGCTGCAATATATCTACCTGTAGCTTCCTACTACAGGAGGGAAAACGTTTTAGACAGTCTCCATGTCCTGGTTTTGGCTGGGATAGAGTTAATTTTCTTCCTAGCAGCAGGCATAGTGCTGTCTTTTGGATTTAGTAGGAGAAGAATGCTGATATCTACACTGATGTTTTAGTTGTTGCTGAGTACTGCTTATGCTAGTCAAGGACTTGTTCAGCTTCCCATGCTCTGCCAGGTACACAAGAAACTGGGAGGGGGCACAGCCAGAATAGTTGATCCAAACTGCCCAAAGGGCTATTCCATACCATATGGCGTCATGCTCAGTATATAAACTGGGGGGGGTTGGCTGGGGAGCAGCGATCGCTGCTCGGGGACTGGCTGGGTATCGTTTGGCGGGTGGTGAGCAATTGCATTGTGCATCACTTGCTTTGTATATCATTATTATTATTATTATCATTATTATATTGTTATTATTAGCATTACTATTTTACTTGATTTCAATTATTAAACTGTTCTTATCTCAACCCAGGAGTGTTTCTCACTCTTACTCCTCCAATTCTCTCCCCCATCCCATCGGGGTAGGGGGAATGAGCGAGCGGCTGCGTGGTGCTTAGTTGCTGGCTGGGGCTAAACCACGACAAAGAATTACAATGCCCTTCACTTCTGGGACACTGATGCAATCAAAGATTTAGAATATAATTTTGTCTGATTGCACTGATTGCAGCTTGCTCTACACATACTGCCTCAGAACAGTTTTCTGACACACTGGGATTCACTTGGAAAATACTTTATATGTGTACTGGGTTTGGCTGAGATGGAGTTAATTTTCCCCATAGCAGCCCTCATAGTGCTGTGCTTTGTACTGGTAGCTAGAAAGTTGCTGATAACACACCAGTGTTTTGGCTACTGCTGAGCAGTGCTGGTACAGGATCAAGGCTGTCTCTCCAACATTCCCCCCTCACCAGTAGGCTGGGGGTGGGCAAGAGCTTGGGAGGGGACATAGCCAGGACAGCTGACCCAAACTGACTGTCCTGGTTTCGGCTGGGATAGAGTTAATTTTCTTCCTAGCAGCAGGCATAGTGCTGTGTTTTGGATTTAGTAGGAGAAGAATGTTGGTAACACACTGATGTTTTTAGTTGTTGCTGAGTACTGCTTATGCTAGTCAAGGACTTTTCAGCTTCCCATGCTCTGCCAGGTGCACAAGAAACTGGGAGGGGGCACAGCCAGAATAGTTGATCCAAACTGCCCAAAGGGCTATTCCATACCATATGACGTCATGCTCAGTACATAAACTGGGGGGGGGGTGGCCAGGGAGCAGCGATCGCTGCTCGGGAACTGTCTGGGTATCGGTCGGTGGGTGGTGAGCAATTGCATTGTGCATGACTTGCTTCGTGTATCATTATTATTATTATCATTATTATACTGTTACTATTAGCATTACTATTTTACTTTATTTCAATTATTAAACTGTTCTTATCTCAACCCAGGAGTTTTTCTCACTCTTACTCCTCTGGTTCTCTCCCCCATCCCATCGGGGTAGGGGGAGTGAGCGAGCGGCTGCGTGGTGCTTAGTTGCTGGCTGGGGCTAAACCACGACACTGACCAAAGGGATATTCCATACCATATGACGTTGGCTCAGCAATAAAAGCTAAGAGAAAGGAGGAGGAAGAGGGGGCATTTGTTATTTACATTTGTCTTCCGGAGCAACCGCTACGCGTACCAAAGCCCTGCTTCCCAGGAAGTGGCTGCACATCTCCTGCTGATGGGAAGTAGAGAATAAAATCTTTGTTTTTCTTTTTGCTTCCATGTGCAACCTTTGCTTTTGCTTTTTTATTAAACTGCCTTTATCTTGACCCATGAGGTTTTTTTCCATCTCATTTTCTCCCCACCTGTCCTGCTGAGGAGGGGAGTGATAGAGCAGCTTGGTGACACCTGGCATCCATCCAAGGTCAACCCACCACAGTATGCAAGAATATTTTTGGTTAAAGCTTAAATAACTGTATTTTCATGTATGCAAGCCAGTTCAGCAGACAACATGAGTGTCTTTAGAAGTACCAAAACCTGAAATAAGCCCTCAGATATCCCATGTAAAATGAGGAGGAAAATAATAAAAGTAAATGGAGTCTTAGCAGAGAAGCAGGCCTTCAGCAACCGGAGACATGGGCACATGGTTTAATCTTTCCCTGTTACTGCCTGCACACTTATAAAACTTGCAGTGCTGCTGAATCCCAGACTTTTGGAGTGTTTGGGTCTTTTTTTGTTGCTTCCCTCCCCACCAGACTCTTTTTTTTTTTTTAAACACATAACCAATTTATATACTGTAAATAGGGATTAAGTTTTAAAATAAAACTCATGATTTTTCTTGCTGCACAAGCACCTTCTGAAAAAAAGTTTCTGAAATTTTTGAAATCCATATAATAAGGATGACAAAGTCTTAATTCAAATGAGGAAGATGAGAAGAGAAAAATTATTCCAAGTTCCATGCTCATATCAGGTGATGGAAGAAGCAACATCAGCACAATTGCTAGGGGGGATGCAAGGGAGAGTGTTCCCATAGTTTCTGTGAAACTGCCGCTGCCTGCACTATATGTAATATAAATGAGATATATATCTCTCACAGGATTAAATATGCAGGTGTATGCCCAACGTGTTAGAAAGATGTTTTGTCTCATATTATCAAAACATTAAATTCAGAAAAGAACCTACAAACAGAGACCAGGTGAAAACAACAAAACTTCTACTTCAAATTTTGATGAAATGGACCAAAATGCCCCCAGCTGAATTTTTTCCTTATTCTTTATCTCCTGGACAAAGGAACATCAAAAGAATTACAAAACATCATCAATATTTCTCTTTGACTAGGGAATGAACTGTTGCTTTCCTACACTTACATTTTTACAAGAAATATTACACCCCAATCCAAATATGATTAATTAAAATACAACAACAAAAATGCCCTTCTGGAAAGAGGTCTTCTACTACTCTATAAGGAGAAGTCAACTCAAAAGGTTTGGTTAAAAGACCCACCCACTACATCAAGCAGAGAGCCTAAAGATCCTTCCAAAAGAAAGTGTCCTTATACACAGGGCTGTCCTGGTTTCGGCTGGGATAGAGTTAATTTTCTTCCTAACAGCAGGCATAGTGCTGTGTTTTGGATTTAGTAGGAGAAGAATGTTGATAACAGGCTGATGTTTGTAGTTGTTGCTGAGTACTGCTTATGCTAGTCAAGGACTTTTTCAGCTTCCCATGCTCTGCCAGGCGCACAAGAAACTGGGAGGGGGCACAGCCAGAATAGTTGATCCAAACTGACCAAAGGGCTATTCCATACCATATGACGTCATGCTCAGTATATAAACTGGGGGGGGTTGGCCGGGGAGCAGCGATCGCTGCTCGGGAACTGTCTGGGTATCGGTCGGCGGGTGGTGAGCAATTGCATTGTGCATCACTTGCTTCGTGTATCATTATTATTATTATCATTATTATACTGTTACTATTAGCATTACTATTTTACTTTATTTCAATTATTAAACTGTCCTTATCTCAGCCCAGGAGTGTTTCTCACTCTTACTCCTCCAATTCTCTCCCCCATCCCATCGGGGTAGGGGGAGTGAGCGAGCGGCTGCGTGGTGCTTAGTTGCTGGCTGGGGCTAAACCACGACAAGGGCAAATGAGCAGGACAGCTGCTTCTCAAAAGGAAGTGACAAAGCTGGAAACAGAACCAGGCTTCCTGATTTGTAAGCCATCAGGTCTTATTTCACAGCTCTTTGTGACTAAGCCAACAGTCCTTTCCATCACTTTATTCTGATATTGCTTACATTAGGTAGATTTTATTAATATAATGAAGTCCAAGTGGCTCAGCATGAATAAGATGGTAGTCTGAGAAGGGACTTAGATAAATCTTTAATTAAATAAGATGTTAAATAGAGTTAGTTGCTAAGAGGAGTTAAGTGCTTGTGTGTGACATACAGCAACATTCCTATGAACCTTACCAATTTGGGCAATAAACTTTGGCTCCTACAACTCTTTCCACTCTTCTGCTTTATCTGTTTTCCTATCACATGCCACTTTCCCTTCCTTCTATCTGTTTGCAGCCTGCCACATGCTCCCCTGCTCAGAGGTCATTCTTCCATCCCCTTCAAACACTGCAAGTGCCCCTGGATGCTGTACTATCCATATGGGACATATGCATCACAATTCAGTGGGCAGCTTGGCACCAAAACCATAAATCTGCCACTTAGGAATCTCAAATACTGGTGGGTATGTAGGAGGATTCCTGCAATACTATTGAGTCACAGTTCAAACAGTAGCTATTCATTCTGTACTGTTATGACCAAATTAGAGTTCTTAATCTGCTAAATTTGCTATGTTCAGAGCACATTTCCCATACGCACACTTTTCAGAAAACGCTTTTGTTTTTAATATGAACATACACACAACTGTTCTTACTGCTCCCTGTTCTGCATAACCACAACAGCTGCAAATATTCACCACATAATAGAGATGTTTCTTCCTTTGTAGCACCACCACGCTCTAACCAACTGAGCTAACCAGGTTGTAATATGCACTTAAGTCATCCAGCCAGGAAGCGGAAATAATAATAGTGTTTTACTATAGTGTAAATCAACTGATGGAGCTTACATTGATAATACTGATTTTATTTTACTGTAACAGTTGAATGAGGTGTAGTACTTTTCATTTACACAGCCCAAAAGGATTCATAAAGATCATTTCCAGCGTCTCCATTCCACAGATGTCAGGAGTATATGCTATATAGTCCCAGAGAGCAAAATTTCATCTTTTTTGCGTGCCATGTCAGTGCAAACTTAATTAGACCCATCAGGCAGTAAGAGAAATGGGGCTCACCCCTCCTCACATATCAGTTTCAGTCTGATTTGCAGAACATATCTACAGGGATGGACACAGAATTGAGATAGTTCTACAGTGCTATATCTGAGCAGATACATCCTGCCTTTTAATCTGACTCTATAGGCATATCCTTAGTCACTTTTTCCCCCACTACACCATAGCAATATTAGTACCCTACAGCAGGAAAATACCATAGCAGAGCTCCTTTACATGAACACTGCACATAACAAACCAAGGGGCTTATCTGCTGGCATACCTATTCTTTATCCAAAGGAAAACTCTCCATGTAGCACAGCTCTATGCAAGACAAGGGTACTGCTGGGATATTGATGTTAGCTGAGAGCATGATAATAAATAATTACTCCCATCCTCAGCCAACAGAACTACACCAGGAAAATTTTATAATTTATAGTCAAGATAAAAGAAGACACTAGAGCATAATTGGACTTCCAGTTTTACACAAATTTATTCCAAAAGTCTAAGCTTCATAAGAATTTAAATCCCACTGTGGCAACTACTTTGCAGTAAATCATGACTGCAGACTGATCGATTATGCAGTTGTCTACTGTGGTTAATTATAGGGTCATAGAATATTTCAGATTGGAAGGGTCCTTGGGAGGTCATCTATCCCAGCCCTCAGCTCCATGCAGGCTCAGCTATAAGATCAGACCAGGTTGCTCAGAGCTGTATCCAGTTGGATCTTGAAAACATCAAAAAATTAGATTGCACAAGCTCTCTGGGCAACCTGTTTCATTGCTTGACTGTTCTTATGATGAAAAAACTTTTCACAGAATCTTAGAATGCTTTGGGTTGGAAGGGACCTTTAGAGGTCATCTAGCCCAACCCCCCTGCAGTGAGCAGGGACAGCTTTAACCAGATCAGGGTGCTCAGAGCCCCGTCCAACCTGACCTTGAATATTTCTAGGGATGGGGCATCTACCACCTCTCTGGGCACCCTCATTGTAAAAAATTTCTTCCTTATATCTAGTCTAAATCTACCCTCTTTTAGTTTAAAACCATTGCCCCTTGTCCTATCGCAATAGGCCTTGCTAAAAAGTCTGTCCCCATCTTTCTTATAGGCCCCCTTTAAGTATTGAAAGGCTGCAATAAGGTCTCCCTGGAGCCTTCTCTTCTCCAGGCTGAATAACCCCAACTCTCTCAGTCTTTCTCCGTAGCAGAGGTGTTCCATCCCTCTGATCATTTTTGTGGCCCTAATCCTTTCCTTATATCGAGCCTGATAACCTCCTCATAGGTACGAGAAGGCTGTTCTGAGGTCCCTCTGAAACCTTCCCTCCTCCAGGCTGAGCAAGCCCAGGTCCCTCCTCACAGGGCAAGAGCTCCAGCTCCCTGGGCATCTTGGTGACCCTCTGCTGAACTTGCTCCAGTATGTTTATATCATTCTTGTATGTTGGGGGAGGTGGGGAGGGCAGGGGGAACTCAACACAGTATCATGGATGCAGTTTAATGAGAGCTAAGTGGAGGGGTGTGCTCCTGCTAATACAGTCCACGATGTTACAGAATTCTTTTATAGATTTGTCAGCAGCACCAAGGGTGAATCTCTATGTAGTATGTATAAAAGACCATACAACATGTGTGTATACATGCACATTGCATACAGCTTAATTCGGGTTTACCAACAGGTAAAACTATTTTTATCTGTTAAAGGACACAATAACTTGAAAATAGCTAAGGAATCCAGTTCCACTTGAACCCCCAAGGGCTTTCCTGACTAGGAAAGGCAACCCATACTGGATGAGGTTCATCCAGCAGCATACTCAGCAACACTGTCCCTTGATTTTGCTCTCTTCATTCCATGTGCTCCATATCAGACTGACACAAATACCCCCAGCTGTCCTCTTCTCTAGCTGGTAGATCAGTTTGACTTTTATTCTCACCTCTACATTAATTTTTCTTGGACTCACTCCCACTTGGCCATACTGGCCAGGCTGCCTTCTAATTAGAAGTTCAATCTGTCTCAATTCATGACATTTATCCTCCCTCATCCTTCTTAGATAGGAAACCTAATACTTGACCATTTAAGAAATCTCTTTGCTCCCTATTTCTTTGAAGGAAGGCTGTTCTCAGAAGAATTTGCAGGCTCATAATTTCTGTTCCCAAGATAGACTGATGATGTTGAGCCTTAAAAGATATCGGAGGTGTTTAACAACTTATGAATTTTGGCCATGCTTAATTACTGGACAAAAAAAATAAAAAAGGCAAACTAATTTCTGCTAGTACATTGCTTTAAGTGTAAAGAATGTATTTCAAATTTTAAATTCCACTAGAATCACATAAGCAAAAGACCAGAAAAAAACCCCTCAACATTTCCAGTATAGATTTTAAGTATTTTTAATTACTGTATGTATTAAGGCTTATTTCAGTTGACAGCACTGTAACATTACTTTTTTTAATGCACATTCTTCTTTTCCAAGTTTTCCAAATTAATTCAGATAGCATTTCAAGGTCTGAAAGGTCCGAAATGAATTCACCTGGAAAACCACAACTCCAGTAGATTGGAGTTACTTTCCCATGCTGCTGCTGATGACTGATTTAAATTTTTTCTTTTCAGGTATAAGCACAGTGGAAAATGCATAAGGTGTTAGTTTGATAACTGGTGCTTATGAAATAGTGGTTAGTTTGTCCCTAATGGAGAATCATGCCAGGAGAGGCAGGCTTACTATTATTAAGATCTGTAATTTTGTGGCAAATAATTTTTGATTCATCTCCTAGTACATTCACATAGTACAAAAGAATCTAGAAAAAGAAAATATCTTCTAGCCACTAATTGCTCTTAAAAAGCTCGAAACCATACCAGTAATTCATGTTGCCAAAGTAACCTCTAATTTCACAATGCAATACATGAAAATGTATGCAATTAATATACATTCTTTAAAGGTCTTGCTGAAGCTCAGCCAGACCCAGTCAAATTAGCCAACACAAGCACAAGCCAACACAATTAGATTAGCCCAGTTTGCAAGGAGAGTTGAATCTGCAATTTGTCTCAAATTTTACTCCTTGTATGTATCAGCAAAAGTTTTCCAGGAAATTAGCAAATTTAAAAGGGAAACCATCAGAAAAAAAAAACCAAAAAAACCCACACACAACAGGTTCTCCTCTATTCCTGTAATCCCGCTCTCCTGTATAGACTGAACACTGGAATTGGAAATAATTGTTTCCATTTCATCAAAGAGAGATTTCTTAAAAAGCTCCCTGATCACATCCAGATAAAACCAAAAACCCTTAAAAGGTTGTCATGACATGACTACCCCCTCCCCCCCAAAAAAACCCCAAACAAAACCCCACAACAGAACAGAGAAACAGACTCACCCCAGAACAGTAATTATATCAACAGTAGTGAGAATGCTTGTTTGGATGTGACAGACCCATCTACCTACTGCCTGCTTTGGACTCTACCACTGCTTGATTACAGACAGAAATTCTATACAGAACCTCAGAAACCTTCCTCAGCAGAAATTTGATCAGAAAATTTTAGTTTCAACAAAACAACACAGAATTACCAGCAAATGCTCTTCAATAGCTATTTCTTGTCCTGAATCCATGTCATTTATTGTACAGCTAATATATCTGTCCACTCTCAGGTTTTAATGCAGAAAGCCAAGGTTTTGCAGGATTTCAGAAGTTAAGAATACTTATAAGTAGAAGAGAAAAAGAACATGGTGTCATGATTTCCAAAGCTTAAATAATGCTCTCTTACTCTGTTGAGACCAGCTATAGTTCAAAGACAAATTGGAGAAGCACATTATTCTCCTGACTTAAAAACACTATAATATAATATTTTTGTTATATCAAAATTTATGTGGTTTTATGAGACAATGAGACCTTGGAGAAACAAGCCAAGAAAGAAACCAAGAAAAAATACATCAACATTAATACTTGGTGATTTGCTATTAAGAGTGGTTGCCCTTCATTATTACATGGGTACACCTCTCATTGATCAAGAGAGCTGCATCCCTGTGGCAATGGACTGAAGTTTGAATGTTTCCCTATACATTCAACATGGAAACAAAATATACAGCTTTGAATGAGTTTCTCAGGTTCTAGCAAATGACAGAGGGAAGTATCTTAGGCTTGCCTACAACAGTCTAACAGGAGCAAATTTTAATCGATCAGGCTCTATGAGCAGTGACGGGACATGGACAAAGCAAAGACACTTTGCTATTAGCCTACTCGAGGCAGCACCTATGTTACAGTGCAAAACAACTTGTTGTCCATGGTAATATATACCTGATCACCACAATAATCACATCAGTAATCCTGTTTAGGACCTTCATCCTTGTGGTTTCAAGATTGCAAGCACACAGAATCTGACGC
This sequence comes from Pelecanus crispus, assembly GCF_030463565.1. Taxonomy (NCBI): domain Eukaryota; kingdom Metazoa; phylum Chordata; class Aves; order Pelecaniformes; family Pelecanidae; genus Pelecanus; species Pelecanus crispus. The sequence continues at coordinate 4,662,313 of NC_134675.1, forward strand.
TGCAAGGTTTGTCACAGTCACACGTAGCCTGACCAGTGAAGGCAGAAACAAGTGCTAAACTTCCCCACGAAGTAAAATCTTTCAGTAGCTTACTAGTATGACAAATTTACCTTGTCCTTGTTTTGTTAATATAATTTGAACTGGTGAGCAATTCATTCTTTTAATGACAATTGTATGCCCTTTTCTCAAGTCTAATAATTACATCTAAAATAAATTGGCCCTTCAAAAAGTCTATCTAAATCTGAAGCTGCTATCTGCATAAATAATACACGCTGCTCCATTACAGAGAAGTATTAATTTTAATGTTCACAGTTTTTGGAATTACTTGGAGGAAATGAGAAATAAGGAAGATCGTGTTCAAGCATGTTAGCCGATTTGTTAATTGGTAGTGGACTGGATCCTATGCTCATGTAGGTCAGGGTAGCTCCACAGAAGCCAAAGGAATAACACAGACTTATCTCAGCTGGTCATCTAGCATACTACTGTAAAACTGTGTGTTGCATAAAATAAAAAAGCAGTCTGAATCTGCATCACACTTGGACAACTGATGAAAGAATTTCAAAACACCAAGAAAAAATGTCTATAGTGAAGCTGTAACTAAAATGCCTTGAAAGAGTCTAGAAAGAGCAAGGCTGAACAGATTTTACAATATGGTAGTATCCCCAAACCATTTATAGCTCTGTGTGGATAATGAATCCACTTGTCCAGATTGATTTGTTTTGGCAGGAATATTGCTAATACCATATTTTTTGCAAGGAACTTATAATATTCTTCTGACAGAATAAGTTTAAACTCCTTTGACAGAATAAGCAGCGATACTCATGCCACACTGACTGTCCTGAAAGATTATAAAGATTATCTACCCCATACAAAAAGGACATTTGTTTATATCAGGTGATATAAATAACTCTTTCCCAGCTGTCAGCAGCTTCACACTAATCTCTGCACATTGATGTCCCAAGCTCAAGATCTCCATAAAGATGTCCTGAGGCACCAGTTCCACTGAAGCGTCTGCACACTAGGCTTGTTCCAATTGCTGCCTCCTTGAAGATAACGCACACAAAAAAGTACCCATGTCATTCACAGTTCACACAAACCATCACTCCATATCCCAGTGACAGAGGCTTGATAATAAAACCAAAGCAAGCTGTGCTTAAAAGTTGAGGTCATTTTAAAATGAACATTTGTGACCTTTTATCTGTGTTAGGTTCTCTATTTAAAAATCTAACCACTGCAAACACAGAGACCTGATGAAGATCGGAACAATGATAGGAGGAAGAACCTAATGAGCTAATTAGTGAAAATGGAGAAGACTGAATCAGCTATTCCCAGAATCCATCCAAGGGGAATGATTAGTGCTGTTAGTTCCACTTAATTCCTACCACTGTAGAGTTTGACCCTTCAGAAGAAAAAAGTGAGGAACAAACATCATGTTTAGCTTACAGTGAACATGCCAAACTAAACTGATTCACTCACTACGAAGTCTTGAAAGGCAGAAAGGAAACAAACACATGAAAACAAAGCAGAACACTTGCACACAGATTTATTGTTTTCTGAACTAAGAACAATGTTTTCCAGTTTCCTAGTTGCCCTTTTTCTCAAGTACTGGCAGACATGAAAATTTGTTTTTTATTTTAGCACGAAAACAGTTCAGAGACTTTTGCCATTCTATGGGAAATCTTTGGGAATTTAGCTAAAAATTCTTCACTAATTAAAGTCCCATGTTCTTCTGATATCAAGCTGTCATTTTAGGATTAAGACTGATATTTATCCCTATACAAAGAGCTATCACAAGATCTACACACTGTTTAGGTACACCTAACTTCTACAAAATCCATTATTTTTTGATTTATTATTGTCATCTAGCATGTTCTCTGCAGCAGCAGCCTGGGGAGAAATATTGCTTTAAGTAAAAGTTATCAAACTTCTCCACCAAACTAAGTACTCCCTGCCCACTGAATTCCCTATTTTAAAATAACATTAGGGAATTTTTCTCACTGGAAAGTTATTAAGCCACAGTATTTCATAAAGTGATTGCAGGTAATTAAAAGCCCAGTGGAAAGTAAGGCAAAATCACATACAACTGTAATTTTGTGCTGTAGCTTTTAATAAGCCCATTAGCAATCACACAGGAAGGCCATACCCTGACTACTTCACAGATGTTCTGAGAAATTAACGGCAATTAGAGGAAACAATGTCAAAGAGCAAGAGGAAAGCTAAGGAATGACAGCTTTGCTCTGTAATCCTGGGCAAATTGTGAGAACCTTCTGTGCCTTAGTTGCTTTGTCAACATTGTGGGGAAGATACCACCTTATTGCCAAAGGCCTGTTCCCAGCAACTACAAGGATATTTGTCCTGGTTTCGGCTGGGATAGAGTTAATTTTCTTCCTAGTAGCTGGCATAGTGCTGTGTTTTGGATTTAGTAGGAGAATAATGTTGATAACACACTGATGGTTTAGTTGTTGCTAAGTAGTGCTTATGCTAGTCAAGGACTTTTCAGCTTCCCATGCTCTGCCAGGTGCACAAGAAGCTGGGAGGGGGCACAGCCAGAATAGTTGATCCAAACTGCCCAAAGGGCTATTCCATACCATATGATGTCATGCTCAGTATAGAAACTGGGGGGAGTTGGCCAGGGGACAGTGATGGCTGCTTGGGGACTGGCTGGGTATCAGTCAGTGGGTGGTGAGCAGTTGCATTGCTTGTTTTTTTCCTGGTTTTTGTTTCTCTCTCTCTCTCATTGTTCTCCTTTTCATTACAATTATTATTATTTTATTTCAATTATTAAATTGTTCTTATCTCACCCCATGAGTTTTCTCACTTTTGCTCTTCAGATTCTCTCCCCCATCCCACTGGGGGAGGGGGGGGTGAGTAAGCAGCTGCATGGTGCTTGGTTGCTAACAGGGGCTAAATCACAACAATATTCCAAGAGGTTCAGTGATATTTGTCATAAGAGTGGAAAATTCTGCTGATTCCATGTTTCACATCCGCTAAGTGCTGAAAAAAACCTCTCCTTATCCAATGCAACATGAGGCACTCATAGAAAGAAATAGTAGTGAGAGAGGAGACACTTTAATATTTGAACATACTTAAGAGAGAAAAAAAAATGCCACAATATACTTCTGCTCCTAAATATGGTTTGCTCTTTCTTATTCCACCCTACCTAGCTGCCATTCTGACTTTCTCTACCTCTTTTTCTGCAAAAAGAAGGTCCCACCCTAGCCCTACTCTACATGATCAGGTGATATGTGTACAAACAAGACGACTAACATGTCCTGAAGATGTGACAGTCTGCTGTGAAAAGCAGTAGGTTTCTCCAGTCTGCAAGTGCACCCCTCAGCTAATATTATTCCTCCTCCTTCCTTTCTCAAAAGCTCAGTAGGGAACCCAAAGAGCATTAACGTACCTCACAAAACACAGTAACTTTTTAGGACAAGTAACAAGAAGAAAGGAACATATATGTTCATCTAACATCAGTATTTCAGATATTCCATCAGTAGACAGGACTTACAAATTAGACACCCCAGAAATATAAGATCTCAATATGAATTTTTCTCCTGTTTCTGAAGATCCTTAGGCATTCTCCTTCACAGAGTAGAAAATAGATGCTTTCTCAATGTTAATTCTTCCTTATGATTTTTCTCTATGCAGACTCAATACTGTACAGATCATACTAAGTAGACAGTGTAACTGATCGCAGGTAGCCCTGTATGTAATAATGAGGATCTCTAAGTGGTTGGACTGTAATAACATTTCCAGGTCTTCTGTCATAATTAACTACATGTGTGTCCTGGTTTCGGCTGGGATAGAGTTAATTTTCTTCCTAGCAGCAGGCATAGTGCTGTGTTTTGGATTTAGTAGGAGAAGAATGTTGGTAACACGCTGATGTTTTTAGTTGTTGCTGAGTACTGCTTATGCTAGTCAAGGACTTTTCAGCTTCCCATGCTCTGCCAGGGGCACAAGAAACTGGGAGGGGGCACAGCCAGAATAGTTGATCCAAACTGGCCAAAGGGCTATTCCATACCATATGACTTCATGCTCAGTATATAAACTGGGGGGGGCATGGCCAGGGAGCAGCGATCGCTGCTCGGGAACTGTCTGGGTATCGGTCGGCGGGTGGTGAGCAATTGCATTGTGCATCACTTGCTTCATATATCATTATTATTATACTGTTAGTATTATCATTACCATTTTACTTTATTTCAATTATTAAACTGTTCTTATCTCAACCCAGGAGTGTTTCTCACTCTTACTCCTCCAATTCTCTCCCCCATCCCATCGGGGTAGGGGGAGTGAGCGAGCGGCTGCGTGGTGCTTAGTTGCTGGCTGGGGCTAAACCACGACAATGTGCTGCAGGCACATGGGTACAGAATGTGATTTGAGAACAGGCAACTGCCACCAGGAATTAATTGTTACTAGGTAGAAATACATTTAGCCATGACTCAAATGAGATAAGTTGATGGTAAAATTTGAAGCTGAATGATTGCAGGTGCAGACCTCTAAGGGATAGGTAATATGGACCTGGTCTTTCAGTCTTTATTTACCTGAGTAACCTCTTTATTTGCAATAGTCTAATTCATGTGACCAGAAATCACTCACATAATTGCTGCAGAACTGAGATTTAAGACTGAAAATTAGGATTTTTCACTTGCAAGTTATTTCTATTCTGAAAGCTCCTGACAGCAGGAGGGACTACAAAGACAAAGAACATGGTTTCTCTTGAACACATACTCATGGATGGTAGAGGCAAACATGTTATTTTCATGCAAGTGAGCAGCTTACTGGCATGGAGGCCAAATCACAAAAATGAATTATAACTCTCCCCTTTGAAGAGCCCCATAAATAATTTTGAAAAGACGCAGGAAAGTGCAGATTTGTGCCAAGGCCTATTACAGACTGAAAAAGAGAAACCCTAAATGATTAGTATCACATACAGCTCACTTACTTAAACATATGCTGCAAAATCTTGACTTGCATTCAAGGGAAATGCCTGGCTTTTAGGAAAAAAATACTTTTTAAGATCTCTAATGCAGAAGAATGTAAGGAACAATTGAATTACAGTCCAGATAATTAACAGTAAAAAGAATGGCAGCAGGCATTACAAAGTGTTCTCTGACAAATATAAACAAATCAGAAAATGGATTGGTGAGCAGAACTCACCACTGTGAGAATTAATTACATATCTTTTTCCTAAACTATGGTTATGAAGCACAGATTCCTGCTCACTCCCACAGATAACAGGAAAAAACAAGGAAATTCTTGCTAGGCCCTTTTTGAAGCTCGCTCTTGATCTCTGATATTGCCCCAGAAGTCCTTTGGCTGCCTGGCTCATGTCCCATTGGAAAAAAATCTGTGTGATCCTTTTCCAAACACGAAAACATACCCATTTTGTAGAAGATTTTTGGGAAAGAAGACAACTCTTAGAAGCTGTTTTAAAAATTACCATTTTAAAAAGGCTTAAGAAACCATACAACCTCCTTAGCAAGTTCTTTATGAGGCACTACGCCACTGACTGTAACAAAAGTAGTTTTTGCTTATGAAAAATCGTGCCCAGAAATGCTTAATAAAATAGCAAATTTAAGGAAGTGCAGCCTCTTTGTCCATGGGAAGCATCCATCACAAACAACACCTCTGGAAACAATTAGCAGTGTACAGAGGATCTTTAATCTATCAGCCTGCAACAGGTATTATGAGCTATGTTCAAAGGACTGAAAAACATCACCTCAATCCAAAACAAATTGTATGAGCTCTATTCTCAGTTCTCTGCCTTTTTGTAAAAATATAGCATCAGCAACTTTTTCTAGACCAAAAATATAGAGACTTCCTAGAATATTCTGGATCCTGCCACAAAGGTTTTTCAAGATAGACCCATGATTACAATAAAATTCAGACAATCATTTGGTCTCCATAGAGACATCAGACCAAATCAGAAAGATAACTTTTTCCCATAAAATGGATGCAGGCATCTATCCATACACAGTGGGATGAGAAAATTTTATTGTTTTGCTTAAAAGTTCTGCCTTGATGGCCACTCTCTTTCCCACCCCCTTTCTCAAAAATTTAACAAAGCTGGCATAGTCATGTCTTTTCTCTCTAAACTTTCCTGGCTAATAATTATTAGTACCCATCTTAATTTTCCTTCTGCAAAATCCTTTTCTTCACCAGACGGTGAAATTCAGAATGAGAACATAGGCACCTGGTTCTAATAAACAAAAAATGCCTTAATGTTATTAACCACTGGTGTCATCTCAGCAATGACATCCAGCTAAAGGAGGCTTCTGCGTGCATAACAGCAATTCATCAGTTAGTATCTGCCTCCTTAATATCATTTGTGCTACTCATAACCTGTCCAAAGTGCTCTGGTGGTCATTAATTTACAGCATACAGATTTTTGCAAAAATGAAAAGCCATGACAAAACCAAGAGTGATCTCTCATCCACTGGCTGTTCTTGTTGTCAAAGGTATCCCTTTGTTTTCCAGCTACTAGGGGTGGGATTCAGCCATGTAAAATATAAGCATCTATTTTGCTATATTTTAGGCCTACTTCTTTCTCAGTTTAATAGAACAGACATTTCCAAAAAGGACATTTTTAGGGGGAATTTTTCTTTTAGAGAGGTATTTCAGCACAGAATAAATCACCTTCTGAAGATAGCTATTTCTGACCACCAATTATAGAGCCATGGTAAACTACTAGCTTAGAGCAGATACCTAAATCTTAGCTGACTAAGACCTTAAGTTTCTGACTACACTTCTATGTTACCTCTCCCTCCCCCATTTTCCAATATAAAACCTGTATCTCCACCTTGCCAAGCTTGTTAACTTAGCTCTTTTCACTTTGGTGGAACAACACTGATGTATATCAACTGACAATCTGTCCCTAAGTGTAAAAATTACTTACAATTCCAGAACAGGTAAAATGAGAAGTTTATATTGTATACTTTTTTGAAGGCTTTCTTGTTTGAACTACTCAGGAGCAAACATCACCAGGTTTGAAAGTTCTGTCCACAAGCTTATCAGATTTAGACATCAGAGTGGAAATCTCATCAGGATAGGTTCAGAAAACATCACTCAATTTCATTATGTAGGAAAGAAGAAAATATCTTCTGGTGTAATAGTCGGAGCTCAACTTTCCTACAATGTAGCTGCTGACTCAGTTACAACAGTCACAGCACCTGATAAAACTTGAACTTAATATAATATTGTCAAACTCACCTGTTTCCTTGCTGTAATGAATCTAAAATCTTTCCTAAATCCTTACTTCATTTTAGGGAGTTTGGCTATATTTGCATACAAGAGATGCAAATGATAGGGTAATTGCTAAGTTAGATTCACAGGTGATTCAGTTCTGGATGAAGGACTGTCAATCAGTTAAATTAAGACCTTCAAGAACATAAACAGTTGTTAAACTTATTTCTTTCCTCCCTAGTTTATTTAAAGCCAGACTCCAAAATCCTTTCCAGAAACAGAAAACAGAGCCTATTAAACTCCAAGATACTAAAAGTCTGTCAGCCCTGGAGATATAATTTGGGTTACCAAGAGGATGGATCACAGTAATTCATCATCAATTCTTTCAGACTTGGAAGTGGTTTGTCATAGAGGAGGATTTGTTCTATTATTAAAAGTTATATGTGATAAAAAATTATGAAACAGTCAACCACATTTAAAATAATTGTTCATATACTACTGACAAAATCCACAAGGCAGGCAGAAAAAAAATCCTATATTACTTAGTTTTGGAGTTATATTTAATGAGACAAATCAATGGAAGATATCCTAATAGACATTTTATGTGGGTGGCCCTACCCACTGTTTTAAATTGCTAAGATAAAAGAAACTTCCAGCATTTAAAATTTATTCTACGTAGGACATGTTTATAAACAAACTAAACAAGAAATCCTTGTGTCACTGGACTATACCTGTGGATTTAACGATATGCTTCTAAAAGAAACAGCCACAGTAAAAGATGAGTGCTACTCTTGAAAACTCAAGTTCTCACAAAAGACAGACACTCATTTTGGTCTGTTGAAAGTTATATTTGGGCAAATCATTAATACAGGCTCCCTTCTGCATAATCAGAAAGAAACCACTGTAGGAAGTGAATTCTCCTGCCCTGCAGAATGTTCCTGTTTCCTAAGAACTTCTGTACATAAGGGAAAAAACAAATTTACCTTTGCACCCAGCAGAGTTTATCTGGAGTTGGGCTGTAAATTAGGCAAACCCATTGGGTACTCTTTATGTTCTCACTGTACGACATGGAAGTAAATCAGGTAAAAAAACAAAAGGGAAAAGAAAAAAACCCCCAAACTTAAAAAGGTTTAGAAAAACATTGCCTGTTTCTACTATGTGAGGGCTGCCATGCTGTGCTCCTGTGTCATTGCTTTGTGTTTGAGACCCTTTGTGTGGTAGCACACTGTGTGCTGGAAACACTGTACTGCTTTGTACAGTGATTGCACTGAGACAAAAGATGTATTAGATGAACGTGTGTCCATCGTTGTCAGAGACAGACTCTAGCATCTTTCCAGAACATGTTCAAAATACAACAATCTCCTTATCCAAACCTAAACCAGTCTTCCTTGAAAACCTTCTCCCATTCTTATAAAGAAGGTGTCTATATTTACTTATTCTTTTATACACAAAGAGAAGGAAAGTCATACAATTCTATTTCACTTCCTAGCTGGCAACACAAAATGGAAAATATCAAAGAATTAAGTCCCAAAGGCTGTGCTGTAGTCAGGGTGAACTCCATAGTTTATACAAAAGAAGAAGAAAAAAGAAGCTAAGAGCTCAAGAAAGAATGGTTATTGCAAGTCAGGTAGGAGATAGCAGAGGGAAAACAAGGCTTTCTAAGTCAAGGCTATTCAACGTATTTTTCAGAGATGCCCCACAAGAGTTTCTATTTCTATCCAAATACAGGTTGGGCTAATAATATAAACTACTATTTTTCCCTTGGTTTGTTTCCTTGCTTACATGTGTGAGAATGTATTTTTTTTTTAATCTGCGGTCATTTCACAGACCATGTCTGGCTGTCCTACAGGACACCATGGGCCTGAATATGAATGGTTAAGAACCACTGTATTGGGGCCTAGGAATTCTAAAGAAATGTATAAAGGAATAGACTGTGATATATGAGGCTTAAAAAGAAGTAAAGACATTTTATAATTTAGCAAAAGAAAGTTAGTATATAATCTATCAGGAACAACAAGATAATTACACCAACTTTAGCTTCTTAGCAATCCTTTAAAAATGAGAATTAAAGCACAAATATTACCATAAGATTTCCTGGAATCTACCCAGTTCCTGACCCTGCATCCTTCACCATGATGAAACAAGAAGACTGCAGTCCTGCCATGCCTCACCTCCAACCTCTTCTGGGATTACTTGTGTACTACTACATGACAGCTCTCAGAAAACCTTGTTGCAAGGGACAGGCAGGTAAAATTCCTATTTCCCCAGACCCTGTTATTTTCAAAGTATTAAGCCTCATTTGTACATGACAGAGGCCTGAGTAATAAAATGGCTGTGACGACTGAATTTTCTTCCACTTTTCTAGCTGGGAAATATAGATCCATAAAAAGCAGGGGAGCTTTTCCTGGAAGAAGGCAAATAACTGATCTGTTTTACAGGTAAATAAACATTTATATAAGACCAGTCTTGCTGGGTCAGACCAAAAGTATATCTAGTCAGTATCCTCTGTGACAGGGTTGACGAGTAAACGCTTAGGGAAAATTGTAACAGCAAGGTGGACATATATGATAGTTCTTTTTAACATCCCCCTAACCTCCAACCACATGCAGATCCGTGATTTCCTGAGCTGGATGTAGTTTCTATGTCTGTAAGTACTCTCAATGAATATCTCTTCCATGAATTTGCCCAGACTTCTCTTTACTCATGTAAACATTTAGCATGTGCAATGTCCTTTAGCAAGGACTTCTATTGCTTATCTACATGTATGGGACTGACAGAATGTATGAAGAGATTCCAGGTTTTGTTCTCTCTATCCCTTTAAAATCACAGGCTCATTCCTCTCATATAGACCAGCCCTTATAATGGCTGCTTTATAACAGGACATTTCTGTAGGCTGTCTAGCCTTTCAAATAAAGCAAGAAGTGCTCATGATTTTAGCTCTAAATATATACACGTTTACTCCCCAGAGCTGATGTCCAATTAAGGGTGTTACATACAAATGTCATCTTCTATCATTGTTTCTTCCATTTAGCTTTTAAGACTTAGAATCATAGAATCATAGAATCGTTTAGGTTGGAAAAGACCTTTAAGATCATCCAGTCCAACCATTAACCTAACATTACCAAGTCCACCACTAAACCAATTAAGGGTAGAGTAGCAATTTCATGTTTCCTGCTTTGGTGGCTGGATTATTTTTTAATGAAAGTAAAAACTAGAATAGAATCATTAAGGTTGGAAAGGACTTCTAAGATCATCATTCCAATCATCAACCCAACACCACCATGCCCACTAAACCATGTCCCAAAATGCCAGGCCTACCCATTTTTTGAACACTTCCAGGGATGGTGACTCCACCACCTCTTTGGGCAGCCTGTTCCAATGCTTGACTACCCTTTCCATGAAGAAATTTTTCCTAATATCCAATCTAAACCTCCCCTGACGCAACTTGAGCCCATTTCCTCTTGTCCTATCACTAACTACTTGGGAGAAGAGACCAACACCCACCTCACTACAACCTCCTTTCAGGTAGTTGTAGAGAGCAATAAGGTCTCCCCTCAGCCTCCTCTTCTCCAGACTAAACAACCCCAGTTCCCTCAGCCGCTCCTCATAAGGCCTGTGCTCCAGACCCTTCACCAGCTTTGTTGCCCTTTTCTGAACATGCTCCAGCACCTCAATGTCTTTCTTGTATTGAGGGGCCCAAAACTGGACACAGTATTCCAGGTGCGGCCCCACCAGTGCCAAGTACAGGGGGGACAATCACCTCCCTGCTCGTGCTGGCCACACTATTCCTGATACAAGCCAGGATGCTGTTGGCCGCCTTGGCCACCTGGGCACATTGCTGGCTCATGTTCAGCCGGCTCTCTACCAACACCCCCAGGTCCTTTTCAGCCAGGCAGCTTTCCAGCCACTCTTCCCAAAGCCTGTATCGCTGCATGAGGTTGTTGTGCCCGAAGTGCAGGACCCGGCACTTGGCCTTGTTGAACCTCATACAGTTCGCCTCGGCCCATCGGTCCAGCCTGTCCAGGTCCCTCTGCAGGGCCATCCTACCCTCCAGCAGATCGACCGTCCCACCCAACTTGGTGTCGTCTGCAAACTTACTGAGGGTGCACTCAATCCCCTCATCCAGATCATCGATAAAGATATTAAACAAGACTGGCCCCAAAACTGAGCCCTGGGGAACACCGCTCGTGACCGGCTGCCAAATGGATTTAACTCCATTCACCACAACCCTCTGGGCTCGGCCACCCAACCAGTTTTTTACCCAGTGAAGACTACGCCCGTCCAAGCCATGAGCCGCCAGCTTCCTTAGGATAATGCTATGGGAGACGGTGTTAAAGGCTTTGCTAAAGTCCAGGTAGATGACGTCCACAGCCTTTCCTTCATCCACCAGGCGGGTCACCAGGTCATAGAAGGAGATCAGGTTGGTCAAGCAGGACCTGCCTTTCATGAACCCATGCTGGCTGCGTCTGAACCCCTGGTTGACCTGCACATGCCTGTTGAGTTCACTCAATATGAACCGCTCCATAATCTTCCCCGGCACCGAGGTCAGGCTGACAGTCCTGTAGTTCCCCGGGTCCTCCTTCCGGCCCTTCTTGTAGATGGGCGTCACATTGGCAAGCCTCCAGTCATCAGGGACCTCCCCTGTTAACCAGGACTGCTGATAGATGATGGAAAGTGGCTTGGCAAGCTCCTCTGCCACCTCGCACAATACTCTCGGGTGCATACATACAGTATCATACAGCAATTATCATCATATTATTCAGTTCATTGGCTATTTTCACCCAAATTCAAATCCCCTTGAAGTACACATCAGGCTGTGAATTAACTCTTCGACCCTCGAGATATGCAAAAAGGTTTCAGTAGTCGCCCAGCAGACCGCACTGTCACCTGGCTGCTCCGATGCTGGGAAAACGGGGCCAGTAGCCTGGGTTTAGAGGGTAAGGAAGCCAAGCAGCTGGGATCCCTTTCCAGGGAAGGGGGCATTGACAAAGCAATTGGAAAAGGGGCAAAAACCCTCAGCCTCTGGAGGAGACTTCTGTCAAGCGTGAAGGAACGGTATCCCTTCAAGGAGGATGTTATATACCGCCCAGGCATATGGACCACCATAGAGAAAGGTATCCAGTACCTGAGGGAATTAGGCATGCTGGAGGTGATTTACAGTGACCTGAATGATGAGCAGTTACCTAAAGATCCAGAAGAAGTCAGGTGCACACGACCCAAGTGGCGGAAGGTGGTACAGAGCGCACCAGCATCATATGCCAACTTGTTGGCAATACTGGCCTGGAAAGATGAAGAGGCACCAACGGTGGATGAAGTGGCTAGACGACTCCAAGAATACGAAGAAAGTATCTCTTCCTCTCTACGGGCCTGTGTCTCGGCTGTGGAAAAACTGTCTGAAAAACTGTACCAGGAGTTCCAGCAACTCAGAGAGGATCTGTCCTACTCCCCACCTGTACGTACGCTTATCTCAGCCATTAGGAGTCAACGTCCCTATGCTCAAGAGAGAGGATATAGAGGATACACACCACGGGGCACCCTGTGCTTTTACCTGCGTGACCACGGAGAAGACATGAGGAAGTGGTATGGAAAATCTACCTCAACCCTAGAGGAACAGGTGCGTGAGTTGCAAGGAAGAAGTATTGCAAAAGGCGGTTCTCCCAGGATAATTGCAGCTCCAGTTTCCAGTGAGCAGTTCCCCAGACAGAGGAAGAGGGCTGATTTTACCTTGAATATCAATCAAGGGACTCTTGACTGACATTTACAAGAAGTGAACAACAAATACTATGACCAGTGTTAGAGGGGCCCTGCCTCCAGCCAGGGGGAGGAAAGGGACAACCGGGTTTACTGGACTGTGTGGATTCAATGGCCTGGAACATCAGACCCACAGGGTAGAAGGCTTAGTGGACAGCGGTGCACAGTGTACCCTAATGCCATCAAGCTATAGAGGGGCAGAACCCATTTGTATTTCTGGAGTGACAGGGGGATCCCAACAGCTCACTGTACTGGAAGCTGAAGTGAGCCTAACCGGGAATGAGTGGCAGAAGTACCCCATTGTGACTGGCCCAGACGCTCCGTGCATCCTTGGCATAGACTACCTCAGGAGAGGGTATTTCAAGGACCCAAAAGGGTACCAGTGGGCTTTTGGTATAGCTGCCTTGGAGACGGAGGAAATGAAACAGCTGTCCACCTTGCCCGGTCTCTCAGAGGACCCTTCTATTGTGGGGTTGCTGAAGGTCAAAGAACAACAGGTGCCAATCGCTACCACAACAGTGCATCGGCGGCAATATCACACCAACCGAGACTCCCTGATTCCCATCCATAACCTGATTCGTCGACTGGAGAGCCAGGGAGTGATCAGCAAGACTCGCTCACCCTTTAACAGTCCCATATGGCCAGTGCAAAAGTCTAATGGGAAGTGGAGACTAACAGTGGACTATCGTGGCCTGAACGAAGTTACACCGCCACTGAGTGCTGCCGTGCCAGACATGCTAGAACTTCAATATGAACTGGAGTCAAAGGCAGCCAAGTGGTATGCCACAACTGACATTGCTAATGCATTTTCCTCCATCCCATTTGCAGCAGACTTGGGACCCAGGTTGCTTTCACTTGGAGGGGTGTTCAGTACACCTGGAACCAACTGCCCCAGGGGTGGAAGCACAGCCCCACCATTTGCCATGGACTGATCCAGACGGCACTGGAACAGGGTGAAGCTCCAGAACATCTGCAGTACATTGATGACATCATTGTGTGGGGCAATACAGCAGAAGAAGTTTTTGAGAAGGGAAAGAAATAGTCCAAATCCTTCTGAAGGCTGGTTTTGCCATAAAACAAAGTAAGGTCAAGGGACCTGCACAGGAGATCCAATTTTTAGGAGTAAAATGGCAAGATGGACGTCGTCAGATCCCAATGGATGTGATCAACAAAATAAGAGCCATGTCCCCACCAACTAGGAAAAAGGAAACACAAGCTTTCTTATGCACTGTGGGGTTTTGGAGAATTCATATTCCAAATTACAGCCAGATCGTAAGCCCTGTCTACCAAGTGACCTGGAAGAAGAACGAATTCAAATGGGGCCCTGAGCAACAACAAGCCTTTGAACAAATTAAATGGGAAATAGTTCATGCAGTAGCCCTTGGGCCAGTCCGGGCAGGGCAGGATATTACAAATGTGCTCTACACCGCAGCCAGGGAGAATGGCCCTACCTGGAGCCTCTGGCAGAAAGCACCAGGGGAGACTCGAGGTCGACCCCTAGGGTTTTGGAGTCGGGGATACAGAGGATCCGAAGCCCGTTATACTCCAACTGAGAAAGAGATATTGGCAGCATATGAAGGGATTCGAGCTGCTTCAGAAGTGGTTGGTATTGAAGCACAGCTCCTGCTGGCACCCCGACTGCCGGTGCTGGGCTGGATGTTCAAAGGGAGGGTCCCCTCTACACATCATGCAACTGGTGCTACATGGAGTAAGTGGGTTGCATTGATCACACAACAGGCTTGAATATGAAAACCCCAGTCGCCCAGGAATCTTGGAAGTGATCATGGACTGGCCAGAAGGCAAAAACGTCAGAATATCACCAGAAGAGGAGGTGACACGTGATGAGGAGACCCCTTTTTGAGAAGGGAAAGAAATTGTGGAAATCCTTCTGAAGGCTGGTTTTGCCATAAAACAAAGGTCAAGGGACCTGCAAAGGACATCCACTTTTTAGGAATAAAATGGCAAGATGGACGTCGTCAGATCCCAATGGATGTGATCAACAAAATAACAGCTATGTCCCCACCAACTAGCAAAAAGGAAACACAAGCTTTCTTAGGCGTTGTGGGTTTTTGGAGAATGCATATTCCAAATTACAGCCAGATCGTAAGCCCTCTCTATCAAGTGACCTGGAAAAAAATCCATTTCAAATGGGCCCCTGAGCAAGATATTGCTGCCCGGGTAGAGAACCAGGTTGTAAAAGTACATCACGTAGATGCTCACGTACCCAAGAGTCAGGCCACTGAAGAACATCAAAACAACCAGCAGGCAGATAAGGCTGCTGAGATTGAAGTGGCTCAGGTGGATCTGGACTGCCAACAGAAGGGTGAATTATTTATAGCTTGGTGGGCCCATGACACCTCAGGCCATCAAGAAAGAGATGCAACATATAGGTGGGCTCGTGATCGAGGGGTGGACTTAACTATGGACACCATTGCACAGGTTATTCATGAATGTGAAACATGCGCTGCAATCAAGCAAGCCAAGCAGTTCAAGCCCCTCTGGTATGGAGGACGATGGCTGAAATATAAATATGGGGAGGCCTGGCACATTGATTATATCACACTCCCACAAACACGCCAAGGCAAGCGCTATGTGCTCACCATGGTGGAAGCAACCACCGGATGGCTGGAAACATATCCCGTGCCCCATGCCACCGCCCGGAACACCATCCTGGGCCTTGAGAAGCAAGTCCTGTGGCGACATGGCACCCCAGAAAGAATCGAGTCAGACTACGGGACTCATTTCCAAAACACTCTCATAGGCACCTGGGCCAAAGAGCACGGCATTGAGTGGGTATATCACATCCCTTATCATGCACCAGCCTCCGGGAAACTCAAACAATACAATGGACTGTTAAAGACTACCCTGAGAGCAATGGGTGGTGGGACATTCAAACATTGGGATACACATTTAGCAAAAGCCACCTGGTTAGTCAACACCAGGGGATCTGCCAATCGAGCTGGCCCTGCCCCATCAAAACTTCTACGTACTGTAGAAGGAGATAAAGTCGCTGTAGTGCACATGAAAAATATGCTGGGGAAGACAGTCTGGGTGACCTCCCCCTCTGGCAAAGGCAGGCCCATTTGTGTGATTGCTTTTGCTCAAGGACCTGGGTGCACTTGGTGCAGAAGGATGGGGAAGCCCCATGTGTACCTCAAGGGGATTTGATTTTGGGTGAAAATAGCCAATGAACTGAAATGTATGTTGGTAATTGCTCTATAATACTGTATGTCATCTCTTTTATGGTTGCTATATGCCACATGAATGGTAGTACAGTAAGAATTACCCAGCTTAATGAAGATGAACTTTGATGGAACTGAGCACTGTGCAGCGGTGATGGAACCAGAACTGGCTTCAGCATGCAACAATCCAACACCGCACACCATCTCTCCTGCCCTGAAGGACTGTGTTGACAGATGGAACCCAAAGTCCTGGACTAAATGAACTCAATGGACATTTTAGAGGGACGGACCCTAGATAAAGGGAATGATATCTATGTGTATATATCAAGATAGGGAAACTGGTAGTGATTAATTAGAATGCATTGGAAAGGGGTAGGACCTGTGCATGATGTAGATGGTATAGAATAAGGGGTGGATACTGTCCTGGTTTCGGCTGGGATAGAGTTAATTTTCTTCCTAGTAGCAGGCATAGTGCTGTGTTTTGGATTTAGTAGAAGAAGGATGCTGATAACACACTGATGTTTTAGTTGTTGCTAAGTACTGCTTATGCTAGTCAAGGACTTTTCAGCTTCCCATGCTCTGC
Source organism: Pelecanus crispus (assembly GCF_030463565.1). NCBI lineage: Eukaryota > Metazoa > Chordata > Aves > Pelecaniformes > Pelecanidae > Pelecanus > Pelecanus crispus. Next base: position 4,679,011 of record NC_134675.1, read on the forward strand.
CAGGGGCACAAGAAACTGGGAGGGGGCACAGCCAGAATAGTTGATCCAAACTGACCAAAGGGCTATTCCATACCATATGACGTCATGCTCAGTATATAAACTGGGGGGGGTTGGCCAGGGGGCAGCAATCGCTGCTTGGGTATTGTCTGGGTATCTGTTGTCAAGCAATTGCATTGTGCATCACTTGCTTTGTACATTATTATTATTGCTATTATTATTACTACTACTATTTTACTTTATTTTATTTCAATTATTAAACTGTTCTTATCTCAACCCAGGAGTGTTTCTCACTCTTACTCTTCCGATTCTCTCCCCTGTCCCACCAGGGCAGGGGGAGTGAGCGAGCGGTTGCATGGTGCTTAGTTGCTGGCTGGGATTAAACCACAAGGGAAGACACAAACAGATGTCTCCAAAGAAATTACATTAAATAAATTGCACTTATTGCTGTTAAAAAGTGTCCTATGATGACTAGAATTTGAATATCTTTTGGAGAAGAGGTCAGAAATAAGCAGTCGCAGAAGTCTTCAGGAGTCTGCAGAAAGTATGAGTCCTATTTATAGGTGAATATAGAATTATGATATATTACATTTCCAGGCTTTTTGTAGCTCAGCTTATCCTAGAATGATTCATTAAGCTGAACAAATATAGGCTTTGCTACCCAGTGTGACAGACCAAACCATCTAGATAGGAAAACCAGAAACCCCTATGAGAGGTTACTTCACACTCCTTTCTGCAGAGTTGGCTTTATTTCTAAATAAAATAAACCGAAGTCAGTAGTGTCCAATCTATATGGGGCAAAAATGTCTACCAAATATCATTCTTGCTTTCAGAACAGAATAACTGTTTTCCTGCAACAGGCTTAAATTCCTTTTTCTTTTTTATCAATACACCTAAATAATAACCTGATGGGCAGGAAAGTAAAAACTCTTTATACCTCGGTACCATCCTAATTTTAGAGTTAACAAGTTGGCTAAATTACACCATCAATAACTTCCATCTGAGTTGCTGACTGAATTCACTGAGGCAGAATTCTCTGTATTTCTCAAACTGCAATTAATGAATAAAGAAAGTCATAACAGTTAAAAAGTGTGGAAAGAATTTGTTTATGGGCAGTGAGTAATAAAACAATCTGAGTCAAGAAAATATCTAGATGATTACAGAACAACAATATATTTATTCAGAAAATATTGAAGGAGATTAGCCTTCAACTACACTGAAAAGAAATAAAAGTAGAAAAAGCAGCTTCTTTATTAGAAAAAAAATGTAACCGATATCCTAACTGATTTTTCCTAGCTGACCAGTGCAAGAAATAACAATCTAAATACAGAGCTAAATCCTCCAGAGATGCTGTTTTGCTTGATGCTATCATTTCATGTGTAAAAGCTGGGTGCATTGCCCGTAATGTGTTAGCTACTACAAATATTATCCTGATGTGATACAGAGCCCTGTATGGCTCTGGCTTCTAAAGATATACACTTAAGCTTACATCCAGAATATAATGCAAATTCAGTAGTGTTAAATAAAAATTAGTTGCTTCTATGTGACCCCCATCCTCCCTCAGTCACTTGTGCCCCTCTCAGCCCAGCATAATTTCAGAATTACTTCAAGCTGTTCTAACACAGCACAGGGAAACAGCTTGCACTGAGCAGCAGAACGCAAATGTGAGCTTTAAATACTGTTTCTACACTCCCCTTTTTATGGTATTTACATTATGGATCCCATCCAAGGCTCTGGTCCTCCAATTTCAAAGCAACAACTGCACAGCAGGAGTGCAACACTGCTCTAATCTACAACATGAATCTTATTAAAATGCAGTGAAGAGCCTGTATGGGCTTGCTTTTTCTTTGTAGATTCACTGCAGCTGTACAGATGTCTTAAATGTGCCATTGAAATGGTTCACAGGACCTGGCAGCACAATTGATTTCATGTTAAGGAATGCTGTCAACATTAATTGCATTTTAGAAATAGACTTATTCTTGCTTCTTAAAATGATAGCTTAGTAAGTATAACTTACATCTCACAGCTTAAAGTGTACTGAAAGATTTGTCTGAATTTTATTGATCCTGAATAATTAAAATAGCTTATTTGGTTTTGTCCTGGTTTTGGCTGGGATAGAGTTAATTTTCTTCCTAGTAGCAGGCATAGTGCTGTGTTTTGGATTTAGGATGAGAAGAATGCTGATAACACACTGATGTTTTTAGTTGTTGCTAAGTACTGCTTATGCTAGTCAAGGACTTTTCAGCTTCCCATGCTCTGCCAGGTGCACAAGAAGCTGGGAGGGGGCACAGCCAGAATAGTTGATCCAAACTGACCAAAGGGCTATTCCATACCACATGACATCATGCTCAGTATATAAACTGGGGGGGGGTTGGCCGGGGAGCAGCGATCGCTGCTTGGGGACTGTCTGGGTATCGGTCGGCGGGTGGTGAGCAATTGCATTGTGCATCACTTGCTTTGTATATTGTTATTATTATCATTATTATATTGTTATTAATTTACCTTATTTCAATTATTAAACTGTTCTTATCTCAACCCAGGAGTGTTTCTCACTCTTACTCCTCCAGTTCTCTCCCCCATCCCATCGGGGTAGGGGGGAGTGAGCAAGCAGCTGTGTGGTGCTTAGTTGCTGCCTGGGGCTAAGCCACGACACCTGGATACAGAGAAAATTCCTTTCCAAAATTTCTTATAGTTTCTGTTGAGAAATCAATACCTTTTTGGGTAAAATGCCTTTTTTATGGAATTTTTCTCTTTAAAAGGAGAAAAAGCCAGCGAGGCGAAGGGCTCCGGAGTGGAGTTTTGCAACGGGGGACCCTTCCTGAACGGGCAAATAGGTGGCAAAAGTACAGATGCAAAAGCGCAGGGAGAGAGAGGGTACCCCGGCCCCCCCGCCCCCAGAGCGGGAAAGAGCGAGCTGCTGACATGGGGCAGCTCTGACTCAGCGTGGGCGGGGACAGGAGTGACGGCGGCCAAATCCCCTCACCTATAAAAGCAGCCCCCAGGGAGCGCGACGATCAGGAGCGTGACGCGTAACTTCGGGTAGGCGGGACGTGCGGACAGGGCGCAGTCCCCCTTCTGGCTCTAAAGGGAAACTCAGGCAGTGGTCATCGCCCTCCTAGGAGAGGACCTAGCAGCTACGGTTTCCACTCACCTAAAAGCCGCCGCCAGAAGGAATGCGGCGACCCAGCCGGAGCTCCTGCACAAACATGCAGCCGTCCAGGTCTGGCTGCAGGGAGTGCATGAGCCTGTCGCTTGTACCGGAGGGCAGTGGAGATGGCAAATGTCTTGGCTGCAACCAGGTAGATGATCTGCTCAGCCTGGTGGCAGAGCTGAAGGAGGAGGTGGAAAGGCTGAGGAGTATCAGGGAGTGTGAGAGGGTTGGTGGAGCCACACCCTGCTGTCCCTGGGGCCAAGGCAGCAGGCGGAGGCCCCACAAGGAGCAGAGGATCCCCTGCCCTCTTGCCGGCAAGCAGAAGGAGGGGATCCAAGAGATAGGGGGGAATGGAAACAGGTCCCTGCCCAGGGGGCAGTAGGCAAATCCCCTCCTGGCCTCCCTCACCTTCCCAGCTGCCCTTACACAACAGATATGGGGCTCTGGGAGTTGAGGGCCAGGCAAGTGAAGATGCAGGTGAAGGTCCATCCACGGGGTACCTAGGGCAAGTCAGTCAGCCCCCCATGCATTATGAGTGCCCCTGTTCAGAAAAAAAGGAGGGTAATTGTGGTAGGTGATTCCCTCCTGCAGGGAACTGAGGGCCCAATCTGCCATCCAGACCCAGCTCACAGGGAAGTCTGCTGCCTCCCTGGGGCCCAGATTAGAGATGTTATTAGGAAACTCCCTGGTCTGGTATGGTCCTCCGATTATTACCCACTGCTGGTTATGCAGTTTGGCAGTGATGAGGTTGCAGAGAGAAGTCCAAAAGCAATCAAAAGGGACTTCAGGGCACTGGGATGATTGGCTGAAGGATTGGGAGCACAGGTAGTGTTTTCCTCAATCCCATCAGTGGCAGGAAAGAATGCTGAAAGGAACAGGAAAGCCAAGCTGATTAACAAGTGGCTCAGAGGCTGGTGCCATCAGTGGATTTTTGGTTTTTTTTGATCATGGGGAGGTTTACATGGCACCAGGCCTGCTGGCAGCAGATGGAGTTCAGCTATCTCCAAGGAGGAAAATGATTCTCGCTCATGAGTTGGTGGGACTCATCGAGAGGGCTTTAAACTAGGTTCGAAGGGGGAAGGGGATATAACCAGGCTCATTAGAGAGGAGCCCGAGGGTGGCATGGCAACGTTGGGGGCGAAATCAATAGCCCGGCTCAAGTGCATCTACACCAATGCACGCAGCATGGGCAACAAACACGAGGAGCTGGAAGCCATTGCCCAGCAGGATAGCTACAACTTAGTCACCATCACAGAAACATGGTGGGATGACTCTCATGACTGGAGAGCTGCACTGGATGGCCATGGGCTCTTCAGAAGGGATAGGCAAGGAAGGAGAAGTGGTGGGGTGGCTCTGTATGTTAGGGAGTGTTTTGACTGTATAGAGCTCAACAGTGGTGATGATAAGGTCGAGTGCTTCTGGGTAAGGATGAGGGGGAAGGACAACAAGGCAGACATCCTGCTGGGAGTCTGCTATAGAGCACCCAACCAGGATGTACAGATAGATGAAGCATTCTATAAGAGGCTGGCAGAAGTCTCACAATCGCTGGTCCTTGTTCTTGTGGGGGACTTCAACTTGCCGGACATCTGCTGGAAATACAACACAGCAGAGAGGCAACAGTCTCGGAGGTTCCTGGAGTGTGTGGAAGAAAACTTCCTGACGCAGCTGGCAAGTGAGCCTACCAGGGGGAGGTGCCTCGCTTGACCTGCTGTTTATAAACAGAGAAGGACTCGTGGGAGATGTCGTGGTCGGAGCCCGTCTTGGGCCTAGTGACCATGATATGATAGAGTTTTCGATTCTTGGAGAAGTAAGGAGAAGGGCCAGCAAAACCACTACCATGGACTTCTGGAGGGCAGACTTTGGCCTGTTCAGGACACTGGTTGGGAAAGTCCCTTGGGAGGCAGTCCTGAAGGGCAAAGGGGTCCAGGAAGGCTGGGCCTTCTTCAAGAAGGAAGTCTTAGGGGTGCAGGAGTGGGCTGTCCCCATGTGCTGTAATGCCAACTGGTGGGGAAGACAACCGGCCTGGCTGAATAGGGAGTTTTGCTGGGACTAAGGGAAAAAAGGAGAGTCTACCACCTTTGGAAGAAGGGGCAGGCAACTCAGGAGGAGTACAGGGATCTTGTTAGGTCATGCAGGGAGGAAATTAGAAAAGCAAAAGCCCAGCTAGAACTCAATCTGGCCACTGTTGTAAGAGAGAATAAAAAATGTTTTTACAAGTACATTAACAACAACAAGAGAGCCAAGGAGAATCTCCATCCTTTGCTGGATGCAGGGGGGAACATTGCCACCAAGGATGAGGAAAAGGCTGATGTACTCAATGCCTTCTTTGCCACTGTCTTTAATAGCCAGACCAGTCATCCCCAGGGTATTCAGCCCCCTGAGCTGGAAGACAGGGACAGGGAGCAGAATGGAACCCTCATAGTCCAGGAGGAAGCAGTTAATGACCTGCTATGCCACCTGGATGCTCACAAGTCTATGGGGCCAGATGGGATCCACCCAAGAGCACTGAGGGAGCTGGCAGAGGAGCTTGCCAAGCCCCTTTCCATCATCTCTCAGCAGTCCTGGTTAACAGGGGAGGTCCCTGATGACTGGAGGCTTGCCAATGTGACGCCCATCTACAAGAAGGGCCGGAAGGAGGACCCGGGGAACTACAGGACTGTCAGCCTGACCTCGGTGCCGGGGAAGATTATGGAGCGGTTCATCTTGAGTGAACTCAACAGGCACGTGCAGGTCAACCAGGGGATCAGGCCCAGCCAGCATGGGTTCATGAAAGGCAGGTCCTGCTTGACCAACCTGATCTCCTTCTATGACCTGGTGACCCGCCTGGTGGATGAAGGAAAGGTTGTGGATGCCATCTACCTGGACTTTAGCAAAGCCTTTAACACCGTCTCCCATAGCATTATCCTAAGGAAGCTGGCGGCTCATGGCTTGGACGGGCGTAGTCTTCGCTGGGTAAAAAACTGGCTGGGTGGCCGAGCCCAGAGGGTTGTGGTGAATGGAATTAAATCCATTTGGCAGCCGGTCACAAGCGGTGTTCCCCAGGGCTCTGTTTTGGAACCAGCCTTGTTTCATATCTTTATCAATGATCTGGATGAGGGGATTGAGTGCGCCCTCAGTAAGCTTGCAGATGACACCAAATTGTGTGGGAGTGTCGATCTGCTGGAGGGTAGGATGGCCCTGCAGAGGGACCTGGACAGGCTGGACCGATGAGCCGAGGCCAACTGTATGAGGTTTAACAAGGCCAAGTGCCGGGTCCTGCACTTGGGTCACAACAACCCCATGCAATGCTACAGGCTTGGGGAAGAGTGGCTGGAAAGCAGCCTGGCTGAAAAGGACCTGGGGGTGCTGCTTGACAGCCAGCTGAACATGAGCCAGCAGTGTGCCCAGGTGGCCAAGGCAGCCAACAGCATCCTGGCTTGTATCAGGAATAGTGTGGCCAGCAGGAGCAGGGAGGTGATTGTCCCCCTGTACTCGGCGCTGGTGAGTCCGCACCTGGAATACTGTGTCCAGTGTTGGGCCCCTCACTACAAGAAAGACATTGAGGTGCTGGAGCATGTTCAGAGAAGGGCAACAAAGCTGGTGAAGGGTCTGGAGCACAGGCCTTATGAGGAGCAGCTGAGGGAACTGGGGTGGGTGTTGGTCTCTTCTCCCAAGTAACAAGCGACAGGACAAGAGGAAATGGGCTCAAGCTGCGCCAGGGGAGCTTTAGATTGGGTATTAGGAGCAATTTCTTCATGGAAAGAGTAGTCAAGCATTGGAACAGTGTCCTGGTTTCGGCTGGGATAGAGTTAATTTTCTTCCTAGCAGCAGGCATAGTGCTGTGCTTTGGATTTAGTAGGAGAAGAATGTTGATAACATGCTGATGTTTTCAGTTGTTGCTGAGTACTGCTTATGCTAGTCAAGGACTTTTTCAGCTTCCCATGCTCTGCCAGGTGCACAAGAAACTGGGAGGGGGCACAGCCAGAATAGTTGATCCAAACTGACCAAAGGGCTATTCCTTACCACATGACGTCATGCTCAGTATATAAACTGGGGGGGGTTGGCCGGGGAGCAGCGATCGCTGCTCGGGAACTGTCTGGGTATTGGTCGGCGGGTGGTGAGCAATTGCATTGTGCATCACTTGCTTTGTATATTATTATTATTAGCATTATTATATTGTTATTATTATCAATAATATTTTATTTTATTTCAATTATTAAACTGTTCTTATCTCAACCCAGGAGTGTTTCTCACTCTTACTCCTCCGATTCTCTCCCCCGTCCCATCAGGGTAGGGGGAGTGAGCGAGCGGCTGCGTGGTGCTGAGTTGCTGGCTGGGACTAAACCACGACAGTCCTTTTTGGCGCCCAACGTGGGGCGCGAAGGGTTTGAGATAAGAACAGATTAACTAGAGTGTATTAAGGAATCCGTTAACAGTTGCCGGTCATGATATTAGTTCATTTGATCTGTACCATGTTCTTTTCTTGGCTGTGCATATTAAAGCTTGGTGTCGGTCTGTGCATTGCGCTATGCTCTGTAGTGATTAAGGATGTTTTGATTGGGAGGTTCCTTATCAAAATCCTGACCTTGAGCATGGTTTTGTATCTGGGTTTTATACACAAGTCATTACTGTACTTCGGGTACCACCTCATGGAGAGAGTTAGCAATTATACCTTTCCCTCGGAGACGTTTGTTGTGGAGGAACTACAGAATGGCACCTTCATTACCATATTCTATAATGCTTCCTCCCTCATTACAGAAAGTTTTCAATATTTTGAACATCCCTGGGCAGTTAAGATACTTCTATTGATACTCCTTGGGAATATTGTTTTGGTTTTGACAAAGGTTAGTAAGCAATTTAAGACTATCATCCAGAGATCTGCCCCAAGGCTGGAGAGTTAGGAGTGGCAGGGTGTGTGGGATCGTATGCGCAAGTACCTAGGGCAGTGGGGACCTCCAGTGTTTTGGAACTTCACCCCTGAACAAGTGCAGAATCCTGAAGAACTAGTAAAGTATTTGGAAAAAGTATGTTGTCACCCTGGCAACTCCAAAGAGACACAACTCATTGCAACATGTTGGGGACTGGCCCATGCTTTTAGAGCCCTGTTCAACACTATTCAGTACCCTCAAGGGAAAGAGAGGGTCTCTGGATCTGATGACAAAACAACAGGCACTGTGGCTACTCCAACCACAGCCATGAGCACTGTGGCTACTCCAACCACAGCCACAAGCACTGCGGCTACTCCAACACCCACCACAGGTACTGCAGCTACTCCAACCCCAGTGGCAGGCACTGCAGCTAAACCAGAGAACCAACCTGCGCCGGTATCAGTTGCCCCTATACAGAAGAAAAAATACACGAGGAAATCAGTTCGTTTAGTAAGGGATGAAGATGAACCAGGGCCATCACGAGAACCAGAGGAGGAAGAACCCATAAATGAGATGGTGACCACCCGATCCCTATCCCTGAGTGAGCTGCGAGATATGCGAAAATATTTCGGTCGTCATCCAGGCGAGCACATCATCACCTGGCTGCTCCGATGCTGGGATAACGGGGCCAGTAGCCTGGATTTAGAGGGTAGGGAAGCCAAGCAGCTGGGATCCCTTTCCAGGGAAGGGGGCATTGACAAAGCAATTGGAAAAGGGGCAAAACCGCTCAGCCTCTGGAGGCGACTCCTGTCAGGCGTAAAGGAAAGGTATCCCTTCAAGGAGGATGTTTTATACCGCCCAAGCAAATGGACCACCGTAGAGAAGGGTATCCAGTACCTGAGGGAATTAGGCGTGCTGGAGGTGATTCAGTGACCTGAATGATGAGCAGTTACCCAAAGACCCAGATGAAGTCAGGTGCACACAATCCATGTGGCGGAAGGTGGTACGGAGCGCACCAGCATCGTATTCCAACTCGTTGGCAATACTAGCCTGGAAAGATGACGAGGCACCAACGGTGGATGAAGTGGCTAGACAACTCCGGGACTACGAAGAAAAGCTCTCTTCCTCCCTACAGGCCTGTGTCTCGGCTGTGGAAAAACTGTGCCAAGAGTTCCAACAACTCAGAGAGGATCTGTCCTACTCCCCACCTGCATGGACCAGTGTCTCAGCCATTAGGAGTCAACGTCCCTATGCTCAAGAGAGAGGATATAGAGGATACACACCACGGGGCACCCTGTGGTTTTACCTGCGTGATTATGGAGAGGACATGAGAAAGTGGGATGGAAAACCCACCTCAACCTTAGAGGCACGGGTGCGTGAGTTGCAAGGAAAAACTATTAGAAAAGGCGGTTCTCCCAGGAAAATTGCAGCTCCAGTTTCCAGTGAGCAGTTCCCCAGACAGAGTAAGAGGGCTAATTTTACTTCCGACCCTGGTCAGGGGACTTTTGATTCACATTTACAGGAAGTGAACAGCGAATACTGTGACCAGTGTTAGAGGGGCCCTGCCTCCAGCCAGGTGGAGGAAAGGGACAACCGGGTTTACTGGACTGTGTGGATTCGATGGCCTGGAACATCAGACCCACAGGAGTATAAGGCTCTAGTGGACACTGGTGCACAGTGTAGCCTAATGCCATCAAACTATAGAGGGGCAGAACCCATTTGTATTTCTGGAGTGACAGGGGGATCCCAACAGCTAACTGTACTGGAAGCTGAAGTGAGCCTAACTGGGAATGAGTGGCAAAAGCACCCCATTGTGACTGGCCCAGAGGCTCCGTGCATCCTTGGCATAGACTACCTCAGGAGAGGGTATTTCAAGGACCCAAAAGGGTACCGGTGGGCTTTTGGTATAGCTGCTTTGGAGACAGAGGAAATTAAACAGTTGTCCACCTTGCCCGGTCTCTCAGAGGACCCTTCGATTTTAGGGTTGCTGAAGGTTGAGGAACAACAGGTGCCGATTGCTACCACAACTGTGCACAGGCGGCAATATCGCACCAACCGAGACTCCCTGATTCCCATCCATAACCTGATTCGTCGACTGGAGAGCCAGGGAGTGATCAGCAAGACTCGCTCACCCTTTAACAGTCCCATATGGCCAGTGCGAAAGTCTAATGGGGAGTGGAGACTAACAGTGGACTATCGTGGCCTGAACGAAGTTACACCGCCGCTGAGTGCTGCCGTGCCAGACATGCTAGAACTCCAATATGAACTGGAGTCAAAGGCAGCTAAGTGGTATGCCACAATTGATATTGCTAATGCATTTTTCTCCATCCCTTTGGCAGCAGAGTGCAGACCCCAGTTTGCTTTTGCCTGGAGGGGTGTTCAGTACACCTGGAACTGACTGCCCCAGGGGTGGAAGCACAGCCCCACCATTTGCCATGGACTGATCCAGACAGCACTGGAACAGGGTGAAGCTCCAGAACATCTGCAGTACATTGATGACATCGTTGTGTGGGGCAATACAGCAGAAGAAGTTTTTGAGAAGGGAAAGAAAATAGTCCAAATCCTTCTGAAGGCTGGTTTTGCCATAAAACAAAGTAAGGTCAAGGGACCTGCACAGGAGATCCAGTTTTTAGGAATAAAATGGCAAGATGGACGTCATCAGATCCCAATGGATGTGATCAACAAAATAACAGCTATGTCCCCACCAACTAGCAAAAAGGAAACACAAGCTTTCTTAGGCGTTGTGGGGTTTTGGAGAATGCATATTCCAAATTACAGCCAGATCGTAAGCCCTCTCTATCAAGTGACCCGGAAGAAGAACGAATTCAAATGGGGCCCTGAGCAACAACAAGCCTTTGAACAAATTAAATGGGAGATAGTTCATGCAGTAGCCCTTGGACCAGTCCGGGCAGGGCAGGATATTACAAATGTGCTCTACACTGCAGCCGGGGAGAATGGCCCTACCTGGAGCCTCTGGCAGAAAGCACCAGGGGAGACTCGAGGTCGACCCCTAGGGTTTTGGAGTCGGGGATACAGATGATCCGAAGCCCGTTATACTCCAACTGAGAAGGAGATACTGGCAGCATATGAAGGGGTTCGAGCTGCTTCAGAAGTGGTTGGTACTGAAGCACAGCTCCTGCTGGCACCCCGACTGGTGGTGCTGGGCTGGATGTTCAAAGGGAGGGTCCCCTCTACACATCATGCAACTGATGCTACATGGAGTAAGTGGGTTGCATTGATCACACAACGGGCTCGAATAGGAAGCCCCAGTCGCCCAGGAATCTTGGAAGTGATCATGGACTGGCCAGAAGGAAAAAACCTTAGAATATCACCAGAGGAGGAGGTGACACGTGCTGAAGAGGCCCCACTGTATAATAAATTGCCAGAAAATGAAAAGCAATATGCCCTGTTCACTGATGGGTCCTGTCGTCTTGATGGAAAACATCGGAGGTGGAAAGCTGCTGTATGGAGTCCTATACGACAAGTGGCAGAAACTGCTGAAGGAGAAGGGGAGTCGAGTCAGTTTGCAGAGGTGAAAGCCATCCAGCTGGCTTTAGATATTGCTGAACGAGAAAAGTGGCCAGTCCTTTATCTCTGTACTGACTCATGGATGGTGGCAAATGCCCTGTGGGGGTGGCTGCAGCAATGGAAGCAGAGCAACTGGCAGCGCAGAGGCAAACCAATCTGGGCTGCCGCATTGTGGCAAGATATTGCTGCCCGGGTAGAGAACCTGGTTGTAAAAGTTCGTCATGTAGATGCTCATGTACCTAAAAGTCGGGCCACTGAAGAACATCAAAACAACCAGCAAGTAGATCAGGCTGCTAAGATTGAAGTGGCTGAGGTGGATCTGAACTGGCAACATAAGGGTGAATTATTTATAGCCTGGTGGGCCCATGACGCCTCAGGCCATCAAGAAAGAGATGCAACGTATAAATGGGCTCGTGATCGAGGGGTGGACTTAACTATGGACAGTATTGCACAGGTTATTCATGAGTATGAAACATGTGCTGCAATCAAGCAAGCCAAGCAGTTCAAGCCCCTCGGGTATATTGAACGATGGCTGAAATATAAATATGGGGAGGCCTGGCAGATTGATTACATCACGCTCCCACAGACCCGCCAAGGCAAGCGCTATGTGCTCACCATGGTGGAAGCAACCACTGGATGGCTGGAAACATATCCCGTGCCCCATGCCACCGCCCGGAACACCATCCTGGGCCTTGAAAAGCAAGTCCTGTGGTGACATGGCACCCCAGAAAGAATTGAGTCAGACAACGGGACTCATTTCCGAAACAACCTCATAGACACCTGGGCCAAAGGGCACGGCATTGAGTGGGTGTATCACATCCCCTACCATGCACCAGCCTCCGGGAAAATTGAGCGATACAATGGATTGTTAAAGACTACCCTGAGAGCAATGGGTGGTGGGACATTCAAACATTGGGATACGCATTTAGCAAAATCCACCTGGTTAGTCAACACCAGGGGATCTGCCAATCGAGCTGGCCCTGCCCAATCAAAACTTCTACGTACTGTAGAAGGAGATAAAGTTCCTGTAGTGCACATGAAAAATATGCTGGGGAAGACAGTCTGGGTTACTTCCCCCTCTGGCAAAGGCAAACCCATTCGTGGGATTGCTTTTGCTCAAGGACCTGGGTGCACTTGGTGGGTGATGCGAAAGGATGGGGAAGCCCAATGTGTACCTCAAGGGAATTTGATTTTGGGTGAAAATAGCTAATGAACTGAATTGTATGATATTAATTGTTTTATAATACTGTATGTTATCTCTTAACTATATGTTATCTCTTAACTGCATGTTAATATAATAATATAGTAGGTTAATATTAATTATATAATACTGTATATTATGATTGCTATATGCCACATCAATGGTATTGCAGTAAGAATTGCCCAGCTTAATGAAAATGAACTTTGATGAAACCATGTTGGAATGAGAACTGACTTCAGCATGCAACAGTCCAACACTGCACACCACCTCTCCTGCTCTGAAAGACTGTGATGACAGATGGAACCCAAAGTCATGGGCTAAATGAACTCAATGGACATTTTAGAGGGATGGGCCATAGACGAAGGGAATGATATCTGTGTGTATATCAAGATAGGGAAAGCGGTGGTGATTAATTAGAACACATTGGAAAGGGGAGGGCCTGTGCATGACGTAGATGGTATAGAATAAGGGATGGATACTGTCCTGGTTTCGGCTGGGATAGAGTTAATTTTCTTCCTAGCAGCAGGCATAGTGCTGTGTTTTGGATTTAGTAGGAGAAGAATGTTGATAACAGGCTGATGTTTTTAGTTGTTGCTGAGTACTGCTTATGCTAGTCAAGGACTTTTTCAGCTTCCCATGCTCTGCCAGGCGCACAAGAAACTGGGAGGGGGCACAGCCAGAACAGTTGATCCAAACTGACCAAAGGGCTATTCCATACCATATGACATCATGCTCAGTATATAAACTGGGGGGGGTTGGCCGGGGAGCAGCGACCGCTGCTCGGGAACTGTCTGGGTATCGGTCGGCGGTTGGTGAGCAATTGCATTGTGCATCACTTGCTTTGTATATTATTATTACTATTATTATTATATTGTTATTATTATTTTACTTTATTTCAATTATTAAACTGTTCTTATCTCAACCCAGGAGTGTTTCTCACTCTTACTCCTCCGATTCTCTCCCCCATCCCATCAGGGTAGGGGGAGTGAGCGAGCGGCTGCGTGGTGCTGAGTTGCTGGCTGGGACTAAACCACGACAAACAGGCTGCCCAGAGAGGTGGTGGAGTCACCATCCCTGGAAGTGTTCAAAGATGGGTACATGTGGCACTTGGGGACATGGTTTAGTGGACATGGTTGTGTTGGGTTGATGGTTGGACTGATGATCTTAGAAGTCCTTTCCAACCTTAATGATTCCTAGTTTTTAGTTTCATTATAAATAATCCAGCCACCAAACCAGGAAACATGAAATTGCTACTCTGCCCTTAATTGGTTTAGTGGTGGACTTGGTAATGTTAGGTTAATGGTTGGACTGGATGATCTTAAAGGTCTTTTCCAACCTAAACGATTCTATGATTCTGAAAGGTAAAAAACCTTTTAATATGCTCTCTTTCTAATGTCCATACCAGGGTTGTCACTTTTATAAGTTGCTGTGAAACAAAATTTCAGGGTCAGCTGGTGGTCCTATGACAACTTAATGTTCCTTCACTAATGAATATAGCACTTGAACTCTGAACATCTCTCACTTCCAGTAAGAAATATTGTGGGAAGAAGGTGTTTGGCTCAGAAGGGAAAAAAAAGCAAACCTTACAGTGATCACAGCAGGCTTTTTCTGACCATATGAAAAAGTAATAATGATAAGTAGTAGAGAGCACCACATCCTCCCTGACATGAACAATAAAAGAAGACAATTCAGTTCAGGTTCTTTGAATCCAAGAATAAGGCACCATTGCCTCAAAGCAAGAAAAAAACTCAAACAAACAAAAGACTTGCAGGGCATCCTGGTATGTAAGACAGCATCTACAACCTGTTAACCCTTGCTAGTTCATCTGTAATAATCATACAGTGAATTTTATTAACAAATAATGACTCTGCTTCCTCGAGTGCCCATGCTGACTTTCAAACAAACTGACCCACTTCACTGGTAAACATATGATAATCCTATTCTGAGGAAATCAGTGCTCCAAGCTCCAACATGCTTTAAGTTGAACACAAAGTATCATGCTGAAATGGCTATTAAGCATGAAGTTTAAATGTCTACCCTCAAAAAATATGTACAAAATTGTAACTGGAAACATGTTGGATCAACCGTGTCTCTAGCTAGGGAATTTTAGTGACTTTAACACCATTACTATTTACACATTTATGTATCTTACTGCCAGGCAAGGACAGCAGAACAGTGGCATTCTATGTATTTCTTCACTGCAGTACATGGAAAAATAATTCAGTTCTGATCTCATCATTCAGAACACATTTTGAAGTTGCACTTCATTTCCAGTTTCTTCTGACTATTCAAACCTGTGAGATTTTTCAGAATGTTTTATTTCATATATGCTGAATATCATTTATTATATGATGTCACCAAATACTTTGCCAGTGATTTTGAAGGAAGTGTTATAAGCTCATGCATGGTTCTACTCAGAATTAACATCAAATCACACTCCCTCTGATTCGTTCAGTTTTATATTTTATATAATATAAATGGTCTTTCATAAATGTAGTTTGAAATAGAAATGGATATTGCAGGAGTGCTATTCATTTTGGAAAGACATTTGAATAACCAAAGAAAACTAATAAAGTATAATATAGACAGGTGTTACTTACACAGATACCACATATTAAGAACAATACAGCTGTTGATATAGCTTACAAGATGGGGTAATAGTGCTCTATTTCAGATTTTGTGCACTAGAATAGCTTTCTGAGATACTTAACTGATTTTATTTAAGGTCCCAGGGGTGCAACAGTCAACAGATTTACTCTAGCAAGCATAACTGCAACACAATGCTCCAATGCAGAATACTCCATCTAAAAAGTGCAAACAGCAATAGTGAGCTGTTGCAATTTGAGTTCATTTGGCAATGACAAGGCTTTTTAAGAACTGGCATTAAAATTTTAATGGGAAAACTATAATGTGGAAACAATTTTATTGCTCCATTACAAAAAAAAAAAGGTAATGTCAATGTGAATTACCATGTGATCTCCAGCACTGAAGTACTACAATGAAACTAGCATGTTACTGCAGTGAAAGCACACACATAACACATAGTTACATAGTATGTAGCACTGTTATACTCATGATAGTAGTAAGAATCTAAGCTTAAAAATGTAGAGAAGTTGAGAGGCAAAGAGTCTGTGTTCCAGTTCCTAGAGGGCACAGAACAACAAACGATTTGAGATATCAAGGTCTGCAGCCTACCTAAGAAGACATGAATGAGATATAGACTAGGAAACTCTGGGAAATTCACCTTTGTGCCATATTAAAAACATATTCACTTTATCTGATGTTCAAAATATGTTAGATGACCTGGTTGTATTTGATCCAAGGTTTCCCAAGTTTTAATGGCTGCCCATCATTAAATACATTTTTAAATTACTTGTATTCATGCACAAAAAAGAAAATTTTTGTTAATAAGGTGTCATGGTTTAGCCCCAGCCAGCGACTAAGCACCATGCAGCCGCTCGCTCACTCCCCCTACCCCGATGGGATGGGGGAGAGAATCGGAGGAGTAAGAGTGAGAAACACTCCTGGGTTGAGATAAGAACAGTTTAATAATTGAAATAAAGTAAAATAGTAATGCTAATAGTAACAGTATAATAATGATAATAATAATATACAAAGCAAGTGATGCACAATGCAATTGCTCACCACCTGCTGACCGATACCCAGACAGTTCCCGAGCAGCAATCGCTGCTCCCCAGCCAACCCCCCCCAGTTTATATACTGAGCATGACGTCATATGGTATGGAATAGCCCTTTGGTCAGTTTGGGTCAACTATTCCGGCTGTGCCCCCTCCCACTTTCTTGTGCACCTGCATAAGCAGTACTTAGCAACAACTAAACCATCAGTGTGTTATCAACATTCTTCTCATCCTAAATCCAAAACACAGCACTATGCCTGCTACTAGGAAGAAAATTAACTCTATCCCAGCTGAAACCAGGACATAAGGCTGTTACAAATACCTCACAAAGGAAACATTGCTCAAAATCTTCAAACACCAGCAAAGACCTGAAGCTTTAATTCCAGATCCCACATTGTTAAACATTCTGCTATCCTCCCCTCCTTTGAGTATCACCCTGTCACCCAAGAATTAGGAGATGTGAGCATCAGCAGCTCCTGCATAAATAAGTATTGGCTATCCTTTCTTTCTGAGGAAAGTTTGCAGAAAAGAACAGCTATTCCCTGGCATCACACTTTCCTGTATTTGGCATCTTTCTACCATCTCTGAGGTGTAGGCAAGGGATGAGGGGTTTTGTACACTTGGGAAACACAGCTGTTATACTTTCTCTTTCCACATGTTTGCTTCCTCAGCAGAAGAAGGAAGAGGTTTCAGGTGAGCAGGATGACAAAGGTAACTGACAGAGCAAAAAATTATGCCTTCTATTATGCATCCACTATCATAGTTCTTACATGAATTTATATTTTTTATGGGAAGAAACCAGATCCTAACTGGTCTTTTAAGATACTCTTTAATAATGTGTATCACTTTCAATAGACTATATATTGCACAGTTGTTTATACCTTGCTGCACAGATACCAATATTTGTCAACCTGTGTTATTTCTTAATGGAATTTAATTCGGAATATATACTCTGCTATACTTCAATACCTTAAAAATACTGTCTACACTCTATTATTCAAGACAGAAAAATGATGCATGAAATAATTAATTGCTTTTTCATTACTATGCCATATATATATAAAGGTTATGACATTCAGTGCAAACCTACAGTAGCTTAAATGTTATCTATCAAACTGCTACAGCTTGCTTAGTTCATAGAATTATTATTTTTGGCTTACCCAAATCTGTAGCTTAATTCTTTTTTCATTTTTGAAAACCGTTTTTACTTTGAAATCGATCCCAACTGTGCTTACAAATGCAGACGTAAAGGAATCATCAGCGTATCGGAACAAAAAGGAGGTTTTCCCAACACTGCTGTTGCCAATAATGAGCAGTTTGAACATGTAATCAAAGTTCTGGTCAGATGTATCTTTCTGGCAATATCTGTAATCTTGAGCAGATGCCATCTGTAATATAAAATAAAAAGAAATAGTTTATTGTCTCTTGTATCGTATAAAACTGGAAACATTCAGTTTTTATTGGAAATTTTGATAACAGATATGAATGAACTCAAGAAGAAGTTCACAGAGGCTTGTCTTTTTTATGATTCTTGTATCCATGGTAATACTTCCGATTGCAAAAGAGGATGTATCAAAGGTAAACATCACTGGTGACTGGTACCAAAAAAACCCAAAACAACTAAAAATCCAGGACAGTTCTTGAGTATATCATTAAAAAAGATCTACTTTCAGAAAATGTGATGAATTAAATAGACAGTGGAAATATAGACAGAGATGAATGCTGGGTTATGATATAGGAGGTATATTTCCAAGCAAAAGCTTAATCTGTTTCACATCTGATAGAATTCTTGAAACATTTATTTTACTGTAAATATCCTGCAGTCTTTTGTAATGCCAATAACCTTATTCAAAGCATTTTGCCATTACCTGTTTTCAGTTATCATACCATTAGGTCTTTTCCAACCTAAACGATTCTATGATTCTATGATCCTAAATAGTGAGTTGGGTATATACTTCTGAAATAAGGTCTTGATTTTTTCCAGTTCTCGTTTCTTCTATAGTTTTGGAATTTGCAATGTTAATGCAACATCATCATAAGTGACAGTTGCCACTGTTTTCAAATTTGAGTCCTTAAAATACAGCTTCTGATCCATATAACACACCTGAATAAGCACAGATTACTGAATGCTGCTAAATAGCAAGCTTATTTTGCTCTAGAGTACAAAGATCATGGGTTCCATTTATAAAAAGTACACTTTTAGCTTTCAGGAGGGTTGCAGAGATTAACTTGAAAACCTGACCAAAATACTACCTGGGAAGCTCAAAAAGCAGATGGCAAAAATAAAGAACTTAGAACTAGGTAGTCATATGCTTTTTAAGAAAAATAAGTATTTTGGGAGCCTGGCAGGATTTTAAATTCTTGGAGTTTGGCAATACTAAGGGCAATACATTTGCACACTGATTTCAGACAGAAAGACAGACAGTATATCCTAACATAAAGGTTTATGGAAAAGCAGCCCACGTCAAAGATTTCTAAGTTAGACATCTCAGAGTGCATTTGGGCAGTCAGAAAGGACAGCTGGAACCAGGACCTTGCAGAAGGGTGAGGGCTGTACACTAACCCACCTTCTCAGCAGAATTTAGATTACTGCATAAATTTTCTGAGCTACTTCTGCTGTCTCATAGTACAAATAACAGTATACCAGCTTCTTTGGGCTACTGAAGAGGCATAAAGAAGTGGGGACAAAAAGTCCTGAAGGAGACAATGGAAGTAGCAAGCCTTTAAGAGAAAATTCAGTGTAAGATTTATATTTCATAAATAATGCAGTAGGGAGTGTTTGATTTCAGAATTACCCTTTTATTTAGCAGTGACTAAAGTTCTTGATTAAATGTAGTCTTGGGTATCTACGTGTTTACATCCTGAGTTTTTGCATTGGCCTTAATATTTGAGCCTTAATAATATTAGCCTTAATAATTGAGCCAGCAGTGTGCCCAGGTGGCCAAGAAGGCCAACAGCATCCTGGCTTCTGTCAGGAATAGTGTGGCCAGCAGGAGCAGGGAGGTGATTGTCCCCCTGTACTCAGCACTGGTGAGGCCGCACCTGGAATACTGTGTCCAGTTTTGGGCCCCTCACTACAAGAAAGACATTGAGGTGCTGGAGCGTGTCCAGAGAAGGGCAACGAAGCTGGTGAAGGGTCTGGAGCACAGGCCTTATGAGGAGCGGCTGAGGGAACTGGGGTTGTTTAGCCTGGAGAAGAGGAGGCTGAGGGGAGACCTCATCGCTCTCTACAACTACCTGAAAGGAGATTGTAGTGAGGTGGGTGTTGGTCTCTTCTCCCATGTAGTTAGCGATAGGATGAGAGGAAATGGGCTCAAGCTGCGCCAGGGGAGGTTTAGATTGGGTATTAGGAGAAATTTCTTCACGGAAAGGGTAGTCAAGCATTGGAACAGGCTGCCCAGAGAGGTGGTGGAGTCACCATCCCTGGAAGTGTTCAAAAATGGGTAGATGCAGCACTCTGGGACATGGTTTAGTCTAGTCTACCCTTAATTGGTTTAGTGGTGGACTTGGTAATGTTAGGTTAATGGTTGGACTGGATGATCTTAAAGGTCTTTTCCAACCTAAACAATTCTATGATTCTATGATTTATTCACTACTTTCACAGGCATGCAACAAAGAAGCTTTAGAACAAAACCCTAAAAATTACCATGCGTATACATCACTAATCTTTCATCTTTCTGATTTCTACAGCAAAAGACAGAAACAAATCCTGTTCACCTTCACTATTCTCCCTTACTGTAAAACTATTTGGGGATATTTTGTTTGGAACATGAGAAAAAGAAAATCAAATGCTGTTTACACCAGTATAATCACAACTGGCTATAAAGTAGTAAAGAAGATAATGCTGATATTATGTACAATTTGCAACAAGTCCAGCAGAAAAAAGACTGTGCAGTCGCTGGGGATACCAGTGTGTAGCCTGTGTGCTTTCCCCAGCAGCCTGTTCTGCTGCCCTTCTGACTGTCGTGGTTTAGCCCCAGCCAGCAACTAAGCACCACGCAGCCGCTTGCTCACTCCCCCTACCCCGATGGGATGGGGGAGAGAATCGGAGGAGTAAGAGTGAGAAACACTCCTGGGTTGAGATAAGAGCAGTTTAATAATTGAAATAAAGTAAAATAGTAATGCTAATAGTAACAGTATAATAATGATAATAATAATAATGATACACGAAGCAAGTGATGCACAATGCAATTGCTCACCACCCGCCGACCGATACCCAGACAGTTCCCGAGCAGCGATCGCTGCTCCCCGGCCAACGCCCCCCCCAGTTTATATACTGAGCATGACGTCATATGGTATGGAATAGCCCTTTGGTCAGTTTGGATCAACTATTCTGGCTGTGCCCCCTCCCAGTTTCTTGTGCACCTGGCAGAGCATGGGAAGCTGAAAAAAGTCCTTGACTAGCATAAGCAGTACTCAGCAACAACTAAAAACATCAGTGTGTTATCAACATTCTTCTCCTACTAAATCCAAAACACAGCACTATGCCTGCTGCTAGGAAGAAAATTAACTCTATCCCAGCTGAAACCAGGACAGTATCCACCCCTTATTCTATACCATCTACGTCATGCACAGGCCCTCCCCTTTCCAATGTGTTCTAATTCATCACCACCGCTTTCCCTATCTTGATATACACACAGATATCATTCCCTTCGTCTATGGCCCATCCCTCTAAAATGTCCATTGAGTTCATTTAGCCCATGACTTTGGGTTCCATCTGTCATCACAGTCTTTCAGAGCAGGAGAGGTGGTGTGCAGTGTTGGACTGTTGCATGCTGAAGTCAGTTCTCATTCCAACATGGTTTCATCAAAGTTCATTTTCATTAAGCTGGGCAATTCTTACTGCAATACCATTGATGTGGCATATAGCAATCATAATATACAGTATTATATACTAAATATTAACCTACTATATTATTATATTAATATGCAGTTAAGAGATAACATACAGTATTATAAAGCAATTAATATCATACAATTCAGTTCATTGGCTATTTTCACCCAAAATCAAATTCCCTTGAGGTACACATTGGGCTTCCCCATCCTTTCGCATCACCCACCAAGTGCACCCAGGTCCTTGAGCAAAAGCAATCCCACGAATGGGTTTGCCTTTGCCAGAGGGGGAAGTAACCCAGACTGTCTTCCCCAGCATATTTTTCATGTGCACAACAGGAACTTTATCTCCTTCTACAGTACGTAGAAGTTTTGATTGGGCAGGGCCAGCTCGATTGGCAGATCCCCTGGTGTTGACTAACCAGGTGGCTTTTGCTAAATGCGTATCCCAATGTTTAAACGTCCCACCACCCATTGCTCTCAGGGTAGTCTTTAACAATCCATTGTATCGCTCAATTTTCGGAAATGAGTCCCGTTGTCTGACTCGATTCTTTCTGGGGTGCCATGTTGCCACAGGACTTTCTTTTCAAGGCCCAGGATGGTGTTCCGGGCGGTGGCATGGGGCACGGGATACGTTTCCAACCATCCAGTGGTTGCTTCCACCATGGTGAGCACATAGCGCTTGCCTTGGCGGGTCTGTGGGAGCGTGATGTAATCAATGTGCCAGGCCTCCCCATATTTATATTTCAGCCATCGTTCACTATACCCAAGGGGCTTGAACTGCTTGGCTTGCTTGATTGCAGCACATGTTTCACACTCATGAATAACCTGTGCAATACTGTCCATAGTTAAGTCCACCCCTCGATCACGAGCCCATTTATACGTTGCATCCCTTCCTTGATGGCCTGAGGCGTCATGGGCCCACCGAGCTATAAATAATTCACCCTTATGTTGCCAGTCCAAATCCACCTGAGCCACTTCAATCTTGGCAGCCTGATCAACTTGCTGGTTGTTTTGATGTTCTTCAGTGGCCCGACTCTTAGGTACATGAGCATCTACATGACGAACTTTTACAACCAGGTTCTCTACCCGGGCAGCAATATCTTGCCACAATGCGGCAGCCCAGATGGGTTTGCCCCTGCGCTGCCAGTTGCTCTGCTTCCATTGCTGCAGCCACCCCCACAGGGCATTTGCCACCATCCATGAGTCAGTATAGAGATAAAGGACTGGCCACTTTTCTCGTTCAGCAATATCTAAAGCCAGCTGGATGGCTTTCACCTCTGCAAACTGACTCGACTCCCCTTCTCCTTCAGCAGTTTCTGCCACTTGTCGTATAGGACTCCATACAGCAGCTTTCCACCTCCGATGCTTTCCCACGAGACGACAGGACCCAACAGTGAACAGGGCATATTGCTTCCCATTTTCTGGCAATTTATTATACAGTGGGGCCTCTTCAGCACGTGTCACCTCCTCCTCTGGTGATATTCTAAGGTTTTTTCCTTCTGGCCAGTCCATGATCACTTCCAAGATTCCTGGGCGACTGGGGTTTCCTATTCGAGACTGTTGTGTGATCAATGCAACCCACTTACTCCATGTAGCATCAGTTGCATGATGTGTAGAGGGGACCCTCCCTTTGAACATCCAGCCCAGCACCAGCAGTCGGGGTGCCAGGAGCAGCTGTGCTTCAGTACCAACCACTTCCGAAGCAGCTCAAACCCCTTCATATGCTGCCAGTATCTCCTTCTCAGTTGGAGTATAACGGGCTTCAGATCCTCTGTATCCCCGACTCCAAAACCCTAGGGGTCGACCTCGAGTCTCCCCTGGTGCTTTCTGCCAGAGGTTCCAGGTAGGGCCATTCTCCCCGGCTGCGGTGTAGAGCACATTTTTTACATCCTGCTCTGCCCGGACTGGCCCAAGGGCTACTGCATGAACTATCTCCCGTTTAATTTGTTCAAAGGCTTGTCGTTGCTCAGGGCCCCATTTGAATTCGTTCTTCTTCCAGGTCACTTGATAGAGAGGGCTTACGATCTGGCTGTAATTTGGAATATGCATTCTCCAAAACCCCACAACGCCTAAGAAAGCTTGTGTTTCCTTTTTGCTAGTTGGTGGGGACATGGCTCTTCTTTTGTTGATCACATCCATTGGGATCTGATGACGTCCATCTTGCCATTTTATTCCTAAAAATTGGATCTCCTGTGCAGGTCCCTTGACCTTACTTTGTTTTATGGCAAAACCAGCCTTCAGAAGGATTTGGACTATTTTCTTTCCCTTCTCAAAAACTTCTTCTGCTGTGTTGCCCCACACAATGATGTCATCAATGTACTGCAGATGTTCTGGAACTTCACCCTGTTCCAGTGCTGTCTGGATCAGTCCATGGCAAATGGTGGGGCTGTGCTTCCACCCCTGGGCAGTCGGTTCCAGGTGTACTGAACACCCCTCCAGGTAAAAGCAAAGTGGGCCCCCACTCTGCTGCCAGTGGGATGGAGAAAAATACATTAGCAATATTTAATTATGGCATACCACTTCTCTGCCTTTGACTCCAGTTCGTATTGAAGTTCTAGCATACTACACAAACTGACAACAAGCTTTAACGCGTGCTGCAAAAAAAAGAACATGGTGCAGATCAGATAAACTAATATCGTGACCGGCAACTGTTAACAGACTCCTTAATACACTCTGGTTAATCTGTTGTTATCTCAAACCCTTCGGGCCCCACGTTGGGCGCCAAAAAGGACTGTCGTGTTTAGCCCCAGCCAGCAACCAAGCACCACGCAGCCGCTCGCTCACTCCCCCTACCCCGATGGGATGGGGGAGAGAATCGGAGGAGTAAGAGTGAGAAACACTCCTGGGTTGAGATAAGAACAGTTTAATAATTGAAATAAAGTAAAATAGTAATGCTAATAGTAACAGTATAATAATGATAATAATAATAATGATACACGAAGCAAGTGATGCACAATGCAATTGCTCACCAACCGCCGACCGATACCCAGACAGTTCCCAAGCAGCGATCGCCGCTCCCCGGCCAACCCCCCCCAGTTTATATACTGAGCATGACGTCATATGGTATGGAATAGCCCTTTGGTCAGTTTGGATCAACTATTCTGGCTGTGCCCCCTCCCAGTTTCTTGTGTACCTGGCAGAGCATGGGAAGCTGAAAAGTCCTTGACTAGCATGAGCAGTACTTAGCAACAACTAAAAACATCAGTGTGTTATCAACATTCTTCTCCTACTAAATCCAAAGGACAGCACTATGCCTGCTGCTAGGAAGAAAATTAACGCTATCCCAGCCGAAACCAGGACACTGGCTAATCTCTGTAATGCAGCAGCTGAAACCAGTAGCTACCACTTCTAGCAAGAAGAAGAAAAATAATTTTCTTTCTTGATTTTATCTTCTTGTGTGGTGGTACATCTTCCCCCCCGCCCCATTTTTTTTTCTGTTCTGTTTTTCCCTTTTACTTCGGCTGCTTTACAATCTGAGGAATTCCAGGCTGCAGCTTTTGTGTAGAGAGTTGGTCAGTTAAGCACCCCTTAATTGTACCAGAAACTCCTACATGGCTGGAGCAGAGAGCGGCTCTGTTCTTATCAAGATTCATATTATGGCTAACAAGGGGAACGAGAACAAACAGCTACCCCAGACAGCCTTGAAACAGGGTGGTATCATCACTGCTGGAATTCTAACAACAAGCCGACCCGAATTGTGGCTCGGATGGAAATTTAGTGGTGATTAAAGTCAATCATCTCACAATCCTATAAACGGCAGTCCTAAGTGAGGCCTTTTGAGCTCTCCTGGACCGCCGCGGGCCGCACCAGCATCTCCCTCTGATCGAAATGTCTCTCAGAGCCAGCGAAAACTAGCAGATTCCGAAAGTCTGCTGCTACCAGAACTCCACTGCCGGAGATCGACAACGGAGCCTGGGCTGCTGATATTCTTCACTCCTCGAGACTCTACTCTTGCCTGTTGAGAAATGCCAAGGCATTAGACGTGAGTATTTCACTAAACTCGAGGGGAATTTTTAACAGGTATACTATTTTCATATATGCATTTATAGTTGTGAGTGTGCATGCATGAATCAATTTAAGTAGTCTGTAGATGTATGATTTAATTTTAAAAGGAGTTTTATATTGCTGTATTATTCTTATAGCATTACTCTCCTAAACTGTTGACCAAGTCTGAGACTAAGAGTGGGCCCAGCTGCACCTAGGCTCCTCTCTGAGAAGGAGTTTAGAAAGCAAGGGGGTCCATTCTGAACCTCGTGACTCAACGGGAGGGTCCTCCTTATCCCCTACATACGATTTCTCTCTCTCTCTCATATAATCCAATTTCGTTTATATATTTTTCCTATGTACTAGATATACATATATGCATATATATACATTACCCTTATCCATATAAACCGTTGACCAAGTCTGAGACGGACTAGACCTAGCCGCACCTAGGCTCCTCTCTGAGAAGGAGTTTAGAAAGCAAGGGGGTCCATTCTGAACCTCGTGACTCAACGGGAGGGCTTCCGTATCCCCTACATGTGATTTCTCTCTCTCTCTCATATAATCCAATTTCCTTTATATACTTTTCCTATGTACTAGATATACATACATGCATATATACACATTATCCTTATCCATATAAACCGTTGACCAAGTCTGAGACTAAGACTAGACCTAGCCGCACCTAGGCTCCTCTCTGAGAAGGAGTTTAGAAAGAAAGGGGGTCTAGTCTAAACCTCGTGACTCAATGGGAGGCCCCCCCCCCTTGCCTTTATTCCATATATACGCAATGCTTTTATGAAACATTTTAACTCATTGTGATTTAATTCTCTTTTATGTGCTTCTATGTAGTAATAGAGTGAACCTTGCCATCTTCGAAGCTGTAACTAAGTCACTGTTTTGATCAATTTTGTCTAATCACTTTATTAATCATTGATGATTGAGTGCTATTGAAAATATTATAATCAAATTCTGCAATTCGCTACAAGTAAATTCTAACTTTTACTAAATCAAACTGTGTAAAGTCACTCATTCATAGTGAATTGACATAATCAGCAGGATTCACAGACCTGCATTCGTGACACCTAGGAAGCCTTCCATGTAGCTTCTTCAACTCACTTAAGGTTTACAAAAAAGGGGTTTAGCTTTCATTTCATTTCATTTCATTTTCATGGCCTCAGTCCTGTGTGCCTTACAATTCATCCCTATGTACTTTAATGCCTTACACTTCAGAAACAGTATGATTCAGTGAGCAGAGGAATCAGGAGACCTGGATTGTAATAATAGTCTTGCTAAATCTTGTACATTATGTAGCCTTCCTGAGTAAGAACCTGTTTCCTGTGGATGGTTTTAAACATAGACTTTCCCCACAAATTTCAGTGCTCCTCTAAATTAATGTGTTTATGTGCATTACCCATGCAATAGTTTCCTTAAAAGTTCTTAAAAACTAATAAAAAATTAAAAAACAACACCTTCACTGTGTCTTGAACTTATGGATCCATTACTTGCAGTACCATAGGGAGAATTATGGGCAAGTTGAACACAGAATTGCAGCCAGCTTTGATTTCAGGGGTAGGAGTATGTCTGCCTATTACAGGATGCAGAAGGCATAGGAAAAGCATGGGAAAGGACTAATTTCTCCACCTCCCACCTGGGGAATCATGAGACAATTAGTGAGGTATTGATAATAATTCAAACTGTTTGGAGAGACTAACTTTAGCCTAGAGAGCCAGTATCCCTAGACTATCAATAGTGATCCTTTCTTGTGTCCAAAACCCAAATGAGTTTTAGAAAAGTACTAATGCCTGCATTAGTCTGAGGAAAAATCAAACTCAGTACTGGTGCTAACACTTTGCCATTACTTCCCAAACTCACTCATTCTGTAGTAAGCACAGACAGATTCTTCAGAGTACAATTCATATCACCTACATCAGGCTCCCACTCTAAATGATACTCTAGAGGAGCCTCTATTTTTCTGTTGACTGTAAGGGAAACCTAGATGCTCCGTCCTCTTGGGCTTTGTGAATACACCTACAGTGCTTCTCTTTCTTAAATGCAAGCTGCTGACTTCAAGTAAGTATGGGATGCACTGTAGCCCACTTCTCAGTGTATTAATATGTCAGTTCACCCCTAACAGGACTTGTCTCTACTATGGAGGAATTTGGCAAATAAATGTGAAGAAGCTAGCGCTGATGTTATGTTCCTCCTTTGGAAACAATGCTGAAAATAATCACCAGGAATGCCATGTTCAGGCCTGTCAATTAAATATTACATACATGGATGGGAACCAAATAAATATGCCAACAGTGCTAATGTTATGATGTTCTGTTTCCAAGAAAGCAAAAACCTTACCTTTATTTTGACAGTTCTCTTCTCAAATGATTAAATGGTTATATTAAACATGCGGTGTCAGTAGCCCTCTTTCTGTCACTACCCCTTTTTGGAAGTGTAGATACTTTCTAATCTCCAGCTCAAAGACACTCAAGACTAGTTTATACTCACTTCTTAATGTCCAGTGTCTGCTCCAGTATACACTTAGGACAACTGATGCCAAATGCAGCTTGATCAATTTACAAAAAGGTGTATATAACTTGCTCTGTGGACTCAGTGGCTTGGCAGGCTCTTCCACTCCAGTGCTTCTAATTTGAACCAAGACTGACATATCTAATAATTTTGCTGAGTGATAGGAGATGAATTGTCATGCTAACTCTTGTGTCTAATAGCTTTGATTTGGCTTTTTTCATCATAATTTTAGAATAAACTCTTAAATATCTAGAAGCAGCCTTTTTGCTTACTTTTGCCCTTCTCCATTGTGTTTGGATCTATCTGTTATAAACCTATTTTGTCTGGGCATAACCATTGCTAGTGACAATAGGATATGGAAAGCTAAGAAGAAAATGTTCTCATTTATTTTCTTGGCAAAGGATCAGAAATGTTCACAGTGTATTTACAGTTTATTTCCTATTTCCTACTTTTCTCTCACCTCTATGGCCTCAGTCACCTTTGAAATGATCTGATGCCCTGGCAAATGAAAGAGAGGGTCTGTAGAGATCTGGCATTTTCTACAAACTGCCACCATTAATGCCCATATGCTCTGATAAACACAAAGAACAGGTTATCCACACTAAATTCTGTCTTTTTCATTTTGGCAAAGTGTGGGAATGTGGAAAATTTGCATGCTACAATTAGATAAAGAGTGACACTTGAAGCGAGTTAATCAGTGTGTGAATCACTGAGAATTTCCTATTGAATCTTCACTTTTCAAAGTACCACCAAAGCCTTAGGGGAAACTACTGAGAGATACACAGACATTTCAGCTAATTCAGACCAATTCTTAAAAGAGCATGCAGAAACCATACACACTTGTATGTTTCACAGAAAAAAAAAAAAAGTTCATTGCTTTTGACTTCTAAACCAAAGCCCTCTCCATGGCTGTAAGCACTACTAAGATTTATATCTGTTCTTTGAAAACATGGCTAGAAAAATGAAAAGTAGTCACAAACTCTGACCCAGATCCAATTATATCCAGCAGATCACAGTAGCAAACTTTTACACTAGGTAACTCCCTCTCTGGAAGGATTGTTTGGGCTGCCTTTCTGGTAATTTTCGGCCCTTCTTCTCTACAGAGAAATGGCATGAGCTTGAGATTGAAACAAAGAATTCATAAATATAGAACGACAGTGCCACTGCACAGTCCCTTTTTCTCATCCTGATAAAATATTTTAACTTCTTAGTTTTATTTTTAATTATTGCTTGATGGGAATGGAAAAAAAATATAATGCTTACACTCTCCTTTAACTTGTTTTTATCATGATCAAAAGACATACACTTGATCAGCACGGATTCACCAAGGGCAAGTCCTGCCTGACCAACCTAGTGGCTTTCAATGAAGGAGTAACTGCATCAGTGGACAAGGGAAAAGCAATGGATGTCATCTACTTGGACTTCTGTAAAGCCTTCGACACAATCCCCCACAACCTCCTTCTCTCTAAATTGGGGAGATATGGATTTGATGGGTGGACTGTTTGGTGGATGACGAATTGGCTGGATGGTCGCATCCAGAGGGTTGTGGTCAACGGCTCGATGTCCACATGGAGACCGGTGACAAGTGGGGTCCCTAAGGGGTCCGTACTGGGACCGGTGCTGTTTAACATCTTCATCAGTGACATAGACAGTGGGATCGAGTGCACCCTCAGCAAGTTTGCAGATGACACCAAGCAGAGTGGTGCAGTTGACATGCCAGAAGGACGAGATGTCATCCAAAGGGACCTGGACAAGCTGGAGAGGTGGGCCTGTGTGAACCTCATGAGGTTCAACAAGGCCAAGTACAAGGTCCTGCACCTGGGATGGGGCAACCCCCAATATCAATACAGGCTGGGGGATGAAGGGATTGAGAGCAGCCCTGCGGAGAAGGACTTGGGGGTACTGGTGGATGAAAAGCTGGACATGAGCCAACAATGTGCGCTTGCAGCCCAGAAAGCCAACCGTATCCTGGGCTGCATCAAAAGAAGCGTGGCCAGCAGGTCGAGGGAGGTGATTCTGCCCCTCTACTCTGCTCTGGTGAGGCCTCACCTGCAGCCCTGCTCCAGCTCTGGGGCCCTCAGCACAAGAAGGACATGGACCTGCTGGAGCGGGTCCAGAGGAGGGCCACAAAAATGATCCGAGGGCTGGAGCACCTCTCCTATGAGGCCAGGCTGAGAGAGTTGGGGTTGTTCATCCTGGAGAAGAGAAGGCTGCGAGGAGACCTTATTGCGGCCTTTCAGTACTTAAAGGGGGCCTACAGGAAGGATGGGGACAATCTTTTTAGCAAGGCCTGTTGTGACAGGACAAGGAATAATGGATTTAAACTAAAGAAGAATAGATTTAGACTGGATATAAGGAAGAAATTTTTTACAATGAGGCTGGTGAAGTGCTGGAACAGGTTGCCCAGAGAGGTAGTGGAAGCCCCATCCCTAGAAACATTCAAGGTCAGGTTGGACGGGGCTCTGAGCAACCTGATCTGGTTAAAGCTGTCCCTGCTCACTGCAGGGGGGTTGGGCTAGATGACCTCTAAAGGTCCCTTCCAACGCAAAGCATTCTGTGATTCTATGATCACTCTTTCTGTTGCTCTGCAATTCAGAGATGGTAGCTCTGTAACAGAGTGTTCCATAAAGCTGTTGAGTGCAAAGAAACTACATTTGTTTCATGTAGTAGGAAATCAGATAGCTAAAAGAGATAAATCAAGCAATTAGTTCAGCCAGTCTAAACCACATTTGAACAAGGACCAACCATACTAGCCTAATGCTGGAAAAAGAAAAGACAGTTAAGAAGAAGAACCCACAATAGAATATTTTTTTACTTCAATCTTTAATAAGAATAATATTTGAGTATGCTGGGAATGGTGTAAGTAGGAGAAAGAAAAAAACCATAGACACTACAAGTGGAAATCAAACCTCGTCTGCTGGACTGCATTTTCACATCTTGGAAAAATCCAGATGCTTGTGATTATAATTTTGGATGAGATATGTTTCAAAATAGACATTGTTTGACCATCTCACCAACCTTGAAAAAGTAGAATTTATAGGGGTTTTTATAGCTCCTTGCTGTCTCTTTTTATCCTAAGGCTCTGATTTCTGATGAGTTTTATTCAGTTATGTTTAACAATAATTCCATTTGTACTGAAAATCATATAAAAAATCCAAGAAGCTATTCTCTGATATGTCAAGTACTTTTTTTTTTTTTTATCTGGACTTTCCTTTCTTTAGATTTTATTTTAATGTTGTACCACCATTTTGTTTCCACAACTATTTAACAATGTCACTGAATTCAACACCTGTCAAATGTCAAATACAATAGTGACCAATCTGTATTTGTCATCCTTTACTAGCAAAATTTGCTTTTAATGAAATGCTCTCCAAAGCCAATACATACTAAACATGACTTCAGCATCTCAATAAGCACGTGTAAATAAATGGCAAATACCACATAAACATTCCCAATACATGCATGTAGCATGCAGAACTAGGCATCTTTAAACAGCATCCTAATTATTGCTGTTCTCCAATCAGAAAACTAAAAGACATTCTTACTGAAGAAGGGCTTATTTCTAGAGCACCTCTTTGGTTGAAAGGTTTCAGCATGTGACATCCGAGCAATTGCTCTGCAAAAGGTTTATGAGATTATCAGTCTCTGTCCCAAGTCAAACAAACCCAACTCCATATCAACCTAACTTAAGATTTCAGATTTCTTTTCAAACATGCATATTGAGGAGGATGCAGATCTTCCCTTCAAGCTGAAATTCTATTACTGCCAGAGTAGATATCCAGCATGAAAAATATTAGCTAACAGAGCTGCAGTTCATAACTTAAATCACAGCAGACTGCAGAAGTGCTCTTTGCATTGTATAAAATAAGCAGGATTAATTGTTACCAATCCACTGGTAACATGACTGTTCTTCTATTAAAAAAGTGTATAGTCTGGGGCCTCCAGAGCTCCTGCATGAGATTATAAAATAGGTCCTAATAAATAACTGAAGTATAGTACACCAGCATAAACCGTTTTGAAACAACTACCTAGAAACTGCTAAAAACTATGCATAATGTAACTTGTACCTGTATATCATCTGTTTCTCCAGTACTAAGGGGCATTATATTTTTCCATATATAAAAACTGCTGAAAAGGGGCCACCTCTTTGCTACCCCCGATTCCAGCAATGAGCCATCTTTCCCTGTTGCAGACGGATAACTGCTCCTTGAATACACAGGTGGAGATATCGTGCCAACTTCCTTTGCATCCAGGTAGGACTCGTTACATCTCATCACCTAACAACTTACATCCTTTCACTCCCAGGGGAGCTGCGACCAACACTCAAAGGGCAGTATCTGTATAAGACTGTTCGGTTTGCCCATATGAGACCCGAAACCCACCCGCGGCCATCGCGGCGGGGTGGCTGCCACCGCAGGGCCGTGCCGCCCAGCCTCCCGCTCGGGCTGCCCCCCTGCCCGGGGAGCCGCGCTGCGCGGGGGACGGGGCGGTCCCGCCGCCCCCCCGCCCCGCGACGGTCTGCGGTTGCCCCCCGCCCGCTGAGACCGCCCGCCTGGGACCCCTCTCACAGGGACGCGACCCCCCCCTCTCCCGGGCCCACTCACGCAAGGGTCGTCCTCAACCCCTCCGCCCTCGCACTCCCCGGCCACCAGCGGGAGAGCTCGGCCCGGCGGCCCCACCATGACGCTGCAGGGCGGAGGGGCTCCTGCCCCATCCGTGGGCGCCGGGGCGCCCAGCTCTCGCTCGCGCTGAGCCCGCCGGCCCCCTCGCTGCTCACTCGACTCCGGCCCGGGGACCGACCTGCATGGGCGCTTCGTGCCTCATCGCCGGGCGCGGCCAGCCGCTCGCTCCGCTGCCACTCGCCGCTCGCTCGCGCACGCCAACCGCCACCGCCCGCCGCCCACCCGGGCTCTGCTGACAAACCCGCGTCGCGATCAGCACCGGAGCTGTCCCCGCTCCTCCCCCGGCACCTCCCCCCGTCCCGCGCACCCTCGGGAGCTGTAGTCCCCGCTGCCCTGCTCCCTCCGCCGCCAGGGCGGGGAAGAAAGACTACAACTCCCGAGATGCTCTGCGTCTGGCGGCCCGCTTTGCAAACTCCTCTCGGGGCTGCAGAGAGACGGCGGGGCTGGAGAAAGGCCGGGCGGCACGGAGCGCCCTGGCGGGGGGGTGCCGCGCGGTTTGTCCGCGCTGAGACGGAAAGCAGGGACGGAGCTAGCGGAGCCGGGCGCCGCCGGTTCGACGGATGCGCTGCCCTCCGCGGCCCCACCGGCCCGGCCCGGCCCGGCCCGGCCCAGCCCGAGCGCCGGCAGCCGCGGAGGAGCAGCGTCAGGCTGGGGGAGCGAGGGCGGCGGCGGGCGGCGGGCCCCGGGCAGGGCAGGGCAGGCAGTAGCTCCCACGCGGGCTGTGGGGAGTCGCTCGGCGACACGGGAGCTGCGGAGTTGGGCAGACACCCCTCTCCTCCTGTGCCGTGCCACTGTGCCGTGCCACTGCACCGCGCCTCCTGCGGGGTCGGCCGGGAAGCGTCTGTATTGCGCTGCCATTTCACGTCCCTTTATCCCTGCACCCGCAGCCGAGCTGGTCCTGCGCCCCGACGCGGCGCCGCTCCGCCCCGCCGGCAGGGGGCGCCCGCACCACCTGCTCCGCCCCGCTGCGGGCCTCGCGCCAGCCCTGGCCTCGCTGCTGGCCGGGCCCCACCGCGGAGCGCTGGGAGCTCAGCGGGAGCTGGTGGGGAGGCCGGCCCGGGTGGGCACCTGAAGGGAGGGTTTGCGGTGGCTGCAGCCTTGCACTCACGGGGTTCCTGCAGAGTCCCCCATGCCTCGGTCCCTCTCCTGCCTCTCTCCTCCTTCCCCACAGCTGGCCAAAGGGCTGAGCGAGGCTGAGTGCCCTTCGGTGTGGCGACCACTGATAATGCTGTTATTGTTTTATAATAACAGTCCCTAAATGTTCCATGATTTCTCCTCTATCATAGAATCATAGAATCGTTTAGGTTGGAAAAGACCTTTAAGATCATCCAGTCCAACCATTAACCTAACATTACCAAGTCCACACTAAACCAATTAAGGGTAGACTAGACTAAACCATGTCCCAGAGTGCCACGTCTACCCATTTTTTGAACGCTTCCAGGGATGGTGACTCCACCACCTCTCTGGGCAGCCTCTTCCAATGCTTGACTAACCTTTCCGTGAAGAAATTTTTCCTAGTATACAACCTAAACCTCCTCTGGCGCAGCTT
This sequence comes from Pelecanus crispus, assembly GCF_030463565.1. NCBI lineage: Eukaryota > Metazoa > Chordata > Aves > Pelecaniformes > Pelecanidae > Pelecanus > Pelecanus crispus. Next base: position 4,712,947 of record NC_134675.1, read on the forward strand.
GAGCCCATTTCCTCTTGTCTTATCACTAACTACTTGGGAGAAGAGACCAACACCCACCTCACTACAACCTCCTTTCAGGTAGTTGTAGAGAGCGATAAGGTCTCCCCTCAGCCTCCTCTTCTCCAGACTAAACACCCCCAGTTCCCTCAGCCGCTCCTCATAAGGCCTGTGCTCCAGACCCTTCACCAGCTTCGTTGCCCTTCTCTGGACATGCTCCAGCACCTCAATGTCTTTCTTGTATTGAGGGGCCCAAAACTGGACACAGTATTCCAGGTGCGGCCTCACCAGCGCCGAGTACAGGGGAACAATCACCTCCCTGCTCCTGCTGGCCACACCATTCCTGATACAAGCCAGGATGCTGTTGGCCGCCTTGGCCACCTGGGCACACTGCTGGCTCATGTTCAGCCGGCTGTCAACCAACACCCCCAGGTCCTTTTCAGCCAGGCAGCTTTCCAGCCACTCTTCCCCAAGCCTGTAGCGTTGCATGGGGTTGTTGTGACCGAAGTGCAGGACCCGGCACTTGGCCTTGTTAACCCTCATGCAGTTGGCCTCGGCCCATCGGTCCAGCCTGTCCAGGTCCCTGTGCAGGGCCATCCTACCCTCCAGCAGATCGACCGTCCCACCCAACTTGGTGTCATCTGCAAACTTACTGAGGGTGCAGTATCCTACTGTCTCTTCCCGCTTTCTCTTTCTGCGTGGTGCTTAGTTGCTGGCTGGGGCTAAACCACGACACTCACCTTGATTTTCTCTGACCTTTGACAAACGGCAGCAGGCAGGTGCCAGGCCATGCTGCTGTACAATGGCAGCAGCCCCATGCAGAAACAGCAGCATTGCTTCTGGGTGGTGGCACTAATTTTTGATGGCGGTATCAAGGTCATCATAAAGGAATGCCAGTAAAACACAAAAAAAGCAGCACACCTATGCATGTGTCCCCAACACTGGTTTTTATTTTCTAAGAAGGTGTTATAAACATATTTCTTGTCACTTTTTCCATAACCCCGTCCTCTAATGCAGAATCTATACTTCTCTTGGGACCAAATATATAGGTCCCTAATTGGTAGGAAAATGTATAATCAGTTTTTTATTCAGGTTTAAGATTTGGAATGTTCTATAGTGAATGGGTGAAGACGAACCATGGGTGTGAGCCGCATGGGCAACTCACTCTGGGGATGTTTGCCTGATGTTTGAGAGCTGGGTTTTGTCTGGGCAGAGAGGGAAGGGCAAGGAGAAGGCAGGTGCAGTGGCCAAGGCAGCATGGAAACAGCAATCTGTCCTGTGGACTACACACTTCTGTGTATGTGGTATGTGTTGCATAAAGTAAATCACCTATAGGAGCTATGACATAGGCAAATTGTATAAAGGACACATGAATACAGATTAAAGTGTATGTCAGAAGTAATTTCATTCTAGCTCTGCAGGTTTTTAATTTCATTTACAGCTATTTAAAGCTACCTCATTATAACATGAAAATAGGAATAAGGGTTTTTTTTCAAAGACATGATATATGCCATCATGCATTTTTGCAGCTGATTTTTCTTTCCTGCACGAAACATTGAATGTTACTCTTTCTGCCACTGTGGGCATGTAGACATCATGAATTTGCTCAATACTTACATTTTAAACTGTGTGTGTGTGCATGCATGCATGAGCATGTTAAGGGTTGATTTTTTTTTAATGCATGTGATTTATTCTTGCTATTGATTTTAGGTGAATACATACCAAAAATCATGAGTAACAACCCATTTTCCTCTGAAAACAGGGCACATTATATTTGTTATCAATTGCAATTAGGGAAAAACAGAGAGATTCTTCCCCCTATGAAAGTGCTGTTTTACGGAGTTTTGTTTTTAAGAAAGTATTAGAAATATATTACACAGCCATGAATATATTAAACTATAGCTTTCCATAAAACAGTTCTCATTTTGGAATGGCATTTTAAATCTTAGCTGAACAGATATTTAAAACAATAGATTAAAATATTCAGAGAAGCTTTTGATTATAGAATTGGAAAGCAGTTACTCTGGATGTATTATTCTATTAAATTTTTTAAGTAGATTTACTGCAGATACTGTATTAGAAATTACAAGACTTAAATGATGCTGGGTTCCCAAATTTATCCCAAGACAAAGATCTTCCACATGTTTTTATTATATTGGCATATCTTAGCATTGAAGTCTCTAAGCAATCTCTCACCTAAAAAGTCCACACAGGGAACTATCAATAGAACATAAAGCAGGATTACTTTTTAGATTGTCATATGTCCTTCTTAAAATTATTGAATCATCTTTTTTTTTTTTTAAACTAAAAATGTTAAGGTAAACAGCATCTCTGCATAAACAATACTTTTCTGTTTAATTTTTAAAAGGCATAAAAACTCAAGAAGTAACGCTGAGATTTTGCTTTGTGTGTTGGTTGAAGAGATTATACTATTTATTTTAAATTCCTCAGGTTTTGTTTATTATCTATCTTCTGGCAGTAACTTTGTCCTTTTCTTTCTGTCTTCAGAGACTTTTGAAGATGGTATGGGAACATTTTGTACCTCAAGCATCCTAGTCCAGTAGTATGCTGTGACAATACTCCTGAATACTCTTGTCTGCAAAGCAGTTTTCTTAGGGCAGGAATTTCTGTTGATTACTAATCACTGGGTTACAATATGTTAACATTTTTGGAACATGGTGTGCTTGAAGCTCTCTTTTGTACATAATTACTATGAACTACCTATTTTCACCAGGTGCTAACACGCAATGGACCCAGTTTCGTAAAATATCTAATTCTTTTAACCAGGAGTAGTATTAAGCTAAGAAAACACTGCAGAAGTAGTCATGAACATCACTTCAGGTTTTCAGTGACTGCTCTGATTATACTACCTCCTTTTCATTTGCTAACACAAGAGTGAATTTTTTTTCATACCAAATGCTGGATCATGAAATGCACAGAAGTAGTTATTATTTGGTAATTTGGACTAAAGAAAAAAGGAGAAATTTTCATATTCCTTGGGTGATGGCAAATAGTAATTCAAATAACATGTAATCACAAAAGCTAACCTAGAAAGAGCATGCTGCCTGTGAGATAGCTAGGAGTCAATCTGGCTTATCTAGATGTAGAATAGTGTGATTTTAGGACATATTTCAGTCTTTGTAACATGGGGGGGGGTTGCCCAAAAAACTAATTTTACAGTATATAGAAGATAAACAATAACTTTCAGGGCTGTATACTAAATATAAGAAATCTTGTATTAACAATGGCATCAGGAGACAGCCAATTTGTATGCAACTGAGTTGTTTTGGATGAGTGAATTCTGGAATGATGGACAGATTGTTAACAAAGGTGTTTCTCAATTTCTTACTAGAGGCCTACATAAGTAAAAAGAATATAAATGCAATGTAACTTTTATTTCACAGGTTCAGTGCATGTATTGGGAGCAAATATTTTCTGTGCTTTCAAAACTTTCAAAGTGTAGGGCATGATATAAAATTAACAAATAAGTAAAATTCAGAAGTAGAAGAAACCTAGGTTAAGAGGGAGAGAAATAAGGCAAAGAGAGTTAACTAATGATCATTGTTCCTCTCTTGTGATATTTTAGACCGAAATACAAATCCTTTCAGTTTTTGATTTAAGAAAATAAAGGTTCCTGCTAGGTACAAAATGCCAGCCATTTTGAAATATATAGATATCTTGACAATGTTTTCTTTCATGTTCTCTTCCTTAATGTCAAATAACTTTCTTTTTTCCCTTGACCTTTTAGAACACAGTATTTCTTTTTCTCCTGCATGCCATTTGACTTATCCTGGGATTAGACTTTGGATGCAGAGAAAAGAAAAAGAGAGTCACGTGTCTTTCACTAAGCAATAAAGGTTGTTCACCCTGACTCAGTCTGTCATGTTTGCAAGTTTGGATTATGCTTGCAAAATGTAAATGTTGAGGTATGCCTTCTTTAGAATTTTCTTAAAAAAAAAAGTATGGGATCTTTATATTTGACTAGATAAACAGGAAATGTAGAGAGCAAGAAAAAGGTGGTTAAAGATCTCGGAGATGTTTCTTTCCAATGACAGTTTTTAACAATATTTCATCAAGAAGGCAAGCATAAATTGACAAAATACAGTTCTGAAATGAAACTAGAAATTCTGTTGAGAGCAGATGTGGCATTGGAACAAGACAAGATTTGTCTCAAGCACAGATCTCAGATACCCATTGAAAAAAAAATCTATTGGGACTTCTTGTCAGGCTAGAAGACAAACTACACAGAATCTTGTCATGGGGTAAACCATGGAAGTTGTTATATTTGCAACAGATGAAGATGCTTCACTGCTGTATGGATGCTTGATTTTGTGACCTTGCCAGATTCTGCAAGTCCTTAAAATCCCAACACACGAGACTCACATGTCAAGCTGCATGACAGCACACTGCTGATACATGAACTGGAAATGCCACAGTGGGGAATGAGAAAGCAGTGGCTAAAAGAGCAAGTCTGATGCTCAGCACGTGAGACTTGATAGGTCTGCATTACAATAAAAGACAAGTAAACAGTTCCTGTCAGTGATTTTTTTTTTCTTCTTTTGTTTCTCAGTATAGAAGATACTGTTGGTCTCTTCCCTGTTAAACTTTTGCAACCACTAAAACTGTAACACAGAACTGAAATGCAGCTTTTCATTTTGTGGATAAGGGACCAGCATAAATCACTACAGTTCTGCCGTTGATGGAAATGAGCACTGGGTCAATCTGTCTTTGCACTATAGTTGCCATGGCTACTGGGTCACAGCACCAGATATGCCATCACATTTCCTGCATCTTCAGATACTACATGCAATGGTTTCATTGGAGTATAGAAAAGGGAAAACTTGCACTGTGTTTTTCATTTTCTATTGCATAGCACACTGTCTTGTCTCCAGTAAGCTCACCCTGGTCCGTGGAGATCAAACAGGTATTTCATACAGGTGAAAGCATCTCCCTTTGATACATGTCCTGGGGCTGCAGAAAACAGCCTCTTACCCTTGTCTCCAGTCACCACCTAATCTGAGCACTCACACCACTATGCATCTACATGTCCAGTGACCTCTGCAGGCAAGGGACAAGCTGCCACCTGGAGCTGAAGGTGGGAGTACTTTAAGTCTTTCAGCAAAGCCTTTGGTTCAAAGTGTAACTTTAAAAATCTTAAAAACATCTGCTCAGCTGTTTCCCAAATAAGGGCTTTACGCTTGGAGTCTGCATACCATTCAAGAGGAAGATCAAAGCAGTGTATATTCATCATGATGGGTAGTTTATAAAGGTTATAGAAATCATGGAACTAAAACCCATACTTGGAATTGTACGTATATCTGTAGAGATATTTAGTAGCAGTGCATGCAGCATCAAATTAAAAAATGCACTTAAATTGCAGATTAAATGTATTGCTTATGTAATGCTTTTGCAACAAGCTTTCTATTCATGGCAAAATGTCTTCATCCTAAGCTTTCTGTATATCAGAAGAATGATTCTTTTACTGTCCATGCATTTCTATACTATGAATCACAAGATCCGTCCTAGACAAGAGGAAGCTCTGATGGGAGAAAAAAAAGCATGCATTAGTTTCTATCAAGCATGAAAATTCTTAAACATAGCAAACAAAATAGAGTTTTGTCAGATCCATGACACATGTCATGTCACAATTCTAGACAGTCATTAGATGACATTGATGGCTCACTACTGACAACATCTCAGATCAATCAGATGACCTAGAGAGAGGGGTTCTGAGGCTACTGATCTGGTAGGAATTTTCACACAGTTCCTCCTGTCAAATCATTTGTGCACTGCCAAAATAGTTGTTAAAACAGCATAGCAGCCAATGCCATGTAGTGAAATCAACTGTATTAAGTTCTGCAGAACAGCCAAGGTAAGCAACAGCCATAAACAATGGGGTTTAGGCTCTCAGACCAAGCAGGCTGATTGTTTTTCTACTCTTGGTGAAAGGCTGGTTGGTTAAAGAAATAATCTTACTGATTTTATCAGATATACACGCAGTCAATGGGACTTCTAGGGGTGTTGTGTTCATTCATTTTGCATCTGACTTGTCTGTCTTCCCTCAGTATGATGTTAGCATAAAGCTTCCAATAATTAATGGAAATGACAGTGACAGATATTGCTGCAGTTCACTAGTTCTGCAGTTTACTAGATTTTCTTTTGAAGGTTTCTACTACAGTAACTATAGACTGAAGTAAAAAAAGATGGGCAAAAGAAGAAACATTTTGTTAAAAGAAGTGCATGTAGTCAGATTGCATGTTTTTCAGCCAAAAATGTAAAAATGAATGAGGAAATAAAAATATTCACATCTAGCTCTAATATAATTTAATTTTGCTTGATTTTTCTCATCTAATAAGCATTTCAAGATAGAAACACAGTTGCTGCTAATGATATCATGGTGATTTTATCAAGTACTTCCCATGAATACTGTGCAGCTGTGTTAGAAGAGGCTGTTATGGCAGGAAACAACCTAATAGCTATTTTTGGGTCCCTTAGCTATGCATGACTCAGGGGAAAAAAGAATCATTATTTGATTTTCTATTCTGCCTAGGTACTTAGAACACCAATCACCAGGCCTACTCAGACATCAGTCCTGTTTCATCAGGGAGATGAAAAATAAGCCTCTGGAGCTCAAATGTGAGGATGTATTTATGTGAGATGCTGATCCCCTGTAGATCTCATTAGTATTCAGTTAGAGGCATCCACCTTCTCTCAGGTCTGAGATCTTAGGCTGAAATTCAAAACCAAGGAAGGAGTCCCAACTTGGCCTTAAATGTCACAACTTCATAAGCATCATTTGGAGTCTCTAAAAACAGCCAGTAATTTTTTCACCAGAGTAGAGATGTTGAGTGGTCAGCAGATTCTAAACATGATTAATGACATATTGTCTGTCTCCATTTTACTCCATATTTCCAAGTTAAATGCATCCACACTTCACCACCTTCCTTGTTATACACATAGTACATTATCATGCTGAGGAGCTGGCAGTAGTCCTTAGCATTAGGTCACCATTATTTGCCATTAAAGGAGAGCTTTCTAACTGTTTCGGAGAAATCATCACATCGTATCTCTATTATCTGCAACTGTCTCTTAATCTTTCTGGAAAAAGCATTGGGGGTTTGTGTCCCATGTGAGTATGTTCATATTTTGAATGTCTGTTTCCTTCTGTTGCTTGTGCTCATTGCAAAATTGTACATCTTGCCAAAATAATAACTGAACACGAACATCTGAACCTAAGGGGAGGTTCAGCCATAGTAACATGGTTTAGCTCATTTTGCCTGGGAATCCCAGGGGCACAATCATTTGGCATGCAGGACTGAGGGTGTGGAAGAATTAATCAGGAAGGGAATTGGGCTGTTTGCATATGTCTGTCCCAAGTGCTCTGAAACCTACAAAATATGTAGAAAATGAGGCCATAAAGGCAGGTAGATAAAGATGGGATATGGTAGATGAATGTTTTGCAAGATAACTCAGTTCTACCACCATGACTTCAGCATAAGGTACTGAGCAAAACATTGGCTGAGCAAAATATTGGCAGTTGGCCACAGAGTCCATAGTTAGATATTCACTGCAGGAACAATTGTGTCATTTTAAGACATTGCACAGAGCTGGCCAATTTCTGACCAAAGTTGATGATGGGCACTCACAGAAGTCATTCCATTAGCTCTTCCCCAGCAGTAGCAACCTCTAGCAAGCAGGAGTAACATCCAGTCCTCAGGGAAGGATCCCTTACACTGTCATGCTGCAGTTAAATTCTCAGCACAGTCACCTTCCATGTTCCTCATTTTTAGGGTGCCTAAGTGCAGTCTAATCTGCATACATGTTTAGTTCTCACAAGTGCAATCAAAATGCCAAGATGCATGTTCTGGAAGAACAAATGTGGTCCGGAAATTTGTTTGAAAGTAGGTTTTGGTTCTGCTTTTACCACTGATTCACTGGGTGGCTTCAAGGAAGTCTCTTTGTCTCCATTTCTTTTTCTGTAACATAAGATAATATTTTTATCTCATCTTAAATGATGCAGGTTTTGGGGGTGTTAGGGAGGGGAAAAAGAAGAGTCGGGATGAAGAAAAAAAACAACAAAAGAGACTTTGAGGAAATTAATAAGATTATGTTCTTTGAAAATGGTGCTTAATATGCTCCAGTAAGAGAGCTACTTAGCAAAAAAGGATAAAACATTATTCTCATCCTAATCCAAAACACAGCACTATACCAGCTCAGCTAGAGATCAGCTTGTTTAGTAAGGGATAAAGATGAACCAGGGCCATCACGAGAACCAGAGGAGGAAGAACCCATAAATGAGATGGTAACCACCCGATCCCTATCCCTGAGTGAGCTGACAGATATGCGAAAAGATTTCAGTTGTCATCCAGGCGAGCACATCATCACCTGGCTGCTCCGATGCTGGGATAACAGGGCCAGTAGCCTGGATTTAGAGGGTAAGGAAGCCAAGCAGCTGGGATCCCTTTCCAGGGAAGGGGGCATTGACAAAGCAATTGGAAAAGGGGCAAAACCGCTCAGCCTCTGGAGGCGACTTCTGTCAAGCGTGAAGGAAAGGTATCCCTTCAAGGAAGATGTTATATGTCACCCAGGCAAATGGACCACCATGGAGATAGGTATCCAGTACCTGAGGGAATTAGGCATGCTGGAGGTGATTTATGATGGCCTAAACAACGAGCAGTTATCCAAAGATACAGATGAAGTCAGGTGCACACGACCCATGTGGTGGAAGGTGGTACAGAGCGCACCATTGTCGCATGCAAACTCATTGGCAGTAATGACATGGAAAGATGGAGAGTAACAGACGGTAGATGAATTGGCTGGCCAACTCCGGCAATACGAAGAAAGTCTCTCTTCCTCCCTACGGGCCTGTGTCTCGGCTGTGGAAAGACTGTCTGAAAAACTGTGCCGGGAGTTCCAGCAACTCAGAGAGGATATGTCCTATTCCCCACCTGTATGGACCAGTATCTCAGCCATTAGGAGTCAACGTCCTTATGCTCAAGAGAGAGGATATAGAGGATACACACCACGGGGCACCCTGTGGTTTTACCTGCGTGATCACGGAGAGGACATGAAGAAGTGGGATGGAAAATCCACCTCAACCCTAGAGGCACGGGTGCATGAGTTGCAAGGAAAAACTATTACAAAAGGCAGTTCTCCCAGGAAAATTGCTGTTTCACTTTCCTGTGGGCAATTCCCCAGACAGAGTAGAAGGGCTGATCTTACTTCTGATCTCAGTAAAGGGGCTTCTGATTCGTATTTACAAGGAGCAAGTAACGAATACTGTGACCAGTGTTAGGGGGGCCCTGCCTCCAGCCAGGTGGAGGAAAGGGACAACCGGGTTTACTGGACTGTGTGGATTCGATGGCCTGGCACATCAGACCCCCAGGAGTAGAAGGCTCTAGTGGACACCGGTGCTGGCGTATTCGGCAGGATGGCAAGTAGTATCAGTGATTACTTAAAAATGCATGGAATAAGTCCGAGTCCCAAATTCTCAGAAGAATGGGCTCATGATAATTGGAATGATTGGGAAGCTGTGGAAAAACAGCTAAAGGTAGCCAGGGGAAATATTAAAAATGGTAAAGGAAAGGGAGTCATTTACAAAATGCTAGGCACTTGCCTAGAAGCTGCCTGCAAAGACAGGGAAAAGTTTAATGAAAGGAAGCAGGATCTAAAGGACAAAACAGAAGGCAGGAAGGCAGCTGAATTAATACTGTCCCTACAAATTGAACAACTACAGAAACAGTTGCAGAAAGAAAAGGAGGAAAAACAAAAATTGGCAGAAAAGGTTGAGATGATGCTCATGCAAGCTCCCAATTCCCTTGACCTTGTACAAATTAGGAAATTAATTGTATCCCCTGAAGAATGGGATGGAAACATCTGGGGTGACCTTGACAATAACGATACGGGGAAAGATGATTCTTTATCTCCTCCATATGTAGCTAGGCCCATTATAAAACCAGAAGAAACTACTGGGCCTCGGGGTGGAGTAGGAAATCGTACCCGAAAAATAACCCCATTTGATCCAATCCAAATGGCTAACCTACAAGAACGCTATGGTTGTAAGACAGACGAAACTGAAACTGAATATTTATGGAGAGTATGTTTAACTGGGGGAGATAGAATTTTACTAAACGGTGAGGAAACCAATGGATTTTGGGGCCCTGGTGTCTTTTTAAATGCTGGCCCCATGCCTCCAGATGATCCCCACTCGATAACCAGTAGAGTGGCATACTGGGCCAGTGGAATTGATGTATGGGAGAGAGAAGAACCTCTAGTAATACCTATTAAATCCCTAAATGAACTTTCCACAGCTATTACAAAAGCTGCCTGTATCCAGGCCATGTATGATTGCGGCCCTCTTGACATTCCCATATCAGCAATCGTGAATCATGAGATGCTAAAGCCATTAATTAAGAAAGCCCCTGCTATGCTCAAATCCTACCTCATTGCAAAATGAGATGAAATAAGGAGGAACGCAGAGTTCAATTCCCTATTAGACATAAGGGAGGTTGTCAATGGACAAGAAGGGGTCCTAGTGTGCAGAGATGTCCCCACCTGGGCAACATTGATGCATGACATCATAAAACATGGGCAAGAAGTGGGATGGAGTAATCAATCTGTTGAAACTGAAAATCCTAATCATAACATCAGACAAATTAAACAAACACCCCAAAATAGTTCCCAGGAACCGAAACCCATAAACTGTCGACCTAGGGTTCAGAGGTGGAGAGAACTATATAATCAAGCATTGACATTAGGCATTCCGAGAGCTATAATTCAGAGACAACCTGCCAGCATTATGCAAGATCTAATTCATGCATTTAACATAGAATCATAGAATGCTTTGGGTTGGAAGGGACCTTGAGAGATTTCAAAGACATGATCAGAAAGAAAACATTTCCAACAGTCAGATACCATCACCAACTCCGAGAGGGGGTGATAAACCTTTCCTTTCCCTTCCCAAAATCCAGGATCAAAAAACGGGTAGTGCCTGGACGACAACTGGGTCTGTCCATCCGGCAAGTGGACTCCTATCAATGGATAGATAATAATGGCCCACATATTTTAATCCCAGTTGGTCCTCGATGACAATTAATTAAATTCCTAATAGACACGGGAACACAAATTTCAATATTGACACAACAAGATGCTGAGAAGCTGGCTATACAACCCAGATGGCAAAGGGTTAAAATTACCCTGTATGTAGTTGCCAAGCCACTCTCCATGATATTTGAAAAGTCATGGCAGTCAGGTGAAGTCCCTGCTGACTGGAAGAAGGGGAATGTTGTGCCCACTTTTAAAAAGAGAAGAAAGGAGGACCCTGGGAACTACCGACCTGTCAGCCTCACCTCTGTGCCTGGGAAGATCATGGAACAGATCCTCCTAGAAGCTATGCTCAAGCACATGGAGGACAGGGAGGTGATTTGAGACAGCCAGCACGGCTTCACCAAGGGCAAGTCCTGCCTGACCAACCTAGTGGCTTTCTATGAAGGAGTAACTGCATCAGTGGACAAGGGAAAAGCAATGGATGTCATCTACTTGGACTTCTGTAAAGCCTTCAACACAGTCCCCCACAACATCCTTCTCTCTAAATTGGGGAGATATGGATTTGATGGGTGGACTGTTCGATGGATAAGGAATTGGCTGGATGGTCACATCCAGAGGGTCGTGGTCAACAGCTCGATGTCCACATGGAGACCGGTGACAAGTGGGGTCCCTAAGGGGACTGTACTGGGACCGGTGCTGTTTAACATCTTCATCAGTGACACAGACAGTGGGATCAAGTGCACCCTCAGCAAGTTTGCAGATGACCCCAAGCTGAGTGGTGCGGTTGACACACCAGGAGGACGAGATGTCATCCAAAGGGACCTGGACAAGCTGGAGAGGTGGGCCTGTGTGAACCTCATGAGGTTCAACAAGGCCAAGTACAAGGTCCTGCACCTGGGACGGGGCAACCCCCAATATCAGTACAGGCTGGGGGATGAAGAGATTGAGAGCAGCCCTGTGGAGAAGGACTTGGGGGTACTGGTGGATGAAAAGCTGGACATGAGCCGGCAATGTGCGCTTGCAGCCCAGAAAGCCAACCATATCCTGGGCTGCATCAAAAGCAGCGTGGCCAGCAGGTCGAAGGAGGTGATTCTGCCCCTCTACTCTGCTCTGGTGAGGCCTCATCTGGAGTACTGCATCCAGCTCTGGAGCCCTCAGCCCAAGAAGGACATGGACCTGTTGGAGTGGGTCCAGAGGAGGGCCACCAAAATGATCCGAGGGCTGGAGCACCTCTCCTATGAGGCCAGGCTGAGAGAGCTGCGGTTGTTCAGCCTGGAGAAGAGAAGGCTGCGGGGAGACCTTATTGCAGCCTTCCAGTACTTAAAGGGGGCCTACAGGAAGGATGGGGACAATCTTTTTGCAAGGCCTGTTGTGACAGGACAAGGAATAATGGATTTAAACTAAAGAAGAATAGATTTAGACTGGATATAAGGAAGAAATTTTTTACAGTGAGGGTGGTGAAGCACTGGAACAGGTTGCCTAGAGAGGTAGTGGAGGCCCCATCCCTGGAAACCTTCAAGGTCAGGTTGGATGGGGCTCTGAGCAACCTGATCTAGTTAAAGCTGTCCCTGCTCACTGCAGGGGGGTTGGGCTGGATGACCTCTAAAGGTCCCTTCCAACCCAAAGCATTCTATGATTCTATGATTCTATTCTATGATTCTACTGGAGTGAACGGAGCAAGTGCTATTTGTCAAACTGCAAACGTTAATTTATGGCTCCTGGGTGAAAAACTCATGCTGTCTACGCACTTTGCAGTGAAAAGTCATAACAAAAATATTTTGGGCTTTGATATTTCGAATGGCCGCACTTGGCGTCTCCGAGACGGTAGTATATGGTCCTTTGGTTCAAATATTAATCCTAACCCTGATAAAGATTGGGAGGCTACAGTGCGTTTACTCCATGCAGCTCCTGCACTCCCTTTTTCAAAAGTTACTGACATACCACAATACCCAATTTCTGCTGCGGCATGAGATGGAATTTCTGAAGTCATAGCTGATTTAGAAAAACGACAAATTATCTCCAGAAGCCACTACCCATACAATTCACCAGTCTGGCCAGTCCTAAAGCCAGATGGGAGATGGTGTCTGACAATTGAGTTTAGGTGTCTAAATGCCAACACAGCTCCGCTAACGGCTGCAGTCCCTAATATTGAGACCTTAACAGCCACACTACAAGCAGCTGCACACCCATGGATGGCAGCGCTAGATGTGAAAGATATGTTCTTTATGGTCCCCTTGCAGGAGGAGGATAAGGAAAAATTTGCTTTTACCTGGGAAGGTATACAATATACCTTTAACAGACTCCCACAGGGATATAAACACTCACCTACAATTGCTCATGCTGCGCTTGCTGAACTGTTGCAAACAGTCACACTTTCTCAGAATGTGAAACTATACCAATATATAGATGATATTCTAATCAGAGGAAATTCCCCTGAGGAGGTAGGGGAAGCAGCAGCAGCAGTATGGCAAGCACTACATAAAGCAGAAGTTGAAATCCCACCTGAGAAGTGTCAAAAACCAAGCAGAGAGGTAAAGTTTTTGGGTACTTGGTGGATTGCTGGTAGTGCGACAATCCCACCAGACACCCTAAATAAAATAGAACGGTTACAGGTGCCCCAATTGAGGAAAGAATTACAACAGTTTATGGGTACTTTAGGATACTGGAGAAAACATGTACCTGGATTTTCTATCATTGCTCGCCCACTTTACTCACTCTTACGAAAGGGAAAACTGTGGAAATGGAATCCAGAACATGAAGAGGCAGTTAAAACTCTAATACAGGAATTAAAAACATATCAATCATTGGGACCCATACACCCCCACGACCCTATTATAGCAGAATGGGGTTTTGCTGAGCATGGTACTTACTGTAACCTATTCCAAACTGGCCCAGATGGACCAAAAAGACTTTTATTATTCAGCTCAACTACATTTAAAGAGACAGAACAGAGATACTCTGAGTGGGAAAAGGGACTTTTGTCTTTAGTCCGAGCAGTGAAACAAGTTGAAAAAATACACCAGGAACAATCTCTACAAACCAGAGGTCCATTTAATTTATTAGAAGCAATTCTAAAGGGAACTGCTCCCCCAGAAGGAGTTGCACAAAATCCTACAGTCAGAAAGTGGCATGCCTACTTGACGGGGATTGCAGAGGAAATGAAATTAACCAAAGGACACACTAAGATCTCCAAATTACAAATGCCTATACAGGCAGACCCATTAGCATTACAACAACCTTTTAAACCCTCACCAATTTTAGACGCACCTCCCCTCATTGAGGGAACACCAACAGAAAACATTTGGTTTACTGATGCCTCTGCAAAAAGAATAAATGGTAAATGTCAATATAAGGCTGCTGCATTAGAAATTACCACCGGCAAACAAGTAATAGAAGAGGGTGAAGGTAGTGCACAAGTAGGAGGATTAAGGGCAGTTGTTCTAGCAGCACAAAATGGAGCAAAAGTGATATATGTGGATTCCTATGCTGTGTGGGCTGGTGCCACACAATGGCTCTGTCAATGGGAATCCCTAAACTGGGAAGTAAACAGATCTCCAATTTGGAGAACTCAAGATTGGCAATTATTATTGAATATAGCCAGAAAAACTCCATTCAAGATGGGATGGGTAAAAGCTCATGCCAAAGATAAGAAACCAGCCACAAACTGGAACCAAAAGGTAGATGAATTGGCAAAGATTAGGAAAACAGAAATAGAGAACTCCTCAGATTCTGAGTGGTACTGGTTGGGAGAGTGGCTACATCAAAAATTAGGTCACACAGGCACAGAAGCACTTTGCTGCACAAAGCAAAGGTTGGCCTCTAGACAGGAAAACTTGTAAAGCTATTCTCACAGAATGTCCTCAATGCAAATTAAAACTACGAGCAAATCACCCTGCTGAAGCATATCAAACAAGGAAAAACTTTGTGGTCTACCTGGAAGATTGATTATATTGGGCCACTTAAACTTTCTGCAGGGTTTCGATATATCCTCACAGGAGTAGAAGTAGTCTCTGGTTTGCTTATGGCAACTAAGTGTCGAAAAGCTGATGGACGAAATACAGTACGAGGGCTATCATCTTGGTTCTCAAGTCTACCTACTCCTGATACTATCCAAAGTGATACTGGCTCACACTTTTCATGCAAGGAGGTACAAGAATGGGCAAAACAGGAAGAAATTCAATGGGTATTTCACACCCCATATTACCCCCAATCAAATGGCATAGTGGAAAGAGCTAATGGCTTATTAAAAAGAAGCCTTGAACCACACAATGCCCAGTGGGATACTCGACTTTCTAAAATACTTCACCAATTAAATAATCGATATGGACCCACTGGAAGCCCCATGAGTCGAGCATTCTTTACCGAGACCAAGCCTAATACTCCCTCTGCCAATGAAAAAAAAATTACCCTATAACATTTCAACCAGGACAACCGGTTATGGTTAATTTACCACAAATTGGAAATGTGCCTATGACTCTGACTAAACCTCGTGGCACACTTGCTTGGGAAGCTATTGATAACAGTGGTACAAAACACAGAATTACTACTAGGTGGATTTATCCTGTATCATAAAAGGGGTAACCTGTTTGGACTCTCCCCGCCGAAACAGGTTTTTTTTCTCTCTTTTCTCTCTCTTTTGCAGCACCCCGCAGTATGGCGAACGGAAATGCTGTGTTCATGTTACTATTCCAAACCCTAGCAACGTCGCTCCTCTTAGCCTGTGATCAAAGATCTATCACCTACCCCCACTGCAATTGTTGAAGGCTAACTCTGAAACTTAGCTAACATCGTAGCAGGCCAAGATGTTTTTGTGAGCTGGCAAGTAAAAGACACTTAATCATCCCTAATCAGAAGAACAAACATTCAGCATCCTTTAACCAAAGACATCCTGGAGAAACTAGACCTTGAAGAATTACTGAGAAACTGATAAAAGGGAACATCCTACCCCAGCAGGTGCTGGAAAAACTGGACGATGGCAGAAAAAACAGTAACTGGGGGAAAGGTAATTCCGGTTGGGGGGATCACAACCACCGACTCAATTTAGGACCAAAAAGATTTGCCCCCCACCGCCTGTAAGGATCATGCGTGCTAATTTACAAAGAAAGCAAGGCTAATTAGAATACAGTTGACCAATAGCAGATAGCATGGTAATTAATAACTCTGTAGGTTTTGTGTATAAATAAAGCACAGAAAAAAAATTTTCGATATCTTGACTCAGTGTGCGGATTGGATTGTTGCACACCAGGTAATGAACTCCCTTGGTGAAACAGCAGAATGAATCTCACATTGGTGAGAAAACTGTTGCAACATAGTGACCTGAATCAACTGCTGAAAAGAATTCAGAACAATGGACAAAAAACTCTGGTTACCATCCATCACGACACAGAAAAGATACATCATATTCTAGAACAAGTGAAAAAAGATGGGGAACATCACTGGTGGGATACCTTATTTGGATGGTCACCAACTGCAACAGAAATTCTGAATGGACTATTGCATCCTATTGTAATCTTACTCATTTTTACTATATTATGTTTGCTGTTGAATATAGTTCTATATGTTTCAGTGTGCTGAATAGCTAGACAGCTGACATTGTTACCAAAACCTCCTCGCCTATATAAAACTGTTTAACCACATTTAACCAAAACTTGATAATTGAGTAAACTGGCCAAAAAATTCCCTCAAAATTACAATTGGAATATGGCATTAATCTGTTTATAGGCACAGAGGCAAGAGGCGACCACACTGCCTCTCTGTGGGTGAGATGGATTGACTTTAGTCACGGGGTGGATTGTGGTGGTGCATCCCCCCCCATTTTTCTCTCTTCAACTGCTTTACAAGCTCAGGGATTCCTGCCAGACCGTGACCTTGTGTAGTGAGCTGGTCAGTTAGGTGCCCCTTAATTGTACCAGAAACTCCTACATGGCTGAAGCAGAGCGGCCTTGTCCTTATCAGAAACTCTTACATGGTTGAAGCGGGGAGTGAGAACAATCAAGTTACCCCTCACAGCTTTGAAACAGAGCAGTAATTACCAACCCAGATCCTGGCTCAGATAGAGATTTACAATGCCTAAAGCCAATCATCTCACGATCCTATAAAACAGCAGTCCTAAGTGAGGCCCTTTGAGCTCTCCTGGACTGCAGGGGGCTGCACCAGCACCTCCCTCTGAGAGGGACACCTCTCAGAGCTAGCAAACTCTGAAAGTTTGCAGAAATCAGAGGTCCATTGCCAAAGACCGACAGTGGAGCCTGGGCTGAAACCCTTCATTCTTGAGGCTCAACCCTCACCCGTTGAGAAATGCCAAGACATTAGACGTGAGTATTTCACTGAACTCGAGGGGAATTTTTAACAGGTATACCATTTTTATATATATGTATCCATGTTTGTGTGTATGCATGTGTGAATCAGTTTAAGTAGTCTGTAGATGTACGATTTAATTTCAAAGGGAGTCTTATACTGCTGCATTATCCTTATTCCTATAAACCGTTGACCAAGTCGGAGACTAAGAGTGGGCCTAGCCGCAGCTGGACTCCTCTCTGAAAAGGAGTTTAGAAAGCAA
This sequence comes from Pelecanus crispus, assembly GCF_030463565.1. Classification (NCBI taxonomy): domain Eukaryota; kingdom Metazoa; phylum Chordata; class Aves; order Pelecaniformes; family Pelecanidae; genus Pelecanus; species Pelecanus crispus. The sequence goes on from NC_134675.1 coordinate 4,730,549, forward strand.
GGGGGTCTATTCTAAACCTCGTGACTCAACGGGAGGGTCCTCCTTATCCCCTGCATACACAGTCTCTCTGTGAATCACGCCAACTCAGTGTAACTTAATTTTCCTTTACGCACTTCCATGTAGTAACAGAGTGAACCTTGCCATCTTCGAATCTGTACCTAAGTCACTGTTTTGATCAGTTTTGTCTAATCACTTTGTTAATCACTAATGACTGAGTGCTATTAAAATATCACAATCGAATCCTGCGATTTGCCACAAGTAACTTCTAAACTGCTACTAAATCGAACTGTGTAAAGTCACTCATTCACAATAAATTAACATAATCAGCACGATTCACAAACCTGCATTCGTGACAGGTGCACAGTGTACCCTAATGCCCTTGAGGTATAAAGGGGAAGAACCCATTTGTATTTCTGGAGTGACAGGGGGATCCCAACAGCTCACTGTATTGGAGGCCGAACTGAGCCTAACTGGGAATAAGTGGCAGAAGCATCCCATTGTGACTGGCCCAGAGGCTCCGTGCATCCTTGGCATAGACTACCTCAGGAGAGGGTATTTCAAGGACCCAAAAGGGTACCGGTGGGCTTTTGGTATAGCTGCTTTGGAGACACAGGAAATTAAACAGCTGTCCACCTTGCCCGGTCTCTCAGAGGACCCTTCGATTGTAGGGTTGCTGAAGGTTGAGGAACAACAGGTGCTGATCACTACCACAACTGTGCACAGGCGGCAATATCGCACCAACCGAGACTGCCTGATTCCCATCCATAACCTGATTCGTCGACTGGAGAGCCAGGGAGTGATCAGCAAGACTCGCTCACCCTTTAACAGTCCCATATGGCCAGTGCGAAAGTCTAATGGGGAGTGGAGACTAACAGTGGACTATCGTGGCCTGAACGAAGTTACACCGCCGCTGAGTGCTGCCGTGCCAGACATGCTAGAACTTCAATACGAACTGGAGTCAAAGGCAGCCAAGTGGTATGCCACAATTGACATCGCTAATGCATTTTTCTCCATCCCTTTGGCAGCAGAGTGCAGGCCCCAGTTTGCTTTTACCTGGAGGGGTGTTCAGTACACCTGGAACCGACTGCCCCAGGGGTGGAAGCACAGCCCCACCATTTGCCATGGACTGATCCAGACGGCACTGGAACAGGGTGAAGCTCCAGAACATCTGCAGTACATTGATGACATCATTGTGTGGGGCAACACAGCAGAAGAAGTTTTTGAGAAGGGAAAGAAAATAGTCCAAATCCTTCTGAAGGCTGGTTTTGCCATAAAACAAAGTAAGGTCAAGGGACCTGCACAGGAGATCCAGTTTATAGGAATAAAATGGCAAGATGGACGTCGTCAGATCCCAATGGATGTGATCAACAAAATAACAGCTATGTCCCCACCAACTAGCAAAAAGGAAACACAAGCTTTCTTAGGCGTTGTGGGGTTTTGGAGAATGCATATTCCAAATTACAGCCAGATTGTAAGCCCCCTCTATCAAGTGACCCGGAAGAAGAACGATTTCAAATGGGGCCCTGAGCAACAACAAGCCTTTGAACAAATTAAACATGAGATAGTTCATGCAGTAGCCCTTGGGCCAGTCTGGGCAGGGCAGGATATTAAAAATGTGCTCTACACTGCAGCCGGGGAGAATGGCCCTACCTGGAGCCTCTGGCAGAAAGCACCAGGGGAGACTCGAGGTCGACCCCTAGGGTTTTGGAGTCGGGGATACAGAGGATCCGAAGCCCGCTCTACTCCAACTGAGAAAGAGATATTGGCAGCATATGAAGGGGTTTGAGCTGCTTCAGAAGTGGTTGGTACTGAAGCACAGCTCCTGCTGGCACCCTGACTGCCGGTGCTGGGCTGGATGTTCAAAGGGAGGGTCTCCTCCACACATCATGCAACTGATGCTACGTGGAGGAAGTAGGTTGCATTGATCACACAACGGCCTCGAATAGGAAACCCCAGTCGCCCAGGAATCTTGGAAGTAACCATGGACTGGCCAGAAGGCAAAAATTTCAGAATATCACTAGAGGAGGAGGTGACACGTGCTGAGGAGTCCCCACTGTATAATAAATTGCCAGAAAATGAAAAGCAATATGCCCTGTTCACTGATGGGTCCTGTCATCTTGTGGGAAAGCATCGGAGGTGGAAAGCTGCTGTATGGAGTCCTATACGACAAGTCGCAGAAACTGCTGAAGGAGAAGGGGAGTCGAGTCAGTTTGCAGAGGTGAAAGCCATCCAGCTGGCTTTAGATATTGCTGAACGAGAACAGTGGCCAGTCCTTTATCTCTGTAATGACTCATGGATGGTGGCAAATGCCCTGTGGGGGTGGCTGCAGCAATGGAAGCAGAGCAACTGGCAGCACAGAGGCAGACACATCTGGGCTGCCGCATTATGGCAAGATATTGCGGCCCGGGTAGAGAACCTGGTTGTAAAAGTTCGTCACGTAGATGCTCACGTACCCAAGAGTCAGGCCACTGAACAACATCAAAACAACCAGCAGGTGGATCAGGCCGCTAAGATTGAAGTGGCTCAAGTGAATCTGGACTGGCAACATAAGTGTGAATTATTTATAGCCTGGTGGGCCCATGACACCTCAGGTCATCAAGGAAGAGATGCAACATATAAATGGGCTCGTGGAAGCAACCACTGGATGCCTGGAAACATATCCCGTGCCCCATGCCACCGCCCAGAACACCATCCTGCGCCTTGAAAAGCAAGTCCTATGGTGACATGGCACCCCAGAAAGAACTGAGTCAGACAACGGGACTCATTTCCAAAACAACCTCGTAGACACCTGGGCCAAGGAACATGGCATTGAGTGGGTCATCCCCTATCATGCACCAGCCTCTGGGAAAATCGAACAATACAATGGACTGTTAGAGCCTACCCTGAGAGCAATGGGTGGTGGGACATTCAAACATTGGGATACGCATTTAGCAAAAGCCACCTGGTTAGTCAACACCAGTGGATCTGCCAATTGAGCTGGCCCTGCCCAATCAAAACTTTTATGTACTGTAGAAGGAGATAAAGCCCCTGTAGTGCACATAAGAAATATGCTGGGGAAGACAGTGTGGGGTATTCCTGCCTCGGGCAAAGGCAAACCCATTTGTGGGACTGGTTTTGCTCAAGGACCTGGGTGCACTTGGTGGGTGATGCAAAAGGGTGCAGAAGTCAGATGTGTACCTCAAGGGGCTTTGCTTTCACTTGGAAGGGCGTCCAATACCCCTGGAATCAACTCCCCCAGGGGTGGAAGCACAGCCCCACCATTTGTCATGGACTGATCCAGACTCTACTGGAAAATGGTGATGCCCCTGAACATCTACAATACATCGATGATATCATCATGTGGGAAAACAAGGCAGAAGAAGTGTTCAAGAAGGGAAAAGGAGTGATTCAGATTCTTCTGAAAGCTGGTTTCGCCATAAAAAGAAGCAAGGTCAAGGGACCTGCACAGGAGATTCAGGTCTTGGGAATAAAATGGCAGGATGGACGCCATCATATCCCTATGGAGGTGGTCAACAAGATAGCAACTATGTCTCCACCAGCTAACAAGAAGGAAACACAAGCTTTCCTAGGCCCTGTGGGATTCTGGAGAATGCATATTCCAGGTTATAGTCAGCTTGTGAGCCCTCTCTATCGAGTAACCTGAAAGAAGAATTATTTTGAGTGGGGCGTTGAGCAACAACAAGCCTTTGAGCAGATCAAACAGGAGATAGTTCGTGCCGTAGCTCTTGGGCCTGTCCGGACAGGACCAGCTGTGCAAAATGTACTCTACACTGCAGCTGGGGAGCATGGTCTGCCCTGGAGCCTCTGGCAGAAAACATCAGGAGAAACCCAAGTTTGACCATTAGGGTTTTGGAGCCGGGGGTATCGAGGATCAGAAGCCTACTACACCCTGACTGACAAAGAGATACTAGCAGCATATGAGGGGGTTCAAGCCGCTTCAGAAGTTGTTGGTACAGAATCATGTCTCCTCTTGGCACCTTGATTGCCCATGCTACACTGGATGTTCAAAGGAAGCATCCCCTCTACACGTCATGCAACTAGCACTACATGGAGTAAGTGGGTAGCGCTGATCACACAATGAGCTCAACTAGAGGATCTGCAAACCATCCTGGTCCTGCCCCCCAAAAAAACCCTACATACTGTGGGAGGAGATAAGGTCCCCGTAGTGCACATGGGGAAGTGGCTGGGCAAGGTGGTGTGGATTGCTCCTCCCATGGGAAAAGGCAAACCCATTCATGGGATTGTCTTCACTCAAGGTCCTGGGTGTACTTGGTGGGTAATGCAGAAGGATGGGGAGACCCGGTGTGTGCCTCAAGGAGGTTTAACCTTGGGGGAAAAATAATCTGTGATGTGAGTTGTATGTTGTAAGAAGTAATGTAGCAGGAATGACCTGAAATGACAGAGTGAGCTTCACAAGGAACCAGGCGAGTGCAATGACTCAAATGAAGCTGGTGTTGGTGCCCAACAGCTGAACATGCTGCTTCTCCTGTCCTGAGCACCCATCTTGACAAATGGGGCACAAGTCACAGCCTGTTCTTATGAACATCTGGAGGAGTGGAGGAAGCCCATGGAATGGGAGAATAATATCTATCTGTTAAAGGACAGGGGGATAGTAGTTAGTGAGAATGTATAAATATGTATGCTGGGTATAAAGATGGTTTAAGTATGTAGTATAAGTTGTAAGTGTTGGTAAGAAGAGATTTCAGTAATGAGAATTAAGTACAATGGAATGGTTAGAAGATACATATTAAATTATGTGGGACCTGAGCATGATGCAAATGGTATGGAATAAGGGGTGGAGGTTGTATTGGCTCTGGCTGAGATGGAGTTAATTTTCCCCATAGCAGCCCTCATAGTGCTGTGCTTTGTACTGGTAGCTAGAAAGTTGCTGATAACACACCAGTGTTTTGGCTACTGCTGAGCAGTGCTGGCACAGCATCAAGGCTGTCTCTCCAACATTCCCCCCTCACCAGTAAGCTGGGGGTGGGCAAGAGCTTGGGAGGGGACATAGCCAGGACAGCTGACCCAAACTGACCAAAGGGATATTCCATAGCATATAACCTCATGCTCAGCAATAAAAGCTAAGTGAAAGAAGGAGGAGAGGGGGCATTCATTATTACAAAGTTTGTCTTCTGGAGCAACCACTACGTGTACTGAAGCCCTGTTTCCCAGGAAGTGGCTGGACATCTGCTGATGGGAAGTAGAGAATAAATCTTTTGTTTTCCTTTGCTTCCGTGCACAGCCTTTGCTTATGCTTTAATAAACTGCCTTTATCTTGACCCACGAGTTCTTTTCCATCTTATTTTCTCCCTCCCCCTGTCCTGCTGAGGAGGGGAGCAACAGAGCAGCTTGGTGAGCATCTGGCATCCAGCCAAGGTCAACCCACTACAATCTCTTAGACCCAGATGGCCTTTTTTTGGCTAAAGGAACATGAAGACAAGGCTGTATTTTTTCTGTTTTATTTGAAAGGTCTAGTTTCAAAAAGCCTGGAGTGTAACTAAGCAGAAAACTTGTTTTCCATGTATTTTTTTAACCTTTTGATTTCATTTCTTCTGGGAATAATAAGAATGCTGAACCTATTTCTGCCTGAGACCTTCATCCATGTGTATTCTATCAGGGGTGCTTTGTGAGTTTTGCAGCATGTCCCTCTCAAATGGGAATAGTTTCACTGCATGAATAATCAGTTTTACACAGGTAACAAACATAATGTTTCTTTCTAAAAGCAATGCATCAGGAAGTGAAGACAAAAGCCAGCAGGAGCTTCAATTATAGAGGGAAAAGCAGATGTAGTGATCAATATGCTGTGTGTATGTAGTAGCTCTTGAGTCAGCCATGCCAAATGGCATTCAGGAGGCTGTCATCCCTGCAATGACTTTATGCAGAAGTCGATTGTGTTTGCCTTTGTTATGGGTGTGGGGCGGGTAATACAAGAAAGGAAAGAAACATTACTGCCCAGAGGTTGGTGAGCACTTTGCACACATAGCCAGAACTCATAGAGGGAAGAGATCTTACAAAATTTTCATGACCCCAGGATTTTTCTTTTAAAAGAAATTTTGATGCTTTCTGGAAAAAAAAGACTATCTGATGCTGAGAACAAACATAGTTTGTAAGTGCCACAAATCACAAGTAAAACCATCCCAGATTCAAACCCAAATACTTACACTAGTGCCCTCTACTTCACAACACTTCCTTAAGAGAACAAATCTGGTTACCCACCATGCACTTTTTTTACTCCTGCTATCTGAAATGGTCTGCTTTTCACAAGTTCCTAGCTCTGTACTCCAGGGTTTGAATATGTAGTCTATAGCAATATTTCACACTCTGGGCAGCACAGGTAATCTTGTTGAGTGCATCTAGTAATAAAGGATACTAACTAGTGCAGCATAGTTCGCTAAGGAAGAATGAGTGACTACTGTCGTCCAGCAGCTTTGATCTATATAGTGTTAAACTCCAGCCATGGTCTCTAAGCTTTCCCCATGATTTTCTCTAGGTCTTCTCTCCCTAATAACCACCTTCATTTGGTTCATGGTAAAAGCACTGAGAACATACAGAATTAAGTCCTGAAGGCATCTTCAGTGGGGGAGATTTTTCTCTGTGCTAACTAGAATTGCGTATAGATCAGACATACATTATTTTGAACAGACACAGTGGACGTTTTACTTTACATTCATATTGCATATCTGTGTATTGCATATATCAGTTTAAATAACAGAGGTCAAAGTTGGCAGCTCTCTATTATACAATACTAGTAGCTGTGCTGTATTTATTCTGCCGTAGATTGTATAATCCATTCTAAAATCAGAAGTAAAAAAGGCGATTCATAACATTGAGCTATTCATAGCTAATTTTCCTGTATGATAATAATATAGGTATCTTGTGTATCCATTACAAACTCAACTGCTTGAAGACAAGAAGATCAAACTATTGAGAGCATCAAAAATCTTATCTTACACACACAGGAAGCAAGCATAAAAGAAGTCTGTGTTTCAGCTTAAATTAATGCTTATACTAGTTTAGTAAAATGTGATTAATATTAGCATCAAGTCAGCAATATCTCAAAATAAATATTTAGCTATCATAGGATATTTCCTATTTATTGGCTGGCATTTCTGATAAATTGAACAAAGACAATATCATTAACTATGTATAATTTACATTGACTTCATTTTAAGGCAGGCCAATGTTTAATTACTGGGTACACAAATAAAGTGTATGTTTCCTTTTCAGAATTATTTTGGCTAAGATTATAATTATAGATGATTAATGAAAGGGGTGGTCTTTTGGGATCAGAGTCAAGTCATTATGCTGTGATAAACATGCAAGTGCTGTCAGTATATTTTTTATATAAAATATAGCTGTTTTGAAAATTGAGTTTGAAGATGATTTAAGCCTCAGGGAGGGATCGCAGGAAGACTGAATTTCTTTAGGATACTTTAAAACACAGTCTTTATTCTCCGCATTCCCTTCCTGCCAGCCCTTTCCCAGAACCCTGGTAAAGGCTGATGTCACATCTGGGCTGATTAATGTCAGTTTCACAAGAGATTCACTCTACATATCTAACTCCTTCTGTGGCTTTGCAGGAGTTAACTACTTCATACAAATCCCTGAATGCACAGAAAGGAAAATAAACAGCTCTTTCAAGCTGCTCTCTCAGACTCTTACTACTCCCATTTCCTCTACCATCTCTTTCTGCATTTGCTAATGGAAAACATTTGTGTTTACTTTCAAATGGATACTGGAAAAGCTGGCAAGTCCCTTCTCAAAGACTTTCTCTGAAGAAACAGTGGCAACAGCATAGACAGCATAGAGCTCCTCATCTACAAAAGAGATTAGAAGTGGGCAGTGCTGGATCACATGTGCTGCCTCTCTTTAAATGCTCTCACCCAGCAGGAAATGAGAAAGTAGCTTAATATTACTATTCCTGAACACTGTGAGATATTTGTCTGAATCTGCATTACCTTAACTGTCAGCAAAATACCAAGCAAGGTCATGATTACATCCACCCATAATTCAACCTGAGCAATCAGAATTGATTTCTCACATGCAATTATGTCCAGGATATATATTGAAGTTATCTGCACTGTGCCTTTGACGGCTGCGATTCAGCCTCACATACTGTATCTCTTTTAGTGGACCCTCTGGTAATTGACAGAGGGAAATTGGTTGGAGCAGTGAACAAGAAAATAATAAGCAGCTAAACTAAGCTCTTGGCTTGTGTTAACAGATACAATTTATGCCATTACAAAATGTCCCCTGCTCAACTGTTCTCCTCCTGAAACTGAGATAAATAGAGAAAAAATTCTTTGAGCATTTTAATCTTATTATCCTTCAATAATGTCCCCCTTCTATTTCTTCTTCCTAGGATCCTGAACTCACTGTTCAAGTGCTGTGTAACACTGATTTTCAGACCTGACTTTGACACTTTGCTTTGTTTGTGCTTTTCCACCCAAAGAATCCTGCCTGAATAAGCCGAGGGAATGCTTAGTTTATACAGGCTAAGCTACATAGGCTTGTATAAACTAAGCCTTCCCTCAGCTTCAGACTGTGCAGTTAAATATAATATCCAGAGCTTTGCAGTTTGCAAGCTGACTGTATCTTTATGAGAGTTAGCCTCCTGTACTTAAATGGATCTATTATTTTCCCTTTTTAGACTAAGCTAACTGGGGTTTTAAAAATAATTTGCACTGTTTCCTCACTCCATTTGTTTGCTCTTTGGTCAGCAGAAGCGCTTCCAGGTAGGCAGGCTAGAAATGTCAGTGGCTATGAAGATGCCTTTAGTGTAATTGGTCCCTTGACTTTTCATATGCCTCAGTTCCCTTGGTACGTTTTTTGTGTTGCGGAGATTGTTCCCTTAACAAGGTGCATTAAAAAGCATATGGAATTCTGATTTTGAACTAGTGCAAGAATTACTTCAGATAAGCAGTTGAAGTGTTGGAGACCTTCAATGAATTTCAGGTCCATAAAAGTCAATAGTTTTTCCACCAATTTCCATGAGGTCAGCATGTCTTTGCTACTGAACAGCATCTTTAAAAAATGTGCTCAGGACTTGTTTTCTTTTACTTCTAATCAGCACTGCAGAATGATTTTACAGAATTAACCAATCTTTGCTCTCATGCTGTTTGCCCTTTGAAGCCACAGGGATCTGTTTCACAGGGGATTCACTCTTAATATCTAACTCCTTCTGTGGCTTCGCAGGAGTTAACTACTTCATACAAATCCCTGAATGCACAGAAAGGAAAATAAACACACCCCATAGCCTCTGATTATATTTGGCTCAATCTCATTATCCAACTTGTTTACATTGTTTCAAATTAAGCACTTACTAAACCAAAGTCTAATGTCTCCAAAACAGTTTTAAAGTATTTGCTATTGTTCACTGAAATTTTAGCTATTCAACAAATGTTCTTCTCTTGAAAATATACCTTCAAAGTACTCAGTTCTGGTGACGATTAAATGAGATCATCAACAGCTTTGTACCATTTGCACCCTCCTCTTGTCATATATTACTTTCAAGTACTCATGTTACTTTCTCCTTCAGGATATTCCTTAATATTTACTTCAGGATTTTTCCTAATATTGTTATTCAGAGTTCTTCACTATGTGATAATGAAAAGATTAATATTAGCACTGTGGCACCACATCACATTTTAAATATACATCCAGGAAGCTTTTTAACTTTCTTTTTTACAAGAGTTGCTCCCAGGTTTAGTGATGCAAGGCCCTAAGCAGAATCTCTTCCCTCCAACCCAGGCTATACAGCCAGGTGGAAATCAGAGGGGTGGACATCTGTGCCACTTGCATCTTCTGATCTCTTTGGCATGTTAATGTTTCACCTGAAGTTCTTATAGATGTTTCGCATCATCATAATTTTTCATCAGATGAAATCTGGCCCTCAGATCCTATGTAATTTTAAGAGTTAAGAGTTCTCAGCTTTGTGTGCATTTCCATGTCTTGTCACCAAATGGACACTGCTTCTCAGCTATCCTTTCTGATAGCTATGTTGCTGTAGCTAAAAGGAACCAAGAAAGGAATCTCAATACAGAAATTTCACATGTATGGAAAAACTACCACATTAAACCCCAAACTGGGTAAATATTTTAGCATATTAGCCAAGGCTATACTGGCTTGGTTTTCTCTTTTCTTCATTTGTTTTTAACTGTCTAGTTTTGCAGCAACCTGATACCTAAGTAGCTTTCTGCTATCTCTCTTCTTGCATGTGGTCTGGTGTCTAATTTCTGCTTTGTGAGTAATTAATGTTCTATTGACTCCTTACTTAGGAGATTGATTTTTCACAAATCTATTAGCAAATGTGTTCTGGGTTTATTCATTTCTTACTGGAAGTTAAATGTGCACAGGGAGTATTGCCAGTACAGTACTTGCTAAAAACTTACTCCATCTTCTGGATCAGTCACTAATAAATAACTGAAATTCAGCTTGGCATGACAGGCTCTTGGAGGAGAGTGCTTTTCACACACCCATGTATGCATACACACCTTCATCCAGGCAGTTCTCCTGTCATCATCATTTGTTTACAGCCATGCAGCCAGGTTTTTTTTTTTCATTTAACACTGCTCTTTTCTGAGATGTTTTTAAGTTTTCTGTTAAGTTTTTGTAAGGCACTGAATCAAATAACTATTAAAGTCCAGATTGCACTGATCACAGTCACTCCTTCCATTCCTCAGCTTTGACCACATTCATCCAGTATCTCTTCTTCATACACTGATACTGTTTACTATTTTTAGTTCTGTTATACTTTGACAGACCTAATCTTCCTACCGTCATGTGTGCCTGACCTTCAGGGGAAGCAATGGAAGTTTTCTGAATATGGAATAACTTTAGAATTAAATAAACCTTTTATTAAATGTTTTTTTTTTCACCTTCGTTTCCTACTTATAATGAATTTAATAGCTTTAAAAATTCTCATCCTGCCTAGTCCATGCTACCTTTATTCTTTTTCAGTCCTTGATTACCTCTTATTTTCTTAATTAAAGCACTGAATCTTGTCCTTGCAGTTTGATCCCTCCTACACACACATCTCTGCTCTCCATATTTATTACTTTTTTCCCCCTCAACTTTCTTCTGACCACAGACCCTGACTTAAGTTCACTTTCCTCCTTGCTGAGCTTCAGATCTGAGAGTGTTTGATTCTGCCCCCCTCCATGTGCCCTTCCAGGCCTGTGGCTGAATTAGCCAGTTTCCAAAGGTGTGAAATGCAGGAAAAATTCTGAATAATTTCTAACAGCAAGAAAATCCAGGAAATCCATGACAGATGGACAGGAAAAATGAATAGACTCATTTGTACAAATTACTAAATCAGATCAAAGAGTAACATACACACATGGATGTATTAGATACCCATAATGTCCCACAGAACCATTACATCTCGCATCTTCTGAAGAAAGGTTTTCTTTCAGATCACCATACTGTATGATTTATTTACTTGATAACATTTGCAATTAACAGTTTCTTACTTTAAAAGTAGACTTTTTCCCCTTAGACAACTCATTCGAGGGCTGCACTTGGGTTTAAAATCTGTCATTACAATATGTTGGAAAAGTGGCAGAATAGATATACCCACCTGTCTTAAAAGTCCTGCTACTATCCTTAATCTCCCAGCCCTCTAAAATTAGATAAGCAAGAAGTCCAAACCAAGGCACTTGTGGTTTAGCCCCTGTCGGCAACCAAGCACCACACAGCTGCTCGCTCAACCTCGCCCCCCGGTGGGATGGGGAAGAAAATCAGAAGAGCAAAAGTAAGAAAACTCGTGGGTTGAGATAGGAACAGTTTAATAATTGAAATAAGGTAAAATGATAATAATAATAATAAAAATTGTAATGAAAAGGAGAACAACAAGAGAGAGAGAAACAAAACCCAGGGGAAAAAAAAACAAGTGATGCAATTGCTCACCACCCACCAACCAACGCCCAGCCAGTCCCTGAGCAGCGATCGCTGGTCCTGGCCAACTCCCCACAGTTTATATACTGAGCATGACGTCATATGGTATGGAATAGCCCTGTGGGCAGTTTGGATCAACTATCTTGGCTGTGCCCCCTCCCAGCTTCTTGTGTACCTGGCAGAGCATGGGAAGCTGAAAAGTCCTTGACTAGCATAAGCAGTACTTAGCAACAACTAAACCATCAGCGTGTTATCAACATTCTTCTCATCCTAAATCCAAAACACAGCACTATGCCTGCTACTAGGAAGAAAATTAACTCTATCCCAGCCAAAACCAGGACAGTACGCAATAAATTAGGAGGCTGCTCTTATACTTCTATCATGGTCATCCAATTTTGCAGTATTCAATTTTTGAAAAGTATTTCTATCCCACCAAAAGTTCTAAAAGTCCATCTTGAAAGTGGCCAAGTGCCTGTGTCTGATGCTGTTTCATTCAGCAGTAAAGGCTGCCATTTCTTTGCAGTTTTGCACAGTATGTATTCATTTCAGACTAGATATAAGGAAGAAATTTTTTACGATGAGGGTGGTGAAGCACTGGAACAGGTTGCCCAGAGAGGTGGTAGATGCCCCATCCCTGGAAACAATCAAGGTCAGGTTGGATGGGGCTCTGAGCAACCTGATCTAGTGGAAGATGTCCCTGCTCATTGCAGGGTGTTGGACTAGATGACCTTTAAAGGTCCCTTCCAACCCAAACTATTCTATTATTCTATGATTTACATCAGTGTAACCCACTGCAGATGTTTGCACAAGTGCAGCCAGTGATGCAGACTTTGAAAGAACAGAGAGTCAGATTCAGCAACTCTGCTACCCCAAATGCCTCTCCTAATTTATCTGGCTGAGCTTAATTATGAGAAACTTATGCAGTAAATTAAATTTATTTATACCATTTTCTCAGAAATACTCAGCCAAAATAGTTCAATACGACTATCATGCGACAGGACATAAATTGCTCTAGCTCAGAATTTACTTAGCAGGAAAACACTTAATCCGTGATTTTCAACCTGAATGGTATCTCAACCACTTCATTTGGAAAAGAGTATCTTTAAAAAAGCCTAATTAACAGCAGGCTTAAACTCCCTGTGATGCAGTCTGTCTATTCACTAAAAAATACTGAGGTGGTCTGCAAACATAAACAATTTGAAAGGTAAATATGATCAGCTCTCCTCCGTGTGCATTATCCCATTTTTCCTTACAGTGACCAAGAATTTTTCATTTAAGACAAGGAATTTGCTTACAAAACAAAAACACGAGCACTCCAGAACCTATAATTTTAGCAAGCCAAAAGATTTTTGACAATTCAAGTATAGGCTAAAAAGATTCTGATATTCATCTGAGCTAAAAGAATTTAAAACCACCTCCTTTCATACAATTTTTCAAAGCACTGGGTGTTTGTTTTCCAGCTTGCATCCTGGCAACAGCAAACACTACTTCATTTACTTAACAGGTATTGATGATCATTAGGGACTTTGTCCTACTTTTTTTTTTACTGTTCATTAAATATGTTTCTTAAAAGACTGTTCAATTCAAATGATAGTTTTATTGACAAAGATTAGGCATAATGTTATTGTTACAGTTGTGTATCAAGCTATTCTCAGTAATTGCTAACTTGTATACATTTAATATGCTTTCCCCCAATGCTCAAAGTAATGAAAACTGCTTTTAAAACAAATGCATTAAAGATCAGACAACCTAAGTTGAAGAGTCTGACATGAGTTACCAAAGTTCGATTTTAGTAGCTGTAGCAATTTCAAGAGATAAAGACTGGGAGCTTGTAAATAAAAGCCTTTCCTTTCCTTCCTTCCAGAACAGACATGGATTTCACAAAAGGCACCAAGTCTAAAGCATGAGTTACCCAGAAAGTGTCTGGCAAGATTATGATAAAAGAGAAATCAATTTGTTATGATCAGACTCTTGAAATTTCTTTTTTTCTTTGTTTTCTTTTTCAATGGCAAAAAAATAATGAGAAGCGAAGAAGCTATCCTCACTCTGCTTCACAGCAAGTCCTGCATTTGTAGTAAATGGGACTGATAGCTTACCCCAGCACTGCCAGACAGCCACCATTATAAGACACTTGTCAGCAGCTTCTAATTTTTGTGAAATTGTGCTAAAATTTTCCATATCTGTGGGCAGAAAAGACCTCAAAATAACGTTACACTTTCCTGTAGAAAATATAATTAAAAATCCAGTGTCCTGTAGTGACACTTTGATTTTGTCAAAACTGAATGTTATTAGATAACAGGGCTATCCATTAAGTTCACGAGCATAGGATCTGCTTAGCAGCAGCACTGAATCTAGAGGAAACTGTCTAGGCCACAAGAACAGGACTCTGAGCATACTGAATAGTGTTACTTTTCTTTAAGTTACATCTAAGAGATCTGGGATTGGGCATACAAAACAAAACAAAACAAAAAAAAGTTAATATTCTCTTATCTAAATTTTTGTTTCACCAACTACAAAATGGGAATGACTAAACTCTACCAGCAGTTTTCTTTAAAAAAAAACAAACCAAAAAACTTTCTCAGGTACACATAATATATTGACAAGAACTATTGAAAACCAAGTAGAAAATTAATAATATTGTCTTCAGAGCAGTCTCTAAGATGTGGGCAGTAAATATTAAATGGAAGCTGATTAGCTGAGTGCTATCCTATGCAAAGAGAGTGGAAAAAACACATACAATCTGAAATTAAGATTATCATAAATGCAGCCACACAAAGAGATTGAATTATATTGCACAGACATTTTGGGGTGCTTGACACAATATTAATAATGTTTTCTGGCACTCATTCTATGCAGGTTGATGTTGTAAACATTCCTATATATATATTTTTACAAACTGATCCAGAAGAATTAAAGTCCATGAAAACACTGGATCTCCATACAGGTTTATCTGCCCAGAGGATGAATCTTGGCCCTCTCCTGTTGTCCACAACGATGGCCACATAATGACTATTTTGCACTCAAGCATTACACGAGATACTGGTCACCTCTGTTCTAGGAGGTCTCATCAGGGCAAGACCTGTAGTTTTCCCAGTTCTCCTGCCCAACACTGAAGTGCCTCTTCGGCATTGTGTGTGAAAGACCAGGTGCTATTTCTGAGCCTGGTCTACCTGAACTACTTCTGTCCACACCTCAGCTTGGGTTGAAAAGCAGAGTCCAAAGGAAAAAGGAGGTTTGACCAAGACCTCAAACACCCTTAAGCTGTGCTCATTCTTCCCTAGGCTGGACTTATACAGACACACTCAGGACAGGGCCATAAAGATCTAGATGGAAACGGTTGAAGAAAGAGTTATCTCGGGCTACCTTTCACAGCACAGTGTCTGCCTGCAGTGGAAAATCCCAGCAGAGACAAGGCACAGACAGGTTTTATCATGACACAGGAAGAATGAAATAGTCCACTCCATCACCTTGGGGCCTGAATTTTCATCAGTCCACATCAATGATTTTCCAGGAAAACGTCCCTCAGAAGGTCACAGCTAGATAAAACAAAGAATAAAGGCCAGAGCTGCCCTTGCCTTCACTGCAGTACGAACCCCAGGACCTACCTGGGGATCCGCTGGCTCCCGTCCAGACACCAACATTTCTCAGCTCGCACTGTGTTTCACACGCAGGCCATGCCGCATCCAATTGTTAAAGCCAATGTGCCACAGTGTCCTGCACTGAGTGCCCACGGGCTTTCTGCCATCTGGCAAGGCTGAAGCAGATGTGCTGGTAGTCCTTCGAGTCTTTCATGCCCTCCCTCCAGCTATGCCCTGCCACACTCATCTGGAAGAAAAAATGGAGAGTGGCTCAAACATTTTACAAACATTTTCCCTCCCTCTTCACAACTTCATATATGTAAAGGGAAGGATAATAGAGGAAAGGGAAAAGAAAGATCCATCCACTTTCCATCATCTATCAGCAGTCCTGGTTAACAGGGGAGGTCCCTGATGACTGGAGGCTTGCCAGTGTGACACCCATCTACAAGAAGGGCTGGAAGGAGGACCCCGGGAAGTACAGGCCTGTCAGCCTGACCTCGGTGCTGGGAAAGATTATGGAGCGGTTCATATTGAGTGAACTCAACAGGCATGTACAGGTCAACCAGGGGATCAGGCCCAGCCAGCATGGGTTCATGAAAGGCAGGTCCTGCTTGACCAACCTGATCTCCTTCTATGACATGGTGACCCACCTGGTGGATGATGGAAAGGCTGTGGATGTCATTTACCTGGACTTTAGCAAAGCTTTTGACACCGTCTCCCACAATATTCTCCTTGGGAAGCTGGCAGCTCATGGCTTGGACGGGCGTAGTCTTCGCTGGGTAAAAAACTGGTTGGGTGGCCGAGCCCAGAGAGTAGTGGTAAATGGAGTTAAGTCCAGTTGGCGGCCGGTCACGAGCGGTGTTCCCCAGGGCTCTGTTTTTGGTCCAGCCTTGTTTAATATCTTTATCAATAATCTGGATGAGGGGATTGAGTGCACCCTCAGTAAGTTTGCAGATGACACCAAACTGGGCGGGAGTGTCGATCTGCTCGAGGGTAGGATGGCCCTGCAGAGGGACCTGGACAGGCTGGACCGATGCGCTGAGGCCAACTGTATGAGGTTTAACAAGGCCAAGTGTCGGGTCCTGCACTTGGGTCACAACAACCCCATGCAACGCTACAGGCTTGGGGAAGAGTGGCTGGAAAGCTGCCTGGCAGAAAAGGACCTGGGGGTGTTGGTTGACAGCCGGCTGAACATGAGCCAGCAGTGTGCCCAGGTGGCCAAGGCGGCCAACAGCATCCTGGCTTGTATCAGGAATAGTGTGGCCAGCAGGAGCAGGGAGGTGATTGTCCCCCTGTACTCGGTGCTGGTGAGTCTGCACCTGGAATACTGTGTCCAGTTTTGGGCCCCTCAATACAAGAAAGACATTGAGATGCTGGAGCATGTTCAGAAAAGGGCAACAAAGCTGGTGAAGGGTCTGGAGCACAGGCCTTATGAGGAGTGGCTGAGGGAACTGGGGTTGTTTAGTCTGGAGAAGAGGAGGCTGAGGGGAGACCTTATTGCTCTCTACAACTACCTGAAAGGAGGTTGTAGTGAGGTGGGTGTTGGTCTCTTCTCCCAAGTAGTTAGCGATAGGACGAGAGGAAATGGGCTCAAGCTGCGCCAGGGGAGGTTTAGGTTGGAAATTAGGAGAAATTTCTTTACGGAAAGGGTGGTCAAGAATTGGAACAGGCTGCCCAGAGAGGTGGTGGAGTCACCATCCCTGGAAGTGTTCAAAAAACAGGTAGATGTGGCACTTCGGGACATGGTTTAGTCTGGTCTACCCTTGATTGGCTTAGAGTAGACTTGGTAGTGTAGGTTAATGGTTGGACTGGATGATCTTAAAGGTCTTTTTCAACCTAAACGATTCTATGATTCTATGATTCTATGATAAGATTAAGGAAGATCTGCACTGCATAAATGTATATTGCAGTGAAATAAAAATGCTGATACATATCCTCCACCATGAGTTGTTTCCACTTCTTGCACCTTTAGGAAGTTGAAAATAGCATAAGCCTCTTTTCAGCTTCTTTTCACACAGTTATGCCTCATCACTTGCAATCTGCTTTCTGTTCAGCCAGTGAGTATTTCTGGGCAAGTCATAGTCCATTCTGCTGCTTCTATTTTCTTCCTACCACTCTGTCCTGCAAAAATAGAAAAGATTTTGCCTTCCTTGCTAATCAGCCAGTACCTGGTGTCACATTAATAGCCAAGTACAAGAAAAGGCTCTGGTTAAAATATACTCTTTAAAAAAGTGTAAAGAAGGAATATAGACTAAAGAAAAACACAAAACTGGGCACATCTCCATCACAGAACTGTTTGTTTGTTATAAAGGTCTAAAGTTGGTAATCTCTAACAGTCCCTTCCTATTAATCATGTCATTTACAGCTCACAATGTCCACCCCAAACAGGACTGTTGACTTAATACAAGTTTTTAGAGTGTTATTGAGTAATGTGTTTCTTGTCCTGCTGAAGCTTAATGTCCTTCCTTCACACAGATCTGCTTGCTTTTGTGACGGTGTTAGCACAGTGAGAAATTACTTCATCCTTTATGTATTACGACATTCCCAATAACACATAACTCTTCTACTTCTTATTGTTGGTCTGATTAGCTCAAGGACTCTCTTCTGATTTTACCAGCCTTTCAGAGTTTTGCTGGGTCATTTCAAAGGGTTACTTTGATCCTGAGCAAGGTGTGAGTCATTTGAAAGAACTCCTCTCTCACTTAACTACAATCTTGAAAAGTCATTTAGTCTCCAATTTGGATCCTATCTTAATTGCTGTATGAATATTATAACAACACTAAAGACCACAACAGTGATAATTAATTTCCATAGAGACAATACACAGTTTAAAAAAAAAAGCGACACATGAGAAATGCCCAGTTTTTCTCATCATCACTTGTGTGTGTTGTGAAAGAGAGCGAGCCGTGATGGCGTGGGTGGCCAAGCCTCACTCCTGGCATTCAGGAAGTAGATTTGGAGAATATACTAGTCTTTTTACAAGGCAAAGGGATCCTTTTTCTTCTGGCAGCTGCCGGTATATCAGTACATCTGAGGCCCTGCCCTCTAGAGTTGAGAGCTAGACCAGCATCATACACTGACATGGTATTATTTATAAAGCATCCAGCACAACAAAACCCTAATTCAGATTGAAGCTCTGGCATAGGGGTAACAAATAATTGTAATTCAGTGTGAATCCCCTTCCCCAAGAGTATATTACGTACTTTCTACTCTGGTAGGTCATCAAATGACTCATGCTTTAACTAAGCACTCACAGTAAATATTTGCAGGTCTGAGTCCCCATTTTATGGCAGATCCAACCTAATTTATTTTGTCTGTTTGAACTGGGGAGGGACATACAGCAGTGCCCTGCTGCTGCTTCTCCCACCTGGGTCCTGGGGTCCCCTTCTGCTTTCCAGATAAGGTGCCTTGAGCACTAACACCAGAAACATTATAAGAGATCAGCGTCCATACTTCAGTTTAAACAACTGAGGAAATAAGATGAAGAATTTGGGGAGGAGGGAATGAAATGATAAATACGCCTGAGAGAAGAGGCTTTAATATCAAGGGTGTTTTCTGAATAACACAGCAGCTGAGAAGAAACCAAATCCTGTCAGAAGTGCTTGACACAGACACTCTGAATGTTGCTTCTCAGGTGGTTTATCATTTTAATATTTCCCCTCTGGGTGCACTAAAACAAACCAGATGGATATTCTACAGCCTCTTGGCTCAGCTGGTCTCCTAGACATGAAGGGCCTCTAGTGGCTGATAGTCTCATACTATTTAGAATCATAGAATCATAGAATGCTTTGGGTTGGAAGGGACCTTGAGAGATCATCGAGCCCAACCCCCCTGCAGTAAGCAGGGATTGAACCTGTGAACTTGGCGTTATTAGCTAAAATAACTCCTAACTCCGCAGACATTTTAAGGTGACACTTTCTCTCCGCTTGCTGTCTTTTATACAGCCTTAAGGAACAAAGAAGCAGCCTGTGGCAGAAGGAGACTAAAATGTAGGATGCTGATGCTATTCTACACATGATAGAGTGATATGGAAGGTCGGAGACTGAGTCACACCATTTCAGGCCCTGAAGTATTTTATACACATGGGTCTCCCCTTTACAGTCTTCCTGCATCCTTAACATCCCTCACCTGTACTGAGTTAGAAGACCTTACTTTTCAGAAATGTTCCAAAAAAAATTTTTTTTTTAACAGCTGACATGCCTAATTGATTTAGCTTGTGAGAGAGGGTAAGAGATGATTTAATTGCACTCTGCAGACATGGCTAACAGACAGCTGATGGTAGCACATTATTTCAGTATAGCAGAAAAAGGCAAGGTATAAGAAGTTTGAAGCTGAAGTTAGCAAAGCTCAAACTGGAAATAATGCAGGATTAACAGAAAGAACAATTAAGCCTTGAAAGAGATAACAAGATACAAAAAATTCCAAGTGGTGGAAAACAAGCATCAACACTGTCTGACTTTCTGAAATAACCTAAACCCAGCAATTCAAGCAAAAGCTAGTTAGGGCTAAATGAAACATCACTAGGCAAAATTCTCTGTTCTATATTTTTAGGACAGAAGAGACTAAATGACCTTTTCTGGGCTAAAAGAGATAAAAAAGTTTATTATCATCTGAGTTATGAGATCAGTGGTAGGAAGGGAGGAAGAAAATAGGAAAAAACCAAACACACAGGGGACACAAAGCATTAGGGAATTAGCAAAATACAACAAGCAGATAAGCCATAGGTTTATTTATCCCAAGAAAGGCTTCAGCAGGTGAACAGTCATTACCAGAGGGTAGAGAGTATTATATGAAGAGACAAAAACATTCACTTCATTTTGAGACAGTCCATAGGCTTCATCATCCCAAGATACAAAAGTCAACATGTCTGATTGTCGTGATTTAGCACCAGCCAGCAACTAAGCACCACGCAGCCGCTCGCTCACTCCCCCTACCCCGATGGGATGGGGGAGAGAATCGGAGGAGTAAGAGTGAGAAACACTCCTGGGGTGAGATAAGAACAGTTTAATAATTGAAATAAAGTAAAAGAGTAATGCTAATAGTAACAGTATAATAATGATAATAATAATAATGATACACGAAGCAAGTGATGCACAATGCAATTGCTCACCACCCACCGACCGATACCCAGACAGTTCCCGAGCAGCGATCGCTGCTCCCTGGCCACCCCCCCCAGTTTATATACTGAGCATGACGTCATATGGTATGGAATAGCCCTTTGGTCAGTTTGGATCAACTATTCTGGCTGTGCCCCCTCCCAGTTTCTTGTGCGCCTGGCAGAGCATGGGAAGCTGAAAAGTCCTTGACTAGCATAAGCAGTACTCAGCAACAACTAAAAACATCAGCATGTTATCAACATTCTTCTCCTACTAAATCCAAAACACAGCACTATGCCTGCTGCTAGGAAGAAAATTAACTCTATCCCAGCCGAAACCAGGACACTGATGTAAATACCTTGTAGGATAAAGTGTAGAATTAGAGCTCATCTCTAGCCATTATTACTGACACTACAGGAAATAAGCAGACTCTCATACATGATGATCTTACTCAGCAACCGCTATGGGGCAGCAGTTGGACAAGGCACCCAAAAAGAGTGTGCAAAGAAACCATATCCAACAAGAAAAGGGTAACCATCTCTGAGCCACCAGGCTCTTTCAGGCTAACCTTGTTTTAAATGTTCCCCCAATTGCAAAAGGTTTTTTAGCTAAAAGGTCAAGCTAATTTTGAACATTATTTCCTGTTTCAGATCAAATATTTTGGTCAGGCTGGTTCAGGCCTGCTCTTGTCTTTTTTAAAAAAAAGAATCCTGCTAAATATAGTAACAGTTAATAAAAACTAGCATACACTTCACAGATGAATAAGGTATTATGGTAGCCTAGATGTGAAGTCCTGAAGGTTTCAGTACAATTCCTTTATTCACAAATACAATTCCTTTCCAAAAACCACAAGCAAAATGTTTCAAAATGTATTGGTAAGTTCTGGAAGGACTGCACCCCATGGAAAGGACCCACGCTGGAGCAGTTCATGAAAAACTGTAGCCTGTGGGAAGGACTCACATTGGAGAAGTTCATGGAGGACTGTCTCCCATGGGAGGGACCGCACGCTGGAGCAGGGGAAGAGTGTGAGTCCTCCCCCTGAGGAGGAAAGAGCGGCAGAGACAATGCATGATGAACTGACTGCAACCCCCATTCACTGTCCCCCTGTGCTGCTCGGGGGGAGGAGGGAGAGAAAACCGTGAGTGAAGTTGAGCCCGGGAAGAAGGGAGGGGTGGGGGGAAGGTGTTTTAAGATTTGGGTTTATTTTCTCATTATCATCCTCTGATTTGATTGGCAATAAATTAAACTGATTTTCCCCAAGTCGAGTCTGTTTTGCCCATGATGGTAATTGCTGAGTGATCTCTCCCTGTCCTTATCTCTACCCACGAGCCTTTCGTTATATTTTCTCTCCCCTGTCTAGCTGAGGAGGGGGGAGTGATAAAGCAGCTTTGGTGGGCACCTGGCATCCAGCCAGGGTCAACCCACCACAACCACACAGTCCTCCCATTGCATGCTGCACTTGTGAAGCTTTGGTTGGAGCCCTGACACAATGATCCTGCTTCCAGAAATATATAGACAAATTGGAAAGTATCCAGAAGAATCCAGACAGCATATATGGGAAGAGGTTTAGAAACTCTGTGAGGAAATTTTAAAAATATTGGGTTCATTTAACAAAGAGGAGACTGGGAGGCAAGACAACATTCCTCAAATATCTGCAAAGAAAGAAAGTAAGAAATTCTTCTCTATATTCACCAGGAATGGGATTGGGAACGATAGGCTTATACTGCAGCAAAGTTTAGTCCACAAAGAAAACTCTCTAACAGAAAGGCTAGTTAAGCTTCCAGGGGTCTGTGAATAGGTTGGACAGCAACCTGCAAGGAACAGTCTTGGTATTGTTGATTCACTTCATAATTGCAACTGGTTCCAGTTGAATGTTACTAACTACAGCTCTGTGTTGTGGTTTAACCCAGCAGGCAACTAAACACCACACAGCCATTCGCTCACTCCCCCCTAGTGGGATGGGGAGAGAATCGGGGAAAAAAAAAAAAAGTGAAATTGAAGGGCTGAGATAAAGACAGTTGAATAGGACAGAAAAGGAAGGGAAAATAATAATAATAATATACAAAGCAAGTGATGCACAATGCAATTGCTCACCACCCACTGACCGATACCCAGACAGCTCCCGAGCAGCGATCGCTGCTCCCCGGACAACCCCCCCCAGTTTATATACTGAGCATGATGTCATGTGGTATGGAATAGCCCTTTGGTCAGTTTGGATCAACTATTCTGGCTGTGCCCCCTCCCAGTTTCTTGTGCACCTGGCACAGCATGGGAAGCTGAAAAAAGTCCTTGACTAGCATAAGCAGTACTTAGCAACAACTAAACCATCAGTGTGTTATCAACATTCTTCTCATCCTAAATCCAAAACACAGCACTATGCCTGCTACTAGGAAGAAAATTAACTCTATCCCAGCCGAAACCAGGACACAAGTTTGAAATTGGCCCTACAGATGGTACCATGAATGCATATATACTAAGTATAGCACTGTTTGCCTCCTTCAACCTTAATTTGACCCTTAGGAGCTATTTACAGCTTTCCATAACCTAAGCCAGGAAAAAAAAAAAGATGTCTCTAATTCTCAGGCAGGTGGCTCACCAGCTGAGGCTGGAAGGGAAGAGTAGCTAAGGCATAATATTAAACCAGGATTGCTCTTGTCACAAAGAGAATGATGCAGTGAAAGTAATGGGCCATCCTTTCAATCCTTGGTCTTCAGGCTAAAATGCCCATTTCAGTAATTTTCATGCTATACACATGTTTACTGGGAACCAGAAAATGAAGCTATAGATGTTTATTTCACTGGTCTTATATTGAAATACGAGGAAGAAAGAATATAATTTTGTAATTGCTTTTGGTAGTCTGCCACTTTTTAAAATGCACCCCCCCTTCTCTCTGTTGCTTTATTCTTCAGCATTATAATCTCTTGCTGAAATAGACGTTTTCCTCAATGCTGTTTTCTTAAGGTCTTAGAGCTTGGAAAACTCTGCTTAAAGTGAGTTTTTATCACTGTCAAGGTCATTGAAGCTTGAAGAAGCTGACTAAATTTTTCCCTTACCCTAAAGGAATGCACACACAAAAGGAACAATTGGAGCAGCACAGCTGAAGTACGTGCACCAAGATGAAGGGAGGTCAAATTATACATCACAATTTGATATAGAATATGAGCAGATCTGTCCTTGTCATAATTTTAAAATCAGAGCCATTTTGTCACCTTATTAAAAGCTGAGAAAAACAAAACATTCTGGGCAGTCTTCAAATGCTCTATTTAAATCTCTGTCCAGCAAAAGCAAATAACAATATTTTGTCTAATATTCTTTGTACATTTCCATAATATGAGATTAAAAAAAATCTTATTTATGTCTTTCAGCAGCACAGCAAACATGTACCATCTGTAGATGTAAATGTAGGGAAGCCTGGGGAATATGCAAATTTCAATTCAGGGTGAATTATCTGGAAGCTCTTTTTAATATCACTGGCTCTTCTCTATATACTGAGCAAAACCAAAGAACATAACTGGCATACTTATCCTGCCCACTATTTGCAAAAGTGCTCCTGCAAGGTGTCAGATTTTTAGACACCTGGAATCAGGGCAAAGGGCTCATGATGTGCACCAGACAGCTGCAATTGTTATTCCAGCTCCCAGGCAACAGAAGCAAACCTAAATCTGATGAGGAATCTGGGTCACAGCTGGGTTCAGTAAAAAAAAATCCCAAAGGAAATAAAAAACATGAACATTTCATATTCTCCAGTTGTGTTTCATCATAGTTGCCAATGACTTCAAAGTAATCTGAGACTTGGAAACTGCTTCTGAATAAACAACCGAGCCATTGCAAGCCACAGAGTTCTGCATCAGGAGTCCAAGCCACCAATTCCTTTGGGCTCCAAGTCTTCCCTGTAGGGAGCTTGTCCTTGCAAATAAAGCTCAGACAGATATTTACAACAATTAGTAATGTTCTTTAAGAAAAAAAAAAAA
Organism: Pelecanus crispus; assembly: GCF_030463565.1. Lineage (NCBI taxonomy): Eukaryota > Metazoa > Chordata > Aves > Pelecaniformes > Pelecanidae > Pelecanus > Pelecanus crispus. The sequence continues at coordinate 4,755,089 of NC_134675.1, forward strand.
AAAAACCAACAACTTTCTTCATGAGAATTGCAGATCAGTCTGCTAAGGCAGTGTATCCTGAGGGTATAATGTCAGAAAGAAGGTCTGAGTTTTGCACCCTGGGCTTTTTAGCAGGAAGATCAGGGACTTTTCCAAACAGCCAATTCCCAACATTAGAAAAGGGATTAACAGGAGAGACAGCACTGATGATCACACCTGGATTATCTGGGGATGCAACTGAATCACCAGGCACTGCAAAAGAAGATTTAGCTTCCCTTTATAAGTTGATTGGCATTGTGAAAATGCCTGTGAAAGGCTGGTATTTGACAAGACCAGGGTGCTGAGGAATGTTAGAAATAGGAACTGGGAGGGGGCTCAGGCACAGGAAAGGTTACAGTGCTCTTGAGAGACCTATTGCTATTGAACAGTCTAAGGAGAAGCATCAAGTGTCACAAGTCCAAAAGAAGGGGAAGTGGGGAGAATCACAGCATTTGGGTGTTACAACAGCACATGTATTTTGCCCTTTAATTTTTCAGTTAACCCCCTTTAATAACCAGCCTATATTTTGAAATAGATCAGGCTTCAGAACCTTCTACCAAAACTTTCCCTAATGATTTATCTATTTTTTTAATTACATAATACAGGTTTAAGTATGATGTGGAGTAATTGCTGGAGGTGACTTAGAAATTAAACTTAGATTCACAGTTTTAGGAAAGGCACAGCACTGAAGAAGCCTCCAGGGTGGAGTGCAGCTGGCATGCAAGGAATCCATTCCACGGAAGTTCCCTAGACCTGCAACCTTAGACGTCGGCAACACCAGGGAAACTTGGTGTGTTGGCACTAAGAGGAACTGCCCGGAGGGTGGAGCGGTGTGGAGACACTGCGGCCAGGCTCGGTGTGGCACCCCAGATGGGACTGCTGTGAAGCATTCTGCCCAGCCGGGGCAGCTCCTGTGCCCCTGGATTCCCCAGTACACTCCGTCAAGCCCGGAGACTTGGTCTATCTACGGACATGAAAAGACGAAGCATTTGTCACCTTATTGCTGCTGCTTTTAGTCCCTGTATAGTCCTGACTGTGCCAGAACATGGCAAACAATTTATTGTAGATGTACTTACCAAAGGAACAGAGTGCAGTATAATGGAACACTGCGAGAACTTGGGCAAACAATGGATGGATGAATGAAGAAGGACAATAGGAAAGGGTATGAGACCCTGGGCCAACAACCTGTCATGGTTTTGACAAAATGCTGCCCTTTGGTAAACTTTGCTCATTATAATATCATTATAATACCATTATAATACCATTATAATACCAAAACACATCTCCATCCCAAAACCTACCCGCCTCTAAGGTGCGACCACTCCTCACTGAGCCTGCGCTTTGAATTTTTCCTAGCCTATACCTTTAAAGCGAAGCGAGAAAGTTTTACACCAATCATAACAAAGTATGTATGAGTAGAGTCACTCAAGCTCCACCTGAAAGGTAAAAAATAGTATAAATTAGCCTAAGAGAGAGGGGATGTTAGGGAAGATACCATCGCATACCACCCTGACTTCTGGGATCAATCGACGGGCTGAGCCTCTCTTCCCCCGCACTGGGACGCCTTTGGGTAAGATTTGAACACTTGGTTATACCAAGTGCCTCCGCAGAAAACTTAGAAACCTCTATATATAGAGTCGCTTTATGTCTTTTGATGCATCTGTGTTATTCATACTTTTGGTATTTGCATGTGCCTTGCAGTCAGTGAATTTATCACCGGTAATGCAAAGAACCTGTGTGTCTGTTGCTTTAATAAATTGCCTTGATTTATTGGTCTAGCCGTGATAGTGGTCATTGAACGCGACCAGATGCTTTAAGTGTGGCCATGGTAGTTCATGGAACGCGACTAGATGGAAGGTGCCCTGCGTTATTTGTGCATCCATAATCGTGATAGTTCAGTACACTGAACGCGACCAGACTTATAACGATAAATTGGGTACCTTCCAAAGCCCTCTTGATGCAACAGGAGTACAGTATACCTTTTTAACAGGCTTCCCCAAGGCTCCAAACGCTCCCCTGCTATTGCTCATGGAGCACTAGTGGAACTTTTACAGCAAGTATCAGTTCCACCAGAAACCCATGTCTACCAATACATAGATGACGTTCTGATTCGGGGCGACTCCTCAGAGGCAGTAAGAACAGCGGCCGCCTCTGTATGGGAAACCTTAAATAATGCTGGAGTACTCATACCACTAGACAAGTGCCAGGGACCTGCCCAAGAAGTGGCACTTTGGTACATGGTTTAGTCTAGTCTACCCTTAATTGGTTTAGTGTGGGCTTGGTAATGTTAGGTTAATGGTTGGACTCGATGATCTTAAAGGTCTTTTCCAATCTAAATGATTCTATGATTCTATGATTCGAAGTGAAATTTCTAGGAACCTGGTGGATCGCTGGTAGTGCTTCAATTCTACCTGATACCTTGGAAAAGATAGAAGCTTTACAGCCTCCCCAATCCAAAAAGGAACTCCAACAAACACTGGGAACGTTAGGATATTGGAGGAAACACATACCTGGATTCTCAGTTATAGCCAGACCCCTCTACTCCCTCCTACAGAAAGGAAAGGTATGGGAATGGACAGAAGACCATAACAAAGCTATGAAAACCTTAATGAATGAACTGCGAACATACCAATCCCTTGGACCTGTACACCCCTCTGATCCTATCATTGTAGAATGGGGATTTGCTGAACATGCAACTTATTGTAACCTGTTTCAGACTGGTCCTAATGGCCCAAAAGGACCTTTACTGTTTAGTTTAACTGCATTTAAAGAGATGGAACAACGATACTCTGAATGGGAGAAAGGGCTTTTATACTTAGTTAGAGCTGTGAAACAGGTCGAGAAAATACATCAGGTCCTTTAAAATCATCTGCTGGGTACAGGTATATTCTGACAGGCGTAGTAGAAGTGGTGTCTGGACTTTTAATGGCCACTAAGTGCCTAAAGGCCGATAGGCACCATCTGAGGCCTTTCCTCATGGTTCTCAATTTTGCCTGTTCCTGACTCTATTCAGAGTGATAATGGCTCACATTTTGCTAACAAAGGAGTACAAGAATGGGCAAAACAAGAAGGAATACAATGGGTGTTCCACACTCCATACAACCATACCATTAGACTGTGGATAAAATGGGCCAATGGGCTACTTAAAAGATATCTTAAGCCACATGAAGGACAATGGGACACCCGCCACTCAAAAACCCCTAGACCAGCTGAATAATAGATATGGTCCCTATGGAAGCCTATAGTGCACCCTCAGCAAGTTTGCAGACGACACCAAGCTGAGTGGTGCGGTTGACACACCAGGAGGACGAGATGTCATCCAAAGGGACCTGGACAAGCTGGAGAGGTGGGCCTGTGTGAACCTCATGAGGTTCAACAAGGCCAAATGCAAGGTCCTGCACCTGGGATGGGGCAACCCCCAATATCAATACAGGCTGGGGGATGAAGGGATTGAGAGCAGCCCTGTGGAGAAGGACTTGGGGGTACTGGTAGATGAAAAGCTGGACATGGGCCAACAATGTGCGCTTGCAGCCCAGAAGGCCAACCGTATCCTGGGCTGCATCAAAAGAAGCGTGGCCAGCAGGTTGAGGGAGGTGATTCTGCCCCTCTACTCTGCTCTGGTGAGACCTCATCTGGAGTACTGCATCCAGCTCTGGAGCCCTCAGCCCAAGAAGGACATGGACCTGTTGGAGTGGGTCCATAGGAGGGCCACCAAAATGATCCGAGGGCTGGAGCACCTCTCCTATGAGGCCAGGCTGAGAGAGCTGGGGTTGTTCAGCCTGGAGAAGAGAGGGCTGCGGGGAGACCTTATTGCAGCCTTTCAGAACTTAAAGGGGGCCTATAGGAAGGATGGGGACAGTCTTTTTAGCAAGGCCGGTTGTGACAGGACAAGGAATAATGGATTTAAACTAAAGAAGAATAGATTTAGACTGGATATAAGAAAGAAATTTTTTACAGTGAGGGTGGTGAAGCACTGGAACAGGCTGCCCAGAGAGGTAGTGGAAGCCCCATCCCTAGAAACATTCAAGGTCAGGTTGGACGGGGCTCTGAGCAACCTGATCTAGTGAAAGCTGTCCCTGCTCACTGCAGGGGGGTTGGGCTAGATGATCTCTAAAGGTCCCTTCCAACCCAAAGCATTCTATGATTCCATGAAGCCCAGTTACTCGAGCTTTCTTGACAGCTCCTTTAGACAAACCTCTAGGTAACGGGCATAGCTGGTCTCTAATGAAACCAGGACAACCTGTCATAGTAAAACTACCGTCTATTGGAACAGTACCAATGACTCTAACTAAACTACGAGGAACAATGGCATGGGAAGCTATTGACAATAGTGGAGCAGAACATAAAATCAGCGCTAGATGGATTTATCCTGTATCGTAAAAGGGGTAACCCATTTGGCCTTCCCCATCGAGACTCTTCCTTTCTTTCTTTTACAGGAAACAATGAACCCCACTAATGACACCATGGGAGCAACTATTATACTAGACACCATCATCTTCACATCATCGTGTATACTCCTCTGCCCCCTCTTCGTATTAATCTGCTGGGATCAATATCGATGGCAACGACAGCAACGGTTATATGCCCCTACCCCAACTTGTCTTTTCCTATTAATTGGAGTAGGTAGAATCATCACCGCTCAAACACAAAACCCATGGGATCATGCATTAGTAAGATATACTGGAAATATGGGAACATCGAGGGAAAGGGCAGGCTTAAACCTTTCTACTTTGGTTATGCACAGAAATGAGATATACTTAAGAAATGAATGGAGGTGGGACAGGAAAAATTTTGTGAAGTAATACTCTTAAAGCTCAAGGTATCTGTTTGGACACAGAACAAAATATTTGCAACTTTGAATTATGTCCCAATGAGGTTCCTAAAACTATAGAGAGATATATATATTGGAAAGGGATGTGTATGTATGAGAACACTGTGTAAATCCTTGTTAATAGATGATTTTGTTCACACCGTAACCAACCACTCTAATCTATGCGTGTGTAACTTTTCTGTAATCATTGGTTGTGATTTCAATTTTTCTGTACCCATAACTACTCACGAAGATTTGTCTCGTGATTACATGCTATATCATGAGCTGCAACCAACACCTATTGGAATGAATCTGACTTTAGTCAAGTGACTCCTTATCCTGGTTTTGGCTGGGATAGAGTTAATTTTCTTCCTAGTAGCTGGCATAGTGCTGTGTTTTGGATTTAGTAGGAGAAGAATGTTGATAACACACTGATGGTTTAGTTGTTGCTAAGTACTGCTTGTGCTAGTCAAGGACTTTTCAGCTTCCCATGCTCTGCCAGGGGCACAAGAAACTGGGAGGGGGCTCAGCCAGGATAGTTTATCCAAACTGGCCAAAGGGCTATTCCATACCATATGACATCATTGTTTTATACATTAGAGTTTGGAGAATGGCTAAACAAGTTATACTGTTGCAACCCCCCCCCCCCGCATATATAATGTTGTCTAAATGCATTTAATGAAGCTTTAATAGTTATGGAGGTTGATGAAATATGAAAAATTTTCCCTCAAATTACAATTGGAATGCGGCATTGTCTATTTATAGGCACAGAGGCAAGAGGTAACCACACCACCACTTCGTGGAGAGATAGATTGACTTTGGTCATGGGGCGGAATGTGGTGGTGCTTTGTGTACTTCTTCCATGTAAGTAATAGAGTGAACCTTGCCATTCTCGAATCTTTAACTAAGTCGCTATTTTGATTGTAACAAATTCCATCGAATTGCTGTTTTAAATTGGATGATGCTTAAGTGCTGTTAAGAATTATAGAACCTAATTCTATGATCTATCTCAAAAATATTAATAAATGTTAAATTTCTGCTAAACCAAAGCTGTGTAAAAAAAACATATTCGTGACAGAAAGTGGCAAACATCTGAGGCAGCAGTTAGCAAGAGAGCACAAGGAAAACAAAGATTTTTAAGTTGTGCATAGATCAGAAGATATATCACCAAAGAAGGTCAGTGTCTAACAAAACGGTGTTACTTTAATGCAGTTGCATGGTGTTTTTTGTTGCCAGATACAATGCATACTCCAAATAAGATTTTACAACTCATGAACATTTGAGGTCTTATGGATGGGAGTTTACGTTTCCCCAGTGTTACAGGGCAGTAGTTGGCATTGATTTTTGCTGTTCTCAGCACTTCCTCACAAAAAGGACAATTGTATTGCTGAGGAGCACTTTGGGCCCATGGATGAAAAGAAAGTTTGTGGGTTTCTAATGACTATTTCCCCAAGAGGAGCAATTGGACATGTGCAGTGGCACAGCAGTGACAGCAGGTGGTGAAAGCATCAGCTCTTTATGCACTGATCCTTGGGGCCCCTTCCTGCTTGACTGTGCCAGGGCTCTGTGTCACCACCTGGCCAGCCTTCTCACGTCTGCGTTTTATGGTTCTCCTGCAGGAACAGGTTGTGAGGGAGGTCTTGGTGCTGTTTCAGGCAGTAACTTTGTCTTCAGGATAGCAATGGTTTGAGTAGCAGCTTGCATATCTGGCAGTGTTTGATATCTTACTTCCAGTTCACCTCACAAAAAGCCACATATAAACAATCTCCAGCTTCAGACTGGATCCATACCTACATCAGGATTTGGTGTTTTGGCCCTTCCTGTGTAGATGAAATTTGTTCAAGTACAAACTTTAAACCTTACTTGAACACCACTTCAGGCTTTTTAGGGTCAAACTGGATGAGGCAGGCCAATGTTTACTTCAAAGACAGGGCAGACTAAGTCTGAAGGGAAGAAAGAGGGGCTTTCTCACCTAAACTTGTACATAGCAAAGCATGCTGTCTGCATACAATAAACAAATCAGGAAACTTAGCTTTCACTATGATGCTGTTATTCTGTTGGAGTTCAGTATTATGCCAGACTTCTACAGCACATAATTTAGGTCCCAGATCAAGAGATGTCAAAGGGTTGTGTCCATAATGCCCTCCCTGTATGAAATAGGTCTCCCAAAATAAAGACCTTTGGGTGGGAAAAGCCAGTCTACCTGAATGGTCTTAACTTTTGTTGTGGTTAGGTAATGAAGGCTTCATTAATTATCTGATCAAAACACAAGATACAGTGTACTTCAGTCATGCATTATGTTTCAACTGGCAGAAGTAGTGAGCTCTTACTGTTGCATCAAGAGAGGCTTTGGAAGGTACCCAATTTATCATTATAAGTCCGGTCGCGTTCAGTGCACTGAAATATCACGATTACGGATGCACAAATAACGTAGGCACCTTTTGTCTAGTCGTGCTGCATGAACTACCACGGCCACACTTAAAGCATCTGGTCGTGTTCAATGACCACTGTCACGGCTAGACCAATGAATCAAAGCAATTTATTAAAGCAACAGACACACAGATTCTTTGCATTACCGGTGATAAATTCACTGACTGCAAAGGCACATGCAAATACCAAAGCTTTGGACAATACAGATGCATCAAAAGACATAAAGCGACTCTATATATAGAGGTTTCTAAGTTTTCTGCGGAGGCACTTGGTATAACCAAGTGTTCAAATCTTACCCAAAGGCGTCCCAGTGCGGGGGAAGAGAGGCTCAGCCCGTCGATTGATCCCAGAAGTCAGGGTGGTATGCGATGGTATCTTCCCTAACATCCCCTCTCTCTTAGGCTAATTTATACTATTTTTTACCTTTCAGGTGGAGCTTGAGTGACTCTACTCATACATACTTTGTTATGATTGGTGTAAAACTTTCTCGCTTCGCTTTAAAGGTATAGGCTAGGAAAAATTCAAAGCGCAGGCTCAGTGAGGAGTGGTCGCACCTTAGAGGCGGGTAGGTTTTGGGATGGAGATGTGTTTTGGTATTATAATGGTATTATAATGATATTATAATGAGCAAAGTTTACCAAAGGGCAGCATTTTGTCAAAACCATGACAGGTTGTTGGCCCAGGGTCTCATACCCTTTCCTATTGTCCTTCTTCATTCATCCATCCATTGTTTGCCCAAGTTCTCGCAGTGTTCCATTATACTGCACTCTGTTCCTTTGGTAAGTACATCTACAATAAATTGTTTGCCATGTTCTGGCACAGTCAGGACTATACAGGGACTAAAAGCAGCAGCAATAAGGTGACAAATGCTTCGTCTTTTCATGTCCGTAGATAGACCAAGTCTCCGGGCTTGACGGAGTGTACTGGGGAATCCAGGGGCACAGGAGCTGCCCCGGCTGGGCAGAATGCTTCACAGCAGTCCCATCTGGGGTGCCACACCGAGCCTGGCCGCAGTGTCTCCACACCGCTCCACCCTCCGGGCAGTTCCTCTTAGTGCCAACACACCAAGTTTCCCTGGTGTTGCCGACGTCTAAGGTTGCAGGTCTAGGGAACTTCCGTGGAATGGATTCCTTGCATGCCAGCTGCACTCCACCCTGGAGGCTTCTTCAGTGCTGTGCCTTTCCTAAAACTGTGAATCTAAGTTTAATTTCTAAGTCACCTCCAGCAATTACTCCACAACTCCTTCCCAAGTAAATGCAAAACAGGGTTTATCCTGTTCTTGCAAGGGGACCATAAAGAACATATCCTTGATATCTAAAACAGCCATCCATTTATGGGCAGCTGCTTGTAGAGTGGCAGTTAAATTTGCAATATTAGGAACTGCTGCTGTTAAGGGTGCAGTGTTGGCATTAAGACGCCGATAATCAATCATAAGGCGCCATCAACCATCAGGTTTGCGAACAGGCCGTACAGGAGAATTATATGGAGAATACGTCCTAAAAATAATTTGCTGAGACTCCAAGTCCGCAATAACAGCTGAAATTCCATCTTTGGCGGCAGCCAACACCAGATACTGGGGAACATTAGTGAGACTGGAGTCGGGGAGTGCAGGTGCTGCTCGCAGAAGGCGGATGTCAGCAGACTCCACCCCGAGACTTCCAGATCCGAATAACCACATACTACCATTTGGTAGCTGCCAGGTTCGTCCCATTAAAACATCGAACCCCAATATGTTTTCATAGTGATCTTTTACTGCAAAGCAAACTGAGGTTATTCGTTTTTCACCGGGAAGCCAAATTTTTACTTTAACAGTGGGACATAGTTTGCTGCCACCATTAATGCCAGTTAATTTAACTTTAGGTTAGCCTGGTCGTAATCCTGAGCTGGTTGCATTGGTTTGGGTAAGTACAGATATTTCTGCTCCTGTATCTATTAGGAATTTAGTTGGTTTTTGCTGAGGACCTACAGGAAACATAATATAAGGGCCATCATTGCTTATCCATTGATGAATATCGATTTTCCAGACAGGCAGGCCCAATAGCTGTCTGGGGTTTACCCGATTTTTGATTCCTGTTTCTGTGATTCCTTCCGAGGGGAAAAAGGATTAGAAGGTCCTGCAGAAGCTGGCTGTGGGGGGGGCGGTAGCAGGTGACAGTGCTATGTCTTGCTTTTGAAAAGCTTCTATCAAGCTTAGAATAACTCTAGCCGGTTGTCTATGAATAGCAACTCTGGGAATACCCATTGCCAGGGCTTGTTTCCATAATTCATTCCTCTCTTCCTGGGCCCTTGATTGTTGATTAGTGGGTCCTGGTCCTCGAGAGTCACTCTGAGGTGTTTGCTTAATCTGTCTAACATTTCGACCTATAGTTTTTGTTCCACTGGACACATCATCCCATCCCATTTCTCATCCATGATTTATGATGTCATGCATTAATCCTGCCCAAGTGGGGAGGTTTCTTTGAAGCAAGGTTGCTTCCTGGTCATCTTCATCACTGACAACATCCCTTATGGCTAACAGAGCATTAAAATCTGTGTCCCTCTTGATCTCATCTTGTTTTGCAATAAGATAAGGTTTGAGCATGGCAGGGGCTCCCCTTATCAACGGCTTTAGCATAGCGTAGTCTACAGTTGCAGAGATGGGAACATCAAGGGAACTAGGCTCGTGCATGGCCCGAATACAGGCAGCTTTTGTAATAGCTGTGGAGAGCTCATCCAAAGATCTAACGGGTATTAACAAAGGCTCTCCTCTCTCCAATATATCTATTCCACCAGCCCAGTGTGCCACCCTACTTGTTATTGAATGGGGATCATTCAGGGGTCGGGACCAGCATTCAAAAAGACACCAGGGCCCCAGTAGCCATTAGCCTCATCAGTGTTCAGTAAAATTTTCTCCCCTGGTAAGACACACTCTCCATAGGTATTCAGTTTCAGTTTCTCCTGGTTTAGGACTATAACATTCTTGCAAATCAGCCATCTGAATCAGGTGGAATGGGAATGTTTTGCAAGTACTTGGACCTCGCCCTCCCTGGGGGCCTGTTTGCAGTTCAATTTTTATAATGGGTCTGGCTGTAAACTGAGGAGGTTCAGGAGGATATAGAGGGTCTTCCTCGTCTGAGCTGTTATTATAAGAATTATTCCAAATATTACCATCCAAGTCCTCAGGGGATACTATCAGTATTCTGATTTGAACCATGTCAGGAGGTTTCAGAGCTTGCATTAACATCATTTCAACACGTTCTCCTAACGTTCTTTCAACTGAGCTTCCTTAAGTTGTTTTTGCAGTTGTTCTATTTTTACTGATAGTAGCAGTTTGGTAGTTTTACATCCCTCTATTTCATCCTGCAGATCTTGCATTTTACGGGTTGTTTCCCCTCTTTCTCTACATGCAGCTTCTAAGCATGTTCCCAACATTTTGCAGATTATACCTTTATCTTTACCATCTTTAGTCAAACCCCTTGCAGCATTTAGCTGCTTCTCTACTGCTTCCCAATTATACCAATTATCACGGGTCCATTCTTTTGAGAAGCCAGGGTTCGGATTAATACCATGCCTTTGTAAGTAATCAGTGACACTACTTGCCATCCTGCCGACTACGCCAATTTGTCGCAAATACAGATTTGTGGATCCTGCTGACTACACTAATTTGTTGCGAATACAGATTTTTTACACGGCTTTGGTTAGCAGCGATTTAAGGTTTATTAATATTTTTGAGATAGATCACAGTATTAGGTTGTATAATTCTTAACAGCACTTAAGCATCAGCCAATTTGAAACAGCGATTTGATGGAATTTGTTACAATCAAGACAGCGACTTAGTTAAAGATTCGAGAATGGCAAGGTTCACTCTATTACTACATGGAAGAAGTACACAAAGGAAAAAAAAGCTACACTTGAGTTAGAATGATCCACAGAGGGATTGTGGGTGCAGGGGATAAGGGGGACCCTCCCATTGAGTCATGAGGTTCAGAATAGACCCCCTTGCTTTCTAAACTCCTTTCAGAGAGGATCCTAGGTGCGGCTAGGTCCAATCTTAGTCTCAGACTTGGTCAACGGTTTATAGGAATAGGGATAATATATATGTGTATATAGCCAAATTGCACGCACACACATACACATACACCGAGGTTAACCTGTGATTAAAATTTCCCCTTTCGTGAGTTTCATGAATTACTCACTTTTATGTGCTGGCATTCATGAACAGACGGTTGGTGAACCTCGCAAAATCAGGCCTTTGAGTCCTTGCAAAATCAATGCACAATCTTTCAATGCTCGTGAAATCTATCCTGAGAGGCGTCCCAGCTTAGGGGGAGATACTGGGTCACACAGTCCACTGCAGTCCTGGAGAGCTCAAAAAGGTCTCCCTCTTGGATTGCTATTTATAGGATCTCAAGATGATTGGCTTTGGTCAGTATTTTACATTTTGGCCACAATTCGTGCTGAGTCATTCTGGTACACAACTCAGGCAGCAGATAGCCCAGGTGTGGACAGAGATTGCCTGACGCCCAAGTTCTTATGACCAAGATAACAGAACAATAGGGCTTTTCCTGGGATCTCAGTGGCCTGGGGGGCTGTACCACCACAGGAAGGGGGCACTGACAAAGCAATTGGACAAGGGGCACAAACCCTCAGCCTCTGGAGGTGACTACTGTCAGATATGAAAGAAAGATATAACATCTTCCTTGAAGGGATATGTCACCCAGGCAAGTGGACCACCATGGAGAGAGGTATCCAGTACCTGAGGGAATTAGCCATGCTGGAGGTGATTTATGAAGACCTGAACAATCAGCAGTTATCCAAATATCCAGATGAAGTCCAATGCACACAACCCATGTGGGGGAATTTCATACAGAGCGCATGAGCACTGTATGCCAACTTGTTTGCAATACTGGCCTGGAAAGACAGAGAGGCACCAATGGTGGATGAAGTGACTGGCCCACTCCGCAATATGAAGAAAGTCTCCCTTCCTCCCTCGTCTCAGCTGTGGAGAAACTGTCCCTGGAGGTCCAGCAACTAAAAGAGGATAGGTCTGACTCCCCACCTGTACGGACCAGTGTCCTGGTTTCGGCTGGGATAGAGTTAATTTTCTTCCTAGTAGCAGGCATAGTGCTGTGTTTTGGATTTAGTAGGAGAAGAATGTTGATAACACACTGATGTTTTAGTTGTTGCTGAGTACTGCTTATGCTAGTCCAGGACTTTTCAGCTTCCCATGCTCTGCCAGGTGCACAAGAAGCTGGGAGGGGGCACAGCCAGAATAGCTGATCCAAACTGGCCAAAGGGCTATTCTGTACCATATGACATCATGCTCAGTATATAAACTGTGGGGGGTTGGCTGGGGAGCAGCGATCGCTGCTCGGGAACTGTCTGGGTATCCGTCGGTGGGTGGTGAGCAATTGCATTGTGCATCACTTGCTTTGGATAATGTTATTATTATTATATTATTATTATTATCATTTTACCTTATTTCAATTATTAAACTGTTCTTATCTCAACCCAGGAGTGTTTTTTTTCACTCTTACTCCTCCGATTCTCTCCCCCATCGGGGTAGGGGGAGTGAGCGAGCAGCTGTGTGGTGCTTAGTTGCTGGCTGGGGCTAAGCCACGACAGTCTTTTTTGGCACCCAACGTGGGGCTCTAAGGGTTTGAGATAATAACAGATTAACCAGAGTGTATTAAGGAATCTGTTAACAGTTGCCAGTCATGATATTAGTTCATCTGATCTGTACCATGTTCTTCTCTTGGCTGCGCATGTTAAAGCTTGGTGTTGGTCTGTGCATTGCGCTATGCTCTGCAGTGATTAAGGATGTTTTGCTTGGGAGGTTCCTTGTCAAAATCCTGACCTTGTGCATTGTTTTGTATCCAGGTTTTATACACAAGTCATTACTATACTTCGGGTACCACCTCATGGAGCGAGTTAGCAATTATACCTTTTCCTCGGAGAGGTTTGTTGTGGAGGAACTACAGAATGGCACCTTCACTACCTTCTTCTATAAGGCTTCCTCCCTCATTACAAAAAGTTTTCAGTATTTTGAACATCCCTGGGCAGTTAAGATACTTCTATTGATACTTCTGGGGAATATTGTTTCGGTTTTGACAAAGGTCAGTAAGCAATTTAAGAATATCACCCAGAGATCTGCCCCGAGGCTGGATAGTTATGACTGGCAGGGTGTGTGGGATAGTATGGGCAAGTACCTACGACAGTGGGCACCTCCAGTGTTTTGGAACTTCACCCCTGAACAAGTGCAGAATCCTGAAGAACTAGTAAAGTATTTGGAAAAAGTATGTTGTCACCCTGGCAACTCCAGGGAGACACAAATCATTGCAACATGCTGGGGACTGGCCCATGCCTATCGAGCCCTGTTCAACACTATTCAGTACCCTCAAGGGAAAGAGACGGTCTCTGGATCGGATGACAAAACAACAGGGACTGTGGCTACTCCAACCACAGCTACGGGCACTGCGGCTACTCCAACACACACCACAGGTACTGCAGCTACTGCAACCCCAGTGACAGGCACCGTGGCTAAAACAGAGAATCAACCTGCGCCGGTATCAGTTGCCCCTATACAGAAGAAAAAATACACAAGAAAATCGGCTCGTTTAGTAAGGGATGAAGATGAACCAGGGCCATCACAGGAATCAGAGGAGGAAGAACCTATAAATGAGATGGTAACCACCCAATCCCTATCCCTGAGTGAGCTGCGAGATATGCGAAAAGATTTCAGTCGTCATCCAGGCGAGCACATCATCACCTGGCTGCTCCGATGCGGGGATAACGGGGCCAGTAGCCTGGATTTAGAGGGTAAGGAAGCCAAGCAGCTGGGATCCCTTTACAGGGAAGGGGGCATTGACAAAGCAATTGGAAAAGGGACACAAACCCTCAGCCTCTGGAGGCGACTTCTGTCAAGCGTGAAGGAAAGGTATCCCTTCAAGGAGGATGTTTTATACCGCCCAGGCATATGGACCACCATAGAGAAAGGTATCCAGTACCTGAGGGAATTAGGCGTGCTGGAGGTGATTTACAGTGACCTGAATGATGAGCAGTTACCCAAAGACCCAGATGAAGTCAGGTGCACACGACCCATGTGGCGGAAGGTGGTACGGAGCGCACCAGCATCGTATTCCAACTCGTTGGCAATACTGGCCTGGAAAGATGAAGAGGCACCAATGGTGGATGAAGTGGCTAGACGACTCCGGGAATATGAAGAAAGTATCTCTTCCTCCCTACGGGCCTGTGTCTCGGCTGTGGAAAAACTGTCTGAAAAAATATGCCAAGAGTTCCAACAACTCAGAGAGGATCTGTCTTACTCCCCACCTGCAGTGTACCCTAATGCCATCAAGCAATAGAGGGGCAGAACCCATCTGTATTTCTGGAGTGACAGGGGGATCCCAACAGCTCACTGTACTGGAGGCCGAAGTGAGCCTTACTGGGAATGAGTGGTAGAAGCATCCCATTGTGACTGGCCCAGAGGCTCCGTGCATCCTTGGCATAGACTACCTCAGGAGAGGGTATTTCAAGGACCCAAAAGGGTACCGGTGGGCTTTTGGTATAGCTGCCTTGGAGATGGAGGAAATTAAACAGCTGTCCACCTTGCCCGGTCTCTCAGAGGACCCTTCGATTGTAGGGTTACTGAAGGTTGAGGAACAACAGGTGCCGATCGCTACCACAACAGTGAATCGGCGGCAATATCGCACCAACCGAGACTCCCTGATTCCATCCATAACCTGATTTGTCGACTGGAGAGCCAGGGAGTGATCAGCAAGACTCGCTCATCCTTTAACAGTCCCATATGGCCAGTGCAAAAGTCTAATGGGGAGTGGAGACTAACAGTGGACTATTGTGGCCTGAACGAAGTTACACTGCCACTGAGTGCTGCCGTGCCAGACATGCTAGAACTTCAATACGAACTGGAGTCAAAGGCAGCCAAGTGGTATGCCACAATTGACATCGCTAATGCATTTTTCTCCATCCCTTTGGCAGTAGAGTGCAGGCCTCAGTTTGCTTTTACCTGGAGGGGTGTTCAGTACACCTGGAACCGACTGCCCCAGGGGTGGAAGCACAGCCCCACCATTTGCCATGGACTGATCAGGACGGCACTGGAACAGGGTGAAGCTCCAGTACATCTGCAGTACATTGATGACATCATTGTGTGGGGCAACACAGCAGAAGAAGTTTTTGAGAAGGGAAAGAAAATAGTCCAAATCCTTCTGAAGGCCTGTTTTGCCATAAAACAAAGTAAGGTCAAGGGACCTGCACAGGAGATCCAGTTTTTAGGAATAAAATGGCAAGATGGACGTCGTCAGATCCCAATGGATGTGATCAACAAAATAACAGCTATGTCCCCACCAACTAGCAAAAAGGAAACACAAGCTTTTTTAGGCGTTGTGGGGTTTTGGAGAATGCATATTCCAAATTACAGCCAGATCGTAAGCCCTCTCTATCAAGTGACCCGGAAGAAGAACGAATTCAAATGGGGCCCTGAGCAACAACAAGCCTTTGAACAAATTAAACGTGAGATAGTTCATGCAGTAGCCCTTGGGCCAGTCCGGGCAGGGCAGGATATTACAAATGTGCTCTACACTGCAGCCGGGGAGAATGGCCCTACCTGGAGCCTCTGGCAGAAAGCACCAGGGGAGACTCGAGGTCGACCCCTAGGGTTTTGGAGTCGGGGATACAGAGGATCCGAAGCCCGCTCTACTCCAACTGAGAAAGAGATATTGGCAGCATATGAAGGGGTTCGAGCTGCTTCGGAAGTGGTTGGTACTGAAGCACCGCTCCTGCTGGCACCCTGACTGCTGGTGTTGGGCTGATGTTGCAAATATGATTTTTTTACATGACTTTGGTTTAGCAGCAATTTAAGATTTATTAATATTTTTGAGATAGATCACAGAATTAGGTTCTATAATTCTTAACAGCACTTAAGCATCAGCCAATTTAAAACAGCAATTCGATGGAATTTGTTACAACCAAAATAGTGACTCAGTTAATGATTTGAGAAGAGCAAGGGTCACCCGAATCTTACAGCAGGGTTGCACACACAGATGGGGGTTAAATCAAATCACACACATACGGACCGACAAACAGCTCTAAATCAAGTTGCACACGCACACAGAGAGGTTAACCTGTGATTGAAATTTCCCTTTTTGTGAGATTCATGAATTACTCACTTTTATGTGCCGGCATTCATCGACGGATGGTTGGTGAACCTCGCAAAATCAGGCCTTTGAGTCCTTGCAAAATTGTCGACGGACAATCCTTCAACCCTTGTGAAATCTAGCCTGAGAGGCATCACAGCTCATGGGGACATACTGAGTTTTACAGCCTGCTGCGGTCCCAGAGAGCTCAAAAGGTCTCCCTTTTGGACTGTTATTTATAGGATCTCAAGATGATTGGCTTTTGTCAGTATTTTACATTCTGGCCACAATTCGTGCTGAGTAATTCTGGTACACAACTCAGGCAGCAGATGGCCCAGGTGTGGACAGAGACTGCCTGAAGCCTGAGTCACTGCATTTGTGACCAAGATAACAGCATCTCAGAGTGGTCTGGGGGGTTGCACCATCACAGCTGGATCTTCAAAGGGAGGGTCCCCTCTGCACATCATGCAACTGATGCTATGTGGAGTAAGTGGGTTGCACTAATCACACAATGGGCTCGAATAGGAAACCCCAGTTGCCCAGGAATCTTGGAAGTGATCATGGACTGGCCAGAAGGAAAAAATTTTGGAATATCGCCAGAGAGAGGGGAGGGGGTGATGTGTGCTGAAGAACACCCACTGTATAATTAACTGCCAGAGAGTGAAAAGCAATATGCCCTGTTCACTGATGGGTCCTGTCGTCTTGTGGGAAAGCATGGGAGGTTGACGGCTGCTGTATGGAGTCCTATACGACAAGTCGCAGAAACTGCTGAAGGAGAAGGGGAGTCGAGTCAGTTTGCAGAAGTGAAAGCCATCCAGCTGGCTTTAGACATTGCTGAACGAGAACAGTGGCCAGTCCTTTATCTCTGTACTGACTCATGGATGGTGGCAAATGCCCTGTGGGGGTGGCTACAGCAATGGAAGCAGAGCAACTGGCAGCGCAGAGGCAGACCCATCTGGGCTGCCGCATTGTGGCAAGATATTGCTGCCTGGGTAGAGAACCTGGTTGTAAAAGTATGTCACGTAGATGCTCACGTACCCAAGAGTCAGGCCACTGAAGAACATCAAAACAACCAGCAGGTGGATCAGGCTGCTGAGATTGAAGTGGCTCAGGTGGATCTGGACTGCCAACAGAAGGGTGAATTATTTATAGCCTGGTGGGCCCGTGACGCCTCAGGCCATCAAGGAAGAGATGCAACATCTAGATGGGCTCGTGATCGAGGGGTGGACTTAACTATGGACAGCATTGCACAGGTCATCCATGAATATGAAACTTGTGCTGCAAAAAAACAGGCCAAGTGCTTAAAGCCCCTCTGGTATTGTGGGCGATGGCTGAAATATAAATATGGGGAGGCCTGGCAGATTGATTACATCACACTCCCACAAACCCACCAAGGCAAGCCCTATGTGCTCACCATGGTGGAAGCAACCACCGGATGGCTGGAAACATATCCCGTGCCCCATGCCACTGCCCGGAACAGTATCCTGGGCCTTGAAAAGCAAGTCCTGTGGTGACATGGCACCCCAGAAAGAACTGAGTCAGACAATGGGACTCAATTCCAAAACAACCTCATAGACACCTGGGCCAAAGAGCACGGCACTGAGTGGGTATATCACATCCCTTACCATGCACCAGCCTCCGGGAAAATCGAGTGATACAATGGACTGTTAAAGACTACCCTGAGAGCAATGGGTGGTGGGATATTCAAACATTGGGATACGCATTTAGCTAAAGCCACCTGGTTAGTCAACACCAGGGGATCTGCCAATCGAGCTGGCCCTGCCCAATCAAAACTTCTACGTACTGTAGAAGGAGATAAAGTCCCTGTAGTGCACATAAAAAAATATGCTGGGGAAGAGAGTCTGGATTACTCCTGTTTTGGGCAAAGGAAAACCCATGAACTCACTGGACATTTTAGAGGGATGGCCCACAGACTATGGGAATGATATCTCTGTGTATATATGAAGAGACAGGGAAAGTGGCGGTGATTCATTGGAAAGGGTAGGACCTGTGCATGATGCAGATGGTATAGATAGGGGGTGGATACTGTCCTGGTTTCGGCTGGGATAGAGTTAATTTTCTTCCTAGCAGCAGGCATAGTGCTGTGTTTTGGATTTAGTTTGAGAATAATGTTGATAACACACTGATGTTTTAGTTGTTGCTAAGTATTGCTTATGCTAAGTGTCACGAATGCAGGTTTCTGAATCCTGCTGATTATGTCGATTCACTATGAATGAGTGACTTTACACAGTTTGATTTAGTAGCAGTTAGAATTTACTTGTAGCGAATTGCAGAATTTGATTATAGTACTTTTAATAGCACTCAGGCATCAGTGATTAACAGTGATTAGACAAAATTGATCAAAACAGTGACTTAGTTACAGATTTGAAGATGGCAAGGTTCACTCTATTACTACATAGAAGCACATAAAAGAGAATTAAATCACAACAAGTTAAAATGATTCATAAAACCATTGCGTATATATGGAATAAAAGCGGGGGGGAGGGGCCCTCCCGTTGAGTCACGAGGTTTAGACTAGACCCCCTTGCTTTCTAAACTCCTTCTCAGAGAGGAGCCTAGGTGCGGCTAGGTCTAGTCCTAGTCTCAGACTTGGTCAACAGTTTATATGGATAAGGGTAATGTATGTATATGCATATATGTATTATCTAGTACATAGGAAAGTACATAAAGGAAATTGGACTATATGAGAGAGAAAAATCGTATGTAGGGGATACGGAGGCCCTCCGGTTGAGTCATGAGGTTTAGAATGGAGCCCCTTGCTTTCTAGACTCCTTCTCAGAGAGGAGCCGAGGTGCGGCTGGGCCCACTATTAGTCTCAGACTTGGTCAACGGTTTAGGAGAGTAATGCTATAAGAATAGTACAGCAATATAAAACTCCTTTTAAAATTAAATCATACATCTACAAAACTACTTAAATTGATTCATGCATGCACACTTACAACTATAAATGCATGTATGAAAATAGTATGCCTGTTAAAAATTCCCCTCGAGTTTAGTGAAATACTCACGTCTAATGCCTTGGCATTTCTCAGCAGGCGGGAGTAGAGTTTGAGGAGTGAAGTATATCAGCAGCCCAGGCTCCGTTGTCGATCTCCGGCAATGGAGTTCTGGTAGCAGCAGACTTTCGGAATCTGCTAAGTTTTGCTGACTCTGAGAGACATTTCGATCAGAGGGAGATGCTGGTGCAGCCCACAGCGGTCCAGGAGAGCCTCACTTAGGACTGCCATTTATAGGATTGTGAGATGATTGACTTTAATCGCCAGTAAATTTCCATCCGAGCCACAATTCGGATTGGTAGTTGCTGGAATTCCAGCAGTGATGATACCACCCTGTTTCAAGGCTGTCTGGGGTAGCTGTTTGTTCTCGTTCCCCTTGTTAGCCATAATATGAATGTTGATAAGGACAGAGCCGCTCTCTGCTCCAGCCATGTAGGAGTTTCTGGTACAATTAAGGGGCGCTTAACTGACCAACTCGCTACACAAAAGCTGCGGCCTGGAATTCCTGAGATTGTAAAGTGGCCGAAGTGAAGGGGAAAAACAGAACAGAAGAACAGGGGCAGGGGGAGATGTACCACCACACTAAGTCAAGACTTTTCAGCTTCCCATGCTCTGCCAGGTGCACAAGAAGCTGGGAGGGGGCACAGCCAAGATAGTTGATCCAAACTGGTCAAAGGAATGTTGCATAGTATATGATGTCATGCTCAGTATATAAACTGGGAGGAGTTGGCCGGGGGGTAGTGTTCGCCCCATGGACATGCACTTTCCTGAGTGCAGGGGCTAGTGCCTGAAATCAAGCTGTGAGACATTGCTTGCCGCAAACAGCACGAGGAAGGAGTGTGAGAGTAGTGAGGGAATAAGAGAAAGTGGAGTCTGTCTTTGACTCTGTCTTGACTTGACACTGACACTTGATATGAGCTATATTATTTCCAGTTATCTGCCTATATTTCATCTTTGTACTGGCGAAATACCTTACCGAGTCAGCAAGGTATCTGCACCATGTAGGTACTCATTAAACGCCAGGAAATAAGAGTGTTGTTTTGGCCACAGTCCCTTCAGGGGTGTATTTGCTGTGTTTTGGACTTATGCACGGCCACAGATGCTTCAAGGTGCTCCAGCATGCCCTCATGCACAGCTACTAATGCTTCAAGGCGTACTTGCTGCAGCATGGACTTATTCACAGCCACAGATGCTTTGAGGTGTACCTTCTCCAGTGCGGACTTATCCTTGGGCCACAATCCCTTCAGAGATGTACCTGCTATGGCACAGACATAACCATGGCCACAAATGCTTCGAGATGTACCTGCTCTCATTTGGACTTCTTCACAGCCACAGATGCTTTGGGGTGTCCTGCTCCCATGTGGACTCATCCACAGGTCACAGTCCCTTCGACTTGAGTTCATAGTGTAGTTCCAGCCTGTCCAGTACAGCAGCACAGGAACAGCAGCGATGCCCTGGCCATCTGCCAGGCCAGGTGCATGGCTATTGCTGTTCTCAAAATGATCCCAGGCACAGTAGTGTAAGATAAGCAGTACAGCAAGCAGCGAAAGCAAAAAGCAGCCACTAATGAGCACTAGACTCTAATATATAGTAAGGCAAGCAAGCCTCATGGCAAGCACAGGAGCCTGTCAGTTAATAGCTAAATAGCAATAACAGCTATAAATTCGGTCTAGCACATTCCAATCAAACCTGTCTTTATCTCAAACCTTTTGAGCCTCACGTTGGGAACCAAAAAGGACTGTCATGGTTTAACCCCAGCCAGCAACTAAGCACCACGCAGCCACTCTCTCACTCCCCCCGGTGGGATGGGGGAGAGAATTGGAAGGGTAAAAGTGAGAAAACTCATGGGTTGAGATAAAGACAGTTTAATAGGTAAAGCAAAAGCCACGCACGCAAGCAAAGCAAAACAAGGAATTCATTCACTGCTGCCCATCAGCAGGCAGGTGTTCAGCCATCTCCAGGAAAGCAGGGCTCCATCACGCATAATGGTTACTTGGGAAGACAAACGCAGTCAATCCAAACATCCCCCCCCTTCCTTCTTCTTCCCCCAGCTTTATATGCTGAGCATGATGTCATATGGTATGGAATATCCCTTTGGTCAGTTGGGGTCAGATTTCCCAGCTGTGTCCCCTCCCAGCTTGTTGTGCACCCCCAGCCTACTCACTGGTGGGGTGGTGTGAGAAGCAGAAGAGGCCTTGACTCTGTGTAAGCACTGCTCAGCAGTAACAAAAACATCCCTGTATTATCAACACTGTTTCCAGCACAAATCCAAAACATAGCCCCATACAAGCTTCTGTGAAGAAATTTAACTGTCAGCCAAAACCAGTACAGCTGTGTATCTTTTCTCACCTGTATACGTTGGTACATATTCCAGTGATGATGCTATTTGTGGGGCTTGTTAGTTTGTCCCAACTTTAAGCAGAATATACTTTTTGAACAGTGTCATAACTTCGTTTCAGCAGCTGAGGGCACTCCATAACTGGCTAAGTGGAAAACACTGAGAGCTAACCTGAGGCAGGAGAGCAGGTGTTTTGATAGTAAAAAGCAAGCAATGAGGCCAGCCAGGTAAAAGGCCAGCTCTGCCTGCCAAACCAGTGTGGGCTGCCACCTGAGCCCATCATGGAGTGGGGAGCTATCAATGTGTGTGATTATAGGAGCATAGTGAATTGGCTCAGATTAGCATACTGCTGATGGAAAAGCATATTTGTGGCACTGTAGGAAGGAAGTTCAGGTGTGAGACAGCCTGGAGGCCAGGTAGATGGTGTTGATACTGATTTCACATAAGGACTAGGGCGCTGTTATGAGAGAAAAGCAGATGTGGATCGTCAGGGATGAGGCATGACACTCAGTGAGTGTCATTTAGGTTGGAAAAGACCTTTAAGATCATCCAGTCCAACCATTAACCTAACACTAACAAGTCTACTCTAAACCAATCAAGGCTAGACTAGACTAAACCATGTCCCCAAGTGCCACATCTACCCGTTTTTTGAACACTTCCAGGGATGGTGACTCCACCACCTCTCTGGGCAGCCTGTTCCAATTCTTGACCACCCTTTCCGTAAAGAAATTTCTCCTAATTTCCAACCTAAACCTCCCCTGGCGCAGCTTAAGCCCGTTTCCTCTCGTCCTATCGCTAGCTACTTGGGAGAAGAGACCAACACCCACCTCACTACAACCTCCTTTCAGGTAGTTGTAGAGAGCGATAAGGTCTCCCCTCAGCCTCCTCTTCTCCAGGCTAAACAACCCCAGTTGCCTCAGCCGCTCCTCATAAGGCCTGTGCTCCAGACCCTTCACCAGCCTTGTTGCCCTTTTCTGAACACGCTCCAGCACCTCAATGTCTTTCTTGTATTGAGGGGCCCAAAACTGGACACAGTATTCCAGGTGTGGCCTCACCAGCGCCGAGTACAGGCGGACAATCACCTCCCTGCTCCTGCTGGCCACACTATTCCTGATACAAGCCAGGATGCTGTTGGCCGCCTTGGCCACCTGGGCACACTGCTGGCTCATGTTCAGCCGGCTGTCAACCAACACTCCCAGGTCCTTTTCTGCCAGGCGGCTTTCCAGCCACTCTTCCCCAGGCCTGTAGCGTTGCATGGGGTTGTTGTGACCGAAGTGCAGGACCCGGCACTTGGCCTTGTTAAACCTCATACAGTTGGCCTCGGCCCATCGGTCCAGTCTGTCCAGGTCCCTGTGCAGGGCCATCCTACCCTCCAGCAGATCGACACTCCCACCCAATTTGGTGTCATCTGCAAACTTACTGAGGGTGCACTCGATCCCCTCATCCAGATCATTGATAAAGATATTAAACAAGACTGGCCCCAAAACAGAGCCCTGGGGAACACCGCTCGTGCCCGGCTGCCAACTGGACTTAACTCCATTTACCACAGCTCTCTGGGCTCGGCCACCCAACCAGTTTTTTATCCAGCGAAGACTACGCCCATCCAAGCCATGAGCTGCCAGCTTCCCAAGGAGAATATTGTGGGAGACGGTGTCAAAAGCTTTGCTAAAGTCCAGGTAAATGACATCCACAGCCTTTCCATCATCTACCAGGTGGGTCACCATGTCATAGAAGGAGATCAGGTTGGTCAAGCAGGACCTGCCTTTCATGAACCCATGCTGGCTGGGCCTGATCCACTGGTTGACCTGCACATGCCTGTTGAGTTCACTCAATATGTACCGCTCCATAATCTTTCCCGGCACTGAGGTATAGGCTGACAGGCCTGCAGTTCCCCGGATCCTCCTTCCGGCCCTTCTTGTAGATGGGTGTCACACTGGCAAGCCTCCAGTCATCAGGGACCTCCCCTGTTAACCAGGACTGCTGAGAGATGATGGAAAGTGGCTTGGCAAGCTCCTCTGCCAGCTCCCTCAGTACTCTTGGGTGGATCCCATCTGGCCCCATAGACTTGTGAGCATCCAGGTGGCATAGCAGGTCATTAACTGCTTCCTGCTGGACTATGAGGGCTCCATTCTGGTCCCCATCCCTATCCTCTAGCTCAGGGGCCTGAGTACCCTGGGGATATGAGCCTTCTGCCAGACAAAAAGTAAGAATGATTACAAAACTGACAACTAACGTGGTTTAAACTTGAAATGCTTTTATCTCTGACCTTCTTTCTTTCTTTCTCCTCTTACAGGACAGTCCACTACTATGCTGAGCTAGGCCAGTGCTCTATCTTCTCAGCCACAGAGGCTCCTGAACAGTTCATTAGCCAAGTAGCTGTACTGAAGTATTTCTCTCTCTACATGGAAGAGAACCTCATGGATGTAAGTTCAGCACCTTCTGGATCTTGAGCTGTAAAAATGGACCTTGCACTAAATGTGAACTGAGTGCTTAATGTAGTGTCTGTTCCCTTTCCTAGGGAGGAGATCTGCCCAGCCTAACAGATGTATGCAGGCCCAGGCTTTACCTCTTACAGTGGCTTAAATCTGATAAAGCATTAATGATGCTCTTCAATGATGGCACATTTCAAGTAAGTTTGATAGCATCACCTGAGAAAATGTTTCTAAAATACTTTACTGCAATAAAACTAGATAAGTGCCAGAAACTGAAAGGAGAAAGTATACAAACAGGAACTCTCTTCTCTTTTGCAGGTGAACTTCTATCATGATCACACAAAAATCATCATTTGCAATCGGAGTGAGGAGTATCTCCTTACCTACATCAATGAAGAGAGGATATCCACAACGTTTCATTTGACAACTCTTCTGGTTTCTGGATGCTCGTTGGAACTAAAACACAGAATGGAATATGCTCTAAACATGCTGCTGCAGCGATGTAACTGAAGGGACTGACTCCGTTAAACCAAACGGACCCTCTTGTTCACTGCGCAATCTACAGCGGAGATGGTAGAGCAACTACTATGTTGATGATGGATGTGTGGTGGTACGAAAACTTGACTGTCCTAGTGTGCTGGGCACACACTTTTGGACAGAAGCGTAAACCTACTGTTGGACTAAAATGGCATGACAAGGAGTTCCTTAGACCATAGTTTTCCTTGCTTTATGTGTGTGTAAAGGATATTTTTGACTTGAACTCTGAGCAGAGCATGACTGCTTGCTCTGTAAGAGAGCATTTCTGATGGAGTTAAACTGTGAATGCACATCTGGAAAGGGAGAGCTCCATTATTGTGGAATAGCTGTAATAAGCATCTTCTGGCTGCTTAACTATGAACTATGGCCATACGTTTTTTCCCCCCCTTATTTTTCAAAAAGACCCACGCTTGTGGGTGGCAAAGTGCATTCCTTGTTAATAATTTTTTTTTATTTATTACAGCTTAAAGTGAAGTATTTATTACACAACACTTTTTTTTTTTTTTTTTGGACCTTGGCATTTTAAATATAAATCTGTTGCCAATAAAGAGAATGGAAGTCTGAAGCATCATTCTCCACTCTTTTTACAATACAGCTTAACATGCCTTGCTTAGTGTTAAACAAAAGTAGGGATCTTTTCATGATATTACATCCCAGAATAGATATTGATGTTTTACACTGACTGAAATAAACTCCTTACTTCTGGATGATAATCAGTGGAAAGTAGTTGTGATAAGGAGGAAGCTTATACTGCTCTAGTTTTATTTCCTGTGGAAGCTTTGCTCTTATTCATCAAGGGACTGAAGTATCCTTGTTGTCCTAAAGATGGGTTCTTTTACTCGGTGTGCAAGAACTGATTCACACTCTGAGTTATTTGCTTTATTCCATTTCTGTGCAGAGATGGGTGCTAGGTGGTAATTCCACAAAGCTAGCATACCCTGTTATCCTTCCATCACATATATTTATACAATTAAACAAAGTCACACTGTTAACACCTACTTGTTAGTCATTAGTTATTTTTACTTTTTCTTTGACACCTTCTTAGTAGCTGGTTATTTCTACTTTTGCTTCGATTTAAGGACATAGCTCCCTTGAAAATCACTACGCATGCTCAGTGGGTAGGGGTCTCCCTTTGGAGGTGGGTAGCTCTTCCAACAGAGGTGTGGTTTTCATATTATAATTAGCTGGTTCACTTAGGGGACACCAATTAGTGGATCTTGCTGACTAGTAAAAGAGGAGTAAAGGGGAGTTTTGACACTCAAGGATATATGTTTGTTGTTTTAGAGATCTCTTGGCCTTCTGCTCCTCATTATAGATATGCTGGTGCCTATTCTCTTTAGTACATTCCTTCAACAATCAGTCATCATCCTGACAATTCAATGGTATAATGAATTTTCCATACCCCTCACCTGTTTATCAGGTGCACTGCTCCTCTATTTTATGTGTCTTTTTGCCCTTGGTTAAATGGTAACCCCAGCAAAGTAAAATAAAAATGCTGAGAAGTTTAAGGGATGATTTAGTATCAACTTTGGGCTTACTCTACCAAACTGGTAACATTAGACAACCACTGGTGTTAAGACCGAAGACCAGTTATGGTATGCCATAAATTCTCTAAAGCTGAGGATAGCATAAGGATGGGTTGCCTCTTACTGCAATCCTACTGCTAATAAGAGTACATATATTAGAGCAATTGCCTTCCTAAACTGAAGGCAATGCCATTTGTCTGTTAAACTATGCAAATAGATGGGACTATTGAGGACTCATGACGGTGTGCAGGACGGGAATGTCTACTTGTGGCCTGGGCTTATTTCTCTCTACATATTACATAGCACCTGGCCCTATATAAACACATAGGAGTCTTCAAGCAACTGTTCTGATGCAGCAGCAAGTAGTAGTTCAACCATTTATTTGGATTAATCTTTGTATAACTGAACCAGGTCTGTTCTGAAAGAACAGTGTTTCAATCAAAGCAGCTGAATACAAGGAACAGGCAGTCAATGTAATAAAGTGTAGACTAAACAAAGTACTGATGTCAGCCCAAAAGAGTGAGCAGAGGAGGTATCACTGGTTTGCTTCATCTTGCAGCAAGTGTGTATAAATGTGATTGTTTTCCTTGTATTAGCTACCGTGCATTAGGTAATATTTATTTACTTCTCAAGTCTAGACAGGATGACCTAATTGAGTTCTTCAGATGGATTCATTAATGTGACTCTAGGCAGTTCAGTGAAGTTAAATATATACTTGCTATAGTGAGCAGAATTCAGCTTCCCAGCTGTCTCTTCAAGGGATAATGACTGATTTTATTCCAGGGAGGCCATGACTTACCTCATTCTGCTGCACACATACAGCCACTGTTGAGCCCTTTTCTCTTACAAAGTAAGATCTCACTTTTTATTTATGACACTAGTAAGCACACAGTTTGTGTGTATTTGAAACACAAAAATAATTTGTGCTATAGTACTTAATTTCTTCAAATGGAAAAACAGTCCTTTGTTTGAATGTCTATGTGCTGGAGAAAGTATGAATTTTTACTTCAGCTGCTATAATTTCTTTTAGTATCAACATCTTTCTATGGCTGAAATTTAGGCTGGTGTAAGCAAGTAAACTGACTTGAAGCATAGGATGTTTAAAAGTGGATGTAAAGGCCCCAAATCCTATTGTAGGATGCTAATTGGTCGTGGACACTTGTAATGCACCTCACTCAAATGCAGTTAAGTGAATCAGTTATCTGTATGCAATGTGTATGTGTGGTACCAGGATGCTTGGTGCTTTCTAAACCCTTCTGTATCTTTCTGGTTAGTGCTCTGTATCCTTACCTCACTTTTTATTTTCATATTGCAAAATAAGAGAGGTGTTTAAATCAGGTTAAGGAGAAATACCCATTTCAAAGTACACTACCTTTGCCCTAATCCCTCAGCCCAAGGAGGGAAAGCTGCTTTAGAATTTGTAATATAAAAACTTGCATCTGGAACAAAGGTTCTGAAATTCCTTCCCAGGGTGGATCCTGTCTTAAATAAGACACTATAGTGCACTAATTGACCTCCTTTACCCAATCATGTAATGTCCCTGTTGTAATTCTGTGTATGGGAAGGTTAATATTAGAAAAGTACTTGTCCACTCTTCTATATAAAAAATGTCTTACCTTGTCTTGAAAAAAAGTGATATGGTCTAGCTTTTATGCTTGTCAGACAGTGATCCTGATCTATTCTACTGAAAACAAGAGCAAATAGAGCATAAGTTGGCAGATCGGTTTCTCAGGTATGAGCGGTGGACCCAGGAAATAACATTGCCAAGAAAAAAAAAAAACCTCTTGCACTCTTATCAAAATATCTTTATCAAATCATAAAATATATATTTGCAAATATACATATGTACTTCGATAGCTGTCCTGGTTTTGGCTGGGATAGAGTTAATTTTCTTCCTAGTAGCAGGCATAGTGCTGTGTTTTGGATTTAGGAGGAGAATAATGCTGATAACACACTGATGTTTTAGTTGTTGCTAAGTACTGCTTATGCTAGTCAAGGACTTTTCAGCTTCCCATGCTCTGCCAGGTGCACAAGAAACTGGGAGGGGGCACAGCCAGAATAGTTGATCCAAACTGACCAAAGGGCTATTCCATACCATATGACGTCATGCTCAGTATAGAAAATGGGGGGAGTTGACCAGGGGGCAGTGACCACTGCTCGGGAAATGTCTGGGCATCGTTTGGCAGTTGGTGAGCAATTGCATCATGCATCACTTGCTTTGTATATTATTATTATTATCATTATTATTTTGCTTTATTTTATTTCAATTATTAAACTGCTCTTATCTCAACCCAGGAGTGTTTCTCACTCTTACTCCTCCGATTCTCTCCCCCATCCCATTGGGGTAGGGGGAGTGAGCGAGCGGCTGTGTAGTGCTTTAGTTGCTGGCTGGGGCTAACCCATAACATTCCTTTTTGGTGCCCAACGTGGGGCTCGAAGGGTGTGAGATAATAACAGATTAACCAGAGTGTATTAAGGAATCTGTTAACAGTTGCCGGTCCTGATATTATTTCATCTGATCTGCGCCATGTTCTTTTTTTGCAGTACATGTTAAAGCTTGGTGTTGGTTTGTGCAGTGTGCTATGCTCTGCAGTGATTCATGATCTTTTCCTTGGGAGGTTCCTTATCAAAACAATGACCTTGAGCATTCTTTGGTATTTGGGTTTCATACAGAAGTCATTACTGTACTTCGGGTACCACCTCATGGAGAGAGTTAGCAATTATACCTTTTCCTCGGAGAGGTTTGTTGTGGGGGAAATACAGAATGGCACCTTCACTACCTTCTTCTATAATGTTTCCTCCTTCATTACAATAACTTTTCAGTATCTTGGACATCCCTGGGCAGTTAAGATACTTCTATTGGTATTTCTTGGGAATACTGTTTCGGTTTTGACAAAGGTTAGTAAGCAATTTAAGAATATCATCCAGAGATCTGCCCCGAGGCTGGATAGTTATGAGTGGCAGGGTGTGTGGGATAGTATGGGCAAGTACCTAGGGCAGTGGGCACCTCCAGTGTTTTGGAACTTCACCCCTGAACAAGTGCAGAATCCTGAAGAACTAGTAAAGTATTTGGAAGAAGTATGTTGTCACCCTGGCAACTCCAGGGAGACACAAATCATTGCAACATGCTGGGGACTGGCCCATGCCTATCGAGCCGTGGTCAACACTATTCAGTACCCTCAAGGGAAAGAGAAGGTCTCTGGATCGGATGACAAAACAACAAGCACTGTGGCTACTCCAACCCCTGCTACAGGCACTGCGGATACTCAGACCCCTGCCATGGGCACTGCTACTACTCCAACCACAGCCACGGGCACTGCGGCTACTCAAACCCCCTCCACAGGTACTGCAGCCACTCCAACCCCAGTGACAGGCACCGTGGCTAAACGAGAGAACGAACCTGTGCCAGTATAAGTTGCCCCTTGTGGAGTGATTGCTGGAGGTGACTTAAACATCAGACTTAGATTTACGATTACAAGAAAGGCACAGCATTGAAGAAGCTTTCTGGATGGAATGCAGCTGGATGCAAGGGATCTATCCCACAGGAAGTTCCTAAGCCTGTAATCTTGGATGTCGCAACCCAGGGGAGCCTGGTGTGCTGATTCTGAGAGGAGCTGCCCAAGGGGTGGAGTGGTGTGGAGATATCATGGCCAAGCCCTGTGATAAGGGAACTGGGAGGGACATCATGGCCCTGATAAGCTGCATAAGTGATACCCTGCGTCAGCAAACTATCATGATGTTGATGAAAATGCTGTCCTTTAGTAAACTTTACTCATTATAATATCATTATAATACTAGAACACACTCCCATCCCAAAATTTACCTGCCTCCAAGGTAAGACCCCCCCTCACTGAGCCTGCGCTCTGAATTTTTCTGAGCCTGTACCTTTAAAACGACGCGAGAAAGTTTTACACCAATCATAACAAAAGTATGTATGACTAGAGTCCTTCAAGCTCCACCTAATGTGTAAAAATACTATAAAATTGGCCTAAGGGAGAGGGGATGTTAGGGAAGATACCATCGTGTACTACTCTGACCTCTGGGATCAGTCGACGGGCTGAGCCTCTCTTCCCCCGCACTGGGACGCCTTTGGGTAAGAATCTAACACTTGGTTATACCAAGTGCCTCCGCGGGAAACTTAGAAGCCTCTATAGAGTCGCTTTTATGTCTTTTGATGCATCTGTGTTATTCTAAACTTTAGCATTTGTATGTGCCTTGCAGTCAGTGAATTTATCACCGGTAATGCAAAGAACCTGTGTGTCTGTTGCTTTAATAAATTGCTTTGATTTATTGGTCTAGCGTGATAGTGGTCATTGAACGTGACCAGACACTTTAAGTGTGGCCGTGATAGTTCATGCAGCACGACTAGACGAAAGGTGCCTACGTTATTTGTGAATCCGTAATCGTGATAGTTCAGTGTACTGAACGCAACCAGACTTATAACGATAAATTGGGTACCTTCCAAAGCCTCTCTTGACGCAACACCCCTATACAAAAGAAGAAATACACAAGAAAATCAACTCGTTTAGTAAGGGATGAAGATGAACCAGGGCCATCACGAGAACCAGAGGAGGAAGAACCCATAAATGAGATGGTGACCACCCGATCCCTATCCCTGAGTGAGCTGCGAGATATGCGAAAAGATTTCGGTCGTCATCCAGGCGAGCACATCATCACCTGGCTGCTCCGATGCTGGGATAACGGGGCCAGTAGCCTGGATTTAGAGGGTAGGGAAGCCAAGCAGCTGGGATCCCTTTCCAGGGAAGGGGGCATTGACAAAGCAATTGGAAAAGGGGCAAAACCACTCAGCCTCTGGAGGCGACTTCTGTCAAGCGTGAAGGAAAGGTATCCCTTCAGGGAGGATGTTTTATACCGCCCAAGCAAATGGACCACCATAGAGAAAGGTATCCAGTACCTGAGGGAATTAGGTGTGCTGGAGGTGATTTACAGTGACCTGAATGATGAGCAGTTACCCAAAGACCCAGATGAAGTCAGGTGCACACAATCCATGTGGCGGAAGGTGGTACGGAGCGCACCAGCATCGTATGCCAACTCGTTGGCAATACTGGCCTGGAAAGATGACGAGGCACCAACGGTGGATGAAGTGGCTAGACAACTCCGGGACTACGAAGAAAAGCTCTCTTCCTCCCTACGGGCCTGTGTCTCGGCTGTGGAAAAACTGTGCCAAGAGTTCCAACAACTCAGAGAGGATCTGTCCTACTCCCCACCTGCACGGACCAGTATCTCAGCCATTAGGAGTCAACGTCCCTATGCTCAAGAGAGAGGATATAGAGGATACACACCACGGGGCACCCTGTGGTTTTACCTGCGTGATTATGGAGAGGACATGAGGAAGTGGGATGGAAAACCCACCTCAACCGTAGAGGCACGGGTGCGTGAGTTGCAAGGAAAAACTATTAGAAAAGGCGGTTCTCCCAGGAAAATTGCAGCTCCAGTTTCCAGTGAGCAGTTCCCCAGACAGAGTAAGAGGGCTAATTTTACTTCCGACCCTGGTCAGGGGACTTTTGATTCACATTTACAGGAAGTGAACAGCGAATACTCTGACCAGTGTTAGGGGGGCCCTGCCTCCAGCCAGGTGGAGGAAAGGGACAACCGGGTTTACTGGACTGTGTGGATTCGATGGCCTGGAACGTCAGACCCACAGGAGTATAAGGCTCTAGTGGACACTGGTGCATAGTGCACGCTAATGCCAACAAACTATAGAGGGGCAGAACCCATTTGTATTTCTGGAGTGACAGGGGGATCCCAACAGCTAACTGTACTGGAAGCTGAAGTGAGCCTAACTGGGAATGAGTGGCAAAAGCACCCCATTGTGACTGGCCCAGAGGCTCCGTGCATCCTTGGCATAGACTACCTCAGGAGAGGGTATTTCAAGAACCCAAAAGGGTACCGGTGGGCTTTTGGTATAGCTGCCTTGGAGACGGAGGAAATTAAACAGCTGTCCACCTTGCCCGGTCTGTCAGAGGACCCTTCGATTTTAGGGTTGCTGAAGGTTGAGGAACAACAGGTGCCGATTGCTACCACAACTGTGCACAGGCAGCAATATCGCACCAACCGAGACTCCCTGATTCCCATCCATAACCTGATTCGTCGACTGGAGAGCCAGGGAGTGATCAGCAAGACTCGCTCACCCTTTAACAGTCCCATATGGCCAGTGCGAAAGTCTAATGGGGAGTGGAGACTAACAGTGGACTATCGTGGCCTGAACGAAGTTACACTGCCGCTGAGTGCTGCCGTGCCAGACATGCTAGAACTTCAATATGAACTGGAGTCAAAGGCAGCTAAGTGGTATGCCACAACTGACATTGCTAATGCATTTTTCTCCATCCCTTTGGCAGCAGAGTGCAGGCCCCAGTTTGCTTTTACCTGGAGGGGTGTTCAGTACACCTGGAACCGACTGCCCCAGGGGTGGAAGCACAGCCCCACCATTTGCCATGGACTGATCAGGACGGCACTGGAACAGGGTGAAGCTCCAGTACATCTGCAGTACATTGATGACATCATTGTGTGGGGCAACACAGCAGAAGAAGTTTTTGAGAAGGGAAAGAAAATAGTCCAAATCCTTCTGAAGGCCTGTTTTGCCATAAAACAAAGTAAGGTCAAGGGACCTGCACAGGAGATCCAGTTTTTAGGAATAAAATGGCAAGATGGACGTCGTCAGATCCCAATGGATGTGATCAACAAAATAACAGCTATGTCCCCACCAACTAGCAAAAAGGAAACACAAGCTTTCTTAGGCGTTGTGGGGTTTTGGAGAATGCATATTCCAAATTACAGCCAGATCGTAAGCCCTCTCTATCAAGTGACCCGAAAGAAGAACGAATTCAAATGGGGCCCTGAGCAACAACAAGCCTTTGAGCAAATTAAACGTGAGATAGTTCATGCAGTAGCTCTTGGGCCAGTCCGGGCAGGGCAGGATATTACAAATGTGCTCTACACTGCAGCCAGGGAGAATGGCCCTACCTGGAGCCTCTGGCAGAAAGCACCAGGGGAGACTCGAGGTCGACCCCTAGGGTTTTGGAGTCGGGGATACAGAGGATCCGAAGCCCGCTATACTCCAACTGAGAAGGAGATATTGGCAGCATATGAAGGGGTTTGAGCTGCTTCAGAAGTGGTTGGTACTGAAGCACAGCTCCTGCTGGCACCCCGACTGGTGGTGCTGGGCTGGATGTTCAAAGGGAGGGTCCCCTCTACACATCATGCAACTGATGCTACATGGAGTAAGTGGGTTGCATTGATCACACAACGGGCTCGAATAGGAAACCCCAGTCGCCCAGGAATCTTGGAAGTGATCATGGACTGGCCAGAAGGAAAAAACCTTAGAATATCACCAGAGGAGGAGGTGACCACAACAGCATGACTACCTCTGGGGATATCCCATGGCAGAGAGAATAGAATAGAACCGTATAATCATAGAATCATTTAGGTTGGAAAGGACCTTTAAGATCATTGAGTCCAAATGTAAACCTAACACTGCCAGGTCCATCACTAAACCATATCCCTAAGTGCCACATCTACACATCTACAGTGACTCAACGAATTCCCTGGGCAGCCTGTTCCAATGTGTGATAACCCTCTCAGTGAAGAAATTTTTCCTAATATCCAATCTAAACCTCCCCTGGCACAACTTGAGCCCATTTCCTGTTGTCCTATCACTTGTTACTTGGGAGAAGAGACCAACAGCCACCTCGCTACAACCTCCTTTCAGGTAGTTGTAGAGAGCAATAAGGTCTCCCCTCAGCCTCCTCTTCTCCAGGCTAAACAACCCCAGTTCCCTCGGCTGCTCCTCATAAGACTTGTTCTCTAGACCCTTGTGTACGGAAGGGTTAAAAGATGGAATTTTGGTCCGTGGATGGACACTGGGTGAGAAGTAGATAGCCGAGGAATGCAGTTAGCACAAGAGACAGATAATTTATTGTTTGAAATGCTGTCCATAGAGATAAAAAGCTGAGAAACCCGTTTCCTCTGCCATATAAATACCGGGATTTCCTGAAGAGGGGTGGGCAGGTGTACGGCGAGGTCACCGTTGCCTCCGTGGGGACGCCCACGTAAAGCTGGCACCTACCGACTGCTGGGCTGAGCTCGCAGCGCAAGACAGCACAAGATTGTACGGATGGACCATCTTCCTCACAGTCCTCTGGTCAGTAAGACTGTTGCTTTGCTGAACACTTGTAGTGTAGTTAATAAAGTCTTTTGTGCTGCTAGATAGTCTGCGTGCAAGCCATTCTTTCCCCAGGAATCCTTGAAACCACTCTAAAACAACCCTTCATCAGCTTCGTTGCTCTTTTTTTTGGAAGCGCTCCAGGACCTTAGTATCTTCCTTGTATTGAGGGGCCCAAAACTGGACACAGTATTCCAGGTGCAGCCTCACCAGTGCCAAGTACAGGGGGACAATCACCTCCCTGCTCCTGCTGGCCACACTATTCCTGATACAAGCCAGGATGCTGTTGGCCTTCTTGACCACCTGGGCACACTGCTGGCTCATATTCAGCCGGCTGTCAACCAACACCCCCAGGTCCTTTTCTGCCAGGCGGCTTTCCAGCCACTCTTCCCCAAGCCTGTAGCGTTGCATGGGGTTGTTGTGACCGAAGTGCAGGACCCGGCACTTGGCCTTGTTGAATCTCATACAATTGGCCTTGGCCCATCGACCCAGCCTGTCCAGATCCCTCTGTAGAGCCTTTCTACCCTCAAGCAGATCAACACTCCTTCCCAACTTGGTGTCATCTGCAAACTTACTGAGGGTGCACTCGATCCCCTCATCCAGATCATTGATAAAGATATTAAACAAGACTGGCCCCAAAACAGAGCCCTGGGGAACACCACTTGCGACCGGCTACCAACTGGATTTAACTCCATTCACCACAACTCTTTGGGCTTGGCCTTCCAGCCATTTTTTTACCCAGCGAAGAGTATGCCCATCCAAGACATGAGCAGCCAGTTTCTCCAGGAGAATGCTGTGGGAAACAGTGTCAAAGGTTTTACTAAAGTCCAGGTAGACAACATCCACAGCCTTTCCCTCATCCACTAAGCCGGTCACCTTATCATTGAAGGAGATCAGATTAGTCAAGCAGGACCTGCCTTTCATAAACCCATGCTGGCTGGGCCTGATCACCTGGTTGTCCTGTACGTGCCCTGTGATGGCACTCAAGATGAGCTCCTCCATAACCTTCCCTGGCAGCGAGGTCAGACTGACAGGCCTGTAGTTCCCCGGGTCCTCCCAGGGAGAGAGAAAGAGCATCCAGTAGAAGTCTTCCACAACCTAAAGGGACATTAGAAGGCAGGCAACCAGGCTCTTCTCAGAGTTGCACAGCAAAAGATCAGGAGGCAATAGTCACAATTTACAACAAGGAAAATTCCTGCTGGATATAAAGGGAAAATAATTCTTCATCATGAGGGTGATAAGACATTAGAGCATCATCTGAGCCTGAAATTAGTCCTGCTTGGAGCAGGCGTTTGGACTAGATGATCTCCAGAGATCCCTGCCAGCCTAAATTTTTCACTCAATCTGTGATTTCTGTGGCTGCATGAAAGTATTACCCTCTTCCTCATGCCACGAAGGAGGAGATTCAGCATTAGGTTATTCTTTTGGAGTAGAAGTTAGCAATGTTTCTTATAGAGCTCTTGTCCTGGGGCATTATCTTCCCTTCACTGCTTGGCTGCCTCCTCCACTCCCCTCAGCATCAGCCTCACTGAGATTCCCCTTGCTGGTTGACCTCACTTTGCTTACCCATTGCATTCTAATTTTGTGGTGTTACCTCTCTTGTCTTTTGCCCCTTCCATGTCTTTCTGGTTAGCTCAGCTGTGGTTATGATACAGAATGTAAGATCTATACTTTTGCATCAAAAGTTTGGCCTGTGACTTTAACTCTCAGTGGAGAGAAACTGTGGACTTGCTTAGAGATTCTTTGAAATGGTATCTCTGTACTGTAAGATTAACAAACCTTGAACAAGCTCTTTAAATCACAGCCTGAAACCGGCAGACACCAAGGTCAGAAGAACTAGGAGCATCATCACCCAAGATAAGTGCAGAGAAACTAGTTAGGACTAGAACATATTGTAGCAAAGCTGTGATAAGCTGCTCAGTGAGCCAACTCATGACTATATATGGGAAAAGGATCCAGAGTTCATGGAAAGGACACTGAAAGACCCCTCTACAAAGACCACTAGGGACCCCCAAGGACCACTGACCCAAATCACTGAGCATGTGCACCTGGGGAAAGAATATGTAAATCAGTTCTGGGGATTCATTATCCTAAGACCACCCTTTCCAAGAAATGTGATGAATATGTATATTTCTGTCCTACATAAATTGTATGTCTTTGGTTGTGCTGCATGCACGTTAGGTGGAAGTATCCCCTGTGCATCCGGCGCCGTAAATATAGAATGCCTGCTTTTTAAAGCTCCAAGATGAGTCTTCGAGAGTTTTCGTAAGCCAGTTAGCTGAACCATTTCATGTGTAAATGCATAAAAGAGGAAAGCAATCCACAGCAGTAGCATATCACTTGCAAACAGGGATAATTCATGTTGCCTACTGATCCAGGCCTTTCTACTTACAGAGTCTTTACCTCATGTCATTAGTTTGTTGCTCTGATGGAGGCTGATATGTACAGGCCTGTGCTACCTCAAGAAATATACTTAATCATGTGTGAGTAGGACTCAGAAACAGAGAACTCTCTGAAGAAAAGCTCCTGTGTGTGGCACTTTGTTAAATAGCCAGGAGTTATCCATACTCTGTCTCTGATTTATGGCTGAACCTTAATGCATGCTTTCTTCTCTTGCCTTTTTTTTCTTCCCCTGCCTCATTTCAATAGGATATTAAATATGATCCTGTGTATTAGATTTCCTTCAACAGCAAAAGATACTTTATATGTACTTAAATGTATGTACTTTTATACTTTAAAGATACTTTATATGTACATATTTATTTTTAATAAGTTAATTATTAAAGAAACTCCTCTAAGAATCTTAAAGAACTAAAGGCCAAATTCCTTGTTGTCTTTAGTCTTTAGATTTCGATATTAAAATGCATGATTGAAATGTTCTATTATATTGACCTTTAAATGATGTGTTAAAAAAAAAAAATCTTTTCAGACTTTTTACAACTGAACATAAGAATTTCAGGTTAGGGTGGGGTGAGAGTGAACTGAAATACAGAAGAGCTCACAACAAAATGCAGCATTCAGAGCTGCAGAAACACATCTGAACCAACATGCCCTAACTAATTACTGCATGATTTAGAAATTATTCATTCTAAGGCAAGTTCAGACAAAAAATGGAAACGTTTAGTCTGTGCCAGCTTTGTAAAGTACTCGTTCCACAAAGGAACTTTACTGTGCTATGTTGTTGTTGTGGTTTAGCCCCAGCCACCAACTAAGCACCACGCAGCTGCTTGCTCACTCCCCCTGCCCCGATGGGATGGGGGAGAGAATTGGGGGAGTAAGAGTGAGAAACACTCCTGGGTTGAGATAACAACAGTTTAATAATTGAAATAAAATAAAGTAAAATAATAATAATAACAATATAATAATAATAATATACAAAGCAAGTGATGCACAATGCAATTGCTCACCACCCGCCGACCCATACCCAGACAGCTCCCGAGCAGCGATCGCTGCTCCCCGGCCAACCCCCCCCAGTTTATATACTGAGCATGACGTCATATGGTATGGAATAGCCCTTTGGTCAGTTTGGATCAACTATTCTGGCTGTGCCCCCTCCCAGCTTCTTGTGCACCTGGCAGAGCATGGGAAGCTGAAAAGTCCTTGACTAGCATAAGCAGTACTCAGCAACAACTAAAAACATCAGCATGTTATCAACATTCTTCTCATCCTAAATCCAAAACACAGCACTATGCCAGCTACTAGGAAGAAAATTAACTTTATCCCAGCCAAAACCAGGACAGACACTATTTCAAAGTGTAATGAACACAAAGGCTAGTACCCTCCTTTCTTTGTTATTATGTGGCACAGCAAAAATCTTAGGAAGACTTTTCAAAGTAATGTTAAAAATAGCAGGCAGAAATGCATCTTTGCTGCTTATTAAAGAAGTAGATGATTATAAAAAGTAATACTAAAAAAAGATACTAAAGGAAAAATATTTCTTCCAGAAAAAGAAGACCACAAAGAAAGCTTGAAACTTTTTGATTTTAAAATAGAAGGCCATTCTGAGGTGAAAGAAAATTGATCAAGACAGCAGTGAAATATGGACCATACTCAAGAAATGGAAGGGAATGCTCTTCAGTATGCCCTATTGTTAAAGTGTAGTTCATAGTGATTTATAATTCTTTTATGCTGCATTTAACTGAAGTTCTTAAAGGAAAAGTCTTGAGTGTAGTCTTCGAGGTTATGACATCCATAGAAGAGAGACTGATTAGTGAGCCTTTTTGCTGTTCTGTATGACAATCCAGAAAATAACTCAATTGCAATAAGATCTCAGGAGAAAACTCTGAGAGTTTTTCCTTTTGAGGAAAAAAAATTTTGGTTTTAAAGTAAACATATAAATAACATGGCTCTTGTTTTAATTTGTGAACTGAAAAAGTGCATGTTGTTCCATCCTAATGATTAGTCTGAACACTGTTTTGTGTTTACTTTCCAGAATTAGCAAAAGAAATGTTCTAGTGGATGAAGCATTTTTAAGTAAAATCCACTTTCCTTTGGAATGTCATACATCATTTCATAAAGAACTCACACTGTTTTTCAGCTGCTTAGGAGGCTATAGTAAACCTAGAATGGATATTCTAGATGTAAAAATGCAAGGAATAGTTAGAAGCCTTTTATCCTAGGAGACCTGTGCCTAAGTTCTGTCTAACAGTTGGTAGCACAAGAAGTGTAATTTGTTGCCATCATGTAACTTATTGGTGACACGTGTACACTTCAAAGTTGTAATTCAGTGCAGTTGATTTACACCTTTCTTGCTAGAGATCCAGGGCTGAAGTACACAGACTTGAAAGGCAGAGCTAGAACAAGTGACAGAACTATGTTACACTGAGAAACAACCAGTGCCTGTCATTCTAGGTATTGAGATTGACAAGACTACAGATGTATATCACATATACACTCCATCAGATTATGTGGCTTCCCCTCCTTTTCTTCAACTGTTTACTTGTAACTCTTGAGGAGGAGCTAGAATAAAACAGATCTCCCTTTAGGGGTAACAGGGATACAACATAAGCCATACCCAGAGAAGCATCTTTGATTTGCTCTTCCAGGGCAGGTCTCAATTACATTGGTGGGGCAGGAGAAGCTGACAGCATTCCCTGCACAGATGACCACCTTCAGGGAATGAGAACAGCCTGGTGGATACAGCAAAGTGCACATACCTAAACTGAGAACTTGACTATTATTGGAAGAATGAGAACTCCTTCTGGTATCTATTGACTTCTGTTGAAAACTTCCTATAACAATAGCAATATTCTCCCTTAAAAAGTAAATATAAAGGTTATTTCACTTGCAGTGACGTATTTTTCTGATGGGATGAAACTGTTCTTTTTTTTCCCTAAAGGTACTTCATTTATTTTTCATTTCATTTTATTTATAAAGGACTGTGCACCATGCATGGACTTCCGGAGGGCAGACTTTGGCCTGTTCAGGACACTGGTTGGGAAAGCCCCTTGGGAGGCAGTCCTGAAGGGCAAAGGGGTCCAGGAAGGCTGAGCCTTCTTCAAGAAGGAAGTCTTAAGGGCACAGGAGCGGGCTGTCCCCATGTGCCATAAGACCAACAGGCGGGGAAGACGACCGGCCTGGCTGAATAGGGAGATTTTTCTGGGACTCAGGGAAAAAAAGAGAGTCTACTGCCATTGGAAGAAGGGGCAGGCAACTCAGGAAGAGTACAGGGATCTTGTTAGGTCATGCAGGGAGGAAATTAGAAAAGCAAAAGCCCAGCAAGAGCTCAATCTGGCCACTGTCATAAAAGATAATAAAAAATGTTTTTATAAGTACATCAGCAATAACAGGAGAGCCAAGGAGAATCTCCATCCTTTGCTGGATGTGGGGGGCAACATTGTCACCGAAGACAAAGAAAAGGTTGAGGTACTTAATGCCTTCTTTGCCTCTGTCTTTAACAGCCAGACCAGTTATCCCCAGGGTATTCAGCCCCCTGAGCTGCAAGACAGGGACAGGGAGCAGAATGGAGCCTTCATAGTCCAGGAGGAAGCAGTTAATGACCTGCTATGCCACCTGGATGCTCACAAGTCTATGGGGCCAGATGGGATCCACCCAAGAATATTGAGGGAGCTGGCAGAGGAGCTTGCCAAGCCACTTTCCATCATCTCTCAGCAGTCCTGGTTAACAGGGGAGGTCCCTGATGACTGGAGGCTTGCCAATGTGACGCCCATCTACAAGAAGGGCCGGAAGGAGGACCCGGGGAACTACAGGACTGTCAGCCTGACCTCGGTGCCAGGAAAGATTATGGAGCGGTTCATACTGACTGAACTCAACAGGCAAGTGCAGGTCAACCAGGGGATCAGGCCCAGCCAGCATGGGTTCATGAAAGGCAGGTCCTGCTTGACCAACCTGACCTCCTTCTATGACCTGGTGACCTGCCTGGTGGATGAAGGAAAGGCTGTGGACGTCATCTACCTGGACATTAGCAAAGCCATTGACAGAGTGTCCCATAGCATTATCCTAAGGAAGCTGGCGGCTCATGGCTTGGATGGGCATACTCTTCGCTGGGTAAAAAATTGGTTGGGTGGCCGAGCCCAGAGAGTTGTGGTGAATGGAGTTAAGTCCAGTTGGCGGCCGGTCACGAGCGGTGTTCCCCAGGGCTCCGTTTTTGGGGCCAGCCTTGTTTAATACCTTTATCAATGATCTGGATGAGGGGATTGAGTGCGCCCTCAGTAAGTTTGCAGACGACACCAAAGTGGGTGGGAGTGTCGATCTGCTTGAGGGTAGGATGGCCCTGCAGAGGGACATGGACAGACTGGACCGATGGGCCGAGGCCAACTGTATGAGGTTCAACAAGTCCAAGTGCTGGGTCCTGCACTTGGGTCACAACAACCCCATGCAACGCTACAGGCTTGGGGAGGAGTGGCTGGAAACCTGCCTGGCAGAAAAGGACCTGGGGGTGTTGGTAGACAGCCAGCTGAACATGAGCCAGCAGTGTGCCCAGGTGGCCAAGAAGGCCAACAGCATCCTGGCTTGTATCAGGAATAGTGTGGCCAGCAGGAGCAGGGAGGTGATTGTCCCCCTGTACTCGGCACTGGTGAGTCCGCACCTGGAATACTGTGTCCAGTTTTGGGCCCCTCAATACAAGAAAGACATTGAGGTGCTGGAGCGTGTCCAGAGAAGGGCAACAAGGCTGGTGAAGGGTCTGGAGCACAGGCCTTATGAGGAGCGGCTGAGGGAACTGGGGTTGTTTAGTCTGGAGAAGAGGAGGCTGAGGGGAGACCTCATCGCTCTCTACAACTACCTGAAAGGAGGTTGTAGCGAGGTGGTTGTTGGTCTCTTCTCCCAAGTAGTTAGTGATAGGACAAGAGGAAATGGGCTCAAGCTGCGCCAGGGGAGGTCTAGGTTGGAAATTAGGAAAAATTTCTTCACAGAAAGCGTAGTCAAGCATTGGAACAGGCTGCCCAGAGAGGTGGTGGAGTCACCATCCCTGGAGGTGTTCAAAAAACGGGTAGATGTGGCACTCTGGGACATGGTTTACTCTAGTCTACCCTTAACTGGTTTAGTGGTGGACTTGGTAGTGTTAGGTTAATGGTTGGACTGGATGATCTTAAAGGTCTTTTCCAACCTAAACGATTCTATGAGTCTATGATTCTATGATTCTGTGATTTTATGTGCTGGCTTGTCCTTTCAGTGTAAAGAGAGATCAGAAAGATTTTAATCTCCTTTTTATTATTTGATGTATTTCATCTTTTTCTTTACTTAATGCAATAGGGGCTATAAAAAATATTCTTCCTGTAAATGTATATACATATTTCCAGATATTAAAGGCTGAGATGTGGTCTGACATTTTTGAATGACATTTAATACGGCAGTATGTAGACTGTCTGTAATTGCTATGATGTAACAGACAAATTATTTGGCTAGTGCAAATGCCACTTCCTTTCTCAATTAAGTCTGCTACTGCTTAATACTACAGGCTACATTCTGAGCAGAGGAACTGTTCAGCTTCCAGGAGGAGACAATAATTTATTCCTCTAAACTGTTAATGAAAATGCAAACACAATGGCTTTCGAATCAGATTTAGCCTACATTATTGGTTCTGGGTTTTGAAATGGAGATTGTTGTTGGCAGCTGCAGGCTGCACACAAAAAGTTAAGACATAAAAGACTAATTTCTGTCTTATCACATGGAAGTGCAAATTACCCCCTTTCTTTATGATGAACGGAACTGCTTAAGCTCTAGAATATCACTGCAGAATTAGGCCAACCCACTGGGATAATTTCAGTGTTGGAGAATCAGCAGTAAATTTGGGTCTCCAGTAAAGGCAAAGCAATGAATAAAAATATAAGAGAAGCTAGTAATATGTGAGGCTTTGCTCCCCAAAATACTCAAAGGTTAGGATTTAAGACAGCCTTATGTTCTTTCCTATACCAGGCTTACTTCAGGAAATGCATGTGGATACTTTTCATATAGAGCTGAGCTGCTGTTTTCTTACTGCTGTTGGGATTATCCTTACGACATTTGAAAACATGATTTTTTTCTTACTTCTCCAGTATTCTAAGAACAATAGTTTTAAAGCAGATATATAGTGGCCCCACTTATTCATATAGCTTGCTGAAGAGACAAGTAACTAACCCATGCAAGAAAAAAAACCCCAAATCCCTGCAAATATTCATCTGAGCTATTAAACGAAATCACTAACATTACTTTTGCATTCTTCTTGTGCTTTCCAGTAGTTATAGATGAAATGAGTTACTTGTCATGAATATTCACTAGAACAGTAATTTTAAGTGGCAATATATTCATACAAAGCATATTTTGAATTAGTGTTTACCATATTCAACAACAGAACACAATGGAGATAAAGCAATCAGTACAGTCACAGCTGCCTGAATTTAGAATATTCAAAAACAACTCTGAAATAAGTTTTAGACCTTGTATAGGGTAAAATTTCAAACAAGCTCATAGCAGTGACCAGTCAGAAACAAAATGGGTTAAATACATTATTTGTCTCTAAACCACATTAAAAAAAAATCTTAGAATTTTTAAGGTACTGTCTGCTATGGAATACTATGCAGTCTTCTTTACAAGCAAATCTGACACCTTTTTCTTTAATAAACACAGGTGTTAGAAAAAAGTCCTGTGTGATCATCTGTGCCATTGCTTTAAATCTATTATTGCTTTCTGCACAATCTCTAAGGCTGCACCACATGTGCGTAAGGGCACCATGCATGTTTGTCGCGAATATGATGTTTTTACACGGCTTTGGTTTAGCAGCAATTTAACATTTATTAATATTTTTGAGATAGATCACAGAACTAGGTTGTATAATTCTTAACAGCACTTAAGCATCAGCCAAATCAGCCAATTTAGCAGAGCATGGAATTTATTACAATCAAAATAGCGACTTAGTTAAAGATTCGAGAATGGCAAGGGTCACCTGAAACTTACAGCAGGGTTGCACACACAGATGGGGTTTAAATCAAATCACACACAGACAGACCAACAAACAGCTCTAAATCAAATTGCACACACACACACAGAGGTTAACCTGTGATTCAAATTTCCCCTTTCGTGACTTTCATGAATTACTCACTTTTATGTGCTGGCATTCATCAGCGGACGGTCAGTGAACCTCGCAAAATCAGGCCTTTGAGTCCTCATGAAATTGTCGACGGACAAT
Source organism: Pelecanus crispus (assembly GCF_030463565.1). NCBI lineage: Eukaryota > Metazoa > Chordata > Aves > Pelecaniformes > Pelecanidae > Pelecanus > Pelecanus crispus. The sequence goes on from NC_134675.1 coordinate 4,799,135, forward strand.
CCTTCAATCCTCATGAAATCTACCCTGAGAGGCATCCCAGCTCAGGGGGAAATACTGGGTCACGCAGCCTGCTGTGGTCCCGGACAGCTCAAAAGGTCTCCCTTTTGGATTGCTATTTATAGGATCTCAAGATGATTGGCTTTGGTCAGTATTTTACATTCTGGCCACAATTCGTGCTGAGTCATTCTGGTACACAACTCAGGCAGCAGATGGCCCAGGTGTGGACAGGGAGTGCTTGACACCGGAGTTGCTGCACTTATGACCAAGATAACAGCACAATAGGGCTTATCCTGAGATCTCAGAGTGGGGGCGGGGGCTGCACCACCACAATGTTAGATGCCCTATGGAACACAGACTAGCCTTCAGATGCTGCTCAGGGAGGGGCCGGTTTCCCAATAGCCCTGTGTCTTATCTGCCAGGCCTGTGCAGGTGCCTAAAATACCCTTGCCATCAAAGATGTCACTAGACCCCTAGGCATAGACTGCCACAGTAGAAATCTGAATACTCTAATGTTAAAGAATTCTAGAACTAGGGCTTCTACCGTTACTTTTAGAAAGTCTCCCACAGTGAACATGGCCAAGTTTTAAAGGCACTCCCTTCCTTATATACTGAACAAGATTTTTCCTGACATGAATATCTTTACCAGACAAGGCTCAGTGCTGGAGATGCTTCTTGTACATTAGCACCAACAATATTTACTGCACAGAATTCTTGCAACACAGTATAAGGATTCCCTGGAGCTAAGCCCTTACAAGGACTATACAACTGTCCTGGTTTTGGCTGGGATAGAGTTAATTTTCTTCCCAGTAGCTGGCATAGTGCTGTGTTTTGGATTTAGTAGGAGAAGAATGTTGATAACACACTGATGGTTTAGTTGTTGCTAAGTAGTGCTTATGCTAGTCAAGGACTTTTCAGCTTCCCATGCTCTGCCAGGTGCACAAGAAACTGGGAGGGGGCACAGCCAAGACAGTTGACCCAAACTGCCCCAAGGGCTATTCCATACCATATGATGTCATGCTCAGTATAGAAACTGGGCGGAGTTGGCCGGGAGCCTGCAATTGCTGCTCTGGGTCTGTCTGGGCATCGGTCAGTGGGTGGTGAGCAATTGCATTGTGCATCACTTATTTTGTATATTATTATTAATATCCTTTCCTCTGCTGTCCTATTAAACTGTCTTTATCTCAACCCATGAATTTTGCTTTTGTTTTTTTTCTGATTCTCTCCCCCATCCCAGTGTGGGAGGGGGAGAGTGAGCAAACGGCTGTGTGATGTTTGGCTGACTGCTGGGTTAAACCACAACAACAGGGTGTATTAGGTTTTTCATCATGGTTCCCATTTTTCCTTCTTGTCTCCTGGAATGATCCAAGAAATAAATACATAGAGCTATTAATCTTCTGTATGTGATGCTTCTGCAGATCCAGGAACATCTTTGGAAGTCCTGGATGGAACGTTTTCAGTGCTGTTCATATGCCAGAGGCATGTTGTTGTTATTTTAGTGGGCAGATCCTTTCTATGCTTTTTTTGGTTAATATTTTATTACATATAGCAAATTAATATGCCATTTTGGGCACTGCACTAGAAAAGCAACAATGGAAACAATAACTGTCATCAGACGTAACTATAGGCAGCCTCTGGAAAAAGAATTAAAGAAAACAGCAATAACACAGTCAAACAGGATAGAAATATGCCTAATGAATGCAAAAGCTCCACCAGCAGCAGAGCACATGGGATTTTTATTTCTATTTTAAATCTGCAGTATTGTTCTTTAGTTGCTGCTTAAATCTAGTAAAAACATTTGGAAGTGAAAAAGTGTTTGCTTAAGGTAGTTATGAATGGAAAGCCTGCTGGAATGATCTGGATGGTGCAGGTTTGACAGTCAGAGCTTAACCCTTCTGCGCCACAACCGATCTGCACTTTGGTAAAAGGGTGGCAGCAACTCAGTTTCGTACCCTTGACTCCTTGGTCTAACATGTGCAAGTCCAAGACTCCAGCACTCTTTAGAGTAGCCTAAAGAGACTTGCAAAAAATCAGATATCTCTAAGAGCTGGGGATGCTTTAACTATGTGCCGTTTGCCTCAGATGCTCCCTTTCCCTTAAAGTTCAAAAAGCATAGGCATTGCTTTCATGACTGGATTACCTGAGTTTCGCCTTACATAAGGAAAATTCTTAAGAAGCTCAATAAACCAGATGAAGGCTGCTTTGCTTTGCAAAGCAGTTACAGCTACACTGAAGATTTTGGACCTTTGAGACAGTGAGCTCTTAAAGGTAAATGGGGCGAGCACTGTGTGGAGGTAAATGGGGGCAAGCCATGTTCACGAACTTGTTTTATCATCCAAAATACTGTTCGCAAGAACATGGACTCTCCTTTTTTTGTCTTGTAATGTTAAAACAAGGAGAGTAGTTACCTTGTGTGCAGTGTTGGATGTGACAGTATGCACTGTCATGCTTGGAGAGCCTCTAGGCTGCCTGCCTGCGTCCTCATCAGTAAAACTGATCTCACGAGGTAGCAGTTAGAGAATGTTTGCTATTTGTATGATAGCATTATCTAATATCATAGCATGCAATCCATCTATAAATACGCTTCTCCTCTGCCTTTCAAAAGCTGCTTGGTTACTCATTTATGCTTGGGATCATTGTAGTTCATAGTCATGGATTTGGGGATAACTGTGCAACAGTTAAAAGGTCTTAGCTGTGTCAATGACCAGAAACAATGCTTCTGCTTTTGTTGATTTTCCAGGTAACAAGTACACTTAACTAATTTTTAGTAGTCCAAACTTGTAAATCAAGAGCAGAGTTTTCCCAGTAAGTCACTATAGGGCAGAGTGGTGGCTATTGTTTCTTGGGAATATTGTTGCTCTCTGTGGAGGTCCTGACTGACTGCTGACATCCTCCTCCGGAGCAGGGGCTAGTAATTGAAGGAAAAAACTTCCAGACAGCATGAGGTGTATATTGCCTTAAAGTGGGTATCACATAAAAGCTAATTGCAAAGTGTGTACGGAAGGGTTAAAAGATGGAATTTTGGTCCGTGGATGGACACTGGGTGAGTAGTAGATAGCCGAGGAATGCAGTTAGCACAAGAGACAGATAATTTATTGTTAAAAATGCTGTCCATACAGATAAAAAGCTGAGAAATGTTAGGGAGGATGTGCAGCTGTGAAGATAGAAGGTACAGCTCACGATTTTGCTTGCTTTGCAAGCATCCTGTTATTGGCTTGAGCATAGTCGATACGTGACTGCTGGATTATGGTAATATGCCGCGTGAACAAAGCCCATGAACCAATAGATGGGATGACTATGTCGCGTGCAGCGACATTCTTCTCATTCTAAATCCAAAACACAGCACTATGCCTGCTACTAGGAAGAAAATTAACTCTATCCCAGCTGAAACCAGGACAGTATCCACCCCTTATTCTATACCATCTACGTCATGCACAGGGCCTCCCTTTTCCAATGTGTTCTAATTAATCACTACCACTTTCCCTATCTTGATATATACACACAGATATCATTCCCTTTGTCTATGGGCCATCCCTCTAAAATGTCCATTGAGTTCATTTAGTCCATGACTTTGGGTTCCATCTGTCATCACAGTCTTTCAGAGCAGGAGAGGTGGTGTGCAGTGTTGGATTGCTACATGCTGAAGCCAGTTCTCATTCCAACACCGTTTCATCAAAGTTCATTTTCATTAGGATGGGCAATTCTTACTGTAAAACCATTGATGTGGCATATAGCAACCATAACATACAGTATTATATACTTAACATTAACATACTGTATTATTATATTAACATTATTACTATATTAACATACAGTTAAGAGACAACATACAGTATTATATAGCAATTAACATCATACAATTCAGTTTATTGACTATTTTCACCCAAAATCACATTCCCTTGAGGTACACATTACACTTCCCCATCCTTTCGCATCACCCACCAAGTGCACCCAGGTCCTTGAGCAAAAGCAATCCCACAAATGGGCCTGCCTTTGCCAGAGGGGGAGGACACCCACACTGTCTTCCCCAGCATATTTTTTTATGTGCACTACAGTGACTTTATCTCCTTCTACAGTTTGTAAAACTGTTGATGGGGCAGGGCCAGCTCGATTGGCAGATCCCCTGGTGTTGACTAACCAGGTGGATTTTGCTAAATGTGTATCCCAATGTTTGAATGTCCCACCACCCATTGCTCTCAGGGTAGTCTTTAACAGTCCACTGGATCGTTCGATTTTCCCGGAGGCTGGTGCATGATAGGGGATGTGATATACCCACTCAATGCCGTGCTCTTTGGCCCAGGTGTCTATGAGGTTGTTTCGGAAATGAGTCCTGTTGTCTGACTCAATTCTTTCTGGGGTGCCATGTCACCACAGGACTTGCTTCTCAAGGCCCAGGATGGTGTTCCGGGCGGTGGCATGGGGCACGGGATATGTTTCCAGCCATCCGGTGGTTGCTTCCACCATGGTGAGCACATAGCGCTTGCCTTGGCGGGTCTGTGGGAGTGTGATATAATCAGTCTGCCAGGCCTCCCCATATTTATATTTCAGCCATCGTTCACTATACCCGAGGGGCTTGAACTGCTTGGCTTGTTTGACTGCAGCGCATGTTTCACACTCATGAATAACCTGTGCAATACTGTCCATAGTTAAGTCCACCCCTCGATCACGAGCCCATCTAGATGTTGCATCCCTTCCTTGATGGCCTGAGGCATCATGGGCCCACCAAGCTATAAATAATTCACCCTTATGTTGCCAGTCCAAATCCACCTGAGCCACTTCAATCTTAGCAGCCTGATCTACTTGCTGGTTGTTTTGATGTTCTTCAGTGGCCCGACTCTTAGGTACATGAGCATCTACATGACGAACTTTTACAACCAGGTTCTCTACCTGGGCAGCAATATCTTGGCACAGTGCGGCAGCCGAGATGGGTTTGGCTCTGCGCTGCCAGTTGCTCTGCTTCCATTGCTGCAGCCACCCCCACAGGGCATTTGCCACCATCCATGAGTCACTATACAGGTAAAGGACTGGCCACTTTTCTCTTTCAGCAATATCTAAAGCCAGCTGGATGGCTTTCACCTCTGCAAACTGACTCGACTCCCCTTCTCCTTCAGCAGCTTCTGCAACTTTTCGTATAGGACTCCATACAGCAGCTTTCCACCTCCGATGCTTTCCCACAAGATGACAGGACCCATCAGTGAACAGGGCATATTGCTTTTCATTTTCTGGCAATTTATTATACAGTGGGGTCTCTTCAGCACGTGTCACCTCCTCCTCTGGTGATATTCTAAGGTTTTTTCCTTCTGGCCAGTCCATGATCACTTCCAAGATTCCTGGGCGACTGGGGTTTCCTATTCGAGCCCGTTGTGTGATCAATGCAACCCACTTACTCCATGTAGCATCAGTTGCATGATGTGCAGAGGGGACCCTCCCTTTGAACATCCAGCCCAGCACCAGCAGTCAGGGTGCCAGCAGGAGCTGTGCTTCAGTACCAACCACTTCTGAAGCAGCTCAAACCCCTTCATATGCTGCCAATATCTCTTTCTCAGTTGGAGTATAGCGGGCTTCGGATCCTCTGTATCCCCGACTCCAAAACCCTAGGGGTCGACCTCGAGTCTCCCCTGGTGCTTTCTGCCAGAGGCTCCAGGTAGGGCCATTCTCCCCGGCTGCGGTGTGGAGCACATTTGTAATATCCTGCCCTGCCCGGACTGGTCCAAGGGCTACTGCATGAACTATCTCCCATTTAATTTGTTCAAAGGCTTGTTGTTGCTCAGGGCCCCATTTGAAATCATTCTTCTTCTGGGTCACTTGATAGAGAGGGCTTACGATCTGGCTGTAATTTGGAATATGCATTCTCCAAAAACCCACAACGCCTAAGAGGGCTTGTGTTTCCTTTTTGCTAGTTGGTGGGGACATGGCCCTTATTTTGTTGATCACATCCATTGGGATCTGACGACGTCCATCTTGCCATTTTATTCCTAAAAACTGGATCTCCTGTGCAGGTCCCTTGACCTTACTCTGTTTTATGGCAAAACCAGCCTTCAGAAGGATTTGGACTATTTTCTTTCCCTTCTCAAAAACTTCTTCTGCTGTATTGCCCCACACAGTGATGTCATGAACATACTGCACGTGTTCTGGCGCTTCACCCTGTTCCAGTGCCGTCTGGATCAGTCCATGGCAAATGGTGGGGCTGTGCTTCCACCCCTGGGGCAGTCGGTTCCAGGTGTACTGAACACCCCTCCAGGTAAAAGCAAACTGGGCCCCCACTCTGCTGCCAAAGGGGTGGAGAAAAATGCATTAGCAATGTCAGTTGTGGCATACCACTTGGCCACCTTTGACTCCAGTTCATATTGAAGTTCTAGCATGTCTGGCACGGCAGCACTCAGCGGCGGTGTAACTTCGTTCAGGCCACGATAGTCCACTGTTAGTCTCCACTCCCCATTAGACTTTCGCACTGGCCATATGGGACTGTTAAAGGGTGAGCGAGTCTTGCTGATCACTCCCTGGCTCTCCAGTCGACAAATCAGCTTATGGATGGGAATCAGGGAGTCTCGGTTGGTGCGATATTGCCGCCTGTGCACAGTTGTGGTAGCGATCGGCACCTGTTGTTCCTCAACCTTCAGCAACCCTAAAATCGAAGGGTCCTCTGAGAGACCGGGCAAGGTGGACAACTGTTTCATTTCCTCCGTCTCCAAAGCAGCTATACCAAAAGCCCACCGGTACCCTTTTGGGTCCTTGAAATAGCCTCTCCTGAGGTAGTCTGTGCCAAGGATGCACGGAGCCTCTGGGCCAGTCACAATGGGGTGCTTCTGCCACTCATTCCCAGTTAGGGTCACTTCAGCTTCCAGTACAGTTAGCTGTTGGGATCCCCCTGTCACTCCAGAAATACAGATGGGTTCTGCCCCTCTAGTTCTCGTGATGGCCCTGGTTCATCTACATCCCTTACTAAACGAGCTGATTTTCTTGTGTATTTTTTCTTCTGTATAGGGGCAACTGATACCGGCGTGGGTTGGTTCTCTGGTTTAGCCATGGTGCCTGTTACTGGGGTTGGAGTGGCTGCAGTGCCTGTGGTGGGGGTTGGAGTAGCCGCAGTGCCTGTTGTCTTGTCATCAGATTCAGAGACCTTCTCTTTCCCTTGAGGGTACTGAATAGTGTTCACCACAGCTCGATAGGCATGGGCCAGTCCCCAGCATGTTGCAATGATTTGTGTCTCTCTGGAGTTGCCAGGGTGACAATATACTTTTTCCAAATATTTTACTAGTTCTTCAGGATTCTGCACTTGTTCAGGGGTGAAGTTCCAAAACACTGGAGGTGCCCACTGCCCTAGGTACTTGCCCATACTATCCCATACACCTTGCCACTCATAACCATCCAGCCTTGGGGCAGATCTCTGGATGATATTCTGAAATTGCTTACTAACCTTCGTCAAAACCGAAACAGTATTCCCAAGAAATAGCAATAGATGTATCTTAACTACCCAAGGATGTTCAAGATACTGAAAAGTTACTATAATGAAGGAGGAAACATCATAGAAGAAGGTAGCGAAGGTACTGTTCTGTATTTCCTCCACAAAAAACCTCTCAGAGGAAGAGGTATAATTGCTAATCCTCTCCATAAGGTGATACCCGAAGTACAGTAATGGCTTCAGTCCAAACCCCAGATACCAAATAGTGCTCAAGGTCAGTGTTTTAATAACAAATCTCCCAGGCAAAACATCACTAATCACTGCAGAGCACAACAAACTAAAAAAACCAACACCAATCTTTAACATGTACAGCAAAAAAAGGAGCATGGCAGAGATCAGATGAATAATATTGTGACCGGCAACTATTAACGGAGTCCTTAACACACTCTGGTTAATCTGTTATTATCTCAAACCCTTTGGGCCCCACGTTGGGCGCCAAAAAGGACTGTCGTGGTTTAGCCCCAGCCAGCGACTAAGCACCATGCAGCCGCTCGCTCACTCCCCTATCCCGATGGGATGGGGGAGAGAATCAGAGGAGTAAGAGTGAGAAACACTCCTGGGTTGAGATAAGAACAGTTTAATAATTGAAATAAAGTAAAATAGTAATGATGATAGTAACAATAAAATAATAATAATAATAATATACAAAGCAAGTGATGCACAGTGCAATTGCTCACCACCCGACGACCGATACCCAGACAGTTCCCGAGCAGCAATCGCTGCTCCCCGGCCAACCCCCCCAGTTTATATACTGAGCATGATGTCATATGGTATGGAATAGCCCTTTGGTCAGTTTGGATCAACTATTCTGGCTGTGCCCCCTCCCAGTTTCTTGTGCGCCTGGCAGAGCATGGGAAGCTGAAAAAGTCCTTGACTAGCATAAGCAGTACTCAGCAACAACTAAAAACATCAGCGTGTTATCAACATTCTTCTCCTACTAAATCCAAAACACAGCACTATGCCTGCTGCTAGGAAGAAAATTAACTCTATCCCAGCCGAAACCAGGACAAAACAGGCTGCAAGAGTGACATAGGGGAAACTTGGTGGGGTTGCACAAGGAGAACACTTAGCGAGGAACAGCAAAATGTCAAAGTTAGCAGGCAGGAGGCTCTTTTGTGCGCCAGGGTGGAGCATTCTTTCCCTTCAGCAAATTCACAGTGATAATAGTAGTAGACAATATGATTTACCTCTGCATCTCCTAAAGACAAAAACCCCCGTATTTGTCAGTTTACAATTGGTTATCCTTATTCTATTTTAAGAAACACAGTCTGTTTCCTCTTTCTTATCCAGAGCCTGGAAGCCAGATGCTGCAGATGAAGCTTCCTTTGCTATCATTGAGGGCAATCTGTCAGGATTTTATGTTAAAATGCATTAAATTGAGTTAAGACAGTAACCAGACTACACCAACCTTGTGTCAACAGTCTGCATCTTAATGGGGGAGATGTGGCAGGGGGCCATGGCCCTGGACCAGGATGGTGTGACTCGGCAATGTCCCTGGAAAAGACTCTGGGAAGTGTAATGCTGAAGGAAACACCAGCAATATACTGCATGCCCCCAGCTTGGAGAGGACACAGCATCTCCTCCCTTCTGCTGTGCTATTTGGCGCAGAGTAGGGCCTGCAGCCAGAGAGGGAACAAAGCTAGAGTTTCATGAATGCTGCATTTGTGTAAAACTTGTCATTTATTAAGTAACACCGGAAATAATACAAAATCTCAAAATCTTTGAGATTTTCTCAAACTGTTTTGGAAGCTTTTATCTTGCTGTAAAGTCTCTTTCAAAATTTGCGATGTTTTGCCTCAGAGCAGAACTTCTTTTACTGTGCTGCTTTAGCTTTTAAAAAGTGTAAGGTCTTCCAGTTAGCTATCGCTCATGCAATGCAACACAGGTGTGGTGGGTTTGACCTTGGCTGGATGCCAGGTGCCACCAAGCTGCTCTATCACTCCCCTCCTCAGCAGGACAGGTGGGGAGAAAATGAGATTAAAAAAAAAAAACAAAACAAAAACCTCATGGGTCAAGATAAAGGCAGTTTAATTAAAAAAAAAAAAAAAGCAAAAGCAAAGGCCGCGCGTGGAAGCAAAAGAAAGGAAACAAAGATTTTATTCTCTACTTCCCATCAGCAGGCGATGTCCAGCCACTTCCTGGGAAGCAGGGCTTTGGTACGCATAGTGGTTGCTCCAGAAGACAAACATAAATAACGAATGTCCCCCCTTCCTCCTCCTTTCTCTTAGTTTTTATTGCTGAGCCAACATCATATGGTATGGAATATCCCTTTGGTCATTTTGGGTCAGCTGTCCTGGCTATGTCCCCTCCAAAGATCTTGCCCACCCCCAGCCTACTCCTGAGGCGGGGAAAATGTTGGAGAGACAGCCTTGATGCTGTGCCAGCACTGCTCAGCAGTAGCCAAAACACTGGTGTGTTATCAGCACCTTTCTAGCTACCAATACAAAGCACAGCACTATGAGGGCTGCTATGGGAAAGGTTAACTCCATCTCAGCCAGACCCAATACAACAGGACTGTATTTCTGGATGTGCTGGTACACAGTTTTATTACTTGCTTCAGAGGGTGGCACACAAGATGTAGTAGAGTAAATTAGCAGGATCTGCATAAATAGATTGCATCCAAGCCTTCATTGCAATGCTGAAATCTGTCTTGCTTGCAAGTTCCCTCCTATTCTTTGGTAAGAGGGTGAGGAATCTTAGTGCTTTCACACTGTTAAAAACAACTCTGGGACATGAGAGATGGAAAAGCAGTTTAATGTACCTTTAGGAATTTCATAAAAGTTTGGTGCAGGGGGGAATAGTGCACTTCTAAACTTCCAAGGGGGCAGTTCTTAATCCAGGAATTTAAAAGGTTCTCTGTCTCTACCTATATTCTTCTTTTCTCTTAAACTGGAATTTCTCCAGGAATGGCTCCACTGAGCAAGGAGTTTCTTTTATTTTTTAAAAACCATTCCTGTTCCAAACTAGATTCACATTCTTAATATATATTAAAAAAAAATCTTTATGCTTTTTCTTTCCCATTACTGTATTTTTCTTTCTTTTCAGATTCTTGAAGTCTAATATGTGCAACTATGTTAAGAAAGAGTATCTATCACCGTGGAAAGTAATGTTTCAAAAATCCAGATACCAAAAGTTGTCCCTACCTGCTTCATGTCTGGTTCATTCTTTTATTTGAAGGATATAGGAAGGCAAATTGGGTCTGACTGTAGCTATGAAATGCAATGTTGTACTACAATATCTTCAGCTTTGCTGGCACTGGAAGGGATGCCATAAATGCTGTAGTGTGTAATGCAAATCACAGCAAATATATTTCTGTGATGTTGATGTTCAGGTTGGAGGGAAAAATAAACTCATGGGGTTTTTGCATTCTGTTTCGTTGGTTGTCAGTAAGTTTGTATGTATATATGTATGGTTATGACCAAAGGGGAACTCTGAATCACCTGCTCTGTTTACGTTCAAGAGTTACTTACCCTTGGTTAATGTAACACTTCTTGTCGTGGTTTAGCCCCAGCCAGCAACTATGCACCACGCAGCCGCTCGCTCACTCCCCCTACCCCGATGGGATGGGGGAGAGAATCGGAGGAGTAAGAGTGAGAAACACTCCTGGGTTGAGATAAGAACAGTTTAATAATTGAAATAAAGTAAAATAGTAATGCTAATAGTAACAGTATAATAATGATAATAATAATGATACACGAAGCAAGTGATGTACAATGCAATTGCTCACCACCCGCCGACCGATACCCAGACAGTTCCCGAGCAGCGATCGCTGCTCCCCAGCCAACCCCCCCCCCCAGTTTATATACTGAGCATGATGTCATATGGTATGGAATAGCCCTTTGGTCAGTTTGGATCAACTATTCTGGCTGTGCCCCCTCCCAGTTTCTTGTGCGCCTGGCAGAGCATGGGAAGCTGAAAAAGTCCTTGACTAGCATAAGCAGTACTCAGCAACAACTAAAAACATCAGCATGTTATCAACATTCTTCTCCTACTAAATCCAAAACACAGCACTATGCCTGCTGCTAGGAAGAAAATTAACTCTATCCCAGCCGAAACCAGGACAGTATCCACCCCTTATTCTATACCATCTACGTCATGCACAGGCCCTCCCCTTTCCAATGTGTTCTAATTAATCACCACCGCTTTCCCTATCTTGATATACACACAGATATCATTCCCTTCGTCTATGGCCCATCCCTCTAAAATGTCCATTGAGTTCATTTAGCCCATGACTTTGGGTTCCATCTGTCATCACAGTCTTTCAGAGCAGGAGAGGTGGTGTGCAGTGTTGGACTGTTGCATGCTGAAGTCAGTTCTCATTCCAACATGGTTTCATCAAAGTTCATTTTCCTTAGGCTGGGCAATTCTTACTGCAATACCATTGATGTGGCATATAGCAATCATAATATACAGTATTATATACTAAATATTAACCTACTATATTATTATATTAATATGCAGTTAAGAGATAACATACAGTATTATAAAGCAATTAATATCATACAATTCAGTTCATTGGCTATTTTCACCCAAAATCAAATTCCCTTGAGGTACACATTGGGCTTCCCCATCCTTTCGCATCACCCACCAAGTGCACCCAGGTCCTTGAGCAAAAGCAATCCCACGAATGGGTTTGCCTTTGCCAGAGGGGGAAGTAACCCAGACTGTCTTCCCCAGCATATTTTTCATGTGCACTACAGGAACTTTATCTCCTTCTACAGTACGTAGAAGTTTTGATTGGGCAGGGCCAGCTCGATTGGCAGATCCCCTGGTGTTGACTACCCAGGTGGCTTTTGCTAAATGCGTATCCCAATGTTTAAATGTCCCACCACCCATTGCTCTCAGGGTAGTCTTTAACAGTCCATTGTATCGCTCAATTTTCCCAGAGGCTGGTGCATGGTAAGGGATGTGATACACCCACTCAATGCCATGCTCTTTGGCCCAGGTGTCTATGAGGTTGTTTCGGAAATGAGTCCCGTTGTCTGACTCAATTCTTTCTGGGGTGCCATGTCACCACAGGACTTGCTTTTCAAGGCCCAGGATGGTGTTCCGGGCGGTGGCATGGGGCACGGGATATGTTTCCAACCATCCAGTGGTTGCTTCCACCATGGTGAGCACATAGCACTTGCCTTGGCGGGTCTGTGGGAGCGTGATGTAATCAATCTGCCAGGCCTCCCCATATTCATATTTCAGCCATCGTTCACTATACCCGAGGGGCTTGAACTGCTTGGCTTGTTTGACTGCAGCGCATGTTTCACACTCATGAATAACCTGTGCAATACTGTCCATGGTTAAGTCCACCCCTCGATCACGAGCCCATTTATACGTTGCATCCCTTCCTTGATGGCCTGAGGCGTCATGGGCCCACCGAGCTAAAAATAATTCACCCTTATGTTGCCAGTCCAAATCCACCTGAGCCACTTCAATCTTAGCAGCCTGATCTACTTGCTGGTTGTTTTGATGTTCTTCAGTGGCCCGACTCTTAGGTACATGAGCATCTACATGACGAACTTTTACAACCAGGTTCTCTACCCAGGCAGCAATATCTTGCCACAATGCGGCAGCCCAGATTGGTTTGCCTCTGCGCTGCCAGTTGCTCTGCTTCCATTGCTGCAACCACCCCCACAGGGCATTTGTCACCATCCATGAGTCAGTACAGAGATAAAGGACTGGCCACTTTTCTCTTTCAGCAATATCTAAAGCCAGCTGAATGGCTTTCACCTCTGCAAACTGACTCGACTCCCCTTCTCCTTCAGCAGTTTCTGCGACTTGTCGTATAGGACTCCATACAGCAGCTTTCCACCTCCGATGCTTTCCCACAAGACGACAGGACCCATCAGTGAACAGGGCATATTGCTTTTCATTTTCTGGCAGTTTATTATACAGTGGGGCCTCTTCAGCACGTGTCACCTCCTCCTCTGGTGATATTCTAAGGTTTTTTCCTTCTGGCCAGTCCATGATCACTTCCAAGATTCCTGGGCGACTGGGGTTTCCTATTCGAGCCCGTTGTGTGATCAATGCAACCCACTTACTCCATGTAGCATCAGTTGCATGATGTGTAGAGGGGACCCTCCCTTTGAACATCCAGCCCAGCACCACCAGTCGGGGTGCCAGCAGGAGCTGTGCTTCAGTACCAACCACTTCTGAAGCAGCTCAAACCCCTTCATATGCTGCCAGTATCTCCTTCTCAGTTGGAGTATAGCGGGCTTCGGATCCTCTGTATCCCCGACTCCAAAACCCTAGGGGTCGACCTCGAGTCTCCCCTGGTGCTTTCTGCCAGAGGCTCCAGGTAGGGCCATTCTCCCCAGCTGCGGTGTAGAGCACATTTGTAATATCCTGCCCTGCCCGGACTGGCCCAAGGGCTACTGCATGAACTATCTCACGATTAATTTGTTCAAAGGCTTGTTGTTGCTCAGGGCCCCATTTGAATTCGTTCTTCTTCCGGGTCACTTGATAGAGAGGGCTTACGATCTGGCTGTAATTTGGAATATGCATTCTCCAAAAACCCACAACGCCTAAGAAAGCTTGTGTTTCCTTTTTGCTAGTTGGTGGGGACATAGCTGTTATTTTGTTGATCACATCCATTGGGATCTGACGATGTCCATCTTGCCATTTTATGCCTAAAAACTGGATCTCCTGTGCAGGTCCCTTGACCTTACTTTGTTTTATGGCAAAACCAGCCTTCAGAAGGATTTGGACTATTTTCTTTCCCTTCTCAAAAACATCTTCTGCTGTGTTGCCCCACACAATGATGTCATCAATGTACTGCAGATGTTATGGAGCTTCACCCTGTTCCAGTGCCGTCCTGATCAGTCCATGGCAAATGGTGGGGCTGTGCTTCCACCCCTGGGGCAGTCGGTTCCAGGTGTACTGAACACCCCTCCAGGTAAAAGCAAACTGGGGCCTGCACTCTGCTGCCAAAGGGATGGAGAAAAATGCATTAGCAATATCAATTGTGGCATACCACTTAGCTGCCTTTTACTCCAGTTCATATTGAAGTTCTAGCATGTCTGGCACGGCAGCACTCAGCGGCGGTGTAACTTCGTTCAGGCCACGATAGTCCACTGTTAGTCTCCACTCCCCATTAGACTTTCGCACTGGCCATATGGGACTGTTAAAGGGTGAGCGAGTCTTGCTGATCACTCCCTGGCTCTCCAGTCGACGAATCAGGTTATGGATGGGAATCAGGGAGTCTCGGTTGGTGCGATATTGCCGCCTGTGCACAGTTGTGGTAGCGATCGGCACCTGTTGTTCCTCAACCTTCAGCAACCCTAAAATCGAAGGGTCCTCTGAGAGACCGGGCAAGGTGGACAACTGTTTAATTTCCTCCGTCTCCAAAGCAGCTATACCAAAAGCCCACCGGTACCCTTTTGGGTCCTTGAAATACCCTCTCCTGAGGTAGTCTATGCCAAGGATGCACGGAGCATCTGGGCCAGTCACAATGGGGTGCTTTTGCCACTCATTCCCAGTTAGGGTCACTTCAGCTTCCAGTACAGTTAGCTGTTGGGATCCCCCTGTCACTCCAGAAATACAAATGGGTTCTGCCCCTCTATAGTTTGATGGCATTAGGCTACACTGTGCACCAGTGTCCACTAGAGCCTTATACTCCTGTGGGTCTGACGTTCCAGGCCATCGAATCCACACAGTCCAGTAAACCCGGTTGTCCCTTTCCTCCACCTGGCTGGAGGCAGGGCCCCTCTAATCCTGGTCACAGTATTCACTGTTCACTTCCTGTAAATGTGAATCAAGAGTCCCTTGAGTAAGGTCGGAAGTAAAATTAGCCCTCTTACTCTGTCTGCGGAACTGCTCACTGGAAACTGGAGCTGCAATTTTCCTGGGAGAACCGCCTTGTGTAATAGCTGTAATAGCTACAGTAGCTATTACAAAACAAAACACAGCACTATGCCTGCTACTAGGAAGAAAATTAACTCTATCCCAGCCGAAACCAGGACACACACAAACCACACTACCACAAAAACCAGGCTCCCAGACATCTACCCAGCTTTCCATTAGGTAATATCACCTTACCAAATAAAATATTCTTAAAAAGAAAAATAATTCCAAGTTACAAAACCAGAAGTCAACTCTAATTCACTTGCTTATTGAAAGTCTTTGAATATGTTTAGATCTGAAGCCTGAACTAATCAGTTTCTCCACTGTCAGCTGTGCTCTTTAAATTAATGAAACAAGTTTCAGATGAAATAGCATATATACAATCAAGAAATAATTATGTCGTTACACTTTAAAAATGTATCTAATTGTACAACTTCATCTAATGATTTTTTTTTAAATAGGCCACTGGTCTCCGAAAGAGTTATTGTACCAGTATCTTGATGCAAAAGTAAATGTCATGATATCTACACAATACTTACACCCTGACATTAATGCTTTCTGTGGCAGACAATGACTACTCAGTTGAGGGTCCTCTGGGCTGAGCAATCATTTAGCTTTTCTTATGAGGTCCATAGTGTCTTCAACACTTTTTATTCACCGTCATAGTGGCCATAAGTGTGAATTTTATGGGAACTTGCAAACTCATAGTCATAACTAGAGCTTTCCAAATCACTAGTCTTTCCATATCTTTAAATGGCAAGGATTTGAGCAACTATCACAATATATGCTATACACACACAAGACCAATTCTACATATCAAAGGTTCTATCAATGACAAAAATAAATCTATATAAAAAGCACTGAATTAGACTTTTTAAACAAAAGACAAGCCCTTTCCTATTTTTGCCAACATCTATCAGAACTAACATTAAGAAAGTCTTGCTGCTCAGCCTAATTTACATCTCATTTGATAGTAGGTGGGCAAAGGTTTACTAGTAATAGCTACACATTAGTCCTTTCAGACCTATGATGCAGTTATTCAAATATAAAACAAAACAGCTACATTTAAACGCACTAAACAGACTACAGATTGTGGCTTAGAAAATGAAATGCCTTACCTGTTTGTGCATTTCAATGTTTAATCCATATGACATTTCATAATACTGCAAATAAAGGAACATACATTATTTGGTTTACAATTATATTAGAAGACATTTACTTAAAAAAAGCAAACATGCTTACCATCACATAGCGCCTCTGCATTTCTGTCTTTTCGCTTGCCAGTTTCTCACATTCCAATTTAAGGCTACAAAAATAGATCACACTTTAATACAAGTGTCATGCCATTTGTTTTGACAACTACCTGCTTTATTTTTATTTTAATGAAAAAAGCTAATTAAACAAACTCAAATTAACATGCAAACACAGAAAAACTTAATTGAACCTTTACCTTTAAAACTTCTTCTTCAGCCTTTGTATCTAGAGCACCCATGAAGCGGGACTCAAGCTGCTTTTAAAAATAACATTCAATTTCACACTTTGACAAAGAGTTGCTATGAAGTGGTACAAGTCTCAAGCTATTGTATTATCTGAATTTCTCTGAAGTTCTCTTCAGTAGTAAAATAAAAGTTATTTCTTGGTATACAACATATAGTAAGTTATGCCCGAGTAACACCACTCACTTAGTATTACAGCTTTGGTACACCTGTAATTATTTCCCTCAAGTAATCTTTAGTTTATGTTATCTTGCCCACAGCTTGAAAAAAAGTCAATAGCTTTAAGTATCATTTACTATTAAATTTGTTTTCATAGATGAAAAGAAGTTGCATTTGGTACCTGCATAAGTCATCACTCACAATCACTTATAATTCTGACTACTTTCACTGAGAGAGGAAAAAGCCTCAACATTCCCTTTATTCTAAAATCACTGGTTTGGGGAGTTTTGCTTGTTTGTTTTGTTGGGGGGTGTGCTTTGTTTTGTTTTTAAATGACACCAATAAGCTTCCTATGGAGCAGTTAACATGTAAGCCAACATTTTTCCATTTGTGATATCAAACGTTTATAGTTTACACTGCATTTTTTAAGTAACAAATGGCTTTGACAGGTCAACAATTTTAGATAAGACTCAGACTATAGCGTCTTAAGCAGAAAAACAGAAGCCTAATCAAAATCAAGGGAATTCTAACATGGAAATTTGCAGAGACTTCGTTTCAATTCACATCTTGCAGAGATATGCAAGAGAGGCTACCTCCTGCTGAACTCCCCGTCACAACACAAGACCGAAAGCAACCCCTGATCCGGTGCTCCCCGCACCGCCCCTTACAAGAACAGCTAGCAAGCATTAACAGTGCCAGGGAGACCCGGGCCCACAGGGACAGCTGCCAACGACCGCCAGGCACCAACAGCGGGGCAACGCCGCACGCCACTCGTACCCGGGGAGGGGAAAGAGGAACACACAGACACATACAGACATCACCACCCCCGCAAAGGGCCTGGTGCAGCCCGCTAGTGCTCACCTGTGGTACTGTGCCTGGAGAAACTGGAACTTCTCCTTGATGTGATCTATCGATTCTGGGATGGTGAATTTGAAAGGCTGACCCACAGCCTGGTGTGGAGTCTAGCGTGGAGAAGGCAGGCGTGGGAGACGGGCATGTTGAGACAAGAGTGCAGCCGCGGGCTCGCCTGCCTCAGTGCCGCCTAACCCCCCGCACACTTGTTACCCACCTGCCCATCCCTCATCTGCAGTGGACGAGAGATAACAGCGCTCTGGAAGGTGCTGCCCCTCTGAAGGCAGGAGGAGGGAGAGGCGCCGCTCAGTGCCCCCGCCGCAGGGACATCCTCTGGCTGCAGCATCCTTTGTTGCTGTTATTCTAGGGTGGGCCAGGGGCGCCCAGGGAAGGAAGTCAAGCCGCCCTCGGAACAGTCACTCCGTGTCGCTCCGTGTTCTTTCCGTGGCGCTTCAGCCCTCAGTGGTACCTAGACGCGGCCGTCCTGACGCTGTAGGAGTAAATAATCCCCTCTCAGGCTCGCAAGCTGCCGATGCAATTGTAAGACCGGAAACCCTGGGCGGAGGCGACTCCTCTCCTTGCTTGTGCCTCTTGCCAAGAGGAGAAAAATCCAGGTGAAAGAAGCAGGACACGGTGTCTGCAGCGGGACTGTCACAAGCCGAGGGGCGAGAAAGACTTTGGATGATCTTAAAGGTCTTTTCCAACCTAAATGATTCTATGATTCTATGACTCTGGGGAGGGCCGCACTGCTCCCAGGTGCTGGCGGAGGGGCCAGATCATCAGCAAGACACCGAGCGATGAACAAGGGAGAAAGGGGGGGAGGGGAGAAGCTCTGCACACCAGCCCCGTGGAGAGCAGTTTCAATAGCACGTGCACGAAGCACAAGAGGACAGAGGGCAACCACACACAAAGCAGAGAGGCCTCCATTATTTGCAAAGAGATCCCTAGGACAGAAGGAAAACAAAATGCCTACAGGCCGTTCTCGGCCAAGCCACCCACCCTGTCAAGGGAGGGAATAAAAAAAAAAGAAAGCATCCCTAAAGGAGCTAAATCAGTCGGGAAGCTCCTTCGTGCAATGGCACTGCTGTAGCTTCCACTGGCCGAGCGCACATCAGGGAAGAGCAGGTCTCATCAGAGCCCCCTAAGCAAAGTATAACGCAGCAGCATTCTCCTCCTCTATGCTCCCCCACTGCTCCTCTCCAACCAGGGATAAAGTTCTCCCCGGCTGAAAAATCCGAATCAAAGCGGCTGAGAACACAGCCAGCGTCCCCTCCTCATAGACTGAGAAAGGAAGCTCTTCCTACCTCCTCACCCCCTGGGACAGGCGCCACAACCAAGCAGAACATTGTATGCTAGCCCGCAACGCGTACATTAACACGCGGTTTCACAATCCTCGAGCTAACCAGCCGCCTGGCCCGGCCCCACCCACGCTGCCACCTCCGCCACCCAATCGATGGCCCTGGCACCAATGTGGTGCGGTGATGAGTCCAGCTCCGCGTGACAGATGGGGACGAAGCCCTCATCCCACCACCTCTCTTCCTTTCACTGGGAACGGCAGGACCTCTCTAAGCAGGCCAATAGGAGGGCATGGAGCGCGCAGAGCAGTGGGGAGGAGGTGAGGAGTTGAAGGTCGGTGGGAAGGAGAGTGGAGACGCTGAGCTGTCAATCAAAATAATGCGGGGGGGCGGGGGGGCCTGCCCGGGCGCAGCCCCGCCACCTAGGCCAGCAGCACCAGAGCAGAATGGTGCAGAGCGCTTGCTGCAGAGTGGGGCGGTAACCTTGCCACCCACTTCGTTTTCCCACACGGGTTGTGTTTTTTCTCATTCACTGTTAAAATGTGGCTGCTTATGCGCCAATATTTTGTTAAAACTTCCCGCATATCGGGACATGTAATACAGTGTCGGTGATGTGAATCGGCAAGACTTTGCGATTTTAGCTCACGAGAGATTTTTTTCAAAAGGTGATGAACACCTCCCAATGGGCTTTGTGGAGAGGGGTGACATATCTAAGGCTGGGGGGAGTGTTTGTACACATTACATACATACTTTGAAGGTTATTCAAAGCATATAGATTTGTATGCACCATATCTTGCAATAATACAGATACACGATCCATCAGTGGCCATGCCCGTGCAAAGGAGCTGGCCCCACACTCAGCCCAGCACCCACACAGAGTCTGGCCCAGCGCATATGCAGGCCCAAGTTTTCTCTTCCAAGAATCTGCTTTGTAATTCAGGTAGGCAGATATGGCACCTTTCTGTGACATTTATATAGCGATAGCAGTGTATGCTATAGCACCTGCTAACAATGTACTCTGCTATACAGAAAATACTGTTAAGAAGGATAAAAGCCTCACACTGGTTTAAAGTGTTCCAATATACAAACTGAAATGTTAGTTATAGTGACCCTCTGATCAGACTGAAGTTGTCCTTTGGGAAAAATTGGCTTTTTATAAGAGGGGTCCACTAGAGCAACGCTATCAGGAACTTTGCTATTATAAATGGTTTATAGTCACACTTGAAGTAGATCAGGGTCAAACAAATTCTACAGGCTCCATGTGTGACTACCAAGATGAGAAATGGTGACACAGCTTGCAGTGGGAAGTAAAATTCAGAACATATCCTCTATTAACAACCATCTTATTCATAGCAGAATTAAAAGATGAAGCATCAGATACTGGTAACTTCAGACGTAAAACAATGCCTTAAGTCATATTTATGCCATTAGTATAGTCATATACTACCTAAAAAGAGGTCTTAAAATGTCATATCACATCATTTAAACACACAAAGGGTAATTTTATAACAGGCATCTTATCATTCCCTATTAATGTTTATTAGATATACTTATTTCAAATTGCATTAAGCTTCATTTTTTGTTATAAAGAAAGAGCAGACTATGTTTAAAATTTTCAATAACAAGGTACAGCTTTACTCATTCAGAGTGCTAATTTCCATACTACATTATTTCCAGTTTTACATAAAAATGACCGGGGGGGGAGAAGCTTCCTCAGTCAGCTGCAATGAAGTTTGGACTTCATTCCTGGACTACAGAGTTTTGAAAATGAATACAGATAAATGTATGTCTGTGTGTGTATACATGTACAGGTAATATATATGCATATGCAAATGTATGTGTCTGCACCTATATATATGTATGTGTTTCTATATATTCATATATATGCATACATATTTGTGAATACATAAATATAAATAAACAAGGAATTTTCTTTTTCACTGTTTTGTTTTTGGGTTGTTTGTTTTGTCTTTTTTTTTAAGATGGGAGTCAAAATACCTTTATTATTAGGTTGTGGTTCCCAGGGTTGGAATGTAAACTTTCCTGGTGTTCCAAATACATAAGTAGAGTTAAAAATCTTCCCCTGTTATTTTGGACAAGTCAATTCACTGCTCTTTTTGTGTCATTAGAAAGCTTAATTAATTAATGCTTATAAAGCACTTAGATCCTCAGATGAAAGATGCCATAAAAATGCAAACTATTCTATACTTTTTTGTGTGTGCCTAGTAGATATGGAGTCTGTAGTAACATAACATCTAACTGTGGTTGTACTGTGCTTAACCTGCTGGCACAAATTGTTAATGAGACATTAACAGATATGACATTAAAACAACACTATGTTTTGGAACATAAATGAAAGCTTTATTTTAATTGCTCACCTACATGAAAGTTGAAATGTATTGTAATCTTTATTTATCATGGTTAAAATGTTCAAGGCATGTTTTAATAGAAACAGAAAAGCTCTGTTTTCCTAATTTCTTTTATCAAGTACTTTTAACCTACTTAGATTCTGGAATCAGGCACTTAAGGGCATTTTGAATCTTCTGCATCATCATCAAGATAGAAGAGCTGTAAAAGCAGGAATAGAATCAAGTGTGCTCATTTGTTTTTCAAATGAGAGCAACTGAAATTACATAATATCAATAATAACCAATATTATCTAATATTTTGCTAATGTATCATTATCAGCCAACTGGAAGACAAAATTTTCCTTTTTTTATAATGAGTGTTTTGTTAGATGGGTTAGATGGATTAATCCCAGAAAACTTAACCTCCTCATTCCGTATGAACTCAATATTTATATCAGTGAAACAGACCAAAATTTGTCTAAGCATGTTGTAAAGAGCTGTATTCAACTCGAGGTAGCATTTTACACCAGACTGTTATGCCATAATACTGTAATTACACTACATAGTTCTCAAACTGAATTACAAATAACTGTGCTTAAACCATTGTCTTGTGTTTTTAAAAATACAGTAAAAGCAGATTGCCTTTGGTATTAATTCCCCCCCCCCCCAAGACCATTCTGATTAATCATCAGTTCTACTGTTTGAAACCTAATTTTTTCTTTGAGGGGGGAAAAAGTAGGATTGGGTCCAAAATCTAGTTTGAATATACTAAAAGGGTTTCAGATGTAGTATCTGTTTTTTAGGGAAATGAAATACTGTATGATTTACCATGCTGTTTATATTTTTTTCCCTTTACTGTTAACATTACTACTTACAAGCAATATTTTTTAACTTCCCACAAACTGACACATAATAAAGACGTTGATGATGGTAATGACCAGGACTTTGCTGATATGAGGGGGAAAGAATTTAGCAAATTTGTGATTTATTTCACTGCTCTGCTACCTATGTCGTGAGAGGACATTGGTGGAGAAAGCAATTACAGAATTCAATAGATATTATGCTTTTAAAGTTTTAGATTGAGAGATCATTGGATTTTCAACCAAAAGAGAAAATAAGAGTGTGTTTAAAAATTATGTATATGTGCATGTAAGGGGAGGGGGCTGTTTTATTTTTGGTTTTTAATGGTAGGACAGCACAAGTGGAATAGAGAAAAAAATAGTATGAGTCATTGTACTGGGTGTCCTGGTTTCAGCTGGGATAGAGTTAATTTTCTTCCTAGTAGCTGGCATAGTGCTGTGTTTTGCATTTAGTATGAGAATAATGCTGATAACACACTGATGTTTTAGTTGTTGCTAAGTAGTGCTTATGCTAGTCAAGGACTTTTCAGCTTCCCGTGCTCTGCCAGGGATCCGGGCAGCTATATTTGCCCAAGCTGAATCTGTCAACATGGAGAACCAAAGCCTGTGGCCCATAGGAAAATGAACAATCACATTCATTATATGGTTTGACGCAAAAGTTCCTCATAGGACAACTTCCTTCTCCATGTAATACTTAATGAACAAAATCATATTTACATTCCTAAATTACTCCTTTCTGATATTTTGCCTTATTTCACTCACTTTTCTGTGGCCTCCGTTAGTTCAGCAGCCCTTAGAATTGCAAACTTCCCAACTGCACATGTTCTGGAGCAATGTCAGATGCATATTGTTTTCAAACCTATTGAACACAAATGAAATTATTTCCTTATTTACTATAACAGCATCAATCAAGACTAACTGACAGAACTGTTCAGGTAAATCAGTTATTTACTTCTGCTGTCTCTAGTAACCTGCTTTTCTTTCTTTTTTATCTTCAAAAAAATAAAGGCAATATTTCTTTTCATGTCAAAATTCATAGCAAGTGCCCTTTGCATATTCCTAGCAAACTGGGGAGATTGATGAGACAACAAAAGCTCATGAGATTTTCCAGAGAAGAGATGATGTACTGAGACTTGTGGAAATGGATGAAGGAAGTTTCATCTTGGAAAGAAAAGGATTATCTGAGAAAGGGAGATATGGCTTCAGATGTGCTGACATTTCAGGGTGAGAAACACTAACTGATTGCTACTGCAGAGGTACATGTAGCCTTCTCCTTTAATATCTGTTCTCCCATGTACAAAAGCAACAGCCTTGAGGAATAATTTAAGTACAGATGTGATGCAGAAATACCATGTGCGAAATCATGACTCTCTGTCAGCCAATGGGAATTAGATTCAATTGTAAGTTGGCTTGGGTTTGGCAGCTGTTTCTCTAATACTTCTGCCCTCATTCTTCAGAATCTGAGTTCTTGTCTACACTGAGGTTATAAATCCCATATGAGCTGGTCTCATACCAACCTTCTATTCTAGACTTCAGATTTCTGTCTGGTGGAGTCTAGATGAGAGCAGATTGTGTGTAGTGGTGCATCCTTCCCCCCCCTTTTTTCTCTCTTCAACCGCTTTACAACCTCAGGGATTCCTGCCAGACTGCGGCCTTGTGTAGTGAGCTGGTCGGTTAGGTGCCCCTTCATCGTACTAGAAACTCCTACATGGTCGAAGCGGAGAGTGGCCTTGTCCTTATCAGAAGGTCTTACATAGTTGAAGCGGGGAGTGAGAACAATCAGTTACCCCTGACAGCTTTGAAACAGAGCAGTAATTACCGACCCAGATTGTGGCTCAGATGGAGATTTACAATGACTAAAGCCAATCATCTCACGACCCTATAAAGAGCAGTCCTAAGTGAGGCCCTTTGAGCTCTCCTGGACTGCAGCGGGCTGCACCAGCATCTCCCTCTGAGCAGGACTCCTCTCAGAGCTAGCAAACTCTTAAAGTTTGCAGAAATTGGAGGTCCATTGCTGACTGACAGTGGAGCCTGGGCTGAAACCCTTCACTCCTCGAGGCTCAACCCTCGCCCGTTGAGAAATGCCAAGATATTAGTAGTGAGTATTTCACTGAACTTGAGGGGAATTTTTAAACTGGTATACCAATTTTTTTTTATGTATATATGTATTCATGTTTGTGTGTATGCATGTGTGAATCAGTTTAAGTAGTCTGTAGATGTACAATTTAATTTCAAAGTGAGTCTTATACTGCTGCATTATCCTTATTCCTATAAACTGTTGACCAAGTCTGAGACTAAGAGTGGGCCTAGCCGCAGCTGGACTCCTCTCTGAAAAGGAGTTTAGAAAGCAAAGGGGTCTATTCTGAACCTCGTGACTCAACGGGAGGGTCCCCTTTATCCCCTGCACCCACGATCCCTCTGTGAATCACTCCAACTCAGTGTAACTTAATTTTCCTTTATGCACTTCCATGTAGTAATAGAGTGAACCTTGCCATCTTCGAATCTGTAACTAAGTCACTGTTTTGATCAATTTTGTCTAATCACATTGTTAATCACTGATGACTGAGTGCTATTAAAATATCACAATCAAATCCTGTGATTTGCTACAAGTAAATTCTAAACTGCTACTAAATCGAACTGTGTCAAGTCACTCATTCACAACAAATTGACATAATCAGCAGGACTCACAAACCTGCATTCGTGACATTGTGCTATCCTACTGTCTCTTCATAATGCTGATGCTGTAATGCACTGGCATGCTACTGCTGCAATATCTGCAGAGATGCTCTTCCAGCACTGGTGGCATGCAGGTACAAGGTCTGTTTCCCCATGCTATAAAAACTCTGGGCTCCCATATATTTGAGGGAATGAACTTACCACTATGTCTTTTAGGATTCAGTATGAAATGGAGAGATTGTAATAAAGAAGTTCCTGGACAGGGACAGTGATGGGAAGGGGAACTGGGTCTGGGGAAAGGAACCATATTAGGAACCATATTAGGGAGGGAACATTTCAGTACCAGTCAACTTGATGCATTTCTTAACAAATCTGGAAATTTCCTCAGAAAAAAACACTACTGACCTTCAGGCAAGATTGTAAACAGAGTTACTTTTGCTCATGGTATAAAACCAAAAGAAATAAATGTCTCAGCCATCCAGCACTGTCTGCTTTTCTGCTTCTATTCTCACTCTGAACTTACTATGCTTCTGCTACTTTCAGTCCAGGTTTGTTTCTCAGCTTCTATCTTGAACAGCTAATATATAATCACAACTCTGATCATTAATAGAGTATACTCTGACCATTAATAGAGTATATCCATTCCCCAAAATATGAAATCATAAATTCCATAGTTTGAACACACTTTGAACTATCACTAACATGGATCATCCACTCAGTCCTCCAATGAATACTCAAATGAAGCATTCTAGCAAAGAAAACGTCTTGCATACCTGTTCTCTTTTCTGATACACTGGTATGCTTGTAAACAGTAGCATTGCCCAGTATAAAATTAGTATAAAGAAGTGGAAAAATAGATCCACCCCTTGCAATTACACTTATATTTTACTGTCTTTAAGCCACCAATAAACTTCCTATCCCAGAAAACTGCATATGATGTGATTACACAGACACTAAAGTAACCATGTACTCGTAATCCAAATATCTGAAAATGTATCAATTAGAAAGCATAGCGAAGAGTTAAGATTAATATTGATGGTTCAGGAAAGAGCAGTCATTGAAAGGAAGAGATTTTGTATGAAAATACAGACCTAATAAGTACAGTATAAATGAGCTGTTGCATGCTAAATTGCTTTGGGGGGGTGATTTTTTTTTTTTTGGTGGTTTGCTCAATAAAGATTTGCCGTCTATCCACCTAAGCTCAAAATCAATGAAAAATGTGAGAAATGTGCACATATTCATAATTTCCCATTATAAATTCAACAGATAGGATAGAGTTGTCCAGTTGGTAGTAAGACATTTTCTATCCAGCCTCTCACATTTTCTACTATGGCTTTACTGTCTTTTAATCTGCTTATGCATGCCCAAGTGCTTAGCTGTCTGAGTAAAATTGCATCTATGCAGAAGAAAAACTTGGTGCTACATGACACTGGAGCATAGCCCAAAAGAAAGCATATGCCCTAAAACTGGCACTAGATGGTAGTTTGGGGACAGAAAGGATCACATAAGTGAAATATTTATATACAACTATTCATTCATTTTGAGATAAAATAGCTTGACTGAAATGTCACCAATGTAAACCATAAAAAGCAGGGAGTAAGCAGTACAAGGTATACAGGTGTGCATATGCACCTTTTACCATAATTATATATTGAATTA
The DNA here is from genome assembly GCF_030463565.1 of Pelecanus crispus. NCBI lineage: Eukaryota > Metazoa > Chordata > Aves > Pelecaniformes > Pelecanidae > Pelecanus > Pelecanus crispus. The sequence goes on from NC_134675.1 coordinate 4,825,772, forward strand.
AGTGTTGTCATATTGTCTGTGTGGACAGCTAGCAGTTAAGTGTCAGTATTTTGCCTTTAAATTAAGGTCTTTCACTCAAATGAAATAGATATACGATTAGTCTTCTGAAGATGTTTCAATTTGAACGCACTTTTATCAATGCTCTTTACATCTGCAAGTGAGATGTCCCTGAAAGACAAGAACAGTATTTATACAAAGTTGCCAGTAGCGCAGACCATTTTTAATGAGGTTCTGTGAAGATGGGCACCTTTTCTGAAAACATTCTATTGCTTCATAATATTCAAAATACACCTTTGTTTTCAAATTTTTTTTTAACTCAACAACGCTAGGTGTGCTGGTTTTGGCTGGGATAGAGTTAATTTTCTACCTAGTAGCTAGTATGGGGCTATGTTTTGGATTTGTGCTGGAAACAGTGTTGATAATACAGGGATGTATTATCTGGATGTATTATGTGGTTCTTCCTGCGTGACCAGGGGGAGGACACGAGCAAGTGGGATGGTGGACCTTCCTGGAGACTAGAAGCTCGGGTACAAGAACTGCAAGGAAAAACAACATCCAAAAGGCATCCATCCAGGAAAATTACTGCTCCAGTGTCTGTTGGGCAGAGAAGAAGGGCTGATCGTACATTTAACCCTGATGAAGGGATCCTATTGCAACTGGTCTGGAGTCTCCGTGTATCCTTGGCATAGACTACCTCAGGAGAGGGTATTTCAAAGATCCAAAAGGGTATAAGTGGGCTTTTGGTATACCTGCCTTGAGTATGGAGAAGATTAAACAGCTGTCTAGCTTGCCTGATCTCTCAGAGGATCCGTCTGTGGTGGGGTTGCTGCAGGTTAAAGAACAGCAGGTGCCAATTGCTACCATGACAGTACACCGGCGACAATATCGCACCATCCTAGACTCCCTGGTTCCCATCCATAAGTTGATTCATTGACTGGAGAGTCAAGGAGTGATCAGCAAGACTCATTCACCCTTTAATAGTCCCATATGGCCAGTGCAAAAATCTAATGGAGAGTGGAGGCTAATAGTGGACTATTGAGGCTTGAATGAAGTCACACCGACACTGACTGCTACTGTACCAGACATGCTAGAACTCCAATATGAACTGGAGTCAAAGGCAGCCAAATGCTATGCCATAATTGATATCATCAACACATTTTTCTTGACCCTTTTGGCAGCAGAGTGCAGGCCCCAGTTTGCTTTTACCTGGAGGGGTGTTCAGTACACCTGGAACCGACTGCCCCAGGGGTGGAAGCACAGCCCCACCATTTGCCATGGACTGATCCAGACGGCACTGGAACAGGGTGAAGCTCCAGAACATCTGCAGTACATTGATGACATCATTGTGTGGGGCAACACAGCAGAAGAAGTTTTTGAGAAGGGAAAGAAAATAGTCCAAATCCTTCTGAAGGCTGGTTTTGCCATAAAACAAAGTAAGGTCAAGGGACCTGCACAGGAGATCCAGTTTTTAGGCATAAAATGGCAAGATGGGTGTCATCATATCCCAATGGATGTGATCAATAAAATAACAGCTATGTTTCCACCGACTAACAAAAACACCCCACAAGCTTTCTTAGGTGTTGTGGGTTTTTGGAGAATGCGTATTCCAGGTTACAGTCTGATCATAAGCCCTCTCCATCGAGTGACCCGGAAGAAGAATGACTTTGAATGGGGCTCTGAGCAGCAGCAAGCCTTTGAACAAATTAAACAGGAGATAGCTCATGCAGTAGCCCTTGGACCAGTCCGGGCAAGGCAGGATGTGAAAAATGCGCTTTACACCTCAGCCAGGGACCACGGCCCCAACCTGGAGTCTCTGGCAGAAAACACCTGGAGAGACTCAAGGATGACCTCTAAGGTTTTGGAGCTGGAGATACAGAGGATCTGAAGCCTGTTACACTCTAGTTGAAAAAGAATTATTAGCAGCATATGAAGGAATTCGAGCCACATCAGAAGTACTGAAGCACAGCTTCTTTTGGTACCTTGATTGCCTGTGCTGGGCTGGATGTTTGTGGTGGGTTGACCATGGCTGGATGCCAGGTTCCCACCAAAGCCACTCTATCACTCCCTGTCCTCAGCTGCACAGGGGAGAGAAAGCATAATGAAAGGCTCATGGGTTGAGATAAGGACAGGGAGATCACTCACCAATTAGCGTCACGGGCAAAACAGACTCGACTTGGAGAAAATCAGTTTAATTTATCACCAGTCAAATCAGAGTAAGGTAATGAGAAATAAAAAGTAAATCTTAAAACACTTTCCCCCCACCCCTCCCTTCTTCCTGGGCTCAACTTCATTCCCAATTTTTCTCCACCTTCTCCCCCCGAGTGGTGCAGAGGGTTGCGGTCAGTTCATCACACATTGTTTCTGCCGCTCCTTCCTCCTTGGGGGGAGGACTCCTCATACTCTTCCCCTGCTTCAGCGTGGGGTGCCCCCCATGGGCTGCAGTTCTTCAGGAGCAGACTGCTCCAGCGTGGGTCCCCCAGGTGATCACAAGTCTTGCCAGCAAACCTGCTCCAGCGCAGGCTTCCCACAGTGTCACAGCCTCCTTCGGGTGCATCTACCTGCTCCGGCGTGGGGTCCTCCACAGTCTGCAGGTGGATACCTGCTCCACCATTAACTTTCACAGGCTGCAGGGGGACAGCCTGCTTCAACATGGTCTTCACCACAGGCTGCAGGGGAATCCTTGCTCCGCTGCCTGGAGCACCTCCTCCCCCTCCTTCTTCACTGACCTTGGTGTCTGCAGAGTCGTTCCTCTCACATATTCTCACACGTCTCTCCGCTGCTGTTGTTCCTCCCCATTTTTTTTTTTCCCCCTTCTTAAATATGTTATCACAGAGGCGCTACCACCGTAGCTGATTGGCTCACCCTTGGCCAGCGGCTCTGTTGGACATGGGGGAAGCTTCTAGCAGCTTCTCATTGAAGCCAACCCTGTAGCCCCCCCTCACTACCAAAACCTTGCCATGCAAACCCAATACAATGTACAAAGGCATGGTCCCCTCTACACATCATGCAACTGATGCTACGTGGAGTAAGTGGGTCGCACTAATCACACAACGGGCTCAAATGGAAACCCCAACTGCCCAGAAATCCTGGAAGTGATTATGGTCTGGTCAGAGGGACAAAACTGGCCAGAGGAGGTGACACGTGCTGAAGAGTCCCCACTGTATAATAAATTGCCAGAAAATGAAAAGCAATATGCCCTGTTCACTGATGGGTCCTGTCATCTTGTGGGAAAGCATCGGAGGTGGAAAGCTGCTGTATGGAGTCCTATATGACAAGTCGCAGAAACTGCTGAAGGAGAAGGGGTGTTGAGTCAGTCTGCACAGGTGAAAGCCATCCAGCTGGCTTTAGATATTGCTGAACGAGAAAAGTGGCCAGTCCTTTATCTCTCTACTGACTCATGGATGGTGGCAAATGCCCTGTGGGGGTGGCTGCAGCAATGGAAGCAGAGCAACTGGCAGCGCAGAGCCAAACCCACCTGGGCTGCCGCACTGTGGCAAGATATTGCTGCCTGGGTAGAGAACCTGGTTGTAAAAGTTCGTCATGTAGATGCTCACGTACCCAAGAGTCGGGCCACTGAAGAACATCAAAACAACCAGCAGGTGGATCAGGCTGCTAAGATTGAAGTGGCTCAGGTGGATTTGGACTGGCAACAGAAGGGTGAATTATTTATAGCTCGGTGGGCCCATGATGCCTCAGGCCATCAAGGAAGGGATGCAACATCTAGATGGGCTCGTGATCCAGGGGTACACTTGCCTGTGGATGCTATTGCACAGGTTATCCATGAATGTGAAACGTGCACCATAATCAAACAAGGTAAGCAGCTAAAGCCTTTTTGGTATAGAGGACGATGGCTGAAATACCAAATATGGGGAGGCCTGGCAGATTGATTATATCACACTCCCACAAACCCGCCATGGCAAGTACCATGTGCTTACAGTAGTGGAAGTGACTACTGGATGGTTGGAAACATACCCTGTCACCCATGCAACTGTCCGGAATACTATCCTGGGCCTTGAAAAGCAAGTTTTATAGCAACATGGCACCCCTGAAAGAATTGAGTCAGACAACGGGACTCATTTCTGAAACGACCTCATAGACACCTGGGCCAAAGAGCATGGCATTGAGTGGGTATATCACATCCCCTATCATGCACCAGCCTCCAGGAAAATTGAACAATCCAATGGACTGTTAAAGACTCCCCTGAGAGCAATGGGTGGTGGGACATTCAAACATTGGGATACACATTTAGTAGAAGCCACTTGGCTAGTTAACACTAGAAGATGTGCCAGTCGAGCTGGCCCTGCCCAATCAAAACTCCTGCGCAGTGTGGAAGGAGATAAGATCCCCATAGTACATATAAGGAAATTGTTGGGAAAAACAGTCTGGGATTATTCCTTCCTCAGGAAAGGGTAAATCCATTCGTGGGACTGCTTTTGCTCAAGGACCTGTGTGCACTTGGTGGGTAATGCAGAAGGATGGGGGAGTCCAATGTGTACGTCAAGGTGATTTAATCCTGGGTGAAAATAATCCATGATTTCAGTTACATGATGGCAGTGTTACATGATGCTGTATGTCACCACTGCTGTGGCTGCCATATATCAAACGTATTATAGCAGGAACCTCTCGCTGCTATCCAAACTAGAGGCAAGAGGAGGAATGTGGGGAATGTAATGAATATACCTTTAAATTGTTGTAACCCGTGACTTGAGTTGCATGTCATAGGAATTACTATAGCAGGAATCACCTGAACCAATGGAGGATAAGCCTTATAAGAAGCAGTGCAAGTGTAGCAGTGACCTGACCTGAGCTGGCTTTGGTGCCCTAACTCCACGCAACACACCACCTCTCCTGTCCTGAGTGACCACCATAAGAGATGGAGCCCAAAGTCATGGACTAAATGAACTCAGCGGACATTTTGTGGACATTTTGTGGACATTTTATAGGGGTGGTCTATAGACTAAGGGAATGATAGCTATGTATTATATCAAAGGATGGGAAGGGGGGTGGTGGTTGATGAGGATGTATTGGATAGTGTGAGACCTGAACATTACGTAAATTGTATGGAATAAGGGGTGGAGAATGTGCTGGTTTGGGCTGGGATAGAGTTAATTTTCTTCACAGTAGCAAGTATGGGGCTATGTTTTAGATTTGTGCTGGAAACAGTGTTGATAACACAGGGAATTTTTTTATTGCTGAGCAGTGCTTACACAGATTCAAGGCCTTTTCTGCTCCTCACCCCACCCCACCAGCAAGTAGGCTGGGGGTGCACAAGAATTTGGGAGGGGACACAGCCGAGACAGCTGACCACAACTGGCCAAAGGGATATTCCATACCATATGACATGATGCTCAGCATATAAAGCTGGGGGAAGAAGAAGGAAGGGGGGGATGTTTGGAGTGACTGCGTTTGTCTTCCCAAGTAACCATTATGCGTGATGGAGCCCTGCTTCCCTGGAGATGGCTGAACACCTGCCTGCCGATGGGAAGTAGTGAATGAATTCCTTGTTTTGCTTTGCTTGCATGTGCGGCTTTTGCTTTACCTATTAAACTGTCTTTATCTCAGCCCACGAGTTTTCTCACTTTTACCCTCCGATTTTCTCCCCATCCCATTGTGGGGGGAGTGAGCGAGTGGCTGTGTGGTGCTTAGTTGCTGGACAGGGCTAAACCACGACACTAGAGAATAGTTTTCTAGCAAAAGGAAGAAGTAGGTAAGTATTTAGGGATGTAATCTACATGCATTTTACATGGCAAATTCTGTAGTCATGCAGAACAATTGAGAATATGCCATTTAATTTTCAAGTGAAATGTACTACCTACAGTGAATGACAGTTGCTTCCATGCAACTTCTTTAAAAGTGCTGAGATATTTCATCCATTTAATTAAGCTTTTATAGCTTCGCCCATATTTTATTTACATCCTTTTTTACAAGCTTAATTTTTGCCTGTTTCTCATTGTGTGAGCCAGCACAGGCAGGACATGGGAACAACCATAAAACCATTGGTGAAATGCAAAGAGTAAATTTATTTTTGTTACCTCGCCAACCAGGGGATCCCTGAAGCAGCAGCCAGGCAGAGGCACACAAGCAGGGACGCAGGCACCACAGAGCTCGGTCCATGCTGGAGGATCACTGAACCTGCTGTTTTCACCTGTATATCAGGAATTCACGCAGGCGTAGTTTACCATTGTGATTTGATCTTTCCCACAGCAGGGCAGGCATCTCAAGCATGTTCAATAGGGTGCCTCTAAGTCTATCACAGGCCTATGTTATCTAAACACAGATGTTCTACTTGTCAAGCACACAAGACTAAACAACGATTAGTATAATATATGTGTTTTTTGACACCTCAGCTGCAAGTCACTTGAGCATGTTTACAATCCTCCTCACCAATCTTCCCTTATTTTCCCACACTCATTAATTAGCCTGAACGTCTATCACAATTTGCTATTTAACTAAGTAGATATTTTTATTTTGAAATCATACACTTTTAATTAGTGGATTATACAGTTTCTTTTTTTATACTGTTGATTCCACTGAAAAAGCAAATAAACTTGGGGACAAAAAACAAATCACAGGTCATTGTTCAACTTTAGGCTTGCCATAGGCCGAGATAAAATCTATGGAAAGAGAAAAGGCCATGTTCAAAACCAACTTTCTTTAAGTGGTTCAAATAGGGCTCCTGCCGAGCTGACTAGATGGTGCAGGCAAGGTCACACATGTTTTTAAATGATTTTTGAATATTGGTTGGTCCTCTCCCTACTAGCCATTCAAACCACAAGAGAAATTATGAATCTTCAATTGAACAAAACTCCCACAAGCAAATTGCTCAACAAAGCCTGGCATATATTTCTCCCATGTTTGAAAACAATAGGAATGGGTACCATATTTCTCAACTTACTTCTTTCCCAAGCTGTGAGGCACTTTGCAGAAGGCCATACAACGGGAACAGGTTATATAAGGAGGACCATGTATAAGCACTAAGATTATTATCTTCTAATGGTTTCCTTTGAACGTGGGCTCCCAGTTGCAGCACAGCCATAAACCCTGTCTCCTTTTCTCTGCCCTATACATCACTCTACCCAGTTTAATATCACAAATCAAGCTGATGTGTGTCTCTGTCCCCTGGGTCACAATGCAAGCGAGACACATGAGGTACAGGGCTAAATATAGGAGTACCAACTGTGTGGGTTTCTTGCTCTATGAGAGGTCTCATTTACTTCAGTTGGGGTAGCATTTCATCCCAGGTACCTGCTACACCTAGTGAAATAAACCGAATTTCTGAAGATGTACTAAATTTTGCTGCTTGGGATATGTAAAGAGAGAGAAAGGCAACCATCTAGAATCACCTATCTTAAACTGATTGTCAAGCATAGCTTTCTTCTAAAAAAAAAACCCAAGTAATTGCAAAAATGTTGCTGGATGTAGTTTGCAGAATTTTACTGTGGAGAATATTTCTCCCTCTTTGTCTACTCTTTCTCATTTTAAGGTCTTTCATAATTTTGCTGCCCAGCATCAATGCTGCCTTCTTTAGACTGCAAAAAACATCTGGGACTTGGTAGTTACTTGCATAGAAAAGAACTAGAATATAGCTTTTCTGGAACAGAGTACTAAAAAATATTCTATCATCATCCATTGAGTATAAAAAATACACCTTTCTCCAGATAGCCTTCTACGATTTACTTTTCGTAGCTTTTTATTTAATTCCACAGAAAATTTAACTTTTAATGGGAATGTAGTAGAAATTTTAAAATAGAAAACTTCAAATCAATAAGCTTATTATGATGGCAGTCCCCTGGTACATTGTTATATGGTTGCAAGAAGTTGAAACTCCGCAGTAAATCTCCAGCAAATGCAAAGAACATATTTATCTGGATAATAAATATTTGAAAAACATGAGATGGTGGAAAAGAAAATTTAATTTATTTTTAACTGCTCTTTCAGATATTTACTTTACTGCATTATTTTATTACATTTTTCACTGAAAACATTTGATAAACCATTACATAAAGTCTTGGGACTAGTTAGATATTTTCTAAATGAACATTTTCATTTCTTATTTTCTTCTGAGCATTAAAAAAAACAAGGCTACTACTATCTGGCCCAAGCCAGAAATATTAATCCTTTATAGAAGACAGATTGTACTGCCTTGAGCCTCTGATTCAACTTCATTTTCTATGTATTAGTGTCCTGGTTTTGGCTGGGATAGAGTTCATTTTCTTCCTAGTAGCAGGCATAGTGCTGTGTTTTGGATTTAGTAGAAGAATGCTGATAACACACTGATGTTTGAGTTGTTGCTAAGTACTGCTTATGCTAGTCAAGGACTTTTCAGCTTCCCATGCTCTGCCAGGTGCACAAGAAGCTGGGAGGGGGCACAGCCAGAATAGTTGACCCAAACTGACCAAAGGGCTATTCCATACCATGTGACGTCATGCTCAGTATATAAGCTAGGGGGAGTTGGCCAGGGAGCAGCGATCGCTGCTCGGGAAATGTCTGGGTATCGGTTGGCAGGTAGTGAGCAATTGCATTGTGCATCACTTACTTTGTGTATTATTATTACTATTATTATTATATTGTTATTATTATCATTACTATTTTACTTTATTTCAATTATTAAACTGTTCTTATCTCAAGCCAGGAGTGTTTCTCACTCTTACTCCTCCGATTCTCTCCCCCATCCCATCGGGGTAGGGGGAGTGAGCGAGCGGCTGCGCGGTGCTTAGTTGCTGGCTGGGGCTAAACCACGACAGTCCTTTTTGGCGCCCAACGTGGGGCACGAAGGGTTTGAGATAACAACAGATTAACCAGAGTGTATTAAGGAGTCTGTTAACAGTTGCCGGTCACGATATTAGTTCATCTGATCTGCGCCATGTTCTTTTTTTTGTCTGTACATGTTAAAGCTTGTTGTGGGTTTATGCAGTGTGCTGTGCTCTGCAGTGGTTAATGTTATTTTGCTTGGGAGGCTCCTTATCGAAACCCTGACCTTGAGCATTGCTTGGTATTTGGGTTTCACACAGAAGTCACTACTGTACTTCGGGTACCACCTCATGGAGAGAGTTAGCAATTATACTTCTTCCTCGGAGAGGTTTGTTGTGGAGGAAATACAGAATGGCACCTTCACTACCTTCTTCTATAATGCTTCCTCCCTCATTACAACAACTTTTCAGAATCTTGAACATCCCTGGGCAGTTAAGTTACTTCTATTGATACTTCTTGGGAATATTGTTTCAGTTTTGTCAAAGGTTAGTAAGCAATTTAAGAATATCATCCATAGATCTGCCCCCAGGCTGGATAGTTATGAGTGGCAGGGTGTGTGGGATAGTATGGGCAAGTACCTAGGGCAGTGGGGACCTCCAGTGTTTTGGAACTTCACCCCTGAACAAGTGCAGAATCCTGAAGAACTAGTAAAGTATTTGGAAAAAGTATGTTGTCACCCTGGCAACTCCAGAGAGACACAAATCATTGCAACATGCTGGGGACTGGCCCATCCCTATCGAGCCGTGGTCAACACTAATCAGTACCCTCAAGGGAAAGAGAAGGACTCTGGATCTGATGACAAAACAACAAGCAGTCTGGCTACTCAAACCCCCGCCACAGGCACTGCAGCCACTCCAACCCCGGTGAGAGGCACCATGGCTAAACCAGAGAACCAACCTGCGCCGGTATCAGTTGCCCCTATACAGAAGAAAAAATACACAAGAAAATCAGCTCGTTTAGTAAGGGATGAAGATGAACCAGGGCCATCACGAGAACCAGAGGAGGAAGAACCCATAAATGAGATGGTAACCACCCAATCCCTATCCCTGAGTGAGTTGACAGATATGCGAAAAGATTTCAGTTGTCATCCAGGCGAGCACATCATCACCTAGCTGCTCTGATGCTGGGATAATGGGGCCAGTAGCCTGGATTTAGAGGATAAGGAAGCCAAGCAGCTGGGATCCCTTTCTAGGGAAGGGGGCATTGACAAAGCAATTGGAAAAGGGGCAAAAGCCCTCAGCCTCTGGAGGCAACTGCTGTCAGGCATGAAGGAAAGGTATCCCTTCAAGGAAGATGTTATATATCGCCCAGGCAAATGGAACACCATAGAGAAAGGTATCCAGTACCTGAGGGAATTAGGTGTGCTGGAGGTGATTTACAGTGACCTGAACGATGAGCAGTTACCTAAAGATCCAGAAGAAGTCAGGTGCACATGACCCATGTGGCGGAAGGTGGTACGGAGCGCACCAGCATCGTATGCCAACTCGTTGGCAATATTGGCCTGGAAAGATGACGAGGCACCAAAAGTGGATGAAGTGGCTGGCCACTCCGGGAATACGAAGAAAGTATCAATTCCTCCCTACGGGCCTGTGTCTCGGCTGTGGAAAAACTGTCCCAAGAGTTCCAGCAACTCAGAGAGGATCTGTCCTAACTCCCCACCTGTACAGACCAGTATCTCAGCCATTACGAGTCAATGTCCTTATGCTCAAGAGAGAGGATGGAGAGGATACACACCACGGGACACCCTGTGGTTTTACCTGCGTGATTATGGAGAGGACATGAGAAAGTGGGATGGGAAATCAACCTCAACCGTAGAGGCACGGGTGCGTGAGTTGCAAGGAAAAACTATTAAAAAGGCAGTTCTCCCAGGAAAATTGCAGCTCCAGTTTCCAGTGAGCACTTCCCCAGACAGAGAAGGAGGGCTAATTTTACTTCCGATCTTAATCAAGGGACTCTTGATTCACATTTACAAGGAGTGAACAACGAATACTATGACCAGTGTTAGAGGGGCCCTGCCTCCAGCCAGGTGGAGGACAGGGACAACCGGGTTTACTGGACTGTGTGGATTCGATGGCCTGGAACGTCAGACCCACAGGAGTATAAGGCTCTAGTGGACACTGGTGCACAGTGCACGCTAATGCCATCAAGCAATAGAGGGGCAGAACCCATTTGTATTTCTGGAGTGACAGGGGGATCCCAACAGCTCACTGTACTGGAGGCTGAATTGAGCCTAACTGGGAATGAGTGGCAAAAGCACCCCATTGTGACTGGCCCAGAGGCTCCGTGCATCCTTGGCATAGACTACCTCAGGAGAGGATATTTCAAGGACCCAAAAGGGTACCGGTGGGCTTTTGGTATAGCTGCCTTGGAGACGGAGGAAATTAAACAGCTGTCCACCTTGCCGGGTCTCTCAGAGGACCCTTCGATTTTAGGGTTGCTGAGGGTCAAAGAACAACAGTTGCTGATCGCTACCGCAACTGTGCACTGGTGTCAATATCGCACCAACCAAGACTCCCTGATTCCCATCCATAACCTGATTCGTCGCCTGGAGAGCCAGGGAGTGATCAGCAAGACTCGCTCACCCTTTAACAGTCCCATATGGCCAGTGCAAAAGTGTAATGGGGAGTGGAGACTAACAGTGGACTATCGTGGCCTGAACGAAGTTACACTGCCACTGAGTGCTGCCGTGCCAGATATACTAGAACTTCAATACGAACTGGAGTCAAAGGCGGCCAAGTGGTATGCCACAACTGACATCACTAATGCGTTTTTCTCCATCCCTTTGGCAGCAGAGTGCAGACCCCAGTTTGCTTTTACCTGGAGGGGTGTTCAGTACACCTGGAACCGACTGCCCCAGGGGTGGAAGCACAGCCCCACCATTTGCCATGGACTGATCCAGACGGCACTGGAACAGGGTGAAGCTCCAGAACATCTGCAGTACATTGATGACATCATTGTGTGGGGCAACACAGCAGAAGAAGTTTTTGAGAAGGGAAAGAAAATAGTCCAAATCCTTCTGAAGGCTGGCTTTGCCATAAAACAGAGTAAGGTCAAGGGACCTGCACAGGAGATCCAGTTTTTAGGAATAAAATGGCAAGATGGACGTCGTCAGATCCCAATGGATGTGATCAACAAAATAAGAGCCATGTCCCCACCAACTAGCAAAAAGGAAACACAAGCTTTCTTAGGCGTTGTGGGTTTTTGGAGAATGCATATTCCAAATTACAGTCTGATCGTAAGCCCTCTCTATCAAGTGACCTGGAAGAAGAATGATTTCAAATGGGGCCCTGAGCAACAACAAGCCTTTGAGCAAATTAAACGTGAGATAGTTCATGCAGTAGCCTTTGGGCCAGTCTGGGCAGGGCAGGATATTAAAAATATGCTCTACATCGCAGCCAGGTTTAATGGCCCAACCTGGAGCCTCTGGCAGAAGGCACCAGGGGAGACTCGAGGTCGACCCTTAGGGTTTTGGCGTCGGGGATACAGAGGTTCCGAAGCCCGCTTGTGGTTGGTACTGAAGCACAGCTCCTCCTGGCACCCCGACTGCTGGTGCTGGGCTGGATGTTCAAAGGGAGGGTCCCCTCTACACATCATGCAACTGATGCTACGTGGAGTAAATGGGTTGCAATGATCAGACAACAGGCTCGAATAGAAAACCCCAGTCGCCCAGGAATCTTGGAAGTGATAATGGACTGGCCAGAAGGAAAAAACCTTAGAATATCACCAGAGGAGGAGGTGACACGTGCTGAAGAGGCCCCACTGTATAATAAATTGCCAGAAAATGAAAAGCAATATGCCCTGTTCACTGATGGGTCCTGTCGTCTTGTGGGAAAGCATGGGAGGTGGAAAGCTGCTGTATGGAGTCCTATACGACAAGTCGCAGAAACTGCTGAAGGAGAAGGGGAGTCGAGTCAGTTTGCAGACGTGAAAGCCATCCAGCTGGCTTTAGATATTGCTGAAAGAGAAAAGTGGCCAGTCCTTTATCTCTGTAATGACTCATGGATGGTGGCAAATGCCCTGTGGGGGTGGGTGCAGCAATGGAAGCAGAGCAACTGGCAGCGCAGAGGCAAACCCATCTGGGCTGCCGCATTGTGGCAAGATATTGCTGCCCGGGTAGAGAACCTGGTTGTAAAAGTTCGTCATGTAGATGCTCACCACCTAAGAGTCGGGCCACTGAAGAACATCAAAACAACCAGCAAGTAGATCAGGCTGCTTAGATTGTGTGGGAGGCTGGGAAGCTGGGAGGGGGCTGTCGTGGATTAGCCCCAGCCAGCAACTAAGCACCATGCAGCCGCTCTCTCACTCCCCCTACCCCGATGGGATGGGGGAGAGAATCGGAGGAGTAAGAGTGAGAAACACTCCTGGGTTGAGATAAGAACAGTTTAATAATTGAAATACAGGAAAATAGTAATGCTAATAGTAACAGTATAATAATGATAATAATAATAATGATACACGAAGCAAGTGATGCACAATGCAATTGCTCACCACCCGCCGACCGATACCCAGACAGTTCCCGAGCAGCGATCGCTGCTCACCAGCCAACCCCCCCCCCCAGTTTATATACTGAGCATGATGTCATATGGTATGGAATAGCCCTTTGGGCAGTTTGGATCAACTATTCTGGCTGTGCCCCCTCCCAGCTTCTTGTGCACCTGGCAGAGCATGGGAAGCTGAAAAAGTCCTTGACTAGCATAAGCAGTACTCAGCAACAACTAAAAACATCAGCATGTTATCAACATTCTTCTCCTACTAAATCCAAAACACAGCACTATGCCTGCTGCTTGGAAGAAAATTAACTCTATCCCAGCCGAAACCAGGACAGTATCCACCCCTTATTCTATACCATCTACGTCATGCACAGGCCCTCCCCTTTCCAATGTGTTCCAATTAATCACCACCGCTTTCCCTATCTTGATATACACACAGATATCATTCCCTTCGTCTATGGCCCATCCCTCTAAAATGTCCATTGAGTTCATTTAGCCCATGACTTTGGGTTCCATCTGTCATCACAGTCTTTCAGAGCAGGAGAGGTGGTGTGCAGTGTTGGACTGTTGCATGCTGAAGTCAGTTCTCATTCCAACATGGTTTCATCAAAGTTCATTTTCATTAAGCTGGGCAATTCTTACTGCAATACCATTGATGTGGCATATAGCAATCATAATATACAGTATTATATACTTAATATTAACCTACTATATTATTATATTAACATGCAGTTAAGAGATAACATACAGTTAAGAGATAACATACAGTATTATAAAGCAATTAATATCATACAATTCAGTTCATTGGCTATTTTCACCCAAAATCAAATTCCCTTGAGGTACACATTGGGCTTCCCCATCCTTTCGCATCACCCACCAAGTGCACCCAGGTCCTTGAGCAAAAGCAATCCCACGAATGGGTTTGCCTTTGCCAGAGGGGGAAGTAACCCAGACTGTCTTCCCCAGCATATTTTTCATGTGCACTACAGGAACTTTATCTCCTTCTACAGTACGTAGAAGTTTTGATTGGGCAGGGCCAGCTTGACTGGAAGATCCCCTGGTGTTGACTAACCAGGTGGCTTTTGCTAAATGCGTATCCCAATGTTTAAATGTCCCACCACCCATTGCTCTCAGGGTAGTCTTTAACAATCCATTGTATCGCTCAATTTTCCCAGAGGCTGATGCATGGTAAGGGATGTGATACACCCACTCAATGCCATGCTCTTTGGCCCAGGTGTCTATGAGGTTGTTTCAGAAATGAGTCCCGTTGTCTGACTCGAATCTTTCTGGGGTGCCATGTCGCCATAGGACTTGCTTTTCAAGGCCCAGGATGGTGTTCCGGGCGGTGGCATGGGGCACGGGATATGTTTCCAACCATCCGGTGGTTGCTTCCACCATGGTGAGCACATAGCGCTTGCCTTGACGGGTCTGTGGGAGTGTGATATAATCAATGTGCCAGGCCTCCCCATATTTATATTTCAGCCATAGTTCACTATACCCGAGGGGCTTGAACTGCTTGGCTTGCTTGATTGCAGCACATGTTTCACACTCAAGAATAACCTGTGCAATACTGTCCATAGTTAAGTCCACCCCTCGATCACGAGCCCATCTATATGTTGCATCCCTTCCTTGATGGCCTGAGGCGTCATGGGCCCACCAAGCTATAAATAATTCACCCTTCTGTTGCCAGTCCAGATCCACCTGAGCCACTTCAATCTTAGCAGCCTGATCCACCTGCTGGTTGTTTTGATGTTCTTCAGTGGCCCGACTCTTAGGTACATGAGCATCTACATGACGAACTTTTACAACCAGGTTCTCTACCCGGGCAGCAATATCTTGCCACAATGCGGCAGCCCAGATGGGTTTGCCTCTGCGCTGCCAGTTGCTCTGCTTCCATTGCTGCAGCCACCCCCACAGGGCATTTGCCACCATCCATGAGTCAGTAGAGAGATAAAGGACTGGCCACTGTTCTCGTTCAGCAATATCTAAAGCCAGCTGGATGGCTTTCACGTCTGCAAACTGACTCGACTCCCCTTCTCCTTCAGCAGTTTCTGCGACTTGTCGTATAGGACTCCATACAGCAGCTTTCCACCTCCGATGCTTTCCCACAAGATGACAGGACCCATCAGTGAACAGGGCATATTGCTTTTCATTTTCTGGCAATTTATTATACAGTGGGACCTCTTCAGCACATGTCACCTCCTCCTCTGGTGATATTCTAAGGTTTTTTCCTTCTGGCCAGTCCATTATCACTTCCAAGATTCCTGGGCGACTGGGGTTTTCTATTCGAGCCTGTTGTCTGATCATTGCAACCCATTTACTCCACGTAGCATCAGTTGCATGATGTGTAGAGGGGACCCTCCCTTTGAACATCCAGCCCAGCACCAGCAGTCGGGGTGCCAGGAGGAGCTGTGCTTCAGTACCAACCACTTCTGAAGCAGCTCAAACCCCTTCATATGCTGCCAGTATCTCCTTCTCAGTTGGAGTATAGCGGGCTTCGGATCCTCTGTATCCCCGACTCCAAAACGCTAGGGGTTGACCTCGAGTCTCCCCTGGTGCTTTCTGCCAAAGGCTCCAGGTAGGGCCATTCTCCCCAGCTGCGGTGTAGAGCACATTTTTAATATCCTGCCCTGCCCGGACTGGCCCAAGGGCTACTGCATGAACTATCTCACGATTAATTTGCTCAAAGGCTTGTTGTTGCTCAGGGCCCCATTTGAATTTGTTCTTCTTTCGGGTCACTTGATAGAGAGGGCTTACGATCTGGCTGTAATTTGGAATATGCATTCTCCAAAAACCCACAACGCCTAAGAAAGCTTGTGTTTCCTTTTTGCTAGTTGGTGGGGACATAGCTGTTATTTTGTTGATCACATCCATTGGGATCTGACGACGTCCATCTTGCCATTTTATGCCTAAAAACTGGATCTCCTGTGCAGGTCCCTTGACCTTACTTTGTTTTATGGCAAAACCAGCCTTCAGAAGGATTTGGACTATTTTCTTTCCCTTCTCAAAAACATCTTCTGCTGTGTTGCCCCACACAATGATGTCATCAATGCACTGCAGATGTTATGGAGCTTCACACTTTTCCAGTGCTGTTTGGATCAGTCCATGGCAAATGGTGGGGCTGTGCTTCCACCCCTGGGGCAGTCGGTTCCAGGTGTACTGAACACCCCTCCAGGTAAAAGCAAACTGGGGCCTGCACTCTGCTGCCAAAGGGATGGAGAAAAATACATTAGCAATATCAATTGTGGCATACCACTTAGCTGCCTTTGACTCCAGTTCATATTGAAGTTCTAGCATGTCTGGCACGGCAGCACTCAGCGGCGGTGTAACTTCGTTCAGGCCACAATAGTCCACTGTTAGTCTCCACTCCCCATTACACTTTCGCACTGGCCATATGGGACTGTTAAAGGGTGAGCGAGTCTTGCTGATCACTCCCTGGCTCTCCAGTCGATGAATCAGGTTATGGATGGGAATCAGGGAGTCTCGGTTGGTGCGATATTGCCGCCTGTGCACAGTTGTGGTAGCAATCGGCACCTGTTGTTCCTCAACCTTCAGCAACCCTAAAATCGAAGGGTCCTCTGAGAGACCCGGCAAGGTGGACAGCTGTTTAATTTCCTCTGTCTCCAAAGCAGCTATACCAAAAGCCCACCGGTACCCTTTTGGGTCCTTGAAATACCCTCTCCTGAGGTAGTCTATGCCAAGGATGCACGGAGCCTCTGGGCCAGTCACAATGGGGTGCTTTTGCCACTCATTCCCAGTTAGGCTCACTTCAGCTTCCAGTACAGTTAGCTGTTGGGATCCCCCTGTCACTCCAGAAATACAAATGGGTTCTGCCCCTCTATTGCTTGATGGCATTAGGGTACCCTGTGCACCAGTGTCCACTAGAGCCTTATACTCCTGTGGGTCTGACATTCCAGGCCATCGAATCCACACAGTCCAGTAAACCCGATTGTCCCTGTCCTCCACCTGGCTGGAGGCAGGGCCCCTCTAACACTGGTCATAGTATTCGTTGTTCACTTCCTGTAAATGTGAATCAAAAGTCCCCTGATCAAGGTCGGAAGTAAAATTAGCCCTCTTACTCTGTCTGGGGAACTGCTCACTGGAAACTGGAGCTGCAATTTTCCTGGGAGAACCGCCTTTTCTAATAGTTTTTCCTTGCAACTTACGCACCCGTGCCTCTAAGGTTGAAGTGGGTTTTCCATCCCACTTTCTCATGTCCTCTCCATAATCACGCAGGTAAAACCACAGGGTGCCCTGTGGTGTGTATCCTCTATATCCTCTCTCTTGAGCATAGGGATGTTGACTCCTAATGGCTGAGACACTGGTCCGTGCAGGTGGGGAGTAGGACAGATCCTCTCTGAGTTGTTGGAACTCTTGGCATATTTTTTCAGACAGTTTTTCCACAGCCGAGACACAGGCCCGTAGGGAGGAAGAGAGCCTTTCTTCGTAGTCCCGGAGTTGTCTAGCCACTTCATCCACCGTTGGTGCCTCGTCATCTTTCCAGGCCAGTATTGCCAACGAGTTGGAATACGATGCTGGTGCGCTCCGTACCACCTTCCGCCACATGGGTTGTGTGCACCTGACTTCATCTGGGTCTTTGGGTAACTGCTCATCATTCAGGTCACTGTAAATCACCTCCAGCACGCCTAATTCCCTCAGGTACTGGATACCCTTCTCTATGGTGGTCCATTTGCTTGGGCGGTATAAAACATCCTCCCTGAAGGGATACCTTTCCTTCACGCTTGACAGAAGTCGCCTCCAGAGGCTGAGCGGTTTTGCCCCTTTTCCAATTGCTTTGTCAATGCCCCCTTCCCTGGAAAGGGATCCCAGCTGCTTGGCTTCCCTACCCTCTAAATCCAGGCTACCGGCCCCGTTATCCCAGCATCGGAACAGCCAGGTGATGATGTGCTCGCCTGGATGACGACCGAAATCTTTTCGCATATCTCGCAGCTCACTCAGGGATAGGGATCGGGTGGTCACCATCTCATTTATGGGTTCTTCCTCCTCTGGTTCTCGTGATGGCCCTGGTTCATCTTCATCCCTTACTAAACGAACTGATTTCCTCATGTATTTTTTCTTCTGTATAGGGGCAACTGATACCGGCGCAGGTTGGTTCTCTGGTTTAGCCGCAGTGTCTGTCACTGGGGTTTCAGTAGCCGCAGTGCCCATGGCTGTGGTTTGAGTAGCCGCAGTGCTCATGGCTGTGGCTGGAGTAGCCACAGTGCCTGGGGCAGGGGTTTGAGTAGCTGCAAGGCCTGTAGTGGGGGTTGGAGTAGCCGCAGGGCCTGTAGTGGGGGTTTGAGTAGCCACAGTGCTTGTTGTTTTGTCATCAGATCCAGAGTCCTTCTCTTTCTTTTGAGGGTACTGATTAGTGTTGACCACGGCTCGATAGGCATGGGCCAGTCCCCAGCATGTTGCAATGATTTGTGTCTCTCTGGAGCTACCAGGATGACAACATACTTCTTCCAAATACTTTACTAATTCTTCAGGATTCTGCACTTGTTCAGGGGTGAAGTTCCAAAACACTGGAGGTCCCCACTGCCCTAGGTACTTGCGCATACGATCCCACACACCCTGCCACTCATAACCATCCAGCCTTGGGGTAGATCTCTGGATGGTATTTTTAAACTGCTTACTGACCTTTATCAAAACGGAAACAACATTCCCAAGAAGTATCAATAGAAGTATCTTAACTGCCCAGGGGTGTTCAAGATACAGGAAAGTTGTTGTAATGAAGGAGGAAACATCATAGAAGAAAGCAGCAAAGGTGCCATTCTGTATTTCCTCCACAACAAGCCTCTCAGAGTAAGAAGTATAATTGCTAACTCTCTCTATGAGGTAGTACCCGAAGTACAGTAGTGACTTCTGTATGAAACCCAAATACCAAAGAATGCTCAAGGTCAGGGTTTTGATAAGGAGCCTCCCAAGCAAAAGATCATGAATCACTGCAGAGCATAGCACACTACACAAACTGACAACAAGCTTTAACATGTACAGACAAAAAAAAGAACATGGTGCAGATCAGATGAACTAATATCGTGACCGGCAACTGTTAACAGACTCCTTAATACACTCTGGTTAATCTGTTGTTATCTCAAACCCTTCGTGCCCCACGTTGGGCGCCAAAAAGGACTGTCGTGGTTTAGCCCCAGCCAGCAACTAAGCACCACGCAGCCGCTCGCTCACTCCCCCTACCCCGATGGGATGGGGGAGAGAATCGGAGGACTAAGAGTGAGAAACACTCCTGGGTTGAGATAAGAACAGTTTAATAATTGAAATAAAGTAAAATAGTAATGATAATAATAACAATATAATAATAATAGTAATAATGATACACGAAGCAAGTGATGCACAATGCAATTGCTCACCACCCGCCGACCGATACCCAGACAGTTCCCGAGCAGCGATCGCTGCTCCCTGGCCACCCCCCCCCCAGTTTATATACTGAGCATGACGTCATGTGGTATGGAATAGCCCTTTGGTCAGTTTGGGTCAACTATTCTGGCTGTGCCCCCTCCCAGTTTCTTGTGCGCCTGGCAGAGCATGGGAAGCTGAAAAAGTCCTTGACTAGCATAAGCAGTACTCAGCAACAACTAAAAACATCAGCGTGTTATCAACATTCTCCTACTAAATCCAAAACACAGCACTATGCCTGCTGCTAGGAAGAAAATTAACTCTATCCCAGCCGAAACCAGGACAGGGGCACAGCCAGAATAGTTGATCCAAACTTACCAAAGGGCTATTCCATACCATATGACGTCATGCTCAGTATAGAAACTGGGGGGGGGTTGGCCGGGGGGCAGCAATCGCTGCTCGGGAACTGTCTGGGTATTGGTCAGCGGGTGGTGAGCAATTGCATTGTGCCTCACTTGCTTTGTATATTATTGTTACTATTACTATTATATTGTTATTATTACTACTACTATTTTACTTTATTTCAATTATTAAACTGTTCTTATCTCATCGCAGGAGTTTTTCTCCCTCTTACTCTTCTGATTGTCTCCCCCATCCCATTGGGGCAGGGGGAGTGAGTGAGTGGCTGTGTGGTGCTTAGTTGCTACCTGGGGTTAAACCACGACACCTTTCAAGTCCATTTGTCCTTCTCTGAGACAACATGCTCCATTCAGATATTTATTGGGATTTAACATTCACATTTTTAAATATTAATATAAAATGTGTTGTTCAACTCTGTACACACACACATACATACATATATATTCACACAGGCAAATACAACACTGATCAAAAGATGTTTTGTGAATATGGAGATGGACAGCCTTTGGGATATGTGATAAATGTCTTCAGAATAGAGGAAAGTATAAAACATATTTGGTTATTTATTGGTGAAAAGGATATTCTGTCTGATATATATGCTTGGTTCTTTAGCTTGTAATGTGAAGGCTGACATGATGTTTGGCATTTATAGATAGAAAACAAACAAGCTGTGTATTTATCTTCCTCTTGAGTACAGTTAAAGGGGGAAATGGGAAAAGATGTACCTTTAGTCTGAATATGAAGGTGTCCTGGTTTCGGCTGGTATAGAGTTAATTTTCTTCCTAGCAGCAGGCATAGTGCTGTCCTTTGGATTTAGTAGGAGAAGAATGCTGATAACATGCTGATGTTTTTAGTTGTTGCTAAGTACTGCTTATGCTACTCAAGGACTTTTCAGCTTCCCATGCTAAGATCCTGGAGTGAGCGAGCGGCTGTGTGGTGCTTAGTTGCTGGCTGGGGCTAAACCACGACAGAAGGGTAAAATGTGAGACCACGTAGCTAGCTTATGTACAGTTGACACTGGGTCTGCTAGGCAAGGGCATCAAAGTGACTGGCTACTGTAGTGAATACCAGACTGAGGTTTTAGTATAATGAAGAATGATGTATTAGAGCTCATATGGGACTGGTGATATGTCCACATTTCTTTTGTTAATTTGAAATTCTCAAATACTGTCTTTAGAATACATTTTTGTAACACTTATTCTGTTCCACACACCATTCCCTTATTTCTCATCTGCATTACTTCTGCTACCTACTGGTGAAAGAGGAAAAAGAGGACTCTTGCAAGGCTAGAGAGCATTACAACTTGAAATGCTCAAAAGTTAGGTCTCACCCTCTGGCTGTTATGCAACAAACTGAATGGATCAGTGGTTAGTTAGGGGAATCCAGCAACTTCTGCTGTGGTGTATTCATCTGGTTTTATGAAAGAAGAACACTAGAGCAAGTCAATACAGAGATTCTTGTGGTATTTAGTTTATATAGCCATATAGATTTGATCTCACAAAAGCACCACTAGGTGGCTTTTGTTAACATGCTAGGTAACTCCCCCAAGTTTCAGGATAAAAACAGCCTCAGCTATGAAACCCTCTTTTATCCACTTTTTTAACTGCAGATCAGAAAAAGTGTTTGGCTTGAAGTCTAACCCATTTGCTTTAAAGGAAATGAGAATGTTCCTGTAAAGCAATAAAAGAAATTGGTCAAATAATTTTTTCATTAGATTAAAAATATTCTAATTCAAAATTTTGCTTTTGCTGCTTTAGATCAAAGAGTTCATTGATGTGTTACCTCTTAAAACTTATCTTTTGCTTAAATCAGCTGAATATTCAGGTGCCAGAGGTGTTTAAGAAAGATGGTTTAGTCAAGTAAAGTTATTAATCACTCTGTTTCAAGTAGGTTGGGCCCAGTCCTTCTCCTGCTTGTTTTAAGCTTAGTCTTTTATCCATGAGATTCTGAAGGTTGGAGGGGTTTCTGTCACTGAGGATAGGGCTGGCTATCTGTCTAGTTTTCAGTTGAATAAGCACTACAGGTCCAGAATACTGCTAACTGCTGCTTTTAGGTCAAAAGGAAGAAGTCTAGAGTTTGGAAATGAAGTAGCAGGGTTCTAGTTACAAGATTTGTAGGTGTTGAAGGTTATTAAAGGCAAGTGATCACATAACCAAGACTAGATTTTGTCCCTTTTGATATTTCTTTTTACAGGTGTGGAGTGATTGCTGGAGGTGACTTAGACACCAGACGTAGATTTACGATTACAAGAAAGGCACAGCATTCAAGAAGCTTTCTGGATGGAATGCAGCTGGATGCAAGGAATCTATCCCACAGAAGTTCCTAAGCCTGTAACCTTGGATGTCGCAACCCAGGGGAGCCTGGTGTGCTGATTCTGAGAGGAGCTGCCCAGGGGGTGGAGTGGTGTGGAGACATCACGGCCAGGCCCTGTGATAAGGGAACTCGAAGGGGCACCATGGTCCTGATAAGCTGCATAAGTGATACCCTGCATCAGCAAACTATCATGATGTTGACGAAAATGCTGTCCTTTAGTAACTTTTACTCATTATAATGTCATTATAATACTAGAACACACTCCCATCTCAAAACCCACCCGCCTCCAAGGTAAGACCCCCCCTCACTGAGCCTGCGCTCTGAATTTTTCTGAGCCTGTACCTTTAAAACGACGCGAGAAAGTTTTACACCAATCATAACAAAAGTATGTATGACTAGAGTCCCTCAAGCTCCACCTAATGTGTAAAATACTATAAAATTGGCCTAAGGGAGAGGGGATGTTAGGGAAGACATCACCGTGTACTACTCTGACCTCTGGGATCAGTCGACGGGCTGAGCCTCTCTTCCCCCCCATCGGGACGCCTTTGGGTAAGAATCTAACACTTGGTTATACCAAGTGCCTCCGCGGGAAACTTAGAAACCTCTATAGAGTCGCTTTTATGTCTTTTGATGCATCTGTGTTATTCTAACCTTTGGCAATCGTAGGTGCCTTGCAGTCAGTGAATTTATCACCGGTAATCCAAAGAACCTGTGTGTCTGTTGCTTTAATAAATTGCTTTGATTTATGGGTCTAGCGTGATAGTGGTCATTGAACGCGACCACACACTTTAAGTGTGGCCGTGATAGTTCATGCAGCACGACTAGACGAAAGGTGCCTACGTTATTTGTGAATCCGTAATCGTGATAGTTCAGTGTGCTGAACGCGACCGGACTTATAACGATAAATTGGGTACCTTCCAAAGCCTCTCTTCACGCGACAACAGGAAAGAAATAACGTATAATTTAATATTAGAGCTATATTATTGGCAACTAGAATACATTTAAAATGTTGGCTAAAAGACTAAGTACTTATTTTAATGTATCTTTTTAATAACTTCTTTGGAGTATTTTGCAAAGTGCCTAGGTTTTAGCTTCGCCTATCTGATTATTGTGCCATCTTTGTAAGAACTGAGGACAGAGTTAAGAAATTAATGCTAAAAAAAAAAAGTAATGTATATTTAATCTTTTTTTTTCCATGTAGTACTCAGAGATGCACCTTTAAGCGGCAGAAACAAAGTCTCATGTGACCAGCCTGTTCTCCACAACCCCTTTTTAAGACTCTGCTTCAAAATACATGGGTCTATGCTCACAGCAGCTATGGAAAACAAGATTTAAGTCAGAATGGCAGGCATGCTAAAATGCAGTAAAGAGGTGCAATTCAAAACCTCTTTTGCAATTAGTGGTCACAGAACTCCATGCAGCCATAGCTAGATCACTTCCAGTGTCCGCACTACCTCGTTTAGACCTAATTATCAACCATATATTGAATAGTTTGGTGGAGACTTATCCTTAGATTTTTTTTCTGCAAGAAAAAAAGCTTTTGTGATATAAGCTAGGATGCAGTTTTGCAGTACAGTAACTCACCTTGTGGAGTAGGCATGAGGTAGTTTAGCCCATTTGAATGGGGAACTAGCTGAAATAACCATGAAAAGCCTGAAGAACTGAAGAAATAGGACTGGATAATAACAATCTATAATAAAATCATTTCCAATGACCACACTCACACTTCCACTAAAAAAACAGTGAAACCATTGAAATTTCTGTTTGGTATTAATAGTTGCTGACATACAGAACAGCAACCCTGCTTTATTGATCAGTGCAAACTACTGGAATGATACCAGCGCAACACGTATGCCAACATTAGAGAGGAGCAACAGCAATTATCATGGGCCCTATATTATCTTTCCATGGAATATAAGAACAGCCAATAGATCCAACAGCAAGATGAAAAGCTTATTTATTCAAAATAGAATAACATATGTTCCATTTCTGTCATGAATGAAGGTTTGTGAATCCTGCTGATTATGTCAATTCACTATGAATGAGTGACTTTACACAGTTTGATTTAGTAGCAGTTAGAATTTACTTGTAGCGAATTGCAGAATTTGATTATAGTATTTTTAATAGCACTCAATGATCAATGATTAATAAAGTGATTAGACAAAATTGATCAAACAGTGACTTAGTTACAGATTCGAAGATGGCAAGGTTCACTCTATTACTACACAGAAGCGCATAAAAGAGAATTAAATCACAACAAGTTAAGATGATTCATAAAAGCATTGTGTATATATGGAATAAAGGCAAAAAAGGCGGGGGGGGTGAAAGGGGACCCTCCCGTTGAGTCACAAGGTTCAGACTAGACCCCCTTGCTTTCTAAACTCCTTCTCAGAGAGGAGCCTAGGTGCGGCTAGGTCTAGTCTTAGTCTCAGACTTGGTCAACAGTTTATATGGATAAGGGTAATGTATGTATATGCATATATGTATATCTAGTACATAGGAAAAGTATATAAAGGAAATTGGATTATATGAGAGAGAGAGAGAAATTATATGTAGGGGATACGGAGGCCCTCCTGTTGAGTCACGAGGTTCAGAATGGACCCCCTTGCTTTCTAAACTCCATCTCAGAGAGGAGCCTAGGTGCGGCTGGGCCCACTCTTAGTCTCAGACTTGGTCAATGGTTTAGGAGAGTAATGCTATAAGAATAGTACAGCAATATAAAACTCCTTTTAAAATTAAATCATACATATACAAACTACTTAAATTGATTCATGCATGCACACTTACAACTATAAATGCATATATGAAAATCGTATACCTGTTAAAAATTCCCCTCGAGTTTAGTGAAATACTCACGTCTAATGCCTTGGCATTTCTCAACGGGCGAGAGCAGAGTCTCGAGGAGTGAAGAATATCAGCAGCCCAGGCTCCGTTGTCGATCTCCAGCAATGGAGTTCTGGTGGCAGCAGACTTTCGGAGTCTGCTAGTTTTCGCTGACTCTGAGAGACATTTTGATCAGAGGGAGATGCTGGTGCAGCCCGCGGTGGTCCAGGAGAGCTCAAAGGGCCTCACTTAGGACTGCGGTTTTATAGGATTGTGAGATGATTGACTTTAATCACCAGTAAATTTCCATCCGAGCCACAATTCGGATCGGTAGTTGCTGGAATTCCAGCAGCGATGATACTACCCTGTTTCAAGGCTGTCCGGGGTAGCTGTTTGTTCTCGTTCCCCTCGTTAGCCATAATATGAATCTTGATAAGGACAGGGCCGCTCTCTGCTCCAGCCATGTAGGAGTTTCTGGTACAATTAAGGAGCGCTTAACTGACCAACTCTCTACGCAAAAGCTGCGGCCTGGAATTCCTGAGACTGTGTTGCGTGAAGAGAGGCTTTGGAAGGTACCCAATTTATCGTTATAAGTCCGGTCACGTTCAGCACACTGAACTATCACGATTCCGGATTCACAAATAACGCAGGCACCTTTTGGCTTTGGAAGGCACCCAATTTATCGTTATAAGTCCGGTCGCGTTCAGCACACTGAACTATCACGATTCCGGATTCACAAATAACGCAGGCACCTTTTGGCTTCGGAAGGTACCCAATTTATCGTTATAAGTCCGGTCGCGTTCAGCACACTGAACTATCACGATTACGGATTCACAAATAACGTAGGCACCTTTCGTCTAGTCGTGCTGCATGAACTATCACGGCCACACTTAAAGTGTGTGGTCGCGTTCAATGACCACTATCACGCTAGACCCATAAATCAAAGCAATTTATTAAAGCAACAGACACACAGGTTCTTTGGATTACCGGTGATAAATTCACTGACTGCAAGGCACCTACGATTGCCAAAGGTTAGAATAACACAGATGCATCAAAAGACATAAAAGCGACTCTATAGAGGTTTCTAAGTTTCCCGCGGAGGCACTTGGTATAACCAAGTGTTAGATTCTTACCCAAAGGCGTCCCGATGGGGGGGAAGAGAGGCTCAGCCCGTCGACTGATCCCAGAGGTCAGAGTAGTACACGGTGATGTCTTCCCTAACATCCCCTCTCCCTTAGGCCAATTTTATAGTATTTTACACATTAGGTGGAGCTTGAGGGACTCTAGTCATACATACTTTTGTTATGATTGGTGTAAAACTTTCTCGCGTCGTTTTAAAGGTACAGGCTCAGAAAAATTCAGAGCGCAGGCTCAGTGAGGGGGGGTCTTACCTTGGAGGCGGGTGGGTTTTGAGATGGGAGTGTGTTCTAGTATTATAATGACATTATAATGAGTAAAAGTTACTAAAGGACAGCATTTTCGTCAACATCATGATAGTTTGCTGATGCAGGGTATCACTTATGCAGCTTATCAGGACCATGGTGCCCCTTCGAGTTCCCTTATCACAGGGCCTGGCCGTGATGTCTCCACACCACTCCACCCCCTGGGCAGCTCCTCTCAGAATCAGCACACCAGGCTCCCCTGGGTTGCGACATCCAAGGTTACAGGCTTAGGAACTTCTGTGGGATAGATTCCTTGCATCCAGCTGCATTCCATCCAGAGAGCTTCTTGAATGCTGTACCTTTCTTGTAATCGTAAATCTACGTCTGGTGTCTAAGTCACCTCCAGCAATCACTCCACATAATCCACCCCGTGACTATAGTCACTCAAGCTTCACCATATTTGGAACGTATTTGGTACATCACGTATGTTTTTGTAGTGAGGATTGTCGAGTATATACACATCTTGTGGGGATACTAGATGAGACAAATGTTTTATCATAGTCCAAAGCTTAAAATATAAAGCAATGGTTAAAATAAGACACGATACAACAAGTATTAGTAAAACAACTACAGGGTGAAGCATCCTATTTAGAACTCCTGTTGCGGTTGGTGACCATCCGAATAGAGTGTCCCACCAGTGTTGTTCTCCATCTTTCTTCACTCTTTCTAAGACATGATATATCTCCTCAGCATCATGATGAACGGTGATGAGAGTTCTGTGTCCATTTCTTCGGATGTTTTTTAGCAGTTGGTCCAGGTCATCGAGTTGCAGCAGTTTCCTCACCAATGTGAGATCCATTCCAATAGGAGTAGGTAGTAAATCTTGATACAGTGTATAGTTAGATCGTAGCAGTTCATAAGATGTAACAGGAGCTGAATAATTGAAGTCACATCCTGCAATTCTAGTGAAGTTACAAACACAAATATTTGAGTAATTGCTCATATCTACATTAATGTCATCTACTAATAAAAAATCACAAAGGGTTCTCATACAAACACATCCTTTCCCAATATATACTAGTACGGTTTCAGGGGCTTCATTGGGTTGTATTTCAAAATGACAAACATTTCGTTCAGTGTCAAGACAAATGTCTTGAGCCTTGATAGTATTACTCTCGCAAATGAATCCTTGCTGTTCTCGTACAATGCATGCATTGACATCAACAGTTTGCCATTTCGTTGGGCCCATACTCTATACTCTAAAGGATAGAGTGTGGTACCATTGTGATTCAACCCTAACACGATGATTGGGTATATGGTGTATACCGAAGCATCGTGAATTGTTAATACAAAAGCGGTGACTTTGTTGTCAGTAGGGTTGTAAGTGAAATTAACTGGATGCCACCAGGACTGGAATTTTCTCTCAAATTCATTTGCATTATCCCAAATGACTTTTCGGATTTCAGTGGGCAAGGTGCCTGCCTCACCTTCCCGTATTATTGCAGCTACTATTGATTGCATCCACAGTTGGGCTTGGATACAACTAAGAGCTAGAGAAACATTATTTTGGGCAGCGTCGAGTGCATCTACAATCAACTGGTGGTCTTTCTTATTTGCTTCTCCCCACTGAGGCAGCATGTCTGATAAGAGCCATTGGTTGGTTCCCAAAGCTGAAAGAGAAGACTGTAACGGGTGTTTCAATGCACTTAAGTCACTGGTTACTGTGGCTAATTTATTAGCAAGTATTTCAGCATCTATGCTGTTCAAGACTCCTAGTCCCGTTCCCAAGGCACCGGTCACATCTCTCCTTGATCGTGTTGGAGAGATGGGAGTTCGTTTGCGTAACCATGCTGACCATCCTGCATAAGATGTATTCAGGAATGGTGAGCAGGTAGGTTTGATTACAGAGATATTAGTCTGTACTGCTAATTCCACTCGTTTGAGGGAGTATGATGGATTGAACAACATCTGTTGCTGACCTGTATTTTTAATTATGTAGGGGCCTGCGTTGAAGATGAAAGGAGTTAGACTAATGGGGGGCCGAGTTGGTGCATTTCCAGACATTTGTGGGGGCAGAGACTTCATGTCAATCATAAATTCAAAGAGTAATTCAGTGCCTCTGAAACTCCAAAGACAGTACACAATTATAGGTTTGGTATAGGTGAGATTATACCAACAATCCGAATTGGGTTCAGTTATTTTGTAACACTCAGTATTATAATTTTTTGGTCTGGAAGAGTCAGTGTAGACTGTTTTAATTTCGGTCGGCCGACTTGTATTGTCTGTCTTGGGATGGCCTGAAGTTTAGCCATCTGAAGAGAGTCATCCCAACTCTACTCATCTCTGGAATATACTTCATTTCCATGTACCATGTTCAATCATGTCCTTTTAATAATGCCTCTTTTTTCTAAGTCTGTTACCACCCCGTCAATCCTCATAAGTGCTGCTGCTGGCAGTGGATATTGCCGAACATTAGTGATTTTAGAGGGGGGGTAGGGGTATGGATGTTTGCAACAGACTCAATTTCACTATGCCTGATTCTTTTTCATTTCTCGCGAAACTCCACACAGTTCCATCAGGGAGTTTCCACATACGTCCGCGTAATATATCAAATCCTAAAATGTTAGTATATGAGGCACCAACTAACACCTCTGCTCTGGTTAATCTTTGCTCCTCTGGCAGCCAGAGTGAAATCTTTGCAGTAGCGCATTCCTGTTCCACACCATTAATTCCGGTGAATTTAACCCTGTGTCGGCCAGGTCTTATGCCCAGGGTTTGTGCTGTTTCATTTGTGATTACTGACATTTGGGCCCTGGTGTCAATGAGAAAATTTACCAATATTTTTCAGAGTCCAACAGGAATAGCAATAATAGGATCAGAGACTAAGAGGAGCAGCATTGCTAGAGTTTGGAATAGTAACATAAACACAGCATTTCCGTTCACCATCCTGCGGGGTGCTGAAAAAGAAAAAGAAAAGAGAAAAAAAACTGTTTCGGCGGGGAGAGTCCAAACAGGTTACCCCTTTTTATGATACATGATAAATCCACCTAGTAGTAATTCTATGTTTTGTACCACTGTTATCAATAGTTTCCCAAGCAAGTGTGCCACGAGGTTTAGTCAGAGTCATAGGCACATTCCTAGCGCTGCCATCCATGGGTGTGCAGCGGCTTGTAGTGTGGCTGTTAAGGTTGCAATATTAGGGCGTGCAGGGGCTGCGTGGAGTAAACGCACTGTAGCCTCCCAATCTTCATCAGGGTTAGGATTAAGACTTGAACTAAAGGACCATATACTACCGTCTGAGGGATGCCAGGTTCGGCCATTCAAAACATCAAACCCCGAAATATTTTCATTATGAGTTTTCACTGCAAAGTGGGTAGATAGCATGCATTTTTTGTCCAGGAGCCATAAATTAACCTTTGCAGTTTGATGAATAGCACTTGCTCTGTTCACTCCAGTAACTTTAACTCTTTGCTGTCTGGGTCGTATACCCAGCTTCTCAGAAATTTTTGCTCCTGTGTCTATTAGGAATTCTATTAATTGTCGTAACCCTAGGTTGACGATTAATGGGTTAATTTGTCTGATGTTATGACCAGGATTTTCAGTTTCAACAGATGGATCACCCCATCCCATTTCTCGCCCATGATTTATGACGTCTGATATGGGAATATCAAGAGAGCCACGATCATACACAGCCTGGATACAGGCAGCTTTTGTAATAGCTGTGGAAAGTTCATTTAGGGATTTAACAGGTATTTGGATATGATTCCCTACTCCACCCCGAGGTCCAGTAGTTTCTTCTGGTTTTATAGTGGACCTAGCTACATATCTAGGGGCATTTGCTACAAACATCACGAGACAATCAGGGAGACCATGAATAAGAGGAGTTAATCGCGCTGGGTCAATAGGGGCTAACATCGGAGATTTCCTTAATTCATCTCTTTCATATATTGCTTGTATGCAGGCTGCTTTCTGTACTGCTGCAGCCAGGTCAGAATAGCCTGTGGCTTTAATCTCCAGGGGTTCCTCTCTCTCCTGTATTTTCATTAGCTCTGTTGGTGACGATGGAATTGTTCGCACAGTAGTGCGGGTTTCATCAAAGCAAATATCACCATCCCAAGTTTCAGAACTTGCACTATGCATCAATCGGCGAATCTGCTTAACCGGAACAGAAGGTTGATCTAACAGCCGGTTAACCCTTTCCAGCAATTGTTTAAGATAATTATTCTCATTCACGAGTTTATCAACTCGGGTTCCTAGCATTTTTCCTGTCTCCCTCTCAAAAACCAATGATGACTTCAACACCTCATTTTCCGATTTCAAGGCTGTATATTCTACATCAGAAACTAGTTTGGGAGCAGGGGTTTCTTTAGCTTCTTGCTGAGCACAAGACAAACAACCTCCTAACGCTGCACAAATCACACCTTTACACTTTTTCACTCCAAACTTCTGCACCGCCTGACACTGCTCAATACGTTCTACCACTTTCTCTTTATCCTTCAAAAATTTCTGAGCCCATTCCTTCCAAAATTTCTGAGCCCACTCCTTCCCAGCCTGGGAAGGGGCACATTTTTTGAATCTTTGCAGCAGTTTATCCATGGTAATCCTGCCAACTACGCCAATTTTTTCTGTTGCGTGAAGAGAGGCTTTGGAAGGTACCCAATTTATCGTTATAAGTCCGGTCGCGTTCAGCACACTGAACTATCACGATTCCGGATTCACAAATAATGCAGGCACCTTTTGGCTTTGGAAGGCACCCAATTTATCGTTATAAGTCCGGTCGCGTTCAGCACACTGAACTATCACGATTCCGGATTCACAAATAACGCAGGCACCTTTTGGCTTCGGAAGGTACCCAATTTATCGTTATAAGTCCGGTCGCGTTCAGCACACTGAACTATCACGATTACGGATTCACAAATAACGTAGGCACCTTTCGTCTAGTCGTGCTGCATGAACTATCACGGCCACACTTAAAGTGTGTGGTCGCGTTCAATGACCACTATCACGCTAGACCCATAAGTCAAAGCAATTTATTAAAGCAACAGACACACAGGTTCTTTGGATTACCGGTGATAAATTCACTGACTGCAAGGCACCTACGATTGCCAAAGTTTAGAATAACACAGATGCATCAAAAGACATAAAAGCGACTCTATAGAGGTTTCTAAGTTTCCTGCAGAGGCACTTGGTATAACCAAGTGTTAGATTCTTACCCAAAGGCGTCCCGATGGGGGGGAAGAGAGGCTCAGCCCATCGACTGATCCCAGAGGTCAGAGTAGTACACGGTGATGTCTTCCCTAACATCCCCTCTCCCTTAGGCCAATTTTATAGTATTTTACACATTAGGTGGAGCTTGAGGGGCTCTAGTCATACATACTTTTGTTATGATTGGTGTAAAACTTTCTCGCGTCGTTTTAAAGGTACAGGCTCAGAAAAATTCAGAGCGCAGGCTCAGTGAGGGGGGGTCTTACCTTGGAGGCGGGTGGGTTTTGAGATGGGAGTGTGTTCTAGTATTATAATGACATTATAATGAGTAAAAGTTACTAAAGGACAGCATTTTCGTCAACATCATGATAGTTTGCTGATGCAGGGTATCACTTATGCAGCTTATCAGGACCATGGTGCCCCTTCGAGTTCCCTTATCACAGGGCCTGGCCGTGATGTCTCCACACCACTCCACCCCCTGGGCAGCTCCTCTCAGAATCAGCACACCAGGCTCCCCTGGGTTGCGACATCCAAGGTTACAGGCTTAGGAACTTCTGTGGGATAGATTCCTTGCATCCAGCTGCATTCCATCCAGAGAGCTTCTTCAATGCTGTACCTTTCTTGTAATCGTAAATCTACGTCTGGTGTCTAAGTCACCTCCAGCAATCACTCCACAGACTGTAAAGCAGACAAAGTAAAGGGGAAAAACAGGACAGACAGAAAAAAAAAAACCAGCGGCGGGGGAAGATGTACCACCACAATTTCAGAGAACACTGCCAGTGGTTCTCTTCTCCCTGTGTCACAGAGGATGCTATTAGATAGTTTGACTTGATAAGTTCACAGCAGTGTTTTCTGATGTGGAAAGGTCCTGTGAAAGTCCTTCTGCACTACCACAATTTCCTTCTACCTCTTGAAAAATTGCAGGTGCATGATCAGGTATGATCACAAAGATACCTCACTTCTTTTCCTTTTGTTTTTCGGTTTGTTTGTATGTTTTTATCAGATATCTGTTTTGAGGTTTTAAGCACAAATTCAAGATACCAGGAAAGACAAAACTGAAGAAATAGTAAAAGACAGCTGATATACCCACAGATACAGGAACAAAGCACATACAAGAAGAAAGAATCCCAGGCATCATAGTTTACTAGAAAAGAGTTATAAGAAATTAGGAACATGAGCAAAATAGAGGACTGACATGATGTCACCCAAAAGAATGAAGACATCAGAGGTGTGGAAGAAACTTACCATGAAATAGAATAAAATCAGGGAGACAGGTTTAAAGGTTAAGCTGGGAAATATGAGGCCTACCAGAATGTAACATGAGGGGATGAGGTATTTAAAATGAGGTGCGTAGTTGAGACTTCTTGTCTCAGCAAATCAGTGCTTGGACCCTAAAGGGCTGTAACTGGGCTATAGGAAGGCTTAGATTTGGGTGGATGGAGAGGAGTGAGAAGACTAATGGGTGATAGCTCCCTGACAGGACCTCAAAGTGTAGCCCAAGGAGGTACAGACAGCTCTGGCACATGGTGTAGTTGTAGCTGCATAAAATTTTCAGGTCCTCTATTTGGATTAGATGTGCTGGCTTTTGATGTTCCTCAAAAGCAAGTCCACACCAGAAAGGTCACATTGTAAGGCTGGTGGAGCTTCTTCCAAACTCTTGCCAAAAAGAATTTAAAAACAATCTTTTGTGGGAAGTCACAGCAATTTTTGGAATATAAACACACATTTCTATAGAGTGCATGATATGGTTTATGTACACTTGAAAGCTCTCTTTTAAGTATGCTAATATGATAAAAATTAAGGAAAGTGTGAAAAAAGAAAAGATCTAAGTTTTAAATCAGACACATTTTAAGGTTCCTCAAACTACAAGTCACTTCTACAGACATTCCTATATATATTTTTTTTAAAATAATAAAGCTCATTTAATGTGAATATTATTCTTTTCATGCTGTTGTTCAGGTCCTGCATTATTTAACATTGGAAACTTCCAGAATATTTTTTTTTCATATTATCAATTTTACAAGCATTGACTCAGGTTTCTCAAATCTATGAATGAAGCTTAGTAGGAATTGATATGCCTTGCTTAAGTAAGAATCCTAATGGCTGTGAGTTGCTGTTATATGGCAGAAGTCAAACTCAATTCTCTTTCAGTTCTACAATTCTGTATCTACCAAGACACTATTTAGAACTTAGAACTAGGTGTCCCTCTTCATTTATATTCTCACATTTGAAATTCAGCATAGTGAAGAAAAGCACAGAGCTAGTCTGTTTCAAGGAAGCCTGCCTCTTTCTTATATGAAAAATACATTTTTGTCAATCATGGATGATATTTCCTCAGGACCGAGACCTACATTTTCATAATAACTCACAACTGGAATTAGTAGATCAATCAGGAAATGGTCACAGCTTTCAGTATTCAATGACCTTGACTGCACTATTACAATAACAATAAAGTTTACTTTTCTGTCCTTCAAAAATCAACTATTTTGGGTTTATAAACAACATAACAGCTTGTTATGGAATTACAGACATATCCAAATTGCTTTAAAGAAGGGGCATTCCATTTCTATATCTTGCAATGTAATATCATTACTTCTTGATAACATTTACCCAGCTATACTTACCAGCAGGCTTGCAGATATTATGGGGATGAAAGCTCTTAAGATTAAAACTTACATTTAAAAATATCACTTTTGCTAAAGAATAATAATTTCTGATTAATCTGGTAAACTTTTCACAAACTTTGATGTTCCCTAGAGTCATCTGCTGTTCATTAAATGCAAGCACCATTGCTAAAGGACCACATCAACATGTAAAAACATCCACGAAGGACTTCTTATTAACACTGAGAAGTCACAATTTTTGGTGTGCAGTAATCCAAGAAGTGGCATTAACCACTGAAAGATCTATTTCCTTTCAAGTGCTAAGTCTTCTGAAAATAAATATTTTGCTTGGAATCATATAGTACTTCCATATCTCCTTTTAGAAGTTTTTTGCTATTGTTTTAGGTTTCCATTTGCAAAGAAGACCCATGTGCTTTAAACTTGAAAAAAAAGTATTTTTTCTTATTATGAGAGAAATCGAACCTAAAGAAGGGACAGAAGAGAGGAAAAAATGTATTTATGGGATAACACGCCATGTTTCCTTTGTAGCATACTGTATTCAGTTTGACTCAGAAAATGGCAGATGGCCCTTGAGACTCTTTATAAATTTAAAGGTGAGTTTCATAACTTTGGCAAGTGGAAAATACCAATTTGCTCCAATATGTCACTGGATGTATCTTCGGTTGTACTAATAGGCTCTCTAGACTCTAGTCACCAGAGGAGGGAACTTACCGTTATGTTGTGCTCTACCAATTGATTTTGCTTGCAAAGAACTAATATGTATAGGATCCCAGAAGACCCTAAAAAATGCTATAAAACAATTCACTCAAAAAGAGCTTAGAGCAATGTCTGGTTGCTGCTATGAAGATTCTTACTTCTGCAAATGTAAGACTGCAGAATACTGGGTAAGCATTCTTCCCTGCCTCCCACCTCCTATGAAACCCCATAAGTATTTCAAAGCAGTGACTATCAACAAGGGTAGCTTTGCAAACATAAACTTCATTCCTAAAATCAGTAACTATTTGGTTGCTGATCTGGCAAGGTGAAGCACATGGCTTCCACCACCGTAGGCCTTACCTGTTAGATGGAAACACTCCCTTAATAAGACTCAGAAACGTTTTGCATGGAGACGGCAGACAAAACCTGAAGTCAGGCTGTGTGGGCAGGCCTCAAAACATACAAATGCAACATGAAAATTTCTGGTCCAACATCAAAATAAAAAGTAAAGGAGGGACTGTTCATACTTCTGAGAAACACTTAGGAGCAGTATAAAGCTACAGAGCCTGTGCTAAGACATATGATCTGCAGAAGAACAGTCTTTGTTTCTGTCCTGGTTTCGGCTGGGATAGAGTTAATTTTCTTCCTAACAGCAGGCATAGTGCTGTGTTTTGGATTTAGTAGGAGAAGAATGTTGATAACAGGCTGATGTTTTTAGTTGTTGCTGAGTACTGCTTATACTAGTCAAGGACTTTTTCAGCTTCCCATGCTCTGCCAGGCGCACAAGAAACTGGGAGGGGGCACAGCCAGAATAGTTGATCCAAACTGACCAAAGGGCTATTCCATACCATATGACGTCATGCTCAGTATATAAACTGGGGGGGGTTGGCCGGGGAGCAGCGATCGCTGCTCGGGAACTGTCTGGGTATCGGTCGGCGGGTGGTGAGCAATTGCATTGTGCATCACTTGCTTCGTGTATCATTATTATTATTATCATTATTATACTGTTACTATTAGCATTACTATTTTACTTTATTTCAATTATTAAACTGTTCTTATCTCAGCCCAGGAGTGTTTCTCACTCTTACTCCTCCAATTCTCTCCCCCATCCCATCGGGGTAGGGGGAGTGAGCGAGCGGCTGCGTGGTGCTTAGTTGCTGGCTGGGGCTAAACCACGACAGTCCTTTTTTGGCGCCCGAACAGGGACTTGAGATAACAACAGATTAATCAGAGTGTATTAAGGAGTCTGTTAACAGTTGCCGGTCACGATATT
Source organism: Pelecanus crispus (assembly GCF_030463565.1). Taxonomy (NCBI): domain Eukaryota; kingdom Metazoa; phylum Chordata; class Aves; order Pelecaniformes; family Pelecanidae; genus Pelecanus; species Pelecanus crispus. The sequence continues at coordinate 4,862,103 of NC_134675.1, forward strand.
AGTTCTTCTGATCTGCACCATGTTCTTTTTTTTGCAGCACGCGTTAAAGCTTGCTGTCAGTTTGTGTAGTGTGCTATGCTCTGCAGTGATTCATGATCTTTTGCTTGGGAGGCTCCTTATCAAAGCCCTGACCTTGAGCATTCTTTGGTATTTGGGTTTCATACAGAAGTCACTACTGTATTTCGGGTACTACCTCATAGAGAGAGTTAGCAATTATACTTCTTACTCTGAGAGGCTTGTTGTGGAGGAAATACAGAATGGCACCTTTGCTGCTTTCTTCTATGATGTTTCCTCCTTCATTACAACAACTTTCCTGTATCTTGAACACCCCTGGGCAGTTAAGATACTCCTATTGATAATTCTTGGGAATGTTGTTTCCATTTTGATAAAGGTCAGTAAGCAGTTTAAAAATACCATCCAGAGATCTACCCCAAGGCTGGAGAGTTATGAGTGGCAGGGTGTGTGGGATCGTATGCGCAAGTACCTAGGGCAGTGGGGACCTCCAGTGTTTTGGAACTTCACCCCTGAACAAGTGCAGAATCCTGAAGAATTAGTAAAGTATTTGGAAGAAGTATGTTGTCATCCTGGTAGCTCCAGAGAGACACAAATCATTGCAACATGCTGGGGACTGGCCCATGCCTATCGAGCCGTGGTCAACGCTAATCAGTACCCTCAAAGGAAAGAGAAGGTCTCTGGATCTGATGACAAAACAACAAGCACTGTGGCTACTCAAACCCCCACTACAGGCCCTGCGGCTACTCCAACCCCCACTACAGGCCTTGCAGCTACTCAAACCCCTGCCCCAGGCACTGTGGCTACTCCAGCCACAGCCATGAGCACTGCGGCTACTCAAACCCCAGTGACAGACACTGTGGCTAAACCAGAGAACCAACCTGCGCCGGTATCAGTTGCCCCTATACAGAAGAAAAAATACACGAGGAAATCAGTTCGTTTAGTAAGGGATGAAGATGAACCAGGGCCATCATGAGAACCAGAGGAGGAAGAACCCATAAATGAGATGGTGACCACCCGATCCCTATCCCTGAGTGAGCTGCGAGATATGCGAAAAGATTTCGGTCGTCATCCAGGCGAGCACATCATCACCTGGCTGCTCCGATGCTGGGATAATGGGGCCAGTAGCCTGGATTTAGAGGGTAGGGAAGCCAAGCAGCTGGGATCCCTTTCCAGGGAAGGGGGCATTGACAAAGCAATTGGAAAAGGGGCAAAAACACTCAGCCTCTGGAGGCGACTTCTGTCAAGCGTGAAGGAAAGGTATCCCTTCAAGGAGGATGTTTTATACCGCCCAAGCAAATGGACCACCGTAGAGAAAGGTATCCAGTACCTGAGGGAATTAGGCGTGCTGGAGGTGATTTACAGTGACCTGAATGATGAGCGGTTAACCAAAGACCCAGATGAAGTCAGGTGCACACAATCCATGTGGCGGAAGGTGGTACGGAGCGCACCAGCATCGTATTCCAACTCGTTGGCAATACTAGCCTGGAAAGACGACGAGGCACCAACGGTGGATGAAGTGGCTAGACAACTCCGGGACTACGAAGAAAAGCTCTCTTCCTCCCTACGGGCCTGTGTCTCGGCTGTGGAAAAACTGTCTGAAAAAATATGCCAAGAGTTCCAACAACTCAGAAAGGATCTGTCCTACTCCCCACCTGCACGGACCAGTGTCTCAGCCATTAGGAGTCAACGTCCCTATGCTCAAGAGAGAGGATATAGAGGATACACACCACGGGGCACCCTGTGGTTTTACCTGCGTGATTATGGAGAGGACATGAGAAAGTGGGATGGAAAACCCACTTCAACCTTAGAGGCACGGGTGCGTGAGTTGCAAGGAAAAACTATTAGAAAAGGCGGTTCTCCCAGGAAAATTGCAGCTCCAGTTTCCAGTGAGCAGTTCCCGAAACAGAGTAAGGTCAAGGGGCCTGCACAGGAGATCCAGTTTTTAGGAATAAAATGGCAAGATGGACGTCGTCAGATCCCAATGGATGTGATCAACAAAATAACAGCTATGTCCCCACCAACTAGCAAAAAGGAAACACAAGCTTTCTTAGGCGTTGTGGGGTTTTGGAGAATGCATATTCCAAATTACAGCCAGATCGTAAGCCCTCTCTATCAAGTGACCCGGAAGAAGAACAAATTCAAATGGGGCCCTGAGCAACAACAAGCCTTTGAACAAATTAAACGTGAGATAGTTCATGCAGTAGCCCTTGGGCCAGTCCGGGCAGGGCAGGATATTAAAAATGTGCTCTACACCGCAGCCGGGGAGCATGGCCCTACCTGGAGCCTCTGGCAGAAAGCACCAGGGGAGACTCGAGGTCGACCCCTAGGGTTTTGGAGTCGGGGATACAGAGGATCCGAAGCCCGCTACACTCCAACTGAGAAAGAGATACTGGCAGCATATGAAGGAGTTCGAGCTGCTTCAGAAGTGGTTGGTACTGAAGCACAGCTCCTGCTGGCACCCCGACTGCCGGTGTTGGGCTGGATGTTCAAAGGGAGGGTCCCCTCTACACATCATGCAACTGATGCTACATGGAGTAAGTGGGTTGCATTGATCACACAACAGTCTCGAATAGGAAACCCCAGTCGCCCAGGAATCTTGGAAGTGATCATGGACTGGCCAGAAGGAAAAAACATTAGAATATCACCAGAGGAGGAGGTGACACGTGCTGAAGAGGCCCCACTGTATAATAAATTGCCAGAAAATGAAAAGCAATATGCCCTGTTCACTGATGGGTCCTGTCGTCTCGTGGGAAAGCATCGGAGGTGGAAAGCTGCTGTATGGAGTCCTATACGACAAGTCGCAGAAACTGCTGAAGGAGAAGGGGAGTCGAGTCAGTTTGCAGAGGTGAAAGCCATCCAGCTGGCTTTAGATATTGCTGAAAGAGAAAAGTGGCCAGTCCTTTATCTCTATACTGACTCATGGATGGTGGCAAATGCCCTGTGGGGGTGGCTGCAGCAATGGAAGCAGAGCAACTGGCAGCGCAGAGGCAAACCAATCTGGGCTGCCGCATTGTGGCAAGATATTGCTGCCCGGGTAGAGAACCTGGTTGTAAAAGTTCGTCATGTAGATGCTCATGTACCTAAGAGTCGGGCCACTGAAGAACATCAAAACAACCAGCAGGTGGATCAGGCTGCTAAGATTGAAGTGGCTCAGGTGGATTTGGACTGGCAACATAAGGGTGAATTATTTATAGCTCGGTGGGCCCATGATGCCTCAGGCCATCAAGGAAGGGATGCAACGTATAAATGGGCTCGTGATCGAGGGGTGGACTTAACTATGGACAGTATTGCACAGGTTATTCATGAGTGTGAAACATGCGCTGCAATCAAGCAAGCCAAGCAGTTCAAGCCCCTTGGGTATAGTGAACGATGGCTGAAATATAAATATGGGGAGGCCTGGCAGATTGATTACATCACGCTCCCACAGACCCGCCAGGGCAAGCGCTATGTGCTCACCATGGTGGAAGCAACCACTGGATGGCTGGAAACATATCCCGTGCCCCATGCCACCGCCCGGAACACCATCCTGGGCCTTGAAAAGCAAGTCCTGTGGCGACATGGCACCCCAGAAAGAATCGAGTCAGACAACGGGACTCATTTCCGAAACAACCTCATAGACACCTGGGCCAAAGAGCACGGCATTGAGTGGGTATATCACATCCCTTACCATGCACCAGCCTCCGGGAAAATTGAGCGATACAATGGATTGTTAAAGACTACCCTGAGAGCAATGGGTGGTGGGACGTTTAAACATTGGGATACGCATTTAGCAAAAGCCACCTGGTTAGTCAACACCAGGGGATCTGCCAATCGAGCTGGCCCTGCCCAATCAAAACTTTTACGTACTGTAGAAGGAGATAAAGTTCCTGTAGTGCACATGAAAAATATGCTGGGGAAGACAGTCTGGGTTACTTCCCCCTCTGGCAAAGGCAAACCCATTCGTGGGATTGCTTTTGCTCAAGGACCTGGGTGCACTTGGTGGGTGATGCGAAAGGATGGGGAAGCCCAATGTGTACCTCAAGGGAATTTGATTTTGGGTGAAAATAGCCAATGAACTGAATTTTATAATATTAATTGCTTTATAATACTGTATGTTATCTCTTAACTATATGTTATCTCTTAACTGCATGTTAATATAATAATATAGTAGGTTAATATTAAGTATATAATACTATATATTATGATTGCTATATGCCGCATCAATGGTATTGCAGTAAGAATTGCCCAGCCTAAGGAAAATGAACTTTGATGAAACGGTGTTGGAATGAGAACTGACTTCAGCATGCAACAGTCCAACACTGCACACCACCTCTCCTGCTCTGAAAGACTGTGATGACAGATGGAACCCAAAGTCATGGGCTAAATGAACTCAATGGACATTTTAGAGGGATGGGCCATAGACGAAGGGAATGATATCTGTGTGTATATCAAGATAGGGAAAGGGGTGGTGATTAATTAGAACACATTGGAAAGGGGAGGGCCTGTGCATGACGTAGATGGTATAGAATAAGGGGTGGATACTGTCCTGGTTTCGGCTGGGATAGAGTTAATTTTCTTCCTAACAGCAGGCATAGTGCTGTGTTTTGGATTTAGTAGGAGAAGAATGTTGATAACAGGCTGATGTTTTTAGTTGTTGCTGAGTACTGCTTATACTAGTCAAGGACTTTTTCAGCTTCCCATGCTCTGCCAGGCGCACAAGAAACTGGGAGGGGGCACAGCCAGAATAGTTGATCCAAACTGACCAAAGGGCTATTCCATACCATATGACGTCATGCTCAGTATATAAACTGGGGGGGGTTGGCCGGGGAGCAGCGATCGCTGCTCGGGAACTGTCTGGGTATCGGTCGGCGGGTGGTGAGCAATTGCATTGTGCATCACTTGCTTCGTGTATCATTATTATTATTATCATTATTATACTGTTACTATTAGCATTACTATTTTACTTTATTTCAATTATTAAACTGTTCTTATCTCAGCCCAGGAGTGTTTCTCACTCTTACTCCTCCAATTCTCTCCCCCATCCCATCGGGGTAGGGGGAGTGAGCGAGCGGCTGCGTGGTGCTTAGTTGCTGGCTGGGGCTAAACCACGACAGTTTCTCGTGGTAGATCTGTGACATTAGAATTACTGTCATTATAGCTCACTGAAAAAATTCCAGTGGAACAGTTTTTCATCTCAAAATGTTGATTCTACAAAATCAAAACATTCTGTGAAAACATGTTGACTTTGTTGCAATTTTGAATGGATACCAGGCAGACAGGTAGTTCAGGATTACTGCTGGGTGCGTCAAAATGTTATGCAGATTAAGCTGTCTGCTTTGAGAATGCAATATTTAATATTTAAACAAACAAAAATGCCCACATGTATCTTTAAATTCTGAGTATCACTTTTATAGTATGGAACTTCATTATACTATATTACAACAGAGTTTTGATTGATCCTTGAAGTAAGTTTAAATTACTTTAAGATAAAGAAAGTCTTTGAGATTAGAAGATAATTCAACTTAAAATACAAATTAAATAAATAAAAATGTCCTTATGAGCCTTGTATTTACCTTAAATCTTTTTTTTCATAATTACATTCTTTTAAATAGTATTCTTTTGAATATTGCAACTGATTTTTAGCTTCTGTTTGGAGATAATTACTAGAGCATCACATTTGCCATTTCCATTACATGGAATCCATTTTTCATGGGTTTCCAGTTCACTATATGAATTTACACTGGTATAATTCATACAGGTTGTGAAAATACTTAGACTATTGACTTCTATTATTTTCTAAAAACTCAAAATTGCTTAATGATGTTAAAAAGGCATTCTTATGTGTGTGATAGACATTTTATGCTGCAAAATCTATGCTCATATGGTTGTACTCACCCATGAGTTGGCGGGACTCATTGAGAGGGCTTTAAACTAGGTTTGAAGGGGGGAGGGGATATAAACGGGCTCGCTAGTGAGGAGCCCAGGGGCGGCATGGCAACGTTGGGGCCGAAATCGATAGCCCATCTCAAGTGCATCTACACCAATGCACGTAGCATGGGCAACAAACAGGAGGAGCTGGAAGCCATTGTGCAGCAGGATGGCTATGACATAGTGTCCTGGTTTCGGCTGGGATAGAGTTAATTTTCTTCCTAGCAGCAGGCATAGTGCTGTGTTTTGGATTTAGTAGGAGAAGAATGTTGATAACACGCTGATGTTTTTAGTTGTTGCTGAGTACTGCTTATGCTAGTCAAGGACTTTTCAGCTTCCCATGCTCTGCCAGGCGCACAAGAAACTGGGAGGGGGCACAGCCAGAATAGTTGATCCAAACTGACCAAAGGGCTATTCCATACCATATGACGTCATGCTCAGTATATAAACTGGGGGGGGTTGGCCGGGGAGCAGCGACCGCTGCTCGGGAACTGTCTGGGTATCGGTTGTCGGGTGGTGAGCAATTGCATTGTGCATCACTTGCTTTGTATATTATTATTACTGTTATTATTATTATATTGTTGTTATTATTATTTTACTTTATTTTATTTTAATTATTAAACTATTCTTATCTCAACCCAGGAGTGTTTCTCACTCTTACTCCTCCGATTCTCTCCCCCATCCCATCGGGGTAGGGGGAGTGAGCGAGCGGCTGCGTGGTACTGAGTTGCTGGCTGGGACTAAACCACGACAGTCCTTTTTGGCGCCCAACGTGGGGCTCGAAGGGTTTGAGATAAGAACAGATTAACTAGAGTGTATTAAGGAGTCTGTTAACAGTTGCCGGTCATGATATTAGTTCATCTGATCTGTACCATGTTCTTTTCTTGGCTGTGCATGTTAAAGCTTGGTGTTGGTCTGTGCATTGCGCTATGCTCTGTAGTGATTAAGGATGTTTTGATTGGGAGGTTCCTTATCAAAATCCTGACCTTGAGCATGGTTTTGTATCTGGGTTTTATACACAAGTCATTACTGTACTTCGGGTACCACCTCATGGAGAGAGTTAGCAATTATACCTTTCCCTCGGAGACGTCTGTTGTGGAGGAACTACAGAATGGCACCTTCATTACCTTATTCTATAATGCTTCCTCCCTCATTACAGAAAGTTTTCAGTATTTTGAACATCCCTGGGCAGTTAAGATACTTCTATTGATACTTCTTGGGAATATTGTTTTGGTTTTGACAAAGGTTAGTAAGCAATTTAAGAATATCATCCAGAGATCTGCCCCAAGGCTGGAGAGTTATGAGTGGCAGGGTGTGTGGGATCGTATGCGCAAGTACCTAGGGCAGTGGGGACCTCCAGTGTTTTGGAACTTCACCCCTGAACAAGTGCAGAATCCTGAAGAACTAGTAAAGTATTTGGAAGAAGTATGTTCTCACCCTGGCAACTCCAAAGAGACACAACTCATTGCAACATGCTGGGGACTGGCCCATGCTTATAGAGCCCTGTTCAACACTATTCAGTACCCTCAAGGGAAAGAGAGGGTCTCTGGATCTGATGACAAAACAACAGGCACTGTGGCTACTCCAACCACAGCCACAAGCACTGCAGCTACTCCAACACCCACCACAGGCACTGCGGCTACTCCAACACCCACCACAGGTACTGCAGCCACTCCAACCCCAGTGGCAGGCACTGCAGCTAAACCAGAGAACCAACCTGCGCCGGTATCAGTTGCCCCTATACAGAAGAAAAAATACACAAGGAAATCAGTTCGTTTAGTAAGGGATGAAGATGAACCAGGGCCATCACGAGAACCAGAGGAGGAAGAACCCATAAATGAGATGGTGACCACCCGATCCCTATCCCTGAGTGAGCTGCGAGATATGCGAAAAGATTTTGGTCGTCATCCAGGCGAGCACATCATCACCTGGCTGCTCCGATGCTGGGATAACGGGGCCAGTAGCCTGGATTTAGAGGGTAGGGAAGCCAAGCAGCTGGGATCCCTTTCCAGGGAAGGGGGCATTGACAAAGCAATTGGAAAAGGGGCAAAACCGCTCAGCCTCTGGAGGCGACTTCTGTCAAGCGTGAAGGAAAGGTATCCCTTCAAGGAGGATGTTTTATACCGCCCAAGCAAATGGACCACCGTAGAGAAGGGTATCCAGTACCTGAGGGAATTAGGCGTGCTGGAGGTGATTTACAGTGACCTGAATGATGAACAGTTAACCAAAGACCCAGATGAAGTCAGGTGCACACAATCCATGTGGCGGAAGGTAGTACGGAGCGCACCAGCATCGTATTCCAACTCGTTGGCAATACTAGCCTGGAAAGACGACGAGGCACCAACGGTGGATGAAGTGGCTAGACAACTCCGGGACTACGAAGAAAAGCTCTCTTCCTCCCTACGGGCCTGTGTCTCGGCTGTGGAAAAACTGTCTGAAAAAATATGCCAAGAGTTCCAACAACTCAGAGAGGATCTGTCCTACTCCCCACCTGCACGGACCAGTGTCTCAGCCATTAGGAGTCAACGTCCCTATGCTCAAGAGAGAGGATATAGAGGATACACACCACGGGGCACCCTGTGGTTTTACCTGCGTGATTATGGAGAGGACATGAGAAAGTGGGATGGAAAACCCACCTCAACCTTAGAGGCACGGGTGCGTGAGTTGCAAGGAAAAACTATTAGGAAAGGCGGTTCTCCCAGGAAGATTGCAGCTCCAGTTTCCAGTGAGCAGTTCCCGAGACAGAGTAAGAGGGCTAATTTTACTTCCGACCTTGATCAGGGGACTTTTGATTCACATTTACAGGAAGTAAACAGCGAATACTGTGACCAGTGTTAGAGGGGCCCTGCCTCCAGCCAGGTGGAGGAAAGGGACAACCGGGTTTACTGGACTGTGTGGATTCGATGGCCTGGAATGTCAGACCCACAGGAGTATAAGGCTCTAGTGGACACTGGTGCACAGTGCACGCTAATGCCATCAAACTATAGAGGGGCAGAACCCATTTGTATTTCTGGAGTGACAGGGGGATCCCAACAGCTAACTGTACTGGAAGCTGAAGTGAGCCTAACTGGGAATGAGTGGCAAAAGCACCCCATTGTGACTGGCCCAGATGCTCCGTGCATCCTTGGCATAGACTACCTCAGGAGAGGGTATTTCAAGGACCCAAAAGGGTACCGGTGGGCTTTTGGTATAGCTGCTTTGGAGACAGAGGAAATTAAACAGTTGTCCACCTTGCCCGGTCTCTCAGAGGACCCTTCGATTGTAGGGTTGCTGAAGGTTGAGGAACAACAGGTGCCAATTGCTACCACAACTGCGCACAGGCGGCAATATCGCACCAACCGAGACTCCCTGATTCCCATCCATGACCTGATTCGTCGACTGGAGAGCCAGGGAGTGATCAGCAAGACTCGCTCACCCTTTAACAGTCCCATATGGCCAGTGCGAAAGTCTAATGGGGAGTGGAGACTAACAGTGGACTATCGTGGCCTGAACGAAGTTACACCGCCGCTGAGTGCTGCCGTGCCAGACATGCTAGAACTTCAATATGAACTGGAGTCAAAGGCAGCTAAGTGGTATGCCACAATTGATATTGCTAATGCATTTTTCTCCATCCCTTTGGCAGCAGAGTGCAGACCCCAGTTTGCTTTTACCTGGAGGGGTGTTCAGTACACCTGGAACCGACTGCCCCAGGGGTGGAAGCACAGCCCCACCATTTGCCATGGACTGATCCAGACAGCACTGGAACAGGGTGAAGCTCCAGAACATCTGCAGTACATTGATGACATCATTGTGTGGGGCAACACAGCAGAAGAAGTTTTTGAGAAGGGAAAGAAAATAGTCCAAATCCTTCTGAAGGCTGGTTTTGCCATAAAACAGAGTAAGGTCAAGGGGCCTGCACAGGAGATCCAGTTTTTAGGAATAAAATGGCAAGATGGACGTCGTCAGATCCCAATGGATGTGATCAACAAAATAACAGCTATGTCCCCACCAACTAGCAAAAAGGAAACACAAGCTTTCTTAGGCGTTGTGGGGTTTTGGAGAATGCATATTCCAAATTACAGCCAGATCGTAAGCCCTCTCTATCAAGTGACCCGGAAGAAGAACGAATTCAAATGGGGCCCTGAGCAACAACAAGCCTTTGAACAAATTAAACGTGAGATAGTTCATGCAGTAGCCCTTGGGCCAGTCCGGGCAGGGCAGGATATTAAAAATGTGCTCTACACTGCAGCCGGGGAGAATGGCCCTACCTGGAGCCTCTGGCAGAAAGCACCAGGGGAGACTCGAGGTCGACCCCTAGGGTTTTGGAGTCGGGGATACAGAGGATCCGAAGCCCGCTATACTCCAACTGAGAAGGAGATACTGGCAGCATATGAAGGGGTTCGAGCTGCTTCAGAAGTGGTTGGTACTGAAGCACAGCTCCTGCTGGCACCCCGACTGCCGGTGTTGGGCTGGATGTTCAAAGGGAGGGTCCCCTCTACACATCATGCAACTGATGCTACGTGGAGTAAATGGGTTGCAATGATCAGACAACAGGCTCGAATAGAAAACCCCAGTCGCCCAGGAATCTTGGAAGTGATAATGGACTGGCCAGAAGGAAAAAACCTTAGAATATCACCAGAGGAGGAGGTGACATGTGCTGAAGAGGTCCCACTGTATAATAAATTGCCAGAAAATGAAAAGCAATATGCCCTGTTCACTGATGGGTCCTGTCGTCTTGTGGGAAAGCATCGGAGGTGGAAAGCTGCTGTATGGAGTCCTATACGACAAGTCGCAGAAACTGCTGAAGGAGAAGGGGAGTCGAGTCAGTTTGCAGAGGTGAAAGCCATTCAGCTGGCTTTAGATATTGCTGAAAGAGAAAAGTGGCCAGTCCTTTATCTCTATACTGACTCATGGATGGTGGCAAATGCCCTGTGGGGGTGGCTGCAGCAATGGAAGCAGAGCAACTGGCAGCGCAGAGGCAAACCCATCTGGGCTGCCGCATTGTGGCAAGATATTGCTGCCCGGGTAGAGAACCTGGTTGTAAAAGTTCGTCATGTAGATGCTCATGTACCTAAGAGTCGGGCCACTGAAGAACATCAAAACAACCAGCAAGTAGATCAGGCTGCTAAGATTGAAGTGGCTCAGGTGGATTTGGACTGGCAACATAAGGGTGAATTATTTATAGCTCGGTGGGCCCATGACGCCTCAGGCCATCAAGGAAGGGATGCAACATATAAATGGGCTCGTGATCGAGGGGTGGACTTAACTATGGACAGTATTGCACAGGTTATTCATGAGTGTGAAACATGCGCTGCAATCAAGCAAGCCAAGCAGTTCAAGCCCCTTGGGTATAGTGAACGATGGCTGAAATATAAATATGGGGAGGCCTGGCAGATTGATTACATCACGCTCCCACAGACCCGCCAAGGCAAGCGCTATGTGCTCACCATGGTGGAAGCAACCACTGGGTGGTTGGAAACATATCCCGTGCCCCATGCCACCGCCCGGAACACCATCCTGGGCCTTGAAAAGCAAGTCCTGTGGCGACATGGCACCCCAGAAAGAATCGAGTCAGACAACGGGACTCATTTCCGAAACAACCTCATAGACACCTGGGCCAAAGAGCACGGCATTGAGTGGGTGTATCACATCCCTTACCATGCACCAGCCTCCGGGAAAATTGAGCGATACAATGGATTGTTAAAGACTACCCTGAGAGCAATGGGTGGTGGGACGTTTAAACATTGGGATACGCATTTAGCAAAAGCCACCTGGTTAGTCAACACCAGGGGATCTGCCAATCGAGCTGGCCCTGCCCAATCAAAACTTTTACGTACTGTAGAAGGAGATAAAGTTCCTGTAGTGCACATGAAAAATATGCTGGGGAAGACAGTCTGGATTACGTCCCCCTCTGGCAAAGGCAAACCCATTCGTGGGATTGCTTTTGCTCAAGGACCTGGGTGCACTTGGTGGGTGATGCGAAAGGATGGGGAAGCCCAATGTGTACCTCAAGGGAATTTGATTTTGGGTGAAAATAGCTAATGAACTGAATTGTATGATATTAATTGCTTTATAATACTGTATGTTATCTCTTAACTATATGTTATCTCTTAACTGCATGTTAATATAATAATATAGTAGGTTAATATTAAGTATATAATACTGTATATTATGATTGTTATATGCCACATCAATGGTATTGCAGTAAGAATTGCCCAGCTTAATGAAAATGAACTTTGATGAAACCATTTTGGAATGAGAACTGACTTCAGCATGCAACAGTCCAACACTGCACACCACCTCTTCTGCTCTGAAAGACTGTGATGACAGATGGAACCCAAAGTCATGGACTAAATGAACTCAATGGACATTTTAGAGGGATGGGCCATAGATGAAGGGAATGATATCTGTGTGTATATCAAGATAGGGAAAGCGGTGGTGATTAATGGGAACACATTGGAAAGGGGAGGGCCTGTGCATGACGTAGATGGTATAGAATAAGGGGTGGATACTGTCCTGGTTTCGGCTGGGATAGAGTTAATTTTCTTCCTAGCAGCAGGCATAGTGCTGTGTTTTGGATTTAGTAGGAGAAGAATGTTGATAACACGCTGATGTTTTTAGTTGTTGCTGAGTACTGCTTATGCTAGTCAAGGACTTTTTCAGCTTCCCATGCTCTGCCAGGCGCACAAGAAACTGGGAGGGGGCACAGCCAGAATAGTTGATCCAAACTGACCAAAGGGCTATTCCATACCATATGACGTCATGCTCAGTATATAAACTGGGGGGGGTTGGCCGGGGAGCAGCGACCGCTGCTCGGGAACTGTCTGGGTATCGGTTGTCGGGTGGTGAGCAATTGCATTGTGCATCACTTGCTTTGTATATTATTATTACTGTTATTATTATTATATTGTTGTTATTATTATTTTACTTTATTTTATTTTAATTATTAAACTATTCTTATCTCAACCCAGGAGTGTTTCTCACTCTTACTCCTCCGATTCTCTCCCCCATCCCATCGGGGTAGGGGGAGTGAGCGAGCGGCTGCGTGGTACTGAGTTGCTGGCTGGGACTAAACCACGACACATAGTCGCCATCACAGAAACATGGTGGGACGACTCTCATGACTGGAGTGCTGCACTGGATGGCTATAAGCTCTTCAGAAGGGATAGGCAGGGAAGGAGAGGCGGTGGGGTGGCTCTGTATGTTAGGGAGTGTTTTGACTGTATAGAGCTCGACAGTGGTGATGACAAGGTTGAGTGCTTCTGGGTAAGGATGAGGGGAAAGGCCAGCAAGGCAGATGTCCTGTTGGGAGTCTGCTATAGACCACCAAACCAGGATGTAGAGGCAGATGAGGCGTTCTATAAGTGGCTTGCAGAAGTCTCTCAATCGCTAGCCCTTGTTCTTGTGAGGGACTTCAACTTGCCAGCCATCTGCTGGAAATACAACACAGCAGAGAGGCAACAGTCTCGGAAGTTCCTAGAGTGTGTGGAGGACAACTTTCTGACGCAGCTGGTAAGTGAGCCTGCCAGGGGAGGTGCCTCACTTGACCTGCTGTTTACAGAGAAGGGCTTGTGGGAGATGTCGTGGTCAGAGGCCGTCTTGGGCTTAGCGACCAAGATATGATAGAGTTCTCAATTCATGGTGACGTAAGGACGATGTAAAGAGGAGGGGCAGCAAAACTGTTACCATGGACTTCCAGAGGGCAGACTTTGGCCTCTTCAGGATGCTGGTTGGGAAAGTCCCTTGGGAGGCAGTCCTGAAGGGCAAAGGGGTCCAGGAAGGCTGGGCCTTCTTCAAGAAGGAAGCCTTAAATGCGCAGGAGTGGGCGGTCCCCGTGTGCTGTAAGACGAACCGGCGGGGAAGACAACCAGCCTGGCTGAACAGGGAGGTTTTGCTGGGACTCAGGGAAAAAAGGAGAGTCTACCACCTTTGGAAGAAGGGGCGGGCAACTCAGGAGGAGTACAGGGATCTTGTTAGGTCATGCAGGGAGGAAATTAGAAAAGCAAAAGCCCAGCAAGAACTCAATCTGGCCACTGTTGTAAGAGAGAATAAAAAATGTTTTTGTAAGTATATCAGCAATAAAAGGAGAGCCAAGGAGAATCTCCATCCTTTGCTGGATGTGGGGGGGAACATTGTCACCAAGGATGAGGAAAAGGCTGAGGTACTTAACGCCTTCTTTGCCTCTGTCTTTAATACCCAGACCAGTTATCCCCAGGGTACTCAGCTCCCTGAGCTGGAAGACAGGGATGGAGAGCAGAATGGAGCCCTCATAGTCCAGGAGGAAGCAGTTAATGACCTGCTATGCCACCTGGATGCTCACAAGTCTATGGGGCCAGATGGGATCCACCTGAGAGTACTAAGGTAGCTGGCAGAGGAGCTTGCCAAGCCACTTTCCATCATCTCTCAGCAGTCCTGGTTAACAGGGGAGGTCCCTGATGACTGAAGGCTTGCCAATGTGACGCCCATCTACAAGAAGGGCCTGAAGGAGGTTCCGGGGAACTACAGGACTGTCAGCCTGACCTCGGTGCCAGGAAAGATTATGGAGAGGTTCATCTTGAGTGAACTCAACAGGCATGTGCAGGTCAGCCAGGGGATCAGGCGCAGCCAGCATGGGTTCATGAAAGGCAGGTCCTGCTTGACCAACCTGATCTCCTTCTATGACCTATGATACTAGATGTTTTTTATAATTTTATGAAGACAAGGAGAGTTTTGAACAGAGGCAAAAAATTTAAAATTTCATTACACGCACCCCCCTCTAATTTTGTCACCACCCACTTTCTTATAGAAAAATGTCATTGATGCTTTTAGAGAGAGTGACAACAATTAAAGTTCTTTTAAAATATAGTAACAATAATACATATAAACCATTGTTGATAATTAAAATGAACTGTTTCTTTTCAAAGTAGTACAGTGTTATCAGGACTGCCAGATGGTTATTTTTCACTATGACAAGATTAATCTTGTTTTTGTGTAATGTTCTGCTTGGTGTTAAGATGAAGGCCACAATCATAGGCATGTTGAAGAATGTAGGAAGAAAGATAATTTTAACAGGCTTGTGGGTTAAAAAAATAGTTCCAATATTTTTAGTTACACTTTCCCTATTTGAAGTAAAATTAAAGCTGCAATTGTAATGCAGCTTTATCCTTCTTTGACTTGGGTAGGGATATGGTCAGGCCATGAACTGAGGCCCCAGTCCATGCAGGGATTTAGGAGTTTTCAATGATAAGCATTGCACCATGCAGTGATGCAATAGGCGCCTGTCCCTCTTTGTCAACGGTGAACGCAGTTTTGTGTTATGCACTCAGGCTATCTGTACAACACACATGAAGAATGAGGTCCCTTGAAAGCACTGGATTGAAAACAGAGCTACCTGAGATAGGACATAAGAAAAATTCAGGACAGTAAATGCCTTAATTGCTATCTCTCTCCACTGCTTAGTCTTGGGGCTGCAGGGGGATTCTTCTCACATGGAGCACCTCTACAGCCCTGACAGTGAATGTATAAGTCTTTTCTTTTAAAACTTGGAGCAAGGCAGAGTGTCTTAAATGTATTAAGCGGAAAGAGGAGAGAGACAAAGAAGGGATTTTCACTCCTTTTTTTTCCCAGCATAGCACCCTGTTTGAGTTAAGCACCAGCAGCTAGAATGCTCCCTCAGGAAATGGTTCAGGTCCTGCCTGAAGGGATTCAAAGCTATTCTCCTGTGAGGATATGTTCTTTTTTTCCTGGTTGAGCCACTCCAGTGTACCTAGAAGACCTCTGTGACACATAGTTCAGCAAGCTATAGAATGGGAAGGAGCATATTTTTCCCCGTCAACTATTAAGTTACGAGACTTTATTCGATGTGTATGTGAGGCAATTATAAATAATGAAAGCCTTTATTGAATTTCAGAAGCAGAGAGGGACACTGTTATGCTTACAATGAGAAACCTGGCTTGGAGCTTCTTGACTTTTTGGACAACCAGCATTTCCAATTTAATGTTGCTACAATATAGCTTTTAAGCATGAATTTATATGCATGTTATTTTTGTCTTGCCTTCCTTGGAATGGATAAAAAACATCCTAGTTACAGTTCAACCTCCCAAAGTATTTCTGTATCTTCTGATGAAATACTATGAAATATGACTTGCCCTAATGATGGGGAAATTCAAATTGTAACTGCTCAGCAGTGGTAATTTGTGACCAAGGAATGATTTGGCACGGAGGGCAAGAAGGCCCAACTGCAGAACAGGTTAAACTGGCTGGAAGCAGGAATGCCAGAGACAGAATGACTTCATGTAAAGGAGTGAAATTTCCCTTGGTGATGAGATAAGAAATAGCCACAGCATTGTGTTGTAGCAATTGCAGTATTGTCTTGTAGCAATCCTGGAATGTGAGTGCTCAGGGGCCACTTTTGGGCAGCAGAACTGGTGCTGGGGTATGAACCGAACTCACTGGGCTGAGGCACCTGATGCTGATGCTCACATGATTGGTGCAGGTGTAAGTGTATATAAGGAATTGGTTCATGACACATCTTTGCAGACTCCTTGTAGAACTGCTTTTTTTTTTTTTTAATATTTAAGCACAAATATGTGTTTAATTCACCTCAAGGGGTACAAGAAAAATTCCCCAACACTAACCATTGCAATACACTGGTGTGCAGTCATAGGAGAAGAGAAGAAATGTAGCTTCTGGATAGTCAGTATAACTGGATAAATGACATAACACTTATGCACTTGGTTCTTATACCTTTGTCATCATTAGATATATGAATTGCCTTCAGCTGTGCATTAAACAACCTTGACTGATTGTTTTTCACTAGGAGGTGCTGGTCAGTTATGATCCCAGGAAGAAAGGCACACAGACTCTGTAAGATATAATTTAAAATGCTATTTATTAGAGCTAACACTATAAAGAAAGAATAGTATAGATAATCTTACATCCCTTTACATGGTGGGAACCTCAGGAGGTGTAGCATCAAATGAGCATCAAATGAGTCTTCCCAAGCAACCATCACACATGCTGAGGCCCTACTTTCCAGGAAGTGTCTGGACATCTGCCTGCCAATGGGAAGTAGTGAATAAATTCCTTATTTCGCTTTGCTTCCATGTGCAGCTTGTGCTTTCCCTATTAAACTGTCCTTTTCTCAATCCATGAGTCATCTTGCCTGCCTTCTATTTTCTCCCTGTCCCACAGGAGAGGTGAGTGAGCAAGCAGCTGTGTGGGTGCTTGGCTGCTGGCCAGGGTCAACCCACCACACCTGGCATTTATCTTTTAGATACGGTGAGACTGATGTCAAAGGGTTAAGGCAACCATGAGGGTCTGTTCTAAAACCATGATAACGAGAACAGAAAGTCCCTAAAATGAAGATCTGCAAATACCTGCCTCTGGGCTAGCCATTGTTCAAGCAGGAACCACAGCAGGAACTTAGTGGTAGCTGATAGGATAAAGGTACGACCTCTAGTTACCTTAGGTAATTGTAATCTTAAAAAATACACCCCTAGGAGGAGACTTTAGATGTAAATGTAAGCCCACCTTAATAAAATGAACCAAACTAAAATTAGGGCATGCATGGATGAACTTTTGCATATGTAACCAATCAGATATTTTAGTGTGATTTCTTCTTTGTTACGGTCATGTATAAAAGACCCCATGTATTTCCAAAAGGTGTGCTGGCTGATGTTAAATGCCTGGCACCCCACTCTGCAGACTGGCAATAAAGACAAATATCTCGACTCAGTGTGTTGATTGGTATTTTGCACACTGGGTGAAGAACCCTGATTTAGGGACAAGATGACTTTGAGCATTGAGCATCATTAATATAAATGTCTAAAACTGTAGCCTGTCTCCATGTTCTCTAATAAACCAGCTTTATGAGTACAGCGTGTTTAATATCTTTATGACAGCCTGTGCACCTAAGGGTTCCACTACAGCTTTGTCTATATGACAGATTTTCCCAAAGACTGATGTCTTTATGCCTTGCTATAGTTTCGAAGGGAAAGGCTTCATGTAACATTTGGCCCTGGAAATGAGGCAAAATTCTGGATCTTCCTTCATCTCATTTGTAATAAAGCAAGAAGGAAAATAGATACAGGCAAGCATCAATTCTCATTATTGTCTTGCATGGGAATACCAATGATGTCAAAATGACACAACCCACAATTACACTGGATGGCAACAGCTACAAACACAGAGAGTCAAAATTTGGAAAAATAAAAACCGAAACCCCAAAACAAGAACCATGCAGAATTCACTTTTTGGAACACAAAGTAAACACATGGAAGAGAAAATAAAAGAACACAATATTTGTGAGATTCTATGATTAGCTATGAAATGATCAACACATAACTCTCAGCAAAGTTTTCCATGGTTGAGCCATCATCGCTGGCTAATACCAAAGTCACATAAATACAGAATAAAGAAGTGTCTGGTGGCTGGTGATTGCTACTGTGCATGAAAGAGCTGTTAAAGGTCTTTTCAGTGGTAGCTCCATGACATGAACCAGACAAAAAGCATTGCTCACATGGAAAGTAAATTTTCTATGTATAGAAAAAGACCCCATTTATAGAAGATTTGGCCATTACTTGTCATAATTTTAAAGACTCAGGTGACTTCAACAATACATACATGTACTGGTTTTGACTGAGATAGAGTTAAATTCCTTCATAGTAGCTTGTATGGTGATATGTTTTGGATTTGTGATGAAAACGGTGTTGATAACATATGGATATTTAAGTTATTGCTGAACAGTGCTTACAGAGTCCTTTTTTATCATGTCAAACTGGTGAATCTTAAAAGTTTGCCAATCATTTTTGCTGTCAAACTTTGTAAGCAAGTTCTTCTATCAGCACTCTCTGACATTTTGTAGCACTGTCACACATGGAAATATTAAGCAAGAACAATCCAAGAAAACAAAAAAAAAGAGCAAGAACACTTATCATTTAAGAACTTTACCCTTTAATTATCTATTTGCCCCAAACAATATTCTTTAGTCCCCAAATACCAAGGGAATAGTTACAATACATCACTATTCCATATCATGTTACCTGTTTAATGGCATGCTGCCAGCAAACTCAAGGGTTGTTACAGGGACAAAAATAACATGATTGCTGTGGAAACCATGTTTTCTATCACACAGGGGAAAATATAAGGTCTGTGTGAGCTTGAAGGGTTTTAAAGCTTTAGTCTGCCTGAAGTATTTTATGGTTGTGAAAGTTAAGTGGATGAGAAACACATTAAATAAGATGACAGAATTTAGATTATACCTCTTCCCCTCTTCATGCCCCTTCCTGGTATTTATCTCAGTAGATGAATTCTTCCCCCCATCCCCCACCTACCCCTTTTTTTTCAAGTTTGTTAAGATGTTGAAATCTGCTTTGTGTGATTTATGAAGGAACTTGAAGCAATTAGTTGCACAGTGCATGAAAATTCCTCAAGTTCAGAGGGATGTCCAATCTGTTACACCATGAGCTGTTGACTGGATGAGAACATGAGCAGCTTGAAGCCATAAGGAGATTGTGTTGAGTTATTAAACACTTGTGGTAAAGCTGCTTATTGTTAATTCCCCAATGTTCTGTTGAAGTGATCAGATAAGATCAGATTGGATTAGATTAAAGAGCCTAGGAACCAGCCTTTCGAGCAGATTAATTTAATCAATAAAGAGGGCCTCCAAAGAGAGAGAAAGAAGCAGTACCAGGATCACAAGAGATTAGGGTAGGGAAAATAAAAAACAACAGATTATTCTCCTCTTATTTTTAAAATGTAATTCTGTAAACCAAAGCATGAGTGTGTGTGTGTGTGTGTGTGTGTGCATGTGTGTAAATTCTTGTAACCACACCAGCCAAAAAGGATATAAATGCTCCCTTAAAACTTCATGACCAAGCAGACAGTTTAAAACCAAGTATTTTCTAATACAGTAATACTTTATATGTCAAGCGACTGTAAAAGTATTATTAAAGCTATCAGTACCATGAAAAAAGAACTATTAATAATATATCAGAAGCAGTTTTTGCTTAAATGATTCCCTAAGAATAGGGGATTTGGGGTGGGTTAATCTGTACAATTACTGATCTTTCTTTTATGCTAAAAGAAAATCCAAAAGAAAAAAAAAAAAAAACACAAAACAAAATCCAAGAAAACCCAGCATTGCGTCAAGATATAAATGTATTAAATTAATAACAATGGCAGATATTACAGAATGTGTGTTCTTATAATACATTTAAATACAGTACAAATGCTGCTCTTAATGCCTGTACAGTGAATAGACTCATATATAAGTACTTACAGAACTTTGCTAAATCTTTACTAAAAGCCAGAAGCTGCCAGTAAATGATTTGAAAGTTAGCAAGCATTAAAAAAAATACGAAGAACAGAGAATCAATTGCTGGTTCTAATGAAGCCATAGTATAACTCCTTTCCAGTTTTAGAAGACCAGAATTTGGACCCAAATGATTCAGGGAGAGGGACACATTTCTCTCGATGGTTATTAGCCCTAATATCATTGTAAAAAAAATTACAACTGCTTTTAGGGGTTGTAATTTATATTCAGAGTTAAAGAAAGATACATATCTATAAAATCCTTTCTGTAAAATGTAAATTTCCATCTAGATATGCTGATGACTTCAGGCCCAGAATACCTTTAATGATGGTTAACTACTATTAGAATAGAATAGAATAGAATAGAATAGAATAGAATAGAATAGAATAGAATAGAATAGAATAGAATAGAATACAATCATTTACGTTGGAAAAGACCTTTAAGATCATCCAGTCCAACCATTAACCTAACACTAACAAGTCCACACTAAACCAATCAAGGGTAGACTAGACTAAACCATGTACCAAACTGCTGCATCTACCCGTTTTTTGAACTCTTCCAGGGATGGGGACTCCACCACCTCTCTGGGCAGCCTGTTCCAATGCTTGACTACCCTTTCCGTGAAGAAATTTCTCCTAATATCCAATCTAAACCTCCCCTGGTGCACCTTGAGCACATTTCCTCTCGTCCTATCGCTAGCTACTTGGGAGAAGAGACCAACACCCACCTCACTACAACCTCCTTTCAGGTAGCTGTAGAGGGCGATAAGGTCTCCCCTCAGCCTCCTCTTCTCCAGACTAAACAATCCCAGTTCCCTTAGCCGCTCCTCATAAGGCCTGTGCTCCAGACCCTTCACCAGCTTCGTTGCCCTTCTCTGAACACGCTTCAGCACCTCAATGTCTTTCTTGTATTGAGGGGCCCAAAACTGGACACAGTATTCCAGGTGCGGCCTCACCAGCGCCAAGTACAGGGGGACAATCACCTCCCTGCTCCTGCTGGCCACACTATTCCTGATACAAGCCAGGATGCTGTTGGCCGCCTTGGCCACCTGGGCACACTGCTGGCTCATGTTCAGCCGGCTGTCAACCAGCACCCTCAGGTCCTTTTCTGCCAGGCAGCTTTCCAGCCACTCTTCCCCAAGCCTGTAGCGTTGCATGGGGTTGTTGTGACCCAAGTGCAGGACCCGGCACTTGGCCTTGTTAAACCTCATACAGTTCACCTCGGCCCATTGATCCAACCTGTCCAGGTCCCTCTGCAGGGCCATCCTACCCTCGAGCAGATCAACACTCCCACCCAGTTTGGTGTCATCTGCAAACTTACTGAGGGCACACTCAATCCCCTCATCCAGATCACTGATAAAGATATTAAACAAGGCTGGCCCAAAAACAGAGCCCTGGGGAACACCACTCGTGACCGGCCGCCAACTGGATTTAACTTCATTCACCACAACTCTCTGGGCTCGGCCATCCAGCCAGTTTTTTTACCCAGGGAAGAGTACACCTGCCTAGGCCATGAGACACCAGCTTCCCTAGGAGAATATTATGGGAGACTGTGTCAAAGGCTTTACTGAAGCCCAGGTAGATGGCATCCACAGCCTTTCCATCATCTACCAGGCAGGTCACCAGGTCATAGAAGGAGATCTGGTTGGTCAAGCAGGACCTGCCTTTCATGAACCCATGCTGGCTGGGCCTGATACCCTGGCTGACCTGCACATGCCTGCTGAGTTCACTCAAGATGAACCTCTCCATAATCTTTCCCGGCACTGAGGTCAGGCTGACAGGCCTGTAGTTCCCCGGATCCTCCTTCCGGCCCTTCTTGTAGATGGGCATCACATTGGCAAGCCTCCAGTCATCAGGGACCTCCCCTGTTAACCAGGACTGCTGAGAGATGATGGAAAGTGGCTTGGCAAGCTCCTCTGCCAGCTTCCTTCCAGTAGGGTGGATCCCATCTGGCCCCATAGACTTGTGAGCGTCCAGGTGGCATAGCAGGTCATTAACTGCTTCCTCCTGGATTATGGGGGCTCCATTCTGCTCCCCATCCCTGTCTTGCAGCTCACGGGGCTGAGTACCCTGGGGATGACTGGTCTGGCTATTAAAGACTGAGGCAAAGAAGGCATTGAGTACCTCAGCCTTTTCCTCAACCTTGGTCACAGTGTTACCCCCTGCATCCAACAAAGGATGGAGATTCTCCTTGGCTCTCCTTTTATTGCTGATATACTTACAAAAACATTTTTTGTTATCTCTTACAACAGTGGCCAGATTGAGTTCTAGCTGGACTTTTGCCTTTCTAATTTTCTCTAATTTTTGTATTTGATTATTTAACACTGTTTTCCAAATCAGCCAAAATTTCCAAATCTCCCCCCCCACAATGGGATGGGGAGAAAATCGGAAGGGTAAAAGTGAGAAAACTCGTGGGTTGAGATAAAGACAGTTTAATAGGTAAAGCAAAAGCCGCACATGCAAGTAATGCAAAACAAGGAATTCATTCACTACTTCCCATCGGCAGGGTGGTGTACAGGAAAAGCAGGGCTCCATCATGCGTAATGTTTACTTGGGAAGACAAATGCCATCACTCCAAACATCCCCCCCTCCTTCTTCTTCCCCCAGCTTTTATACTGCTGAGCATGATGTCATATGGTATGGAATATCCCTTTGGTCAGTTGGGGTCAGCTGTCTCAGCTGTGTCCCCTCCCAACTTCTTGCGCACCCCCAGCCTACTCGCTGGTGGGGTCGGGTGAGAAGCAGAAAAGGGCTTGACTCTGTGTAAGCATTGCTCAACAATAACTAAAACATCCCTGTGTTATCAACACTGTTTCCAGCACAAATCCAAAACATATCCCCATACTCGCTATTGTGAAGAAAATTAACTCTATTCCAGCCAAAACCACCACACATGCATAAAATGACTGTAATCTAATTTGACATATTATTAATGATTATTATTGTCATAGATAAATTATACTGAGCAGAAAATAACCTTCATCCTTAGCATGTTTTAGCTCTCAGAATTAATGTGATTTGGTAAACACATATAAATAAAAGTCCAATGAGTCCAATGAGTCCAATGAGTCCTGCTGACTGCAGGGCCTGCTGATGCTGAAGTGTATCAATTTCTTGCAGATGATGAATTCCTTAAGCATTCAATGATAATCTGATGATTTGACAAGACTTTCTCATCCTATTCTAGGACTTTAATTTTTTGTGAAGTTCTGTGTTCATCAAGAGCGCACTTATCTCCTTCTATTAACCTGGCAGCCAATCCCAAGGTTGCCTACCAGTGCTGCTACCAGTCCCATGCCATTAGTATTAACACCATGTGACTGTCCATGGAGAGAAGGCAATCAATGGCTGATTAACATTCAGGTCACATGACATCCAAGGAGAGTAAATGAGTTACACAGTAAGACAGTAAATAAATTTTTGTCTTGAAAGAGTGATTGCTTTTTTTGCTGCTGTGATGTTTTGTAAAATTTGGTCTAGCCTTGTCCAATTAAGCTCCATGAGCTGAATGAGTAGTGAAGAGATTGGAGCACTGTGCTAGGACAACAGCTATGAGGAGTACCACTGAATAATAACTGCTAAAAAAAAAAAAGAAAAAATTGAGAAAACCATCTGGATAAATGGAATAATTGCTTTCAAATTTTTGGATGCTGTTTAGCAGTCTCTAGTACAAAATACAAATTGCTACTTGCTGTATAGGGCATTTGCTTTCTGTCTAACTTAGCAGTGGAAAATAAGTTTGCATTTTCTCTCATAATAAAATTTTTTTTAGATTTTAAACAAATATATATTAATTGGATTATTACTAGCAAATGTGCTAATAAACTTCTTTTGCAGTCTGCTAGAGACACACTGGTGACAGAAGAGCCAATCTTAAAGTATCAGCCAGCATTGATAAAACTACTTTTCACTTTATGAAACAGTCAAAAAAGAGAAGAAAGATATTTAACAGACTAAGTGGAGGAGTTTACACATTAGATTTTAGAAGAAAGTAGCTTTACAGGGCATTGATTTAAATATTGGGTGAGATCCTTAAATAACAATTTAGCAGAGCTCCATTTATATCATTTGAGGAGCTGATCCAGGATATACTGATTATTTTATTTTATTTTATTTTACTTTATTTTACTTTATTTTATGTTACTGCTATATATTTCTCAGGGAAACAAAAATGAATGTTTGAATAAAACTATAATCCTGTTTAGCAGAAAGCTTTTAAAGCGGGTATCCAAAAGTACTTTCTAGGAAATGATTGAAAACTACTTTCTAGGACATTTAGTCAGAAAGTCAATTGCATTTTAGTGCTGATACTGTACTAAATTCTGGTGATATGTTTAGAGTAGAGATCCTATGACTAATAAAGCTTTTATCTAGTCACTGAAGGGAGTTACAGTCACCTAATGGATTACTGAAGATATGAGAGTGTTGGATCTTACTTATTAAGTTCTAGTATGAAATTAGTCAAACTCCCGAGGTATTCTGAAGCAATATTATCAAGTTGGCTTAATAAGGGTGTTAGAGCATGCCAACTGGCAGTCTGAAATAAATAGTAGTTGGAGGCATAAGACAGTGTTTATATCTGCAAAGTTAACAAGATTTTAAGTGGGACTTCTTGGTACTATGGCTCAAGGTGCTGTAAGAAGGCAAGATGTGGAACACTGTGTTCAAAAGAATGTAAGTCAATTCTCAGCACTGCTAGTCAAGGATGGAGACTGCAAATAGAAAAGCAATGAATTTCTGAGAAAGGGAATGAGAAGGGAGACAAGAAGGTAGGGGGCTAACAGTTCAGTGAAAGAAGAAAAGCAAGGAATGTGAACGGGGTGTCAAGTGGGTATTATTGAACCAACCTATGGAGAATGATTTGGCCAAGCAGCTGCCTTTAAGACTGGAAGAGACTTGTAAAGGGGGCAGGATACAAAAAGGAAGGCCCATGCACAGGAATGCATTTAAATATTGATTTGGTGTACTGTTTGCATAAATCATTGTTCATACTATAGTAGCACAGTAAACTTCAAAGCTCAGCACTGCCTCAAGATGAAATATTAGCTCATTATATTAGTGGTTTACTTGTTCCTGCTGCAGCCATGCCAAAGGCTTTAAACCATTAGCTGCTCAAATGTCAACAAAACTAAAAATAGTGAATATTATTATATGCTACACCACTTGCTGACACCTTTAAATCAACAGTGGAGAAGGTATCTAACTTTCTGTCAGTACATTAGGCAGTTATGAATCAGAGTAGTCTACTTTCTGCATAACTTCGTATAATTAAGTTTTTCATGCAAACTGTTGTTTACTTTAATTGTTGTTTCAACGGCTGTTTTCATTAAATTGTAAAGTTCTTTATGTCTAATCCTTTGAGCTGCATTGTTGATAACAGGAATGCACTGAAGCTAGCTTTAGAGGAAGAGAGTCCCTGACAAGCTGGAAAGCAGTCGTGAAGTTACTTGAGAAATGAGGCCTATAGTGGGACTGATTGCGTAGCTAATCCATTAGTCTATTCAAAAGGACCTTACTCTGCACCCTTATAGCTAAATTGACTGAACAATCTATTAATGCTTTTATTTGCTGACTGGCTGCCTATGAAAGGTCTCCATGCTGGATCCAACCTGTAATCAAAGCCTCCCATCAATACCAGGGCCCACAAATGGCCAAACTTTTAATGAGGCTAGCCAGCTTCCAGCCATGCCATTTTGAAGATACAAAGAGGCTGTGTTGTGCTGTGGAATTCACTTTCTTGTTGTCCTGGTTTCGGCTGGGGTACAGTTCATTTTCTTCCTAGTAGCAGGCATAGTGCTGTGTTTTGGATTTAGTAGGAGAAGAATGTTGATAACACGCTGATATTTTTAGTTCTTGCTAAGTACTGCTTATGCTAGTCAAGGACTTTTCAGCTTCCCATGCTCTGCCAGGGGCACAAGAAGCTGGGAGGGGGCACAGCCAGAATAGTTGATCCAAACTGACCAAAGGGCTATTCCATACCACATGACGTCATGCTCAGTATAGAAACTGGGGGGGGTTGGCCGGGGAGCAGCGATCGCTGCTCGGGAACTGTCTGGGTATCGGTTGGCGGGTGGTGAGCAATTGCATTGTGCATCACTTGCTTTGTATATTGTTATTATTATTATCATTATTATATTATTATCATTTTACCTTATTTCAATTATTAAACTGTTCTTATCTCAACCCAGGAGTGGTTTTTTTCCACTCTTACTCCTCCGATTCTCTCCCCCATCCCATCGGGGTAGGCGGGAGTGAGCGAGCGGCTGCGTGGTGCTTAGTTGCTGGCTGGGGCTAAACCATGACACTTGTTTACTTCCTACAGAAACAAGAGCATAAACAGCACTCAGTGCATCATATCAGACTGCTGAGTTGTTGACAGAAACTTGGAGAGGCTTGCCAGCTTTCCACATGAAACATTTTTTTTCCTAATACACCCTCCACAGTCTGTGGCCCTGCAAATTGTAGTACATCAGAGTGGCCACTGAGATAATGACTGTGAAGTCTCATGATACACTTCAATGAAGTGTAACATTTTTTAAAGGATTTTTGTCTGACTAAAAACCACCCCATCAAAATCAAGGCTGATGAATAGCAGGCAAGGATGTGCTTCAACAGAGAAAAGGGAGGAGAATTTACAAAGACTCTCTCAGTGACTATGTGCACTGCAGATTCCTTTATTTTGCTTTTTAAATGATCTTTTCTTTTCAAATGAACGTATGCAACTTTGCTAAGAGAGTAATTTCTCCAAATATTTTGTATTTTGCATCAAAAATGACTCAGCATTTATCTTTATTAATGCTGAATAAATGCCTTTATTACACAGGCTAATGTTATTTCTTAAAGTCAATTTTTGCTAGACAAGTCCATAATACGTTGGGTGAACAATTGGCTGAAGGGTTGGGCTCAAAGGGTTATAGTACTCAGTCGCTGAGGCGAGCAGCTTCAGTGTCGGCACGATCCGCAGCAGAGCGCTCTAGTGCGGTGCACAGGATGGGTTCCTGAACCGGGGGAACCTCAGGGGGAGCAGAGAGGCGTGCCAGGAACTCACGCACAGTGGGTGACGAGACCTGGGCGGGGCCAGGAGCAACAGGGACCAAGCCCCCCCACACGTATAAAAGAAGCCCCTAGGGAGCACTTGGGACCACGGTACGGCGCGGTAGTTTGGGCGGAAGCCATGGCTTCTCTAAACTCTGCAACTGCCTCAACTGACGAAGCTTCCTAGACAGAGCTCCAATGGGAACGTGCTGCCACTCAGGTGTCAGGCTGTAGGGTGTGCCCTACTCTTATGCCAGTACCAGATGGCAGTAGTGAGTACACCTGTGGGGAGGTGTGCCCAGGTAGAGGAACTCTTCAGCTTAGTGACAGAGCTCCGGTAGGAGGGGTGTAGGTTGAGGAGTATCAGGGAGTCAGAGAGAGAGATAGATTAGTGGAATCGCACCCTACCTTCCCTGGGACAGGCCTGCCAGGTAGACAGGATGCATGAGATGGGGGAATCCCTAGCCTCTTGTTGTGGTTTAACCTGGTAGGCAGCTAAACACCACACAGCTGTTCACTCACTCCCCCCCCCTCTCCAGTGGGATGGGGGAGAGAATAAAATAAAAAAAGTAAAATTCGTGGGTTGAGATAAAGACAGTTTAATCGGACAGAAAGGGAAGGGAAAATAATAATAATAATAATATACAAAATAAGTGATGCACAATGCAATTGCTCACCACCCGCTGACCGATACCCAGACAGTTCCCGAGCAGTGATCGCTGCTCCCCGGCCAACTCCCCCCTCAGTTTATATACTGAGCATGACGTCATATGGTATGGAATAGCCCTTTGGGCAGTTTGGATCAACTATTCTGGCTGTGCCCCCTCCCAGTTTCTTGTGCACCTGGCAGAGCATGGGAAGCTGAAAAAGCCCTTGTCTAGTCTAAGCAGTACTTAGCAACAACTAAACCATCAGTGTGTTATCAGCATTGTTCTCACACTGAATCCAAAACACAGCACTATGCCTGCTACTAGGAAGAAAATTAACTCTATCCCAGCTGAAACCAGGACAGTATCCACCCTTTATTCTATACCATCTATGCCATGCCCAGGTCTTACGCTCTCCAATACATTCCAATTAATCACCACCACTTTTCCTGTCTTGATATATACACATGCAGATATCATTCCCTTAGTCTATGGGCCATGCCTCTAAAATGTCCATTGAGATCATTTAGTCCATGACTTTGGGCTCCATATGTCATCACAGTCTTTCAGGGCAGGAGAGATGGTGTGTGGTGTTGGATTGTTGCATGCTGAAGCCAGTTCTCGTTCCATCACTGCTGTACTTTGCTCGGTTTCATCAAAGTTCATTCTTCATTAATCTGGGTGATTAGTATTATATAGTATTATATAGCAGTTAACATCGTACAATTCAAATCATTGGCTATTTTCACCCAAAATCAAATCCCCTTGAGGTACACATGGGACTTACCCATCCTTTCCATGCCCCTCCAAGTGAAAGTTAACTGCAGCCTGCACTCTGCTTCCAAAGGCATTGAGAAAAACTAATTAGCGATATCAGTTGTGGCATACCGCTTAGCTGCCTTTGACTCCAATTTGTATTGAAGTTCTAGCATGTCCAGCATAGCAGCACTCAACGGCAGCGTGACCCAGACTGTCTTCCCCAGCATTTTTTTTATGTGCACTACAGGGACTTTATCCCCCTCTACAGTACGTAAAAGTTTTGAGTGGACAGCGTTTTGTCGTTTGACTTTGGCTGGATGCCAAGTGCCCACCAAAGCTGCTCTATCACTCCCCTTCTCAACTGGACAGGGGGAGAGAAAATATAACAAAAAAGCTCGTGGGTCGAGATAAGGACAGGGAGATCACTCACCAATTACCGTCCCGGGCAAAACAGACTCGACTTGGGGAAAATCAGTTTAATTTATTACCAATCAAATCAGAGCAGGGTAATGAGAAATAAAACCAATACAGCAGAGAGAAAACAGTCTAGGAGGTTCCTGGAGTGTGTGGAAGATAACTTCCTGACACAGATGGTGAGTAAGCCAACTAGGGAAGGGGCCCCACTGGACCTGTTGTTTGCAAACAGAGAAGGACTTGTGGGTGATGTGATGGCTGAAGGCCATCTTGGGCACAGTGATCATGAAATGATAGAGTTTTTGATTCTCACAGAAGTAAGGAGGGAGGTCAGCAGAACTGCTACCTTGGACTTCCAGAGGGCAGATTTTGGCCTCTTCAGGACCCCGGTTGGGAAAGTCCCTTGGGAGGCAGTCCTGAAGGGCAAAGGAGTCCAGGAAGGCTGGGCATTCTTCAAGAAGGAAGTCTTAAAGGTGCAGGAACAGGCCATCCCCATGTGACGAAAGACAAGCCAGCAGGGAAGAAGCTTTGGCTGGAACTCAGGAAAAAAAGGAGAGTTTATGACCTTTGGAAGAAGGGGCAGGCAACTCAGGAGGACTACAAGGATGTTGTGAGGCTATGCAGGGAGAAAATTAGAAGGGCCAAAGCCCAACTAGAACTTCATCTGGCTACTGCAGTAAAATACAATAAAAAATGTTTCTATATATACAGTAGGAACAAAAGGAGGGCTAAGGAGAATCTCCATCCTTTATTGGATGCCGGGGGAAACATAGTGACAAAGGATGAGGAAAAGGCTGAGGTACTTAATGCCTTCTTTGCCTCAGTCTTTAACAGTAAGACCAGTTGTTCTTGGGGCACCCAGGCCCTGAGCTGGAAGATAGAGGTGGGGAGCAGAATGAAGCCCCCATAATCCAAGTGGAAATGGTTAGCGACCTGCTACACCACTTAGACACACACACAAGTCTATGGGGCCAGATGGGATCCACCCAAGGGTACTGAGGGAGCTGGCAGAGGAGCTTGCCAAGCCACTCTCCATCATTTCTCAGCAATCCTGGCTAACTGGGGGTTAGCAAATGTGATGCCCATCTACAAGAAGAGCCGGAAGGAAGATCCGGGGAACTACAGGCCTGTCAGTCTAACCTTGGTGCTGTGGAAGGTTATGCCGGGCCCAAAGAGTTATGGTGAATGGAGTAAAATCCAGTTGGTGGCCGGTCACGAGCGGTGTTCACCAGGGCTCTGTTTTGGGGCCAGTCTTGTTTAATATCTTTATCAATGATCTGGATGAGGGGATTGAGTGTGCCCTCAGCAAGTTTACAGATTACACCAAACTGGGTGGGAGTGTTAATCTGCTTGAGGGTAGAAAGGCACTTCAGAGAGATCTGGACAGGCTGGATCGATGGGCCAAGGTCAACTGTATGAGAGTCAACAAGGCCAAGTGCTGGGTCCTGACCTTGGGTCACAACAACCCCATGCAACGCTACAGGCTTGGGGAAGAGTGGCTGGAAAGCTGCCTGGCAGAAAAGGACCTGAGGGTGCTGGTTGACAGCCGGCTGAACATGAGCCAGCAGTGTGCCCAGGTGGCCAAGAAGGCCAACAGCATCCTGGCTTGTATCAGGAATAGTGTGGCCAGCAGGAGCAAGGAAGTAATTGTCCCCCTGTACTCAGCACTGGTGAGGCCACAGGTCGAATGCTGTGTTCTGTTTTGGGCCCCTCACTACAAGAAAGACACTGAGGTGCTGGAGCATGTCCAGAGAAGGGCAACGAAGCTGGTGAAGGGTCTGGAGCACAGGCCTTATGAGGAGTGGCTGAGGGAACTGGGGTTGTTTAGCCTAGAGAAGAGGAGGCTGAGGGGAGACCTTATTGCTCTCTACGACTACCTGAAAGGAGGTTGTAGTGAGGTGGGTGTTGGTCTCTTCTCCCAAGTAGTTAGCGATAGGACAAGAGGAAATGGGCTCAAGCTGCGCCAGGGGAGGTTTAGATTTGATATTAGGAAAAATTTCTTTGCTGAAAGAGTGGTCAAGCATTGGAACAGGCTGCCCAGGGAAGTGGTTGAGTCGCCATCCATGGAGGTATTTAAAAGATGTGTAGATGTGGCACTTAGGGACTTGGTGTAGAGGTGGACTTGGCAGTGTTAGGTTTACAGTTGGACTCTAAGATCTTAAAGGTCTTTTCCAACCTAAATGATTCTGTTCTAAATGGGGTAACATCAGGCTGGTGTCCAGTCACCAGTGGGGTTCCGCAGGGCTCAATTTTAGGGCCAGTGTTCTTTAATGTTTTTATAAGTGATCTGGATGCAGGCATCGAATGTACATTAAGTAAGTTTGCCGATGATACTAAACTAGGAGGAGCTGTGGACTCCCTCAAGGGTAGAGAGGCCTTACGGAGAGATCTGGATAGACTAGAGAGCTGGGCAATCACCAACCATATGAAATTTAACAAGAGCAAGTGCCGGATTCTGCACCTGGGACAGGGTGATCCTGGTTATACATACAAATTGGGGGACGAGAGGGTGGAGAACAGCCACGCGGAAATAGATCTGGGGGTTTGGGTTGATGGCGAGTTGAATATGAGTCAACAGTGTGCCCTGGCAGTCAAAAGGGCCAACCATGTCTGGGGGTGCATCGAGCACAGCATAGCTAGCCGGCCAAGGGAGGTGATTTTCCCAGTCTGCACTGCACTGGTGTGGCCCCACCTTGAGTACTGTGTGCAGTTTTGGGTGCCTCAATATAAGAAGGGCGTCAAACTATTAGAGCATGTCCAGAAGAGGGCAACCAAGATGGTGAAAGTCCTCGAGGGCAAGACTTTCGAGGAGCGGCTGAGGTCACTTGGTTTGTTCAGCTTGGAGAAGAGAAGGCTGAGGGGTGACCTCATCACAATCTACAACTTCCTCAAGAGGGGCAGTGGAGGGGGAGGTGCTGATCTCTTCTCTCTGGTGACCAGCGATAGGACACGAGGAAATGGAATGAAGCTGTGTCAGGGGAAGCTCAGATTGGACATTAGGAAAAGGTTCTTCACCGAGAGGGTGGTCGGTCACTGGAACAGGCTCCCCAGGGAAGTGGTCACAGCACCAAGCCTGTCAGAGTTCAAGGAGTGTCTGGATGATGCTCTTAGTCATATGGTTTAGTTTTAGGTAGTCCTGTGAGGAGCAGGGAGTTGGACTCGATGATCCTTATGGGTCCCTTCCAACTTGAGATATTCTATGATCCTAACTTTCCAGGGTAATGTTTTGTAACAGCTGGGTCTGAAATATGACCTCTACCACCCCTAAATTATTTAGTGGCAATTGTGTGAACCATGTTAGCTTATGGTAAAACAATTGGAGGTGTGTTTTCCATGCAAACCAAAAAAAAAAGAAAAAGTAAGGCAGTCACTTAAACTTTTACCTTGGTTGTATCAGGAGT
Source organism: Pelecanus crispus (assembly GCF_030463565.1). NCBI lineage: Eukaryota > Metazoa > Chordata > Aves > Pelecaniformes > Pelecanidae > Pelecanus > Pelecanus crispus. The sequence goes on from NC_134675.1 coordinate 4,894,552, forward strand.
GCAATATTTTTCCTAACAGGAAATTCATTACTAGCAATGGATTCATTGATACATACCAGTGCTAAGGAGCCTGATTTTGGAGTAGAATTGTAGAATTTGGAGTAGAATTTCTTGAAATCACCGTTTGCTATGTATCTAGACCACCCCACAACACTGACAGAAGTGTGGTTAGGGGATCTTTGGGTTGAATCAATGGGAGTTGGAGTATATCACAGTTACAGAAACGCTTGTGCGAAATATCTTTGAACTGAATTAATGGCATAGGGGTGCAGAGGGGGAAGGAAGGAGATAAATGGAGTGGGAAAGAGAAAGCTGTTTTCAGTAGCTTTCAACATTTCCTGCTTGTAGAAAGTTGGTCCAGGGGGTAGTATTTTAATATGCCTTTACTGTTACCAGTACAAGAGCTCACATATTTCTTTTATGTCTCTTCAGTACTGTAAGCATAGAATGATTCTGTTTAAAAGCTCTTGCTCTCTTTTGCTGAATTCATATTTAAATATATTTTTGCCAAGCTCAAATTTTCAAAGCATCCTGAAGATCTACAGTGGCAGAGGAGGATACAGTAGTCTTCTGGAATAGAGAAAAATTACTGGTAATAGAACAAAGGTGCAAACTTCACTTTGAGCCCAGGTACACATCACATTGCAAACAACAGTATTATAAGTATGCAGAATTTTCTACAAGGTATAGGTAGAATATATATAGCTTCTTATGTTTCAGTTTACACCCCATATTTCACTTTGAATAAAGAGTACAAATAATTGGAAAAAAAATTAAAAAGGAAAACTTTTGCAGTTGGGAAATATGGAGGTTTCAGCAGTGTTGTCTAATTTTCTGGAAATGCTTCATTAGAGAGACACGCTACTTCAGTGGAAGAGGATACTACTTCCTGTTGAGATACAATTCTCTAGTAGAATAAAAAACATGCTAGCACTTTTTTAAAAGTAACTGGATTTCATTTTGTTTCTGCACAACAAAACCAGGCAAAACTTCTCATTTTATTTCCCCCTTCCAACAAATACAAAGCAGGTCAGATTTGCTAAGCAGTGGACCAGTCTTGATTGATAGACTTGTGGATTTGAGCAAGTCTTTCAGTGAGTTTCAATAAACCAGGCTTTCATACATTGCCATTTCTAAGCGAGGCCTAGATTGTGCCTTACACAAGGGATGTGCTATACCCTTCCATGAACACATCAGTGGATGTACACTGGGAAGCCAGTGCCTAAAAGGCTTTTGAGTCATTAGGTGTTTTAGGATGAATAACTCTAAGAAGTCCTTCCTGGTCATGTTTGCCACTAACTTGGTGAATGTCCTGTACACCTAATACAGACATCTTAGCACAACTAGCGGCCACAAAAAAGCCGAGAGTACAAAAGTACCTCCACCTTCTTGCCTTCTCAGAGGCAGAAGTCTTGTGCAAACGTTCACCAGCATATCCCAAGTGCCTTGCCATCTGCTAAAGGCGATAGGTCTATTAACATTAATGTCGCACTTAAAACATTATGTCTGTGGAAATGATGACCAAATTTTTAATAATGTGGTTTACTGGTGTTAAAGCAGTAGACCTTTCCTATCTTACAGAAAAAGCTAAAGGAACCAAATAACTGAACCCATCTTTAGGGAAAGTGCTAGCATTGCACCATGTATGTGTGAGCATGAGTGACCCAGGAACTATTCATACAGGTTAAGAGTGTTATTTCTCATCTCCTTCCTTTTTTTAAAAGAACATCCTGAGAGTATTAATTTTGGAAAGCAGTTCAAACAATGCAGTTATTCAAGCTGGCTTCATTTTTGCTGGCTAGTGGATGCCAGCACGCATGGAATAGGTAAACTTCCAGCAGCCTGGATGGGAATCAGGATAATTAGAATGCTTAAAGATTTGAACCATAGAGGCAAAGGTTGTCTCCCTCCCACCTCCATTTTTATCCATATATCACAAAAATGGGTAGGAAAGGGAGGACTGAATTAGGCATCTTTGCATCTCTGGGTGGGCATCTGTCATCTTTGCTGCAGAGAATATTCAAGAATAATATATTCCTAGCCGTACCGATGAATTTATTCATTACAGGTACCAGCATGATAATGCCAAATGAATCATAGAATCATAGAATCGTTTAGGTTGGAAAAGACCTTTAAGATCATCCAGTCCAACCATTAACCTACACTACCAAGTCCACTCTAAACCAATCAAGGGTAGACTAGACTAAACCATGTCCCGAAGTGCCACATCTACCCATTTTTTGAACACTTCCAAGGGAAAGGAAGAAAAGGTTGCGGGAAGAAGATAATGGAAAGAAGAGGGGAAAAAAAGACAATTAGCAACATAGGCACATATGTTTCAGTGCTTCTCAGATTTCCTGAAACTGAGCCTAACTGAAATGAATAATAGTTATGATTCAAATGCAGTATCATGACAATCCAGGCAGGCATTTTGGAAACCAGAAAGTCTTTAACGACTACTTGATATTATAGATTATGTTTGGAAGAACTAACATCTGTTGTATTCACCCAAAACCATAGATAAAATTGTATTTTTTTCCTGCAGTTTAATGATAAAGATTTTTCCTTCTTTTTTAATGAATCTGAGTATATCAATTAAAAAAAAAATTATTTCTGGTTTTCTTTATAAAAGTAAACCCACAAATTAGAAGAAACAGAAAATCTTAAGAGGAAAAAAATGAACCAAGAAATGCTAAGCACTTGCAATTTCTACAGAAAAGACTCACAACATATGGTATAAAGTTAGTTGGGGAACCTACTGTGGTTTGTACCTATGAGTATACACCCAAACTGCAAAGGTTTTAACATGCAATGAAACAGAATTTTTTTGAAGAAAATTCATAGGGTTTTTTCATATACTGTTATCAATAATTTTTTAATTGACCAATTTTTATTCATGACAATAATGATTAATTTGGAAACAATTCAAAGTCAACACCAAAGCAATGAATCTATACTTATTGCATAAAAATAAAAATGTTAATAATTAAAATAAAATTCACAAAGATCTATGCTACCATATTCAAAGGAGGCAACAAATTGTATTCCATGTATATGAACCTTCTACTGCTAAGCAGGGTCAGGCCCGGTTAGTACTCAGATGGGAGACCGCCCGGGAATACCAGGTGCTGTAGGCTTGAAGACAGCGAGGAGAAGGGCTCCGGAGTGGAGGTTCGCGACAGGGGACCCTTCCTAAAGTGGCAAATCGGTGGCAAAAGTGCCAAGGCAAAGGTGCAGGGAGAGAGAGGGTGCCCCAGCCCCCGCCCTGAGTGGGAAAGAGCGAGCTCCCGATGAGAGGCAGCTCTGACTCAGCGTGGGCGGGGACAGGAGTGACAGTGGCCAAATCCCCTCACCTATAAAAGCAGCCCCCAGGGAGCGCAGCGAACACGACAGGCAAACAGGGTGTGGCACGTCAGAACAGCATGGCACATCACTTTGTGCAGCAGTTCATGCAGGCAGGGTGACGGGGAAGGCCAAGTCCCCCTCCTAGCTCTAAAGGGAAACTCAGGCAGTGGTCATCGCCCTCCAAGACCTAGCAGCTATGGTTTCCACTCACCTAAAAGCCGTTGCCAGAAGGAATGCAGCAACCCAGCCGGAGCTCCTGCACAAACATGCAGCCGTCCAGGTCGCCGGCTGCAGGGAGTGTCTGAGCCTGTCACTCATACCGGAGGACAGCGGAGACAGCAAATGTCTTGGCTGTGACCAGGTAGATGATCTGCTCAGCCTGGTGGCAGAGCTGAAGGAGGAGGAGGAAAGGCTGAGGAGTATCAGGGAGTGCGAGAGGGAAATAGATTGGTGGAGCCACACCCTACAGTCCCTGGGGCCAAGGCAGCAAGCGGAGGCTCCACAAGGAGCAGAGGATCCCCTACCCTCTTGCCAGCAAGCAGGAGGAGGGGACCTAAGAGACAGAGGGGAATGGAAACAGGTCCCTGCCCAGGGAGGCAGGCAAGTCCCCTCCTGGCCTCCCTCACCTTCCCAGTTGCCCTTACACAACAGATATGGGGATCTGGAAGTTGAGGGCCAGGCAAGCGGGGAGGGAGGTGAAGGTGAAGGTCCAGCCAGGGGGTTGCCGAGGGCCAGTCAGTCAGCCCCACAGATTACGACTGCCCCTGTTCAGAAAAAAAGGAGGGTAATTGTGGTAGGCGATTCCCTCCTGCAGGGAACTGAGGGCCCAATCTGCCATCCAGACCCATCCCACAGGGAAGTCTGCTGCCTCCCTGGGGCCAGGGTTAGGGACGTTACTAAGAAACTCCCCGATCTGGTACAGCCCTCCAATTATTACCCACTGCTGGTTATGCAAGTTGGCAGTGATGAGATTACAGAGAGAAGTCCTATAGCAATCAAAAGGGACTTCAGGGCACTGGGGCGATTGGTCGCAGGATCGGGAGCAAAGGTAGTGTTTTCCTCAATCCTGTCAGTGGCAGTTAAGAGTGCTGAAAGGAACAGGAAAGCCCAACTGATTAACAAGTGGCTCAGAGGTTGGTGCCGTCAATGGAATTTTGGGTTTTTCGATCATGGGGAGGTTTACACGGCACCGGGCCTGCTGGCGGCTGATGGAGATCAGCTGTCTCCAAAGGGGAAAAGGATCCTTGCCCATGAGTTGGTGGGACTCATTGAGAGGGCTATAAACTAGGTTTGAAGGGGGAAGGGGATATAAATGGGCCCGCTAGTGAGGAGCCCAGGGGTGGCATGGCAACGTTGGGGGCGAAATTGATAGCCCATCTCAAGTGCATCTACACCAATGCATGCAGCATGGGCAACAAACAGGAGGAGCTGGAAGCCCTTGTGCATCAGGATAGCTATGACATAGTCGCCATCACAGAAATGTGGTGGGACAACTCTCATGACTGGAGTGCTGCACTGGATGGCTATAAGCTCTTCAGAAGGGATAGGCAGGGAAGGAGAGGCGGTGGGGTGGCTCTGTATGTTAGGGAGTGTTTTGACTGTACAGAGCTCGACAGTGGTGATGATAAGGTAGAATGCTTCTGGGTAAGGATGAGGGGAAAGGCCAGCAAGGCGGATGCCCTGTTGGGAGTCTGCTATATACCACCCAACCAGGATGAAGAGGTCGATGAAGCATTCTATAAGCGGCTGGCAGAAGTCTCGCAATCGCTAGCCCTTGTTCTTGTGGGGGACTTCAACTTGCCGGACATCTGCTGGAAATACAACACAGCAGAGAGAAAACAGTCTCTGAGGTTCCTGGAGTGTGTGGAAGATAACTTCCTGATGCAGCTGGTAAGTGAGCCTACCGGGGAGGTGCCTCACTTGACCTGCTGTTTACAAACAGAGAAGGACTGGTGGGAGGTGTCATGGTCAGAGGCCATCTTGGGCTTAGCGACCATGATATGACAGAGTTCTCGATTCTTGGTGATGTAAGGAGGAGGGGCAGCAAAACCGCTACCATGGACTTCCGGAGGGCAGACTTTGGCCTGTTGAGGACACTGGTTGGGAAAGTCCCTTGGGAGGCAGTCCTGAAAGGCAAAGGGGTCCAGGAAGGCTGGGCCTTCTTCAAGAAGAAAGTCTTAAAGGCGCAGTAGTGGGCTGTCCCCATGTGCTATAAGACAAACCGGTGGGGAAGACGACTGGCCTGGCTGAATAGGGAGCTTTTGCGGGGACTCAGGGGAAAAAGGAGAGTTTATCACCTTTGGAAGAAGGTGCAGGCAACTCAAGAAGAGTACAGGGATCTCGTGAGGTCATGCAGAGAGAGAATTAGAAAGGCAAAAGTCCAGCTAGAACTCAATCTGGCCACTGTTATAAAAGATAATAAAAAATGTTTTTACAAGTACATTAACAACAAAAAGAGAGCCAAGGAGAATCTCCATCCTTTGCTGGATGTGGGGCGGAACATTGTGACCAAGGTTGAGGAAAAGGCTGAGGTACTTAACGCCTTCTTTGCCTCTGTCTTTAACAGCCAGACCAGTCATCCCCAGGGTACTCAGCCCCCTGAGCTGGAAGACAGGGATGGAGAGCAGAATGGAGCCCCTATAATCCAGGAGGAAGCAGTTAATGACCTGCTACACCACCTGGATGCTCACAAGTCTATGGGGCCAGATGGGATCCACCCAAGAATATTGAGGGAGCTGGCAGAGGAGCTTGCCAAGCCACTTTCCATCATCTCTCAGCAGTCCTGGTTAACAGGGGAGGTCCCTGATGACTGAAGGCTTGCCAATGTGACGCCCATCTACAAGAAGGGCCTGAAGGAGGACCCGGGGAACTACAGGCCTGTCAGCCTGACCTCGGTGCCGGGAAAGATTATGGAGCGGTTCATCTTGAGTGCGCTCAACAGGCCTGTGCAGGTCAACCAGTGGATCAGGCCCAGCCAGCATGGGTTCATGAAAGGCAGGTCCTGCTTGACCAACCTGATCTCCTTCTATGACCTGGTGATCCACCTGGTGGATGAAGGAAAGGCTGTGGATGCCATCTACCTGGACTTTAGTAAAGCCTTTGACACTGTCTCCCACAGCATTCTCCTAAGGAAGCTGGCAGCTCATGGCTTGGACGGGCGTAGTCTTCGCTGGGTAAAAAACTGTTGGAGAGACAGCCTTGATGCTGTGGGAGTACTGCTCAGCAGTAGCCAAACACTGGTGTGCTATCAACACCTTTCTAGCTACCCCAGCACTATGAGGGCTGCCATGGGGAAAATTAACTCTATCCCAGCCAGACCGAATACACACGTCTAAAAGTAGATGCCAGTAATCAATTGTTTCATGTTATGCTGCTAGGTTTTCTGATTAATGTTACAGAACATTAATGTTCTCTCAGATAAAACTTCTTCCAAAAAGTCTTTTTCTTTAAAGTACAAGATCTTTCAACTGCAACTAGTAAGTTGCCAGAAGTCTTGCAGGAGGAGGGTTCAAATGTTTCTAGATCTCATACCAACAACAAAACCTAAGACTGCAGCATAAGAGCAATGAAAGGAATAGATCCTTTGGCGCTATTTTATAATAACTTATGTTTAGTATCATTTTAGTATACTTTTACTACTTTAGTCTGTAACACTAGACTGGTGGTTAGTGTTGTTTGTTGGGGGGGGGGGTTGTGGTTGGTTTTTTTTTTTTTAATGTCATCATCAGTGTCCTCCTGCATAAACCTGGAATGTTCTAGCAGGTATAAACATTAGTTGAGAAGTCCTAGGGCAAAACTTGTACCTTGTAGGGCATGAATGTGCTTGCAGTAAGGAAGTGGTGAATTTATTCATGGATGTTTAAGGTTACACTACAGCATTGCTATAGGGCTGGTGCATAGGTGTAGTGTTTTCCCATCTCTATTTGAACAAAAGAGCTCAGGAATAAATATGTGGTAGTATAGAACAGATTAGTTACTGTGGAAAGACTGTATGAGTATTAGAAGTTGATATTTAACTTTGTTTTCTATAGTAGAGCAAATACAGCATTATCTTGTCAATCTGTTCTAAGCTTTTTTTTTTTTTTTCCTTCTAAGAATAGAATATTTCAGTTGGAAGGGACCTACAACAATCATAGAGTCCAACTGCCTGAGCAATTCAGGGCTGACCAAAAGTTAAAGCATGGTATTAAGGACATTGTCCAAATGCCTCTTAAACACACTGACAGGCTTGAGGCATCGGCCACTTCTCTAGAAGCCTGTTCCAGTGTTTGACCACCCTCTCAGTAAAGAAATGCTTCCTAATATCCAGACTAAATCTCCCCTAGCACAGCTTTGAGCCATTCCCACACATCCTGTCACTGGATACCAGGGAGAAGAGATCAGCACCCTCTCCATTTCCCCTCCTCAGGAAGCTCTAGAGAGCAATAAAGTTGCCCCTCAGCCTCCTTTTCTCCAAACTAGACAAACCCAGAGTCTTTAACCGTTCCTCATAGGACACTAGAATCCTCATAGGATTAATTAAATTTAGCAGGGTGTAAGTAACACTTAAGTCACTAATCAGCTTGTGCCTCTTACAAAGGGGTTAATGGGCAACCTACCTTGTGAAATCTGGAGTAGAGAAGTGATGGGAGGTTGGAGGATACCAGATAGTCTACTGCTTCAGTTTTCAGCCTTAGGTTTATGGCTTAAATTACTTCAAGAAAGAGTAAATCTTTGCAGCACAGCACTATTGTAAATTCTTCTTCTCCCTATACACAATGTAACCCCCATACAACTTTTCTTGCATTTAATAAAGATGTAAGGAATTACTATATTGGACAAAATGACTGATGGATGGGAGAACACTTTCCCTGACTTGCCACCAACTTTGTGTCATGGGTTAAAAAAGAATGTCTAACAATGGTGGTTTAAAGGACTGGATATCACCAATACATGTAGCATTCAACAGACCGTGCTTTAAAACCCTGTACAAAATTGGGATAGTAGTATGGGCTTTAGCTAGAAGGAATAGTCCTGAACTTGTTTTTTTTAAATACCAGGTTCAGTGTTGGAAGAGGACAAACATTTCTACTGCAGATTTGTTATGATGGCAGCTGTAGCAGACACATAATGGAAGTCCTCAGGGTAAGGTGCAGCACTGACCTTTTCCTAACTGAAAAGGTTAGTTAGTAGCTCCAAGCAATCCCTACCAGAAACTGCCACATAGCTAAGTCTCTGCATTTTACCTATGGAAAGAAAGCATGAAGGCTTAGAAACCATTATTTAAAACAAACTGCATAGTGAGCAAGAGGAAGCTGAGCACTTGAAACATTTCTGAAAATTGAAATAAGGCACAAAACAGCTTCATGTATCAATTAAGTTTTTCATTTTTATTACATAATGTATAAACACCACTTTTTTAAAAAAAGCAAAGAATGACAGATCTAGTTTAGCAGAACACAGAATTGTGGACTGGCACTAAATGAAGAGACCATGGATTTGATTCAGCAGGTAGAAGAGATCCAGAGTTCAGTGCCAGTCCAGGCAGATTAAATCAGTGTTAAACTAATGCTCAGTCCTGTCATAGAACACTGTCTACCAGGTAAGCTGTCTGTACTGCAATCCTTTGTAATAAAAGGATCCTTAAAAAGTATTCTACAATTCTTTAATTAAAAAAAGGTAGCTCCTTACTGTTTATCTATTATAGATCTCAATCATCCTAGTTATTTAAATCAAGCATTCACCAGTAAATGCTTCAACAGAAGTACAGTTAAATACAGACACAAAACCAGTAGAGGCCACTCATGAGTAGGTCAGGTTTTCATTTTCCTAAGTAACAGGAATTTAACTGTGAAATATCTTATTAAGCCCTAAACCAGATCATACTTTGGGTCTCTAGTGCTTGAAAACATTGCCTTTTAGTCTCAGCATTCAGAATAAGGAATGACGGGCATCTTTAAGAGATATACACCCTCATCAGACTAATCAGTCTCCATTAAAACATTACAGCTCACAAACACATCTAAATAAGTAGGGGAGAGAGTTTCTGCCATAAATTAATCTATGCAGGTATTCAAGGACACTTTCAATACCTAAACCTCTGATCTAATACAGTGGTAAAGTCCTAGGAAGTCATTAGTGTTACTAGCATTGGTGGGGTGGTCAGGGTTTTTTTTTTGTTGTTGTTTTTTGTTGTGGGGTTTTTTTTTAATCTTAACAGTATATTGACTAGTGTGCTAGACAGAGGCACATAAGTTATCCTTAACTGGTTATAGATGGATTAGGACTAACTGAAACACGCTAGTCTCTGTGCAGCCAACTTTCTTTAGAAAGATCAGTCTTTTGCATCTTTACCTTTAGACCAGTTTTGCAGATTATTTTAGCCATTAAGTGCTTTATTCTGATAGTTCCTGAGCTTACCAAGTTTTGAAAGAATATTTGGCTACTTTGATTTTCCCCTTCTGGTCTGCATTCCAGATGACTCAAGCAGATACTATAAATAACTCAATCTGCAGCACACTTAAAAGGTGAAATGTACACAAAACAATGACAGCTTATTCAAAAAGCTCCATCAGTATCGCATTTTCCTAGAATTGAATGGTCTGGTCAAATCTATTTCCTCCAAATTCTGTTTCAGAGTGAATACAAAAACTAAAGTAGTAGTAGAAGGAAAAAAAAAAACAAACCTTTTATCCTGGTTTTGGCTGGGATAGAGTTAATTTTCTTCCTAGTAGCAGGCACAGTGCTGTGTTTTGGATTTAGTAGGAGAAGAATGTTGATAACACACTGATATTTTTAGTTGTTGCTGAGTACTGCTTATGCTAGTCAAGGACTTTTCAGCTTCCCATGCTCTGCCAGGTACACAAGAAACTGGGAGGGGGCACAGCCAGAATAGTTGATCCAAACTGGCCAAAGGGCTATTCCATACCATATGACGTCATGCTCAGTATATAAACTGGGGCGGGGTTGGCCGGGGAGCAGCGATCGCTGCTTGGGAACTGTCTGGGTATCGGTCGGCGGGTGGTGAGCAATTGCATTGTGCATCACTTGCTTTCTATATTATTATTACTATTATTATTATATTGTTATTATTATTTTACTTTATTTTATTTCAATTATTATACTGTTGTTATCTCAACCCAGGAGTGTTTCTCACTCTTACTCCTCTGATTCTCTCCCCCATCCCATTGGGGCAGGGGGAGTGAGCGAGCGGCTGCGTGGTGCTTAGTTGCTGGCTGGGGCTAAACCACGACACCTTTATACACTTCTTCCACCTATAAAGATCAGTTTACATTTTGTGATTGACAATAAATACAGATTGGCCACACTGGAAAACATTCCCATTAGACCTGAAAGCATTTGTTACAGAAGTCTCTTCACTCAAAAGTGGTTTGAAAACTCACTTTTGGAAATCTATAGTACAGGACAAAACCCATTTGTTTCAAGTCATGTAACAGAAGAGTTCCTGCTGTAGTAGTCTTCATTTTGTCAAATTCTGCCCTCTCATCTATGCATTAATCAGCATAAACTTTCAAAGGCAAAGTTCACATTTTCTCTAAAACATTATCTAAAAAGTCACTTCCTCTTCTATAATCAGAGCTTTTTTTTCTTATCAACTTGTAACACATAATCAGAGGCATATAAAATTAATTTGTTGCCAATTAAATATCAGTAGAATTCAGCATAGAATTAGAAAATTAAACTTTCTGGAGAAGTTAAGCTCATACTTGGAATACTGGGAGACATAGGTATTAACTTGAGCTCCAACTACTAACTAGCACCCAGCACATCCCATTCTTCTTCAGTTATAAAGGAACTCAGAACCTAAAATTCCAAACCTTTCAACTTAACACTAAATATCTTAATACTGGAAGAGCAAAAAAACCCAAACACCCACACAAAACATGTCACAAGTTGTATGAAGCTAGAGTTGTAAAATTTTTGAAAAGCATACAAAAGGTTTGTATTTCCATTTCTATTATGTCAACATCAGGATTTGCCAAAATCTATATATCCTTGCATCAAATCACTAGATTGACAGTCAACTTTTCTACAAAAGTATACGTATGAAGGTGTTTAGTTTCATCAGTCCCAGACTGTTACTAAAAAAAACCCCAAACCAACCGTACATCTGAATATTTAATGCTACTGACTTAATACTTGAACCCATCTATCTGTGTTTAAAAGGATGTTCTTTCATGTTTGCCTTACGTGTTAAAAATATCAAGTTAAGACTTCAGATATGTTTCCTTTACACCAGATGCAAAAAGAGCTTAAATATCAGGCTAAGATTTCCCCAACCAAAGGAATGAAAAACATCTCAAGCTTTCTCCAAATGCTCTTGCATCCAAAAAAGCCAACTTCCAACTTAATGCAGCATTGTGATGTGCTGTCTATCTCCAGGAGTTCCCTCTCTGGATCCAAAATTGTTTCAGCAGAAGACACTAGGGTCATTCATTCTTCCAGCAGAACGGTGCACAGTGCATCCTCTGTATCAATCATTATTGAAGCTATCGCCCCATCATTGAACTCGAAAGATGTTCCTCCATCTACAACCATACATGCATCCCAACAACGGGAACGGACACAGACTCTGCAAAAACCCAAAAAATAAGCTTTCACAAAATAGCTTAAAAAAAAATAGGTATTTCACACAAGCACTTATCTGAGCAATGAGACTGGTTCTTGGACATTCCTTTATGTGGGTCAATAAAGGCTTAATCACACAGGAGCATACTTAGAGAAGAATTTAGCATAGTACTAAGCACCAGAATCCCCCAACCTATCGGTACTTTGCTATACAAATAGCAAAGAGTCCAGAGAGAACTGAAGGTCCTGTTCAAATGGAGACTATTACTCCAAGAGTCTGAGAACAGCCTGTAACATAACACTTGATATTGAAAGCTGCAGTTTAGGTGCTTTTTTTTTTTTTTTAAAAAAAGCAAGCTACTGATTATCCCATTTAATAGTGATTTTCTTAGTCTTTCACAGAAAAGTTTTATATTATTTTACAATTCTAGTGTATGGTCTTCATGTTAAGTGGAACATGCAGTTTCAACTAGCAATGCTTGAGATTCAAATAATTTAGATATTAATATAGTCTATTTTGTTACATTAATAATTCACAGAGAGAAGGGAAAGTCACTTCAAACAAAAGTTGAAGGTCAGAATGCTTGCCAGGCAACATCATTAATAGGTATGGCAGTGTATTACCATCAATATTAGAGTTTGACTACTATATATTTAAGCTAATAAATTTAAGCTTAAATTTTATAAGGCAGCTTTTCTACAGATGGACAAGACAGAATAAAGCTACTAACCATATTCTTCATTTACCTTTAAAAGGAAAATTAGCTCAACCACTGGGATTTATCCTTTCAAATATGTAGAAAGTGAAAACACTATTAAACAAAGAATTCTCCAAACGTTTTTCATACTGCTAGATGGGAACTAGTAGTGATGCCAGAGCAGCTGCAAGACTGCAGTCTCGCATGGATGTGCTTGATTGTTCCTGACTTAGGCCTTGGTCTAGACAATCTTCTGATCTCCAAAAATTAATCAACAATTATTCAATGACTTAAATTTTCATGAAGACACATCTTTCACAAATATGGAAAGCTAGAAAGCATGGCCACAGTGTCAAAGCTTAATTGGGCTGTGCATCACTAAAACACAGCCAAGTCTGGACACTGCAGAAGAACATGGAGACATGCTCCACTCCATTTCACTCTGGGCAGCTACTATGTCAAAAGAGATGAAGAACAACAGAGGGGAGATCACTAGTATCAAGAACTAAAAACCAACTGTGACAGGCAGCAAATTCTACTTCAGAAAGGAAAAATGGGCAGATATCCCTCATAGGTATGCAGACATTTGTTGCTCCAGTATAGTTTTTACAGTATATCCCATGCTGAGGACTCCAAATAAGACAAGACTTAGTCCTGTAGGACCCACAGATGAAAATGCAATTATTTGCTCCTATTTTAGCCTCTCCTCTTACAATCTCTTAAGATTTTCTCACCCTTGAGACATCCCAGATCAAAATGACTAAAAAGCAGTAAGCATTTAAAGACATGAGTCATATGCAGTAGGCCTCTAATATCATAATATTTAGCCCCAGTAGACAGAGAAGTCCTTTATTACCAGGTCATAAAATGTTTTTGTAACACTGATGTGGCTCAAAAGGAGTGGAATTTGAGTCTCCTTCCACTCAAAGCAGACCTTACTTGAAAGACAGATTAGGTTGCTTAGGGCCTTGCCCAGTCAAATTTTGAATATCTACAAGGACAGCAATAGCACAATCTCTGGGTAACCTATTCTACTGCCTGACCATCCTTACTGTGAAAAAGTTTTATTTGTATCAGAATCTTACATCCCATAAAATCATGGCTGTTGCTTCATATTCTGCTCTGAAAAAGAGTTTAACTCAGCCTCCTCTGTAACCATCCATTAGGTAGCTGAAGACAGCAACTGGATTCCCCCTGCTTAGTCTTGTCTCCTCCAGGCTAAACAAAAGCAGCCTTTGAGTCTCTCTCATACACCATGTGTTTTGGCCCCCTAATCATCTCAGTGGCCCTTTCCTGAATTCACTCCAGTTTGTCAATGCCCGTGTCTCATACTTGGGGAAATGGCACACACCCAGAACTGGGAACAGTGAGATTATTTTATTCTGTAAGATTGTGCATGGATCAAACATTAAAAAGGCATAACCCAACTTGGAAGCATTTTTTTCCTGTTCTTATGAGAACAATACTCAAGAGCTCCTCAAAACACAAACTGGATGTTGAAACACTTCAAGTGAAACTCCTGGATTACTCATACTTCGACAAATACACGGAATGAAATAACTCTTCAGTGACTGCTGCAGCCAACACTTACTTTGAAGAGAAGCCATGCTGCCAACTACTTGAGAAAACTCTGTTTACAATAGGTTCTCAAATACTGAAAAACATCTTTGGTTCTTCTGGACTACAGAGCAGGGAATCATTGAAATCATTTGTTACTGTAAATAGAGAAATCAGCCATTAGTTTTTCCAGAGAAAATTAGTTATCCTCAGAAACACATATTCTTCCAGAAAAGAGCAGCTTCCCTAACGAGAGGAAATATTGAGTCTTGCCAGATGTTTGATAGCCTTCATCTTCAAAATAATTTTACAGAATATCCCTTTCAGTTCTATTGCATGACTAACACTCACCAGCTCTCTTCCTGTGATTAAGTACTAAGTGTTTCAAACCTTAGGAGAACTGAAATTCTCCTGAACATCTATACATATGAAAATCTAAATAAGTGCTTTCATATTGAGTCAGACATTTTTCACCAAATGTGCCTACTAAATAACATTTGTAAGACAGACTAATATTGTAAGAACACTAAAATACTGGAAACAGTGCTGAGTATTAGAGTACTATCAAAATGAACTGGTCAAAGTTATGATACCTTAAAGAAGTCTTGCCTTTTTCACTAACCTTTTTGTACTAGTTCTGTGTTCAATAGCATATTCAAGCTTCCATGCTTTTTAGCTGTTGAGCCAAGAGAAAGAGCCCCAATTAGGTAGGAGTATCTTTATATAAACTTAGCCAGTAGTGCCACACTGTTCACTCACCAATCTTAAGGATCTCTTCAACAGCTTGATTTGCTACCTTGTTAATATTATAGGACCTAGACAGAGAAGTAGAAGTCTTGTTTGCTAAGCATGCAAGGGGGGGAGGGGGAGGAAACACCATCAAAACACACACACAAAAGCATCTTGCATACAGATGAAGAACTAGGTTCCACAACAGGAATAATAATAATAAAAAAAAAGCTATTAACTGTGAGCTGACATCAATCTCTTCCCAAAAAATGCCTTAAAGTAACTCTTGACTTGACATCTACCTGTGGTTTTGTAAACCTTAATAATCCATTAAGTAAAGTCTTCAGAAAAGCATGATACACAGGGTATAGTCTCCTTATCAATAATCCTCCTGCCTTAAAACCCCAATAATTGGTGATTTAAGTCTGCATTAAAAAAAACCTGAAACATGACAGTTCCATAGACTGTGTGTGTTCTTATCCCTTCTATCCACCTCTTGCTAATTAATTCCTTCTGTTAGTTCTAATTTATGGGACCCGACACTTCTTTATAAATATTATGCCTCCCTGTCCATACCCTAAGGCATGGGCTTGAATCTCACAAGAATCTGTGTATACAGAAAAGGAACAGTTACATCAGACACTTTTGCATTTGCCACATTTGGATGCATGACAAGTCAGCATAAAGCCTCAGTCTGAACCAAGTCTAAACTCCAATAGTCTCCCTCCTGTGCCCAGGATCAAAAGGGATTAGGTACTAATCACAGCCTCCATGCAGCAGTACTGTGAATATCTCAGTTGCCCAGGTCTCAGTAGAGCTTACAATCCTCAGCCCAGCACTTCTGTTGTGGCAGTAAAATACATCAGACTGCAACAGACATCCACTATACATCTAACAGACTACAGAGCTGCTGAGAGTGGTTGTTCAAAGCTCTTCCTCTTACACTCATTGCCTATCTGCAAGCCTGAGCAGATGCTCAGGAAAAATGGAGATGCACAGTCTGAAATTATTCTCTCAACTACATATCCTTTTACACAAGTTTTGACAGCTGAAGGAAGCACTTGGACATTTAAATGCATCTCAGGCTGAGGAGGTCTGAAATCCTAGGAGAGCCCCTAAACCACAGGCTAAGGAAGATCACCCCACTGAGGCTTGGCCTCAGTTTAGAAAAGTCCAGCAGTACACACCGATTACAGCAACAAAGATGGGCAATCCTGGAATTCAGTCCCTGGTTCTGGGATTGCTCAGTACAGAAAGTATAATGAAATTAAATGCATAAGAACAGCTTTGAATTAAGACTGTACATTCCCGAGGTACTGAACACTAGGAAAGTTCCCCTAGCAGTCTGCCAATTTCATCCTTGGCAGCCTCCAGGACCACGTTACACTGACTGAATACAAAATTCTGAATTACAAAGAGTAAAACTCAGTAACCATGGTTACAGCATGAATATTCATTTTTTAATTTCATTAAAAGCTTTGGGTTTAGTGCATCTTAGCTTGCCACGTAAATCCAGGGCCTGTTGTACAACTTTAAACTATAAGCACAGCCAGATTTCCAAATGAAAGAGGCTCTCACTGTACACATCTCGCATCTCAAAACTAAATTGGTTAGACTTACGTGCAGTACTGAAGTTTGTTTAAACTGAAGTTAGGAAAATTTACCCCTTTGATTAAGCTAGCACAGCTCCGCTTAGATATGCCCATCTTTAAGGGGAATATTTTGGCAAAGAAACTGTGCCCTTTCAATTAAGTTTGAAAGAGGCTTGGTAGGAGAATGGACAGTAGATGCACCAGAGAACACTTAATACTGTTTTTCCAAGTACATGTTTTCCCAATTCTTCTTAGAGCTTAGATCTTTATAAAATTTTTCCAAGCTACTTCATCTAAACATTTTAATTTTAGCCAACAAGAGTATTTCAGACACTACCCCCCCCCATCCCAATATGCTCTGCAAGTCAGACAGAGAAGTCTCTTTCCTTTGCCACCTCCAACCATTCATCTCCACATAGGGAATGGAACTCTTTCACCAAAATTACACCTAAGGTAAACTTCTGTCTCAATGCCTCAGCTCCTCATCCTTTCAACTCTTCTTTCCATACCTACAAGTGAGGGGTGCTCTGCTCTTCTCATACACCTGAGACAGCTTTGAACCATACCTACAGTGACAATATTTGGACATAACTGACATGCACTGACTTACCCATATCCCAATAGTCTCAGTATGGACAAAATGCTTAAGCTAGATAGACCTATTTTGCTTATCTGAAACAATATTTTATATCAAAGCAGCAACATGTACTTACCATGCTTTTGATCCTGTTCCAGTACACACATTAAGGCCTGAACTCTTCTGTTTTTCCCAAGGGCCATCATCAACTGATATTTCATAATAGGAGGCCATATAAAGCGAGAATTTAAAACTGGGTTTGCAGGAATTAAAGTTCTCCCTGAATAAGACAGAACACACAGCCTTATCAGGCACAAACATTTTGAGGAGCTAGCTTCAAATCTGGATGACAATTTCACAGGCTTTGTACAGTGTTTCCGATTTGGCAGACACTTTTGATTCACTGTTTTATAGCACTTATTATAATGGACAAAAGTGATTTGCAGAATAAACTTTTAGACAGTTTTTTTGCAGCTACTTTTACGAATTAAATGCCATGCAAAGAACTCGTATACAAAGCAGAGTTTGCTGGACTTATAAATGAAACTACAAATACATTACCTTCCTTGCATAATTGTTGAACTATCGCATAAACTATGTTTATGCTGTGATTCGGTCTCATAAATTTACATCAGGGAACACTAAGAGGTAAGGAATTCCAACATCAGTAAGTAATAGCATGGCTTCAAGCTGAATTCTTTATCACTTGAGTAATTAAAAAAAACCCACTGTGATTCTTCACAAACAGTTTTACAACAGTCAGCAGGCTTAAGTTTCTCTCCAGGGAAAATTCTTCCTAAAACTCAAGTGTAGTAAGTCTTGGGGCACAATCATCATTCTGCATGGTATTATTCATATATCAGGGGGATTCCTAATGTTAGGCCTATGGCAACCAGAAAGTCTCTTTCCATAAGCTTCATAACATCCAGGTGTATATTTATGAACTAAAGTTCTTGATGCTCATAGTGCCTCATCCAAACAGTATGATATAGTCCTCAGATTAATAGATACCCTCTTAGAAAAACACCACATTCACTGTGTTCATCATGACAGGGTTTCACCCTTTTTAGTAAAAGGGGCTTACTGAGCTGTTTCAGGTGATGAAAATTTCAGTCTGAATTGACTAAGAATACACCTCTTGAATATTTGATGTCAAACAGTTTAGACTCTTAGTAACTAAGAGTGTTGTGTGTACTCACTCTTTAGAGGATGGGAAGATTAAAGAACTAGAAGCAAGTTAAGAATACAGATGCACAGCTTGATTCAGTTTAAGAATTTTTGCGAGCTAGGTACGAAAGGTTTTTTTCCCCTTCAATTTCCTTGTTTTCTTAACTGACATGCAGAATAAGCCCTTGGAAAAAGCACATAGAGTCATTTTGTCTTAATATACAGCAGACTTGTGTATTTGAACCTTACAGAAGATTCACCTGTGTGACGTCATTATTTAAGTCTTCAAGAGTAAGGTTCTATTAACACAAAATTTATTACTAGAAATTTGTTCCTACAGGCACTGTGTTCCCCAATACTTCTCAAATATACAGGAACCAAAGACCACAATGTATTTGTGACATTCAGAAGTAGAGGGCTACTGTAAAGTGTTGGAAAGCAGCTTTGTGTTCCTCTATCACTGTACATTAAAGAAACTTTTTAGAATCTTGATAAAATTAGGTTTGTTTCAGTAGAGAGCAAAATTTGTATATCTCAGACTAATTCCTTCTGCCAGTCTGAGGTTGCAGTCCAGATGGAAGATAAAGCACTCATGGAACATTTATACTGTTTCCAGCAGCAATCACAGCATCCCAGGCACTGTACAAACACAAGACTACATTACACTCTAAAGTTTAAAAAAAAAAAAAAAAAAGGAAAGAAAGATAAAGAATAAAGGGAAAAGGGATATAAAATACAAATTACAAATAAAAGTTTGGCCAAGTGCTGACTAAGGATCATATTTTAACTCCTTTCCTACAGCCCCAATCACATTCCCCACATCCTTCTTGTTATAGTTTGGCTAGCAGAAATGCATTGATCTTCAGGACAGAAAGGACAGTTAAAGGTATCCCAGATAATGCAGTACCAGGATTTGATACAAATTGGTTTCTTAAAAAGAAGAAATAAGTGTTGGACATTTTCCCACAATAACAAAGCTTCAGCCAAAGGCAGGATGATACCTTTGCCTCTAATGACAGAGAGGCAGGGAAAGGAGAAGTTATTAGGATTTAAGTTTGGTCATGCCAAAAGCTTATGAAGAGATGCAGGAGAGGATACAGTTTAAGGATGGATATTTAAATCTTCAATCCACTGTAAAGATAGTAATTGAAGGTATTTGATTATGTAAGAACTAGCCAGGAAAGGAATAAAACAATGAAGAAGAAAGCAAACAGCCAGGAATAACGAAAGATGGAAAGGCCAGACAGGAAGGTGGAAAACCAGAAATCACTGCACTTAAATCTCTGAATATACACTTTGTAATCAGCAACAATACAATCAGTGTTATATATTCATGGACCAGAACAGAAATTTGACAGCAAAGACATCCCATCACTGATTGCTCATTGCAATATCATAAAAAGAAATTAAGTCAATTGTTCCTTGCTGCAACAATAAACAATTAAACATACCTGGATGAAAGAGATTCCCCAATGAAAACTTCACTGAGTGCTCTCACTGGTAAAAGATGTGGACCAGAAATGTCAGATCCTGCAGATATTGAATATAACAGTTATAAATCATGGCTCTAAAACCCAAATTTTCAAAAACAATTCACAATTAACAATTTAAAAACTCATTGGAGGACACACTCTACTGCCTGGGTTTGCATTCTAGACCTAGTACTCCATCTTCTTCAAGGACTCACTTTTTCCTTTACTGGAGACTGCCTTATTGACCTTGGTTCAAATACTTGTAATGACACTTATTTTCAGATAATGCTTTCCCCAAAAACTCATGGGCAACCAGACATATTGATGTCTTCTCTTCTGTCACTCTAACCTAGTTAAATTCACTGACAGTGACTTAACAGACATTTCTGATAAAGTTCAAAGAATTAAACTTTATACCACAGGGTAATTAAGGGGGATTAACAAATTGTTCATGTTGACTAAGGACTTATCACTGAGGAAATGCAGGTGTCCTGGTTTCGGCTGGGACAGAGTTAATTTTCTTCCTAGTAGCAGGCATAGTGCTGTGTTTTGGTTTTAGTAGGAGAAGAATGTTGATAACACGCTGATGTTTTTAGTTGTTGCTAAGTATTGCTCATGCTAGTCAAGGACTTTTCAGCTTCCCATGCTCTGCCAGGTGCACAAGAAACTGGGAGGGGGCACAGCCAGAATAGTTGATCCAAACTGACCAAAGGGCTATTCCATACCATATGACGTCATGCTCAGTATAGAAACTGGGGGGGGTTGGCCGGGGAGCAGCGATCGCTGCTCGGGAACTGTCTGGGTATGGGTGGGCGGGTGGTGAGCAATTGCATTGTGCATCACTTGCTTTGTATATAGTTATTATTATATTGTTATTATTATCATTACTATTTTACTTGATTTCAATTATTAAACTGTTCTTATCTCAACCCAGGAGTGTTTCTCACTCTTACTCCTCTGATTCTCTTCCCCCATCCCATCGGGGTAGGGGGAGTGAGCGAGCGGCTGCGTGGTGCTTAGTTGCTGGCTGGGGCTAAACCACGACAGCAGGGCTAGACACAGGTTTAGGACAGAACTGTGTATCTTCAATGCATCATAAAGAAAACAGTTGAAGGTATCTGATGACCAAGGATTTGCCCAGGAAGAGATTCTAGTTTCTCATTTGCTTGCAGGCAGTCTGTGACAGCTTTTTCAATTGTGAGGTGCCAAATTTGAGGTAGGTTACAAATTAAGAAAGCGCACACACACTATTAGTGTGGAGCAGCTAAACGCATGGTAAATTGTTCATATGGTAACCCGAAGTGTCTATAGTAACCCTAATATATACCATTTTAAAAGAGTTCAGGTATTTTGCCAGCAGATAATACTATTTAAAAACATCTCTATAAATTAACTGTTAATTCTGAAAATTAGTTCTAAGTGTACAGTCCAGAATAAACATATAGAAACTAAAAATACTCCCTTATAATCCCCCCCCCCCCCCAAACCCCACAAAAAAACCCAAACACCTTAGTCTGGGTCTTCAGCTAACAAGAACCATCTCTCCCTGCCTCTCAAATATAGCAACCAGACTTCAAATACTTCAACTCTTACAAATCTTTATCTCCTATTCCAAGTTATCATAGCAAAGTGATTATTCTTGTCACAGATTTAACCTACTTTGATGCTGGAATCTTTCATTTATGTGAGCCCTGCTGTGTTGCTCTTGACTTAGCTGCTGTTCATGTAAATCTACAGGGGTAGGGTTAATACCAGTTCCTTCAAGATATAGTCGGATTCTTTGCCGCCACTGCCACCTTAGAGAGGAGGAAGTTGGTATCATTAGCTGAAATATTAATTACAGAATTAGATAGGATCAGAGAGTCTTTACTCTCAAAGCAGAGCATCTTAAGATTAAAAGTTAAATATATTTGAAGTCACATTTCAAGTTTTACAGCTTCCACTATCACTTCTAAATTTAGTAAGTTAATCATACTAAAATGTAAAATACTCTACACTTACCGATTTGCTACCTAATGCTTTTTTAGATGCGTAAAGAGGACACTGGCCAAAAGCAGTCTACAAACATTACATTATACATAACAATCCATCTTTTTAGGCATGTGTTCCTAACTTATGAATTCATGACTGATGCAATGAGTTTGAGAACAAGCTCTCAGAAATTTATACAGCAATACATGCTATATTTTTACCATCTTCTGTTTGTATTTGCAAATGTCCAGAAAAGCAGCTCTATCTACCTCTTTATACATAAGGGCAGCTGCAAGTATCCTCTAATTTTAAGAATCACTCCTGGCCTAGGAACTTTAGGATGCTTAAGAGGAGTTCAATTAAGAGAGAGAAGGATATAAAAGGCATTCTTCCTTAAGCTGTTACATCATTCAGATTTTTTGATTTTTTTTTCCCCCTAGAGAAGATATCAATTCCTTTTTCTTCTTACAATTTAGATATTATATAAAAAAAATAGTAATAATATTTTTGATTAAGAACGCAAATCACAAGGAAGTGTTTTGAGCACATCTTTTCCCAGTTCACACTGTTGATATCCAGGTGACAGTAACCAGCTTACATGTTTCCCAAAATTACAGCAAGACAGACTTACACTTTATATGAATACATTATTAGTTTTCCCTCATTGTCACTAGCTTCCTTACAATACTCATGTCAAAACCCCTATAAAATTAGAAAATGGGACTGTACCCCTATTATACCCCTATTCTGAGATCCTGTTATACTGTTTACGATCAAAAAAAGAAACGTGGGTAGTCTGATATAGTTTGTCCTTTATAAATCAATGATGTTGGTGGTTTCATTGGACGAGATAAGTGCTTACACAGATTGTTGCACTAAAGTGGCTGACACACTTCATGGATAAGGACAAGGAGAAAAGATAATCCCCTTTTTCCACTCTCTAGCACCTCACCATCCTTCTGGAACTCTGAGCTACCAAAAGCTCTTTCAGACAGGCTGATCCAGTTACCCACCCATTTTAAAGTTTCCGTAGGCCCAAATAAATCTGAGAATTGCCAAGTCAAACACCCATTCATGTCCTTGCTTAGGAATATCAGTTACTATTCTGAAAAAATAAGCAGGAAGATCTTTTCTGTTTCACTCTGGTGAGGCTTCAGCTCCATAACAGGCAACAACAGGAGTGTCAGCAACAACAATATAACATAACATCCAACAAAACATTAAAAGTGACTAGAGTATCAAGGGGGGTTACCTGCATCAGCACTACCAGCTTTACCTAAATGACTTAGCATGATGGAGAGTTAAAATCTGGTTTTTAAGTCTCAGAATATTTGATTTGAAGGTACCTTTTCATTTAGTAATACCTATTGAAACCCCTTCAGTTATTTATAATCAGTACTGATGACTGCTTTCACCTTATTCTAGAAATTTTCTATGGCACAAATACAGTTACACTTCAAGCTACAAATTAAATATCCTAGAAGTATAAACAAAAAAACAATTGCAATATATTTTCATGTGAATTACTTCTTTCTGTTTGATGGTTTGCCATCATAAAAGTATCCTGGAATGTTAATACACCACAGAATGATGTCTCTAAGAATTATTGAAAAAACTCTTTCCTAGTCTGTCCTTTAAAATTCAGATTGCTTCCTTCTCAATTCAAGGGAAATTCTTCTATTTTAAGAATATCTAGTATTGAAAACATCAAGCTATCTTCAGCATAAAGAAAAGCTTTGCCTAACATTAATCTCGTAACAAAATTTCAGCCACTCTACCATAATCACCAAAACCCCAGATGCATCACACTGACCATTTCCTAACTCTATAGCCTTCATTAGCTTATAGAATGCTTTGGGTTGGAAGGGACCTTTAGAGGTCATCTAGCCCAACCCACCTGCAGTGAGCAGGGACAGCTTTAACTAGATCAGGTTGCTCAGAGCCCCGTCCAACCTGACCTTGAATGATGCCAGGGATGGGGCCTCTACCACCTCTCTGGGCAACCTGTTCCAGTGCTTCACCACCCTCATTGTAAAAAATTTCTTTCTTATGTCTAGTCTATATCTATTCTTCTTTAATTTAAATCCGTTATTCCTTGTCCTGTCACAACAGGCCTTGCTAAAAAGATTGCCCCCATCTTTCCTGTAGGCCCCCTTTAAGTACTGGAAGGCCGCAATAAGGTCTCCCTGCAGCCTTCTCTTCTCCAGGCTGAACAACCCCAACTCTCTCAGCCTGGCCTCATAGGAGAGGTGCTCCAGCCCTCGGATCATTTTGGTGGCCCTCTTCTGGACCTGCTCCAACAGGTCCATGTCCTTCTTGGGCTGAGGGCTCCAGAGCTGGATGCAGTACTCCAGATGAGGTCTCACCAGAGCAGAGTAGAGGGGCAGAATCACCTCCCTCGACCTGCTGGCCACGCTTCTTTTGATGCAGCCCAGGATACGGTTGGCTTTCTGGGCTGCAAGCGCACATTGTTGGCTCATGTCCAGCTTTTCATCCACCAGTACCCCCAAGTCCTTCTCCACAGGGCTGCTCTCAATCCCTTCATCCCCCAGCCTGTACTGATATCGGAGGTTGCCCCGTCCCAGGTGCAGGACCTTGCACTTGGCCTTGTTGAACCTCATGAGGTTCACACAGGCCCACCTCTCCAGCTTGTCCAGGTCCCTCTGGATGACATCTCGTCCTCCTGGTGTGTCAACCGCACCACTCAGCTTGGTGTCGTCTGCAAACTTGCTGAGGGTGCACTCAATCCCACTGTCTGTGTCATTGATGAAGATGTTAAACAGCACCGGTCCCAGTACGGACTCGTGAGGGACTCCACTTGTCACCGGTCTCCATGTGGACATCGAGCCGTTGACCACGACCCTTTGGATGCGACCATCCAGCCAATTCCTCATCCACCAAACAGTCCACCCATCAAACCCATATCTCTCCAATTTAGAGAGAAGGATGTTGCGGGGGACTGTGTCAAAGGCTTTACAGAAGTCCAAGTAGATGACATCCATTGCTTTTCCCTTGTCCACTGATGCAGTCACTCCTTCATAGAAAGCCACTAGGTTGGTCAGGCAGGACTTGCCCTTGGTGAAGCCGTGCTGGCTGTCTCGAATCACCTCCCTGTCCTCCATGTGCTTGAGCATATCTTCTAGGAGGATCTGTTCCATGATCTTCCCAGGCACAGAGGTGAGGCTGACAGGTCAGTAGTTCCCAGGGTCTTCCTTTCTTCCCTTTTTAACAATGGGCACAACATTCCCCTTCTTCCAGTCAGCAGGGACGTTACCTGACTGCCATGACTTTTCAAATATCACGGAGAGAGGCTTGGCAACTACAGCAGCCAATTCCCTCAGGAATGAGGGAATGTCTGTCTGAGGAGAAGGATTTGGAAAGTTAGAAAAACAAAACAGGTTCTTTATTTAAAAAGTACTAAATACTGCATCTTTTGAGGATCTGATGAGAAACATGTAGTTTGAAAAGTCCACCTCTTATTCATGACTATTCTGGTCTTTATTACATTTATCACAATGCCTGAAGAAGCAAAGAAAAAGGTGAAAGGTGAACATGGTGAAAGCAGCAGGCTTGGGAAAAGACCTGTGCAGCAGCACTGTGAATGCATGTGAGTAGGACAAATCTGCATTTTGCAAGTCCAGGGGAAAAATGAAATAATCGATCCTGAGCTACTTTTTAATATTGTAAGCAAGCTATCTGGAAATACTGGGGTTTTTTTAATATCATTATTAATACCTGCCTTTTTAGGTGTTATCTTTCACACACAGTACTTCTACACTGAATGCTTCATTTATGCACATTTTTCTAATTACCTTGTGCCCGTTCTTTCCCTGGGGGAAGTTACAGCTTCTCCCTGTGGGGAAAGATTGAAGCAGCAGCTTTTTACCTCTCAGTGCAGCACTCTTCTACAGTGCTTTGCTAAATATGAGAGTCTTAGGAAATCAGACTAGCTAAAGCCATTCAGCCCTTCCCTACTCTTGTATAATAATACAAAAGCTCCATCCAGTCTTTACTGACGGGTAGGAGGATTTTTTATCTACTGATTAACTTAGCCTTGAAGGAAACTACCACAAACCAGATTACTGGGAGAGTAATTAAACATAACTAATTCCCTTGCTAACCAGAAAATGCCTCATTCTGTATAACCATTAACTTTTGGATTGTACAAAGCAGTAGATAATACAAGATCCTGGAGACCAAAAGGGATATAAGAGATTTTGAAAATTTACAGCTCTGTTCTGAATGGTATCTCTTTTATAACTTATTTGACCATTGAGCTGCTCCTCTAGGATTCTGTGCTTCACACATTACCCATTTATATTGAACCGTTTTGATCTTTGTTTGAAAAACAAATCATCTTCAACCTCTAAGGCAAGCTTGAACATGGAGCAGTATTTTACCCTGAGTCCATGCGATTATCATGTTATGGCCTTTTGAATTAATGCCCACAGCAAGCATTATAAGCATAAAATATGAAAATATATATTTTAAAATGTAAATTCAAAACAGTATATGATATCTTAATGTTCTGGAAGCAGAGCTAAGGCACAGAACATGAAGTGATTCATCCAGGGTTCCCAAAAGGAAGTCTGACAGACTATCTGAAGGGTACACAGATCATCTGACACCCCATTCTGTATGTGGAAAAAGGTTTAAACTTTCCATAACACATAAAATAGAGTTTATGGAATGTTACTTACAGTTTGCATCTTACTCTGTAGATGGACCTACTTACAAAATGTTCAATAGACACTACTTAACCTCTCCCTTACTACACCTTTTGATATGAACATACACCTGATACGTAGGAACAAGACACAAGTATCTGTCAAATAACACTTTACTTACTTTGAAATATATTCACAATTTGTGACATGACGTGTTCATGCCCCATCTTCAATGACTTCAGAGCAATACACCCAGTGTATTAATGGACAGATTAGTTCATACAGAATTAAATTAATAAGCATAGGCATTTTAGTCTGGTATTCTTATAGGATACGAGTATGGTGCAGGGGTGAATTCCCACTTTAATAACTTTTTAAACCCTTGTCTGACCACAACAAAATTTGTTTTAAGCACAGAGTACTTAAAAATTCCTCCTGGAAACGGACACCTCAGTACTGCCTGCAGCAAGGAAAATGCTTCAGAGTAATACCCATTTTAGACACCAATGAGTTACAATCCATGAGGTAAATTTCAAGACACAAATCCATAGAAAACCAGGCATCCTTAGCTTTACATTCTTCAAGTTATATAATGGACTTTAAAAAAACCCTATATAATAAACTTAAAATTATCTATTCTGTGTTACAAAACAATGTAACTGGAAAAATTTCTATGTAAAAACTAAATTATTCCTAAGTCATTACACTAGCTGCAAAACTGGTAATGCGTGACCGTACCAGCAGCTTTACATAAGAAGTTCTCCAAATGTAGCTTTTTTTTCATCCAAAAGAATTTATATATTGCTTCTAGTGCAGTTACAATCTAGGACAACTGTTCATTTCTACTCCTTATTAAAGTCTGTAATGACTTCTTGTGATTATTTAATTAATAACTAGTTTTATGATTAACTAATCCAATCATTTACATTCTCTAGATTTTCTTTATATGCCCCTAAGTACTGATACCTGAAAATGATAATGCTATCTTTGTGTTAAAAATTATAATCAGTGTTAGTTGCATTCACAGAGGAGGTAAACAGACCATCATGGTAACGTTTCACAAAACTGAGTCCTCAAATTTTGAGCCCAGCTGACCATAGCTGTTAGTTCTGATTATTCAGAGGAAAACTCCAGACTAACACTTCGAGAACATGTCACTCGTTCAAGACATCAAAATCTTACAAGGCAGGTAGATGAATACATTAGCAGGTATATTCTGATTGAATTTCTGATCCCGGCTTCTATCCATGTGTGCTTGCATTTTGCTTGCAACATAAGTACCCTCATCAGCGATTACATAGTTGGGTCATATAATTTGCTTCATAAATTCCAAAATAGAGGAGGATTCTTCAGAAAAAAAACAAAATAAATGCAGTTATTCTTATGAATACAAATTATTGATTTTTTTTCACACAAAACCAATGAGAAGGGGCAAGCTTTCATGTCTGCACTTTCATTAGAATATGTTTAGTTAACAGAAATTTACTTTTCTACTTTTCTTCCCAGTCTTTGTTTATGCAAAGCAAACTACACCATCTAACACAACTGACTTCAACATTTCAGAAGAAATTTGTATATGCACAAACAACTGCACACATTGTTTTGTAAGAATGAATTTAGTGTTTGTGAAAGATGACTCTGTGTGGAGTAATTGCTGGAGGTGACTTGGACAATAGACTTACTTTTATGTCTTTTGATGCATCTGTATTGTCCAAAGCTTTGGTATTTGCATGTGCCTTGCAGTCAGTGAATTTATCACCGGTAATCCAAAGAACCTGTGTGTCTGTTGCTTTAATAAATTGCTTTGATGTATTGGTCTAGCCGTGATAGTGGTCATTGAACGCGACCAGATGCTTTAAGTGTGGCTGTGATAGTTCATGCAGCACAACTAGATGAAAGGTGCCTACGTTATTTGTGAATCTGTAATCGTGATAGTTCAGTGCACTGAACGCGACCGGACTTATAACGATAAATTGGGTACCTTCCAAAGCCTCTCTTGACACAACACTCTGGAATCTGAATTCCACTTTTTAGACAGACAACTGCTGTAAAACAGGCAATGTTTGGTTTTTTTCTAGATTTTCCTGCCAGCATGCTCCAGTGTTATGTCCTCTAAAACCCATTTAGGGAAAAGAGGATGCTCTTTCCCTCCCTGTCCATTTTGTACAGACTGTCAGTAGCATTGAAAGCTACTGCAAATGTGCTAAAGGTTTTCCATGTATTCATTCATTCAATAGAGACATTACCATACAACTTCATACAATTTGCCAAAACTAATTCAGAGGTCACTAAAGATCATGACATAAAAAAATGAGTGACAAGATTTAGGAAGAGACAAAGATTTTTGATGTGAACACCTCCAGAACATAAAATAAGCCATTTAGCTATCCTATCCAAGTAAATTTTGCCAGAAATTCATAATCTTAGTGGCAAATATCTGCATATGTAACAAATAGGAATTGTTAGTTTTCCCTCCTTTTGAAAATTATTCCTGTACTAATACCTAAGAGCTTCCAGCTCTGTATCCCTTATGTATATAAATTAATCATTGGGATTTATTAGATATTTTGTATGCAAAAGGCATGTTCTGTAAATAAATAACAAACATTCATCTGAAAAAACACAGAAGAACAGATTGCTCCACAAACAGCAAAATTAGTGATGTATAGTTTCATATGGATTTGGGTCACATCCCTACACCACTCTTCAGGCCACAATAATCCCAGGTATCCATCCTTCCATGGTTTTCCTCTCTCCTCCCCTCCCAGCAAATGCTGCAGCTTGTTCAGAACCAGGAAAGCGCCACTCAGCCCCACAAGGCTCACAGAAAATACCAAGCTTACCCTGAAGCTTTTTCCTCAAAGGATACCTTCCTCTGAGTTCTGTCACTCAACAACTGCCAATTTTCATGAAGAACTTAAATTGTCTTTAAGCTTTCTACCTTCCATCAATTTTTTCTGAAACTGAACATTGGGCTCAAAGTGGGTCTGACAGATGGATGGAGTACTCAATTGTTTAAACCTTGTTTCCTTAGGAAAACAGGCTCAAAATACTGTGGCATGGAAGGAACTGTCTATAGGAAGCTCTAACTAGGACACAAAGTAAGACAACTAGTTAGACGGAAATTAAAGCTGTAAGAAAATTGTTTATTGTTTGGGCATAGAAATTCTTGCTCCAGCTGTCATAAAATGACAAACTTTACATTTTCAAAACCAAGTTAATATATTACATATTAGCATACCTTTAGTCTTGAGAAACAATCAATTTTAGTGTAATGAGACTAGATGGAATAAATAAAGTATTAGGTTCTCAAGAGTAAAAATTCATAGCATAAATGTCTGCACATATATGTATTTATGTCTTCTATTACCACAGTATCCAAACTCTTCAAAATAGTTAAACATCTCTTTTCCTCTTCAGCTTTTAGGAAATGTAGCTTCACGTTTAAATGTGTGTGTGTTTGTGCGTATACTTGTGTATGTATGTAATGATCTTGAGAAAAGGCAGATCAAAAGAGAGTTTGTTTATTTGTGGCTGATAATAAGCCTTGTTCCTTATGCTGTGGGAGCAAATTACAAAGTTTAAGTCCTGTGTCTGCAAAAGTTCTGTTGCGCCTGCTCTGGAACGCCCCTTCATTTGCCAAGGATTTTACAGCTGTAGTAGAATTTAGAGGTAGTAGGATTTAGAAGGATATCATGAAACTCAGGTGCTTAAATCCTATTTCATGGAAGGCTTTGATTATCAGGACAGACTTTGAAATCAAACTTTGCATTCAGTGCATAACCAGCTGAACTCCAGGGCAAAGTTATCACCATGACCTGTTACTAAATACATAGAGCTGTTGTGTTTTACAGCTGCTGAAGTTTTTATAACATGGAGCTTTGTTCCTGAGTATGAGTTGCAGCAATGAAATATGAAGGTCAGTGATGCAAATATTGTTGTGGTCAGGAGTGAGGCTGATAGAAAAGGACACAATGTACAGCTAGTCATGGAAAGAACATTTTTATTATCAGCAGACTGAAAAGTCAAGGAGAATCCCAGTGCTTCAGTATTTGAGACATGCTCTATTTTGAAGCATTTCCCTTTTCCTGAAGGCAAAAATCCAGTCCCACTTAAGCTTACTGTCATCCAGATGCTAAATCAATGTCAGACAAGTGCTAATTTTGGCAGGCTATTTAAGATTCAGAGTAATCCAGATACTAGTTCAGCTTCATCTGGATGCTAATCTTGACGGGGTACTGAGAATTCAGGAAGAAGCTGGAATTCTTCCAACTTCATACATACGTTCAGATGGGAAGACTAAATTGTAATTTGACTCTTCAGGCGTGATGCAGCTTTTAAGGTTGAGAAATCGTTACAACTATCTTAATTAAAAGGACTTCAGATATTTCAGAACATTTATTCAGCTCTGAGGATGACAAGGAAGTAATATTTGGTAACCAACAATATACAAAGCAGCAGAGAGTTGCAGCAGAATGACTACAGACATATTTTCTTTATCTGTTGACAGAATGAATAGAAAGCACAGAGCATTAAGTAGTGTCTGTACTGTGCATAGGCTTATGAAGGATCCAGTAAATCTTAATTCACAGGTGGCATTAGAGAGAATTGATTTTTCTAATTCCTCATGAGAATGGTTAGGTAGTAGGCAGTAGTTTGTGGAATCACTTTTACAGAGTGATTGGATCTTTGGCACTGTTTGGTTTATTGCACATATTAGGACGTGTAACATTCATCTCATTACAAGGAATGATGCTGTTTAGGGATAGCTACAGCTAATAATAAAGCAGAAGTAATCACAGATAATCTGACACATTTTTATGCAGATATCCAGTTATATTATGTGTGCATTTATTTGTGTCTATCAAATGGACAATTAACAGTGCAAGTGCTTGTTTTGTGCAAGTGAAAAGGTGTTCATGAGTGCAAGTAGATACACTTTTAGATTTTAAAGCTCAGATGCCCCCTAGAACTACTGGCATACAGTTCTTCATGATGAATTCTCCTGGTGCTCATGGGTATAAAAGCAGATCTTGGTTCTTTGCCCTTTAACAAAATTCTACAACCAGTCTACAACTCCACATATTTTCAAAACAAGCAAAGACTTGTTTAGTTATGAAGGGTGGTTTCTATAGGCCTTGGTCATGCTAACCTGCCACTCACAATTCTGCTTGTATGTACTTACAAACAGGATGCTGAGTGTTATCACACAATTTTAAATAAATGTTTTCAGTGAAGCCCAATTTAAAGCTTTCCAAATGTATATTTTAAATAACAGACAAAAATTATCAAACATCTCTTCAGGTATATTATTCATTCATGGTTATGTGGTTTTATCCATCAATATGATGAATAAACATTGATTCCCTATAAAATTCCTTACTTCAATAATGCATCTAAATATATTTAATTCTAAAATCTGAAGCCTTTGTAACACTTCTTGAATATTGAAAGCCATCATGTCACTCCCATCTCAGTGCAAAGCAGGCCAACTGGAATCCTAAAAGGTGCATCTCAAGTTCTTTCCCAAAGCATTAAACTTAAGCTGTTCCTAAAATTAATCTTTTCTTAAAAGTCATAAAGCAAAATACATCTGATTCCCTCCCTCCAGGGACTGATGAGCCAGCTTAGACATTTTGGGAAGATGAGTTCCCAGCCATGCTGTTGTAACCTCTGGTAGGTGTCATGAGCAGACTACAGGCTGCCTGTGGTTCCATCTAGAGTGATCTGAAACAGAATTTTAAAAATCTTGCTCATTTGAGTGTATTCATGTTTTGAAAGAAACCAGCATTTCATAATACCAAAGCAGTAGGTTATAGTTTGGATATGATCAGTTCCTGGTTTAGGTAAATATCTAACTAGATAACACAGGATTATTCACAAATATTTTAACGTGTGAATAGAGAATAAAGACTCTGACTCCCTATGTCAATAAAGACAAGCACATAAGCACTAAGGATTCAGATGTCTAGATCGGACAATGTGTCTGGGATGTAAATCATCTTGCTCTATAAGGGGAACACTGTCTTAAGTAATTTGATGTTTTTAACACTTCATAATAGATGCTCAGTAAACTGTGAGAAATCCAACATATCTTCAAATAACTCATTGGTCATGATAAAGTACCCAGGGGTGGTTTTGGTGGGTAATCTCTATGACTAGGACTAAGCTGCAAAAAGTAGATATTGCAGACTAATGTCAAATACATAATATCACTATCTCAGTATCTGCTTAAAAATTGCTGCTACCGTCTGGCCACTGCTAAACACTTACTAAAAGTTTTAAACATCTTACAGGTAAACTGAAAGGCCTTGCATTTGTCAGAATATTAAATCTGATTTCCACCCCTCTCTTTCCTGACATGTCAGCTTTTAAAGCCAATCAGAGAGTTGTCTTTTCTACTCTGCTTTAGATGTTACTCATATCCACTGCAAAGAATACAGAAACTTGGACTCCAACAAAGAAGTTAATTCTTAACTTTTCCTCAGTTTTAATCATTATCAAGTATATGTGTGTGTTAGATTTACGATTTGCAATCTTAACTTTAACACTTGGTAAGAATTTAACTTAAATTGACAAGAAGTGTCAAAAAAAGACAGCAGTTTTTCAGGAGTTCCTATGGTGCTGCTGATCAGTAGTTCCCGAAAAGGTCAGGAAACGGAATTGGTGGTGGTTTCCTGGGACATGGACAGCTGCAGCAACTGCAGAGGACTAACAAACCATTTTCATTCATCTCTCTACAGAACCAAGAAGAAGAGGTGGAAGAGGAGGGAAAGTAAGAGGGACATTTGCAGGCAGCAGCAATCCCTGCTGTTGAGTCTCTCTGCATTTTGGTTTTTGTACATAAATGTCAGTAGTTACACCTTGATTGCTAATTCAAAGCAAATATAAAAAAAATCTTTTCTTAGCAATGAGCAGGTCTGGCTGCAATGTTCACTATTTTTTAGCATGTATATGGAGTTTAATAAAGTCGTTTGTTTGAATACTTGTTGTCAAGTTATCTGTGAGAAAACAGCTATGCCAAAAAAATTTTACTGAAGTATTTTAAAGCATCAGACACTTTATGCAGATCAGAAGAATGACACTTACACCTCCCTGCAATCTCGGGAGAACAGTAAGCACCTAGTTGCATTTAAATTAGTATTTAACTTGTCAAATAAGTCAACATTTACCACAGTTGTGATATACAGAATCAATCAGGCACAGAATACCCCAAGCAGATTAGCAATTCCTCTTTAAAAAAAGAAAAAAAATACGCTTTTAAGTCTTGTTACTTGTCAGCACTGAAACACTGCATAGCATTTCTCTATCCATCTACTTCACAAGAGAAAGCCACTCACCTATCTTTTCCTAGATATTCTGCAGGTGACAGAAGGTAAATGGATTTGGAATATTGATACCAACTGATTCTGAAGGCAGTACCATCATCCCTTTAGCTTTTCTAATATGTGTATTACCATCATTCTGAATCTGCTAAAAATCCAGCATGCTGTGTGGCTCCATGTTGTCCTCACAGGGCACCATCACAGCATTAATTGTGACAGAAAAGGACAGGCTGGCTCTTCCAAAATCACAGTGAACATCTACCCGCTAATGATGCTGCTCTTGTTGATAAGGATTAAGAATCTAAGCTGTCTGTGCATGTAAAATCCCTTATCTCCTCAGAACTCTGGCATTGTGCATCCCAAATTTTGTGTGCAGGAACCTTTATCTGTGGCCCATCAGGCCCTGAAGAAGACTGGAATAGACTCCTTTGCAGTTAACATGTTCTCTGCCCTCTTTGGGTGGGAGGGGGAAAGGAGGCAACATCACAAATGTGTTATTTGTGGCCCTAGAAATTTTGGAATGTCATTCTCTCATTAATAACTGGTCTCAGGTATATTTCTGATGCTCACAACTTCCAGGTAAATAACTCTCATCAACTATCAGCAAGCAGTATTAATACCCACAAGATAACCTGCCGACACTAAGCTGGTTAGCCACAGACCTATAGCATTCTCATGAGCCAGTTTCCAGAGAGAGGTAATAGCCCACTTTTGCACCAGTATGAGCTTTTTCAGTCATATACAGAGGCAAGGGCATGGGGCAATGTCCTAGTCCAAAGAAGTCAGCTTCCTCATGCAGAAAATCTAAAGTCCATGCTGGTCAACCCCTGCCTGCACAAAGCTAGTTGTTCATGCCAGAAATTCTGGCATGTGCACAGAAGTAGAGCATCAGTTGCAGCATTCACCATGTCTTCCAAATCAGTCCTGTATGGTTTTCTTCATGCCTCCTGTGTCCAATATGTGGACATATTTTGGTAATTCCTGAGTTTCTCTGCATCTGTATGGGGCGGCTATGCAATCAGAAGAGAGTTCTCCAAAGGGACACAAAGATGACTGTAAACATTCAAAACTGGGACATATTTTGAACTGACAAAGCTGCATGAGATGGCAAACCAAAATAGTTTCTGGCTTGGGGGGTTGCTAATGAGAAACAAACTGTCCCACAGAGATCAATTCCTGGCAGGAGTCCGTTCCTTATGGCGTACAGAGCTCATGTCAGCACACACAAATCCTGGCACTACACACAAATACCAGTGAGCACTGTGTGGATGTAGATAGCACAGGCTTAGTACCATGTTAGACGTAGGACAAAAGGGCATGCCATAGGCCAAGTGACAAAATGGTGTAGAAATATAATAAACAAACTTACCGTGTTGTTTTAGAGCTAGAAAGATTCATCGTAGTAGATGACCTCACTGCTGTTTTGGAACTTATTGAATTATCAGCTGAGGAATAAGAGCTGTCTTCAGATAGCTAGGAGTATATAAAACCAGGTTAATTAATTAGTCCAAGCTTATTTTCTGCTATAAACAGGTCTGCTAGAAATCCAGAGTCACTGAGATATATATGTGGTAGTTGGCAGAGCTTCCTCCAACTGTGTACTAAGCCAGTGCCCTTAATCAATATGCCAAAATGTTACTTTCTAAATAAACAAAATCCAAAAGACCCCCAAACTTGATTTACCCACAGAACCCTGGTATCTGAAAGTTGAGACAGCCTGAAGAGATGTTTTTTCAAACACAGCACAAGTTTAACAGTTCCCACCATAGTCAGTGATCCATCAATTACACTGAAACTGATATGGGAACTTCCTTGAAAATCATGCAGTAAAATAATTAACTGCTTTAAAACAGCATTGTTTTTTTAATTTGATTGAGTGCCAAACATATATTAGCCAGTAAAATTACTTTTCTTTTTACCTGAACATGTGCTTCTTTCTTAGTCACTAGAGATACTACAGGATTTTCAGGACAGGTCAGGGCTTGTGGGGATTGTAAAATAGCAGGTCTAATGACATTCCACAATTGACTGTGACAAGGATCCTTGCAAAATACAAAGACAAAATATTTAAACAGAGACTTTTTCTTCACATCTAATTCATACCTATGTGTCTTGCCTCTTTAACTGAAAGCTTCAAAGCATATTTAAATAACATTTATTGTTGTTTACTTGTTACATATTCTGAAAAATTTTAATCCCTTCTAAAATACACAACTCTGCAGTGACACCAACCCCTGTTATCCTATCAGAATAAAAGGATAATGCATTATATATAAAAATATATATTTATAAAATATATTTATAGTTATATATTTATATTTATACTTATATTTGCTGCTTTGTGTTAGATCTGTCTTCTGGTATTTCAAATTTAATCCTGCACTTGCAGATGCCAAAAGAGTTCTTCATTGCCTTCTCCAGGAGCAGAGTTTTATCCTCATTCAGTCATGTATTAGAAATGTGGAATTTCACTATTAAAGGTTATATTCGTTCCACTCAGGTATTAAGTAGTTAGAACAGAGGCTTAGAACAGAGCTCATGGGATATTTACACTGTCAAACAAATAACTTATGAACTTCATAAAGATACTTAGCATATCACTCAGCATAGAGGAGAGCTGTCATTTTTATGTCTTCTGTATCTGTTAAGAATGTCTTTGTGGAACTACAGTGAATAAATATCGCAGTGACCTTCTTTGGTATTTTTGATCAAGTCAGTATTCCTTTGAAGAAGAGCTGAGGTCATGAATATGTTGCTATTCTTTCCTACAGAACAAGGAATTTAAACTTTAATAATGAGTAATAACAAACCTTAAATTATTAATTCATGTTTCTGTAACCCCTCCCCATTTGGTAGTACCTGAGCAATAGTCTAACCTATCCATCTAAACAAAATCTCTGAGATAACTGTTACTGTCTTCATTTTACAGGTGGGTAGACTTAGGCACAGAAAGCACCATGGGTTTTTTGGCTATGTCAGAGACAGAAGTCTTTTGGCTATTAATGGATGCTTTAATCTCATAAAATCCTTCTTCAGCTTTGAAAACCAGGTGCTGATGGTTTGCAAAAGCCATTGAAATGGCAATGCTATCTGGTCCAGTCTTAGGCATTTTTAATATGAGTAAATGAGGCCCAAGAACGTGGGAATAAATTAATGTACCCTGCCTTGTTCTGGTAAAAAGGCTTTCATAACTTACTATAATGATGGCAGTGCGCTACTGATGCTTTCACTATTTTTATAAAGACTAAACACCAGCCAGAAAGTGATATCAACCATGTACCATGTCCTGTAAAATGACACAACTGATACTCTACACACAATCACTACTTTTTCATTGCAGACAGAGTGTGATTTGTTGCTATAACAATGTTGTGACCTCTTAAGATTGTTTAGAAATCCTTTATGCCAAGGTCTGCCAAGGACCTCTTACCTCTCTCTGGTAAGAGACATAGACTAAGATTTAAGACCACTCCATCGTTCCCATTAGTGGTAAGTAGGAGAATGCTCCCAGGGTCACTGGTTAGGTGGAAGACAGGCTCCTAGGATAGAAAATTATATTCCTATAGGAACAATCACCATTAAATTGCAAGCAAATTAATTCATGCAATTACTTTAACTCCATTCATTTTTTTCAAGAATAATTTGTACCACATGGTGTAAATGCCTATTTGCAACTTATTCAAAGATTCCTCCCTAGTATTGCAGGATCCTCTAACACCAAATGCAAAAAACATTTCTTCTGTTGAACTGCCAATCCTCCTCCTAAAGCATTCCTTTCTCCAAATAACAGCCTAGTCCAATCCAGTCCAGCTCTGTCCTACAGAAAAAGCATTTCTCTATTTTAGTTAATATCTGCTTTTCTACATAAATATTTATTGGTTTTATTGTTTTCTTTTTTTTTAGTTACCTGTTTGGGAGGGAGGAAAGGTAGGAAGGACGGTAAAGAAAGATGATCTCCCTCTTTTCTGAGCAAGTGTTGTATCTGAAAGAATAAGAGACTGAAATTATCATTTATTTGGAGAAAAAAAAGATTAATTTTAAGGTTAGCCAATATAACGTCATGCCTTCATTGGCAGTATAATAAATTATCTGCTAACTACCAGCTTTCTGAAGTAGACTGTTAGGTTATGTCTATACTGCTGAATCAGAGAGGTCTCTGAGGCCAAGTGGCACAGCTCAGGCATGCTGCTTATGGCTAGTCCACTCTATAACAGTTCTGTCTTGAAGACCACCAGTTGGAGAGGTTCAAAACAGAACCAGGGAGTGAGCTATCAGTTAAACGGTGTGGACAATCAAGAGGCCAAACACTCAAGGTTGCTCCTGCACCCTGCTTTATTTTTTGGTATAGCTACACTCTAAAATTTCTACCATATCTATGATTTTTTGTGTATGATCTCAGTATAATTTTCAAAGTAAACAGAACTTGGCTTATCTTAAATCCTCTTAGCTACATTTAGGTGTGTCACAGGACTAGATAAAACAAAATATAGTGTACACATATTAATGCCTAAATTCAGAAGTAATTTTCTGTTCCCATCCCTATGTTAAATAAATACTGTAAAAAACAGATCAGTCCTACTCCACAGTAGCCTTCAGTGACTTGTGTACATTTCCCATGGAAGCAATACACAATCCTTAAAGGGCCTTCCAGGTCAGCTGTTGACTAGATGGAAGGAGGAGACCTTTGAAAATTGCTTTACATTTTCAGGGATTGCACAGGGAACACTGATCTCTTCCACAAACCAGGGAATCTCATTCCTTTCCAGACCTTCTCCTCCCTTGACTGTGTGAGCAATTCAAGAAAACAATATGAAATATACAGATTTTTCACTACTTTATGTAACATTATTTAAGTATGGAAAATTAATATATTTTTACTTAAAAAGGGATTTATTAGAAATTACCAGCAATTTTATATCAATGTTTAAGTTTTCGTGACTTGTAGCATTTCTAGCGCAGAAATGTTTCTTAGACAGGAAAATTCCTTCTCTTCTTTACCAGATGAGAATACAGAACTATAGTAATTAAAACATGACTGGAGCTAAACTGCATACCTGTGTTAGACTGAGAGTCAGACTTCTGCCATCCTTTAAGAACAAGGGTGAACTGCAGCTTTGGTTCTCAGAAAAATGCAGGGATGTGAAATGCAAAATGATCCCAAAAGGAAAACAAGGAAATGTGTTACACTTGGCCTTTCAGCTACATTCACACTTCTCGTTCTTTAGGCTTTCAGGTAAGTGAATGCCCAGTGTCAGTTTTAATGTGTGAGTACAATATATATAAACATGAAGTTCTATAGACCAAATTCTACTCTCAGGCATACCTTTGCATTTCTTAGGTATGACTGAAACCAACTTTGGATCCATGTTCTTTTTTTTTAATGAAACATTTTTTCAACATACAATCAAATTTTATGTTGATTTAGGGTTCACTACTTCTACATCTTACTTACATGACTTCTTCAGACTACTTACTTTGCTAAGAATGAGACCTTCACAGCCTGTGCAACTCTAATGGACTAACTTGGTTGTCAGTGTGAAAGAAGAAGTTGTTTTCACCAGTACCACCAATTAGTGACACATTTATTATGCCAAAAAATGGAACACTTAAAGAGCAAAGAAGCAGACACAAATAGATTTTTTTAGACCACTACATATAGGATTCACCTCATGATAGCTTGAGATGTCTGTAACATGCAGGCAAGAGAAACAATCCGGTTCTGAGCATGAGATATCTGACCTGGTTTAGCTGTGTACGTCGGGAGATGAATGGTGCCCTAAATGCATATATTTCTCTCCATGGGTGATAAGGACAGAATAGGGTGACTACTGAGCTATATGACTAGCAGTTGGCTAGAGAAATCCCACACTTGATATCTTGTTAGTTGACATTTGACAGAATATCTATCATATACACACCATTTTTATAACACTGGTTTCCTCTGTTTCATATTAGAATACTTACCTGTTCAACAAAAATGTCCATGTGAAAATATATGGATCAATATTTTTATCTTGGCTTTCACTCCTATCTGTGACCAAACCACTCTAGCACTGGTATCAATTACTTAAAGCTTTAATAAAGCAAACACCAACCTATCATGGAGGAGATAAAATTACTAAATAAATATATATAAAAATAATGGCAACAATTAAGAAAAAAGTAAACATTGTTAAAATAAATGCTGCGTGTATGTAAACTGGGGCAAAAAGCATGAAACTATTACTCAAACCCAGTGATGTACAGACACAGCAGTAATAACTAATACAGTTTTTCTGTTGTTGAAGTTGATTTTATATTTACTTGGGCATTATGTGTGTGCAAAGGACTGAATTTAGCAAACTTGTTATGCTTTGCAATGAAGATCTGGTGCTTAATAGAAAAAGCAGAAAAAAGCTCACATTGTTCAACTCCAAAAATGATAATTCTCTGTCACTGAAAGTTAAAGAAAATTTCCATAATCCATTTGCAGCTTGTCGTGGTTTAGCCCCAGCCAGCAACTAAGCACCACACAGCCACTTGCTCACTCCCCCTGCCCCAGTGGGATGGGGGAGAGAATCGGAAGAGTAAAAGTGAGAAAAATTGTGGGTTGAGATAAGAACAGTTTAATAATTGAAATCAAGTAAAATAGTAATAATAATAATAGCAACATACAAAGCAAGTGATGCACAATGCAATTGCTCACCACCCGCCGACCGATGCCCAGCCAGTCCCCGAGCAGCAATCACTGTCCCCCGGCCAACTCCCTGCAGCTTATGTACTGAGCATGATGCCATATGGTATGGAATAGCCCTTTGGGCAGTTTGGGTCAGCTGTCCTGGCTGTGCCCCCTCCCAGTTTCTTGTGCACCTGGCAGAGCATGGGGAGCTGAAAAAGTCCTTGACTAGCATAAGCAGTACTTAGCAACAACTAAAACATCGGTTTGTTAGCAACATTCTTCTCATACTAAATCCAAAACACAGCACTATGCCTGCTACTAGGAAGAAAATTAACTCTATCCCAGATGAAACCAGGACACAGCTGTGGGTCCGTGGCATGGCATGAGATGGAGCAATTCCACTTCTATTCACTAGAGGGAAGTGGCACACATAAACAATAGTATTTCACTGAAATATGATTTATTCAATATAATAGGCTTTTTTCCCATCTTTTTTTTTTTAAAAAAAGGACTTGTATTCTTACTGAATGAAGGAAAAATACAAAAATTAAACCATGATTACAGAAATCTTAATATTCTCCACAGTATCTCTCAAAGTTCAGAAGCTAGCAATATTTTTAAAGGTACATTTACTACTCCAAAGCAAAGAGTGAATTGCTGCGAAAGAGGAACTGACTTTCTGTCACAAAGTTAA
Organism: Pelecanus crispus; assembly: GCF_030463565.1. Lineage (NCBI taxonomy): Eukaryota > Metazoa > Chordata > Aves > Pelecaniformes > Pelecanidae > Pelecanus > Pelecanus crispus. The sequence continues at coordinate 4,935,572 of NC_134675.1, forward strand.
CTTTTGCTGGAGCTAAAAGGCTGCAGGGAAGCAGCAGCCAAGGCTGGGTGCACGCAGATGCGGAGGGATGGGAACTGGGTGGGCTGAAGCTACCCCTCCTCCTCATCACCAACAGGACACAGACAGACACAGGCTGGCTAGTACTTGGTTAAGACTCCAGTCCTCATCAGCTTGGCACTTGTGGATAAAAGAAGCTGTTGGAAAAGTCACCAGAAAAACCTGCCAAATGGGCTGCCTCTGGCTACTGGGACTGGAATAATCCACCAGCCTCAGCCAAGAGTCCAGACACAGGACTTGTCTGTCTGCCCATGAATAATCACCACGGACTGGGCTCTCATTTCCTCGCTACAGTTCCCCTGAAGCTGCTGTATTAGAAAGGTCTTGGCCTAATGTTTGCTGCATTCAGATTTCAAAATAAGCCCTTGCCTGGAAGACACATTAGAAATGTCCGGTTCCCTTGTTTGAGATCTTATCTGCATGGCCTCCTGGCTCCAGCTGCCTGTCCTGCACTCTAACCGGAGCTCCCTGACATGGAAGGCACCCAGCTCTCAGGCCTTGTGCCTGCTCTGCTCTACTCATCCAGTGCGGGCATCCCCGCTCCATCATTCTGCTCGGTGCTCTGCCTTAGCACTGTATGCACAGGCAACTAGCAAATTACAGTTGTTCAGATAGAGACTGCAGTTCTAAAGTTCAGTTTGAAAGAAAATAGAGAGATGCATTTTGGGAAAAATAATTGCTGGCTGCTGCCTAAGCCTAGGAAGCACTAGTCAGAATGACATGCAAGAAATAATGTAACATTGCTTTCACCAACTTTGCTTGTATCCCAAAAGCCAGCATTGTCCATGAGGTATATTGGTCCTTCAGCCTTTGCTGTGACATTCCACTCTTTTATTGCTATTGCTTTTCCTAAGCTGTAGAAACTTCACAAAATATATACATTAAAAAAATAAGCAGGACACTGAAGGTTTTGAAAATTTTAGAGTTATTATTATTATTGATCCATCTTGCCCAGAGAACAGATAAATGATCCTTAACCTTTGAAAGACAAGAACACAGTGGAGACAATATGAGCCCAAATCTCTCTCCAATTTTCAGGCAGAAGGAAAACCTGAAGTCATATGTCAAAAGTGGCTGACAGTGCTATGGCTCTATTCCTCCCAAAGCAAAGCAAAAAAACCCCAAATCTTTAAGAGGATAAGATAGGAATTTGTGATCTCAGTAGAAGTTTTTTACCTCTGACTTTTAAACAGTTAATTTTTACATTTTCAGATTCAGAAGAAAATAAATTCTGTTGCATCTTCACCATTATCAAACTTTCCAGAAGTGTGAAAATATTTTAATTCATATTCATACCAAATAATTTCACATTTTTTTATCTAAAGTTAGGAACCTATAACAGCTTTCACTGAAGTCAGCCATCCTGAGCTGTGAGTGTCCATTAAATCTAAAAATCAAACTGATTTTATATATGCATTAAAATGCTAAAATGCAGGCATCAGAGTTTGACAGCAATTACAGTTCTTACACGTGAATCATATTTTTCTCCTCCAGTCTTAGCAATGTATACTATTATATAAAGGAAGTACAGAAACTGATTTTCTCATTCAAACATGTTCTGTTCAAATCAATTTCATTGACTGGGGGGAGCTGGCTGGGGGGCAGCGATCACTGCTTGGGAACTAGCTGGGCATCAGTCAGCGGGTGGTGAGCAATTGCATTGTGCATCACTTGCTTTGTATATTCCTTTATTGTTATTATTTTTTTTTTCACTTCCTTTGCTGTTCTATTAAACTGCCTTTATCTCAACCCACGTGTTTTACTTTTTTTTTTTCCTGATTCTCTCCCCCATCCCACCGGGGGAGGGGGTGAGCGAGTGGCTGCATGGTGCTTAGTTGCTGACTGGGGTTGAACCATGACAGTCCTTTTTGGCATCCAACGTGGGGCATGAAGGGTTGAGATAATGACAGATCTGACCAGAGTGTGTTAAAACAAATTTGTTATAAGCATTTGTTATATTAGTTTAGTAATTGCTGGTCACAACGTTGATGTTCTTGCTCTCGGAGTTTTTGCATTTCTTCTCAGAGTTGTACTATGTAATACCTTACTTGCTGTATGCACTCCCTGTGGTGCTGTTTATCGCCTCTCAGAACTGGATTAAAGTTATTGCTTTGCTGTCTGTTGTAACATTGGTTTACGGTATGATAAAATCATTGGTCATGAGACTGTACTCAGCACTGCTGTCATTCCTGTACTTTGGGAGCTTTGGGAGCCATTTCTCAGAAACTATTAATGATGACACTTTTTACCTCTTCTCAGAGAACCGATCCATTGAGGAGACAGAGGGGGACACTTTCCCCTGCTGCTTTACCATCCCTTCCTCCTTCAGGCTAGTTACAACAGCTTTTGAAAATTTTTAATATCCTTGGGATATTCAAACCAGCACCCTCCTACTGCTATGTCTCCTGAATGCGGTTCAGGTCTTGTTTAGGGTTAAACAACTATTTAGGGTTAAACAACTATTTAAGAATATCATCCAGAGATCAACCCCCATGACGGGCACCGCGGCCGCTCCAACCCCCGTGACAGGCACTGCGGCTGCTCAAACCTCGGCGACAGCCATTGAGGTTACTCCAAGCCCCGTGACAGGCACTGTGGCTACTCAAACCCCTTGAGCTAATTACAAAACTGAGTAGCTATTTAAGGAATTAGGCTTTCTGTGGTGTCAGAGGTATGCAACATCACCCAGATTTTTTAATTCCTGCTCAGTGACTAGACAATACCTTCTTCAGTGACTAGCTGGTCAGTTTTGAAGAAAGCTGTAACTACTTTTCCAATAAATTAACCAAATGCCTCACCAAATGTAAGGTTAGACACCTTACATTGTGTTCTGCTTTTCTGTTTTATATTAGATTTAAAAATTAGGCTTAACTGAAAGCCATATGGAAAACTACTTTAAATATTTCACCACAGAGCTGGCAATAGTTTGGGGGTTTGTTTTTATTCTGTCAATTGAGTGCCATTGACCAGTTAGTTGGCAGGATTCTCGTCTCTGTTCTTTCAACAGTTCCATACAGAGAATTTCTTTAAATGCCTAATGCCAGTCCACTAGATTTTGCCTGAGCTTTTACTATTCCTAGAACTTTATATATAATTTGTATAGCTCTTTACAAATAACCACCAATCCCGCAATCAGATATTTCAGATTGGTTTAGCTACAAAACTGAATCCTTCACACAAAACCTGAAAAAAAAAAACCCTCAGTAGTTCATAACTGCCAACAAAGAAGTAACACTGATAACAAAAGCTGACTCAAAACCCCACCATTTTCTCATAATTCCTTAAATTAAAATAGCAACTTGTACCTCTGTTTTTGTAGCAATCCCATTTGCACCTCATGGGAAAACTTTAATTCGAAAACAGAAACTATAATTTTTACTTTATACAGTAAAAAAAATGAAAATAACTTCTTAATCAAAGATCATTTTCTCAAATAGAATAAGATTCTGGAAAATTGTATAATCTCCAAAAAATGTCACTAGCAGTATCTGACTTACAAAACCTTTAACTGCATCCAGCTTTCTCTCACAACATGCTAGTAAGCGTCACACAACACAAAAACTACAAGAAAATTTATAATCACATTATAATTTTATCCTATCAAGAGATAAGGCTATGACAGTTTTAGCAAGTTTCTGCACTCTGATACACTATAGCATGAATTTCACTAGCTTTGTATATTATTGCTATGATTTGCAAAAATAAAAGCAGAAACACTTCTGCATTTTGATGTTACAGCTTAGATTGCTGGTTCCCAAGTCATAGAACTCAAACCAGATAAAGTTAAGCAATAACAACACATTCTTGCATGTAACATTGTCGTTTTGTTTGTTTCACATAAAAATTAGCTAAATGGGAACATGTAATTGGGAAAGATAGAATCATAGAATCATTTAGGTTGGAAAAGACCTTTAAGAACATCCAGTCCAACCATTAACCTACACTACCAAGTCCACACTAAACCAATCAAGGGTAGACTAGACTAAACCATGTCCCAAAGTGCCATGTCTACTCGGTTTTTGAACACTTCCAGGGATGGTGACTCCACCACCTCTCTGGGCAGCCTGTTCCAATGCTTGACCACCCTTTCCGTAAAGAAATTTTTCCTAATATCCAACCTAAACCTCCCCTGGCGCAGCTTGAGCCCATTTCCTCTCATCCTATTGCTAACTACTTGGGAGAAGAGACCAACACCCACCTCACTACAACCTCCTTTCAGGTAGTCGTAGAGAGCGATAAGGTCTCCCCTCAGCCTCCTCTTCTCCAGACTAAACAATCCCAGTTCCCTTAGCCACTCCTCATAAGGCCTGTGCTCCAGGCCCTTCACCAGCTTTGTTGCCCTTCTCTGGACACGCTCCAGCACCTCAATGTCTTTCTTGTAGTGAGGGGCCCAAAACTGGACACAGTATTCCAGGTGTGGCCTCACCAGCGCCGAGTACAGGGGGACAATCACCTCCCTGCTCCTGCTGGCCACAGCATTCCTGATACAAGCCAGGATGCTGTTGGCCTTCTTGGCCACCTGGGCACACTGCTGGCTCATATTCAGCCGGCTGTCTACCAACACCCCCAGGTCCTTTTCAGCCAGGCAGCTTTCCAGCCACTCTTCCCCAAGCCTGTAGCATTGCCTGGGGTTGTTGTGACCCAAGTGCAGGACCTGGCACTTGGCCTTGTTGAACCTCATACAGTTGGCCTTGGCCCATCGGTCCAGCCTGTCCAGGTCCCTGTGCAGGGCCATCCTACCCTCCAGCAGATCGACACTCCCACCCAGTCTGGTGTCGTCTGCAAACTTACTGAGGGTGCACTCAATCCCCTCATCCAGATTATTGATAAAGATATTAAACAAGGCTGGCCCAAAAACAGAGCCCTGGGGAACACCGCTCATGACCAGCTGCCAACTGGACTTAACTCCATTCACCACTACTCTCTGGGCTCGGCCACCCAACCAGTTTTTTACCCAGCGAAGACTATGCCCGTCCAAGCCATGAGCTGCCAGCTTCCCAAGGAGAATATTGTGGGAGACAGTGTCAAAAGCTTTGCTAAAGTCCAGGTAAATGACATCCACAGCCTTTCCATCATCTACCAGGAGGGTCACCAGGTCATAGAAGGAGATCAGGTTGGTCAAGCAGGACCTGCCTTTCATGAACCCATGCTGGCTGGGCTTGATCCCCTGGTTCACCTGCACTTGCCTGTTGAGTTCACTCAAGATGAACCACTCCATAATCTTCCCCGGCACCGAGGTCAGGCTGACAGGCCTGTAGTTCCCCGGATCCTCCTTCCAGCCCTTCTTGTGGATGGGTGTCACATTGGCAAGCCTCCAGTCATCAGGGACCTCCCCTGTTAACCAGGACTGCTGAGAGATGATGGAAAGTGGCTTGGCAAGCTCCTCTGCCAGCTCCCTCAATACTCTCAGGTGGATCCCATCTGGCCCCATAGACTTGTGAGCATCCAGGTGGCATAGCAGGTCATTAACTGCTTCCTCCTGCACTATGAGGGCTCCATTCTGCTCCCCGTCCCTGTCTTCCAGCTCAGGGGGCTGAGTACCCTGGGGATAACTGGTCTGGTGGTTAAACAGAGAGGCAAAGAAGGCATTAAGTAACTCAGCCTTTTCCTTGTCCTCGGTGACAATGTTCCCCCCAACATCCAGCAAAGGATGATGATCCTCCTTGGCTCTCCTTTTATTGCTGATGTTCTTATAAAAGCATTTTTTATTATCTTTTACAGCATTGGCCAGATTGAGTTCTAGCTGGGCTTTTGCTTTTCTAATTTCCTCCCTGCATGACCTAACAAGATCCCTGTACTCCTCCTGAGTTGCCCGCCCCTTCCTCCAAAGGCGGTAGACTCTCCTTTTTTCCCTGAGTCCCAGCAAAAGCTCCCTATTCAGCCAGGTCAGTCGTTTTCCCCACCTGTTGGTCTTATGGCACACGGGGACAGCCCACTACTGCGCCCTTAAGGCTTCCTTCTTGAAGAAGGCCCAGCCTTCCTGGACCCCTTTGCCCTTCAGGACTGCCTCCCAAGGGACTTTCCCAACCAGCATCCTGAAGAGGACAAAGTCTGCCCTCCGGAAGTCCATGGTAGTGGTTTTGCTGCCCCTCCTCCTTACCTCACCACGCATCGAAAACTCTATCATATCATGGTCGCTAAGCCCAAGACGGCCTCCAGCCACGACATCTCCCCCGAGTCCTTCTCTGTTTGTAAACAGCAGGTCAAGTGAGGCACCTCCCCTGGTAGGCTCACCTGCCAGCTGGATCAGGAAGTTATCTTCCACACACTCCAGGAACCTCAGAGACTGTTTCCCATCTGCTGTGTTGTATTTCCAGCAGATGTCCGGCAAGTTGAAGTCCCCCATGAGAACAAGGGCTGGTGATTGCGAGACTTCTGCCAGCCGCTTACAGAACGCTTCATATCTCTCTACATCCTGGTTGGGTGGTCTATAGCAGATTCCCAACAGGACATCTGCCTTCTTGGCCTTCCCCCTCATCCTTACCCAGAAGCACTCGACCTTATCATCACCACTGTCGAGCTCTATACAGTCAAAACACTCCCTAACATACAGAGCCACCCCACCGCCTCTCCTTCCTTGCCTATCCCTTCTGAAGAGCTTATAATTGAAACAAAATAAAATAGTAATATTAATAATAACAATATGATAATAACATTAATAACAATATACAAAGCAAGTGATGCACAATGCAATTGCTCACCACCCACCGACCGATACCCAGACAGTTCCCGAGCAGCAATCGCTGCTCCCCGGCCAACCCCCCCCAGTTTCTATACTGAGAATGACATCATATGGTATGGAATAGCCCTTTGGGCAATTTGGGTCAACTGTCTTGGCTGTGCTCCCTCCCAGCTTCTTCTGCACCTGGCACAGCATGGGAAGCTGAAAAGTCATAGAATCATAGAATCATAGAATCATCTAGGTTGGAAAAGACCTTTAAGATCATCCAGTCCAACCATTAACCTACACTACCAAGCCCACTCTAGACTAATCAAGGGTAGACCAGACTAAACCATATCCCGAAGTGCCACATCTACCCGTTTTTTAAACGCCTCCAGGGATGGGGACTCCACCACCTCTCTGGGCAGCCTGTTCCAATGCCTGACCACCCTTTCCGTAAAGAAATTTTTCCTAATTTCCAGTCTAAACCTCCCCTGGCGCAGCTTAAGCCCATTTCCTCTTGTCCTATCGCTAGCTACTTGGGAGAAGAGACCAACACCCACCTCACTACAACCTCCTTTCAGGTAGTTGTAGAGAGCGATAAGGTCTCCCCTCAGCCTCCTCTTCTCCAGACTAAACAATCCCAGTTCCCTTAGCCACTCCTCATAAGGCCTGTGCTCCAGGCCCTTCACCAGCTTTGTTGCCCTTCTCTGGACACGCTCCAGCACCTCAATGTCTTTCTTGTAGTGAGGGGCCCAAAACTGGACACAGTATTCCAGGTGTGGCCTCACCAGCGCCGAGTACAGGGGGACAATCACCTCCCTGCTCCTGCTGGCCACAGCATTCCTGATACAAGCCAGGATGCTGTTGGCCTTCTTGGCCACCTGGGCACACTGCTGGCTCATGTTCAGCCGGCTATCTACTAACACCCCCAGGTCCTTTTCGGCCAGGCAGCTTTCCAGCCACTCCTCCCCAAGCCTGTAGCGTTGCATGGGGTTGTTGTGACCCAAGTGCAGGACCCGGCACTTGGCCTTGTTGAACCTCATACAGTTGGCCACGGCCCATCGATCCAGTCTGTCCAGGTCCCTCTGCAGGGCCATCCTACCCTCCAGCAGATCGACACTCCCACCCAATTTGGTGTCGTCTGCAAACTTTCTGAGGGTGCACTCGATCCCCTCATCCAGATCATTGATAAAGATATTGAACAGGACTGGCCCTAAAACAGAGCCCTGGGGAACACCGCTCGTGACCGGCCGCCAACTGGACTTAACACCATTTATCACTACTCTATGGGCTCGGCCACCCAACCAGTTCTTTACCCAGCGAAGAGTATGCCTGTCTAAGCCGTGAGCTGCCAGCTTCCCGAGGAGGATATTATGCGAGACGGTGTCAAAAGCTTTGCTAAAGTCGAGGTAGATGACATCCACAGCCTTTCCATCATCTACCAGGCGGGTCACCAGGTCATAGAAGTCCTTGACTAGCATAAGCAGTACTCAGCAACAACTAAAACATCAGTGTGTTATCAACATTATTCTCATCCTAAATCCAAAACACAGCACTATGCCTGCTACTAGGAAGGAAATTAACTCTATCCCAGCTGAAACTGGGACACTGGTCCAAAACCATGCTGACGTGTTTTATGAGAAGTCATATTTTCAGCATTATTGAAGTACTTGAAACATATTGAGATGAAATTTTGGATAAACTTCTTCATTTTTTGAAAAGCAACATTGTTGAGAATTTTATTTCTAGAGAACTTAAACATATACAACAGACATTTGGCCGCCTAGCTGTGCTTACTCTGGCCCATGAAGTGATTGCTGAACACAGCACTGCATGCTGTTCAAACACTCTGTATGAAATACAAAGTATACATTGCTTATCTTGGGTTCAGAGAGCATCCTGTAAATACAGTTTGGGGAACTGATAAATAGCTTTACACTTCCCTCTTTAGATCAACAGTGAGTACATTGTCAAAGAAGTGAGTTTCCATTTCATCCTACTCAAAAACAGGAAAGGTAAAGTTCATCCAACTGACTATTGCAAAATAAAACTTCTGGAAGAATTTGTCCTAGGACAGCTTTACTGTACTGTTAAGACTCATTGTCATACAAATTGTTCATAACCCACATAAATAATTTCACTGTCATCACTGAGACCAATTATGAGAGCATGGTTTCTTCATCCAGGCAAAGCTGTGCAGAATCAGGCCCTAACTTTTTAAGGCATGTTCACCCTCTCTTCAGTCACTCTTCTCAATGCTACAGAATCTAAATTCAGTTTTCTTGATCAGTGTGGAAAGAGTTCTTTTACCCAAACAATACCATTTATTAATCCTAGCTTCCACTATGGGTTTATAGGACACCATCTGAGATTTAAAAAATAAAATGCTGCTTCTCTTTAGCCATGGAAACTCAGCTGACAGCCTGCAAAAGTGTATAAGTGTAGAAATACAGCATATGTCACATCCATTCATCTCTGTAGAGCACAGTCCTTGTCTTTATATAGGCAAGACATAAATAGGCATTAAAACAACAAAAAAAGAGCTACCCCAGCAATACTTTAACATAATTTGTAAGAGAAATGAAACCCAGTTGGCTTTATTTCAAACATTAAGATTGAAGAAAATATTTTTGGGATTCTCATCACTACCATGTGATTCTAGCAGTGATGCAATGCCAGAAGTAACTGTGTCACTAGACCAGCAGGAATCTGCCAAAGTATGTAACCAAAAATAGTTTTATAAACACTGAAATTTCCAACATCCCAGTGATACAGAATGTAAGATCTATACTTTTGCATCAAAAGTTCGGCATGTGACTTTAACTCTCAGTGGAGAGAAACTGTGGACTTGCTTAGAGATTCTTTGAAACAGTATCTCTGTACTGTAAGATTAACAAACCTTGAACAAGCTCTTTAAATCACAGCCTGAAACCGGCAGACACCAAGGTCAGAAGAACTAGGAGCATCATCACCCAAGATAAGTGCAGAGAAACTAGTTAGGACTAGAACATATTGTAGCAAAGCTGTGATAAGCTGCTCAGTGAGCCAACTCATGACTATATATGGGAAAAGGATCCAGAGTTCATGGAAAGGACACTGAAAGACCCCTCTACAAAGACCACTAGGGACCCCCAAGGACCACCGACCCAAATCACTGAGCATGTGCACCTGGGGAGAGAATATGTAAATCAGTTCTGGGGATTCATTATCCTAAGACCACCTTTTCCAAGAAATATGATGAATATGTATATTTCTGTCCTACATAAATTGTATGTCTTTGGTTGTGCAGTATGCACATTAGGTGGAAGTATCCCCTGTGCATCCGGCGCCATAAATAAAGAATGCCTGCTTTTTAAAGCTCCAAAATGAGTCTTAGAGAGTTTTCATAAGCCGTAATTTTCAGTATCATTTTGGCGACCCAGATGGGACTTCGCTTCTGAGACTTGACGGACGTGGGTTCGCAGGACCTCCAGCCGGCACCGAGATTTCTCAGGGAGACCCTTGATCCCCGCTCCTCTGAGATCACAAGCCAAGACCCCTGGTAAGAATATTTAAGGCATTCTTTTAACTGTGTGATAGTTTGTATGCCTGCCTGTCAGTCTGGGTGAAAGCCCAGCAGGGTTGGGGCTAAAAGGATCCTTGAGGGGTTTGAGTCCCCATTTGATAGTCCCCTAGGTGAAAGCCTTGGGGACGCCCGGGTTTGATTGGGGCTCGAGTCCCCTTTTGTTTGTTATTTGGGGCTCGAGTCCTCTTTTGTTTGTTAATTGGGGTTCGAGTCCCCTTTTGATTGTTAATTGGGGTTCGAACCCCCTTTTGATCGAACTTTGTTGGTATTGATTTGGTATTAGTATTTTGGTAACAAATTGGGTAATCGTTATATTTGTGAACTGTTGGCTTGTTGTAAGATTATATTGACGATACGGGAGCTGGACTCCCGGGAGGAATCTTGAGAAAGTCACCCTTAGGGTGTATTTTAAGACGTTGGAAACAATTTGGTGGTATCCCAGGTGGTAATGTGCGTAAAGAAGATTTGATCAAGTATTGTAATCAGTGGTGGCCGTTGTATAAATTGGATGAGGGGGAAAAGTGGCCTGTGAATGGAACTTTGAACTATAACACCATGCTGCAATTAGTGTTGTTTTTAAGGTGGGAAGGAAAATGGGATGAAGTAATGTATTGTGATATGGTTTTCACTTTGAGAAATCACCCTGAATGGTAAAGAGAGTATGGGGTTAATACACTACCTAGTGACTCTTTTGTTCTCTCTTTGTAGAAGGATAAGAATGCTAACGGAAAGGGAAATAGGCTGAAAAGATGTTGTTTGGCTTGTAGTATAGGGCAGAGGTGTTTGAAATTGTATGAGCAAGAACGAGAGGAGGACACCGAGCTAATCATTGCACCTCAAAGGCGAACGGGTCCTCCTGCAGAATCCCATGCAGATTCGGGACCAAGCAATAGAATAAATGATCTAAGGAATAATGAACTCTCCAATTCTAGTCCTATAGCAGGATGAACTAGAGGCAGACAGGGAGATGTGCTTCAAGCCCCTCTCTGCCAAGCAGTCGGCAACGAAGGACTGGTAACTATAAAGGTGCTGCTCATAGTATTGGGAAAAATGTTTGAAAACAGAAGAGAGATGTGCAGTTGTTGGTTTCCCCAGATAGGGATCAGGATGTTGCTGTTGGTAGAAGAAGGGGTAGTAAAGAATTTATCCCCGTAGCAAGCAGAATGAATTGGAAGGAGTCTGCTGGGTCATATCGGGAAAATCCAGAGAAAATGTATCGGTCCTTTAAAACGATAATTGAGAAACATGACCCGGATTGGAAAGATGTGCAGGTGTTGCTAAACACTTTATTCCTGCCTAAGAAAAAGAGAATGGTGCTAGAAAAAGCTCTGGAGGAAAATGAGAGACTAAATGCAAGGGATGGTCCAGATTGTTTTATGCTAGCACAAGAGCCAGACCGGGATCCAAATACAGGGGCGGGCAGATTAATGAATAATCAATATCAGCAGTTGATATTATATGGAATAAAGCATGGGGTAACTAGACCTAAAAACCTTGCAAAACTATATCAGGTGGTGCAAGGTAAAGATGAGGACTCCTCTATCTTTTATAAGAGACTGTGTGAAACAGCCTGGAAGTGGACGGATTTGGATCCTGAGGATGAGGCTAATAGAATGACTTTTACTACTTTGTTTGTGGGGCAGTCAGCACCAGACAGAAGGAGAAAGTTGCAAAAGGTAGATGGCATGACTGGAATGTCAGTATCTCAGTTAATAGGAATTGCATATAAGGTATACAGTAATGTCGTGGTTTAGCCCCAGGCAGCAACTAAGCACCATGCAGCCGCTCGCTCACTCCCCCTGCCCCGATGGGATGGGGGAGAGAATTGGAGGAGTAAGAGTGGAAAAAAACCACTCCTGGGTTGAGATAAGAACAGTTTAATAATTGAAATAAGGTAAAATGATAATAATAATAATATAATAATGATAATAATAATATAATAATGATAATAATAATAACAATATACAAAGCAAGTGATGCACAATGCAATTGCTCACCACCCGCCGACCGATACCCAGACAGTTCCCGAGCAGCGATTGCTGCTCCCTGGCCAACCCCCCCCAGTTTATATACTGAGCATGACATCATATGGTATGGAATAGCCCTGGCTGTGCCCCCTCCCAGCTTCTTGTGTACCTGGCAGAGCATGGGAAGCTGAAAAGTCCTTGACTAGCATGAGCAGTACTTAGCAACAACTAAAAACATCAGTGTGTTATCAGCATTCTTCTCCTACTAAATCCAAAACACAGCACTATGCCTGCTACTAGGAAGAAAATTAACTCTATCCCAGCCGAAACCAGGACAAGTAATAGGGAAGGATTGGAAAGGAAGGAAAAGCAGAAAGAGAAATTGAAGGATGCAATTCTAGCAGCTGCCTTTGCCCAAGCACAAATTTCCTCTTGGGGAAGAGGTTTCCCAAGAGGGCGGGGGCACAAAGCGGGGCGAGGAGCAAGAAGAAATATAGGAAATAGAGTCCCTTTGGGGAGAGATCAGTGCATGATTTGCAAGAGAAAGGGACATTGGAAAAATGAATGCCCAAAGAAATGGACACCCCTGTTTGCACCCGTTCTGGAGGCAGACTTACTTATGATTGGCACGGAACATTTGGATTGACAGGGACCAGAGGAATCTCTCCCAGCGGAACCTCTGGTTACAGCCAAGCTGGGAGAAGAGAAAAATTGAATTCTTAGTGGATACTGGGGCCACTTATTCGGTTTTAAATACTTTAGAAGGGGAATTGAGTTCGAAAATATAAGCATTATTGGTGCGACAGGAATTCGTGAATGAATTCTTTAAACCTTTGACAATGAAATTGGGAAAACAGTGGGTCACCCATCAGTTTGTGTATTTGCCTAACTCCCCCAAACCACTGTTAGGAAGGGATTTGCTTGAGAAATTGGAAGCAGAAATTAAATTTAAGGATGGTGAAGTTAGAATTCTAATTCCAGAAACTAAATATATCGAAGCAGCAGCTTTATTGTTGCAGGACACCAATCTCGAAAAGAAACCTATGCCCACAGAAGTGGAGAACGTGGTAATCCCAATTGTTTGGGCCGGAGAAGTTCCAGGTAAATCCAAAAGAGCTGAGCCTGTGAAAATTGACTTGAAACCAGGATCGACTCTGGTAAGAATTAAACAATATCCTCTAAAACTAGAAAGTAAACATGGGTTAGTACCAATAATACAGAAATTTCTGAAATACAGATTATTAGTAGAATGTGAATCCAAATATAACACCCCAATATTGCCTGTGAGAAAGGCTAATGGAAAAGATTATAGGTTAGTTCAAGATCTGAGAGGAATCAATCAGATAACACAGGATATCCATCCTGTGGTTGCAAATTCTTATACCTCGTTAACAGCTCTCACTGAGAAACAAGAATGGTTCACGGTGTTAGACTTAAAAGATGCCTTTTTCTGCATTCCTCTCGACCCTGAAAGCCAGGAGCTTTTTGCTTTTGAATGGGAAAAACCCCAAAACTGGGAGGAAAACACAATATACGTGGACAGTTTTACCACAGGGCTATAAGAATAGCCTGACCATTTTTGGAAACCAGCTGGCACAGGAATTAGAAATTTAGAAGAAGGAAAATAGTCAAGGGACTTTGTTACAATATGTGGACGACATACTGATTGCAATGGAGACAAAAGAACAGTGCATGGCACTAACGATAGATAATGTGAGTTTGGGATGGCCTGGCTGTTTAAAGGCCGTTGCAGCAACTGTATTATTGATTCAGGAAGCCCGTAAGTTCACCATGGGACAAAAGATTATAGTCTATGTCCCACATATTGTGATCACTGTGTTAGGACAGAAAGGAGGGCATTGGTTATCCCCTAGCAGGATGTTAAAATACCAAGTGGTGTTGCTAGAACAAGATGATGTCCATTTGAAGACCACCGCTGTTGTTAACCCTGCTATGTTTTTAATAAGCGATCAAGCCGAAGGAAAGCTGGAACATGATTGCTTACAGACAATCGAAGAAGTCTACTTGAGCCGACCAGATCTTAAAGATACTCCATTAGAAGGACCAGATTGGGAGATGTACACGGATAGAAGCAGTTTTGTCCGAGAAGGAAAACGCCGGTCTGGGTATGTGGTAACCACCACCAATAAGGTAATCAAGTCACGGGCTTTACCTTTGAACGTGTCGGCCCAGAAGGCTGAAATAATAGCACTTACCAGGGCACTAGAATTGAGCCAAGGAAAATGAGTCAACATATGGACAGACTCTAAGTATGCTTTTGGAGTGGTCCACGCACATGGAGCCATATGGAAAGAAAGGGGACTTTTGTCGGCACAAGGAACCACCATTCAGCATGCAGAACAAATATTGAAATTATTAGAAGCCATTCAGAAGCCAACAGCAGTTGCAATAATGCATTGTAAAGCACAACAATCAGGTAAAACTGTCCCCAAAACAGGCAATCGATTGGCAGATAAGGCTGCTAGAGAGGCTGCAGGAAAAGCCATCTTAGCTTTAGTCCCGGAAAAGGGTATAATCTTACCAAAAGAACCTCCAAAATATGATGAGAAAGATGAAAAGCTGATTACTAAATTACAGGCTAACAGAGACTAAAGAGGATGGGCCATAATGCCGACTGGCCAAGTAGTGGTACCACCTACAATAATGAGAGAAATCGCTAGAGTAGAACATAAGAAAGTACACTGGGGAACAGAAAACCTTGTCAAGCATTTGCAGAAATGCATTTTAAGCAGAGCCATGACAGAAATAATTCGATCAGTTACAGGCAGATGTGAAATTTGCTTACGAAACAACCCGAATACCAGCAGTAAAATTATGCTGGGAGTCACCAAGAGAGGTAACTCCCCTGGAGAGTATTGGCAAATTGATTTTACAGAATTGCCTCGGAAGGAAGGATATCGATATATACTGGTTCTGGTAGATACATTCACTGGGTGGCCTGAGGCTTTTCCATGTCGCACCAATAAAGCAAGAGAAGTGGTTAAAAATTTGCTCAAAGAAATCATTCCAAGGTTTGGTGTTCCCTTAGGAATGTCATCTGACAATGGGCCACATTTTATAGCAGGAATTGTTAAACAGTTAAGTGAGATACTGTCTATAAATTGGGATTATCACACACCATATAGGCCACAGTCGAGTGGGAGAGTGGAGCGAATGAACTATACCCTTAAACAGCACTTAGGGAATATTTGCCAAGAAACTTCATTAACATGGGTAAAAGCACCACCTATAGCTTTGTTGAGAATCAGAATTCAGCCACGAGGCAAAGGAAACTGTCCTGGTTTTGGCTGGGATAGAGTTAATTTTCTTCCTAGTAGCAGGCACAGTGCTGTGTTTTGGATTTAGTAGGAGAAGAATGCTGATAACACACTGATGTTTTTAGTTGTTGCTAAGTACTGCTCATGCTAGTCAAAGACTTTTCAGCTTCCCATGCTCTGCCAGGTGCACAAGAAACTGGGAGGGGGCACAGCCAGAATAGTTGATCCAAACTGACCAAAGGGCTATTCCATACCATATGACGTCATGCTCAGTATATAAACTGGGGGGGGTTGGCCGGGGAGCAGCGATCGCTGCTCGGGAACTGTCTGGGTATCGGTCGGTGGGTGGTGAGCAATTGCATTGTGCATCACTTGCTTTGTATATTATTTTTATTATTATTATCATTATTATATGGTTATTATTATCATTACTATTTTACTTTATTTCAATTGTTTAACTGTTCTTATCTCAACCCAGGAGTGTTTCTCACTCTTACTCCTCCAATTCTCTCCCCCATCCCATCGGGGTAGGGGGAGTGAGAGAGCAGCTGCGTGGTGCTTAGTTGCTGGCTGGGGCTAAACCACGACACCAAGGCAGATTTGGTAACCATGAGGTGAGTTTGTGCCAAATGTCAGAAAAACCCCAGGAAGTATTATCTTGAGATACTTGGTATAATATCTGAGCCATCATCCTCCATACCTGAGAGGCTTTACTGGCTTGACTTGCTTGATTGCAGCATATGTTTCTGTCGTGGTTTAGCCCCAGCCAGCAACTAAGCACCACGCAGCCGCTCGCTCACTCCCCCTACCCCGATGGGATGGGGGAGAGAATTGGAGGAGTAAGAGTGAGAAACACTCCTGGGCTGAGATAAGAACAGTTTAATAATTGAAATAAAGTAAAATAGTAATGCTAATAGTAACAGTATAATAATGATAATAATAATAATGATACACGAAGCAAGTGATGCACAATGCAATTGCTCACCACCCGCCGACCGATACCCAGACAGTTCCCGAGCAGCGATCGCCCCTCCCCGGCCAACCCCCCCAGTTTATATACTGAGCATGACGTCATATGGTATGGAATAGCCCTTTGGTCAGTTTGGATCAACTATTCTGGCTGTGCCCCCTCCCAGTTTCTTGTGCGCCTGGCAGAGCATGGGAAGCTGAAAAAGTCCTTGACTAGCATAAGCAGTACTCAGCAACAACTAAAAACATCAGCCTGTTATCAACATTCTTCTCCTACTAAATCCAAAACACAGCACTATGCCTGCTGTTAGGAAGAAAATTAACTCTATCCCAGCCGAAACCAGGACAGTTTCACATTCATGTATAAACTGTGCAATAGAGCTATAAATAATTCACCCTTATGTTGCCAGTCCAGATCCACCTGAGCCACCTCAATGTTAGCAGCCTGATCCGCCTGCTGGTTGTTTTGATGTTCTTCAGTGGCCTGACTCTTGGGTACGTGAGCATCTACGTGATGTACGTTTACAACCAGGTTCTCTACCCGGGCAGCAATATCTTGTCACAATGCAGCAGCCCAGATGGGTTTGCCTCTGCGCTGCCAGTTGCTCTGCTTCCATTGCTGCAGCCACGATAAATTGGGTACCTTCCAAAGCCTCTCTTGACGCAACAACAGGGCATTTGCCACCATCCATGAGTCAGTAGAGAGATAAAGGACTGGCCACTTTTCTCGTTCAGCAATATCTAAAGCCAGCTGGATGGCTTTCACCTCTGCAAACTGACTCGACTCCCCTTCTCCTTCAGCAGTTTCTGCGACTTGTCGTATAGGACTCCATACAGCAGCTTTCCACCTCCGATGCTTTCCCACAAGACGACAGGACCCACCAGTGAACAGGGCATATTGCTTCTCAGTTATGGCAGTTTATTATACAGTGGGGCGTCCTGAGCACGTGTCACCTCCTCCTATGGCGGTATTCCAAAACCTTTGCCTTTTGGCCAGTCCATGATCACTTCCAAGATTCCTGGGCGACTGGGGTTTCCTATTCAAGCCCGTTGTGTGATTAGTGCGACCCACTTACTCCACGTAGCATCAGTTGCATGATGTGTAGAGGGGACCCTCCTCCTGAACATCCAGCCCAGCACCGGCAGTCGGGGTGTCAGGAGCAGCGGTGCTTCAGTACCACCCACTTCCAAAGCAGCTCAAACCCCTTCATATGCTGCCAATATCTCTTTGTCAGCTGCAGAATAGCGGGCTTCGAATCCCCTGTATCCCTGACTCCAAAACCCTGGGGGTTGACCTTGAGTCTCCCCTGGTGCTTTCTGCCAGAGGCTCCAGGTAGGGCCATGCTCCCCGGCTGCGGTGTAGAGCACATTTTTAATAGCCTGCCCTGCCCAGACTGGCCCAAGGGCTACTGCATGAACTATCTCACGTTTAATTTGTTCAAAGGCTTGTTGTTGCTCAGCACCCCATTTGAAATCATTCTTCTTCCAGGTCACTTGGTAAAGAGGGCTTACGATCGGACTGTAATTTGGAATATGCATTCTCCAAAAACCCACAACGCCTAAGAAAGCTTGTGTTTTCTTTTTGCTAGTTGGTGGGGACATGGCTGTTATTTTGTTGATCACATCCATTGGGATCTGACGACGTCCATCTTGCCATGTTATTCCTAAAAATTGGATCTCCTGTGCAGGTCCCTTGACCTTACTTTGTTTTATGGCAAAACCAGCCCTCAGAAGGGTTTGGACTATTTTCTTTCCCTTCTCAAAAACTTCTTCCGCTGTATTGCCCCACACAATGATGTCATCAATGTACTGCAGATGTTCTGGAGCTTCACCCTGTTCCAGTGCCATCTGGATCAGTCCATGGCAAGTGGTGGGGCTGTGCTTCCACCCCTGGGGCAGTCGGTTCCAGGTGTACTGAACACCCCTCCAGGTAAAAGCAAACTGGGGCCTGCACTCTGCTGCCAAAGGGATGGAGAAAAATGCATTAGCAATATCAGTTGTGGCATACCACTTGGCTGCCTTTGACTCCAGTTCGTATTGAAGTTCTATCATATCTGGCACAGCAGCACTCAGTGGCAGCGTGACTTCGTTCAGGCCACGATAGTCCACTGTTAGTCTCCACTCCCCATTAGACTTTCGCACTGGCCCTATGGGAGTGAGTCTTGCTGATCACTCCCTGGCTCTCTAGTTGACAAATCAGGTTATGGATGGGAATCAGGGAGTCTCGGTTGGTGCGATATTGCCGCCGGTGCACTGTTGTGGTAGCGATCAGCACCTGTTATTCTTTGACCCTCAGCAACCCCACAATAGAAGGGTCCTCCGAGAGACCAGGCAAGGTGGACAGCTGTTTCATTTCCTCCATCTCCAAGGCAGCTATACCAAAAGCCCACCGGTACCCTTTGGGTCCTTGAAATAGCCTCTCCTGAGGTAGTCTATGCCAAGGATGCACGGAGCCTCTGGGCCAGTCACAATGGGGTGCTTCTGCCACTCATTCCCGGTTAGGCTCAATTCAGCCTCCAGTACAGTGAGCTGTTGGGATCCCCCTGTCACTCCAGAAATACAAATGGGTTCTGCCCCTGCATAGCTTGATGGCATTAGGGTACACTGTGCACCGGTGTCCACTAGAGCCTTCTACTCCTGGGGGTCTGATGTGCCAGGCCATCGAATCCACACAGTCCAGTAAACCCGGTTGTCCCTTTCCTCCACCTGGCTGGATGCAGGGCCCCCCTAACACTGGTCATAGTATTCGTTGTTCACTCCTTGTAAATGTGAATCAAGAGTCCCTTGATTAAGATCAGAAGTAAAATTAGCCCACTTACTCTGTCTGGGGAACTGCTCACTGAAAACTGGAGCTGCAATTTTCTTCGGAGAACCGCCTTTTGTAATAGTTTTTCCTTGCAACTCACGCACCCGTGCCTCTAGGGTCGAGGTAGATTTTCCATCCCACTTCCTCATGTCCTCTCCGTGGCCACGCAGGTAAAACCACAGGGTGCCCCGTGGTGTGTATCCTCTCCATCCTCTCTCTTGAGCAGAAGGACGTTGACTCCTAATGGCTGAGATACTGGTCCGTACAGGTGGGGAGTAGGATATATCCCGTTTGAATTGCTGGACCTTCTGGGACAGTTTCTCTACAGCCGAGACACAGGCCCGTAGGGAGGAAGATATAATTTCTTTGTATTGCCGGATTTGGCCAGCCAATTCATCCACTGTTGGTTCCTCTCCGTCTTTCCAGATCATTACTGCCGAAGAGTTGGCTTTCGACATTAGTGCGCTGCGTACAAACTTCTGCCACATGGATCGTGTGCACCTGACTTCATCTGGATCTTTGGGTTGTTGTCCAGGTCAGCATAAATCACCTCCATTATGGTTGATTCCCTCAGGTACTGGATACCTCTCTCTGTGGTGGTCCACTTGCCAGGGTGACGTATAACATCTTCCTTGAAGGGATACCTTTCCTTCACACCTGACAGGAGTTGCCTCCAGAGGCTGAGGGTTTGTGCTCCTTTTCCAATCACTTTGTCAGTGCCCCCTTACCTAGAAAGGGATCCCAGTTGTTTGGCTTCCTTACCCTCTAATTCCAGGCTACTGGGCCCGTTATCCCAGCATCGGAGCAGCCAGGTGACAATGTGCTCACCTGGACAACGGCTGAAATCTTTTCGCATATCTCCAGTTCATTCAGGGATAGGGATCAGGTGGTTTCCATCTCATTTATGTGTTCTTCCTCTTCCTCCTTCTCTCCCCATGATGGCCCTGCTTTTTCATCATCCCGTTCTAAAGGAGCTGACTTTCACTTCCAAGATTTCTTCTTGTTTATAGGGACAACTGATACCAGCACAGGTTGGTTCTCTGATTCACCTGCAGTACCTGTCGTGGCGGGTGGAGTAGCCACAGTGCCTGTTGGTGGGGTTGGAGTAGCTGCAGTGCCCGTTTGTTTGTTTTTTCCTCTCTTCTCCCTGATGGTGCTGCATAATACCTTGAAGTGTTTGGTTGATACTTGCCAAGGCCCAGCACAGTACAATAAGTTGTGCCTCTTTGGAATAACCACGGCATGTGGTTTGGGTTTCTTTTTTTTCAAGCATTCTATCACTTCATCAGGATCCTGTAGTTGTTTGTGAGTGAAGTTCCAGACCATTTGAGGTGAGAAGTTCTCTAAGTACCTGCCTGTATTTAGGTTTTAGGAGACGGGGGGCTACAGGGGTGGCTTCTGTGAGAAGGTGCCAGAAGCTTCCCCCATGTCCGATAGAGCCAATGCCAGCCAGCTACAAGATGGACCCACCGCTGGCCAAGGCTGAGCCAATCTACACTGAGCCAATCTACACTGAACCCACACTAGAGCAGGTGGATGTGCCCGAAGGAGATTGTGACCCTGTGGAGATCCCACGCTGGAGCAGGCTCCTGGCAGGACTTGTGGAGCCATGGAGAGAGAGGAGCCCACGCTGGAGCAGGTTTGCTGGCAGGACTTGTGACCCTGTGGGGGACCCACGCTGGAGCAGTCTGCTCCTGAAGGACTGCACCCTGTGGAAAAGGACCCACGCTGGAGCATTTCATGAAGAACTGCAGCCCGTGTGAAGGACTCATGTTGGAGAAGTTCGTGGAGGACTGTCTCCCATGGGAGGGACCCCATGCTGGAGCAAGGGAAGAGTGTGAGGAGTCCTCCCCCTGCAGAGGAAGGAGCAGCAGTAACAACATGTGATGAACTGACTGCAACCCCCATTCCCTGTCCCCCTTTGCCGCTGCGGGGGAGGAGGTAGAGAAAATGGGGAGTGAAGTTAAGCCCAGGAAAAAGGCGGGTTGGAGGGAAGGTTTTTTAAGATTAGTTTTTATTTCTCATTATCCTACTCCGATTTGACTGGTAATAAATTAAACTGAATTCCCCAAGTCGAGTTTGCTTTGCCCATGATGGTAATTGGTGAGTGATCTCCCTGTCCTTATGTTGACCCACGAGCTTTTCATTATATTTTCTCTCCCCTGTCCAGCTGATGAGGGGAGTGATAAAGCAGCTTGGTGAGCACCTGGTGTCCAGCCAATATCAACCCACCACAACCTGAAACACATTCAGGAGACATAGCAATAGGATTGTGGAGTAATTTCTGGAGGTGACTTAGACATCAGACTTAGATTTACGATTACAAGAAAGGCACAGCATTGAAGAAGCTTTCCAGGTGGAATGCAGCTGGATGCAAGGAATCTATCCCACAGGAAGTTCCTAAGCCTGCAACCTTGGGTATCAGCAACATCAGGGGAGCCTGGTGTGCTGGCTCTAAGGACAGTTGTCCAGAGGAAGGAGTGGTGTGGAGATACCACGGCCCTGCTCTGAGATAAGGGACTCAGAAGAGCACCACGGCACTGATAAGCTGCATAATCGATGCCCTGAGCCGACAAGCTGTCATGATTTTGACAAAATGCTGTCCTTTTGGTAAACTTTGCTCATTATAATATCATTATAATACCAAAACACACCTCCATCCCAAAACCTACCCGCCTCTAAGCTGAGACCACTCCTCACTGAGCCTGCGCTCTGAATTTTTCTGAGCCTGTACCTTTAAAACGAAGTGAGAAAGTTTTACACCAATCGTAACAAAGTATGTATGACTAGAGTCCCTCAAGCTC
Organism: Pelecanus crispus; assembly: GCF_030463565.1. Taxonomy (NCBI): domain Eukaryota; kingdom Metazoa; phylum Chordata; class Aves; order Pelecaniformes; family Pelecanidae; genus Pelecanus; species Pelecanus crispus. The sequence continues at coordinate 4,957,682 of NC_134675.1, forward strand.
CACCTAATGTGTAAAAATACTATAAATTGGCCTAAGAGAGAGGGGATGTTAGGGAAGATACCATCATGTACCACTCTGACCTCTGGGATCAGTCGACGGGCTGAGCCTCTCTTCCCCCCCATCGGGACGCCTTTGGGTAAGAATCTAACGCTTGGTTATACCAAGTGCCTCCCCGGGAAACTTAGAAACCTCTATAGAGTCACTTTATGTCTTTTGATGCATCTGTATTGTCCAACGCTTTGGTATTTGTATATGCCTTGCAGTCAGTGAATTTATCACCGGTAATCCAAAGAACCTGTGTGTCTGTTGCTTTAATAAATTGCTTTGATTTATTGGTCTAGTGTGATAGTGGTCATTGAACGCGACCAGACGCTTTAAGTGTGGCCGTGATAGTTCATGCAGCATGACTAGACGAAAGGTGCCTACATTATTTGTGAATCCGTAATCGTGATAGTTCAGTGCACTGAACGCGACCGGACTTATAACAATAAATTGGGTACCTTCCAAAGCCTCTCTTGACGCAACAAGGAGCATGATGGTTTGAACATCTCAAGGATATTCAAAATTCTCGAGAGCTGGTGTAACTAGCCTGAAGGAGAAAGGGAAGATGAAAGAACCGGGGAAAGCATCCCCCACTGTCTTCCCCATAATTTGGTTCTCTGAGGAGAAAAGGTGAAGGGTGTCATTATTCACAATTTCGAGAGATGGCGCCCGAGGTACGGAGATGACAGCAATACCAAATTAGTCTTTTTACCAATAATAAAACTGGTAATAAACTTGTGCACCTCCTCGCTGGCAGGGTATGGGAGGCTGAAAAGTCCTTGACTTAGTATAAGCACTGCTTAGCAACAACTAAAGCATCAGTATTCTCATGCTAAATCCAAAACACAGCACTATACCAACTACTAGGAAGAAAATTAACTATCCCAGCCAAAACCAGGACAAAGTGTCAAGGATATTTCAGGAGAAAGCAGTTGGTGGAATACTGAAGTCAATATCGCAGTAAAAATGGGAAATAGTAGATAGGGCTGTGGGCCCTAAAGCGTCTTAGAGATGGGGGAAGAAGACAATAGCTCGTATTTTCTAGAGAAGAAGAAAAAGATGTCAGTGAAAAACTGCCCAGAAGATTTTATCAGGGACAAAATAACAAGTTGAAAAAAGTTTTTATCTTCATACGTATGACCAAGACAACATATCATCTGTCAAAGGCAGAAAAGCCCTAATAGAAATATGATACTAAAGCTTGAAGAGTTTTGCTGTGCAAGTGAATAGGGATTTCTGCTTTTCAGAAAAAACAGTGGTGGCAATCAAGCATAACCTCAGTGTAAGACTGAGGTTATGTAGTAATTCGGGTGTGCTGAAGTTGCCACTTGCCAGGGGTTAGAGAGTGAGGAATGAACAGGCTTTTCAACCTCTTCTTGCATCCCAGTGAAGGGGCAAAATGACTGTTCATTGTATTGCTCCAGTCTGTTGCTCTGCTTGCAGATGGTAATTGCTTATGGGAGGAGGCTGCATTGGTTCTGAGTTTTCTAGATGATAAGGGAAGTGATTTCACGAATGCTAGAAGCTACTGTTTCTGTACCACCAAATACCCAACATGTCAAAAAGGAAATGTGCCATGTTAGGCATGCAGACTATCAGTGAGATAAAGGGAGGCCCATGTGTTTCTGTGATACATTTGCTGAGAAATGTCTGGCACACTCAGGGCAAGATAAAATAATAAACTGTCGAGGTTTAGCCCCAGCCAGCAACTAAGCACCACGCAGCTGCTCGCTCACTTCCCCCACGGATGGGGGAAGAGAATCGGAGGAGTAAGAGTGAGAAACACTCCTGAGATAAGAACAGTTTAATAATTGAAACAAAATAAAGTAAAATAGTAGTAGTAATAATAACATTATAATAATAATAGTAATAATAATATACAAAGCAAGTGATGCACAATGCAATTGCTCACCACCCGCCGACCGATACCCAGACAGTTCCTGAGCAGCGATCGCTGCTCCCCAGCCAACCCCCCCCCAGTTTCTATACTGAGCATGACGTCATGTGGTATGGAATAGCCCTTTGGTCAGATTGGATCAACTATTCCGGCTGTGCCCCCTCTCAGTTTCTTGTGTGCCTGGCAGAGCATGGGAAGCTGAAAAGTCCTTGACTAGCTGTCCTGGTTTTGGCTGGGATAGAGTTAATTTTCTTCCTAGTAGCAGGCACAGTGCTGTGTTTTGGATTTAGTAGGAGAAGAATGTTGATAACACGCTGATGTTTTTAGTTCTTGCTAAGTACTGCTTATGCTAGTCAAGGACTTTTCTGTGTCATCTACAGGTTTTAGCAATGATGATTTCACCTTTTCTTCCAGATAACTGATAATAGCAGTAAATGGTCATTAGGGAAAGAAATTATCTTATTCATATTGAACATCACATTGTTCAAATTAACCAGTTCTTAATCTGTGCAATACTCCTAGTTTTGTGTTAGTCAAAACACTGCACAGTACAGAGTCAGTTGTCTTACAGAAGTGTCAGAACTGATACTCCAGTCTTGGAGTCTTAGCCAAAAAATAGTCAGTTGGGTTGTCAGGCTCTGTTTTCATTAAGTTTCTATTGACTGGCCATATTTTAGTACATTTTAAAATTCTACATTAATTGAGGCCTGTATCAGTAATTGATTTTGTTAGAATCAATCTCAAGTTGATAAATATGTAATTATCTGGACTGCTCACCTTTTAAATACATGTTCAACATTAGCTTTTTTCCAATTTTATGGAATTTTTCCATTGTTCCAACAGTTACTGAAAATCAACAGTTATGGTTCAGATAATTCTGAACTTTCTAGTACTTCAAAACTTTTAAATGCAAATTACATTGACCTGCTGACTTAAAAATGTTTTTATTGTTTTCTAGTATTTGTATGATATCTTTCCTTAGTTTTAGAATGGAAGTTGTATAATTATCTTCCTGGAATATATAAATCATCTGCTTTTTTTCCTCTGCAGAGAGAGACCAGAAATAATAACTGTATGCTGCTGCCTTTTACTAACATTTACCGTATCTGTGTGGCCATGGTCTATATCCAATATTAGGAACCTATTCATTGTTCCTAATGTATGGAAAATCTCATTATTGTCCTTGTCCCTACTAACCATAGATTTATCCTTAAAGCTGTTGATTCCTTTACCAGTTTTCTACACTTTCCAGATTTCAGTTTCTTTTTCTTGCTGACAGTTTCCTGCTTCTTCCATTTCTATATATATTTTTGTATATAGGTACAGACGTACATACAGATCCTTGCTGCCATCACATTTTCCCAAAAAATTATTTGTTTTTCAAATTTTTCTTGATTGTGAATTCCAGTAAGATATCCTTAAAATGTTTTCTACTACCATTCACATTTTTTCTCCCAATCAGCTGATTCACTGATTTTTAGCAATATAAAATTCACCTTTTAAAAATGCTGACAGATGTATAAATAATGCATGTATATTAATAGCTTGAGTTTTCTTCTGCTCACATATAAAAATCTGCTCAAATTAGAGTTCCTTGCCACTTAACCACTGCTAATTCTTCTTTCAATGTCCAGGTCATCTTTACCTGTGCACTGTCTTTAGAGTTACTAAATTGTTACTGATAATGATTGTTATTAATAATTATCATCACTGTTTCATTAGTGATACCTGGATATTAAAACGTTGGAAAAATAAACACGGATACATTCTGTTCACACTAGGTAAGAGTATACTCCATTACCTGCATTTAGACTTCATGACATTATTTATGTTTCGCAGATTGAAGCCCCCTGTGATAATACAGTTTTCTAGGCTATACATTATGGAGTGGTTCTTACAGTGATGATCATCATGTTCCCTAGTGTGATAGGTATCAAGCCCCACACAGTATATTGCTTTGTTTATCCTTTAGGACATTGATTTGTAAGCATTCAAGAACTTTTTTTCTAACTTCTTAGTGACTTGGAAACAGGTAATGCCATTTTTGACATAGACTGAGACTCTCCTTCCATTTTTTGACCACTCAATTCTTCCTAAATAGAACCTATGCAAAATGATATGTAATATAAACCTGCTGCATGCAGAGTAAGAATATAAATATTTTTTATTTATTAGAAAAAAATGAGAATGTCCATAAGAGCATAAAATATTTGGCAACTTAACAGCAGTAATTTAGTAGTGTACACTACTTCCATCTTTCATTTTTGTGATCTGTGTTCAAAAGGCATTTCATGAGGGCATTGACAAATCTTGTTTAGAGCTATGACTTTTTATAATGTTAATAGATCGTGCAAAGTTATATATTTGAGGGTGAGGAGTAAGCCTCAATATTTACTCCTATAAGATGTCCTGTGTTGTTATTATTTGTGTAAGAAAGGTTTCTGATCCTGTAAACCCTAAACCTGGATTCAAAAAAAAGAATACAGTCCCAGTAAATGAGAAAAATCTTTTCATTCCACAATGAGGTTATAGCTTTAATTAGTAGCATTAGCATTGACATTTATAACATATCAAACTACATTTTTGCATTAGACTGTATAAATAAATAGATTTTCATCAACTTTACATTTGGCTGCATGGCAGATGTGCAGATTATACTGCACTTGTCTCAAAAAAAACTTCAGAGCCAAAATATGCATGGAGACAGGTAAATTGCCAGTTGTAACATTTTTTGCCAGCATCTTCCTTAGTCAAGCAAATCAAGTACCATTCTATCAGCACTAAAATCAGACAGCTTGAGACTCTGCTGCCATTTTAAAATTTTCTCTAAGCAAAGACACTGTAGTGGAAAATCCCCAGCTCAGAGGTGGGGATAGAGAAAAAGTAATCACCCGTCACCATGTGTGCCTGTAACTAGCACCAGCTTTCCACATACTCCAGGCCCTGCTACAGAATTCAAGTGTGGAAAAGGATCAGAAGTACATGAAATAGCAGATTAGAAATGAGACTGTCTCTCATAAAAGCTCATAGCTGCAGCACAACCACATTGTAGCCCTGAACAAACAAGGTTTTGTAAATTTTTGTGCAAGGAGGGGAATGATGATGTTATTGTGCATTCACCTTTCATTCCCCTCTGTGATATAGTCTTTGGGCCCTCTAAGACAGTTGAGACACAGAGAAAAAACTTTTGGACAAACACCACAGGGTAAGGTCAGGGCATAGCTGACCTCTGTGGTACATTACTGTGACTGTGTAGTCTAAATACTTAAAGACCCATCCTGTTAATGCATTGACTCATTCAGATGAGGGTACATACTCCTTTCCCTTTCTAAGACCACTTGTTAGGCTGAGGTGGTTGCCTTAATCTGTGATTCATGGGCTCACAGAACCAGAGAGCAGGAAGCATTGCAATGCTACACTGAAGCCAAGGAGCGTACCCCCAGCAGGGTTCCATTTCACCATCCTACCCCAGCATTGCAGTCCCTTCCCTGTTATGTTGCTCCATATGTCATACAGGTACCTGCCCCATGTTCCTAAATGTGTAGTATCCACCTGGTGAGATACCTCAGGTCTATTAGTCTCTATGCTCTACTAAATAAAGAGAATATTGAACAAAAGGGGATCCTTGAGGGAAGATTTTCCATATCATCATGGTCTCCATTATTTCCAGAATTAAATCCAAATACGTATTTTCTTGAATGATGTTTTGCCTCACTGGATTTATCTTCACTGCAGAGTTCATTGGAATCATAATGTGAGTGCCGTCCTTGCCTTAAATCCATTCACCCAGAAATCCTAACTCTTCTTTCAACTCAAGTTGGCTGTTTACTGTGGGGTGAACTGCCTAAGGACTCAAACCAGCACAACTCACCAGCAGCTAACACAACCATTCTGTGGAAGAGTTACTGGAGTCTACTACAGGCTGCCTGATCAAGGGGAGCCTACTGACGAAGCCTTCTTCCTCCAGCTCCGGGAGGCTTCACGCTTGCAGACTCTCGTCCTACTGAGGGAATTCAACCACCCCAACATTTGCTGGAAAAGCAACACGGCAAGCTGTAGGCAATCCAGGAGATTCCTAGAATGCATTGAGGATAACTTCCTAAGTCAGGTAATAGACACCTCTACCCGAGGGGACGCAATACTGGACCTGATGGTCACAAATGCAAGTGAGCTCATTGGTGACGTCAAGACTGGAGGCAGCCTGGGCTGCAGTGATCACGCATTGGTGGAGTTCCCGCTCCTGAGGGACACAGGAAAAGCGAGGAGTACAGTCAGGAGCCTAAATTTTAGAAAAGCAAACTTCCAGCTCTTCAAGGAGTTAGTCAGAAGGCCCCCCTGGGACACGGTTCTCAGGGACAGGGGAATGGAACAGAGCTGGCAGATCTTTAAGGACACCTTCCATAGAGCACAAGAGCTCTCAGTCCCCAAGTGTAAAAAATCAGGCAAGGAAGGGAAGAGACCAGCATGGCTGAGTCGAGACCTGCAGGTCAAACTAAAGAGTAAGAGGGAACTGCACAGGCAGTGGAAGCAGGGACAGGTGTCCTGGGAAGAATACAAGTCTATGGGACCTGATGAGATGCACCCCAGAGTCCTGAGGGAATTGGCTGATGTAGTTGCCAAGCCACTCTCCATGATATTTGAAAAGTCATGACAGTCGGGTGAAGTCCCTGCTGACTGGAAAAAGGGGAATGTTGTGCCCATTGTTAAAAAGGGAAGAAAGGAAGACCCTGGGAACTACCGACCTGTCAGCCTCACCTCTGTGCCTGGGAAGATCATGGAACAGATCCTCCTAGAAGCTATACTCAAGCACATGAAAGACAGGGAGGTGATTCGAGACAGACAGCATGGCTTCACCAAGGGCAAGTCCTGCCTGACCAACCTAGTGGCTTTCTATGAAGGAGTGACTATGGTTGCAGTCAGTTCATCACATGTTGTTACTGCTGCTCCTTCCTCTGCAGGGGGAGGACTCCTCACACTCTTCCCCTGCTCCAGCATGGGGTCCCTCCCATGGGAGACAGTCCTCCACGAACTTCTCCAACATGAGTCCTTCACACGGGCTGCAGTTCTTCATGAAATGCTCCAGCGTGGGTCCTTTTCCACAGGGTGCAGTCCTTCAGGAGCAGACTGCTCCAGCGTGGGTCCCCCACAGGGTCACAAGTCCTGCCAGCAAACCTGCTCCAGCATGGGCTCCTCTCTCTCCATGGCTCCACAATTCCTGCCAGGAGCCTGCTCCAGCGTGGGATCTCCACAGGGTCACAATCTCCTTCGGACACATCCACCTGCTCTAGTGTGGGTTCCTCCACAGGCTGCAGCATGGATATCTGCTCCACTGTTAACCTCCATGGGCTGCAGGGGGGCAGCCTGCTTCACCATGGTCTTCACCAGGGGCTGCAGGGGAATCGCTGCTCCAGCACCTGGAGCACCCCCTCCCCCTCCTTCTTCACTGACCTTGGTGTCTGCAGAGTTGTTTCTCTCACATATTCTCACTCCTCTCTCCAGCTGCTGTTATGCAGGTTTTTTCCCCCCCTTCTTAAATATGTTATGACAGAGGCGTTACCACCGTCGCTGATTGGCTCAGCCTTGGCCAGCGGTGGGTCCATCTTGTAGCTGGCTGGCATTGGCTCTATCGGACGTGGGGGAAGCTTCTGGCACCTTCTCACAGAAGCCACCCCTGTAGCCCCCCGTCTCCTAAAACCTAAATACAGGCAGGTACTTAGAGAACTTCTCACCTCAAATGGTCTGGAACTTCACTCACAAACAACTACAGGATCCTGATGAAGTGATAGAATGCTTGAAAAAAAAGAAACCCAAACCACATGCCGTGGTTATTCCAAAGAGGCACAACTTATTGTACTGTGCTGGGCCTTGGCAAGTATCAACCAAACACTTCAAGGTATTATGCAGCACCATCAGGGAGAAGAGAGGAAAAAACAAACAAACGGGCACTGCAGCTACTCCAACCCCACCAACAGGCACTGTGGCTACTCCACCCGCCACGACAGGTACTGCAGGTGAATCAGAGAACCAACCTGTGCTGGTATCAGTTGTCCCTATAAACAAGAAGAAATCTTGGAAGTGAAAGTCAGCTCCTTTAGAACGGGATGATGAAAAAGCAGGGCCATCATGGGGAGAGAAGGAGGAAGAGGAAGAACACATAAATGAGATGGAAACCACCTGATCCCTATCCCTGAATGAACTGGAGATATGCGAAAAGATTTCAGCCGTTGTCCAGGTGAGCACATTGTCACCTGGCTGCTCCGATGCTGGGATAACGGGCCCAGTAGCCTGGAATTAGAGGGTAAGGAAGCCAAACAACTGGGATCCCTTTCTAGGTAAGGGGGCACTGACAAAGTGATTGGAAAAGGAGCACAAACCCTCAGCCTCTGGAGGCAACTCCTGTCAGGTGTGAAGGAAAGGTATCCCTTCAAGGAAGATGTTATACGTCACCCTGGCAAGTGGACCACCACAGAGAGAGGTATCCAGTACCTGAGGGAATCAACCATAATGGAGGTGATTTATGCTGACCTGGACAACAACCCAAAGATCCAGATGAAGTCAGGTGCACACGATCCATGTGGCAGAAGTTTGTACGCAGCGCACTAATGTCGAAAGCCAACTCTTCGGCAGTAATGATCTGGAAAGACGGAGAGGAACCAACAGTGGATGAATTGGCTGGCCAAATCCGGCAATACAAAGAAATTATATCTTCCTCCCTACGGGCCTGTGTCTCGGCTGTAGAGAAACTGTCCCAGAAGGTCCAGCAATTCAAACGGGATATATCCTACTCCCCACCTGTACGGACCAGTATCTCAGCCATTAGGAGTCAACGTCCTTCTGCTCAAGAGAGAGGATGGAGAGGATACACACCACGGGGCACCCTGTGGTTTTACCTGCGTGGCCACGGAGAGGACATGAGGAAGTGGGATGGAAAATCTACCTCGACCCTAGAGGCACGGGTGCGTGAGTTGCAAGGAAAAACTATTACAAAAGGCGGTTCTCCGAAGAAAATTGCAGCTCCAGTTTTCAGTGAGCAGTTCCCCAGACAGAGTAAGTGGGCTAATTTTACTTCTGATCTTAATCAAGGGACTCTTGATTCACATTTACAAGGAGTGAACAACGAATACTATGACCAGTGTTAGGGGGGCCCTGCATCCAGCCAGGTGGAGGAAAGGGACAACCGGGTTTACTGGACTGTGTGGATTCGATGGCCTGGCACATCAGACCCCCAGGAGTAGAAGGCTCTAGTGGACACCGGTGCACAGTGTACCCTAATGCCATCAAGCTATGCAGGGGCAGAACCCATTTGTATTTCTGGAGTGACAGGGGGATCCCAACAGCTCACTGTACTGGAGGCTGAATTGAGCCTAACCGGGAATGAGTGGCAGAAGCACCCCATTGTGACTGGCCCAGAGGCTCCGTGCATCCTTGGCATAGACTACCTCAGGAGAGGCTATTTCAAGGACCCAAAGGGTACCGGTGGGCTTTTGGTATAGCTGCCTTGGAGATGGAGGAAATGAAACAGCTGTCCACCTTGCCTGGTCTCTCGGAGGACCCTTCTATTGTGGGGTTGCTGAGGGTCAAAGAATAACAGGTGCTGATCGCTACCACAACAGTGCACCGGCGGCAATATCGCACCAACCGAGACTCCCTGATTCCCATCCATAACCTGATTTGTCAACTAGAGAGCCAGGGAGTGATCAGCAAGACTCACTCCCATAGGGCCAGTGCGAAAGTCTAATGGGGAGTGGAGACTAACAGTGGACTATCGTGGCCTGAACGAAGTCACGCTGCCACTGAGTGCTGCTGTGCCAGATATGATAGAACTTCAATACGAACTGGAGTCAAAGGCAGCCAAGTGGTATGCCACAACTGATATTGCTAATGCATTTTTCTCCATCCCTTTGGCAGCAGAGTGCAGGCCCCAGTTTGCTTTTACCTGGAGGGGTGTTCAGTACACCTGGAACCGACTGCCCCAGGGGTGGAAGCACAGCCCCACCACTTGCCATGGACTGATCCAGATGGCACTGGAACAGGGTGAAGCTCCAGAACATCTGCAGTACATTGATGACATCATTGTGTGGGGCAATACAGCGGAAGAAGTTTTTGAGAAGGGAAAGAAAATAGTCCAAACCCTTCTGAGGGCTGGTTTTGCCATAAAACAAAGTAAGGTCAAGGGACCTGCACAGGAGATCCAATTTTTAGGAATAACATGGCAAGATGGACGTCGTCAGATCCCAATGGATGTGATCAACAAAATAACAGCCATGTCCCCACCAACTAGCAAAAAGAAAACACAAGCTTTCTTAGGCGTTGTGGGTTTTTGGAGAATGCATATTCCAAATTACAGTCCGATCGTAAGCCCTCTTTACCAAGTGACCCGGAAGAAGAATGATTTCAAATGGGGTGCTGAGCAACAACAAGCCTTTGAACAAATTAAACGTGAGATAGTTCATGCAGTAGCCCTTGGGCCAGTCTGGGCAGGGCAGGCTATTAAAAATGTGCTCTACACCGCAGCCGGGGAGCATGGCCCTACCTGGAGCCTCTGGCAGAAAGCACCAGGGGAGACTCAAGGTCAACCCCTAGGGTTTTGGAGTCAGGGATACAGGGGATTCGAAGCCCGCTATTCTGCAGCTGACAAAGAGATATTGGCAGCATATGAAGGGGTTTGAGCTGCTTTGGAAGTGGGTGGTACTGAAGCACCGCTGCTCCTGACACCCCGACTGCCGGTGCTGGGCTGGATGTTCAGGAGGAGGGTCCCCTCTACACATCATGCAACTGATGCTACGTGGAGTAAGTGGGTCGCACTAATCACACAACGGGCTTGAATAGGAAACCCCAGTCGCCCAGGAATCTTGGAAGTGATCATGGACTGGCCAAAAGGCAAAGGTTTTGGAATACCGCCATAGGAGGAGGTGACACGTGCTCAGGACGCCCCACTGTATAATAAACTGCCATAACTGAGAAGCAATATGCCCTGTTCACTGGTGGGTCCTGTCGTCTTGTGGGAAAGCATCGGAGGTGGAAAGCTGCTGTATGGAGTCCTATACGACAAGTCGCAGAAACTGCTGAAGGAGAAGGGGAGTCGAGTCAGTTTGCAGAGGTGAAAGCCATCCAGCTGGCTTTAGATATTGCTGAACGAGAAAAGTGGCCAGTCCTTTATCTCTCTACTGACTCATGGATGGTGGCAAATGCCCTGTTGTTGCGTCAAGAGAGGCTTTGGAAGGTACCCAATTTATCGTGGCTGCAGCAATGGAAGCAGAGCAACTGGCAGCGCAGAGGCAAACCCATCTGGGCTGCTGCATTGTGACAAGATATTGCTGCCCGGGTAGAGAACCTGGTTGTAAACGTACATCACGTAGATGCTCACGTACCCAAGAGTCAGGCCACTGAAGAACATCAAAACAACCAGCAGGCGGATCAGGCTGCTAACATTGAGGTGGCTCAGGTGGATCTGGACTGGCAACATAAGGGTGAATTATTTATAGCTCTATTGCACAGTTTATACATGAATGTGAAACATATGCTGCAATCAAGCAAGTCAAGCCAGTAAAGCCTCTCTGGTATGGAGGATGATGGCTGAAATATAAATATGGGGAGGCCTGCCAGACTGACTATATCACACTCTCAGAAACCCACCAAGGCAAGCGCTATGTGCGTACAATGGTGGAAGCAATCACCGGATGGCTGGAAACATAACACATAACACTTGATTAATGAAGAATCAACTTTGATGAAACGAAGCAAAGTGCAGCGATAACGTAACCAGAAGTGGCTTCAACGTGCAACAATCCAGCACCACACACCATCTCTCCTGCACTGAATGACTGTTATGACAGATGGAACCCAAAGTCATAAACTAAATGAACTCAGTGGACGTGCTGGAGGGATGGCCCATAGACTAAGGGAATGGTATCTATGTGTCTATATATCAAAAGACAGGAAAACTGGTGGTGATTAATTGGAATGTATTAAAATCATAGAATCATAGAATCGTTTAGGTTGGAAAAGACCTTTAAGATCATCCAGTCCAACCATTAACCTACACTACCAAGTCCACACTAAACCAAACAAGGATAGACTAGACTAAACCATGTCCCAGACATGCCCAGATGGGCATCACATTGGCAAGCCTGCAGTCATCAGGGACCTCCCCTGTTAACCAGGACTGCTGATAGATGATGGGCAGCCTGTTCCAATGCTTGACTACCCATTCTGTGAAGAAATTTCTCCTAATATCCAACCTAAACCACCCCTGGCACAGCTTGAGCCCATTTCCTCTCATCCTATTGCTAACTACTTGGGAGAAGAGACCAACACCCACCTCACTACAACCTCCTTTCAGGTAGTTGAGGAGGGCGATAAAGTTTACCCTCAGCCTCCTCTTCTCTAGACGAAACAACCCCAGTTCCCTCAGCTGCTCCTCATAAGGCCTGTGCTCCAGACCCTTCACCAGCTTTGTTGCCCTTCTCTGGACACTCTCCAGCACCTCAATGTGTTTCTTGTATTGAGGGGCCCAATACTGGACACAGTATTCCAGGTGTGGCCTCACCAGCGCCGAGTACAGGGGGACAATCACCTCCCTGCTCCTGCTGGCCACACTATTCCTGACACAAGCCAGGATGCTGTTGGCCGCCTTGGCCACCTGGGCACACTGCTGGCTCATGTTCAGCCAGCTGTCTACCAACACCCCCAGGTCCTTTTCAGCCAGGCAGCTTTCCAGCCACTCTTCCCCAGGCCTGTAGCGTTGCATGGGGTTGTTGTGACCCAAGTGCAGGACCGGACACTTGGCCTTGTTAAACCTCATACAGTTGGTCTCGGCCCAATGGGCCAGCCTGTCCAGGTCCCTGTGCAGGGCCATCCTACCCTCCAGCAGATCGACACTCCCACCCAACTTGGTGTCATCTGCAAACTTACTGAGGGTGCACTCAATCCCCTCAATCCAGATCATCGATAAAGATATTAAACAAGACTGGCCCCAAAATGGAGCCCTGGTGAACACCGCTCGTGACCGGCTGCCAACTGGACTTAACTCCATTTACAACTACTCTCTGGGCTCGGCCACCCAACCAGTTTTTTACCCAGCAAAGAGTAAACCTGTCTAAGCCATGAGCCGCCAGCTTCCCTAGGAGAATGCTGTGGGAGACACTGTCAAAGGCTTTGCTAATGTCCAGGTAGATGACGTCCACAGCCTTTCCTTCATCCACCAGGCGGGTCACCAGGTCATAGAAGGAGATCAGGTTGGTCAAGCAGGACCTGCCTTTCATGAACCCATGCTGGCTGGGCCTGATCCCCTGGCTGACATGCACATGCCTGTTGAGTTCACTCAAGATGAACCACTCCATAATCTTCCCCGGCACCGAGGTCAGGCTGACAGGCCTGTAGTTCCCCAGATCCTCCTTCCAGCCCTTCTTGTAGATGGGCGTCACATTGGCAAGCCTCCAGTCATCAGGGACCTCCCCCTGTTAACCAGGACTGCTGATAGATGATGGAGAGTGGCTTGGAAAGCTCCTCTGCCAGCTCCCTCAATACTCTCGGGTGGATCCCATCTGGCCCCATAGACTTGTGAGCGTCCAGGTGGCATAGCAGGTCATTAACTGCTTCCTCCTGGATTATAGGGGCTCCATTCTGCTCTCCATCCCTGTCTTGCAGCTCAGGGGCCTGAGTACCCTGGGGATGACTGGTCTGGCTGTTAAACACAGAGGCAAAGAAGGCATTAAGTACCTCAGCCTTTTCCTCATCCTTGGTGACAATGTTTCCCCCCCCTCATCCAATAAATGGAGATTCTCCTTGGCTCTTTTTTTGTTGTTAATGTATTTGTAAAAACATTTTTATTATCTTTTACAACAGTGGCCAGATTGAGTTCTAGCTGTGCTTTTGCTTTTCTAATTTCCTCCCTGCATGACTTAACAAGATCCCTGTACTCCTCCTGAGTTGCCCGCCCCTTCTTCCAAAGGTGGTAAACTCCTTTTTTCCCTGAGTCCCCGCAAAATCTCCCTGTTCAGCCAGGCCGGTGATCTTCCCCACCAGTTCGTGTTACGGCACATGGGGACAGCCTGCCTTCTTGAAGAATGCCCAGCCTTCCTGGACCCCTTTGCCCTTCAAGACTGCCTCCCATGGGACTTTCTCAACCAGTGTCCTGAACAGGCCAAAGTCTGCCCTCCAGACGTCCATGATAACAGTTTTGCTGGCCCTCCTCCTTACTTCGCCCATAATCGAAAACTATCATATCATGGTCGCTAAGCCCAAGACGGCCTCTGACCATGACATCTCCCACCTGTCTTTCTCTGTTCACAAGCAACAGGTCCAGTGGGGCCCCTTCCTTAGTTGTCTCACCTACCAGCTGCGTCAGGAAGTTATCTTCCACACACTCCAGGATCCTCAGAGACTGTTGCCTCTCTGCTGTGTTGTATTTCCAGCAGATGTCCAGCAAGTTGAAGTCCCCCACGAGAACAAGGGCTAGCGATTGTGAGATTTCTGCCAGCCGCTTATAGAATGCTTCATCTATCTCTACATCCTGGTTGGGTGGTCTACAGCAGACTCCCAACAGGACATCTGCCTTGCTGGCCTTCCCCCTCATCCTTACCCATAAGCACTTGACCTTATCATCACAGTCGTTGAGCTCTATACAGTTGAAACACTCCCTAACATACAGAGCCACCCCACTGCACCCCACCAGGCTGGATATTATTAAGGAGAACAGCTGCTAATGATGTGAGTTACTCCTTTAGCAGAGTTGCTGTGCTATAAGTCTAAAATTCTTGTTCTCTTGGTTTAAAAACATAAAACCCAAAAACAAACAAACAAAAAAAAAATGAAAGAAAAAAAAATGAAAGAAAGCCCCATGATGAAGTCTGGGGTCTTTTTGTTGTTTGTTTGGTTTTTCTCATTTGCTTTCAAGGAAATGAAAAAGGAAAAAAAGCCTAGGAAATAACGCATGCCTCGGAGTTATTACCTAGAAGTAGTAAATATCTTTCTACTCAGCCACTTTATTGTGTCTGTAAAGTGATACCACCCCCCTTCATTTCACGAGTGTTGTAAAAGTTAATTAACATGAATGAACAACTTAGATATTATATTCATAAATGCCAGAGAAAAGCACACAAGGAAAGTAATAATTCTTGTTGTCAGACAGGATTTTAATAGTATGTGCTAAATAAGTTCTAGAACCACTACTAAGTGAGCAACATTCCCATTATTCTTTGAACAAGTAGAAAAAATATTTGTGATATATAAACAATGCAAGATAATGCTTACATGTGACAAATGTTTATTGCAAATAAAATTGTTACCATTGATATCATTAAGAGGAAGAAAAAAATACCAAGTTTGTTGTGCCAGTGATGGTGTTAGGGACTAGTTGGCTTAGCATTACTCCCACCCATAAAGCACTGTCTTGCAGTTTAGGCTTTGGCCTGAGACCCTGGTGATCTGGGATCATGTCTCAGCTTACTTACAGACTTGCTGTATGGCACTATAGTTAACTCACACAGACTCAGTGGCCTGTTATCTGATTTTTCTGTGTTGCCACTTTTTCTCATTCCTCTCTTTCCTATGTATATGCTGCATTTATACTTTGTGTGTATAGGACTATGTTTACATGTGTTTGCATATAAGGTATATAACAATATGTGTGAGGTGCTGAATCACTTCCACAGTGATTTATTTTCCCCAAATAGATCTCATTTTGTTATTTTGTGTTCATACTTCTGTTCTGTCAGTGTCCCTGTCCTTTGTTTCCTTGCCCTCTTTGATATTTGGATTTCTCCCAAAATACAGTATCCCATTTGGTTCTCTTCCTCTGTAGATTAGTAACCTTTGGTGAGGGGCACTGTGCTCCCCTCTTTACATGAGACTGGATGGGGCATTTAAGCTTCAAAATATTAGTTTTATAGTGCAGGGATTGCTTTCTGTTCTAACTTTGGACACAAATAGCCACATTGCCATTGTTCAGTAAAAACACTAATAAAGATATGCATTAGAAAGTAATGGGATGAGTATATTGTACAGGAAAATGCAGAAATCATGAGATATTTGGTTTCTGATCAGTTATTGATACATTTTTCACAAATGTACACATTCAAGTATGCATTTGTGCAAATAATGCACAAATCAAATATGCAGAACTTCTATTGTCTAGATATAGGGGCTATTTTCATTATATTAATTCAGTTTCATGTTAATATTAAACAGAAAGGAAGTACCGAATTAGCCACTAAACTCTGCTGTTTAGTCCTCATGTTTTATATCCCTGTTTTTCACACTACAATTTTGTAAAAGACATACTTTCATTGCCATAGCAACCACAGAAACATGTGATATTGTATGTATGAAACATCTTTTAAGAAATTACACAGCACCATGGGAACTGAGCTGTTGACTCTTGGAGGCAGCAAATGCTTGTAATAAAAGCCATTCAAATACATCATACAAACAAATGATAAAAGTCTCACACTAGTGATGCAAGACAAAGACTGAAGATCTGTGCTATTGTAGGACCCTAAAAAAATTAGTTGAGCATACAGTAACTGTCATCCCTTTTGCACCAAATGCAAGTTATAGACTGCCAAAACAAGGGATAGAGCATAAGCCTTCAGGTTAGTTGCAAGATGTAGAATTTCTAGGTTACTTGCAAGTGATTCACCATGAAAGAGAGAATAGCACTGTGTGATAAAGAAAGCACATTGAAATGAAGAAGAAAAGACAGTACAATCCCTCACAAGAAGTCTGAACACCGCATTATACAGATCACTGCATGATAAAAGTACCACTGGTCTAAACTGAAAAAATAGATTATATCATATCTAACCAGAATTTAACTGTCACCACAAAAAACAAGTTGCCTGGATGTTACCTACAGAACAAGTTTGTTAGGTATACTTTATGAATATTTTTTAAATTACAAATTATACCTTTGCCTATTTTAGTATCCTTGTAACTGCCAGAATGGCACAAAGTTTCTCTACTATTATTACCAAATCTGGAAAAGTTGTGTATGTCTGTATTGTGCCTGCATCTGTGTGTGTGTTTCATAATTGTTATTAACAATTTTTCTTTTACATTTCTGTTAAAACTTTATAAAAATATCATTGCTCAAAATGTTTCCCAATTTTAAGTGTCTTGGGCTGCAATTTCTTGTGGGAGTGTCAGCTTAGCTGTTTCCAAAATGACATTAGAAGAAGATATCTTTTCCTCACATCATATTAGAAAAAATCATAAATGGTTTCGGTCAGGAACATGCCATTTGTTGGAGCAGGATATCTGCAAGGATATTCAGTATGAAAATACTGTGAACTTGTAAAAGCTAAGGTTGCAGAGGGAATTTCCTAATTCTTCAGTGCTTGATTTTTGCAATGTTAATCAAGTTTTCATAGCTATTTCCTAAATATGGAATTACTGCATCTAACCCATTTGCTTGTTGTTTAGGCATTTTCTATAAGTATTAAAAGCCCCTTGCCCTCAAGAACACAAAAATATGCACTCATGCAATAAATAGACCTCTATCGTGCTCTTGTAACTATATGATTGCACTCGTGTACCTGTACTTATATGTGCTCTTGCACTCATATATTGTGAGAGACTGAATTTTTACTATCTACTGGTGACAGCAGAAAAACTAATATTTTATATAATATTTGAAAACTCAAATTCTTCTGTAGCACCTGGTTGGATATCTGTTAACTAACCCTTCAAAATGCAGTAGCAGAGGACATCTGAGAAACTTGATTTCTTATCACGACAATAAATTATAGAATCACAGAATCATAGAATCGTTTAGGTTGGAAAAGACCTTTAAGATCATCCAGTCCAACCATTAACCTAAAATTACCAAGTCCACACTAAACCAATTAAGGGTAGACCAGACTAAACCATATCCCCAAGTGCCACGTCTACCCATTTTTTGAACTCTTCCAGGGATGGTGAATCCACCACCTCTCTGGGCAGCCTGTTCCAATGCTTGACTACACTTTCCGTGAAGAAATTTCTCCTAATATCCAATCTAAACCTCCCCTGGCGCAGCTCGAGCCCATTTCCTCTTGTCCTATCACTAACTACATGGGAGAAGAGACCAACACCCACCTCACTACAACCTCCTTTCAGGTAGTTGTAGAGAGCGATAAGGTCTCCCCTTAGCCTCCTCTTCTCCAGACGAAACAACCCCAGCTCCCTCAGCCGCTCCTCATAAGGCCTGTGCTCCAGACCCTTCACCAGCTTTGTTGCCCTTCTCTGGACACTCTCCAGCACCTCAATGTGTTTCTTGTAGTGAGGGGCCCAAAACTGGACACAGTATTCCAGGTGCGGCCTCACTAGCGGCGAGTACAGGGGGACAATCACCTCCCTGCTCCTGCTGGCCACACTATACCTGATACAGGCCAGGATGCTGTTGGCCTTCTTGGCCACGTGGGCACACTGCTGGCTCATGTTCAGCTGGCTGTTGACCAACACCCCCAGGTCCTTTTCAGCCAGGCAGCTTTCCAGCCACTCTTCCCCAAGCCTGTAGCGTTGCATGGGGTTGTTGTGGCCCAAGGTCAGGACCCGGCACTTGGCCTTGTTAAACCTCATACAGTTGGCCTCGGCCCAATGGGCCAGCCTGTCCAGGTCCCTGTGCAGGGCCATCCTACCCTGCAGCAGATCGACACTCCCACCCAACTTGGTGTCATCTGCAAACTTACTGAGGGTGCACTCAATCCCCTCAATCCAGATCATCGATAAAGATATTAAACAAGGCTGGCCCCAAAACGGAGCCCTGGGGAACACCGCTCGTGACCGGCCGCCAACTGGACTTAACTCCTGTCGTGGTTTAGCCCCAGGCAGCAACTAAGCACCACGCAGCCACTCGCTCACTCCCCCTACCCCGATGGGATGGGGGAGAGAATCGGAGGAGTAAGAGTGAGAAACACTCCCGGGTTGAGATAACAACAGTATAATAATTGAAATGAAGTAAAATAGTTATTATAATAACAATATAATAATGATAATAATAATATACAAAGCAAGTGATGCACAATGCAATTGCTCACTACCCGCCGACCGATACCCAGACAGTTCCCGAGCAGCGATCGCTGCTCCCTGGCCAACCCCCCCCAGTTTATATACTGAGCATGACATCATATGGTATGGAATAGCCCTTTGGTCAGTTTGGATCAACTATTCTGGCTGTGCCCCCTCCCAGCTTCTTGTGCACCTGGCAGAGCATGGGAAGCTGAAAAGTCCTTGACTAGCATAAGCAGTACTCAGCAAGAACTAAAAACATCAGTGTGTTATCAACATTCTTCTCCTACTAAATCCAAAACACAGCACTATGCCTGCTATTAGGAAGAAAATTAACTGTATCCCAGCCGAAACCAGGACAACTCCATTCACCACTACTCTCTGGGCTTGGCCACCCAACCAGGTTTTATCCAGCGAAGAGTACGCCGGTCCAAGCCATGAGCTGCCAGCTTCCCAAGGAGAATTCTATAGGAGACTGTGTCAAAGGCTTTGCTAATATCCAGGTCGATGACATCCACAGCCTTTCCATCATCCATAGAAGGAGATCAGGTTGGTCAAGCAGGACCTGCCTTTCATGAACCCATGCTGGCTGGGCCTGATCCCCTGGCTGACATGCACATGCCTGTTGAGTTCACTCAAGATGAACCACTCCATAATCTTTCCCGGCACCGAGGTCAGGCTGATAGGCCTGTAGTTCCCCGGGTCCTCCTTCCAGCCCTTCTTGTAGATGGGCATCACATTGGCAAGCCTTCAGTCATCAGGGACCTCCCCTGTTAACCAGGACTGCTGATAGATGATGGAGAGTGGCTTGGAAAGCTCCTCTGCCAGCTCCCTCAATACTCTCGGGTGGATCCCATCTGGCCCCATAGACTTGTGAGCGTCCAGGTGGCATAGCAGGTCATTAACTGCTTCCTCCTGGATTATAGGGGCTCCATTCTGCTCTCCATCCCTGTCTTGCAGCTCAGGGGCCTGAGTACCCTGGGGATGACTGGTCTGGCTGTTAAACACAGAGGCAAAGAAGGCATTAAGTACCTCAGCCTTTTCCTCATCCTTGGTGACAATGTTCCCCCCCCATCCATCAAAGGATGGAGATTCTTCTTGGCTCTCCTTTTATTGCTGATGTACTTATAAAAACATTTTTTATTATCTTTTACAACAGTGGCCAGATTGAGTTCTTGCTGGGATTTTGCTTTTCTAATTTCTTCCCTGCATGACCTCACGAGATCCCTGTACTCTTCTTGAGTTGCCCACCCCTTCTTCCAATGGCGGTAGACTCCCCTTTTTTCCCTGAGTCCCCGCAAAAGCTAACAGTTAACAGTTTTAAAAAAAAATTCTTTTAAACAGTTTCCAAATCAGTTTCAGATTCTAGGATTCGCATTTTAAGGAGGAAAGATTTTAGCCTGAGCAGGTGTCCTGGTTTTGGCTGGGATAGTGTTAATTTGCTTCCTAGAAGCTGGCATAGTGCTGTGTTTTTGATTTAGGATGAGAATAATGTTGATAACACACTGATGTTTTAGTTGTTGCTGAGTACTGCTTGTGCCAGTCAAGGACTTTTCAGCTTCCCATGCTCTGCCAGGTGCACAAGAAGCTGGGAGGGGGCACAGCCAGAATAGTTGATCCAAACTGACCAAAGGGCTATTCCATACCACATGACGTCATGCTCAGCATATAAAGCTGAGGGAAGAAGAAAGGAAGCGGGGGACGTTTGGAGTGATGGTATTTTGTATTCCCCAGTAACTGTTATGCGTGATGGAGCCGTGCTTTCCTGGAGATGGCTGAAGACCTGCCTGCCGATGGGAAGTAGTGAATGAATTCCTTGTTTTGCTTTGCTTGCATGCGTGGCTTTTTCTTTCCCTATTAAACTGTCTTTATCTCAGCCCACGAGTTTTCTCACGTTTACTCTTCCAATTCTCTCCCCCATCCCACCGGGGGGAGTGAGTGAGCAGCTGTGTGCGGCTTAGTTGCTGGCTGGGGTTAAACCTCGACAGCAGGCAAAATACAGTATGAATTATTCTGTATTAATTCTCTTGCTGACTTTATGAAATACAAAACATTTCTGACCATAGTATTTAGAAGCAGTAATGAATCTTAGTTTCTTTTCAAGAATTCTTTCTGTGCATCCAGTGTGTAATGTATTGATGACTGTATCTTTGTCAGTCTAGCTGTTTTGGAAACGAAATAATTCAGCTCTCATGGTTGCAAGAGTGATGTCTCTCAGACCTAGATTTCTCTCTCATTACCTTGTGAAAAAAAAACCCCTACTAAGAATCCTACATGGGATTCAATGGGATCTGCACACTGAGATACAAAAGGGGGCTTGGCCTTTCAACCTTAAGACATGTTTTACACAGGTCCTGTACTTGACTAGGTGGGTTTGCCTTGTAAAACACCTTGAGAAGAAATAAAGAAAAGTGTGTCGTAAAAGCAGCTCATCTTGTGCTGTAAAATGCTTTGTATTTGCATGAAACCTGAGTGTTCAGTGTCTTTGGCCAGTGGATAAAAACTATAAATTGAGATAGCCACAAATTTTCCATTATCACAGTCAGTCACATTCGAAAGTGGAATTTAAGCATGAAAATATTCATAGTTGATCTGCTGTGAATTTTCCCCATTTTTCAGTTCTGTTTTAGGTGCACAAGCTTAATTGTGAAAGTGGATCTTACAGAGTGATCAGGAAACCAGCACTCTTATTTTTTTTAAAGATGGTTCAAGAGAGCTTTCCAAGTATGTGTAAGAGAGGTTATTAAAGGTACCTAGCTGGCATTTTTGGTGGCTACTGTGTGGGGGAGAAGAACATGAAAGGAAGCTAGAAAGAAAAGCATTACTAAGTTTTGGGTGATGTGTTGCCTTAAAAGGAAAGTGAAGAAGCATTAAATAATTATGAAGAAATTAGGAGCAATATTTGTATATGTATTACATTTCGCTTGGGCTAAGGAACATGACAGTTCTGAGTTGGAGCTGAGTATGAAGGTATAAATGGTATATAGTATGGTATTTTCATTACAGAAATGAAAGCATAAACACAACTTCAGTTTGTCTTCTACAACACTCTTTTTTTAATGCCTGATGGGAACCATAGGAATGTGTCTAAGATTTGGGAATTATAATGCATAGGTACATAGAAAAATGGGTCCACCAGCTGATGGCAGTCATGTGCATTACAGAGAAAAATATTCTTTTTCTCTTTACAGTAACTTTTATATTCTTGACTATTATCACATTCCTCAGTCTCCTTTTGGTTATGTTTTATTTAGGTCATGTTTTCTAGACATCTGAAAATACTGTTGATCTCTGTTAGAGTCTGCCCAGTGGGTCTAAGTCTTTCTTTGGGTCAGTGCCCCAAACTGGATACCCTATTCTGCCTACCTTGTGGTTTTATCAGTGCTGATCATACTAGACAGATTACTTCACTTGTTTTGTTGTCTATTTTCTGTTTATATAACCTAGCCTGAGCTTTGCTTCTTCTGTAACAGCAAACCAATCCTGGGTCATGTTCAGCTTGTGATTTACCCCTTAGCCATTTGTTCCATGTACAGTATTTGTACAGTTGGTTTATTACCCCTGCTTACATATAGTACTTTTATGCATGCCTGCTGACCTTCATTCAAGTCATGGCACCATTCAATACATCCTTCCATTTTGACAGCTAAACATAAATAAGTACACTCTGGGTATGATTTTCCAACAAATTATGCACCCATTCTATGTTAGTAAAGTCAAGAAAAAGTTTCCCTAAGTTGTTCATGAGGACGTCATATGGGACAGTTGTCAGAAGCCTTACTAGTGTCTGGAAACATGGCATTATGTGTTGCGTCCTCAGTTACAAGTCCTGTTACTTTATAATAAAAGACTTGACATGATTTATTCTTGACAACATATTTGCAAGTTGTTTATTTGTCAGCGGGATTTCTCCAGTAACCGAAAATTTAATTCTTTCCATCTCCCTTCTCCCCCTTTAAAGTTGTGTATTGCATTTTCCCTCTGTAGGGTCTTCTCTCAGTTTTCTTTCACAGGTACTTAGAGGACTGATTATGTCATGAGGTTATATCAGGCATTTTGCTAAGTACATTTTGATAGTGGGTCAAACTGATATGAAAATTGTTTTAAGCTGCTTTCATTTATAACATATTTAAAAATTGTCTAGCTTGTTCTTTTCTTATTTTAAGCTAAAGTCATATGTTTTCTCACTTAATTGTGTTAGCTTCCAGTTTGCAAATGATCTCTTTAGTGAATTCCGATGCCCTGTAACTTTTCATCTCTCCTATGGAGCAAAGCTCTATTATCCTCTCTCTTCTTATTGTTACTAATGTAATTATTACTTATATATTTCTTTCTTGTTACTCTTGGTCTTCCTCGCTAATTGCAGTTGTTTGTACTTCTGAAAAATACTTCTCCCTAGCAGTCTAATTTCCACTTTCTCTGTGCTCTCTTCCTGTGTTTGGGGCTAATAACAAGCTCATGACTTAGCCATATTGGTCTCTTTCTAGTTTTCCATCCTTCCTCTGCATTGGGCCAGTTTGTACTTGTGCCTCAATACCATTTCTTTGAGGAATTGCCAGATCTCTTTAACTCCTTTTCCCCATGAACTTGCCTCCCATAAATTCTTAACTAACATTACCCTGAGTTTACTGGAATCTACCTTCCTGAAGTTTATTGGTTTTATTTTGCTTTCCTCTCTTTGGTTTCACTGCTCTTTACTGTTATTCTCATAACAGATTTCTCTGTGGTAAGTAGTTCTGATATTCCAGAGAAGCAGTGGTAGGCTTCTGAATTTTTACAAATGCACAAAATCACATCCAGCATCCAAGATTTGTCAAAGAACACTCCCAATTCTCTTACAGCACTGCATGGTCACTTCAGTTTTATTTGCTGAGACCGTGTCATGGGAAAGTATTTGATACATCTTTTTAGTGTCTTTTATTTCTGTTTACAAGGTTACAGCCAGCACCATGTGACAACCAAATGTGGATGACTGCAAACAATAGTTTGAGAACTACTGATTTAGAGTACAGCAGTTGCCCTATTGGAGCAGGTCCTTGGTCCAGTCAAAACAAGGTGGACAAAAAAACCCTTAATGACTTAGAATGCAATGCATGCATGTGAAGATTACTTGGGATAAAGTTATAGAAAGAATTACAGGAAGAGCATAACATCAGAAAATATTCTAAAGATTGACTCAGTCCTTAAAATTCAAGCACTTCATTTTCCAGTCTGATCCAAATTTTATAACCAAAAGAAAATTAACATTCCCACTGACAGCACTTAACATTATTAGAATAAGCAGGTTTTCTTTCCTCAGCTTTCAAACTTTTCTTAAAATTAGTTTTGTTTCATTTTCTCCCCAAGCACATGACTTCTCTGAAAATCCTTTTCTCCTCAAAGTCTCTTGCATCAAACCTTCTGTTTGTTTTTAAAAGGTTAATACATTTTGTCTGAGATCAAGTTAGAAGTCCAGAAAAACCTGTAACTTTGCCTGTCCTGATTAACCAGTCTCTTCTCTCTTTTAACTCCATGTTCATCTTTCTTACCTCTGAAGAAAACATCTTATGTATTAGGTTAGAGAATTAACCTATTTCTTCAATATGCAGTGTTTTTCAATACTGAAGTATTGTGTAAAAGATGATGCACATAAACCAGTGATCTTTTAAAAGAAATCCTTGAACTTATGTATGCATATGTTACTGGTGTTTCATAAGTATTTGGCTTTTTTCTTAGAGACTTTTTTTTTAATTCCTCTAACTCCTTTGCAATGGCAACATTTTCTCAAAAATTCTTTCATTATTTTGTATGTGGTAAGAAAGTCTTATCAAATTTCTTTCCAGTGTACTGTAAATTTCCACTGCTTTCATGCAAAACCTCAAATGTTTCTGCAGTAGAATCGAATGTTTTACAGGCATGTTGGTGAGGTTTGTGCTGATTCCTATAAGATGTGGAATTAATGCTGTAACAGCAACTCTTCAGCTTGGTCCTTAACAACATTTGGGGGGGGAACACAGAAATAACAAGAAGTACTGAAGTGTTTAATTAAGAGGATTACATTAGTTAATGTATGCAGAGTGCTTGAAGATTAAAAAGAACCATAAGAGTAATAGGCAAATGTTGTGTTACTAAAAGTTAAAAGTCAGTCAAAAATATATAAAACACAATATAAACATATGAAGTAGGTGTGTGGCAAACTGGGATCCAGAACGATCCAAAACAGGGTAGTCTTGTAACCTTCATGCTGCTGCTGCATGGATGTATAGTGCTATCAAGCCTCTCGGAACTACTGATGAAAAAATCCTGCAAAAGATTTACAGTTATAGAAAGAACAGGATCTATATTAATATTTTAATCTATTTTATCTACTTAGGGTACATTAGGATGGAAAAGCCCATATTTTGTAAAACATTGCATTTTATTTAAGGGGGAGGTTGTGATTTTGGTTTGGTCAGCAGTCTGTGTGTACATTTGCAAAAATCAAGGTCTGTGGTTCAGATCTTTCCTTAGAAAGGATCCTAATATGCCTCCACGTATGAGGCAGCAAGTCCTCAGCTCTGTGTGGGCTGAGTAACTCCACATCCAGTATAGACATGCCTTTACTCTTCTTGCATTTAACAATTCTGCAATAACAGTCCCACAATGCCTTATGCCAACCTCTTGGCCAGAGCTTTCAGCTCTGCTGGCTGAGGTGTGGCTGAGCAGAAGCTCCCCTTAGAAGCCTTGAATAAAAAGTGCATTTTTGCCCATCCAAGTGTTTAAAGAGCAACGAATGCTACAATCCCATTATGTTGGTAGATGAAGTAGTTGTGAAGCAAGGGAAGTGACCATGCAGGCCACACTTCCTGGGAAACTCAGGGAAAGAAATATCTACAGTCAGTTATTGAAGGACTTTCAGGCACTGGGTAGAAGGGTGGGATGAGAGGCAGTGCCACATCCCTGCCAGAGATACTGAAGTGGCTCCATGGAACAAGAAGTATTTCAGTGAGTGCTGGACCTAGTGAAGCCTGGTTTCCTGTATGCTGAGTAACTGTTTGAATCATGCTGAGGTTATGCTTTCAGCTCAGTCCTTATCAGACATGAGAAAATGAGAGAAAAATACTAGGAATGTCTGGACTGTGGGAAAAGTTTCAACTGAAATTTGTGTTGTGTGAGATACCAGAGAGCATAAGCAGAGGAGAATCCTTGGCTCACAAAGACTTGTATAAAGAGAGTGTGATCTCTTGTGAGCCTTGTTTCCTCCAGAAATCAGGCCAAAAAATCTGGAGCAGCTGTTGAGACAGGCTCCTTCTGTAGGGAGCTTCATATCGTTCTTTCAAGGGGGGCACACACTGCACAGTTGCAACTGTGCAAGATACCATGTTTCTGAGCTCCATAGAGAAGAGGTGAAATAAAAGGAAAAGAACCTCCGAACCAGGAAGGGGCAAGGTCTAGGTAGATTTCATTCAGACTTTAAGTTATTTAAGCTATTAAAAATACAGTTCAAAAGAGGTAGAGTTAGTTCCAGGAAACAAACTAAAGCGAGGACAGCTCTGGTAGATGTGATTTTTCCTCCTCATGCAGCATATTCCTTTTGTCCTTTGGTCTTCTACCAAACCAGGTTTGAAAATAACTGCCTTCGTTGCTCATGCATATACAACAAATAATACAGGGCTGAAAGTGCTGTTTATTTTGCAGACACTCACTCCTTTTGCAGCTCAGAGATTTGAGTCTTCTGCCACATAATGCCCAATTCCTCTCAATGGTATAGCTGCCTACTCAGTTGGTAACCAAGCAGTGGGGATACGAAGCAAAACAGTGCTATCTCTGTAGTTTTCTGCTGCCCTACCACAGATTGAGGTAGCACATTTGAGTTGTTTGAGGATATTTTTCTTTTCTTATTTTTTCCTGTAAAGGACCAAATGTGGTCCAGCTGCCAGCACCCTGGGTGAAAGTACTATATCCACACTCACTGGATGTGCATGGTGAGGCACATAAAGGAAATGGAGGTGATGCCCTGCTTTTCCCCAGGCCTAGGGCAGGATTTACTGTCTCTGGCTGTCGATCACCTTCAGCAGCAAGTCAAAGTAGTTTCTAATGGCAAAACTTCTAGGACAGACATAGCATGTACTTACAATGGAGGCAAAACAATTGTGAATGTGAACCTGAGAAGAGAGATAGAAGTTCCTGAACACAAAACTTGCCAGGGTAATGGATTGGCCAATTTCTATGTGAAGAAACTACCTATTGCTGTTTTTAGTATCTTCAAGAAAACAGAACCTCAACTACATTTTTCTGTAAATAGATCAGGAGACTACCTGACTCGGATTCCCCATTCCTGATCCCAATGGAAACAACCTAGCAGAACCCTGAATTTTGGCTAACTTTTCAGCCCAGTAGTGTGACAATACATAGTAGTGTGAAGATGATAGGCTCTGCCAAATAACCCAGATAGTGTAATGAACATCCAAATTTGATAAACTGAAATTATTCATCCATACTGGATTGCCTGTTTCCCTTTAATTATAATTCTGATTTTTTTAAAGCTTTAGATTTACTGCAGGGCAGCGGAGACAGCAAATGTCTTGGCTGTGACCAGGTAGATGATCTGCTCAGCCTGGTGGCAGAGCTAAAGGAGGAGGTGGAAAGGCTGAGGAGTATCAGGGAGTGTGAGAGGGAAATAGACTGGTGGAGCTGCACCCTACAGTCCCTGGGGAAAGGCAGCAGGTGGAGGCCCCACAAGGAGTGGAGGATCCCCTACACTCTTGCCAGCAAGCAGAAGGAGGGGACCTAAGAGACGGAGGGGAATGGAAACAGGTCCCTGCCCAGGGAGGCAGGCGAATCCCCTCCTGGCCTCCCTCACCTTCCCAGCTGCCCTTACACAACAGATATGGGGCTCTGGAAGTTGAGGGGCAGGCAAGTGGGGAGGGAGGTGAAGGTGAAGGTCCAGCCAGGGGGTTGCCGAGGGCCAGTCAGTCAGCCCCATGGATTACGACTGCCCCTGTTCAGAAAAAAAGGAGGGTAATTGTGGTAGGTGATTCCCTCCTGCGGGGAACTGAGGGCCCGATCTGCCATCCAGACCCATCCCACAGGGAAGTCTGCTGCCTCCCTGGGGCCCAGGTTAGGGATGTTACTAGGAAACTCCCCGATCTCATAAGGCCCTCTGATTATTACCTGTTGCTGGTTGTACAGGTTGGCAGTGATGAGGTTGCAGAGAGAAGTCCTAAAGCAATCAAGAGGGACTTCAGGGCACTGGGGCGATTGGTCGCAGGATCGGGAGTGCAGGTAGTGTTTTCCTCAATCCTGTCAGTGGCAGTTAAGAGTGCTGAAAGGAGTGGGAAAACTCACCTGATTAACAGGTGGCTCAGAGGCTGGTGCCATTGGTGGAATTTTGGGGTTTTCAATCACGGGGAGGTTTACATGGCACCAGGCCTGCTGGCGGCTGATGGAGATCAGCTGTCTCCAAAGGGGAAAAGGATTTTCGCCCATGAGTTGGCGGGACTCATTGAGAGGGCTTTAAACTAGGTTTGAAGGGGGAAGGGGATATAAATGGGCCCGCTAGTGAGGAGCCCAGGGGCAGCATGGCAACATTGGGGGCGAAATTAATAGCCCATCTCAAGTGCATCTACACCAATGCACGTAGCATGGGCAACAAACAGGAGGAGCTGGAAGCCCTTGTGCAGCAGGATGGCTATGACATAGTCGCCATCACAGAAACGTGGTGGGATGACTCTCATGACTGGAGTGCTGCACTGGATGGCTATAAGCTCTTCAGAAGGGATAGGCAGGGAAGGAGAGGTGGTGGGGTGGCTCTGTATGTTAGGGAGTGTTTTGACTGTATAGAGCTCGACAGTGGTGATGATAAGGTCGAGTGCTTCTGGGTAAGGATGAGGGGGAAGGCCAGCAAGGCGGATGTCCTGTTGGGAGTCTGCTATAGACCACCAAACCAGGATGTAGAGGTAGATGAGGCATTCTACAAGCGGCTGGCAGAAGTCTCGCAATCACTAGCCCTTCTTCTTGTGGGGGACTTCAACTTGCCGGACATCTGCTGGAAATACAACACAGCAGAGAGGCAGCAGTCTCAAAAGTTCCTAGAGCATGTGGGGGATAACTTTCTGACGCAGCTGGTAAGCGAGCCTACCAGGGGAGGTGCCTCGCTTGACCTGCTGTTTACTAACAGAGAAGGGCTTGTGGGAAATGTCGAGGTCGGAGGCCATCTCGGGCTTAGCGACCACGATATGATAAAGTTCTCGATTCTGGGTGATGCCAAGCGGAGGGGCAGCAAAATTGTTACTGTGGACTTCCGGAGGGCAGACTTTGGCCTGTTCAGGACCCTGGTTGGGAAAGTCCCTTGGGAGGCAGTCCTGAAGGGCAAAGGGGTCCAGGAAGGCTGGGCCTTCTTCAAAAAGGAAGTCTTAAGGGCGCAGGAGCAGGCTGTCCCCGCGTGCCGTAAGACCAACTGTCGGGGAAGACAACCGGCCTGGCTGAATAGGGAGCTTTTGCGGGGACTCAGGGAAAAAAGGAGAGTCTAGCACCTTTGGAAGAAGGGGCGGGCAACTCAGGAGGAGTACAGGGATCTTGTTCAGTCCTGCAGGGAGGAAATTAGAAAAGCAAAAGCCCAGCTAGAACTCAATCTGGCCAATGCTGTAAAAGATAATAAAACATGGTTTTACAAGTGCATCAGCAATAAAAGGAGAGCCAAGGAGGATCTCCATCCTTTGCTGGATGTTGGGGGGAACATTGTTCACCAAGGACAAGGAAAAGGCTGAGGTACTTAATGCCTTCTTTGCCTCTGTGTTTAACAGCCAGACCGGTCATCCCCAGGGTACTCAGGCCCTTGAACTAGAGGATAGGGATGGGGACCAGAATGGAGCCCTCATAGTCCAGGAGGAAGCAGTTAATGACCTGCTATGCCACCTGGACGCTCACAAGTCTATGGGGCCAGATGGGATCCACCCAAGAGTATTGAGGGAGCTGGCAGAGGAGCTTTCCAAGCCACTCTCCATCATCTATCAGCAGTCCTGGTTAACAGGGGGAGGTCCCTGATGACTGGAGGCTTGCCAATGTGACGCCCATCTACAAGAAGGGCTGGAAGGAGGATCTGGGGAACTACAGGCCTGTCAGCCTGACCTCGGTGCCGGGGAAGATTATGGAGTGGTTCATCTTGAGTGAACTCAACAGGCATGTGCATGTCAGCCAGGGGATCAGGCCCAGCCAGCATGGGTTCATGAAAGGCAGGTCCTGCTTGACCAACCTGATCTCCTTCTATGACCTGGTGACCCGCCTGGTGGATGAAGGAAAGGCTGTGGACGTCATCTACCTAGACTTTAGCAAAGCCTTTGACAGTGTCTCCCACAGCATTCTCCTAGGGAAGCTGGCGGCTCATGGCTTAGACAGGTTTACTCTTTGCTGGGTAAAAAACTGGTTGGGTGGCCGAGCCCAGAGAGTAGTTGTAAATGGAGTTAAGTCCAGTTGGCAGCCGGTCACGAGCGGTGTTCACCAGGGCTCCATTTTGGGGCCAGTCTTGTTTAATATATTTATTGATGATCTGGATTGAGGGGATTGAGTGCACCCTCAGTAAGTTTGCAGATGACACCAAGTTGGGTGGGAGTGTCGATCTGCTGGAGGGTAGGATGGCCCTGCACAGGGACCTGGACAGGCTGGCCCATTGGGCCGAGACCAACTGTATGAGGTTTAACAAGGCCAAGTGTCCGGTCCTGCACTTGGGTCACAACAACCCCATGCAACGCTACAGGCCTGGGGAAGAGTGGCTGGAAAGCTGCCTGGCTGAAAAGGACCTGGGGGTGTTGGTAGACAGCTGGCTGAACATGAGCCAGCAGTGTGCCCAGGTGGCCAAGGCGGCCAACAGCATCCTGGCTTGTGTCAGGAATAGTGTGGCCAGCAGGAGCAGGGAGGTGATTGTCCCCCTGTACTCGGCGCTGGTGAGGCCACACCTGGAATACTGTGTCCAGTATTGGGCCCCTCAATACAAGAAACACATTGAGGTGCTGGAGAGTGTCCAGAGAAGGGCAACAAAGCTGGTGAAGGGTCTGGAGCACAGGCCTTATGAGGAGCAGCTGAGGGAACTGGGGTTGTTTCGTCTAGAGAAGAGGAGGCTGAGGGTAAACTTTATCGCCCTCCTCAACTACCTGAAAGGAGGTTGTAGTGAGGTGGGTGTTGGTCTCTTCTCCCAAGTAGTTAGCAATAGGATGAGAGGAAATGGGCTCAAGCTGTGCCAGGGGTGGTTTAGGTTGGATATTAGGAGAAATTTCTTCACAGAATGGGTAGTCAAGCATTGGAACAGGCTGCCCAGAGAGGTGGTGGAGTCACCATCCCCAAAAGTGTTCAAAAAATGGGTAGACATGGCACTTTGGGACATGGTTTAGTAGGTATGGTGGTGTTGGGTTGATGGTTGGACTGGTGATTTTAAAGGTCCTTTCCAACCTTAATGATTCCTAGTTTTACTTTCATTAAAAAATAATCCAGCCACCAAGCCAGGAAACATGAAATTAATTATTACTCTACTGTTAACTGGTTTTTGGTGGACATGGTAGTGTTAGGCTAATTGTTGGACTTGATGATCTTAAAGGTCTTTTCCAAACTAAACGATTCTATGATTCTATAAGGCCCTCAGAGGAACCAAGAGAAACTGCTACTTGGCCAGATGCATGGATACTTCTTGAGAGAGGAACAGTGAAACACAGAAAACCTGGACATGAATGTTCTTTAATGCACTCTCTTCCACATCTTTTCCTGTTCTCTCCATACTGCATTATGCTAAATGGTGTTAACCAGATGCTATGAAGAATGTGTCACGTATTCACACTCACAGGTCTTTAAAAATTGTTAAGCAATCTGTATTTCATACACCCTTTGGAGGGAAACAGTTCTAAAGATACAGTGTTATCTTCTTAATTTCAGTCCTATTCCCCTTGCCAATCCAGTCTACCACAAATTGAATCTTTTGTTCTCCCCTTTTCATTTTCTCCATGTTTTGACTTATAGTCCCTATGTATACAGTGATAAAACCAAAAACAAAGTAAATTGGTTTACCATTCACTTTACCATTACCAGCAAAATTCCTAAGTATCGGTCAAATCTCATACCTTTTCAGACCTTATCACTTGTCTTTTTGTTCCAGTCAAACCCATCTTGCTTTCATACTGAATCTTGTCAGATTTCTCTCCCTTGGCCTGCAGCCCATCTCCTAATGTTGCTTAAGACAAACTCAGTAGAAAAAGCTGGGTAGGTTTCTACTGAATGTAGTACATTAAGGCAGCTAAGGGAAGCATCATCAGTGTCAAGGCAAGGGATAGGATAATGTATCTAATGCAAGAAGGGGAAGGTGGAGCAGCAGGAAGGGAGTGGGGATTAAGGGATGTGGCACAGATGATCTCTGTCTTGGTTGGCTCACTCTTGTAAGGAACTGCAGCCTAAATCTTGTTTGTATCTATTTACCTCAGCATTTTCCAGTCTCATTTCTTATCAGTTCCCTGCTTGTAATGTCACTGCCCCCCAATTCAGTATTCCCCATTCCCCTTGCCCATCTAGCCCTCACAAGTCAACACTCAGCTCCCCATACTGCCCCTGGTTCAGTCCTTGTCTCCACTGCACTCCAGTCAGGTGTCTCCTGCCCCTGCACTGTCTGCACAGGCGAGTGCAGGAGAGACCCTGTTGCTCCTAGCATTTGCTTGCCTGGAACTGAGCTGGTCCACGAGCAGCTGGGACTAACTATGCCAAGAGAGGTTTTGTGCCTTGGCTACATAGCGCACACAGCTGTGTTTTCAGAGTGACGTGTACAGGCTAGCCAGGATCAAGAACTGAGAGAGGCTGTCTCCATCAATCTTCAGATTTAAGGTGCTGAACTCTTAAGAAGTCTTGGAGCATGTTCCAAGTAAGATAATTCAAAGTATAACTTGACAATGTGTGGGTGAAGCTCCATGGGAATAGCTATATGCACACTCTGCCAAACTGCAAGTACCATAGTAAAGAGATGGCAAGGCTTTTCAAAGAAAAGGTTGATAGATATCTTTTTATAATTTGAAAGATAAAAGGTTTCTTCCATCTGAATGGAAGCATTACATACAAAAACATTCCTCCAAATATTCAGTTTATGATAGACATTCAGTCTGAAAAGTTAGTAAAAGCTTGAAAAAATTATAAGCAACCAAAGGTAGATTCTTAATAAAAATGTCAGTCAGCTTTCATAAAAGAAAGTGCTACCAGCCCTACCTATAATTATTGTTATATACATTACAGCTACAGGGTTGTGTGTTTTCCTACAAGTTTGTACAAGTTACAGCCTATTTCCTGCAAGTTCAAGGAAGTGGGTTTCACAGAATTATCTGATGGGAGAAAATAATTCCACATGAATTAGTTTAGGCAGCACATTCACACAAAGAAAAAAAAAAACCAAAACCATGATGTTTTAAGAAACAGTCAAATTCACAGTAGAAGTCAGGATTATCAGCATTTGTAATGGGACAATATGATATAAGTCAGTGCAGACAAACAGGGAGAAGTAAATTATGAAGGGCCTGAAATGCAAGGACAAGAACTGCAAGATGATGGGCAGAAGTTAAGTAATGACGTTATTCCAAAAGGTAAGTAATGTGGTCAGACAGTGAACTAGAAAGATTTCATTAATTGCTTTAAATGCTGTAATGGGTTATAGTATATGTACTCAAAAGGCTTATTTTACTACTAAAGAAAACTAGCTTAAAGCAATTTACATGGCATACTGAGACAGCAAGACTTTTACATTTAGACTTCCTTAAAACCAGACCTTCCTCCAAGTTTTAGAATAACTAACATTCAATGTGATCTGGAAAACCAGCCTACCTATGTGAGAGGTTACTTATCTTTTTTGCCTTGTCATTAATAATGTTTGTTCATCCTTTTAGATTGAGTTTATGGAAACTAGACACCAATGACTATTTTGTATAGGCATAAATGAAGTGAGGATTCCACTGACAGATCTCTAAAGCTTTGAATGACACAAGTGGAAGCAAAGTATGGTAATGCCAATATTGACTGATTTTGAAAATCTTGGCCAAATTCTTTTCACTCCTGGAATGTTTTTTTCCTTTACCAGTCTGGCAGAGCTTTACACCAGCATGGCATAAAGTCAGTCTGTGGAACTGAGTGAATAACTGCTCCTTCAGTTCACTGGAGAAACAGAGAAGAGACCATTTTGAACTGATCCAAATTATTTGTTGACTAAAATAAAATGCTACTCCTTGCTTTCAGGTGTTTTACCTTTTTTTTAATTAAATGTAGAAAAGTGAGGCCTTTCAAAACAATAAGAAAAAATGCAAAATACACTTCTAAAAATCAGCATTTTGTTTTCAAAATACCTGAAATTACTTGCTGAGTTGGACAAGTTTCACCCAAGATTACTTTTTCAGATGACACTATTTTCTAATTCCCCCCCCCCATTTGTTCACTTATGTTTTGAGTCTTGGTTAAACTGGTTGATGGCGATTATTTAAAAATTTATAGATTTAAATGAATTCTATTTGGAAAAAATGTTAAGCACTAATTTCTTTTATAGTTTTAAGAATTTAAATGTAGTAGATGCAGTTCAAAACAGCAAAACAAAACAAGAAAAATCCCCAAATATACCAGATTACTGTTAAAACTTTTGTTACATTGGTTATTTTGGTTCTGCATATCTAAGAAATATATGATGAATGAAGAAAGATAACAAAAATCAATAGCAGCAGGCATTGGTTCGGAAAAGTAGTCAGCACTTGTCCTGGTTTCGGCTGGGATAGAGTTAATTTTCTTCCTAGCAGCAGGCATAGTGCTGTGTTTTGGATTTAGTAGGAGAAGAATGTTGATAACATGCTGATGTTTTTTAGTTGTTGCTGAGTACTGCTTATGCTAGTCAAGGACTTTTTCAGCTTCCCATGCTCTGCCAGGCGCACAAGAAAC
The DNA here is from genome assembly GCF_030463565.1 of Pelecanus crispus. Taxonomy (NCBI): domain Eukaryota; kingdom Metazoa; phylum Chordata; class Aves; order Pelecaniformes; family Pelecanidae; genus Pelecanus; species Pelecanus crispus. Next base: position 4,992,504 of record NC_134675.1, read on the forward strand.
TGGGAGGGGGCACAGCCAGAATAGTTGATCCAAACTGACCAAAGGGCTATTCCATACCATATGACGTCATGCTCAGTATATAAACTGGGGGGGGTTGGCCGGGGAGCAGCGACCGCTGCTCGGGAACTGTCTGGGTATCGGTCGTCGGGTGGTGAGCAATTGCATTGTGCATCACTTGCTTTGTATATTATTATTACTATTATTATTATTTTACTTTATTTTATTTCAATTATTAAACTGTTCTTATCTCAACCCAGGAGTGTTTCTCACTCTTACTCCTCCGATTCTCTCCCCCATCCCATCAGGGTAGGGGGAGTGAGCGAGCGGCTGCGTGGTGCTGAGTTGCTGGCTGGGACTAAACCACGACAGTCCTTTTTGGCGCCCAACGTGGGGCGCGAAGGGTTTGAGATAAGAACAGATTAACTAGAGTGTATTAAGGAATCCGTTAACAGTTGCCGGTCATGATATTAGTTCATCTGATCTGTACCATGTTCTTTTCTTGGCTGTGCATGTTAAAGCTTGGTGTTGGTCTGTGCATTGCGCTATGCTCTGTAGTGATTAAGGATGTTTTGATTGGGAGGTTCCTTATCAAAATCCTGACCTTGAGCATGGTTTTGTATCTGGGTTTTATACACAAGTCATTACTGTACTTCGGGTACCACCTCATGGAGAGAGTTAGCAATTATACCTTTCCCTCGGAGACATTTGTTGTGGAGGAACTACAGAATGGCACCTTCATTACCTTATTCTATAATGCTTCCTCCCTCATTACAGAAAGTTTTCAGTATTTTGAACATCCCTGGGCAGTTAAGATACTTCTATTGATACTCCTTGGGAATATTGTTTTGGTTTTGACAAAGGTTAGTAAGCAATTTAAGAATATCATCCAGAGATCTGCCCCAAGGCTGGAGAGTTATGAGTGGCAGGGTGTGTGGGATCGTATGCGCAAGTACCTAGGGCAGTGGGGACCTCCAGTGTTTTGGAACTTCACCCCTGAACAAGTGCAGAATCCTGAAGAACTAGTAAAGTATTTGGAAGAAGTATGTTCTCACCCTGGCAACTCCAAAGAGACACAACTCATTGCAACATGCTGGGGACTGGCCCATGCTTATAGAGCCCTGTTCAACACTATTCAGTACCCTCAAGGGAAAGAGAGGGTCTCTGGATCTGATGACAAAACAACAGGCACTGTGGCTACTCCAACCACAGCCATGAGCACTGTGGCTACTCCAACCACAGCCACAAGCACTGCGGCTACTCCAACACCCACCACAGGTACTGCAGCTACTCCAACCCCAGTGGCAGGCACTGCGGCTAAACCAGAGAACCAACCTGCGCCGGTATCAGTTGCCCCTATACAGAAGAAAAAATACACGAGGAAATCAGTTCGTTTAGTAAGGGATGAAGATGAACCAGGGCCATCACGAGAACCAGAGGAGGAAGAACCCATAAATGAGATGGTGACCACCCGATCCCTATCCCTGAGTGAGCTGCGAGATATGCGAAAAGATTTCGGTTGTCATCCAGGCGAGCACATCATCACCTGGCTGCTCCGATGCTGGGATAACGGGGCCAGTAGCCTGGATTTAGAGGGTAGGGAAGCCAAGCAGCTGGGATCCCTTTCCAGGGAAGGGGGCATTGACAAAGCAATTGGAAAAGGGGCAAAACCGCTCAGCCTCTGGAGGCAACTTCTGTCAAGCGTGAAGGAAAGGTATCCCTTCAAGGAGGATGTTTTATACCGCCCAAGCAAATGGACCACCGTAGAGAAAGGTATCCAGTACCTGAGGGAATTAGGCGTGCTGGAGGTGATTTACAGTGACCTGAATGATGAACAGTTAACCAAAGACCCAGATGAAGTCAGGTGCACACAATCCATGTGGCGGAAGGTGGTACGGAGCGCACCAGCATCATATTCCAACTCGTTGGCAATACTAGCCTGGAAAGACGACGAGGCACCAACGGTGGATGAAGTGGCTAGACAACTCCAGGACTACGAAGAAAGGCTCTCTTCCTCCCTACGGGCCTGTGTCTCGGCTGTGGAAAAACTGTCTGAAAAAATGTGCCGAGAGTTCCAACAACTCAGAGAGGATCTGTCCTACTCCCCACCTGCACGGACCAGTGTCTCAGCCATTAGGAGTCAACGTCCCTATGCTCAAGAGAGAGGATATAGAGGATACACACCACGGGGCACCCTGTGGTTTTACCTGCGTGACCATGGAGAGGACATGAGAAAGTGGGATGGAAAACCCACCTCAACCTTAGAGGCACGGGTGCGTGAGTTGCAAGGAAAAACTATTAGAAAAGGCGGTTCTCCCAGGAAAATTGCAGCTCCAGTTTCCAGTGAGCAGTTCCCGAGACAGAGTAAGAGGGCTAATTTTACTTCCGACCTTGATCAGGGGACTTTTGATTCACATTTACAGGAAGTGAACAGCGAATACTGTGACCAGTGTTAGAGAGGCCCTGCCTCCAGCCAGGTGGAGGAAAGGGACAACCGGGTTTACTGGACTGTGTGGATTCGATGGCCTGGAATGTCAGACCCACAGGAGTAGAAGGCTCTAGTGGACACCGGTGCACAGTGCACGCTAATGCCATCAAACTATAGAGGGGCAGAACCCATTTGTATTTCTGGAGTGACAGGGGGATCCCAACAGCTAACTGTACTGGAAGCTGAAGTGAGCCTAACTGGGAATGAGTGGCAAAAGCACCCCATTGTGACTGGCCCAGAGGCTCCGTGCATCCTTGGCATAGACTACCTCAGGAGAGGGTATTTCAAGGACCCAAAAGGGTACCGGTGGGCTTTTGGTATAGCTGCTTTGGAGACAGAGGAAATTAAACAGTTGTCCACCTTGCCGGGTCTCTCAGAGGACCCTTTGATTGTAGGGTTGCTGAAGGTTGAGGAACAACAGGTGCCGATTGCTACCACAACTGTACACCGGCGGCAATATCGCACCAACCGAGACTCCCTGATTCCCATCCATAACCTGATTCGTCGACTGGAGAGCCAGGGAGTGATCAGCAAGACTCGCTCACCCTTTAACAGTCCCATATGGCCAGTGCGAAAGTCTAATGGGGAGTGGAGACTAACAGTGGACTATCGTGGCCTGAACGAAGTTACACCGCCGCTGAGTGCTGCCGTGCCAGACATGCTAGAACTCCAATATGAACTGGAGTCAAAGGCAGCTAAGTGGTATGCCACAATTGATATTGCTAATGTATTTTTCTCCATCCCTTTGGCAGCAGAGTGCAGACCCCAGTTTGCTTTTACCTGGAGGGGTGTTCAGTACACCTGGAACCGACTGCCCCAGGGGTGGAAGCACAGCCCCACCATTTGCCATGGACTGATCCAGACAGCACTGGAACAGGGTGAAGCTCCAGAACATCTGCAGTACATTGATGACATCATTGTGTGGGGCAACACAGCAGAAGAAGTTTTTGAGAAGGGAAAGAAAATAGTCCAAATCCTTCTGAAGGCTGGTTTTGCCATAAAACAAAGTAAGGTCAAGGGGCCAGCACAGGAGATCCAGTTTTTAGGAATAAAATGGCAAGATGGACGTCGTCAGATCCCAATGGATGTGATCAACAAAATAACAGCTATGTCCCCACCAACTAGCAAAAAGGAAACACAAGCTTTCTTAGGCGTTGTGGGGTTTTGGAGAATGCATATTCCAAATTACAGCCAGATCGTAAGCCCTCTCTACCAAGTGACCCGGAAGAAGAACAAATTCAAATGGGGCCCTGAGCAACAACAAGCCTTTGAACAAATTAAACGTGAGATAGTTCATGCAGTAGCCCTTGGGCCAGTCCGGGCAGGGCAGGATATTAAAAATGTTCTCTACACTGCAGCCGGGGAGAATGGCCCTACCTGGAGCCTCTGGCAGAAAGCACCAGGGGAGACGCGAGGTCGACCCCTAGGGTTTTGGAGTCGGGGATACAGAGGATCTGAAGCCCGCTATACTCCAACTGAGAAAGAGATATTGGCAGCATATGAAGGGGTTCGAGCTGCTTCAGAAGTGGTTGGTACTGAAGCACAGCTCCTGCTGGCACCCCGACTGCCGGTGTTGGGCTGGATGTTCAAAGGGAGGGTCCCCTCTACACATTATGCAACTGATGCTACATGGAGTAAGTGGGTTGCATTGATCACACAACGGGCTTGAATAGGAAACCCCAGTCACCCAGGAATCTTGGAAGTGATCATGGACTGGCCAGAAGGAAAAAACCTTAGAATATCACCAGAGGAGGAGGTGACACGTGCTGAAGAGGCCCCACTGTATAATAAATTGCCAGAAAATGAGAAGCAATATGCCCTGTTCACTGATGGGTCCTGTCGTCTCGTGGGAAAGCATCGGAGGTGGAAAGCTGCTGTATGGAGTCCTATACGACAAGTCGCAGAAACTGCTGAAGGAGAAGGGGAGTCGAGTCAGTTTGCAGAGGTGAAAGCCATCCAGCTGGCTTTAGATATTGCTGAAAGAGAAAAGTGGCCAGTCCTTTATCTCTATACTGACTCATGGATGGTGGCAAATGCCCTGTGGGGGTGGCTGCAGCAATGGAAGCAGAGCAACTGGCAGCGCAGAGGCAAACCCATCTGGGCTGCTGCATTGTGGCAAGATATTGCTGCCCGGGTAGAGAACCTGGTTGTAAAAGTTCGTCATGTAGATGCTCATGTACCTAAGAGTCGGGCCAGTGAAGAACATCAAAACAACCAGCAAGTAGATCAGGCTGCTAAGATTGAAGTGGCTGAGGTGGATCTGGACTGGCAACATAAGGGTGAATTATTTATAGCTCGGTGGGCCCACGACGCCTCAGGCCATCAAGAAAGGGATGCAACGTATAAATGGGCTCGTGATCGAGGGGTGGACTTAACTATGGACAGTATTGCACAGGTTATTCATGAGTGTGAAACATGCGCTGCAATCAAGCAAGCCAAGCAGTTCAAGCCCCTCCGGTATAGTGAACGATGGCTGAAATATATATATTTATATGGGGAGGCCTGGCAGATTGATTACATCACACTCCCACAAACCCGCCAAGGCAAGCGCTGTGTGCTCACCATGGTGGAAGCAACCACTGGATGGTTGGAAACATATCCCGTGCCCCATGCCACCGCCCGGAACACCATCCTGGGCCTTGAAAAGCAAGTCCTGTGGCGACATGGCACCCCAGAAAGAATTGAGTCAGACAACGGGACTCATTTCCGAAACAACCTCATAGACACCTGGGCCAAAGAGCACGGCATTGAGTGGGTGTATCACATCCCTTACCATGCACCAGCCTCCGGGAAAATTGAGCGATACAATGGATTGTTAAAGACTACCCTGAGAGCAATGGGTGCTGGGACATTTAAACATTGGGATACGCATTTAGCAAAAGCCACCTGGTTAGTCAACACCAGGGGATCTGCCAATCGAGCTGGCCCTGCCCAATCAAAACTTTTACGTACTGTAGAAGGAGATAAAGTTCCTGTAGTGCACATGAAAAATATGCTGGGGAAGACAGTCTGGGTTACTTCCCCCTCTGGCAAAGGCAAACCCATTCGTGGGATTGCTTTTGCTCAAGGACCTGGGTGCACTTGGTGGGTGATGCGAAAGGATGGGGAAGCCCAATGTGTACCTCAAGGGAATTTGATTTTGGGTGAAAATAGCCAATGAACTGAATTGTATGATATTAATTGCTTTATAATACTGTATGTTATCTCTTAACTGTATGTTATCTCTTAACTGCATGTTAATATAATAATATAGTAGGTTAATATTAAGTATATAATACTGTATATTATGATTGCTATATGCCACATCAATGGTATTGCAGTAAGAATTGCCCAGCTTAATGAAAATGAACTTTGATGAGACCATGTTGGAATGAGAACTGACTTCAACATGCAACAGTCCAACACTGCACACCACCTCTCCTGCTCTGAAAGACTGTGATGACAGATGGAACCCAAAGTCATGGGCTAAATGAACTCAATGGACATTTTAGAGGGATGGGCCATAGATGAAGGGAATGATATCTGTGTGTATATCAAGATAGGGAAAGCGGTGGTGATTAATTGGAACACATTGGAAAGGGGAGGGCCTGTGCATGACGTAGATGGTATAGAATAAGGGGTGGATACTGTCCTGGTTTCGGCTGGGATAGAGTTAATTTTCTTCCTAGCAGCAGGCATAGTGCTGTCCTTTGGATTTAGTAGGAGAAGAATGTTGATAACATGCTGATGTTTTTTAGTTGTTGCTGAGTACTGCTTATGCTAGTCAAGGACTTTTTCAGCTTCCCATGCTCTGCCAGGCGCACAAGAAACTGGGAGGGGGCACAGCCAGAATAGTTGATCCAAACTGACCAAAGGGCTATTCCATACCATATGACGTCATGCTCAGTATAGAAACTGTGGGGGGTTGGCCGGGGAGCAGCGACCGCTGCTCGGGAACTGTCTGGGTATCGGTCGTCGGGTGGTGAGCAATTGCATTGTGCATCACTTGCTTTGTATATTATTATTACTATTATTATTATATTGTTACTATTATTATTTTACTTTATTTTATTTCAATTATTAAACTGTTCTTATCTCAACCCAGGAGTGTTTCTCACTCTTACTCCTCCGATTCTCTCCCCCATCCCATCAGGGTAGGGGGAGTGAGCGAGCGGCTGCGTGGTACTGAGTTGTTGGCTGGGACTAAACCTCGACATATGACAAAAACAAAAGCTGTACCCTTGCAATGCTGTTGGTCATGAACCTGATCAAAAAATAAAATGTGACCTAAACTAGTCCAATCTTTTTCTTGTGAAAGTGACAGAAGCATTCATGTGTACTACACTTCCTCCGTTAACAGAGAAAATACTGTTATCCATTATGGCCAGAGTAAACACTGTCCAGATTCTTTTGAATTCCTATTGGAAAAAACATGATGGAATGATATACTTCTCCCAATGTTGCTGGGGTTTTTTTGTTTGTTTGTTTGCTTGTTTGTTTGTTTTTTAAACAGAATTTATAAGAAGTCTCATTTTTTTGAATGTGGTAAGAACAAACTACATCGAGCAATTTTTTGCTCACAATTCCAAGACTGTCTTTCCAGCCAGCATGCTGCCAGCTTGCTTGTATCACAGTATGTGTATGTTTCCGCTATCCCTCTGCTCTTTAGATACTTTTAATACATACACACACCTTCGTCCGTACCTTCCCTTTCATAGATATTGTACAAGACACAGCAAGTATCCAAAATCTCAGCTAGTGATCTACAAACAACTTAGCCTTTAGATACTAAAAGGGCACCCAGTCATCATCCTTCACCTGCCCAATAAATAGCTCACATTGCAGAGCTCAGCATCACTGAGAAACAGCAAGGGAAGCTGGAGTCAGTATTATACGTTAGAAGCATTTATGCTTCAAAAATTTCTGGCAAACTTTTCTTTCTTAATTGGGGAAACCAGAGTGGCCTTGTTCACAGATGAAGCCAAACCATTCCCCAGGTTTTGTATTTGGATGATGTCTCTCTCTGTTTTAGCTGTCAGTCAAAAAACAATAAATGTACTTGTTTCCACATTTCGCTAACATACCTATCAGCTTGAGTGAAGTCTAAAACTTCCCTAGATCAAAGATACACTTACTAGCAACCATTCAACATCTAGCATAACATACATTTTTATACTTTTTCACTAATGAGCTACAAGCAAAATCCCATCTTCATATATGACTGTGTTGGAAAAGATAGAAGTCACAGGAAATACCTCACAGAAATGCAAACTCAGGCTGATCTAAGTAATTAAATTGCTTGCCTGGCCAAAAGAACTTGCTGTGAGACAGGGAGACAGAGAGGGGCACAGAACATTTGGGAGAAAACTAGTGACCACTGAAACAAAAGCATCATTCTGTTCAAGGCTGTTTGAGAGTCAGTTTGGGACCAAACACATTTGAGACTGAACTGACATCATGGAGGCTAAATGGACTTGGATACCAAAGCACGTTCAATTACAGACATGTTGTTGAAAGTGCCAAAACTTGCCTGTTGTGCAGCAGCCACAGCACAGCCCAGGAGAGAAACTGGGCTGGTCAGCATAATGGTTTCTCACACGGACCTCCCTGTCTTTCAGCAGGGCACAGTGTGGTCCAGAAGAAAAGTCCAGGTGGGCCAGCACAGTGGTCCCAGCCGGCAGTGCACACACAAGGCACGGGGCTGCGGGGTCCCCCCCCCCACTGCCATTAGCCCTCAGGCACGCAGGGAGCCTCTCAGGGGTCTCTAATGAGTCACCCCAGCAACCGCAGATGGGGTGGAGAATGCCTGGTTCTGACTGGCTCAAAATTGCGCAGCACCTGCAGATTGGCTGTTGCCATGCTCACAGTCTGCTCTTCTAGAAGGTTCTCCGCATGTCGGCAATGACTCAGCTATGGGCAGCTTAGTTATAAGGGAGCAATTTGAGTGATCATGGGGGGACCAGGGTTTGTACCTTTTTGCTCACGGTCTTCATTTAAGGAGTGCGGACCCTATGTGACACAGAGGGTACATCCATGGGTTTGGGTTACCTTAGCAAATTACTGCCTGTTGTCTGACCCATGGTGACTGACCGCTAAGTTTCAAGCTGTTTTATAACTAGTTTAGTAATATTTATCACAATTTAAAAAACAGAATAACTGCATTAAGGTATGCAGCGTATTATGGATGAGGTGGCCTGAGATCCACCTGAACATTTTTTTCCATATGAGTCGCATTCAACAATGCTGTTACACTTTTGAGATATTTGGTATTTAATGTATTATAAATTATGAACAGTCTTATTTTCAGCTGTAGAAAATATAACATACAAAGAGTGTCTGAACTGTATTCATGCTTTTCAGTTGCTATATTACTGCATAATGTATGGAAATCTTTCAAAGAAAGCTACAAAATAGTGGGTAATAAATTGTGATTCCTGCCTTAGGAAGGTTAACAGAAAACTCTAAGACTAAGATTCAAAGCCAGACATTGTACTTCCTGTCTTTTAGATCTTCTAACATGTAAATTGACCGTTACAAAGAGGATTAACTATTAGAATTGTACGACTGTGGTCCAACATTCAACCCTGCTCTTTATTCACTGCCAGAGCAGACCAGGTGTCCAGAATCCTAATGCTTGGCTTTACAGTTGAGGTTTATATGGTCTGCATACTAAGCACAAGTCACCATTGTTTTCTAGCTTTAATTTATTGGTGGCCTTAACAACTGGCTATTTTACTGCTAATTGTACTTTAAATTGCTAATATAAAATCAAACAGCAATTGCGACTCTAAACATGCACTTTCATGAAGTACAGTTATTTTTAAAAATAAACTATTTATTTTACTTCATAACTGTCTATTTTAGCAGAGAATTAGATTTATGCTCCAAACTTTCAGGATTTCTCACAGAAAATTACCTTGTGGTATTTTAGTTATGTTAATGGATTAAGCTTATCATTATTTTCTTTTAGAAGATGTACTAGAATTGGGATGATGGTGTAAGAAAGTGTTTTCAAAAGCTGCAATAACTGAATCACAGACGTATCTGTGTCATTGCAAAATGAAGCCTCGGGCATTTGAGAATCTCCCCTCTTAGCACTTCTTGCAAAAACAGGCCCAAGTATTCTGACAAACTCCATTTTGGAAAATCTGTCTTATCTACCAAAAGTCACCATGTGGCTTCAGTTTGTAGTTTAAAGTATATCTTATCCTGGTGGCTGTGGAACAGAGCTGAGGGTTGGCAGGGAACAAGGAGTTCAGCATGCCTGATGGCAGATCTGGATGTTATTCTGGTATAGTCTAGTCCATATCTTCTAAGAAGTAATTTCCACTTGGAGGAAGTGAATTTAAACTACATGGCTTGCTAGATATTTTGGGATCTGTCTTGCTAAAAGACACCATGAAATAATAATAGCTAGCTTGTATCCCTGGAGCTCAGAGCATTTTACAGATCTAGAAAGAGATGTCTCTTATTAGCCCATTTTTGTAGATTAAAAAACCTCAGGTTTAAAGAGTGTAAGTAAGTAAGTGACTTATTCTGGGTCACACTTGGCACCCTTTGAAAAGCTGGAGACAGACACTCAACCTCTCATTTCTATCCTGTGCTTCAATAACAAGACCATTGGTTTTCAGTAAAAACTGAGGGTCATGTTGATCTACACAAAATACAGGGGTTGACACATAACTCAGAAACAAGATCCACTCTACAGAGTACAAGACTGCATGCCTACTCTTCCAGGGCCTGGCTTCATTTTTCCACTTCAAAATACTGTCCAGGCAAAGTTAATGGAGTTTTTGTATTTCTCTGCATTTACCAAATGTGTGGTTGCCCGTGATGAAAGTATAATTTCTAATGTTATGGGACTGCAAGGACAGAAAAATGTAGCAAGAACTATGGCAGCCATATAATCAACTCTTGGTTACATGTGAGTACTTATCTGGGTTGCTCTGGACTCATCCTTGCCAAGCAAGTTTGAATCCTTCTGGTATCAGAATGTCAAACAGTTGTGTTTCCATCCTGTGAAATATGGTCTTAAAAGTGTTTGTGTTGTCAGCCACGGAATAGCCTGTGATACTCCTAAAAGCAATGAAGCAGTTTAAAGTGCCTGGAGTAAAAGAATGAACAAAATTAAAATATAAACATAAAATTTAATGCCGAGGAAAAAAATACTAAAACCAAATTGTATCTCAGACTCACATCATAAAAGTTAAATCCTGGTTGCAAATGCCACTTGTAAAAATACAAATTTGTTACAAAATACTTTAGAAGGATATTTTAATGAAATTCTTAAAAACATTAAACTTGGTTTGAAATTTGTAAAAATTGGATAGGTTTTAGTATGTGATAAGCAGTAGATTTTAAATTCTCTGTGGAGAATTTGGTTTTTAACTCCCAGAACTGAAATCCTCCCCAAATTCATTGTAAGCTCTGTAATTTACTTGAATCAACTCACCCACTGCTGAAATACAGTCCTCCCCCTCAGCCCCCCGCTCCTTGAAGAGGCACACAGTAGTTGTTTCATACCATGCAGCAACTCAGCAAAGAGTGGAATAAAATTGTAGGGTTACTTCAACAGAGAGCAACCAGGCTGGATTTTCTTTTCTTTTTTCTTTTAACCTTGGCAAAGACATAAAGTTAATAATCCTGCTTTTAAGAATAGTGCCGTAAATATTTTCACTATTCAGATGAGGGCAAGGGCTTGATTTCATACTTCATTCGAGTGGTACCAGCAGCTATTGTGCTATAACATTACTGAGACAACATGTAAGATAATATCTAGCACAGAGAAACTATTACGAGCTGAAATACTAACATGGTAGCGACAGCAGCAACACTTCTTTAAAGCTATGGCATACAACTATTGAACCTATCAGAATAATTTGAGACACCTGTTTAGATTGCAGACTGACAGAGGATTTGGTTAGTCTATATTACACTTACAGCATTTTCTCCAATGAGAAAGGGTTGAGCAGCTGCAAGGTGACACTTCAAACTGTGTTAATGGAAAATCAGTATTAGGCTTGAAAAAAAGTTATTAATCATTCTTGCTGCTACTCCACTTTGAAAGCAAGAAGAATTAAACCATCACTATTTATAAACTCTGACAAAAACAGAGTACTGAAATTTTACTGAACTTTCTGTTTTCGAGGTTCTTAGAATCATAGAATAGAATCATAGAATCGTTTAGGTTGGAAAAGACCTTTAAGATCATCCAGTCCAACCATTAACCTAACATTACCAAGTCCACACAAAACCAATCAAGGGTAGACTAGACTAAACCATGTCCCGAAGTGCCACATCTACCCGTTTTTTGAACACTTCCAGGGATGGTGACTCCACCACCTCTCTGGGCAGCCTGTTCCAATGCTTGACTACCCATTTCCATAAAGAAATTTTTCCTAATTTCCAACCTAAACCTCCCCTGGCGCAGCTTGAGCCCATTTCCTCTCGTCCTATCGCTAACTACATGGGAGAAGAGACCAACACCCACCTCACTACAACCTCCTTTCAGGTAGCTGTAGAGACCGATAAGGTCTCCCCTCAGCCTCCTCTTCTCCAGGCTAAACAACCCCAGTTGCCTCAGCTGCTCCTCATAAGGCCTGTGCTCCAGACCCTTCACCAGCTTTGTTGCCCTTCTCTGGACACTCTCCAGCACCTCAATGTCCTTCTTGTAGTGAGGGGCCCAAAACTGGACACAGTATTCCAGGTGCGGCCTCACCAGCGCCGAGTACAGGGGAACAATCACCTCCCTGCTCCTGCTGGCCACACTATTCCTGATACAAGCCAGGATGCTGTTGGCCTTCTTGGCCACCTGGGCACACTGCTGGCTCATGTTCAGCCAGCTGTCTACCAACACCCCCAGGTCCTTTTCAGCCAGGCAGCTTTCCAGCCACTCTTCCCCAAGCCTGTAGTGTTGCATGGGGTTGTTGTGACCCAAGTGCAGGACCCGGCACTTGGCCTTGTTGAACCTCATACAGTTGGCCTCGGCCCATCGATCCAGCCTGTCCAGGTCCCTCTGCAGGGCCATCCTACCCTCCAGCAGATCGACACTCCCACCCAGTTTGGTGTCATCTGCAAACTTACTGAGGGTGCACTCAATCCCCTCATCCAGATCATCGATAAAGATATTAAACAAGGCTGGCCCCAAAACAGAAGCCTGGGGAACACCGCTCGTGACCGGCCGCCGACTGGACTTAACTCCATTCACCACTACTCTCTGGGCTTGGCCACCCAACCAGTTTTTTACCCAGCGAAGACTACGCCCGTCCAAGCCATGAGCCGCCAGCTTCCCAAGGAGAATATTATGGGAGACACTGTCAAAAGCTTTGCTAAAGTCCAGGTAAATGACATCCACCGCCTTTCCATCATCTACCAGGCGGGTCACCATGTCATAGAAGGAGATCAGGTTGGTCAAGCAGGACCTGCCTTTCATGAACCCATGCTGGCTGGGCCTGATCCCCTGGTTGACCTGCACTTGCCTGTTGAGTTCACTCAATATGAACCTCTCCATAATCTTTCCCGGCACTGAGGTCAGGCTGACAAGCCTGTAGTTCCCCGGGTCCTCCTTCCAGCCTTTCTTGTAGATGGGCGTCACATTGGCAAGCCTCCATTCATCAGGGACCTCCCCTGTTAAAACCAGGACTGCTGATAGATGATGGAAAGTGGCTTGGCAATCTCCTCTGCCAGCAACCTCAATACTCTCGGGTGGATACCATCCGGCCCCATAGACTTGTGAGCATCCAGGTGGCATAGCAGGTCATTAACTGCTTCCTCCTGGACTATGAGGGCTCCATTCTGGTCCCCATCCCTATCCTCTAGTTCAAGGGCCTGAGTACCCTGGGGATGACCGGTCTGGCTGTTAAACACAGAGGCAAAGAAGGCATTAAGTACCTCAGCCTTTTCCTTGTCCTTGGTGAACAATGTTCCCCCCAACATCCAGCAAAGGATGGAGATCCTCCTTGGCTCTCCTTTTATTGCTGATGCACTTGTAAAACCATGTTTTATTATCTTTTACAGCATTGGCCAGATTGAGTTCTAGCTGGGCTTTTGCTTTTCTAATTTCCTCCCTGCAGGACTGAACAAGATCCCTGTACTCCTCCTGAGTTGCCCGCCCCTTCTTCCAAAGGCGCTAGACTCTCCTTTTTTCCCTGAGTCCCCGCAAAAGCTCCCTATTCAGCCAGGCCGGTTGTCTTCCCCGACAGTTGGTCTTACGGCACGCGGGGACAGCCTGCTCCTGCGCCCTTAAGACTTCCTTTTTGAAGAAGGCCCAGCCTTCCTGGACCCCTTTGCCCTTCAGGACTGCCTCCCAAGGGACTTTCCCAACCAGGGTCCTGAACAGGCCAAAGTCTGCCCTCCGGAAGTCCACAGTAACAATTTTGCTGCCCCTCCGCTTGGCATCACCCAGAATCGAGAACTTTATCATATCGTGGTCGCTAAGCCCGAGATGGCCTCCGACCTCGACATTTCCCACAAGCCCTTCTCTGTTAGTAAACAGCAGGTCAAGCGAGGCACCTCCCCTGGTAGGCTCGCTTACCAGCTGCGTCAGAAAGTTATCCCCCACATGCTCTAGGAACTTTTGAGACTGCTGCCTCTCTGCTGTGTTGTATTTCCAGCAGATGTCCGGCAAGTTGAAGTCCCCCACAAGAAGAAGGGCTAGTGATTGCGAGACTTCTGCCAGCCGCTTGTAGAATGCCTCATCTACCTCTACATCCTGGTTTGGTGGTCTATAGCAGACTCCCAACAGGACATCCGCCTTGCTGGCCTTCCCCCTCATCCTTACCCAGAAGCACTCGACCTTATCATCACCACTGTCGAGCTCTATACAGTCAAAACACTCCCTAACATACAGAGCCACCCCACCACCTCTCCTTCCCTGCCTATCCCTTCTGAAGAGCTTATAGCCATCCAGTGCAGCACTCCAGTCATGAGAGTCGTCCCACCACGTTTCTGTGATGGCGACTATGTCATAGCCATCCTGCTGCACAAGGGCTTCCAGCTCCTCCTGTTTGTTGCCCATGCTACGTGCATTGGTGTAGATGCACTTGAGATGGGCTATTAATTTCGCCCCCAATGTTGCCATGCTGCCCCTGGGCTCCTCACTAGCGGGCCCATTTATATCCCCTTCCCCCTTCAAACCTAGTTTAAAGCCCTCTCAATGAGTCCCGCCAACTCATGGGCGAAAATCCTTTTCCCCTTTGGAGACAGCTGATCTCCATCAGCCGCCAGCAGGCCTGGTGCCATGTAAACCTCCCCGTGATTGAAAACCCCAAAATTCCACCAATGGCACCAGCCTCTGAGCCACCTGTTAATCAGGTGAGTTTTCCCACTCCTTTCAGCACTCTTAACTGCCACTGACAGGATTGAGGAAAACACTACCTGCACTCCCGATCCTGCGACCAATCGCCCCAGTGCCCTGAAGTCCCTCTTGATTGCTTTAGGACTTCTCTCTGCAACCTCATCACTGCCAACCTGTACAACCAGCAACAGGTAATAATCAGAGGGCCTTATGAGATCGGGGAGTTTCCTAGTAACATCCCTAACCTGGGCCCCAGGGAGGCAGCAGACTTCCCTGTGGGATGGGTCTGGATGGCAGATCGGGCCCTCAGTTCCCCGCAGGAGGGAATCACCTACCACAATTACCCTCCTTTTTTTCTGAACAGGGGCAGTCGTAATCCATGGGGCTGACTGACTGGCCCTCGGCAACCCCCTGGCTGGACCTTCACCTTCACCTCCCTCCCCACTTGCCTGCCCCTCAACTTCCAGAGCCCCATATCTGTTGTGTAAGGGCAGCTGGGAAGGTGAGGGAGGCCAGGAGGGGATTCGCCTGCCTCCCTGGGCAGGGACCTGTTTCCATTCCCCTCCGTCTCTTAGGTCCCCTCCTTCTGCTTGCTGGCAAGAGTGTAGGGGATCCTCCACTCCTTGTGGGGCCTCCACCTGCTGCCTTTCCCCAGGGACTGTAGGGTGCAGCTCCACCAGTCTATTTCCCTCTCACACTCCCTGATACTCCTCAGCCTTTCCACCTCCTCCTTTAGCTCTGCTACCAGGCTGAGCAGATCGTCTGCCTGGTCACAGCGAAGACATTTGCCATCTCCGCTGCCCTGCAGTACAAGCGACAGGCTCAGGCACTCCCTGCAGCCAGACCTGGACGGCTGCATGTTTGTGCGGGAGCTCCATCTGGGTCGCCTCATTCCTTCTGGCAGAGGCTTTCGGGCGGGTGGTGACCACAGCTGCCAGGTGTTCTCCTGGGAGGACGATGACCACTGCCTGAGTTTCCCTTTGGAACTGGGAGCGGGGTCACTCGGCCTTCCCCACGCGCCCTGACCACACAAACTGACATGCCACGCCCTGTTTGCCCGTCCTGGTCGCCGCTCTCCCTGGGGGCTGCTTTTATAGGTGGGGGTTTGGCCGCCGTCACTCCTGGCCCCGCCCATGCTGCGTCAGAGCTGCCCCACGTCAGCAGCTCGCCCTTTCCCGCCCTTCCCCGCTCTAGGCGGGGGGCTGGGCTGCCCGCTCTCGCCCTGCGCTTTTGCCGCCTTAGCAAGGGTGCCCCGGCACGAGCGGCCGCTCCCGAGCCCTTCGCCTCGGAGACTGATTATTCGTCTTTATTCTTGGTTATTCGTCTTTAGAAATTTGATACTGTCATGTGACAGAGGCTTGGCACAGCTCTAGTTTGTACACAGTCATTTTTTGTTGGTATCTAGAGCTGAATTAAGTTGTATTAGAAACACCAATGTATGATTCTTTCCCATGTGTTTAATGCATATTGTGTGTAAATAGAAATGAAGAAAAAAGCCTGGAACAGGGATACAGTGATTCAACCTGCTAAGATTGAAAGATGCATTTATTATATGAGTGCTTAATTTTAAACATCATATCCATATATCTGTATATTATATGTCAAGAATTATAGCCTTTGTCAGCCTGTTCTACAGATTTGTGAGAAAAGGTTAGACTGTCACTCTGGCTGCAGATATATATATTTATATTTTGACAGTGTTGTCACTTTTCCTGCTCTGTGTTCCTTACTTTCACTCTGAAAACCTTAGAGGTAACTCAGCTGGTGTTTGGATTACTTGATAGTAATTAATGTGTCTACATTATGTGGAAGAGATTTCTGTCTTTATCATCTAGAGTAATCCACATTTATGTGGCACTTCCCATTGGAGGAGAACTAAGTGCTTTTCAAAGATTTGTGAGCTGAGGTGAGGAAGTCTTTTCAACTTTATTTTGTTAAAGAATAAGGTACAGAAAGACTGTATTTTCAAAACTGTCCCAAATACCTGTGAATGGCTCATTTTTCAGAAAACTCACTTGAAATATTTATAGTGAGAACATGATGCTGAGCCTCTGTCACATTGCTTTGTTTGAGTGGTAACTGTAGGTGCTCAGTAATTTTGAAAATAAAAACACAGCTCTCTCGACCTGTAAAATGGTGGGCACTTTTGAAAATGTTGAGCTATATGATATCTCAAAAAATACACAGGAGTTCTGTGAAATATTTAGAATTGGAACATAACTATTCTGAGTATGATTCCTGCCCCAGAATTCTCCTATACTGCTTGTTTCATTGCTCTCAAAAAGCTTTTAAATTTGCTCTATGGTGGTCAGCAAAAGATATGATAGACTTGACATATGCAGCCCAGCTGCTTTAGCAGAAGGAGTCACTCCTTTTCATTTTGACTTTGGCATTTTACTGCTGAACAGGTTGAGTGAAGGGGCTTTTCATGAAAAGCTATTTAGTTTAAGGAGTCGTACAAAAGAACAGAAAATATATTTTTCTGAATCTATAAACCCACTTTGAAGTTCTAGTTCTTATCAGTCATTTACTAAAGAATAATCTTTCTCATCTCCCAGTGATAAAGCCAAGTCTATGAATGTGGTAAGTTTAATAGAGCATTTGAAAGTGATCTGAAATACTTTAACAGGAAAGCATCTGGCTCCTATTTATGTTATTGAGACCCATATGCATGCAGCTTAGGTCAAAATATGCCCCAAGTGATTTATATGGTTGGGGTTGGCCCATATCTCATAGAAAGACTTAAAAAGATTCTCATTGAGTAAGAGAATTTTACAACAGAAAAATTACTTTCTAGTTTACCCAACCAACACTGGTAGATTTCAATGGGAATAATGCATTCATCCACACATGGGAGAGTAAGACATAGAGAAGAAATCCCAGAAACATAAACACTGACTCTATCTGTCTGTCTACCTAAGTAAAAAGAATTATATTAGATACTGGTCATCTAAATAGAACACTAGTAATAGAACTTTATGTAATTGCTGAACAAATGAGAAAGAAATAAAATTAAGACTTCAGAGATTAAATCTGAATTTATTAGGGTCCTACTGGATACTAAGCTTTATACTTATTTCTATTATAACTATAGATTCTATTTCAAAATATATTAAGCTTCTTATAGACATGCAAGAATGTTACGGTTTAAAAGCTATTATAAAAATTAGTTTCTCCTATTTAAAAGCCTGTACCTCAGTACTAGAACTCTGAAATTCTGTAGGGGTGTCTTTACTCAGGGGGAACAACTCAGGAAGATTCATTCAAAAAAGTCCATTAAGTTCTGGCTTACAATAGCTGTAGGTGCTAAATATGCCATATATCTAGTCCCTTCTGTATCTGGGTAGTTCTTTATGTATTCTGTTTAAATGGCTGCAATTCTAGCAAGCCGTCTTTATTTAACAAAAATTTGAATTTTTTATTTTAGTTAGACCACGTATTCAAAAACTTTGCTGCCATGGGATTTAACTTCTGTTCATTATCAGTCCAGAGATCCCCAAAATGTTTGCAGTGTAACTCAGTTAAATACAGTTTACAAGGAAACGAGAAGGGAGCTAAGCCCTCTGGAGATCTATTTCAGTCCCGTCCATTCATGACCCTATCTATACATGTAACATTTTACTCAATTTAGCAACAAAGTTAGCTTACCAGCACTGTAAGCGTACACACCCTGTTACTCTCTATTTACTGAAGTCATCATTTTAAAAGGGGAATGCCTCATTTCTGTAATTATTCCCTCAGTGTAAATACTATTTGTGATAGATTTTTGCCAAGTTGAAATTTATTCTTCTGTTTACACAACAAAAACAGTCTTTGTGACATAAAATAAATCAAGCCACCTATGCTGGAGAACATAAAGAAATGCTAAGAAATAATCAACCCCAAGTCCTTTAACCTCCTTTCACTGTATTTTCCCCATCTGTAAAATGAGTAAAAGATACTGAGTTACTTCATGAAATACTTTCAAATCTGCAGATGGAAAGCACTACATGAGAAATAGGTATAATTTTTTATTGTTGTCCTGATTTCGGCTGGGATAGAAACACAGAATCATAGAATCATTTAGGTTGGAAAAGACCTTTAAGATCATCCACTCCAACCATTAACCTAACACTACCAAGTCCACCACTAAACCAATTAAGGGTAGAGTAGATAGAGTTAAGTTTCCTCCTAGTAGCTGGCATAGTACTGTGTTTTGGATTTAGAAGGAGAAGAATGTTGATAACACACTGATGTTTTAGTTGTTCCTAAGTAGTGCTTATGCTAGTCAAGGACTTTTCAGCTTCCCATGCTCTGCCAGGGGCACAAGAAACTGGGAGGGGGCACAGCCAGAACAGTTGATCCAAGCTGACCAAAGGGCTATTCCATACCATATGACGTCATGCTCACTATATAAACTGGGGGAGTTGGCCGGGGGGAGCGATCACTGCTCGGGAACTGTCTGGGTATCAGACAGCAGGTGGTGAGCAATTGCATTGTGCATCACTTGCTTTGTATATTATTATTGTTATTATTATTATATTGTTATTATTATCATCACTATTTTACTTTATTTCAATTATTAAACTGTTCTTATCTCAACCCAGGAGTGTTTCTCACTCTTACTCCTCCAATTCTCTCCCCAGTCCCATTGGGGTAGGGGGAGTGAGCGAGCGGCTGCGTGGTGCTTAGTTGCTGGCTGGGGCTAAACCACGACAAGGATGCACGGAGCCTCTGGCCCAGTCACAATGGGATGCTTCTGCCACTCATTCCCAGTTAGGCTCACTTCGGCCTCCAATACAGTGAGCTGTTGGGATCCGCTGCCCTCCAGAAATACAAATGGGTTCTGCCCCTCTATAGCTTGATGGCATTAGGGTACACTGTGCACCGGTGTCCACTAGAGCCTGTGATCAACAGACTCGCTCACCCTTTAACAGTCCCATATGGCCAGTGCGAAAGTCTAATGGGGAGTGGAGACTAACAGTGGACTATCGTGGCCTGAACGAAGTTACACTGCCGCTGCGTGCTGCTTTGCCAGAAATGCTAGTACTTCGGTACGAACTGGAGGCAGCCAAGTGGTATGCCACAATTGACATCGCTAATGCATTCTTCTCCATCCCTTTGGCAGCAGAGTGCAGGCCCCAGTTTGCTTTTACCTGGAGGGGTGTTCAGTACACCTGGAACCGACTGCCCCAGGGGTGGAAGCACAGCCCCACCATTTGCCATGGACTGATCCAGACAGCACTGGAACAGGGTGAAGCTCCAGAACATCTGCAGGATATTGATGACATCATTGCGTGGGGCAATACAGCAGAAGAAGTTTTTGAGAAGGGAAAGAAAATAGTCGAAATCCTTGTGAAGGCCAGTTTTGCCATAAAAGTTCATGCAGTTGCCCTTGGGCCAGTTTGGGCAGGGGCAGATGTAAAGAATGTGCTCTACACCGCAGCCGGGGAGCATGGCCCTACCTGGAGCCTCTGGCAGCAAGCACCAGGGGAGACTCGAGGTCGACCCCTAGGGTTTTGGAGTCGGGGATACAGAGGATCTGAAGCCCGCTATACTCCAACTGAGAAAGAGATATTGGCAGCATATGAAGGGGTTCGAGCTGCTTCAGAAGTCGTTGGTACTGAAGCACAGCTCCTGCTGGCACCCCGACTGCCGGTGCTGGGCTGGATGTTAAGGAGGAGGGTCCCCTCTACACATCATGCAACTGATGCTACGTGGAGTAAGTGGGTCGCACTAATCACACAACGGGCTTGAATAGGAAACCCCAGTCGCCCAGGAATCTTGGAAGTGATCATGGACTGGCCAAAAGGCAAAAGTTTTGGAATACCGCCATAGGAGGAGGTGACACGTGCTCAGGACCCCACTGTATAATAAACTGCCATAACTGAGAAGCAATATGCCCTGTTCACTGGTGGGTCCTGTCGTCTTGTGGGAAAGCATCGGAGGTGGAAAGCTGCTGTATGGAGTCCTATACGACAAGTCGCAGAAACTGCTGAAGGAGACGGGGAGTCGAGTCAGTTTGCAGAGGTGAAAGCCATCCAGCTGGCTTTAGATATTGCTGAACGAGAAAAGTGGCCAGTCCTTTATCTCTCTACTGACTCATGGATGGTGGCAAATGCCCTGTGGGGGTGGCTGCAGCAATGGAAGCAGAGCAACTGGCAGCGCAGAGGCAAACTCATCTGGGCTGCCGCATTGTGGCACAGGTTATCCATGAATGTGAAACATGCGCTGCAATCAAGCAAGCCAAGCGGTTCAAGCCCCTCCGGTATAGTGAACGATGGCTGAAATATATATATTTATATGGGGAGGCCTAGCAGATTGATTACATCACACTCCCACAAACCCGCCAAGGCAAGCGCTGTGTGCTCACCATGGTGGAAGCAACCACCGGATGGCTGGAAACATCCCGTGCCCCATGCTACCGCCCGGAACACCATCCTGGGCCTTGAAAAGCAAGTCCTGTGGCGACATGGCACCCCAGAAAGAATCGAGTCAGACAACGGGACTCATTTCTGAAACAACCTCATAGACACCTGGGCCAAAGAGCACGGCATTGAGTGGGTATATCACATCCCCTATTATGCACCAGCCTCCGGGAAAATCGAATGATACAATGGACTGTTAAAGACTACCCTGAGAGCAATGGGTGCTGGGACATTCAGACATTGGGATACACATTTAGCCAAAGCCACCTGGTTAGTCAACACCAGGGGATCTGCCAATCAAACTCGCCCTGCCCAATCAAAACTTCTATGTACTGTAGAGGGGGATAAATTCCCTGTAGTGCACATAAAAAATATGCTGGGGAAGACAGTCTGGGTTACTCCTGTCTCGGGAAAGGCAAACCCATTCATGGGATTGCTTTTGCTCAAGGACCTGGGTGCACGTGGTGGGTGATGCGAAAGGATGGGGAAGCCCGATGTGTACCTCAAGGAAATTTGATTTTGGGTGAAAATAGTTAATAACTGAATTTTATGATGTTAATTGCTATATAATACTGTATGTTATCTCTTAACTGTATGTTAATATAATAATATGTTAATGTTAAGTATATAATACTGTATGTTATGGCTGCTATATGCCACATCAATGGTATTACAGTAAGAATCGCCCAGCTTAATGAAAATGAACTTTAATCACACCCTAAATACCCCCCCAAGAATTTAATGGGTGACAATCAAATCAACTTTAGGAAAAAAATTACTTCCTATTTGTGAATTTAAGGTCCTCTGGTAATATGCCACTATTAGACTGCAATTAGTCTATTACATTTTAAATTGTCATTATAATTTGGATTTTTTTCATAATTCAGTAATTATGTTAAGGCTGTTCTGAGAACTCATTATGAAAGTGTGGAATTGGAGTTTCATGTGAACAGGCTTTTGCTTTCCTTCTTTTATCTCGTTTGTTTCAATGACCTCTTGAACTTTAGATCACTGATTCAGTTACAGCTTTGCAACATCAAAGCCGTACATTTTTTGCTTTGTCTTTCTCTGCCTTACAGACTTGTAGGAGGCAATGCAAAGAGGTTAAAACTTCCTCTGAAATGCCTGACAGTAGCAATCAGTGCTTTTTAATAATATTATTCAGCTCTTTTCCAGGATGTTACAGTGCTAAGTACGGCTGAAAAATAGGTTTTGGCTTCCACAATTCAAGTGTTATACAGTTACCATCTGGGCATCATCTGCTTGCAGGCAGGATTGAGGATATGAATTTCTATGAGAGGTCTGAGGTACCAAAGAAAATATCAGCTGATTTTAAAATAAACACATGAAAAAGGTGGGGTTTTTTAGATTGCTGTTATTGGACTGATGTTCTGAAGAACAGAAAAGCAGCCTATTTGCTTTTTATTGAACTATTAAACATCCTAACTTGAATTTGAAAGCTTTATTTTCTTTATGGATGCAGGCCCTTTGAACAGCTTCATTAGCCTTGACACAGGTATTAGCCAGGCTTAGTAAGCTAATATTCTCTAACTTTGTTTTCAGGAGTTTGGGAGTTAAGACATACTGCAATTGTAAATATTGAACAAAGCTGATTTTCAGTGCAAGAATGCATTCATTAATGAAATAGCCATTCATTAGATGAACTCTTGACCAAAACCTATTTTTTCTCTAACTCTGAAAAGGAACTATATTCACTGGAGAATCTCTGATATTATCTAAGTATTCAGATCTAAGTTAGAAGTGGGTGGTGAAATGTCAGAATAAAGTAAGTATTTAGCTTTGCATATGAGTAGAGAGAAAATAAGAGCTGTTTACAGAGGAAGGAATCAGCATCAGCATGTTAATTCTAGTACAAATAGTGTACTTCTAGTACTATGCTGTACTTTTTCTTATCTATCACCAGTAAAGAACTAGTGGTATAGTTGCCTGAGAATGAAAAGGTGAGAGGATGAAAAAAACCCATGAATTCTGCTTAAGTATATAATTATTACAAACCAGAGTCTGATCCTGAAAACATGCTTAACTGTTAAGGTACTTAGTCCAAAAAACTCTTCACAACTGTCCTGGTTTCAGCTGGGATGGAGTTAATTTTCTTCCTAGTAGCTGGCATAGTGCTGTGTTTTGGATTTAGTAGGAGAAGAATGCTGATAACACGCTGATGTTTTTAGTTGTTGCTAAGTACTGCTTATGCTAGTCAAGGACTTCTCAGCTTCCCATGCTCTGCCAGGGGCACAAGAAACTGGGAGGGGGCACAGCCAGAATAGTTGATCCAAGCTGACCAAAGGGCTATTCCATACCATATGACGTCATGCTCAGTCTAGAAACTGGGGCGGGGTTGGCCGGGGAGCAGCGATCGCTGCTCGGGAGCTGTCTGGGTATCGGTCGGCGGGTGGTGAGCAATTGCATTGCGCATCACTTGCTTTGTATACTATTATTATTATTATTATTATATTGTTATTATTATCATTACTATTTTACTTTATTTCAATTATTAAACTGCTCTTATCTCAACCCAGGAGTGTTTCTCACTCTTACTCCTCCGATTCTCTCCCCCATCCCATCGGGGCAGGGGGAGTGAGCGAGCGGCTGCGTGGTGCTTAGTTGCTGGCTGGGGCTAATCCATGAAAACAACTTGTGAGACATGAGGCCCTTCAAACTCTTCAGTGAAGTAGCAAAGATGATTATTGCTTAAAGAATAATACCAGAAATGATAACTCTACTCAGGAATTACAAGTCATGCTCTCCAAATATTGGAATAAATTCAAAAACAACATTTTTAAAAATAAGTACTCTGTTGTACGACTCTTGAGTTTTCAGAATATAGTCATGACCTATTTTTGAGCTTTTCTTCACAATCAGAGGGCCAGGGACTTAATTTGCTTTGATACTTGACTTCCAGAGATGATGGGTCTTTAAGAATAACATTAAGATCCGAAAGCTTCTGATGGCATGAGAGTTGAGCACTCTACTGTTTTCTTTATTCCCATGTTTCTTACTCAGTATTAGAACCAAATTGCTATTTGATTGTGTCAAACGGTGAAGAATTTGATCTTTTTCACTTCCCACATGATATGGCACCATAAATAATAAGACAATTTCTTTTTGCACAAGTCTTTCTGTGTCCTAGTAGTTTTTACTTCTCTTTGTAGATCATCATTGATATAGCTGTTTTTGAGAAACAGAGAAAAAGGTCCCTTCAAGAAACTATCTATAGAAGGAGTACATGGGACTTTTGTATCTAGTGAGCTGAGGAACCACAGTTTAGGAGCTTGCCATCCCAGCTGCTTTTCTTGCCATTTTGCTAGATACAACTGTCTTCACAGCAGCAGGAACTGAAAGTTTGTGGCGTACAAAACTGCCTTGTCTTGCTAAGTGTGCAAACCTCTGAGGAATCTGTATTTGCACTGACTGCACATGTCCCTCTTTCAGATGGCAATGCCATGCTTTACAATGATGAACTCTTGGCCAAGATCAGAAAAGCAAAATATACAACCTCTGTTGACCTGAGAAACACTGAGACAGGCCACTCAAGAAAGGCCAGCCTTGAGAACAGGTAGGGGCTGTAGGAATTTTTTTCCCCATTTCTAGAATTCAGATGGCACTTTCTACCTTCCAGAGACAGATAGATGGGGCTTTTAGGTGAATTGAATTAACTTTGCTGTGGTATGTATCAATGACATCCCTGTATTCAGTCAAACCTGGGAAGATCAAGTCCTAGAGAGAATCAAAGGAAAAAGTCCTTGTGTAAATGGGGAAGAGTATTATCAGGGTAGCCCAAGTAAAATATCTGAGGCAGTGCATAGAAGTGGCAGAGTATGCCCAGACCTAGCCAAAACTGGTGCTTTCTAGAATAAAAAAAAAAAAAACACACCACAGTTATTTCTGGGACTGGTGGGATGTTATAAGAGTTTTGCATCAAACTTCAGCAGTATAACAGCACCCTGGACTGACTTTCATGAAGAAAATGAGATCAGACTGTGTGAGCATGAAAGGACATTCTAGGTTTCAGCAAACATTTTGCTGTGTTCATGGCTGCCTCAGGCACTCATCTGGAGACAACATTGCAACAAAG
This sequence comes from Pelecanus crispus, assembly GCF_030463565.1. Classification (NCBI taxonomy): domain Eukaryota; kingdom Metazoa; phylum Chordata; class Aves; order Pelecaniformes; family Pelecanidae; genus Pelecanus; species Pelecanus crispus. Next base: position 5,017,763 of record NC_134675.1, read on the forward strand.
GAATAAGGAAAAGGTATTTCACCCTGTGCCACATCTCTGCAAAAAGTTATCAACCATGAAAAGGAACTATGACACAACTCGAAAGCAATTCCTACCAACCCGGCAAGCTCTTAAATATTTGCAGGGATATCTTCCGAGAGACTCTTCATGCCATATACAACAGCATTGTTTATATTTTGTTGCATTCATTTCCCAAGGTCTGAAATGGGGGATATAGAATATATTCAGAAACAGCCTGGAAGAGAAAGTAAAGAAAAAATATGCACTAACAGGAGTGCCTGGATGAAAGGAATTGTAGCTGATGCAGGATCTGCTTTGTGACTCTCTAACATGCAGCTCAAATCCCAGATGTTGCTGATCCTGAGTAATATCTGTAGTCTCAACAAATCTTTCCCAGTTAGAGATTTCTGCCCCGAGTGTCTCTGTTTTCTCCTCCTTATCTTCCATCACCAGTGAGAGCTGTATCATGTGGCTGGATACCAGGATGAACAACTAGCTGGGCAGCCTTCCTCGTCTTCCAGACAATCCAATATCTTACTGGAACCCAGACCCAAGGCTTGAGTCTTGTAGCTCCTGTGGTGCACAGTGACTTCCCTCATTCTCCATTGCTCAGAACTCAGGTGGGGCATCCAGCAGTGCTATCAATAGACAAGTATTCAATACTGAATTGGTAGCCCTTGTCCTTATGGGAGATTTCAACTTCCCAGACATCAACTGGGAATACCATACTGCTGTGACAAGCAAGTCCGGGAAATTGTTGAAGTTTGTGGAAGATAACTTCTTGTCACATGTACTCAGGGAGCCAACTAGGAAAGATGCCCTCCTAGACTTGTTGTTTGTGAATAGAGGAGGACTCGTGGGAGATGTGATGGTAGGTGGCTGTCTTGGCCAGAGTTTAAAATTAAAAATGGCTGAGCTTAAAATTTTCAGTGTAATGAGAAAAAAGGTCATCAGAGTTGCTACATAGCAGTGTCCCCTCAGAATCTGCTTTTGAGGGCTTAGGGGTCCATGAGTGCTGGTCAGTTTTTAAGAACCACCTTTTAAAAGCACAGGAGCAGGCAATCCCATTGTGTCGAAAGTCAAGCAAGTGGGACAGAAGACCAGCTTGGCTGAACAGGGAACTCCTCGTGGAGCTCAAGAGGAAAAAGAAATTGTATGATCTCTGGAAGCAAGGTCAGGCTTCGCAGGAAGATTACAGAGCTGTGGTTCGCATATGCAGGGAGAAGACACGAAAGGCCAAAACTCAATTAGAGTTGAAACTGGCCAGTGTTGTGTCAGACAACAAGAAAGGCTTTTTTAAGTACGTTAATAGCAAGAGGAGGTTTAAGGAAAACATTAGACCAATACTTGTTGAAGATGGTCACCTGACTAACAGGGATGAAGAAAAAGCAGAGGCATTTAATGCTTTTTTTGCCTCACTCTAATAATACCGATAGATCTAGGGCTGCCTGGTCCTCTGAGTCAGAGGACCATGACTGTGGGTGCAGCGACTTTCCATTTGTGGACACTGAAATTGTAAGGGACCAGCTGTATCAGCTGAATGTTCACAAGTCCATGGGGCCTGATGGGATTCATCCCAGAGTACTGAAGGAGCTATCGGATATTAGAGCAGGACCCCTCTCGATCATCTACCAAAGGTCTGGGGAGATCCCCGCTGACTAGAAGCTAGCCAACGTTATCCCAATTTACAAGAAGGGTGTGAGGGAAGACCCAGGAAACTATAGATCTGTTAGTCTAACCGGTCACCAGCAGTGTTCCTCAGGGCTCAATCCTAGGGCCAGTTCTGTTCAATATATTTATCAATGATCTGGATGCAAGAGTTGAATGCACCATTAGCAAGTTTGCTGATGATACCAATCTGGGAGGTGCTGTTGACTCTCTTGAGGGACAAGAGCCCTTGCAGAGGGCTCTAGATAGATTGGAGCATTGGGCAATCAATCAATGGCATGAAATTTAATAAGACCAAATGCCAGATTCTGCACCTGGGACAGAGTAATGCTGGGCACAAGTATAAATTGGGAGAGGAGTGGCTGGAGAGCAGCCCCGCAGAAAGGGATCTGAGGATGCTGGTTGACAGCGGGCTCAACATGAGTCAGCAGCATGCCCTGGCAGCCAAGAGGGCAAACCACATCCTGGGGTGCATCAAACACAGCATAACCAGCTGGTCAAAAAAGCAATTATCCCACTGTATTCAGCATTGGTGCAGCCTCACCTTGAGTAGTGTGTGCAGTTTGGGCCCCACAATTTAAGAAGGATGTGAAGGTCCTTGAGGAGGGCAACAAAGCTGGTGAAAGGGCTGGAAGGCATGTCCTATGAGGAGAGGCTGAGGCAACCAAAAGGGCCAACCGTGTCCAGGGGCGCATCAAGCGCAGCATAGCTAGCCAGTCGAGGGAGGTGATTGTCCCACTCTGCACTGCACTGGTGCGGCCCCACCTTGAGTACTGTGTGCAGTTTTGGGCGCCTCAATATAAGAAGGTCATCAAATTATTAGAGCGTGTCCAGAAGAGGGCAACCAAGATGGTGAAAGGCCTCGAGGGCAAGACTTATGAGGAGTGGCTGAGGTCATTTGGTTTGTTCAGCTTGGAGAAGAGAAGGCTGAGGGGTGACCTCATCACAGTCTACAACTTCCTCAAGGGGGGCAGTGAGGTGCTGATCTCTTCTCTCTGGTGACCAGCGATAGGACACGAAGAAATGGAATGAAGCTGTGTGAGGAGAAGTTCATATTGGACATTAGGAAAAGGTTCTTCACTGAGAGGGTGGTCGGTCACTGGAACAGGCTCCCCAGGGTAGTGGTCATGGCACCGAGCCTGTCAGAGTTCAAAGAGCGTCTCCAGGACGCTCTTAGTCATATGGTTTAGTTTTAGGTAGTCCTGTGAGGAGCAGGGATTTGGACTCGATGATCCTTATGGGTCTCTTCCAACTTGAGGTATTATATGATTCTATGTTTCATAGAATCATAGAATGCTTTGGGTTGGAAGGGACCTTCAGAGGTCATCTAGCCCAACCCCCCTGCAGTGAGCAGAGACAGCTTTAACCAGATCAGGTTGCTCAGAGCCCCATCTAACCTGACCTTGAATGTTTCCAGGGATGGGGCCTCCACTAGCTCTCTGGGCAACCCGTTCCAGTGCTTCACCACCCTCACTGTAAAAAATTTCTTTCTTATGTCTAGTCTAAATCTATTCTTCTTTAGTTTAAATCCATTATTCCTTCTCCTGTCACAACAGGCCTTGCTAAAAAGATTGCCCCCACCCTTCCTGTAGGCCCCCTTTGAGTACTTAAAGGCCGCAATAAGGTCTCCCTGCAGCCTTCTCTTCTCCAGGCTGAACAGCCCCAACTCTCTCAGCCTGTCCTCATAGGAGAGGTGCTCCAGCCCTCGGATCATTTTTGTGGCCCTCTTCTGGACCCGCTCCAACAGGTCCATGTCCTTCTGGTGCCGAGGGCTCCAGAGCTGGACGCAGTACTCCAGATGAGGTCTTACCAGAGCAGAGTAGAGGGGCAGAATCACCTCCCTCGACCTGCTGGCCACGCTTCTTTTGATGCAGCCCAGGATACGGTTGGCTTTCTGGCCTGCAAGCGCACATTGTTGGCTCATGTCCAGCTTTTCATCCACCAGTACCCCCAAGTCCTTCTCCACAGGGCTGCTCTCAATCTCTTCATCCCCCAGCCTGTATTGATACCGGGGGTTGCCCCGTCCCAGGTGCAGGACCTTGCACTTGGCCTTGTTGAACCTCATGAGGTTCACACAGGCCCACCTCTGCAGCTTGTCCAGGTCCCTCTGGATGACATCTCATCCTCCTGGTGTGTCAACCGCACCACTCAGCTTGGTGTCGTCTGCAAACTTGCTGAGGGTGCACTCGATCCCACTGTCTATGTCATTGATGAAGATGTTAAACAGCACCGGTCCCAGTACGGACCCCTGAGGGACCCCACTTGTCACCGGTCTCCATGTGGACATCGAGCTGTTGACCACGACCCTCTGGATGCGACCATCCAACCAATTCCTTATCCACCAAACAGTCCACCCATCAAACCCATATCTCTCCAATTTAGAGAGAAGGATGTTGCGGGGGACTGTGTCGAAGGCTTTACAGAAGTCCAAGTAGATGACATCCATTGCTTTTCCCTTGTCCACTGATGCAGTCACTCCTTCATAGAAAGCCACTAGGTTGGTCAGGCAGGACTTGCCCTTGGTGAAGCCGTGCTGGCTGTCTTGAATCACCTCCCTGTCCTCCATGTGCTTGAGCATATCTTCTAGGAGGATCTTCCCAGGCACAGAGGTGAGGCTGACAGGTCGGTAGTCCCCTTTCTTCCCTTTTTAAAAATGGGCACAACATTCCCCTTTTTCCAGTCAGACCGAGGCAAAGTTGTTGTTGAGTACCTCAGCCTTCTCCTCGTCTGTTGATACTAGGTCACCATTCTTGTTCATCAGGAGAGGTACGCTTTCTTTAACCTTCCTTTTCTGGTTGACATACCTGTAGAAGCCCTTCTTGTTATTCTTTACATCCCTTACCAAATTCAGCTCCATCCTTGCCTTGGCCTTCCTGACCTCCTCCCTACACAACCGGGCTGTTTCCCTGCATTCCCCCCAGGACACCTGTCCCTGCTTCCACTGCCTGTGCAGTTCCCTCTTACTCTTTAGTTTGACCTGCAGGTCTCGACTCAGCCATGCTGGTCTCTTCCCTTCCTTGCCTGATTTTTTACACTTGGGGACTGAGAGCTCTTGCGCTCTATGGAAGGTGTCCTTAAAGATCTGCCAGCTCTGTTCCATTCCCCTGTCCCTGAGGACCGTTTCCCAGGGGGTCCTTCTGACTAACTCCTTGAAGAGCTGGAAGTTTGCTTTCCTAAAATTTAGGCTCCTGACTGTACTCCTCGCTTTTCCCATGTCCCTCAGGAGCGTGAACTCCACCAACGCGTGATCACTGCAGCCCAAGCTGCCTCCAGTCTTGACGTCACCGATGAGCTCAGTTGCATTGGTGACCATCAGGCCCAGTATTGCGTCCCCTCGGGTAGGGGTGTCTATTTCCTGGCTTAGGAAGTTGTCGTCTATGCATTCTAGGAATCTCCTGGATTGCCTACAGCTTGCCGTGTTGCTTTTCCAGCAAATGTCGGGGTGGTTGAAGTCTCCCAGCAGGACGAGAGTCTGCAAGCGTGAAGCCTCCCGGAGCTGGAGGAAGAAGGCTTCATCAGCAGGCTCCCCTTGATCAGGCGGCCTGTAGTAGACACCAACCACAAGGTTCCCTTTGTTGCCTCTGTCTCTGATTCTTACCCATAAGCTTTCGACCTGCTCGTGGCTATTCTTCAGGGACAGCTCTTCACACTGTATCGATTTCTTTACGTAGAGGGCAACGCCTCCGCCCCTCCTTCCTCGCCTGTCCCTTCTGAACAGCCTGTCGCCATCGATAGCCACATTCCAGTCGTGGGATTCGTCCCACCAAGTTTCAGTTATGGCAATCAGGTTGTAGCTTTCTAGTAGCACAGTAGTTTCCAACTCCTCCTGTTTGTTCCCCATGCTGCGTGCGTTCATGTAGAGGCATTTCATCTGGGCTGTTGGCCATGGCACCTTCTTAGTGGAACATCCCTTGTTTCCCTTGAGGTTTTTCACGGAGGTTTCCTTGTTAGCTCCTCCTACCTCAGGAGCCCCCAGCTCATCTCTGCAAGACTTCGACTGTGCTGCAGCATCCCCAGCATGCCTCTGGGCAACAGGTTGAGGGCTCACAGTAGCACCCCGTCCCTCTAACCATTGTGTACCATGCCACAGTTTGTCACAGGCAAGCCTGGTATGTTCCCCCTCCCCCTTCACATCTAGTTTAAAACCCTGTCAATGAGCCCTACAAGCTCCTGAGCAAAGACCCTCTTTCCCCTTTGAGAAAGTTGGCTCCCATTTGTCGCCAGCAAGCCTGGTGCCATGTAGGCCGTCCCATTGTCAAAAAACCCAAAGTTGTGACGGTGGCACCAGCCACGGAGCCATGTCTTAAGAGATTGGGTCCGCCTGTTCCTACCAATGTCACCTCCTGGTGACTGGAAGGAGGGAGGAAAAGATAACCTGTGCCCCCGATTCCCTCACTAACCGTCCCAAGGCCCTGAAGTCTCTTGTAATCACCCTTGGGCTGTGCACTGCAACTTCGTCACCACCCACATGGAAGAGCAGTAATGGGTAGTAGTCCGAGGGCCGTACCAGGCTGGGACGTCTCCTGGTGATATCTCTGACCCGGGCTCCTGGGAGGCAGCAGACTTCCCTATGAGGAGGGTCCACCCGGCATATTGGACCCTCTGTTCCCCTCAGGAGGGAGTCTCCTACAACTAGGACCCTTCTTTTCTCCCTTGTGGAGGTGGTAGTAATACGGGGGGGGGTAGGTCTTTGTGGACTCTAGTGACTCCTCTGGCATAGACGGATCGACACCCACATCATCCACTGACTGGTCCTCCACATCTAGAGCCTCATACCTATTTTGCGGAGGCACCTGGGGGGTCACGGTGGGCAAGGAAAGCGTTCACTTGCCACCCCGATTGTGGACTTGTTTCCACTTGCTGCTTCCCTCTAAGACCCTGCCTACATCCTGGTGGGGGGAGGATACTGGATCCCTTTGGTCACGGGCTTTTTCTGGAGGCTGTCCCTGGTCAGGTTTCCGGGAGGTCAGAGCGTGGTCCCACCTGTCTCTCTCTTGCTCAGACTCCGTGATGCTCCGTAGCCTGTCTACTTCCTCCCTTAGCTCTGCCACCAAGCCGAGTAGATAGTCCACCTGATCACAGCGCACACAGCTGTTCGCTCCGCTGCCATCTGTTCCCAGTGCAAGCTGGTGGCACTCCCTGCAGCCAGAGACCTGGACGGTCGTGTGTTTCCCTGGGAGCTCAGTCTGGGTAGATACAGCCTTTCTGGGTAGTGCAGAGGATACAGCCTTCCGCCGGGTGGACACCATGGCCATGCCTAGGCTCCCTCTCACCAGCTGAACTTACCGAACCTACTTCTTGAGCTAGGAGCAGGGGCACTTGGCCTTCCCCACTCGCCCTGACTGCGCGAACTGCTGCGCAAACTGACGCGCCACGCCCTCCTGACGTGCCACGCCCTGTTTGCCCGTCCTGGTCGCCACGCTCCTGGTCACTCGCGCTCCCTGGGGGCTGCTTTTATAGATGGGGGGTTTGGCCGCCGTCACTCCTGTCCCCGCCCACGCTGCATCAGAGCTGCCGCACGTTCAGCAGCTCGCCCTTATGCGCATTAAACGTCTCTGCCTTTGTCTACATCCCTATTTCTGAGGTGACCGACCTTGTCAAACAAGGGCCCAACATTATCTCTGATTCTCCTTTTGCTGTTAACATATTTTAAAAAGCCCTTTTTGTTGTCCTTCACAGTGCTGGCCAGCTTGAACTCTAATCAAGCTTTGGCCGCACGAATTTTCTTGCTACAGTGGCAAACAGCATCTCTGTAGTCCTCCCGTGTCGCCTGTCCTTGCTTCCAAAGTCCATACACTTTCCTTTCCCGCCTAAGTTCTAGAAGAAGATCCCTGCTCAGCCAAGCTGGCCTTCTGCCCCGCTTGCTTGACTTCCGACACTTCGGAATTGCCTGCTCCTGCGCTCTTAAGAGACAGCTCTTAAAAAGTGACCAGCATTCCTGGACCCCAATGCCTTCAAAAGCAGATTCCCAGGGGACCTTACTAACTAGCTCCTTCAGCAGCCCAAAGTCTGCTCTCCCCATATCCAGGGTCGAAGTTTTCCTGGCAGTTTTTCTCCTATCGCCAGCGATTTGAAACTCAACTACTTTGTGGTCACTGTGACCAAGACAGCCACCAATCACCACTTTGCCCATGAGTTCCTCTCTGTTTACAAGCAACAAATCTAGGAGAGCACCTTTCCTAGTCGGCTCCCTTAGTACCGGCATCAAGAAGTTATCTTCAACATGCTTCAGGAATTTCCTGGACCTGTTTGTGTCCGCTGTATGATATTCCCAGTTGATGTCTGGGAAGTTAAAATCACCTATAAGGATGAGGGCAGCTGATCTAGAGATATCCCTTAATTCCTTGTAGAATAATTATTCGGTGTCGTCATCCTGGCTGGGTGGTTGATAGTAGACTCCCACAACAACATCCGCTTTATTTGCTTTCCCCTTCATCCTTACCCAGAGGCTCTCAACTGTGTCATCACCAACTGTAAGCGCCATACAATCCAACCCCTCCCTTACATACAGTGCCACCCCCCCGCCTCGCCTGCCCTGCCTATCCCTCCTGAAGAGCCTATAACCGTCCATCATGGCACCCCAGTCACAGGACTCATCCCACCAGGTTTTGCTTATGCCAATGATGTCATAGCTCTGGGACTGGGCCAAAACTTCTAGTTCATAGAATCATAGAGTTGTTTAGGTTGGAAAAGACCTTTAAGATCATCCAGTCCAACCATTAACCTAACATTACCAAGTCCACCACTAAACCAATTAAGGGTAGAGTAGCAATTTCATGTTTCCTGGCTTGGTGGCTGGATTAATTATAATGAAAGTAAAAACTAGGAATCATTAAGATTGGAAAGGACCCTAAGATGATTTTATAGGTTTTATATATTATATATATAATCTGCTATATTATATCATATGATGCCACATACTGGTATCAGTTAGCATGGTTCCAAACCATAGGCTTATTTCAAGAACTATTTTCTAAAAAACATCTTGTAAGTGATGTCAGATATGAGCTGGCATGACACAAATTACCTGAACTTCTTTACAGACAAAAGTAATAACACAGAAATATTCCATTCCCTCCCCCCCCCCCCCCCCAAAAAAAAAATCATAGAATCATAGAATCACTGTCCTGGTTTTGGCTGGGATAGAGTTAATTTTCTTCCTAGCAGCAGGCATAGTGCTGTGTTTTGGATTTAGCATGAGAAGAATGCTGATAACACACTGAAGTTTTTAGTTGTTGCTAAGTACTGCTTATGCTAGTCAAGGACTTTTCAGCTTCCCATGCTCTGCCAGGGGCACAAGAAACTGGGAGGGGGCACAGCCAGAATAGTTGATCCAAACTGACCAAAGGGCTATTCCATACCATATGACGTCATGCTCACTATATAAACTGGGGCGGGGTTGGCCGGGGAGCAGCGATCGCTGCTCGGGAGCTGTCTGGGTATCTGTCGGCGGGTGGTGAGCAATTGCATTGTGCATCACTTGCTTTGTATATAGTTATTATTATTATCATTATTATATTGTTATTATTATCATTACTATTTTACTTTATTTCAATTATTAAACTGCTCTTATCTCAAGCCAGGAGTGTTTCTCACTCTTACTCCTCCAATCCTCTCCCCCATCCCATCGGGGCAGGGGGAGTGAGCGAGCGGCTGCGTGGTGCTTAGTTGCTGGCTGGGGCTAAACCACGACAATCACTTAGGTTGGAAAAGACCTTTAAGAACATCGAGTCCAACCTAACACTGCCAAGTCCACCACTAAACCATGTCCCTAAGCACCACATCTACATGTCTTTTAAATACCTCCAGGGATGGGGACTCAACCACTTCCCTGGGCAGCCTGTTCCAATGCTTGACAACACTTTCAGTGAAGAAATTTTTCCTAATATGCAATCTAAATCTCCCCTGGTGCAACTTGAGGGCATTTCCTCTTATCCTATCACTTGTTACTTGGCAGAAGAGACTGACACCCACCTCGTTACAACCTCCTTTCAGGTAGCTGTAGAGAGCAATAAGGTCTCCCCTGTCAGGATTACTCTGACAGGCTTGGTACCATGACAACTTCCCCCGTATCAATAGCTTTGCTAAAATCCAAAACCACCACATCTACTGGCTTCCCTTGGTCAACTAGATGGGTGACCTTGTCATAAAAGGAAATTAACATGATTTGCCTGGGAAACACTGTCATGCCTGCAAACAGCAAAAAACATTTATTCAGATCATTTAAAGTTGGAAGAAGTAATATTACCAGCATGTAAGACCCTAGAGGAATCTTATGGTTACAGCTTTGCCAAACTAAATACAGGAAATAAGAGATTTGGGTCATGGATGCCAAGAGTGCTCTTAAGACTGACTTGAGAAGCATAAGACTTTTATCCAATTAATTATCCTATAATGTGTAAAAAAAAAACCCCAAACAGTAGTGTCGATAAAATTGCACAGTATTTATTATTATTATTTAGGTATTGAATAATAATACCTGTCTATTTACTTGAGTATGAGTTCTGTAGCAAATATGTAAGAGCATCTTTTTTTTAAAAACCATTTGTGCACTAAATGAGTTATTGTTCAGTGTAGAAAAGGTTTTCAAGAGTTTTTAGCAATAAACTCAGAAAGTTCTTGTAATCTCATGAAAAAAGTCCTGTTTTATTTAAGGATTTTTTAAAAAGAATTAAAACTGTCATTTGTGAATTGCATTGAGTTTTCTGTGATTGTTCTCTGCCTGCCTAAGGAAGTTTAAAATGTTGTTATTCACCTTGAAAATAAATGTCTCTACTTCAAAGGGAAACTCTAAGAATAATCCACTTAACATTGTGAGGCACTTGTATAATAATAAGACAAATCTCATAGATAGATAACATTTCTCTTTGCCAAAAACCTTTATATAATAATGTAAATGATTGTTATGAAAAGGGGGCATTAAAAAGAATAAAGTGCTCCAAAGAATTTAAAAGAAAAAAAAAAAATCAGAAAGAAGGGTATTGTTTGAATACAGAAATTGGGGAAAGCATCTTTTAGTTTCTGTGTATATTAATTCAAACCTTTTGTTATATTGTCTCTAAAACAGCAATAGCAGCGGTATCTGTTTCTGCAGGTTATAACGCTTCTGTTCTAGCACATGAAATGTTCTTTTTTTAATGATTTGGTGCATGCATCTTTATCAAATTATTTAAAAGAAAGCTTCAGAACAAAGAAACTGTTTCTTTTTTTACCTGTGACTAAACTGGATACAATTAGTGGCAGGACCAGCATTTGCAGCATTCTCATGAGTAGTTCTCCTGGAAATGAAAAGTACTTGACTTCCCGATAGCTCATCTTATATGATCGGAGAGAAAATCCAAGGATTATACCTGAAGAGAGGGAAAAAGATATTGTGACTTACTCTTCTACAGTAGTAGTAATATCTGAATATGAATATCTGTATAGTACTTACTTGACGTATCTGATTGTAACATGCAGTTTTTACTATGCTCCAGATTGCACTCAAATATCAGCTACCTATATGAGTAGTCCTACTGAAGCCAGTAAGTTACTTTTTACTGTAACAGATTCAGAAGGTTATTTCTGTTGCTATTTTTTTAAATCTGGATGAATGTAAAAGGTACATCTTGAGCATTAATGAAAAGGAAACAGTCCCTGCTACTGCAGCTGAGTGCTTTGACTTCTGGGATTTTGAGTGTAATCATATGCAATGCATATACATACTAGCCACCAACCTTCAGAAGTCTTGTCCATGCCTGTTTTCTCTGTGGGGCCTGACCCTGTAGATGTGCTTCAGATTGGATGAGATAACCAGGAGAGATTTACTTGAGAATCCCCTTGAGGTTAGGTCTTTACACAGCAAAACAGCATCAGGAGGTAAGTAGCTTTTACACATGCCTACCTTCAGAAACACACTTGCAAAGCAGCAGCTAATCGGGGTTGGAAGGTCTTACTGGATGATTAAGTGGTGGGTTTCAATGCCTGAGGGAGTGGGGTAAGGGAGTGCCTGAATCCATTATCTTGCTGGGAACAGATAAATGGTGCTTGAGATAAATTTACAAATGGAAGCCATAGATGGGCTGATACGTGTGGCAACCCAAACTTCTCAGCTAGAACTTCTCAGATTTTGTCCTGTACTTGGCACCAACTGCTTTATTTGCTTATTTGGTTAATTATTTGTTTAATTGACACAACTAGTTACAATTTACTGAGTGTTAAATGGTTTGGAGCCTATCTGATGTAGGTTGTCTATATCCAGCCAGGCAACACATGGCTGTATCTGGAATACTCTTTAACCATACAGATGGTGAAACTCAGCTTTCCCTGTTTCCCACTCTTGACTCCATGTTCTTGCCCACTGCCTAGTACTGGCATTTGTGCTAATTGTGGATGTATAGAAAGTTGGATCAGAGAATTGATCCTGCTGCAAAAATAATTTATTTTACTGGGTTATTTTTCAGCCAGGTCAATTCCCTGAGGTAATTTGTTTGCATGACTGCACAAGTTTTGGTACCTTCGCAAGGGAATAGGTAGAAATGTGCCTGGAGAAGAGTAGGACTGCCCTTTTTGGCAGATAGGCAGACTTAGGTTTCCTAAAACTTTTCATGAAACTGCATCCTCATTGATGTTAGGCAGCAGTGCAATCAAGCTCACTTCTAGAGCTTGTTAGAACTTGGGTATGTCCTGAAAATGCCATAATATTGAACACTTGTGAAAACTGCTAGTTCCAATTCTTAATCACTTTGTGTTTTTTCTTTTTTTAAATCAGACTTTACATTGGTACATCCATACAGCAGATAATATCTTCATGCCAAATTTTACTAAAATATGCTGTTATGCCTCCTTCACTAGCTTATTGCCATCTGCTGATGTAAGGAAACATCTATAACTCTGATCTTAGTGACCCCTGTCTGTCTGATCATGCTGTTAGGGACTTCAGCAGGTTGGTTAAGTTAGAGGAGTCCAGAAGTGTCTTGTGTAGGACAGAAAATCTCAATATTACAGGATGGGAGAAAAGTGATTAGAGCACAATTGGAACAAAGCATGGATTTCACGCTATGGAAGAGAGTGGTGGGACTAGAAGGCATTTGTTTTAGTTACATTCATGTTCTATGGACTCAGGTAGTCAAAGTGCATTTTGCATAAATTATTTTTTTAGGTAAAAGTAGATCATAAACAGTGTAGAGGAAGGGCCTCTGAATTACTCTAGATTAAAATACCTGCCTTAGAGTTCCCTTCTTTTCAATAAGGTTTTAAATTCCACTGCAGTGTTACTGATCATTTTCTTTTTATATGGGTGTCCTGGTTTTGGCTGGGATAGAGTTAATTTTCTTCCTAGTAGCTGGCATAGTGCTGTGTTTTGGATTTAGGATGAGAAGAATGCTGATAACACGCTGATGGTTTAGTTGTTGCTAAGCACTGCTTATGCTAGTCAAGGACTTTTCAGCTTCCCATGCTCTGCCAGGTGCACAAGAAGCTGGGAGGGGGCACAGCCAGAATAGTTGATCCAAACTGGCCAAAGGGCTATTCCATACCATATGACGTCATGCTCAGTATAGAAACTGGGGGATGGGGGGTGGCTGGGGGGCAGTGATTGCTGCTCGGGGACTGGTTGGGCATCGGTCGGTGGGTAGTGAGGCAGTTGTATCACTTGTTTTTTCCTAGGTTTTGTTTCTCTCTCTCTCTCTCGTTGCTCTCCTTTTCATTACTACTACTACTACTATTATTATTATTATTTTATTTTATTCTATTTCAATTATTAAACTGTTCATATATCAACCCATGAGTTTTCTTACTTTTGCTCTTCTGATTCTCTCCCTCCTCCCAACAGTGGGGAGGGTGAGTGAGTGGCTGCGTGGTGCTTGGTTGCTGACTGGGGCTAAACCACGACACCTGTCTACAAGACTCTTATTCAAATATACTGGAAAATGTTATATTGATGGCCCCAAAATACTGTAAAAAACATTTTCCAAATGACATGATCTAGTCAGTTTAACAAAATAAGCTATAGTGGCAGTAAAACTAGAGAAACAGTATATAAAGGTATTTCTAATGCATTTATTCTTTGAGGATCCCGTTTAAGACTTTTCTGTCCCAACTCCTTCAATCCAAAACTTTCCTATTTGCATATTCACTAATCAGTTTTGTTGTTTGCACTGAACTACTGTGATTTAAAAGTCAGTGCATGTACTGACTTTCACATGTATGAGTACAGAAAAAAAGCCAGGGAATTATCTTACATATTATATTGTTAGGAAAAGGAGAAATCGTAGTTTGTAAGGGGGAGGCTCTTTTTGCTTGTTTGTTTAGGAAAGTCCAGTCTGTTTGTAATAAAATTCAGGAAGAGAAGGGTATTATTAGGATAGCAAGGTAGGCAGGATGTAAACTACTGAGGTCTAGTTGCTCTCATTAATTCCAAGAAAAACTGTGTCTACTTTCTCTGCCCTATGGTAGAATTAACATTCCTGTCCAGAGAGTGAAAGACTTCAAAGATCTTAGCATGAGAAGAATAGTTTTAAGATTAACACATATAGCTTATTTAAATATTAAAGCCTAGTGTTTAGAATCAGAATATTTGTACTCACTCTATGGCAGCATCCAGATTTTACTGAGTATTTGTCTCACTCAAGAGATATTTGATCTGTTGATAATGGTAAAGAGGGGCATGTAAAGATGTAGAGCCCTCTGGCCTCAGCATTTAGCCAGTTTCTGGAGCAGTAGCGAATTGTTGACTAGAAAGATGATAGCCAGGTACCTCTTTATTTTCAAAAATGTGCACAAGATCCTATTTCACTAAGTACTAAGCATATGAGGTAATAGGTCATTTCCAAGTTCAGAAAAGTATGCATTTCTAATGACAACCATTTTCCAAAGAAGCTCTGACTCTCAGCTGCCTAATAGGAGAACCTGACTATTCCTTCATTTACCATCTTTTTAAAAACCAAAATCTGACATTAAAACTTTCTATTATTATCATAGCAAACACAGACTTGTCTATGACCAAAAAAAATCAGCACTTGGCATTTACAGACATTGTAGTTTCAGCCCAAATGATAAAAACCTGTACTAGCTAAGGATATTAAATAATGAATGGACTTATACATATAATCAAATGTTTACAGCTTTCTGAAAGATATATTGAATTTGCTTTATGCATGATATCAAATTTGGTTTTGAAATGAAGTTCATCCGAAAGGCATTTCAAAAATTACATGAATGGCATTTGAGAACTGTTAAGACTAAGTCTTTGACATGAAAGCAGTTAGTATTGTAGTCAAGGACCAATGCACAAATAAACAATGATAAACAATGGAAAAACAGCTCTGTGTGTGTCAGTAAACACAACACATGCTTAAACATGCTCTTTTGCTTCCCTGGCAATACTTGCATATCTTATGCCAGTTAATTTCATAAGATGGGTGAGACCATTAAAGACCTCAGCTCTTCCCTCAACTCTGCCCACCTTTCTACTCCCAGCTGCACTCTCCTGTTTTTTATTCTTACTTGGCTCTGATGCTTGTTGGATCCTTTTGTGAGTTGGTTCAAGTTACAAAGCAACAAGGAGTTTTGAAATAGGAAAGTTCCTAAACAATTCATAGATGATTGTGTAGCCAGGTTATATTCCAGTAATCTGACTTGTTGGTGAAGGATTCATTCAAAAGCCACATATAGCTCTCAATACAAAATTGCAAACTCTGCAGGCTCATAAAAGGCAAATATAGATGTCAGAAAAATCTTCTGTGGACTGTTCCTAGCAAGTAATGTGATCAAATGGCCACCTACAGAATATTCATGAAGATAATCATCTTTTTAAAGATCCTTTCTTAAGAAGAAATATCAAAAGCAATTGGTGGATACCTTAACACGTTATCTCAGATTGAAGAATGTCTTCTGAACAAGATTAAAATCAGCTACTATACACAAGTTTCACAGGATCCTCCACAGTGACACCTTTTGAAAACATCTAGCTTTCAACACAAAAATACTGACTTATGGTAATGCAATCTAAAATCATAAGCTTGTATCTACAAGGGATGTTAACACTACAGTGTAGGAAGATGTTGATTCATCTATACTAGGAAGGGCAGACAGTTTCTGCTACTTTTATGATGATTAAAAATTACCTCAAAACCTTCTAACTCTCGTAGTTAATTTAGCATCTGGTAAAAGTCACTAGAATAATTTCTCTCATTTTACATTTAAAAAGGAAAATTCCATACCATGTAAGGGTTGAATAATATACATTCAGATAGTTTAAATAGTTTCAATAGTTAGCCCCCTGGTTGGATATCTCATGTCTTCTTGTTCAGAAACTTGTCAAAATAGTGGAATATATGGATAACTTAGTTTGAATTTTCAGACTGAGCACGATTATTCAGACAGAATTACACCTGTGTGGTTGGTTCATACAACATTTTCCACATAAAGAACAAAAGTTGCATTATATATAGAATATCATTGCCAATATTCCACAGTAAGTTGAGATTTCATCTTACTATTTGATTTTAATCAGCTTATGCAGAAGTTTTATACTAGTTTTCTTTTTTAGTAGTTACTCTAAAAGTCATTATTTTATTAAACTCAAACTGCTTCAGCCTGCTACAGGTTTAAGGTTCAAATCTGAAAAAAAACCCCATCAAGAAACACACACTTCACTATGATTTTAATAGCACTTTCACAGTTCTATTTCAAAAAATATCTACCAAAACAAAACCCATTTTCCCATGTTGGGCTCCTTTTGTGGCAATAATATTTACTTATATATATTATGAGACCTAAAACCTACTGAATGTTATGCTGTCTTCAAGAATGATCTACTATATCAAAATGTACCTGACTTTTATAGACAACTTTACCATGGATAGATGTGAAGGCTATATGCTGCTTTGCTAAAGAATGAAAGATTCCAAAGTGTCATAAATGGCAATTTCATTTTTTTAAATTTAGAAATAACTTAGTAAAATATTATTGCTATTTCTTATAATGTCTTTAGCAAATAAAAATAAAAAATCAGGAAAAAATAACTGAAAATTTATGTTCATTTTGCTATACTCTGATGTACCATAATATATAATAACATTTGTAGTCTGTTACAAATAGTATTGTTAAAATGACTGCTGGGGTTCTACTTTACACATATACTATACACATTCATACTCTTACTTACACACAGGTTTTATTTATGTGTGTATGTTTATTTTCAGAGAGCATGTCAAGGAAACCAAACAAATATAACATGCTCTGAAAACAGTTTTCTTTATAGAGATGTTCTGCTGAATAAGAACTGAAGTGTGCAATTTAATAAAAAGAAGAAAAGAAGAAAAGAAGAAAAGAAGAAAAGAAGAAAAGAAGAAAAGAAAAGAGAGAGAGACAGATTGTAATAGAAATTATCTTGCTACTTGAAGATTGCTTGAAACTGGGGGATGGGGGGTGGCTGGGGAGCATCGATCGCTGCTCGGGAGCTGTCTGGGTATCGGTCGGCGGGTGGTGAGCAATTGCATTGTGCATCACTTGCTTTGTATATTATTATTGTTATTATCATTATTATATTGTTATTATTACCATTACTATTTTACTTGATTTTAATTATTAAACTGTTCTTATCTCAACCCAGGAGTGTTTCTCACTCTTAATCCTCCAATTCTCTGCCCCATCCCATCGGGGTGGGGGGAGTGAGCGAGCGAGCAGCTGCATGGTGCTTAGTCGCTGGCTGGGGCTAAACCACGACAGTCCTTTTTGGCGCCCAACATGGGGCACGAAGGGTTTGAGATTATAACAGATTAACCAGAGTGTACTAAGGAATCCGTTAACAGTTGCCGGTCACAATATTATTCATCTGATCTCTGCCATGCTCCTTTTTTTGCTGTACATGTTAAAGATTGGTGTTGGTTTTTGCAGTTTGCTGTGCTCTGCAGTGATTAGTGATGTTTTGCCTGGGAGATTTGTTATTAAAATACTGACCTTGAGCATTATTTGGTATCTGGGGTTTGTACTGAAGCCATTACTGTACTTCGGATACTACCTCATGGAGAGAGTTAGCAATTATACTTCTTCCTCTGAGAGGTTTGTTGTGGAGGAAATACAGAATGGCACCTTCGCTACCTTCTATGATGTTTCCTCCTTCATTACAACAACTTTTCAGTATCTTGAACATCCTTGGGTAGTTAAGATACATATATTGCTATTTCTTGGGAATACTGTTTAGGTTTTGACAAAGGTTAGTAAGCAATTTAAGAATATCATCCAGAGATCTTCCCCAAGGCTGGAGAGTTATGAGTGGCAGGGTGTGTGGGATAGTATGGGCAAGTACCTAGGGCAGTGGGCACCTCCCGTCTTTTGGAACTTCACCCCTGAACAAGTGCAGAATCCTGAAGAACTAGTAAAGTATTTGGAAAAAGTATGTTGTCACCCTGGCAACTCCAGAGAGACACAAATCATTGCAACATGCTGGGGGCTGGCCCATGCCTACTGAGCCCTGTTCAACACTATTCAGCATCCTCAAGGGAAAGAGAAGGTCTCTGGATCTGATGACAAGATGACAAGCACTGCAGCCACTCCAACCTCGGTGACAGGCATTGCGGCCACTCCAACCCCCACCACAGACACTGCAGCTACTCCAACCCCGGTGAGAGGCACCATGGCTAAAACACAGAACCAACCCATGCCAGTATCACTTGCCCCTATACACAAGAAAAAATACACAAGAAAATCAGCTCGTTTAGTAAGGGATGAAGATGAACCAGGGCCATCACGAGAACCAGAGGAGGAAGAACCCATAAATGAGATGGTAACCACCCGATCCCTATCCCTGAGTGAGCTGCCAGATATGCAAAAAGATTTCAGTCATCGTCCAGGTGAGCACATCATCACCTGGCTGCTCTGATGCTGGGATAATGGGGCCAGTAGCCTGGAATTAGAGGGTAAGGAAGCCAAGCAGCTGGGATCCCTTTCTAGGGAAGGGGGCATTGACAAAGCAATTGGAAAAGGGGCACAAGCCCTCAGCCTCTGGAGGCAACGACTGTATCCCTTCAAGGAGGATGTTATATACCGCCCAGACAAATGGACCACCACAGAGAAAGGTATCCAGTACCTGAGGGAATTAGCCATGCTTGAGGTGATTTATAGTGACCTGAACGATGAGCAGTTACCCAAAGATCCAGATGCAGTCAGGTGCACATGACCCATGTGGCAGAAGGTGGTACAGGGAGCACCAGCATCGTATGCCAACTCGTTGGCAATACTGGCCTGGAAAGATGACGAGGCACCAACGGTGGATGAAGTGGCTGGCTGACTCCGGGAATACGAAGAAAGTATCTCTTCCTCCCTATGGGCCTGTGTCTCGGCTATGGAAAAACTGTCTGAAAAAATAGGCTGAGAGTTCCAGCAGCTCAGAGAGGATCTGTCCTACTCCCCACCTGTATGGACCAGTGTCTCAGCCATTAGGAGTCAACGTCCTTCTGCTCAAGAGAGAGGATATAGAGGATACACACCACGGGGCACCCTGTGGTTTTACCTGCGTGATTATGGAGAGGACATGAGTAATTGGGATGGAAAATCCACCTCGACCCTAGAGGCACGGGTGCGTGAGTTGCAAGGAAAAACTATTAGAAAAGGCGGTTCTCCCAGGAAAATTGCAGCTCCAGTTTCCAGTGAGCAGTTCCCCAGACAGAGTAAGAGGGCTAATTTTACTTCCGATCTTAATCAAGGGACTTTTGATTCACATTTACAAGAAGTGAACAACGAATACTATGACCAGTGTAAGAGGGGCCCTGCCTCCAGCCAGGTGGAGGAAAGGGACAATCGGGTTTACTGGACTGTGTGGATTCAATGGCCTGGCACATCAGACCCCCAGGAGTAGAAGGCTCTAGTGGACACCGGTGCACAGTGTACCCTAATGCCATCAAGCTATGCAGGGGCAGAACCCATTTGTATTTCTGGAGTGACAGGGGGATCCCAACAGCTCACTGTACTGGGGGCCGAAGTGAGCCTAACTGGGAATGAGTGGCAGAAGCACCCCATTGTGACTGGCCCAGAGGCTCCGTGCATCCTTGGCATAGACTACCTCAGGAGAGGGTATTTCAAGGACCCAAAAGGGTACCGGTGGGCTTTTGGTATAGCTGCCTTGGAGATGGAGGAAATTAAACAGCTGTCCACCTTGCCCGGTCTCTCGGAGGACCCTTCTATTGTGGGGTTGCTGAGGGTCAAAGAACAACAGGTGCCGATTGGTACCACAACAGTGCACCAGCGGCAATATCGCACCAACGGAGACTCCCTGATTCCCATCCATAACCTGATTCACTGTCTGGAGAGCCAGGGAGTGATCAGCAAGACTCGCTCACCCTTTAACAGTCCCATATGGCCAGTGTGAAAGTCTAATGGGGAGTGGAGACTAACAGTGGACTATCGTGGCCTGAACGAAGTTACACCGCCACTGAGTGCTGCTGTGCCAGACATGCTAGAACTTCAATACAAACTGGAGTCAAAGGCAGCCAAGTGGTATGCCACAGTTGATATCCCGGGCAGGGCAGGATATTAAAAATGTGCTCTACACCACAGCTGGGGAGAATGGCCCTACCCGGAGCCTCTGGCAGAAAGCACCAGGGGACACTCAAGGTCGACCCCTAGGGTTTTGGAGTGCGGGATACAGAGGATCTGAAGCCCACTATACTCGAACTGAGAAAGAGATATTGGCAGCATATGAAGGGGTTCGAGCTGCTTCGGAAGTGGTTGGTACTGAAGCACAGCTCCTGCTGGCACCCCGACTGGTGGTGTTGGGCTGGATGTTCAAAGGGAGGGTCCCCTCTACACATCATGCAACTGATGCTATGTGGAGGAAGCGGGTTGCATTGATCACACAATGGGCTTGAATAGGAAACCCCAGTCGCCCAGGAATCTTGGAAGTGATCATGGACTGGCCAGAAGGCAAAAATTTTGGAATATCGCCAGAGGGGGAGGTGACATGCTCAGGAGTCCCCACTGTATAATAAATTGCCAGAAAATGAGAAGCAATATGCCCTGTTCACTGATGGGTCCTGTTGGTTTGTGGGAAAGCATCAGAGGTGGAAGGCTGCTGTATGGAGTCCTATACGACAAGTGGCAGAAACTGCTGAAGGAGAAGGGGAGTCAAGTCAGTTTGCAGAGGTGAAAGCGACCCAGCTGGCTAAAACATCAGTGTGTTATCAACATTCTTCTCCTACTAAATCCAAAAGACAGCACTATGCCTGCTACTAGGAAGAAAATTAACTCTATTCCAGCCGAAACCGGGACAGTTGCCCAGCACTGCAATTTATAAAAAGAATTTCTGTGACGTGGAAATAATGTGCCCTGGTGGTGTATTCTGGTGAACTGGGTTGACACTCGATAGTTACTAATTCTTCAGTCTTAATCTTAGCAGTGCTATTAATTTATATGCAGTCATGCCTAAGCCATAAGAACCTTTCTCTGACTCAATTTCCCTACTTGTAAAATGGAAATGGCAAAAACTGGCAGTCATGATTTGGGATTGCTTATTCCTAAAACAGGAAGACATTGATGAATTGGCCTAGGGTTTTCACTTCCAGATGCTGCAGTACCAGAAAGGAAACAATAAAGTCTTCATATCAGGCTTTAAAAACTATGGCTATATCTGTAATTTCTTAGGAAACATATAAGATTCTATATCAAATTTCTTAATTGGATTAACATCAAAGTGTAATGAATTGAGTATTAAAATCAAGGTCTGAAGCAGCAAGACAAAAATTAATAGAAACATAGAATCATACAATGGTTTGGCTTCGAAGGGACCTTTAAAGGTCATCTAGTCCAACCGCCCCTGCAATGAGCAGGGACAAATAGATTAGGTTGCTCAAAGCCCTGCCCAACCTGACCTTGAATGTTTCCAGGGATCTGACATCTACCACTTCTCTGGGCAACCTGTTCCAGTGTTTCATCACCCTCATCATAAAAAATTTCTTCCTTATATCTACTCTAAATCTACCCTCTTTTAGTTTAAAACCATTGCCCCTTGTCCTATTGCAACAGGCCCTACTAAAAAGACTGTCCCCATCTCTCTTATACGCCCCCCGCCTATGTACTGAAAGGCCACAATAAAGTCTCCCCAGAACCTTCTCTTCTCCAGGCTGAACAACCCCAACTCTCTCAGCCTTTCTTCACAGGAGAGGTGTTCCAGCCCCCTGATCATTTTTGTGGCCCTCCTCTGGACCCGCTCCAACAGTTCCATGTCCTTCCTTTGTGTCTGGAAATCTGCCTGGCTGAAAAGGACCTGGGGGTGTTGGTCGACAGCCAGCTGAACATGAGCCAGCAGTGTGCCCAGGTGGCCAAGAAGGCCAACAGCATCCTGGCTTGTATCAGGAATAGTGTGGCCAGCAGGAGCAGGGAGGTGATTGTCCCCCTGTACTCGGCACTGGTGAGGCCGCACCTGGAATACTGTGTCCAGTTTTGGGCCCCTCACTACAAGAAGGACATTGAGGTGCTGGAGCGTGTTCAGAGAAGGGCAACAAAGCTGGTGAAGGGTCTGGAGCACAGGCCTTATGAGGAGCGGCTGAGGCAACTGGGGTTGTTTAGCCTGGAGAAGAGGAGGCTGAGGGGAGACCTTATCGCTCTCTACAACTCCCTGAAAGGAGGTTGTAGTGAGGTGGGTGTTGGTCTCTTCTCCCATGTAGTTAGCGATAGGACGAGAGGAAATGGGCTCAAGCTGCGCCAGGGGAGGTTTAGATTGGATATTAGGAGAAATTTCTTTACGTAAATGGGTAGTCAAGCATTGGAACAGGCTGCCCAGAGAGGTGATGGAGTCCCCATCCCTGGAAATGTTCAAAATACGGGTAGACGTGGCACTTTGGGACATGGTTTAGTCTAGTCTACCCTTGATTGGTTTAGTGTGGACTTGGTAGTGTAGGTTAATGGTTGGACTGGATGATCTTAAAGGTCTTTTCCAACCTAAACGATTCTATGATTCTATTCTTGTGCTGAGGGCCCCAGAGCTGGATGCAGTACTCCAGGTGAGGTCTTACCAGAGCAGAGCAGAGCAGCAGAATCACCTCCCTCGACCTGCTGGCCATGCTGCTTTTGATGCAGCCCAGGATACGGTTGGCTTTCTGGCCTGCAAGCGCACATCGCTGGCTCATGTCCAGCTTTTCATCTACCAGTACCCCCAAGTCCTTCTCTGCAGGGCCGCTCTCAGTCCCTTCATCCCCCAGCCTGTATTGATACCAGGGATTGCCCCATCCCAGGTGCAGGACCTTGCACTTGGCCTTGTTCAACCTCATGAGGTTTACATAGGCCCACTTCTCGAACTTGTCCGTGTGCCTCTGGATGGCATCCCATCCCTCAGGTCTGTCAACCGCACCACTCAGCTTGGTGTCATCTGCAAACTTGCTGAGGGTGCACTCAATCCCACTGTCTATGTCATTGATGAAGATATTAAACACTACTGGTCCCAGTACAGACCCCTGAAGGACACCACTTGTCACTGATCTCTATCCGGACATCGAGTCATTGACCACGACCCTCTGGATGCGACCATCCAACCAATTCCTCATCCACTGAATAATCCACCCATCAAATCCAATTTAGAGAGAAGGATGTTGTGGGGGACTGTGTCGAACGCTTTACAGAAGTCCAGATAGATGACATCTGTAGCTCTTCCCTTGTCCACTGATGCAGTCACTCCTTCATAGAAAGCCACTAGGTTGGTCAGGCAAGACTTGCCCTTGGTGAAGGCATGCTGGCTGTCTCAAATCACCTCCCTGTCCTCCATGTGCTTGAGCTGCCCAGAGAGGTGGTGGAGTCACCATCCCTGGAAATGTTCAAAAAACGGGTAGACGTGGCACTCTGGGACATGGTTTAGTCTAGTCTACCCTTAATTGGTTTAGTGTGGACTTGGTAATGTTAGGTTAATGGTTGGACTGGGTGATCTTAAAGGTCTTTTCCAACCTAGACGATTCTATGTTTGTATGATCTATTTGCCTAATTCCATGCTAAGTCCTGGGGATCTAGAAACTGAGCACATTTGACACACCCACGCAGAGAATCACCTGGATTTTGGATGCCCTGTGTACCTGTTCTTGCTCCAAGGGTTACTTCACAACCTGTGGCTCCCTGTTATAGATGAGTGTTTTAGCCATTAGGTAAAACATCATGCCATCTTTTGCTCTCTTGGCATATGTATTTGCCTTTAGAAGTCTTGCATTTCCTTCTGCCTGAGGATACAACTTTGAATGGAATGGTGGAATTGCATCCTCCTGTAACTTGCCTTTTCAAAGAAAAAGAGTGAGCCAGTTCCTCAAGCACTGCTGACAACATTCCCAAAGTGAGGGCTCTTGTGCTTCTGGATCTTCACTGGGTAAAAGTATCTGGCATGGTCCTGACTCACTCAGAAAGGAGTGGGAGTAGGAATGTAATCCTGTTTTTTTTTTTTTCTCTTGGCAAGTTTTAGGCAGTTACATGCTTAGTTTGTGGACTTGTGGGGTTACTGTTTTGAGTCTCTTAGCTCTTGCCCATGCATTAAAAAGACACCCAGCTCTGAGATTTGGATTCCATAGGCAGCTTCCTTCGCTTACGTTTTAGGCTTTGAAGGCCTAGACTGTACATCTATGTTTGTTTAATGTGTGTATTCTCAAGTCAAAATTATTTTAAGACATCAAAATGTACACAGTAGTCTTATTTATCAATTGCCTTTGGTTAGTACTCCCAGGAATTCCCTGCCGTATTAATACAAAGGCAATTTTATTCTTTTTTTAATTTAGTCCTTGTGGATGGTAAAAACAGAGCATTTACTAGAGTCATTCTGAGGGAGCAGCTTATGCTTCTGTGTAAATAATGCTTAACACTTAATCCTCATCTTTTATAGATGTTTTTTGAATAAATGAATTTTCAGTTATGCTGTTACAGTAAATGGTGAAAACCAAGCACACACTTTATAACTGTCAAGCTGATTTCCATTTATGATCTTCTATCCATGCCAATAGAAAATACGTAGACGTGTCAAATATCAAGCAAGAAAATGCATTTCTTCATTTTACAGAATTGAACAAGATTCAAAAGGTGAATATAACTACTGCTTAGAGAAAGAACATGGGAGGACAACTACAGAATATAGGTAACAGTAACACTTTGTTATCCTGATTCTCCTGTTATCCTTATGGTTTTCTTTGCCTCTTTTCCTGCTTTTAACTGTTTTCCTCTTCACTGTTGTACAGTTCACTGGACCTATTATTTACCTCTTTTGTTCAAAAATGCCTTATAAAATCTATAATCAAAATAAACTTCTTTTTTATGGCTTTTAAAAAGTTATACACTCTGTGTTTTCAACCTGTTGATTAAAAGTGCAGTGTCAGTACAATTTCAAGTCTGTTGGCTTGACATAATAAATGGAATAATCCAGCTCTTACTAAAATTTCTCTGGAATAATTTCCATTTGTTCTTTCCCTATTCCATACCCTCTCTTTCTTGTGTCAATGAACTAATTTAAAACTCCTTGGTCAGGAGCCTAGTTGTTTTCTAATATACACTGTAGACATCATAGCATATTCTCTGAAGAACACATTTAAAAAAATTACTGTATGAGGAAGTAATCTCTTAGCTCCTTATTATTTTTTTTATTTATCACTTGCATTGCCTTATTGCTCCAAAGCTCCGGGTTGAACTGCGCTGTATTATGCTGAGAAACAAATATATGACAAAATATGCTAAATCCCAAAGATGCTGATTTCTAATCTGAAACTGAATGAAATACAAAATCTGAATGGACTGCACAGTAAATGAAGGAATTGGGAGGATGGACAGAGGATATACACAACTAATATGACTGCATGGATTATTTTAGAGAGTTGCTGGTTCCAGAACATGTGATTTTTTTAACAAGGCATGAAAAAATAAAAAAGTTAATTAATATCTCTCAGCTGCTATTTATCCTGTTTTAAAAGTTAATGCTACAATACAAAGTATCAGAATGCCTGCATTTATATCTTACTTTTTCAGCAGCCTTATTAAAATCCAAAAGATCTGAATTCTTTAATATTGGATTTCTTTCTACAGTTTTTCAAATGCACTTTATCTTGATTCACCTAAAAAGATAAATATTTTATAAAACTATTTTTTCTTTGATATAAAATTTCTGGAAACTTTTAGATGCCTTTTTTTTTCAAGAAATTATGTGTGAAATTTAAACCAGATAAATGAAAGTTTCAGGAATTCATAAACAACTGAACATGCTGTCTTCAGCTACACCTTCATTTTGGCCAACTTGAAGGCATTCCAGTGCACATGACAACTCATTCTAACTTTACAAAAGCTAAGGTGCTAGTAAGAATCTAACAATGTTAAACATTTACTCAGCATACAAGTCATTGGCACCTTGCTTATGATTTTGTACTGCTTTGTAGTTACCATAGTGACTACAGTGCACACCTACTGAAAAGTGGAAAGGACTGGCAAGCCCTAATACTAGTTCATTTGCTACTGAAATATCTTTTTAGTCCCCTTCGATGCTCATACAAACACAAATTGTTCCTTGACAGGCTTTAAGATGACCACTGTTTCTGTTGTAACATATCTTTTGCTTGCATGATTGCCATATTCTACCAGCATTCAGGGAAATTTCTTGTAAAATCTCTTAGGAACCACGTAAACATCCTAAATATCTCATGCTGCTACTGTACTGCCTTCCACCCAGGATAGCCTTGAAATCTGCTTTGTAAGAAGTGGTATAACATAAATAAATTTAAATTGAATTTCTAGAGAGAGTTCTGAAAAGCTCACCAGTGCCTACATTTTCACAAGCTGTATGAAGAGTGCAGTGAATGTATGTTTCTCTGAATTGTTTTATGACCGCTCAGAAATGTTACTTTTCAGCACCACTTTGCAAGTCCACTGATTTGACAATTTAGAGCAAATAAGAAGCTAGTAAGGTTGTATTTAGCACATTTTGTACCTTTACTGTGTATATATGCACAGCTACTGTCTCCAGAATGCACAATTGTGATTCACAAAGTAGCCAACTGTATTGTTGTTACTCTATGCAGTTCAACAACCACTGCTGTTTCATTTCAGTAACACCAGTGTATGATAAGAAATTAAGATTGTGATAATAAATTAACATAATTTTATTTTGAAAGTAACTGCTAA
Organism: Pelecanus crispus; assembly: GCF_030463565.1. Classification (NCBI taxonomy): domain Eukaryota; kingdom Metazoa; phylum Chordata; class Aves; order Pelecaniformes; family Pelecanidae; genus Pelecanus; species Pelecanus crispus. Next base: position 5,044,535 of record NC_134675.1, read on the forward strand.
ACTAGCATACTGTTTATATTTCACAGTCTGACTTTTATTACTGACTACTTAATAGCAGAATTAAAGTTCTTTGCATTTCTATACTTTTTCTCCTTTTGGAAAAGGATCATCTCCTTTGACTTTTTAATGTTACTCTGGACTTTATGGTGTCTGTTTAAACTTTTTCCCCAAAATTATAAATATTTCTTAACTTCAAATAGAATTAAGGTTTTGCTTAGCAATGTTTTCAACATATTACTTAGGAAGGTTTTGCCACTTGGTGAGAAAGAGCAGTTGTGCTGGGCAGGTTCTTTAGGACAGCATTGGGACAGAGGCAGCCTCTGAGTTCAGCATAAATAGAATTAATTTCTCCCTAGCTGTCCCTAAACTGTCTTGATTTTCTTGTATATATCTTAACCCTTTTGTCTGGTATCACATTTCTCTCTATATGTTTTACCATATTTTCTCACCTAGGACTCACCTCCCACAGCTGTTTCTCCCTACAGTGATGAATCTTTGCTTTATTCTCATGCAAATTTTACCAAGGCTGCCTTAGGCACTGTCACCATGTTCATTGTCAGTGTGTAATGGGGTCAAATACCCTTCTCTGGGTATGTCAGCCTCGGTCTTCAGTGTATACAAAGGATCTTCCAGTAGCAGAAAAGATGTCTCTTCAATAGACAAGAGACTGTCTTTTTTGTGGGCGTTATCCAGGGTTCTGCCTACCTGTGTATCACAGACTTGTACCTCTTCGGAGTCATTTTATCTTATTGTTCAGACCAGCAGTGTGTTGAGATAGGAGAATCTGCTACTCTGCACAGCTTTTCACTGTTCAGATATTTTAGGTTGTGGAGGGGTTTTTTTGGGTTGTTCTCTTTTTTTTTTTTTTTTTCCTTCTGTATTATGAAGGAGCATCTGCAGGCTTTATTTAACCCTCTGCTTTTTCAGGGACATAGGGACATTGGTAATGCCTTCATCTCTCCTGTCTTCTTCCTGTATTTTTAACTAGTTTTTTTTTTTAATAAGAATGTTGGAAAGTTTTGGGATCCTATATATGGTGCATGCTGTTGTTGTAGAACAGAAATTGCATGGGCCTATCTACATTTTACATCTATTGTGAGATTGCCTGCAATTACAGAGGACTGGGTTCCATGACACAACCAGTCCTGCACTCCCTTCAGTGGACAGGTAGCCAGAAACCGGAAATGGATCCATCTCTGTCCCCCTGAATGTCCCAGTGGACAACTGTGGCATATAACTTCAGCAGCGTAAAGAGGATTTTAGCTAACAATTTGGAGCTATGATGGCTTCTTAACTATGCAGAAATTGCTTTTTATAGTACTTGCTCCACAACCTCTCTCTACTTCACTGAGTCCATCAATTAAAACAGTATTTCTCTGTGAACAGCTTCTCAGGATCTCTGCTCAGCAGCTCTCTGTGTCTCCATCTTTCCTTCAGTACAAGTTCAGAATCCACAGGAGATTCTTTGGCATTTAGGAGTCCTGCCAGAGTAGTCTGGACTCCTGTGGCATTTTTGGAAAATGGGAGATAGGTAGCAGAGAATGAAGACAGTCTGCTAAAGGAAGGGTATCTGAAAGGAAGGCATTTTGAGGACAGGATGATGAAGCTAAGTAGCGTGGGAGAGAGGGCAGTGCCTGAGATTTTGCCAGTAATTTGGCTAGCACTTCAAAGTTTGTAAGACTTCCTGCAGATTTTCCATGAGCCACCAGGACCCCTAGCCTAACTTATATTGCTCCTGGTCATCATGACACTCTGAATTCACCAATGGTCAGATTCCCAAATTTGCCTCACATAATTGTTCTCATCTATTGGCTCTTGCCAAGATCCACTGCAAAAAACTAATTTAATATTTCTAGGTGTGCCAGCAGAATCTGAAACACTTCATTGTAACTCACTTACTGACCATGCTTTTATCAGTTTCTCAAAGGGCTTGAAAGCAGTTTAAATTTCACTAAAAATAGCAACAGCGATGATAAGGATGATGTGTAGACAGACCCTAACAATGCAAAATGTGAACTCAGAAAGACCTTTCTTGAGGTTTTTGGGAAATAGAGAATAGTGCGTAAGCAATTCTCAACATGAGTTATAAATTCTGGCATCATTATAATTAGGTTTCTAAAGATTAATTTCTTTTGTATTGCAGCAGCTAGTGAATTCAGTTTAGAATTCAGTTCAGAATCAGAGTAACAGCAGAAGTTAGGGTAAACAGCTATATTTCTCCTTATCATGTGAATGCCAGAAAATCTCTGCTCTGCCTGCAAAATATCAGTATGCAAAGCAAACAAATGCATGTTGCAGCTACCCACTTCATAACAAAGTGCATGTTTCCACAGACACAAACTCATCTGACAAACTCAAGTGCCTGTTATAAACTACAGTCCTGAAACTGGGCTAAGATGTATGATCCTATCCACTTAACCTCTACCAGTATCAATCCTGCTCATCAAAGCAGCTGGAAATTCTCTATTAAATAGGCTTTTTCATGTCAGTCCCTTGACAAAAAAGGCCTGAAATAAATGTTTCTGAAGAAATGTTGTGCTCTTTAAAGCTAAAATTTTGCGCTTTTCCTGAGTTTAGTCTTTATGAAAATTGCTGGACCAACAGTACTGATGTAATCTGTCTGTTTAGATTACAGAGAGTATTAAGCATTGTTTCTTGTAAATGATTCAACCACCCTGACCTGAGTATAGTTTGGTTTCCACCTACATTCACATCCAAGCATCTCTGATGAGACAGCCAGTGGTGCTAATTGGTGGGTTAATTTCACAATGTTGATTGCTGTCTGCTAGGAAAGGGATCAAGCCCACCATCTGATTTTCCACAGATCACCAATCAACTGAGAGATAACAATTTAGTCCTTGCCAAACTAGACAGATGCAGTTCAACCACTGAGTGTTTTCCAAACTCTTTAGCCAACTCTTCCCTACTTCTTCCCTATTTCCACAACAGAAAAAAAACTGTCAAAAAAACAAGTTTTACCTTTTTATGAGCTACCAAGTGTGAACTTCTTGTTCTAATCATATATATACACCGTAAAATTGCACCACAAATAACAAATATGAGAAATTTTTGAATATTCTATCATAGTAATGAGAATACTGTTTTCCAGATATTATACCAGATATGTCTATAGGTTCATGAGCAGAATTTGAGCAGCCGGCTCATTCTAGGCTGTACATTTTCATCAGTTCTCCAACTTGTGTTCCAGCCTTACTGGCACTCTGCCATTGCTGTACGTGGTACTGGAGCTGTGGTCAGACATTTGTCGCTAGCCATCTAAAGCTAATTGGAACATACAATAACAGTAAAAACGCTTGTCCAGCCTACATTTCTGTTCTCACATTGCCAAATTTATGGGAGTCACATGAGCTAGATGACAGTGAAAAAATTGCAAGAGTGCTTTGGTCTTGTGCAGTATAGACAGGTGACAATCTAAGAACTGCATTCCCTTGAGATTGGACAGTGTTTCAAAACCTGCTTAGTTTGTTCTGCCTTTCCTGACCATTGTAGATAAAATGCCTAAATTTTTTACCCCTGATATTAATGCTTTTTTTGCATTGAACAAATACTTATTTAGTAATTAAAAGCACTTGTAATCAAATACTGTTGATAAATATGAAAGAATGACATTTCTGTTAGAGCAACAAAGTACTTTATTTTACCCATATGAAAATTAATATAATTATCTCCCAGAAAAAGACCATCAAACCTAAAATTAATTTAAAATAACCCTGCAGATGTGTTATCGAGCAACAATAATTTTAATTCCTAAAAAAGTTGTAGAAACATAGTAATCAGATTTATGCAGAACAGCATGATCAAAGACATTAGGGCCTACATAGGTGTAGGATATATACTCCTATCTTTAAGTGCTAACATTTGGGTTTTGATTAGCAGATTCACAGTTTTATATTTTAAACTAATTAGAAAATAAAATGAAAATAGTACAGTAAAACCATAATGTTCTTGCTCACACTATAAGGAATGTTATTTCATCTGGTGTCATTTAGAAAATTAATCTGTAGTTAAAGGAAAATTACCAAAAGTGATCACATAATTATATAAAAGAAATTTTGTTTAAAAAAATGTATGTTTTTCTCAGAATATTCTCTTTCTAATGTAAATTCAAAATGTGTAGCTATATTTTAAATTAACATTTTGGTGCATTCCAAATCTAAATGCTGTTTGATGTTCTGGATTCCTCTCCATACACTCTAAAAAGGCATTTAATCAGGTGCTATCTTGCTGTCCTTTGAACAAGTAGCATTTCCATTGTTGCCCCAATTGCATCTGAAAGATGCATTTGTAAGATTGTGAGCAACTGAGAGAACATAAGCTTGTACTTAGGTTTGATTGTTTAGCATTTATCAAGGGAAAATTGAAAAGGTTGAGGATCTAATATATATCTTTGCTTAGAAATGTCACCCTTTAATTTTAATTTCATTTACTGAGGACTTGTTTGTCATTGCAAGGTGTTAATTTTGGGTAGATTAGGTAAATAAAAGTTGTATCCTGAGCATTTTGCTGCATCTGGTTTTGGTAGAAAAAGATTTAATTGAGAACATTCAATTCAGTTATTGTACCTGATTCTTTAAGAGAAGAATCCATAAAACAGCTGATTTCTTTCACCAAAACTCTCCTTAGGAATACTAGAATAATTAAAATGGCTCTTCCCAAAACTTCAACATGCAGCTGTCAAAGCCAAGACTCTCCAAGACAGAACATTCTTATCGGTGCAGAAGAATTTGGGATCTCATTTGTAATGCAAATCGCCCTGGCAAATCGTCATTGTCAAATGCATTGGAGAACAGAATATTCCTATTGAACAAATTACTCACCAAGAATCACAGTAACAATGGTGAAGAGCACAAAGGCATTCCTCAATAAATAACTTTTAACATCATCCTTTGTTATGCTCTGTGCTTTTTTTTTTGCCAAAAGCGTACGTTTCCAGACTCCTTGTTGAAAGCGTTCCATCCTACTACCAGTTTTTGGATCTTCTCTGTTACCTTTAGTCATCTATCTTGCAGAAAGTTTTCTCTTACAATTAACTTCTGTTAATATCCCTTCAGAAAAGTGGAAGACCCTTTTCCATGGGAGGTACTGGAGAAACCTGTATGACAAGACATATCAAATATTGCAATAAGATTTTAGAGGAATGACTAGCCATATGTTTACATGGAAGCAAATATTCTTCACATTTCAGTAAAATTTATATTATTTGTAATATCTAAGTTGTTGATTGCAGTTTTTGATAAATAGCCTCAATGACCATTAGAAGATCTCTTTGAAAGAAGGATTATATGGACTGATCAGATATATGACCTGTGTCTTTAGAAATTAATCTGAATTTGCTGTCATGCTGTAAAACCCAGGAGTAATTTTTTTGCAGTTGCTAGAGATATACTAATGTAAAATTGGTACAATTCATAGAAGCATAAGGTGCTATAATATTTAAAACTATATCAGGCTTGGTTTTCATCTGTTTAGCAGGCCCATGTTATCTGAAAAAAAATTTTAGCTCACCTTCGCGTTAACCATTGGAGAGAAATATTTTGCTTGAACTGGAAAGTTTAAAACGTTCTGTATTTCGGATGTTTTTAAATGGTTGAATGCATTGGCTGAATTCCTCCTTTTCACATGGCAAAACACAGCAGGAATAGTTTATTTATCACTCAACCACTATTTAGAAGATTTCTTTTTGACAATTTTATGTTGATAACATTCATCTTTGAAGTCTATAAATTATTCAGAGCACATCTGTAAAACTTCAGAAGTTATATCCCACTTAGCTTGTTGCTTCAGACTGTAAGACAAGTTCACATTGCAAAGTAATGCTTAGCTTGGTCTGACAGCAGTTATGGGGATATAATCTGATTTTAAGAAATCACACACTGATTCAACCTTAAAATGTTTTAATATTAAAAATCCTTCATTAGGATATTATTTTTCAATTTAAAATGATTTTTTTTTTGTGGCTGCTTGGTATGAATTTATTTAATAATGGAATCTGTACAAAGGTGTTTTCCAGACTGAGAATCCTGTTTTCTGAAGTGTTATTTAATACACCAGCATGTTTTAATGAAGAAATTAGAAATTCATAAATGGATAGAGTTAGTTGCTTCCACTGAAATCACTCTCCATTTATATACAGTCCAACTCTAACATCTTACTTTTAATAAATCTAGTGCCTAAATACCTTTTTTTAGGAAGTACTTGAAATATAGATACACAAGGTTTTCAAACAGTATGTTTTAGAGGAAATACCATGTTGTAACAAATTTATTTTGATGGGATTTGATCACTGCTTTTACCATATGTTTGAAGATTGGCACTTTATTGCAATATTCTCTCTGAATTTTAACAGAATGATATGTGCTTTTCTTCTTTAGAGAGTGAAAACATTCTTAGACTGAGCTAGATATTTAAATTAGTATTTTAGCTTGGACACGACTACTGTGTGCAAGAAGGATTTTTTTCAGAACAACTAATTTTCAGTATTTTGTAAAAAAAAGATTCATTCACAGCGCTTTTTCTTTCCAAGATGATTAATGCAGCTAATCTGTCCTTTATAACTTACATTAAGATCAAGAAAGAACATGGGTATAGCCAAAAAGATCATTACATTAAGTAACATACAAAGGAAGAGAGTGAAAAATTAAGACTCTGTACTCAAAACACCACCAAGTGAAATGATCAGCTCACCTTTTCAGATCTTCAGTACTCTAAGAACACGGTGGTGGCAGTTAAGGTAGGGGTTTCCCAGCAAACACAACTGAGCTGCAAAGTTGAGCGAGCAGGAGACAGAGAAAACTAACAATCTGCATATGCTCTGGAATACAGCAATTTACTGTCACTGTAACTTAAGGAAAGGGGAGGAGACTGTTAACCCAACGCTGAAAAAAACCACATCAGAAGAGAGGGGAAAGCTGAGCTTCTGGAATATTAATTAGTCTTAGCACAGTGAAAGCAGGGTCACTTTCTTTGTTTTTCCTTTTAGACCACTTTCACGCTTTGTCAGTTCAGCTTCATTAGAAATGCAAAATCAGAACCCAGGAAGAATTGAAGGATGGCACACACACACATACAGAACAGGGGAGACTGGAACACTTCTTCATTAGATATTCCAGACTGGAAATCTGAAAAGCCTAAACATAATTATATAACATTATTCCTCTGCTTTTTAAAATAAATGGTAAGATATGTGAGCATGCTAGTTTGTTCTAAAAAGAGACATGGTGTGAGTCTATCACATATTTTCTAATTCTTAAAGACAGTTATTCATGAACTACTCTTTCCAGAGTGGGGAACCAGACATATCTTTCAGAAGCAACTGGAGCATTATCAAGAATAGAGTAAAACATAATCAGCTATAATTCTTCGTATGTTTCTTGTAGATTTTCAAAACACATGATAAAACTTGCCTCTTGTTTAGCAATTTAAACTCACTGGTACTAAGCCCCATTCAGCCTGTTTCAATAGCATGGAATGAATGATGAAGGGAAAAGCACAAAACATACACTTCTCAGAAATAAGTGGCCTTCAGTATTTTTAACATTTAAAAGTTTGCACTATTGAAAAGATATTTGCAGGGGAATTCCCAAAGACCTTCTTTCACTTTCTAGAGGAACAGTTTTGTTTTAAATTTTGGTAAAGTCAGTTTAAAATATTCAATAATTATATTTGAGTGCAACTTTCATGAGATTTTAAAGTGTATTTTCTTATAAGATGAACAAATATTGTAAATGGAAATTTATATATGCTAAACATATAATTAAGAAGTTTGTTTATAGATTATGTGGTTTTTAATGTTTTTTTCCTGCAAAGCCATTTTAAGTATACAGAAATAATCTTATGTACTAGACACACAAAAAATAGTTTAGATACGAAATAAAATTAAGAGCAGTGTTACTTCCATGCAGTCACAGTAATGGTTTTGCTAAAGTGTTTTCTAATTTAAACGTGTTTCAAATAATGATGTATAATGTAGAGAAAAATAATCTTACAGTATAATGCAAACTTGCTCATGATTAATGTAGGTTTGTGTTTGGATTGAGAACCACAAAATCTTGATCTTAAGTATCTAACTCAAGAAAGAAAGTAAACATCTGAATTAACTTATTTATTATTAATTTACTTTAAAAAGCAAGAAATATTGTTGACTGCTTGTGTTGCAATGTCTATCTCATTCTTATTTTTCATGGTGTGTTTTTTAAATACTTTCACCATTTTGCCTGGAGATGGGAATTGACCTCTTAACTGACCTTTGGCCTTTAGTGATCTGCTTGTTTGATGTTTCTTTTCGGAGTATGGCATGCTTTCTGTGAAACCTCCTAGATAAGGACTTCATTCTGCCCTCTGTTCATATGAATAGTAATGTTCCAGTTGCCTTAATGGGACAGGGGTCAGGCCCCAAATGAGGTGATCCAAAACTATGTCATCATTTAATGCTTTCATTAATAATGGAGTCTATGAGAAATGAGGATAGTCCTGTGAGAGAATTAGCTATTCAGTGAGACAAAATGGAAATAGACAATAAGCAGCCATACAGCTTAGCTTAACTTCAGCAGTGATACTTTTATTATTAGCTCTCAGTGAGCAACAGACATTGTTACACAGTGCTTAGAAAAACAGAATATTAAGTGCTTTTTGGTAACATGTTCTTATTAAAAAATTTCTTTCTGACTTTTTTTCCTCTCTCCTTCCTTTCCTGACATCCATTTCTTTTATTGATTTTCTTAGCTTTGGCAGTGAAATAAGGAAACTAAACTATATAAAGAGTACTATCCTTTATATTACAATAAACATGGATTTTTGATATCCCTGGATAACAATAAAAAAGTCACAGTTCATAATACAGTGTCACCCTGCAATACATAAAATTACAGTGCACTTACTGGAGTTTCCTTTTACATACACAATAGATTTAACAGATTTAGTATACAATATTTAAGACTAGGACTAGGACAAATTTAAAATGTTACTGGTTAAGTCTATAATTTTCAGTAGTATTATTAGTTTCTAAGAGGAGCAACTTAAAACATAAAAGTTACTAGAAGCACTGTAGACTTTAGATAGGATCAGCCAACTCTAAGAATATATGAAAGCATTCGTATGCTTTGTAGAGTAACACAGAGCAGCAGTCATTGGTGTTACCAAGAATTTTACATTGACAAAATAATTTATACGTGTTTCAGGGGTTTTTCCATAAAAATAGACAAGGAATGACCTAAGGCCTTGATGAGCCTGCCTGTCTTGACACATTAGCTCAGTACTCTTAATTTGTGCTTTGGGTTTCAGTTTCAGCCCTTCTTTGACAATGCACCAGGTGGCTTGCAAAGCAGGGAAATGCAAGTATAGGGTAAGGACTGGTTTTAATTTGAACCTTGTCCTCCCAGGCAGTATGGATTCAGCCAGCTGAAATCATGTGTCATGGTAAACTCAAGCCCTGTTTGGTTGTGGCTAACAAAATCAGTCAGTAAATGTACTTTGCATGTTGGCAAAGTATCTGAGTGCCTTTGTAAAATAAGTAAAGCTATTAGAGTGAAAGCTGGTGTTCAAACATAAAGTATTGTTATTTTCAGCTGACTAGAGCTATCAAACAAAAACCCAGGGAAGTCAGTTGTAGCAAATGCAAGAAGTGGAAATGAAGCAACAAATTGTACAACTGTTTCATGTCCCAGATGGTAATAAATCTAGTATGAGAGTGCATGCATCCCAGCTGAAATAAACTTTTTAACATTAAAAATAACCCATTCTTCACATTAATAAATCAGCACCATAAATTAATACTGTCTGAATCTTTGAAGTTTTGGAATTTCAGATAGAAGCTCAGTGAAGTATTGTTGAAACCACAATGGTGAAATTGGAATGAAATTCTTGTAAAAGAATATGTTTATACATAGTAAATGGTATGTCAGTATGTCCCCAGTCTTCAGTTAAGCTGGACAAAATAAGAGTATATGTGACTCCCTTGCAAGCTTCAATCTATCTTAGAACTGTTAATTACCATTATACCCTGTTGTACCAATGAAGAAACTGAGTCTCTAAGGGGTCAAATTTAATCCATACAAGTTAGCAAACAGTTGGCAGAGCTAAGACACAGCCTTAGGCTCCTGAATATTTCCACAGGACCATGGCATGGTTTTTTTCCTGAGATACTTGGATGGCTCTTGCTTTTTTTGAGCATGCTAAAATGAGTATGAAAAATTGTGGTTTGGTGTTTGTTTCTGTCCTGGTTTCAGCTGGGATAGAGTTAATTTTCTTCCTAGCCACATCGTAAGCCCCCTCTATCAAGTGACCCGGAAGAAGAACGAATTCAAATGGGGCCCTGAGCAACAACAAGCCTTTGAATAAATTAAACGGGAGATAGTTCATGCAGTAGCCCTTGGGCCAGTCCGGGCAGGGCAGGATATTAAAAATGTGCCCCACACCGCAGCCGGGGAGAATGGCCCTACCTGGAGCCTCTGGCAGAAAGCACCAGGGGAGACTCGAGGTCGACCCCTAGGGTTTTGGAGTCGGGGATACAGAGGATCTGAAGCCCGCTATACTCCAACTGAGAAGGAGATACTGGCAGCATATGAAGGGGTTTGAGCTGCTTCAGAAGTGGTTGGTACTGAAGCACAGCTCCTGCTGGCACCCCGACTGCCGGTGTTGGGCTGGATGTTCAAAGGGAGGGTCCCCTCTACACATCATGCAACTGATGCTACATGGAGTAAGTGGGTTGCATTGATCACACAACGGGCTTGAATAGGAAACCCCAGTCGCCCAGGAATCTTGGAAGTGATCATGGACTGGCCAGAAGGAAAAAACTTTAGAATATCACCAGAGGAGGAGGTGACACGTGCTGAAGAGGCCCCACTGTTTAATAGATTGCCAGAAAATGAAAAGCAATATGCCCTGTTCACTGATGGGTCCTGTCGTCTTGTGGGAAAGCATCGGAGGTGGAAAGCTGCTGTATGGAGTCCTATACGACAAGTCGCAGAAACTGCTGAAGGAGAAGGGGAGTCGAGTCAGTTTGCAGAGGTGAAAGCCATCCAGCTGGCTTTAGATATTGCTGAAAGAGAAAAGTGGCCAGTCCTTTATCTCTATACTGACTCATGGATGGTGGCAAATGCCCTGTGGGGGTGGCTGCAGCAATGGAAGCAGAGCAACTGGCAGCGCAGAGGCAAACCCATCTGGGCTGCCGCATTGTGGCAAGATATTGCTGCCCGGGTAGAGAACCTGGTTGTAAAAGTTCGTCATGTAGATGCTCATGTACCTAAGAGTCGGGCCAGTGAAGAACATCAAAATAACCAGCAAGTAGATCAGGCTGCTAAGATTGAAGTGGCTGAGGTGGATCTGGACTGGCAACATAAGGGTGAATTATTTATAGCTCGGTGGGCCCATGACACCTCAAGGCCATCAAGGAAGGGATGCAACGTATAAATGGGCTCGTGATCGAGGGGTGGACTTAACTATGGACAGTATTGCACAGGTTATACATGAGTGTGAAACATGCGCTGCAATCAAGCAAGCCAAGCGGTTCAAGCCCCTCGGGTATAGTGAACGATGGCTGAAATATAAATATGGGGAGGCCTGGCAGATTGATTACATCACGCTCCCACAGACCCGCCAAGGCAAGCGCTATGTGCTCACCATGGTGGAAGCAACCACCGGATGGTTGGAAACATATCCCGTGCCCCATGCCACCGCCCGGAACACCATCCTGGGCCTTGAAAAGCAAGTCCTGTGGCGACATGGCACCCCAGAAAGAATCGAGTCAGACAACGGGACTCATTTCCGAAACAACCTCATAGACACCTGGGCCAAAGAGCATGGCATTGAGTGGGTGTATCTCATCCCTTACCATGCACCAGCCTCCAGGAAAATTGAGCGATACAATGGATTGTTAAAGACTACCCTGAGAGCAATGGGTGGTGGGACATTTAAACATTGGGATACGCATTTAGCAAAAGCCACCTGGTTAGTTAACACCCGGGCATCTGCCAATTGAGCTGGCCCTGCCCAATTGAAACTTCTACGTACTGTAGAAGGAGATAAAGTTCCTGTAGTGCACATGAAAAATATGCTGGGGAAGACAGTCTGGGTTACTTCTCCCTCTGGCAAAGGCAAACCCATTCGTGGGATTGCTTTTGCTCAAGGACCTGGGTGCACTTGGTGGGTGATGCGAAAGGATGGGGAAGCCCAATGTGTACCTCAAGAGAATTTGATTTTGGGTGAAAATAGCCAATGAACTGAATGGTATGATATTAATTGCTTTATAATACTGTATGTTATCTCTTAACTGTATGTTATCTCTTAACTGCATGTTAATATAATAATATAGTAGGTTAATATTAAGTATATAATACTGTATATTATGATTGCTATATGCCACATCAATGGTATTGCAGTAAGAATTGCCCAGCTTAATGAAAATGAACTTTGATGAAACCATGTTGGAATGAGAACTGACTTCAGCATGCAACAGTCCAACACTGCACACCACCTCTCCTGCTCTGAAAGACTGTGATGACAGATGGAACCCAAAGTCATGGGCTAAATGAACTCAATGGACATTTTAGAGGGATGGGCCATAGACGAAGGGAATGATATCTGTGTGTATATCAAGATAGGGAAAGCGGTGGTGATTAATTGGAACACATTGGAAAGGGGAGGGCCTGTGCATGACGTAGATGGTATAGAATAAGGGGTGGATAATGTCCTGGTTTTGGCTGGGATAGAGTTAATTTTCTTCCTAGCAGCAGGCATAGTGCTGTGTTTTGGATTTAGTAGGAGAAGAATGTTGATAACACACTGATGTTTTTAGTTGTTGCTGAGTACTGCTTATGCTAGTCAAGGACTTTTTCAGCTTCCCATGCTCTGCCAGGCGCACAAGAAACTGGGAGGGGGCACAGCCAGAATAGTTGATCAAAACTGCCCAAAGGGCTATTCCATACCATATGACATCATGCTCAGTATAGAAACTGTGGGGGGTTGGCCGGGGAGCAGCGATCGCTGCTCGGGAACTGTCTGGGTATCGGTCGGCGGGTGGTGAGCAATTGCATTGTGCATCACTTGCTTCGTGTATCATTATTATTATTATCATTATTATACTGTTACTATTAGCATTACTATTTTACTTTATTTCAATTATTAAACTGTTCTTATCTCAACCCAGGAGTGTTTCTCACTCTTACTCCTCCGATTCTCTCCCCCATCCCATCGGGGTAGGGGGAGTGAGCAGGTGGCTGCGTGGTGCTTAGTTGCTGGCTGGGGCTAAACCGCGACAGTTTCTTTTCAAATCTGTTTATCACAGTGGGATTTGACAAATACCTCAGCTTTGGCCAGCCAAATGTAAAACATATACTTTATTTTTTATTAAAATCTGATGCAATGAAGGTTAACACATTGCTTTATTGAAGACAGTGGGAAAAGATAGTGTGCTGTAATTTATATACTCGTGTGTGCTCTGCACACATCAAAAAAGGCATAGGCTATGTTCTGTTAGCAAATATGAAGATCTGCAGGAAAAGATCTGTAGATCCATAGTTGCTATTGAGGACCTGACATTTGCACTGCATGCACTGCGGAGGGTTACTTTGAATTAGTTCTAACCTCATATTGTGGCCCAAACAACTGTTAGTGCTTGGACTGTATGATCCAGTTTTGTTTTCTCCTAAAAGAATCCAGTTCACACCTTCTAAGACCACTCCATGATATGAATCAAAGCATGTTGCTGTTGGTCACTTTTAGTAGAAAATTTCCTCTACTGATTACTCTGAACTTGAGTTTATCTTCGATACATTGCAAATCATTGGTCAAACTCAATTATCAATAAAAATTGTGTTGTGAAATGTTCTGCTGATGGTAAAGATTAAATAATAATTATTATTATATTACTAATAATAATTATTAATAATTAATAATTATTATTATTGTAAAATGCTACTATTCCATCAAACGAACATTTCAAAAGCAAAGTGTTTTGCCTGAGATTAAGCAGAATGATTAGTAGAAATGACCAATCTAATCAGCAGGACTCATTTTCAGTGATCTGTTTCTACATTTCTATTTATTGTCCCATTACAGTATTAACATTGCTCACTCAACCCAGCCAACAAATACTCTTGGTCATTCTTATTCCTACATTCTGAGGTCTTGTGCCATGAGAATAACTGATTTTATGCTTTGGAGCTCTGTCAGTTTTCAGTCAGAAGTTGTACAACAAAAAAACAGCATTCCTTTCTCCTCTGTGACAATTCCTAGCAGAGAAACATGAACCTCTAGTATCTTCATTCAGCATCATGGGCTGTCTGGGCCTTAACACATACTGTATGTCTGACTGCAGCTGAATAGACAACCTTGTTTCCTTTTGTCACAAATGCAGGTCTGTGAATCCTGCTGATTATGTCGATTCACTATGAATGAGTGACTTTACACAGTTTGATTTAGTAAAAGTTAGAATTTACTTATAGCGAATTGCAGAATTTGATTATAGTATTTTCAATAGCACTCAATCATCAAGGATTAATAAAGTGATTAGACAAAATTGATCAAACAGTGACTTAGTTACAGATTCGAAGATGGCAAGGTTCACTCTATTACTACATAGAAGCACATAAAAGAGAATTAAATCACAACAAGTTAAGATGATTCATAAAAGCATTGTGTATATATGGAATAAAGGCGAAAAGGTGGGGGGGGTGAAAGGGGACCCTCCCGTTGAGTCACAAGGTTCAGACTAGACCCCCTTGCTTTCTAAACTCCTTCTCAGAGAGGAGCCTAGGTGCGGCTAGGTCTAGTCCTAGTCTCAGACTTGGTCAACAGTTTATATGGATAAGGGTAATGTATGTATATGCATATATGTATATCTAGTACATAGGAAAAGTATATAAAGGAAATTTGGATTATATGACAGAGAAAGAGAAATTATATGTAGGGGATATGGAGGCCCTCCCGTTGAGTCACGAGGTTCAGAATGGAGCCCCTTGCTCTCTAGACTCCTTCTCAGAGAGGAGCCGAGGTGCGGCTGGGCCCACTCTTAGTCTCAGACTTGGTCAACGGTTTAGGAGAGTAATGCTATAAGAATAATACAGCAGTATAAAACTCCTTTTAAAATTAAATCATACATCTCAAAAAACGTTCAAAATGTTCAAAAAACGGGTAGATGTGGCACTCTGGGACATGGTTTAGTCTAGTCTACCCTTGATTGGCTTAGAGTAGACTTGGTAGTGTAGGTTAATGGTTGGACTGGATGATCTTAAAGGTCTTTTCCAACCTAAACGATTCTATGATTCTATGATTCTATGATCTACAGACTACTTAAATTGATTCATGCATGCACACTTACAACTATAAATGCATATATGAAAATCGTATACCTGTTAAAAATTCCCCTCGAGTTTAGTGAAATACTCACGTCTAATGCCTTGGCATTTCTCAACGGGCGAGAGCAGAGTCTCGAGGAGTGAAGAGTATCAGCAGCCCAGGCTCCGTTGTCGATCTCCGGCAATGGAGTTCTGGTAGCAGCAGACTTTTGGATATCTGCTAAGTTTCGCTGACTCCGAGTGGCGCTTCGATCGGAGGGAGATGCTGGTACGGCCCGCGGCAGTCCAGGAGAGCTCAAAGGGCCTCACTTAGGACTGCCGTTTATAGGATTGTGAGATGATTGACTTTAATCACCAGTAAATTTCCATCCAAGCCACAATTCGGGTCGGCTTGTTGTTAGAATTCCAGCAGCGATGATACCACCCTGTTTCAAGGCTGTCCGGGGTAGCTGTTTGTTCTCGTTCCCCTCGTTAGCCATAATATGAATGTTCATAAGAACAGAGCCGCTCTCTGCTCCAGCCATGTAGGAGTTTCTGGTACAATTAAGGAGCGCTTAACTGACCAACTCTCTACGCAAAAGCTGCAAAGCAGATGAAGTAAAGGGGAAAAACAGGACAGAAAAAAAAAACAGGGGCAGGGGGAAGATGTGCCACCACACCTTTCAACACGGGGAGTCAGATCACCCACTTACTCTTGGGAGAAGGGGGAAGGGAAATGAAGTTATAGCAGCCGAGGATGTGGCTCATGAACTTTTTCCCTGAATGTCTTATCAAGAACGTGAATCTCTGTATATACAATGGAGCAATTCTCGCCAAATAGGCAAGGTTGTCTAGGAAGGATGGCAGATAGGATGGGATTGTGTCATTGTAAGAAATCTAATGGCATCACATCGTTAGCTGATAGAATTTCAGATCCAAACATCTGTATAGTATGGCTTCACTGGCTTTCCCATAGCTAGTGGCAACTACTTAAATGGTCTCAGAGGGACAGACAGGTTCATTTGAAAAGTTAATACAGTTTTGTGGCTAGTTACAAAAGAGCATGGCATTGGAGCCAGAAACTTGCTACCCCCTTTCTCTCAGGTCCCTCTCTGTTTCCTCTTCCTGATTTCTTTTTTTTTTAAACCTTTTCTCTGATCAGCTGTAAACTTCAGTAAGTTGTGAATTGACTGAGCTACTGAAAGTCCCCTGGGGAAGCTCTGGCTGGAAGTATATGCTGTCATGGGTACTCTACTACCTCTGATCCCTGCTGGTCACAGTAGCAACAAAATGATGATCCCACATTGGTCCTATTTGGGGATAATAGCACCGTTGGTGGGTGTCCCACTGGCTGAACTGTTTTCTGTCTTTATTCCCTACCAGACTGGTTGCTGAAGAAGCCCATTTCTTGGATCCTGTGATGCTCTTTATACTGGATGTTCTTTACTCAGGGTACAGGCTTATTGCTAGTTCATGTGCTAGCCTGTACAATAGGCATGGTCTCAGATTCCTTTTTCCTTTTTCATTGCTTTATTTTCTTGACATGATCTCCTTAAACAAAGCAAGGGCAGATAGGTGAGAAACAAGACTAAAGAGAAATGCTCATTTCTAAATTAGAATCTGATATTATCTGCATGAAATACATTTCATATAAAACATTGCTTTTCATTTGACATCTTTGTCCATAGTTATTTTTGTAATGAAACAATGGTTTATCAGCTGTTTAATACATCCTAGTGTGTTGTTAGAATAGCAAGTAAGATAAATACAAAGAAAACCACTCATTTGTATGAAGTTCAGTTAAGGAAACTCATTTATTTGGAGCAGTAAGCTAATGTGACTTTAAATACACATTTACTACTATAGCATCATAATTACTGCAATGAAGGCACATAAAAATCTTTTGTAAAAATTATTATTTAAAAGCACACAGCTCAAAGTTGCTGTTATAATAATGGCTATAATAGCAACTGTTTAGCATTTGGACATTTTTTTTGGCAGGAGGGCTTTGCATTGTTTATTGTGAGAAAGAAACAGGCTCTGAGAAAACTTGCAATTTTTCAGCAAGGGAAAAAGCAGCATCAGGTTTGGAAAACAAAATGGCAGAAAGTCTTCTTTGCTTCTATCTTTCCAGTCCACATAGGCTGAGATGATTTAAAGTCATTAGGTTCTCCTGGATAATCTCTGTTTCATATACCATGGAAGATCTCAAAATATCTCTGTTTCATAGTATCCCTGGCATCCAGACATTCAGGCTGTGTGGTAGTCAGCATTTATTTTCTTGCTGTGTTTTTCATTCTGAAATTTCATTCTCTGTTGGGATCCAGGGCCTACACTACTCATTGGTAATTTGCAATTTACTTAAAAGAAAATAGGAACAGTCATTTAATATTTATTACTCATTGTTCTTCTTGAAATGTGATCAAATGCCTGTCATCAGATCTATAGAAAAAATAAGCCTATGAAGTCATTAGGTAGCAGGGTGAAGAAGTATGTTTCAGAGGAGAGATGACATATTACTGGTGTTATATATTAGCTGAATTTGTTCTGTTCAGAAGGACTAGGTTCTTCACTCAGTGTCTGAGAGGATATGAATATTACTGTTGTACAAAAGAAATCCAGAAAATTGTAATTCAAAATTAAGAAAAATCAAGAAAGTGTATTGAGTTCATATTTTAAAACTGTCTTTCTTTTCTGTATCAACACAAGGGATTGATACACTGTACATTGTTTAGATTTATTTGGTATACAATGAAAGCTCTTCTGCCATATATTATAAATGCATCTGTAGAAAGAACACAAACAGTAGCCTTTTCATTCAGACTGGAAGTTGTTAAAAGACAGATGTAAATCAAATATTTCAGACATAGTATAGTATCCTATCCTTCATTTACAGATTCACTATATAATACATATCAGGTTTGCTTTTTCATGCAGTCACTCACTCCATCCCCTTCTGAACTTCTACCCCAAGAGAGTGCTACCTTCCCTCCTCTTTTCCTTGGTAGAACAACTACTCCCCATGTTTTTGCAGGTTCATTGCTCTCCTTCTCCCTTCTACTTGCATTAAGTCTAGCTCCCCTTTTACTGCATAGTCCACCACTACTTTCCTTTAAGTCAGAGAAAAATGATTAAGGACAGGTCTTGTTTTCATTTGAATCAGTGAATCCAAGTTCTGAGGGAAGCTTAGATCTTGGCCCTATTTGGTTCTTAGACACCTATTCCAAATCATCCCTTATTTTATGGTCCTTCTGTGTGTAGTCTGTAATACTCCTTTGCTCTTTGTTCTCTCATGTTGTCTTTTCCCTATAGGCTTTCTTGTCCTACTGTTTTGTTCTGTCTCCTTTTTCACCTTGAGCTTTTCTCTGTGTTCTACTTATACCAACTCTCAGTTGTGTTAGGAAATGGAATTGAAGGTCTCACTCATACTGACTTGTGTTCATGGAGGAGTTTGTATCACAAGTGTATATTTGGAAGTGTTTATAGATCAGTGAATATGCACTTACATAGCAGCATGCTGAGAATTGGTTAGGTATAAATTTCTCCCTCCTCCAACTAAACAATAATAGAGGGTATGGACAATGGAACAGATTTCCATTTTCAGCTGCAAGGATGTCAGCTCTTCCCCTCCAAACAGGGATGTCTCTTCCGCCTACAGACTGCATGCAAAAAGGAAAGTATTTTAATTAATTTGTTAAACCAAAGGGAATGTCAGAGTGAAGAGCCAGATACCTTTCAAACCAAAAATGTTTAGGCCAAAATAGGGGGAAATAAGAGACAATACATTTGAAGTGCTGCTTTATACAAGTCTTTCACATGACTCCAAAAATGTCTGTATTTCTTCCAGTTATGTCTACCACCTAGTGTTAACTTCAGAATAGTGATGTATTGGGTGCTTTACTTAACTGCTCTGTGAACGGATCCTATTCACCAGGAGTCCCAGCTCACTCCATATGCAGGCAAAACTCCCAGTGAAGACAACGAGAGTCCAGGTCTCCTGACTCACATTTTGCTTAGGCAAAACCCCCATTGTCCAGTGACTTCTTTTCTCAATGAGCAGTGATTCAGAAGTGCTGAATAAGAACCCAGTCATCTGTGCTTTGATATTAATTTCCTGATGATTCATTAATTCTGTAAAATCACTATCGAATTCTTTGTACAATTATCCAGCAATTTTGGTTTAGCCTAAACATTAAAAACACATCACCTATGACAGTGTGTCATCTTGGGAAAAGTATCCCTAAAGCAGTATTTTCTCTGAGATCTAAATACTTCTTGAAAAGTATTTGCTACTCTTGACTCCCTGCTAAGCTCAGGATTTTGAAAGCATTTAATTCTTTGATCGGGTTTCTGATAAGTTATTAAAGACAGAATTCCAGTGATTCAGTGACTCAAAATAGGAGAATAAAATAAGAGATGAATGAAATGAGACGATTACATTCAGCTGCTTTTGTCATGATGTATTCAAACAGCTTAAAACAAGATATGTGAACTATGTATAATCACAAGCTATTAAAGTCTACAATGATTCAGTAACAAATGAAACTCAGAATTCCTGTTTGCACACAAAATGTAGTTAGAACAGTTGAAATCTTGTTTGAACTGTAGGAATAATATTTCACTGTGATGGATCTATGTGAATACCATGAAAATAAAATATGCTTTGCCTCATTAATTTTTTTATTCTGTATTTTATTAGTGATGTGTAAACAACTTCATTCCTTTTTTTCCTCTGATACCTACAGGTTCTTTAAATGTAGTGCAAAAGAAGCGTAAAAATACTACTAATTTCATTTCCCACTAATTCCACTGATGTGAATGCTTGTGTAGGTTGTGTATATTTAATATTTATTCTCTAAACATTTTGATGAGGCTGTTTTTTTACACATTTACAATGTACTACAAAATTATACTCTAAATAGATATGAACCATAACCCTTAATATATTTTATATGCATTACCAGAAACTGTAGGAATCATCTGGAACAATGAGTCCCGTCTTCCGCAGATAACTTACTGCTCTGTAAGATGTGGGAGCAATGATCTAAAAAGTATAGCTCTCTGCATACCACAGAACTTCTCCTGGATTACATAAAAAATGTAGATCTTTAATACAAGCCCCTCAGAGCCTCAAAAATGACAGCATAGTGTAGGAGACATGAAGCACATTTTATGTGTATCAGATGAATGTATTAGTGGGGAATTTACTAAATAGAAATCTTTAGATAATCCTGGAAAGGCATTTCATCCAGTATTCTGGGATGGAGATTAGCTAGGTATCAGATTTCCATCACCAGTAATGAATCAGAATTTTGCTTTCACTGAGGTTCTGGTTCTTTCCTTTTCCCCATTAGGTATCCTATCATCCTCCTGTATAAGATCATTTTTAGACATAGTATTCATATAGAATATTCCAATGGTTTTCATCTTTCAAGAGAAAGCTCTCTGCTGATGGATCTTTTCCTTGCAGGTTTTTTACTTACTTTTAATAACTTATTGAGGTGCTTTTTTTTTTTTTTCTTTGAGGTAACCTTTTCCTACCAGATTTTTCCTGTTGCTTATAATGTTAGATATTGTGGTTGATACAGGGTAATCACAGGCCTTCTTCCCATCCCAAATACTGGGTTCCTCAAGATTCTTCCAGTAAACATCACAAACTAATCTCCATAAAAGCCCAAATTTCCATACAATCTTGAAAGGTAAATATAATGTCAAAATGATTATTATTTCTGTGTCAGACTGTTTCCTGAACTGTTTTCCTCACATTAATGAATGTAAAAGAATATATCACATCTCTTTTCATAAGTAAACAGTGTGTTCTAACCTTTAAATTATTTTCTTTTTTTATTGTGATTATGTAGATTACAATGAGAAAGCTGTTTGAAGAGGCTTACAAACAATCTTTTAGCTTCCTCTTGATTTTTAAAAGTTTTTTGAAATTTATTACTAAACTGCTTTCCAGAGGAAGGTTTCAGCTCTGAACTTCTAAGCACTGTTAGAACAATTTACAGTTCTATTCATTTTCTGAGTGCTTCAGATAAGAGCCCTGGAGAAGGGACATATTCAGTTCCCTCAGTAGGGCATCAGTACATGATAATAGCCTCTCCCAGTGTCAATATCTCAGAACTATTCTCTTCATTCTGGTACTTTTAACACAGTACAATACAACATGATTTTCAGAGTCCTCATACATCATTTCCAGCTGAGCTCTCACCCAGGATGCATAGCAATCTTCAAGTAGCAAGATAATTTCTATTACAATCTGTCTCTCTCTCTTTTCTTTTCTTCTTTTCTTCTTTTCTTCTTTTCTTCTTTTCTTCTTTTTATTAAATTGCACACTTCAGTTCTTATTCAGCAGAACATCTCTATAAAGAAAACTGTTTTCAGAGCATGTTATATTTGTTTGGTTTCCTTGACATGCTCTCTGAAAATAAACATACACACATAAATAAAACCTGTGTGTAAGTAAGAGTATGAATGTGTATAGTATATGTGTAAAGTAGAACCCCAGCAGTCATTTTAACAATACTATTTGTAACAGACTACAAATGTTATTATATATTATGGTACATCAGAGTATAGCAAAATGAACATAAATTTTCAGTTATTTTTTCCTGATTTTTTATTTTTATTTGCTAAAGACATTATAAGAAATAGCAATAATATTTTACTAAGTTATTTCTAAATTTAAAAAAATGAAATTGCCATTTATGACACTTTGGAATCTTTCATTCTTTAGCAAAGCAGCATATAGCCTTCACATCTATCCATGGTAAAGTTGTCTATAAAAGTCAGGTACATTTTGATATAGTAGATCATTCTTGAAGACAGCATAACATTCAGTAGGTTTTAGGTCTCATAATATATATAAGTAAATATTATTGCCACAAAAGGAGCCCAACATGGGAAAATGGGTTTTGTTTTGGTAGATATTTTTTGAAATAGAACTGTGAAAGTGCTATTAAAATCATAGTGAAGTGTGTGTTTCTTGATGGGGTTTTTTTTCAGATTTGAACCTTAAACCTGTAGCAGGCTGAAGCAGTTTGAGTTTAATAAAATAATGACTTTTAGAGTAACTACTAAAAAAGAAAACTAGTATAAAACTTCTGCATAAGCTGATTAAAATCAAATAGTAAGATGAAATCTCAACTTACTGTGGAATATTGGCAATGATATTCTATATATAATGCAACTTTTGTTCTTTATGTGGAAAATGTTGTATGAACCAACCACACAGGTGTAATTCTGTCTGAATAATCGTGCTCAGTCTGAAAATTCAAACTAAGTTATCCATATATTCCACTATTTTGACAAGTTTCTGAACAAGAAGACATGAGATATCCAACCAGGGGGCTAACTATTGAAACTATTTAAACTATCTGAATGTATATTATTCAACCCTTACATGGTATGGAATTTTCCTTTTTAAATGTAAAATGAGAGAAATTATTCTAGTGACTTTTACCAGATGCTAAATTAACTACGAGAGTTAGAAGGTTTTGAGGTAATTTTTAATCATCATAAAAGTAGCAGAAACTGTCTGCCCTTCCTAGTATAGATGAATCAACATCTTCCTACACTGTAGTGTTAACATCCCTTGTAGATACAAGCTTATGATTTTAGATTGCATTACCATAAGTCAGTATTTTTGTGTTGAAAGCTAGATGTTTTCAAAAGGTGTCACTGTGGAGGATCCTGTGAAACTTGTGTATAGTAGCTGATTTTAATCTTGTTCAGAAGACATTCTTCAATCTGAGATAACGTGTTAAGGTATCCACCAATTGCTTTTGATATTTCTTCTTAAGAAAGGATCTTTAAAAAGATGATTATCTTCATGAATATTCTGTAGGTGGCCATTTGATCACATTACTTGCTAGGAACAGTCCACAGAAGATTTTTCTGACATCTATATTTGCCTTTTATGAGCCTGCAGAGTTTGCAATTTTGTATTGAGAGCTATATGTGGCTTTTGAATGAATCCTTCACCAACAAGTCAGATTACTGGAATATAACCTGGCTACACAATCATCTATGAATTGTTTAGGAACTTTCCTATTTCAAAACTCCTTGTTGCTTTGTAACTTGAACCAACTCACAAAAGGATCCAACAAGCATCAGAGCCAAGTAAGAATAAAAAACAGGAGAGTGCAGCTGGGAGTAGAAAGGTGGGCAGAGTTGAGGGAAGAGCTGAGGTCTTTAATGGTCTCACCCATCTTATGAAATTAACTGGCATAAGATATGCAAGTATTGCCAGGGAAGCAAAAGAGCATGTTTAAGCATGTGTTGTGTTTACTGACACACACAGAGCTGTTTTTCCATTGTTTATCATTGTTTATTTGTGCATTGGTCCTTGACTACAATACTAACTGCTTTCATGTCAAAGACTTAGTCTTAACAGTTCTCAAATGCCATTCATGTAATTTTTGAAATGCCTTTCGGATGAACTTCATTTCAAAACCAAATTTGATATCATGCATAAAGCAAATTCAATATATCTTTCAGAAAGCTGTAAACATTTGATTATATGTATAAGTCCATTCATTATTTAATATCCTTAGCTAGTACAGGTTTTTATCATTTGGGCTGAAACTACAATGTCTGTAAATGCCAAGTGCTGATTTTTTTTGGTCATAGACAAGTCTGTGTTTGCTATGATAATAATAGAAAGTTTTAATGTCAGATTTTGGTTTTTAAAAAGATGGTAAATGAAGGAATAGTCAGGTTCTCCTATTAGGCAGCTGAGAGTCAGAGCTTCTTTGGAAAATGGTTGTCATTAGAAATGCATACTTTTCTGAACTTGGAAATGACCTATTACCTCATATGCTTAGTACTTAGTGAAATAGGATCTTGTGCACATTTTTGAAAATAAAGAGGTACCTGGCTATCATCTTTCTAGTCAACAATTCGCTACTGCTCCAGAAACTGGCTAAATGCTGAGGCCAGAGGGCTCTACATCTTTACATGCCCCTCTTTACCATTATCAACAGATCAAATATCTCTTGAGTGAGACAAATACTCAGTAAAATCTGGATGCTGCCATAGAGTGAGTACAAATATTCTGATTCTAAACACTAGGCTTTAATATTTAAATAAGCTATATGTGTTAATCTTAAAACTATTCTTCTCATGCTAAGATCTTTGAAGTCTTTCACTCTCTGGACAGGAATGTTAATTCTACCATAGGGCAGAGAAAGTAGACACAGTTTTTCTTGGAATTAATGAGAGCAACTAGACCTCAGTAGTTTACATCCTGCCTACCTTGCTATCCTAATAATACCCTTCTCTTCCTGAATTTTATTACAAACAGACTGGACTTTCCTAAACAAACAAGCAAAAAGAGCCTCCCCCTTACAAACTACGATTTCTCCTTTTCCTAACAATATAATATGTAAGATAATTCCCTGGCTTTTTTTCTGTACTCATACATGTGAAAGTCAGTACATGCACTGACTTTTAAATCACAGTAGTTCAGTGCAAACAACAAAACTGATTAGTGAATATGCAAATAGGAAAGTTTTGGATTGAAGGAGTTGGGACAGAAAAGTCTTAAACGGGATCCTCAAAGAATAAATGCATTAGAAATACCTTTATATACTGTTTCTCTAGTTTTACTGCCACTATAGCTTATTTTGTTAAACTGACTAGATCATGTCATTTGGAAAATGTTTTTTACAGTATTTTGGGGCCATCAATATAACATTTTCCAGTATATTTGAATAAGAGTCTTGTAGACAGGTGTCGTGGTTTAGCCCCAGTCAGCAACCAAGCACCACGCAGCCACTCACTCACCCTCCCCACTGTTGGGAGGAGGGAGAGAATCAGAAGAGCAAAAGTAAGAAAACTCATGGGTTGATATATGAACAGTTTAATAATTGAAATAGAATAAAATAAAATAATAATAATAATAGTAGTAGTAGTAGTAATGAAAAGGAGAGCAACGAGAGAGAGAGAGAGAAACAAAACCTAGGAAAAAACAAGTGATACAACTGCCTCACTACCCACCGACCGATGCCCAACCAGTCCCCGAGCAGCAATCACTGCCCCCCAGCCACCCCCCATCCCCCAGTTTCTATACTGAGCATGACGTCATATGGTATGGAATAGCCCTTTGGCCAGTTTGGATCAACTATTCTGGCTGTGCCCCCTCCCAGCTTCTTGTGCACCTGGCAGAGCATGGGAAGCTGAAAAGTCCTTGACTAGCATAAGCAGTGCTTAGCAACAACTAAACCATCAGCGTGTTATCAGCATTCTTCTCATCCTAAATCCAAAACACAGCACTATGCCAGCTACTAGGAAGAAAATTAACTCTATCCCAGCCAAAACCAGGACACCCATATAAAAAGAAAATGATCAGTAACACTGCAGTGGAATTTAAAACCTTATTGAAAAGAAGGGAACTCTAAGGCAGGTATTTTAATCTAGAGTAATTCAGAGGCCCTTCCTCTACACTGTTTATGATCTACTTTTACCTAAAAAAATAATTTATGCAAAATGCACTTTGACTACCTGAGTCCATAGAACATGAATGTAACTAAAACAAATGCCTTCTAGTCCCACCACTCTCTTCCATAGCGTGAAATCCATGCTTTGTTCCAATTGTGCTCTAATCACTTTTCTCCCATCCTGTAATATTGAGATTTTCTGTCCTACACAAGACACTTCTGGACTCCTCTAACTTAACCAACCTGCTGAAGTCCCTAACAGCATGATCAGACAGACAGGGGTCACTAAGATCAGAGTTATAGATGTTTCCTTACATCAGCAGATGGCAATAAGCTAGTGAAGGAGGCATAACAGCATATTTTAGTAAAATTTGGCATGAAGATATTATCTGCTGTATGGATGTACCAATGTAAAGTCTGATTTAAAAAAAGAAAAAACACAAAGTGATTAAGAATTGGAACTAGCAGTTTTCACAAGTGTTCAATATTATGGCATTTTCAGGACATACCCAAGTTCTAACAAGCTCTAGAAGTGAGCTTGATTGCACTGCTGCCTAACATCAATGAGGATGCAGTTTCATGAAAAGTTTTAGGAAACCTAAGTCTGCCTATCTGCCAAAAAGGGCAGTCCTACTCTTCTCCAGGCACATTTCTACCTATTCCCTTGCGAAGGTACCAAAACTTGTGCAGTCATGCAAACAAATTACCTCAGGGAATTGACCTGGCTGAAAAATAACCCAGTAAAATAAATTATTTTTGCAGCAGGATCAATTCTCTGATCCAACTTTCTATACATCCACAATTAGCACAAATGCCAGTACTAGGCAGTGGGCAAGAACATGGAGTCAAGAGTGGGAAACAGGGAAAGCTGAGTTTCACCATCTGTATGGTTAAAGAGTATTCCAGATACAGCCATGTGTTGCCTGGCTGGATATAGACAACCTACATCAGATAGGCTCCAAACCATTTAACACTCAGTAAATTGTAACTAGTTGTGTCAATTAAACAAATAATTAACCAAATAAGCAAATAAAGCAGTTGGTGCCAAGTACAGGACAAAATCTGAGAAGTTCTAGCTGAGAAGTTTGGGTTGCCACACGTATCAGCCCATCTATGGCTTCCATTTGTAAATTTATCTCAAGCACCATTTATCTGTTCCCAGCAAGATAATGGATTCAGGCACTCCCTTACCCCACTCCCTCAGGCATTGAAACCCACCACTTAATCATCCAGTAAGACCTTCCAACCCCGATTAGCTGCTGCTTTGCAAGTGTGTTTCTGAAGGTAGGCATGTGTAAAAGCTACTTACCTCCTGATGCTGTTTTGCTGTGTAAAGACCTAACCTCAAGGGGATTCTCAAGTAAATCTCTCCTGGTTATCTCATCCAATCTGAAGCACATCTACAGGGTCAGGCCCCACAGAGAAAACAGGCATGGACAAGACTTCTGAAGGTTGGTGGCTAGTATGTATATGCATTGCATATGATTACACTCAAAATCCCAGAAGTCAAAGCACTCAGCTGCAGTAGCAGGGACTGTTTCCTTTTCATTAATGCTCAAGATGTACCTTTTACATTCATCCAGATTTAAAAAAATAGCAACAGAAATAACCTTCTGAATCTGTTACAGTAAAAAGTAACTTACTGGCTTCAGTAGGACTACTCATATAGGTAGCTGATATTTGAGTGCAATCTGGAGCATAGTAAAAACTGCATGTTACAATCAGATACGTCAAGTAAGTACTATACAGATATTCATATTCAGATATTACTACTACTGTAGAAGAGTAAGTCACAATATCTTTTTCCCTCTCTTCAGGTATAATCCTTGGATTTTCTCTCCGATCATATAAGATGAGCTATCGGGAAGTCAAGTACTTTTCATTTCCAGGAGAACTACTCATGAGAATGCTGCAAATGCTGGTCCTGCCACTAATTGTATCCAGTTTAGTCACAGGTAAAAAAAGAAACAGTTTCTTTGTTCTGAAGCTTTCTTTTAAATAATTTGATAAAGATGCATGCACCAAATCATTAAAAAAAGAACATTTCATGTGCTAGAACAGAAGCGTTATAACCTGCAGAAACAGATACCGCTGCTATTGCTGTTTTAGAGACAATATAACAAAAGGTTTGAATTAATATACACAGAAACTAAAAGATGCTTTCCCCAATTTCTGTATTCAAACAATACCCTTCTTTCTGATTTTTTTTTTTTCTTTTAAATTCTTTGGAGCACTTTATTCTTTTTAATGCCCCCTTTTCATAACAATCATTTACATTATTATATAAAGGTTTTTGGCAAAGAGAAATGTTATCTATCTATGAGATTTGTCTTATTATTATACAAGTGCCTCACAATGTTAAGTGGATTATTCTTAGAGTTTCCCTTTGAAGTAGAGACATTTATTTTCAAGGTGAATAACAACATTTTAAACTTCCTTAGGCAGGCAGAGAACAATCACAGAAAACTCAATGCAATTCACAAATGACAGTTTTAATTCTTTTTAAAAAATCCTTAAATAAAACAGGACTTTTTTCATGAGATTACAAGAACTTTCTGAGTTTATTGCTAAAAACTCTTGAAAACCTTTTCTACACTGAACAATAACTCATTTAGTGCACAAATGGTTTTTAAAAAAAAGATGCTCTTACATATTTGCTACAGAACTCATACTCAAGTAAATAGACAGGTATTATTATTCAATACCTAAATAATAATAATAAATACTGTGCAATTTTATCGACACTACTGTTTGGGGTTTTTTTTTTACACATTATAGGATAATTAATTGGATAAAAGTCTTATGCTTCTCAAGTCAGTCTTAAGAGCACTCTTGGCATCCATGACCCAAATCTCTTATTTCCTGTATTTAGTTTGGCAAAGCTGTAACCATAAGATTCCTCTAGGGTCTTACATGCTGGTAATATTACTTCTTCCAACTTTAAATGATCTGAATAAATGTTTTTTGCTGTTTGCAGGCATGACAGTGTTTCCCAGGCAAATCATGTTAATTTCCTTTTATGACAAGGTCACCCATCTAGTTGACCAAGGGAAGCCAGTAGATGTGGTGGTTTTGGATTTTAGCAAAGCTATTGATACGGGGGAAGTTGTCATGGTACCAAGCCTGTCAGAGTAATCCTGACAGGGGAGACCTTATTGCTCTCTACAGCTACCTGAAAGGAGGTTGTAACGAGGTGGGTGTCAGTCTCTTCTGCCAAGTAACAAGTGATAGGATAAGAGGAAATGCCCTCAAGTTGCACCAGGGGAGATTTAGATTGCATATTAGGAAAAATTTCTTCACTGAAAGTGTTGTCAAGCATTGGAACAGGCTGCCCAGGGAAGTGGTTGAGTCCCCATCCCTGGAGGTATTTAAAAGACATGTAGATGTGGTGCTTAGGGACATGGTTTAGTGGTGGACTTGGCAGTGTTAGGTTGGACTCGATGTTCTTAAAGGTCTTTTCCAACCTAAGTGATTGTCGTGGTTTAGCCCCAGCCAGCAACTAAGCACCACGCAGCCGCTCGCTCACTCCCCCTGCCCCGATGGGATGGGGGAGAGGATTGGAGGAGTAAGAGTGAGAAACACTCCTGGCTTGAGATAAGAGCAGTTTAATAATTGAAATAAAGTAAAATAGTAATGATAATAATAACAATATAATAATGATAATAATAATAACTATATACAAAGCAAGTGATGCACAATGCAATTGCTCACCACCCGCCGACAGATACCCAGACAGCTCCCGAGCAGCGATCGCTGCTCCCCGGCCAACCCCGCCCCAGTTTATATAGTGAGCATGACGTCATATGGTATGGAATAGCCCTTTGGTCAGTTTGGATCAACTATTCTGGCTGTGCCCCCTCCCAGTTTCTTGTGCCCCTGGCAGAGCATGGGAAGCTGAAAAGTCCTTGACTAGCATAAGCAGTACTTAGCAACAACTAAAAACTTCAGTGTGTTATCAGCATTCTTCTCATGCTAAATCCAAAACACAGCACTATGCCTGCTGCTAGGAAGAAAATTAACTCTATCCCAGCCAAAACCAGGACAGTGATTCTATGATTCTATGATTTTTTTTTTGGGGGGGGGGGGGGGGAGGGAATGGAATATTTCTGTGTTATTACTTTTGTCTGTAAAGAAGTTCAGGTAATTTGTGTCATGCCAGCTCATATCTGACATCACTTACAAGATGTTTTTTAGAAAATAGTTCTTGAAATAAGCCTATGGTTTGGAACCATGCTAACTGATACCAGTATGTGGCATCATATGATATAATATAGCAGATTATATATATAATATATAAAACCTATAAAATCATCTTAGGGTCCTTTCCAATCTTAATGATTCCTAGTTTTTACTTTCATTATAATTAATCCAGCCACCAAGCCAGGAAACATGAAATTGCTACTCTACCCTTAATTGGTTTAGTGGTGGACTTGGTAATGTTAGGTTAATGGTTGGACTGGATGATCTTAAAGGTCTTTTCCAACCTAAACAACTCTATGATTCTATGAACTAGAAGTTTTGGCCCAGTCCCAGAGCTATGACATCATTGGCATAAGCAAAACCTGGTGGGATGAGTCCTGTGACTGGGGTGCCATGATGGACGGTTATAGGCTCTTCAGGAGGGATAGGCAGGGCAGGCGAGGCGGGGGGGTGGCACTGTATGTAAGGGAGGGGTTGGATTGTATGGCGCTTACAGTTGGTGATGACACAGTTGAGAGCCTCTGGGTAAGGATGAAGGGGAAAGCAAATAAAGCGGATGTTGTTGTGGGAGTCTACTATCAACCACCCAGCCAGGATGACGACACCGAATAATTATTCTACAAGGAATTAAGGGATATCTCTAGATCAGCTGCCCTCATCCTTATAGGTGATTTTAACTTCCCAGACATCAACTGGGAATATCATACAGCGGACACAAACAGGTCCAGGAAATTCCTGAAGCATGTTGAAGATAACTTCTTGATGCCGGTACTAAGGGAGCCGACTAGGAAAGGTGCTCTCCTAGATTTGTTGCTTGTAAACAGAGAGGAACTCATGGGCAAAGTGGTGATTGGTGGCTGTCTTGGTCACAGTGACCACAAAGTAGTTGAGTTTCAAATCGCTGGCGATAGGAGAAAAACTGCCAGGAAAACTTCGACCCTGGATATGGGGAGAGCAGACTTTGGGCTGCTGAAGGAGCTAGTTAGTAAGGTCCCCTGGGAATCTGCTTTTGAAGGCATTGGGGTCCAGGAATGCTGGTCACTTTTTAAGAGCTGTCTCTTAAGAGCGCAGGAGCAGGCAATTCCGAAGTGTCGGAAGTCAAGCAAGCGGGGCAGAAGGCCAGCTTGGCTGAGCAGGGATCTTCTTCTAGAACTTAGGCGGGAAAGGAAAGTGTATGGACTTTGGAAGCAAGGACAGGCGACACGGGAGGACTACAGAGATGCTGTTTGCCACTGTAGCAAGAAAATTCGTGCGGCCAAAGCTTGATTAGAGTTCAAGCTGGCCAGCACTGTGAAGGACAACAAAAAGGGCTTTTTAAAATATGTTAACAGCAAAAGGAGAATCAGAGATAATGTTGGGCCCTTGTTTGACAAGGTCGGTCACCTCAGAAATAGGGATGTAGACAAAGGCAGAGACGTTTAATGCGCATAAGGGCGAGCTGCTGAACGTGCGGCAGCTCTGATGCAGCGTGGGCGGGGACAGGAGTGACGGCGGCCAAACCCCCCATCTATAAAAGCAGCCCCCAGGGAGCGCGAGTGACCAGGAGCGTGGCGACCAGGACGGGCAAACAGGGCGTGGCACGTCAGGAGGGCGTGGCGCGTCAGTTTGCGCAGCAGTTCGCGCAGTCAGGGCGAGTGGGGAAGGCCAAGTGCCCCTGCTCCTAGCTCAAGAAGTAGGTTCGGTAAGTTCAGCTGGTGAGAGGGAGCCTAGGCATGGCCATGGTGTCCACCCGGCGGAAGGCTGTATCCTCTGCACTACCCAGAAAGGCTGTATCTACCCAGACTGAGCTCCCAGGGAAACACACGACCGTCCAGGTCTCTGGCTGCAGGGAGTGCCACCAGCTTGCACTGGGAACAGATGGCAGCGGAGCGAACAGCTGTGTGCGCTGTGATCAGGTGGACTATCTACTCGGCTTGGTGGCAGAGCTAAGGGAGGAAGTAGACAGGCTACGGAGCATCACGGAGTCTGAGCAAGAGAGAGACAGGTGGGACCACGCTCTGACCTCCCGGAAACCTGACCAGGGACAGCCTCCAGAAAAAGCCCGTGACCAAAGGGATCCAGTATCCTCCCCCCACCAGGATGTAGGCAGGGTCTTAGAGGGAAGCAGCAAGTGGAAACAAGTCCACAATCGGGGTGGCAAGTGAACGCTTTCCTTGCCCACCGTGACCCCCCAGGTGCCTCCGCAAAATAGGTATGAGGCTCTAGATGTGGAGGACCAGTCAGTGGATGATGTGGGTGTCGATCCGTCTATGCCAGAGGAGTCACTAGAGTCCACAAAGACCTACCCCCCCCCGTATTACTACCACCTCCACAAGGGAGAAAAGAAGGGTCCTAGTTGTAGGAGACTCCCTCCTGAGGGGAACAGAGGGTCCAATATGCCGGGTGGACCCTCCTCATAGGGAAGTCTGCTGCCTCCCAGGAGCCCGGGTCAGAGATATCACCAGGAGACGTCCCAGCCTGGTACGGCCCTCGGACTACTACCCATTACTGCTCTTCCATGTGGGTGGTGACGAAGTTGCAGTGCACAGCCCAAGGGTGATTACAAGAGACTTCAGGGCCTTGGGACGGTTAGTGAGGGAATCGGGGGCACAGGTTATCTTTTCCTCCCTCCTTCCAGTCACCAGGAGGTGACATTGGTAGGAACAGGCGGACCCAATCTCTTAAGACATGGCTCCGTGGCTGGTGCCACCGTCACAACTTTGGGTTTTTTGACAATGGGACGGCCTACATGGCACCAGGCTTGCTGGCGACAAATGGGAGCCAACTTTCTCAAAGGGGAAAGAGGGTCTTTGCTCAGGAGCTTGTAGGGCTCATTGACAGGGTTTTAAACTAGATGTGAAGGGGGAGGGGGAACATACCAGGCTTGCCTGTGACAAACTGTGGCATGGTACACAATGGTTAGAGGGACGGGGTGCTACTGTGAGCCCTCAACCTGTTGCCCAGAGGCATGCTGGGGATGCTGCAGCACAGTCGAAGTCTTGCAGAGATGAGCTGGGGGCTCCTGAGGTAGGAGGAGCTAACAAGGAAACCTCCGTGAAAAACCTCAAGGGAAACAAGGGATGTTCCACTAAGAAGGTGCCATGGCCAACAGCCCAGATGAAATGCCTCTACATGAACGCACGCAGCATGGGGAACAAACAGGAGGAGTTGGAAACTACTGTGCTACTAGAAAGCTACAACCTGATTGCCATAACTGAAACTTGGTGGGACGAATCCCACGACTGGAATGTGGCTATCGATGGCGACAGGCTGTTCAGAAGGGACAGGCGAGGAAGGAGGGGCGGAGGCGTTGCCCTCTACGTAAAGAAATCGATACAGTGTGAAGAGCTGTCCCTGAAGAATAGCCACGAGCAGGTCGAAAGCTTATGGGTAAGAATCAGAGACAGAGGCAACAAAGGGAACCTTGTGGTTGGTGTCTACTACAGGCCGCCTGATCAAGGGGAGCCTGCTGATGAAGCCTTCTTCCTCCAGCTCCGGGAGGCTTCACGCTTGCAGACTCTCGTCCTGCTGGGAGACTTCAACCACCCCGACATTTGCTGGAAAAGCAACACGGCAAGCTGTAGGCAATCCAGGAGATTCCTAGAATGCATAGACGACAACTTCCTAAGCCAGGAAATAGACACCCCTACCCGAGGGGACGCAATACTGGGCCTGATGGTCACCAATGCAACTGAGCTCATCGGTGACGTCAAGACTGGAGGCAGCTTGGGCTGCAGTGATCACGCGTTGGTGGAGTTCACGCTCCTGAGGGACATGGGAAAAGCGAGGAGTACAGTCAGGAGCCTAAATTTTAGGAAAGCAAACTTCCAGCTCTTCAAGGAGTTAGTCAGAAGGACCCCCTGGGAAACGGTCCTCAGGGACAGGGGAATGGAACAGAGCTGGCAGATCTTTAAGGACACCTTCCATAGAGCGCAAGAGCTCTCAGTCCCCAAGTGTAAAAAATCAGGCAAGGAAGGGAAGAGACCAGCATGGCTGAGTCGAGACCTGCAGGTCAAACTAAAGAGTAAGAGGGAACTGCACAGGCAGTGGAAGCAGGGACAGGTGTCCTGGGGGGAATGCAGGGAAACAGCCCGGTTGTGTAGGGAGGAGGTCAGGAAGGCCAAGGCAAGGATGGAGCTGAATTTGGTAAGGGATGTAAAGAATAACAAGAAGGGCTTCTACAGGTATGTCAACCAGAAAAGGAAGGTTAAAGAAAGCGTACCTCTCCTGATGAACAAGAATGGTGACCTAGTATCAACAGACGAGGAGAAGGCTGAGGTACTCAACAACAACTTTGCCTCGGTCTGACTGGAAAAAGGGGAATGTTGTGCCCATTTTTAAAAAGGGAAGAAAGGGGACTACCGACCTGTCAGCCTCACCTCTGTGCCTGGGAAGATCCTCCTAGAAGATATGCTCAAGCACATGGAGGACAGGGAGGTGATTCAAGACAGCCAGCACGGCTTCACCAAGGGCAAGTCCTGCCTGACCAACCTAGTGGCTTTCTATGAAGGAGTGACTGCATCAGTGGACAAGGGAAAAGCAATGGATGTCATCTACTTGGACTTCTGTAAAGCCTTCGACACAGTCCCCCGCAACATCCTTCTCTCTAAATTGGAGAGATATGGGTTTGATGGGTGGACTGTTTGGTGGATAAGGAATTGGTTGGATGGTCGCATCCAGAGGGTCGTGGTCAACAGCTCGATGTCCACATGGAGACCGGTGACAAGTGGGGTCCCTCAGGGGTCCGTACTGGGACCGGTGCTGTTTAACATCTTCATCAATGACATAGACAGTGGGATCGAGTGCACCCTCAGCAAGTTTGCAGACGACACCAAGCTGAGTGGTGCGGTTGACACACCAGGAGGATGAGATGTCATCCAGAGGGACCTGGACAAGCTGCAGAGGTGGGCCTGTGTGAACCTCATGAGGTTCAACAAGGCCAAGTGCAAGGTCCTGCACCTGGGACGGGGCAACCCCCGGTATCAATACAGGCTGGGGGATGAAGAGATTGAGAGCAGCCCTGTGGAGAAGGACTTGGGGGTACTGGTGGATGAAAAGCTGGACATGAGCCAACAATGTGCGCTTGCAGGCCAGAAAGCCAACCGTATCCTGGGCTGCATCAAAAGAAGCGTGGCCAGCAGGTCGAGGGAGGTGATTCTGCCCCTCTACTCTGCTCTGGTAAGACCTCATCTGGAGTACTGCGTCCAGCTCTGGAGCCCTCGGCACCAGAAGGACATGGACCTGTTGGAGCGGGTCCAGAAGAGGGCCACAAAAATGATCCGAGGGCTGGAGCACCTCTCCTATGAGGACAGGCTGAGAGAGTTGGGGCTGTTCAGCCTGGAGAAGAGAAGGCTGCAGGGAGACCTTATTGCGGCCTTTAAGTACTCAAAGGGGGCCTACAGGAAGGGTGGGGGCAATCTTTTTAGCAAGGCCTGTTGTGACAGGAGAAGGAATAATGGATTTAAACTAAAGAAGAATAGATTTAGACTAGACATAAGAAAGAAATTTTTTACAGTGAGGGTGGTGAAGCACTGGAACGGGTTGCCCAGAGAGCTAGTGGAGGCCCCATCCCTGGAAACATTCAAGGTCAGGTTAGATGGGGCTCTGAGCAACCTGATCTGGTTAAAGCTGTCTCTGCTCACTGCAGGGGGGTTGGGCTAGATGACCTCTGAAGGTCCCTTCCAACCCAAAGCATTCTATGATTCTATGAAACATAGAATCATATAATACCTCAAGTTGGAAGAGACCCATAAGGATCATCGAGTCCAAATCCCTGCTCCTCACAGGACTACCTAAAACTAAACCATATGACTAAGAGCGTCCTGGAGACGCTCTTTGAACTCTGACAGGCTCGGTGCCATGACCACTACCCTGGGGAGCCTGTTCCAGTGACCGACCACCCTCTCAGTGAAGAACCTTTTCCTAATGTCCAATATGAACTTCTCCTCACACAGCTTCATTCCATTTCTTCGTGTCCTATCGCTGGTCACCAGAGAGAAGAGATCAGCACCTCACTGCCCCCCTTGAGGAAGTTGTAGACTGTGATGAGGTCACCCCTCAGCCTTCTCTTCTCCAAGCTGAACAAACCAAATGACCTCAGCCACTCCTCATAAGTCTTGCCCTCGAGGCCTTTCACCATCTTGGTTGCCCTCTTCTGGACACGCTCTAATAATTTGATGACCTTCTTATATTGAGGCGCCCAAAACTGCACACAGTACTCAAGGTGGGGCCGCACCAGTGCAGTGCAGAGTGGGACAATCACCTCCCTCGACTGGCTAGCTATGCTGCGCTTGATGCGCCCCTGGACACGGTTGGCCCTTTTGGTTGCCTCAGCCTCTCCTCATAGGACATGCCTTCCAGCCCTTTCACCAGCTTTGTTGCCCTCCTCAAGGACCTTCACATCCTTCTTAAATTGTGGGGCCCAAACTGCACACACTACTCAAGGTGAGGCTGCACCAATGCTGAATACAGTGGGATAATTGCTTTTTTGACCAGCTGGTTATGCTGTGTTTGATGCACCCCAGGATGTGGTTTGCCCTCTTGGCTGCCAGGGCATGCTGCTGACTCATGTTGAGCCCGCTGTCAACCAGCATCCTCAGATCCCTTTCTGCGGGGCTGCTCTCCAGCCACTCCTCTCCCAATTTATACTTGTGCCCAGCATTACTCTGTCCCAGGTGCAGAATCTGGCATTTGGTCTTATTAAATTTCATGCCATTGATTGATTGCCCAATGCTCCAATCTATCTAGAGCCCTCTGCAAGGGCTCTTGTCCCTCAAGAGAGTCAACAGCACCTCCCAGATTGGTATCATCAGCAAACTTGCTAATGGTGCATTCAACTCTTGCATCCAGATCATTGATAAATATATTGAACAGAACTGGCCCTAGGATTGAGCCCTGAGGAACACTGCTGGTGACCGGTTAGACTAACAGATCTATAGTTTCCTGGGTCTTCCCTCACACCCTTCTTGTAAATTGGGATAACGTTGGCTAGCTTCTAGTCAGCGGGGATCTCCCCAGACCTTTGGTAGATGATCGAGAGGGGTCCTGCTCTAATATCCGATAGCTCCTTCAGTACTCTGGGATGAATCCCATCAGGCCCCATGGACTTGTGAACATTCAGCTGATACAGCTGGTCCCTTACAATTTCAGTGTCCACAAATGGAAAGTCGCTGCACCCACAGTCATGGTCCTCTGACTCAGAGGACCAGGCAGCCCTAGATCTATCGGTATTATTAGAGTGAGGCAAAAAAAGCATTAAATGCCTCTGCTTTTTCTTCATCCCTGTTAGTCAGGTGACCATCTTCAACAAGTATTGGTCTAATGTTTTCCTTAAACCTCCTCTTGCTATTAACGTACTTAAAAAAGCCTTTCTTGTTGTCTGACACAACACTGGCCAGTTTCAACTCTAATTGAGTTTTGGCCTTTCGTGTCTTCTCCCTGCATATGCGAACCACAGCTCTGTAATCTTCCTGCGAAGCCTGACCTTGCTTCCAGAGATCATACAATTTCTTTTTCCTCTTGAGCTCCACGAGGAGTTCCCTGTTCAGCCAAGCTGGTCTTCTGTCCCACTTGCTTGACTTTCGACACAATGGGATTGCCTGCTCCTGTGCTTTTAAAAGGTGGTTCTTAAAAACTGACCAGCACTCATGGACCCCTAAGCCCTCAAAAGCAGATTCTGAGGGGACACTGCTATGTAGCAACTCTGATGACCTTTTTTCTCATTACACTGAAAATTTTAAGCTCAGCCATTTTTAATTTTAAACTCTGGCCAAGACAGCCACCTACCATCACATCTCCCACGAGTCCTCCTCTATTCACAAACAACAAGTCTAGGAGGGCATCTTTCCTAGTTGGCTCCCTGAGTACATGTGACAAGAAGTTATCTTCCACAAACTTCAACAATTTCCCGGACTTGCTTGTCACAGCAGTATGGTATTCCCAGTTGATGTCTGGGAAGTTGAAATCTCCCATAAGGACAAGGGCTACCAATTCAGTATTGAATACTTGTCTATTGATAGCACTGCTGGATGCCCCACCTGAGTTCTGAGCAATGGAGAATGAGGGAAGTCACTGTGCACCACAGGAGCTACAAGACTCAAGCCTTGGGTCTGGGTTCCAGTAAGATATTGGATTGTCTGGAAGACGAGGAAGGCTGCCCAGCTAGTTGTTCATCCTGGTATCCAGCCACATGATACAGCTCTCACTGGTGATGGAAGATAAGGAGGAGAAAACAGAGACACTCGGGGCAGAAATCTCTAACTGGGAAAGATTTGTTGAGACTACAGATATTACTCAGGATCAGCAACATCTGGGATTTGAGCTGCATGTTAGAGAGTCACAAAGCAGATCCTGCATCAGCTACAATTCCTTTCATCCAGGCACTCCTGTTAGTGCATATTTTTTCTTTACTTTCTCTTCCAGGCTGTTTCTGAATATATTCTATATCCCCCATTTCAGACCTTGGGAAATGAATGCAACAAAATATAAACAATGCTGTTGTATATGGCATGAAGAGTCTCTCGGAAGATATCCCTGCAAATATTTAAGAGCTTGCCGGGTTGGTAGGAATTGCTTTCGAGTTGTGTCATAGTTCCTTTTCATGGTTGATAACTTTTTGCAGAGATGTGGCACAGGGTGAAATACCTTTTCCTTATTCCTTTGTTGCAATGTTGTCTCCAGATGAGTGCCTGAGGCAGCCATGAACACAGCAAAATGTTTGCTGAAACCTAGAATGTCCTTTCATGCTCACACAGTCTGATCTCATTTTCTTCATGAAAGTCAGTCCAGGGTGCTGTTATACTGCTGAAGTTTGATGCAAAACTCTTATAACATCCCACCAGTCCCAGAAATAACTGTGGTGTGTTTTTTTTTTTTTTATTCTAGAAAGCACCAGTTTTGGCTAGGTCTGGGCATACTCTGCCACTTCTATGCACTGCCTCAGATATTTTACTTGGGCTACCCTGATAATACTCTTCCCCATTTACACAAGGACTTTTTCCTTTGATTCTCTCTAGGACTTGATCTTCCCAGGTTTGACTGAATACAGGGATGTCATTGATACATACCACAGCAAAGTTAATTCAATTCACCTAAAAGCCCCATCTATCTGTCTCTGGAAGGTAGAAAGTGCCATCTGAATTCTAGAAATGGGGAAAAAAATTCCTACAGCCCCTACCTGTTCTCAAGGCTGGCCTTTCTTGAGTGGCCTGTCTCAGTGTTTCTCAGGTCAACAGAGGTTGTATATTTTGCTTTTCTGATCTTGGCCAAGAGTTCATCATTGTAAAGCATGGCATTGCCATCTGAAAGAGGGACATGTGCAGTCAGTGCAAATACAGATTCCTCAGAGGTTTGCACACTTAGCAAGACAAGGCAGTTTTGTACGCCACAAACTTTCAGTTCCTGCTGCTGTGAAGACAGTTGTATCTAGCAAAATGGCAAGAAAAGCAGCTGGGATGGCAAGCTCCTAAACTGTGGTTCCTCAGCTCACTAGATACAAAAGTCCCATGTACTCCTTCTATAGATAGTTTCTTGAAGGGACCTTTTTCTCTGTTTCTCAAAAACAGCTATATCAATGATGATCTACAAAGAGAAGTAAAAACTACTAGGACACAGAAAGACTTGTGCAAAAAGAAATTGTCTTATTATTTATGGTGCCATATCATGTGGGAAGTGAAAAAGATCAAATTCTTCACCGTTTGACACAATCAAATAGCAATTTGGTTCTAATACTGAGTAAGAAACATGGGAATAAAGAAAACAGTAGAGTGCTCAACTCTCATGCCATCAGAAGCTTTCGGATCTTAATGTTATTCTTAAAGACCCATCATCTCTGGAAGTCAAGTATCAAAGCAAATTAAGTCCCTGGCCCTCTGATTGTGAAGAAAAGCTCAAAAATAGGTCATGACTATATTCTGAAAACTCAAGAGTCGTACAACAGAGTACTTATTTTTAAAAATGTTGTTTTTGAATTTATTCCAATATTTGGAGAGCATGACTTGTAATTCCTGAGTAGAGTTATCATTTCTGGTATTATTCTTTAAGCAATAATCATCTTTGCTACTTCACTGAAGAGTTTGAAGGGCCTCATGTCTCACAAGTTGTTTTCATGGATTAGCCCCAGCCAGCAACTAAGCACCACGCAGCCGCTCGCTCACTCCCCCTGCCCCGATGGGATGGGGGAGAGAATCGGAGGAGTAAGAGTGAGAAACACTCCTGGGTTGAGATAAGAGCAGTTTAATAATTGAAATAAAGTAAAATAGTAATGATAATAATAACAATATAATAATAATAATAATAATAGTATACAAAGCAAGTGATGCGCAATGCAATTGCTCACCACCCGCCGACCGATACCCAGACAGCTCCCGAGCAGCGATCGCTGCTCCCCGGCCAACCC
Source organism: Pelecanus crispus (assembly GCF_030463565.1). Lineage (NCBI taxonomy): Eukaryota > Metazoa > Chordata > Aves > Pelecaniformes > Pelecanidae > Pelecanus > Pelecanus crispus. The sequence goes on from NC_134675.1 coordinate 5,084,842, forward strand.
CGCCCCAGTTTCTAGACTGAGCATGACGTCATATGGTATGGAATAGCCCTTTGGTCAGCTTGGATCAACTATTCTGGCTGTGCCCCCTCCCAGTTTCTTGTGCCCCTGGCAGAGCATGGGAAGCTGAGAAGTCCTTGACTAGCATAAGCAGTACTTAGCAACAACTAAAAACATCAGCGTGTTATCAGCATTCTTCTCCTACTAAATCCAAAACACAGCACTATGCCAGCTACTAGGAAGAAAATTAACTCCATCCCAGCTGAAACCAGGACAGTTGTGAAGAGTTTTTTGGACTAAGTACCTTAACAGTTAAGCATGTTTTCAGGATCAGACTCTGGTTTGTAATAATTATATACTTAAGCAGAATTCATGGGTTTTTTTCATCCTCTCACCTTTTCATTCTCAGGCAACTATACCACTAGTTCTTTACTGGTGATAGATAAGAAAAAGTACAGCATAGTACTAGAAGTACACTATTTGTACTAGAATTAACATGCTGATGCTGATTCCTTCCTCTGTAAACAGCTCTTATTTTCTCTCTACTCATATGCAAAGCTAAATACTTACTTTATTCTGACATTTCACCACCCACTTCTAACTTAGATCTGAATACTTAGATAATATCAGAGATTCTCCAGTGAATATAGTTCCTTTTCAGAGTTAGAGAAAAAATAGGTTTTGGTCAAGAGTTCATCTAATGAATGGCTATTTCATTAATGAATGCATTCTTGCACTGAAAATCAGCTTTGTTCAATATTTACAATTGCAGTATGTCTTAACTCCCAAACTCCTGAAAACAAAGTTAGAGAATATTAGCTTACTAAGCCTGGCTAATACCTGTGTCAAGGCTAATGAAGCTGTTCAAAGGGCCTGCATCCATAAAGAAAATAAAGCTTTCAAATTCAAGTTAGGATGTTTAATAGTTCAATAAAAAGCAAATAGGCTGCTTTTCTGTTCTTCAGAACATCAGTCCAATAACAGCAATCTAAAAAACCCCACCTTTTTCATGTGTTTATTTTAAAATCAGCTGATATTTTCTTTGGTACCTCAGACCTCTCATAGAAATTCATATCCTCAATCCTGCCTGCAAGCAGATGATGCCCAGATGGTAACTGTATAACACTTGAATTGTGGAAGCCAAAACCTATTTTTCAGCCGTACTTAGCACTGTAACATCCTGGAAAAGAGCTGAATAATATTATTAAAAAGCACTGATTGCTACTGTCAGGCATTTCAGAGGAAGTTTTAACCTCTTTGCATTGCCTCCTACAAGTCTGTAAGGCAGAGAAAGACAAAGCAAAAAATGTACGGCTTTGATGTTGCAAAGCTGTAACTGAATCAGTGATCTAAAGTTCAAGAGGTCATTGAAACAAACGAGATAAAAGAAGGAAAGCAAAAGCCTGTTCACATGAAACTCCAATTCCACACTTTCATAATGAGTTCTCAGAACAGCCTTAACATAATTACTGAATTATGAAAAAAATCCAAATTATAATGACAATTTAAAATGTAATAGACTAATTGCAGTCTAATAGTGGCATATTACCAGAGGACCTTAAATTCACAAATAGGAAGTAATTTTTTTCCTAAAGTTGATTTGATTGTCACCCATTAAATTCTTGGGGGGGTATTTAGGGTGTGATTAAATTATTATTTACTCCTATGGTCCGTGAAAAAAAATGGGAAAACGCTCATGATGTTATGCATTTAAGATGTTCTTATTTATTATTAAGGTATTAACTTATGGATTATAAGCAGTGTTTTAAAAGGCTGCTAGTTCATAAATTTTAAAATGTCTATACAGTTTTTTCAAACGATGTCTGCATCAGATTCCATACTCTTTAAGCAGACTTCACTATATTTGATAGTCTCAGATTGTTTCTAGATTGTTTATTAATACAAGATTCAGTTTTTGATGTAATGTAAAATTTTATATGCAGAATTTTTCTTATCAAGTCCAAGTTGTGATTCTTTGAAAACTGAGAATCTAAAAATACTCTGTATTGTCAAATTAGTTACTGTTCTGCAATTTCTAATGCAACTAATGACTTAGAGGCATGAAAGAGCTCCATGCATTTCTTTTTGACACGGATAGATAATACTATGTAGTGGTGCATCTTATTTGTACCTGGACTACCAGAGAGACTGAGGCCCCACTACACTAGGTCCTGCACCAAAATCACTACAGTATTGGGGGTGATGTCTTTCAGGACAAACTTCCCCAGACTGAGAAGATGCTATGTCTACATTGCTGACTGAGCTAACTTTATATCAATATGGGGAGCAGGATAGCATCAGCAGCATGGAGCTCCATTCAAAGTGATTTATGTTGCTTCATGTGAATGCAGATAGCACTACAACTTGGCAGAAATTAAAATTATACTTGAGGTGTGAGAGGAGAAAAGTCAGAGAACAAAGTGTGAATCCATCAAAAACAGCCCATGGAAGCATACATACTGTTGTAAAAAAGTATAAACTAAAAAAATGCCTGACACATGGGAAGGAATGTAATAAACTAAAAGGATTCCAAGAACATGTAAACATCATCAGGGTCTGCGTAGCACAGACAAAAAGGAAAGCAACAGCTCCATGAGCAGCTCGGATAAATTCTTTGGAAGATCAATGGATAAAACAGCAACAGATGAATGAACTGCTAGCTTGAAAGCAAACTGAAAATTTATCACTTTTAAGTTGGACACAGATGCACCAATCAGTGTTGTGTCACTGGCAAGATTTCTAAAAAAAAAAAAAAAGCCAGAGCAACTCTGATTATTAATAAACCTGGTACAAGGATAAATAGTAGCTACTGCAACAACAAAAAAATATGCAAGATTCTTTAGTGAGTGGGCAGTTACTTCAGATTACTCAAAAAAATCAAGTAATTAAGTCTTGTTGAACATATCTAAAGGCAATGTCACACTGTTCTTTTCCAAATTATCTTAATATTGCTGAATTAGCAAAGAAAGATGATCTCAGGGTTTAAAAATTGTACTAAAATTAAAATTCCAAGCAGAAATCCAATGGCCAGGTTGATACCAGATGCAGTAGTTACACACTATCATTAGTTCAAATCTTAGTTGAGTCACATCCAACTGGGCAAAACTTCTTTCCAAATGATGGCTGCTGCATGAACTCTATAAAATTAACTAGTGTCAGATCCTAGTGGACAATCATCCAAATAAAAGACATTATCACTGCAATAGACTCTATTATTGGAAGTTTTAGTGAAGAAGCCAAGAACTGTCTGGCCAACAATACTGGATCACATTTTGAGTGAGAAAGTGATACCTCCAGCACAGAGCTGAGACAAATTACAGATCAGTACAATCCCACACCCCAAATCCCATGTCATTTTGCACATAGATAGAGATATGTCTCTATCTTTTTTAGACAGGCAACCTTAATTTTCCATTCTATAAATCTTTAAATCTCTCTGACTAGAATTATATTCACTTCATTTTTCTAGAAATTCAACAGAAGTGTCTCTTCAGACATCTGTTACATACTGAAGATGTAAAAGCAAATGCATTTTTACATTAGACTGCATTACTAACTACTGTGCCTTTAGGGATACCTTTAATCTCATATCTGTATTCTAAAGTATGTCATTTATTTTTTCAGTAGCAGCTAAAGTAGATCAGGAGTGATTTAGCATAGTTTACAGCTTCATCACATGGTATACAGCCAGTCAGATAACAGAAGCACTGTACACTTGTGAAATGTTGTTTAATAAGTGCTGCATATAGAAAAACATGTCTTTGAAGGACTCCAGACAGAGTCTGCCAAAACTCAGACCAGCGTTTTAGCAGATTAAAAGCTTCCACATGTATTTTAAGAAATTGCATTATGTATTTTATGGAGCACTAAGTAATGTGCTTAACACCATTCAGAAGGGAAAAGTATCTTTATCAGTGTTATCTTGCTAGGATGCATGGTTAAAGTAGATATTTTTGGCAATATGTTAAGAATAAGTGAAAAGTATTTTCATCCTTGGGGAATAGGGTAGAAGTCTGTTACAACTACTAGCATATTTATTTTAGTCTTGTAACAACATGTCCTGTAGGATTCAAGCTATCTTAATGTGCTTTGGCTTATCAGCTACCACAATGAACTTTTTTCTAATTAAACTGAAATAATTTAACATGTTACATTATGCTTTTTCTTAAGCAAATGTTCTGTGCTCATTGTTTCACTTCTGATACAGGAAATAAGCAGCTTTATGCCCAACAGAAGAATCCCATTTCCAGGAAAGGTTAGTCCAAATGTCTGGACATAAAAGGATGTCTTTGTAGAATTGCACTGTGCAGGTAGCAGCAGTGTTTTGTTACCAAAAAAAAATTGTGAGCTGCTATTTTCTGTGTTCCCGGGTCTCTGATTCTTGGCTTGAGGACAGTCAGTCCTTTGTACTCTGTTATTACAATGAGGTAATCAAAGAAAGAGAGTCTTGGTTTGAGACTGTCAGCTGTTACTAATCACTGCTCCATGGCTTGCTGTGAAACCCTGCTTGCTTCTCCCTCTTGCTCTGCTTAGCACACACAAAGAAGATAAATTGCTCCCTAGTTTCCCTTCAAAAAGCATATTGTTTGGCACATTCCAATACTATGAGCAAAAGATGGAATAATGCGAAGAGTTAAATGGGTATCTAAACAACCCCACAGCAGGGTCCTTCTCAGGCAGATGGGAGTTTCAGGAAATGTTCTTTCCTACCAGTTCTCCAAATGTATTCTGTTATCTTCCAACTCCGAAAAGTAAAACAACTACACTTTTCAGAACAGTACAGCATATTCCTGAAAGACATTTCCTGCAGTAACACAAATATCACTGACACTCAATAAATGCAGCACCTAAGTGTACCATATTTACATATTTCATTTTACTTGGAGCTGTAATACTTTGGTGTCTATAAATTATTTAGCAACAAGCAGCACAGTCTGGGGAGTTTTACTGAATTTTTCCCTGCTTTCACTGACTGACACTGTCCTGATACAGAGAAGAATTTTAAAGGAAGAAAATCAAGTTATTTGTGCATGTGTAAAAAAGCACCATGGAAGCAAGAAAAGAAAGAAGTGAGCAAGGCTGTGGAATACCCTACCATGAAAATAGGGTAAAAATAGCAACTGATTTGAACCTCAAGCTCAATACATTTATAACCAAGACTATATAATATATTTGCCTGCTGTATAAGAATACTATACTTGACGGCCCAGGAAATACTTTCCACCATAGATTTCTGTCATGGTTTTTTTTTTATAAGATAACAACTAATCTTGGTGCACTGAAACCAAGCTGAGTTCTGTAAAGTTAAAGTAATGTTATTCCACTGAAAGAGCATTATCAGTGATGAATGACAACAAAATGGTCTTTCATTCGTGGTTAACTGAAAGGTAAAAATCAGTGTAAAGCCACTAGAGATTATTTGGGCCTCTACCATTCACACCAGTCAGTGATGTTCTGACAGTATCTTACCATGGTTTCACAAACATATTCCTTCTAATGACAAAGCTGTGGTTAGAAGAACATGTGTTTGCAGCCAGGAGGATGAAGGACAAAAAAACATGGTCGGTTGCTAAATATTTTCCCTCAGCAAGAGTTAGAAAGGGATGGAGGAAAAAATTTGCAGCTAGCTCACATTGCACCTATTTGCTAGCATATTTTTACACTGTTTCCATCAAGAAGTATGGGAACAACAGAAAGTACAATGTTCAGTTTGCATGTGCAAAAGCTTTCAGAATCACTGAGAGGTATCCAGTGTCCACATTCAGGTATAATTCAAACCAAGCACTCTATGAATACCAGAAACAAGTATGTATGGCAAGGTTAGGTTAGCATCCTCTATAAAAGGTTTTTTTCTATCATATACAACCTTTCTCCTCACTGTGGTGGTGGAGAATCTACAAAGAAAGGCACACCACTTAAATAAAGCACTTTTATGTGGACTTGTCTACATGTTGTTAAGTCCCACCTTTCTGTTAAGGTCTGTGATTTCTCTGATTCACTCATGCAGTGAGATTTTTTTCTTAAATGTAACAGGAACATCTGTGTATCTTCATAAGGGTATATTTTTATGCTGATTTTTTTTTTAAGGCAGTGCTGGTTTGAGTAGCCATGGCCCTCCTGAGCTCTCCTGAGCCCAAGTGCTCTTTCACACACCTTTCTCTCCTTGTCATCAAATGGTGGATGCTGTTTGCTCAGCTACGTGGTGAGAACAGAGACAGCTTAAAGATAAGCAGGGGAAAGTAAGGAATGCTTAACTTGCTTTAGCTGCCATCAAAGGATGCAGTTGAACAATACAGCCAACCTGAACTAATGGCAAATTGCTGCCAAAAAGGCTAGTTTTCTGCTCCTGGACATGCTCTCCTTCTGCTTCCCTTGTACAAGTTCTGGTGTTCACATGACACCATTCTGAGATGATTCAGAATGACAAACTGACAGAAAAACTAACCCTACAAAACCCAAAGTTAATAGTTTTCTGGTGGCAAGGGATGGGGTAGGACTACAAAGCTGTGGGGCAGGTCTAGTCCTTTAGGAGCCACTCATAGCCATTTAATTAGCTCATTAAGTTGCATTACTATATCCCAGCCATTCATTTCATTAGTCAGCTTGGCTTAATCATGGTCACATAATTTTGGATCAAATACAATTACTAATTTTCCTGTGAGATATTTGTCCAATGTTCCTAATAGGCCTGGAAAAATTATTAAAATATCTAATTTAATCATTTAAATTTCCATATTCAAATAAGGATAAGTTAAACTGAGATTTGGAGACAGCTTGTCCTATCAGTTCATGCAAAATGGCATACAGAGCTGTATTTCAGACATGTATTTTATGTGGCTCCAGGAAGTCATTAGCTGTATTAATTTAATATTAATTAACTTCACCAATGCATATAGTTCTTTGAAAATGTTACTTAGCTTTTTTCTTTGCAATTTTATTCTTTTACTGCTACTGCTATTAAAAATAATAATCTAGAGTTTGGACTAATTTTGGACCTGATCTTGTGAAGGCCTCAATTGTCAAAGCCTTAAATATTATTTAACTTTTGTTTTTTGAGAATGCTGAGCACCACTCAGGACATGCTCAGCAGCTATCAAAACAAAGCTCTAGAGCTTACTGATGTTAATTAAACTCAGGCAATACTTCAACTGTCTTTACCTAACTATTGCTTTTCCTTAGAATTTTTCTGTCAGCATATTTTACTGTGACCTTGCACAATGTTATTCATTTCCACAAATCCTCATCAACATACACGAAAGGGACTGTTCTCATGGTCTCATACTGAGAGTTTACTCATCACACAGTGCTTAGTGGATGTAGGGGGTGGGGAGTAGCCCATTTAAGAGTGCTTCATTAGGAGAGTGAAAGACAACCTTAAAGAAACAAAATTAGGGCAACACTCCTGAATCAATAGTTGCCATTATTGCTGTTCCACCATAGAAGTCTTTAACAAGTGACTGCAATTTCCTAATGAAGAGACTGTAAAAATAAACAGGAAAATAATTAGCAATGAAAAAATGTTATGTTCATAATGTTTTATTTTTAAAGACTGAGTCTGAAACATCTAAAGGAAATTTATATAAAAATCTACATTAGCAAGGAAGTGCTATCAATTCAGTTCTAATATGTTGAATAAGGAAAGAATTCATAGTGATCATAGAAAGACTCTCTTTTTTTATCTCCAGTAGTCAATATTTATGAGGACCAGAATGGACAGCTTGTTCTACACACTCATTCAGAACTGGTTCATCATTTTATATATTTAAAATATATGTATCAAAAGTAATTTTAAAGAAACCAAAAGTTAAAAATATTGTGGGCAAAATGTTAGATTCTCTTACACAAAGCACAAGAATTTTAGTATAGGAAAGCAAACACATAAACTTCTTATTTTTTCCAAAAGTTTTTAAAGGGCAGCAAAAAGCTTGCATAACCAGGGACTTCTCACACGAAAAGCAGTAGCTGAGCATTTTAATTTTTTCAAACTGAAATTATACATATGCATATATGTATACACTCAAATGCACACCCTCTCCCCGCAGTGACAGAGCCTTGCTTGCTCTGACAAATGATAAAATCACTTAAGGTACTAGGATCAGTCCTAAGTAGTGACTGTTTTTTTAGGAAAAGCAAAATAAAATTAATCTTGCCATTTGCCCAGTTCTTCAGTGGCATACTACTTACTGTTGGGACTATTTGAGGTCAGTGAGTGTAAAGAAAAACATTCCATTTAAAAACTGCTAGTTATGGCCCTTGATTCAGCAAACCACATTAGTTAGTGATTAACATTAAGCAGAAATTTAATTCCAAGAATGCTTTGCTGACTAGGTTTACACACAGAAAGAGGGCCTCAGTCATACCAGCTACTGTCCAGTTATAATTGTTGTAAATACGCATATTCCTTCTAATTATGTAAATATGTACATCCCTTCTTTCTAAAAAAAACACACAGGCAGAAACTCTTAGGTACTGTAACAGGAAAAGTAGGTATATGCTCAAATTCAAATATCAGACTGAAATAAATCATGGAATCATAGAATGCTTTGGGTTGGAAGGGACCTTTAGAGTTCATCTAGGCCAACCCCCCTGCAGTGAGCAGGGACAGCTTTAACCAGATCAGGTTGCTCAGAGCCCCGTCCAACCTGACCTTGAATGATGCCAGGGATGGGGCCTCCACTACCTCTCTGGGCAACCTGTTCCAGTGCTTCACCACCCTCATTGCAAAAAATTTCTTCCTTATATCTAGTCTAAATCTATTCTTCTTTAGTTTAAATCCATTATTCCTTGTCCTGTCACAACAGGCCTTGCTAAAAAGATTGCCCCCATCCTTCCTGTAGGCACCCTTTGAGTACTGAAAGGCCGCAATAAGGTCTCCCTGCAGCCTTCTCTTCTCCAGGCTGAACAACCCCAACTCTCTCAGCCTGTCCTCATAGGAGAGGTGCTCCAGCCCTTGGATGATTTTTGTGGCCCTCTTCTGGACCCGCTCCAACAGGTCCATGTCCTTCTGGTGCCGAGGGCTCCAGAGCTGGACGCAGTACTCCAGATGAGGTCTTACCAGAGCAGAGTAGAGGGGCAGAATCACCTCCCTCGACCTGCTGGCTACGCTTCTTTTGATGCAGCCCAGGATACAGTTGGCTTTCTGGCCTGCAAGCGCACATTGTTGGCTCATGTCCAGCTTTTCATCTACCAGTACCCCCAAGTCTTTCTCTGCAAGGCTGCTCTCGATCCCTTCATCCCCCAGCCTGTATTGATACCGGGGGTTGCCCCGTCCCAGGTGCAGGACCTTGCACTTGGCCTTGTTGAACCTCATGAGGTTCACACAGGCCCACCTCTGCAGCTTGTCCAGGTCCCTCTGGATGACATCTCGTCCTCCTGGTGTGTCAACCGCACCACTCAGCTTGGTGTCGTCTGCAAACTTGCTGAGGGTGCACTCGATCCCACTGTCTGTGTCATTGATGAAGATATTAAACACTACTGGTCCCAGTACAGACCCCTGAGGGACTCCACTTGTCACCATCCGGACATTGAGCTGTTGACCGCTACACTCTGGATGTGACCGTTCAGCCAATTCGTCATCCACTGAATAATCCACCCATCAAATCCATATCTCACCAGTTTAGAGAGAAGGATGTTGTGGAGGACTGTGTCGAAGGCTTTACAGAAGTCCAAGTAGATGACATCCATTGCTTTTCCCTTGTCCACTGATGCAGTCACTCCTTCATAGAAAGCCACTAGGTTGGTCAGGCAGGACTTGCCCTTGGTGAAGCCGTGCTGGCTGTCTTGAATCACCTCCCTGTCCTCCATGTGCTTGAGCATATCTTCTAGGAGGATCTTCCCAGGCACAGAGGTGAGGCTGACAGGTCGGTAGTCCCCTTTCTTCCCTTTTTAAAAATGGGCACAACATTCCCCTTTTTCCAGTCAGCAGGGACTTCACCTGACTGCCATGACTTTTCAAATATCATGGAGAGAGGCTTGGCAACTACATCAGCCAATTCCCTCAGGACTCTGGGGTGCATCTCATCAGATCCCATAGACTTCTGTACATTGAGGTTCTTCAGGTGGTCTCGAACCTGATTTTCCCTTACAGTGGGAGGGGCTTTACCCCCATGGTCCCCATGTTTTGGTCCATCGATTCGGGAGGGGTGAGGAGAGAGGTTGCCGGTGAAGACCGAGGCAAAGTTGTTGTTGAGTACCTCAGCCTTCTCCTCGTCTGTTGATACTAGGTCACCATTCTTGTTCATCAGGAGAGGTACGCTTTCTTTAACCTTCCTTTTCTGGTTGACATACCTGTAGAAGCCCTTCTTGTTATTCTTTACATCCCTTACCAAATTCAGCTCCATCCTTGCCTTGGCCTTCCTGACCTCCTCCCTACACAACCGGGCCGTTTCCCTGCATTCCCCCCAGGACACCTGTCCCTGCTTCCACTGCCTGTGCAGTTCCCTCTTACTCTTTAGTTTGACCTGCAGGTCTCGACTCAGCCATGCTGGTCTCTTCCCTTCCTTGCCTGATTTTTTACACTTGGGGACTGAGAGCTCTTGCGCTCTATGGAAGGTGTCCTTAAAGATCTGCCAGCTCTGTTCCATTCCCCTGTCCCTGAGGACCGTTTCCCAGGGGGTCCTTCTGACTAACTCCTTGAAGAGCTGGAAGTTTGCTTTCCTAAAATTTAGGCTCCTGACTGTACTCCTCGCTTTTCCCATGTCCCTCAGGAGCGTGAACTCCACCAACGCGTGATCACTGCAGCCCAAGCTGCCTCCAGTCTTGACGTCACCGATGAGCTCAGTTGCATTGGTGACCATCAGGCCCAGTATTGCGTCCCCTCGGGTAGGGGTGTCTATTTCCTGGCTTAGGAAGTTGTCGTCTATGCATTCTAGGAATCTCCTGGATTGCCTACAGCTTGCCGTGTTGCTTTTCCAGCAAATGTCGGGGTGGTTGAAGTCTCCCAGCAGGACGAGAGTCTGCAAGCGTGAAGCCTCCCGGAGCTGGAGGAAGAAGGCTTCATCAGCAGGCTCCCCTTGATCAGGCGGCCTGTAGTAGACACCAACCACAAGGTTCCCTTTGTTGCCTCTGTCTCTGATTCTTACCCATAAGCTTTCGACCTGCTCGTGGCTATTCTTCAGGGACAGCTCTTCACACTGTATCGATTTCTTTACGTAGAGGGCAACGCCTCCGCCCCTCCTTCCTCGCCTGTCCCTTCTGAACAGCCTGTCGCCATCGATAGCCACATTCCAGTCGTGGGATTCGTCCCACCAAGTTTCAGTTATGGCAATCAGGTTGTAGCTTTCTAGTAGCACAGTAGTTTCCAACTCCTCCTGTTTGTTCCCCATGCTGCGTGCGTTCATGTAGAGGCATTTCATCTGGGCTGTTGGCCATGGCACCTTCTTAGTGGAACATCCCTTGTTTCCCTTGAGGTTTTTCACGGAGGTTTCCTTGTTAGCTCCTCCTACCTCAGGAGCCCCCAGCTCATCTCTGCAAGACTTCGACTGTGCTGCAGCATCCCCAGCATGCCTCTGGGCAACAGGTTGAGGGCTCACAGTAGCACCCCGTCCCTCTAACCATTGTGTACCATGCCACAGTTTGTCACAGGCAAGCCTGGTATGTTCCCCCTCCCCCTTCACATCTAGTTTAAAACCCTGTCAATGAGCCCTACAAGCTCCTGAGCAAAGACCCTCTTTCCCCTTTGAGAAAGTTGGCTCCCATTTGTCGCCAGCAAGCCTGGTGCCATGTAGGCCGTCCCATTGTCAAAAAACCCAAAGTTGTGACGGTGGCACCAGCCACGGAGCCATGTCTTAAGAGATTGGGTCCGCCTGTTCCTACCAATGTCACCTCCTGGTGACTGGAAGGAGGGAGGAAAAGATAACCTGTGCCCCCAATTCCCTCACTAACCGTCCCAAGGCCCTGAAGTCTCTTGTAATCACCCTTGGGCTGTGCACTGCAACTTCGTCACCACCCACATGGAAGAGCAGTAATGGGTAGTAGTCCGAGGGCCGTACCAGGCTGGGACGTCTCCTGGTGATATCTCTGACCCGGGCTCCTGGGAGGCAGCAGACTTCCCTATGAGGAGGGTCCACCCGGCATATTGGACCCTCTGTTCCCCTCAGGAGGGAGTCTCCTACAACTAGGACCCTTCTTTTCTCCCTTGTGGAGGTGGTAGTAATACGGGGGGGGGTAGGTCTTTGTGGACTCTAGTGACTCCTCTGGCATAGACGGATCGACACCCACATCATCCACTGACTGGTCCTCCACATCTAGAGCCTCATACCTATTTTGCGGAGGCACCTGGGGGGTCACGGTGGGCAAGGAAAGCGTTCACTTGCCACCCCGATTGTGGACTTGTTTCCACTTGCTGCTTCCCTCTAAGACCCTGCCTACATCCTGGTGGGGGGAGGATACTGGATCCCTTTGGTCACGGGCTTTTTCTGGAGGCTGTCCCTGGTCAGGTTTCCGGGAGGTCAGAGCGTGGTCCCACCTGTCTCTCTCTTGCTCAGACTCCGTGATGCTCCGTAGCCTGTCTACTTCCTCCCTTAGCTCTGCCACCAAGCCGAGTAGATAGTCCACCTGATCACAGCGCACACAGCTGTTCGCTCCGCTGCCATCTGTTCCCAGTGCAAGCTGGTGGCACTCCCTGCAGCCAGAGACCTGGACGGTCGTGTGTTTCCCTGGGAGCTCAGTCTGGGTAGATACAGCCTTTCTGGGTAGTGCAGAGGATACAGCCTTCCGCCGGGTGGACACCATGGCCATGCCTAGGCTCCCTCTCACCAGCTGAACTTACCGAACCTACTTCTTGAGCTAGGAGGGGGACTTCGCCTTCCCCACGTGAACTGCCATGCAAACTGCCGCGCCACGCCCTCCTGCCGCGCCATACCCTACTGACGCCCCATGCCCTGTTTGCCCTTCCTGTTTGCCACACTCCCTGGGGGCTGCTTTTATAGGTGAGGTGGTTTGGCAACCATCCCTCCTGTCCCCGCCGACGCTGAGTCAGAGCTGCCACTCGTCAGCAGCTCACCCTTTCCTGCTCTTGGTCGGGGCTAGGGTGCCCTCTCTCTCCCTGCACTTTTGCCGCCTTAGGAAGGGTCCCCCAGCATGATCCTCCACTCCGGAGCCCTTTCCCTTGGTGATTTCGTTGAAATGGCGGCTACACTGGGTTTTAAACTGCCACCGTCACTCCTGTCCCTGCCCACGCTTATGCCTTGAGGACATTGGGCTGTTCTGCAAGAAATCAGTTGATGCAGTTGCACTAATTAAAGGGAGAAAGTGTTCTGAAGTTGTGGGACTCTTTAGCATAGGCTCTGCTTTTTGGCTTTTAACATAATTCCTTGGAATTTATTTTTGAACAAGCAGATCCACGCTATTATTGGCTTAAATGTTATCTAAAGAGAATATGCTCAGTGTATTTTATCTTTGATCTTACTGAGTATCATCCCTCTGCATTAGTGTGCCCTAGTAGAATCCAAGATTACACACAGACTATGTACAGCATGCTTACAATGTTGAGAAAATTAAAAACAATAGAGCCAACTCTGGATTTATAAATTCTAGAATTCTGTATAATCTAGAATCATAAGTACAGTAAATATATATATAAAATTGGCACAAAACCAGTAATAGTATATTAGTATTCAAGAAAGTTGCTGCATGTTTAGTTCATGCAAATTTGCAGAACCATGATCATCAGGTGAACAATCAGAACTATCAGATTAACAATTCAGCATTTTTAACAAATTGTCCTAACTAGATTTTTTCTCCTTTTCCCTGCATCCTTTCTCTCTTTCTCCTTCTCTTACAATACCCTACTTGCTTGCTTGCTTGCTTGCTGCCTTTCTTACATCCTAAAAATATTTTCATTTCTTCTCTAACACCTTTGTTAAAGAACAACATAGTGCTTTCTTTTTGTCCTGACACTCTGGAGAACTCCTTGTCATGTCTTTATTTCACCCACAGTGTGACTGATTCCTCACTTATTTCTCAAGAGAGAGAAAGAGTAGATGAAAGGAGAGGATGGGGTAAGGGCTTGGGTTTGTTTGCAGTTTTATAGGCTTACACCTGCCCCTTTCTTTCTTCCCTTCCCTCCCTCCCTCCGTCCCCAGCAATACATAAAAAATCATTCCCATTCATGTTGTGTGCATGCACACGCTGGGAGACATTACAGGCACTCTGCTTGGGGTTGCCTTGACGACTTCAAGGCTTCCATGTGTGTGGGGACTGGTGGCACAGCAAAGTTTCCCAGGCCCCCTGGGGAAAGGGAGGGGAGGGGAAGAGAGGAGGCAGAGGTGCTGGAGCCAGCAGAGTAGCGAGCAGGATCAAAGGGGCACATACATCTCCCACAGGACAATGGGACTTTTGCTGGCTGGCTGTGAAAGGACACACTGAGGATACAATAGTCTGTGATACATGAAAGCTTCCAGATCCTGACATGAAACCCTTCCAGAGACCCATTCAGCTCTAAGAAATCTTGTCAACATCTTAAAATGTAAAGGAAACAAACCCCTTCATTTTCTCATGTTTTACAAACAGATTTTAAATATTTTTTTAGATAATTCTTGTTGTTGGTATGCTGGAGGCTTTTGCAGTTTCGGCCCTGGAAGATACTGAGTGTCCCTCTTGTGAGTTCCCTGAGTTCCCATTAATGTCAGTGGGAGGGAAGGCTGCCCAGCAGCTCCCCAGTAAGGGCTCTCTGAGGTGAGAACTTGCTTCCTTCTCATATAGCTTTTGGTCATACTTACGTCTGTCATCCCTCTGCTTTGAATGCTTACTGCTATACATGCCATGAGCAGTTAGAGCTCAAGAAGAGAGGAATTGCTGTCCCCTACCTTCAAGCTGAGAAGTCATTTATATGATAAGCAAGAGCAGAAATGAGACTGAGCAACCTAAAATAAGGGGCTGTGTAGTCACAACTGGAGTGCATTATAGGAAACCAAGCTGGAAAGCAGCTTATAAAGAAAAGAGCATGACTTTTGCTCCCTGACATATCACTTGCACACAGTTCACCACTCAATCCCAAAATCAGTCCAAGAAAGAAAGAAGATCACAAGCTCTAATCCTTCAACACAGCAATCTTTAGTGGTAAGATATGCCCTACACTGACTCCTAGTGATTTTTGGAGTGTAGGGGACTCAACATAGTATCAAGTGTGGAGTACAAAGAAAATTAGGCTTGGTTAAAGCAGTAAGCACATATGCCTGTGAACCCTCTAGACTGACAGTGCTCAGCATCTGGTCCTGAATCTATTACCTGGCAAGGGCAGGATACTGAGAACTGACTGATTTAACATCTGTGCATTTCCAAATCTTCTCACCAAACTATATAGGTTAAATTTACCTTTTCATGCTTAGGATGTAAACCAAGTTTAAAGTTGATCTTAGCTAAAATGGAAAAACTACACAGCCTATTGCTGCTACTTTAGAAATAGCAAGTAAGAACATAAACCAGCAATTAAAATATTTAAAGACAAAATTGACAGGACTAGTATGCATGCATTCATTTTTCACTTTTTAAATTACACTTCTTTTAAAGTTATATACTGAGTCTTTAAAAATAAAATTTGTTACAAATTCTGTCTGATATAAACATTGTACAACTCAGTAGCAGCTCTGAAAGACTCCAACAATTCTCAACTTTATTTTTATGCATTGGTTAATTATATTTGCATTATTTTGCATTTGCATTAATTTGAGGACTCTAAAAAGCCAAGCAATACTTCATCTGCCAAGACTGGCTATAGGATTTACTTCCTGTTTGTAAAACTAACTATTTATTACTTGGTAGCATTTACCATTTCCCTCACAGAATTTCAAAACATAAATGTAAACTTACCACAAGCATTATCATCCAGTTTTACTGATGGAAAAGCTGAGCAGAGAAATGAAGGATCAAGTGCTTCAAATGTTGGATTTCCATTTTCAGTTTCTTCCTGTGCATGTAACACTTTGTTCTTCCACTACAATGGCACATATAAATCAAGCAATTCAGGGTGCAAATCTAGTAATCACCCTTGCAATTCATTCTGTGGGTACAAATCTTACTGGTTCTAATTGCTTCTGCCAAAAGGACAGGCAAGCCCTAGCTGAAATGAAAGGGTAAGTATGAAGCATGTGATTGGTTTTATACTTTGAAGATTTGATCAGAGCCTGGAATACAGCCTTGATCTCAGTTACATCAGTGACTATCTAGAGTAGTTTCACTGTAACTCCAGTAGCACATATTTCCTCCTTTAGAAGATAGACAGAAGTATGGTATATCTATAATGATAAGCATTCTGAGAAAATATTTAGTTTTCCCAGGCCACGATTCTAGTTTTATGTTGCCATATTATTTATATTCACACAGTCCTTTTGCCTTATTTTAAATGCTTTCTCCTCTGAGATAAGTACCCAGAGTGGAAGGTAGGCATCTTTCGTTACCTTCTATACGTTCAAAGATAGCATCTAGATAAATATGTGGGCAGTCCACAAAAGTTTGGATTAGACAGTGCCATATAGAGGTACATAGGAGGAGATAATAAAGCAAAGAGCTCTTTTCCTAACCTCTTTCTTCATTCTGCACTTTGAAAACATGATTCCAAAAAGAAACACCAGCACTGTTTTGAGACAGATGGTGTAGCCCTCCAGGTGAAGTGTGGGGAAGTTATTGACTACTTCAAATTTTAAGGAGAAGGAGCAAAGGGGCATTTTAAGGAGAGGAACACTAACTGCACCTGTTTGGAAAGAGAAAGAGCATTTCCATTTCTGACAGTCCTCATGAGACACTCCTCAGAAATTCAGAGCTCTTTCCCTGGCAGAACTGCACCTTCATTTAAAAAAAACACAGTGCATCCCTGTTGGTGCAATCTCATGAACAAATACTTTAGCAGATGCCATACTGAGCACCCTAGCATTCATATTAGATCAGATGCATTAAGACAAGCCAAGAATTAGGAGTAATGTCACAAGTTTTGCAAAGCTTATAAAAGACTCTAAATGCTTATTCATACAACAGTAAGGATTTTCTGAAACAAGCTAACAACATTTAATCTATTTTAAACTCCCATGGCTTGGGACAGAGGTAAACTCAGGTCATTCCATTAGGGATTGAAGAAAACTCTTCATACACATTAATTGTAGCAAACATTATCAACATTACTTGAGAATGCTCTGTTTTCTTTCTTACCATTACAAATTGGGTGCAGCACATTTCTAAGGTACATTTTTCAGACTATGGTAACTATGCTAATCAAAAACCATGAATTGGCTCACTGGAATATAGGGAGTGCCACACTGCATCAGAACAATAATCTTTGCTTTTAACAAGTGTTAATAAAGCACAGAAAGCTGTAACTCTTGTAATAGAAAATTATGTAAAAACAAGCATTAGGGGTAGGATGGGAGGACAGTGGCAGTACAAGCTGCAAAAGAGGCCAACTTACCTTGGGTAGCTTTAAATGTACTGGTCAGCAAAACTCTTCCCACAAAACCATTTTCATCATGCTGAGTTTATAGTCTTTACTCACAACTGTATGAGGTGAATGTCCTTGTGCTTAAATTTGCTAGGAATTGCTGCCCTGGATAGTAAAGCATCAGGGAAGATGGGAGTCCGAGCAGTAGTCTACTACATGAGTACTACGATCATTGCTGTACTGATTGGTATAATCATTGTGGTCATCATCCACCCTGGGAAAGGTACTAAAGAAAACATGCACAGAGAAGGCAAAATTGTTCAAGTGACAGCAGCAGATGCCTTTCTTGATTTAATCAGGTATGGCTATGATATTGCACATTTTCTGTACCAATAATGACAACAGTAACATTTACATTCACACAAGAAGGATAGTAGAGAATTTTAGACAGTGACTGCCTAAATTAGCCAATTTTCTTATCAATATCTCTAACCCCTACAACGCTACAAAAGAATACATGGATTTATTTTCAAATCAGGCTGTTGCAAGGGAAGAAACTGCTTTTAATATTCAAAGAAAGAAAGATTCTTTCTTTCATGCACAAAAGAAAGACTTCTGTTCTGCTATCTGCATGGGTCTTTTCCCCTCCTTCCATAGCACAATCCTTATTACCAAATTCCTCTGCTTTCCCTTACTTCCAGCTTTTGACAGTTTCATCATTTCACTTGAATCCCTGATTTAGCTATTAATCTTAATTTTGAATTGTAGCCACCAGTCTGGGTGCATCTACTCAACCTTGTTAAATTGTATGGATGGGAAACAAATTCCAGGAACAGGCAAGTAAAATGCTTGAAATAGAGGGGCGCAAATATAAAAGCTTGTTTTCTCCTTGCTCAGAGACTCTGCAGTGCCTCTGCAACTACCTGAAAGGAGCTTGTAGTGAGGTGGGTGTCGGTCTCTTCTGCCAAGTAACTAGCGATAGGACGAGAGGAAATGGGCTCAAGTTGCACCAGGGGAGGTTTAGAATGGATACTAGGAAAAATTTCTTCACCGAAAGGGTTGGTCAAGCATTGGAACAGGCTGCCCAGGGAAGTGGTTGAGTCCCCATCCCTGGAAGTATTTAAAAGATGTGTAGATGTGGTGCTTAGGGACATGGTTTAGTGGTGGACTTGGCAGTGCTAGGTTAACAGTTGGACTTGATGATCTTAAAGGTCTTTTCCAACCTAAATGATTCTATGATTCTTTTGTAGAGCTAATATGTCACAGATGTATTCCAGGGAGTAGGGAAGCTGAGGTTTTGAACTCAGGAGCTTTTCCACAGGTAAAGCCACCAAAATTTTGTGTTCCACTAACCCATCTGGAGAAGCCAGAGACATGGAGAAAGGCCTCCAAGAGTCATGCTGCCAGGAAGGGGGACTTCGGAAAGACCCATGAAGAGGTTTGCACTCAGGTTCCTCAAGATTTATTCAGTTAGGGTGCTTCTAAATTGCTCAGAAATGTCACCATTCTGGAAAGCAAACAAGCAAAACCCCATATCTAACAAGTATACATGCACATATATAATTATATGTGTATGTGTTATTATTAAAGAATACTCAGACTTCAGAAATTTTTATTTCTTAATCACAACAAGACTCTAAATCAAGTGATAAATGTCATGACGTACTAGGCTACGTGACTGCAAAAATTGAGAAGTAGAAATGCATTAAATATTAATAACTTCTTTATTCATCTGGATTCAGACAGCATTAATAAATACAAAATTAAAAGTCAACACTGACCCACAGAGCTTTGTTCATTTGGTAATTTAGCTAATATTCTGCTCCATAACCAGACCTGCTATACAATATTGGATACAGAGATTGCAATTGACAGGATCTATCCAACCCTACTATATTTCATCCTGATAAAGCTAACCAGGCCAATGCTATATGCAAAGCTCTACTCACTGTATACACAATTGCATATTTGTGTTAGGATTCCTTTGAAAATTAGCTGGTCAATTCTTTTATTAGCTGTGCCACTACTTAAGGTATTACTAGAATCTTATTACTTCTCATGTTATTTTCTTTCTTTTTCACAGAAATATGTTCCCTCCAAATCTGGTGGAAGCTTGCTTTAAACAGGTAAAAATGTTTTGTTATTTCCAACTAAAACATATAATAAAGTAAGAGATTGAACTGTAATAATATTTTCTTTAGAAATATCATGTACTAGCAGAAACAAATTTTATGTATCCTGCCAGCTGTCACCAAAAAACCCCCAACCAAATCTATGCTTTGTTTTCAATCATATCATTTCAGTATTAGCTATGAGAAATGAAGAAAACACATCTGACACAGCAAATCAAAAAATAAGTTTTTTCAAAATGTCAAATTCATAAGTCTACAGCAAGCTTCACTAAAGTCAATACAGAATTTACTTTTCAAAAACAGTGTTATGTTAAATTGGGAGATACTGAGATATATACTATCTATACAAAGATTGGAAGATGTTAAAAAATGTCATGTGGGAAATGTGCATAGGTTAGACACTGAGGCAACAATTTTGTGGACATCAATAACAAAATCAAACTAGGGGACTTCCTGTCACCTATGGTAGGAGTGCACAGGAATGTTCTTTCTATGTTGCTTCCCAAATTCCTCTATCATTAGCCTGGTCTTAACCTTAACTGTTCTACGGAGAAAATAATAGGAACTAGTTACATTCCTCCTTTAAAAAGAGAACATTATCATTTCAGTGAAACCTATAATATATATTGCCATAATCTACCTGCTTCATATTGACCCCACAGACAATCTTGAACTGATATTATTTACCAGTTATTGCTGTAGCAATTAAAAAAGCTGGAATTTGGAGGTCAAGAAGCAAGAGGATAAAGTAGAAACTTTCCAAAGTCCAGCTGAGTTACATCTTGCAGAAGAATTGAAAAGAAACAGTAACATTTTCTTTAGTTACATAACCACCAAAAAGCAGAGACTTTCTAGATTAAAGATTTGGTCAAGATTAAAGATAAACTAGTCCCAGGTGCAAAACCAACAAATGCTATGCCTCTGTTTTCAGTAAGGACAGTGATGCAGAAGAGCAGTATGGAAATACAAAAGTCTGTATCTAAACTAGAAAAAAAATTCAAAGAATTTAATGTAACAAAGTTGGGGAATTATATAATTTGTATTTCAAAATTATGAAAGAATTGGGGCACAAAAGTTACACATCTAGCAGCAAGTATTTTTAATAAATCTGTCAAGTTGGGAAGTTGTTATGAATAACTGGTGAAAGCAATCATAGTGCCTTTCAAATTCCAATTTCAAAAAGATTTCGGAATTGATTTAAGCAGTTAATAACCCATGAGCCTGATATCGGTTGTACTGAAGGATACAAGTACCTTGAAGGAAAAAATAAAGGCTTAGTAATAAATGAAAAATACATGAAAAAAAATCATAGAATCATGGAATCGTTTAGGTTGGAAAAGACCTTTAAGATCATCCAGTCCAACCATTAACCTAACATTACCAAGTCCACACTAAACCAATTAAGGGTAGACTAGACTAAACCATGTCCCAAACTGCCACATCTACACGGTTTTTGAACACTTCCAGGGATGGTGACTCCACCACCTCTCTGGGCAGCCTGTTCCAATGCTTGACCACCCTTTCCGTGAAGAAATTTCTCCTAATATCCAATCTAAACCTCCCCTGGCACAGCTTGAGCCCATTTCCTCTCATCCTATCGCTAACTACATGGGAGAAGAGACCAACACCCACCTCACTACAACCTCCTTTCAGGGAGTTGTAGAGAGCAATAAGGTCTCCCCTCAGCCTCCTCTTCTCCAGACTAAACAACCCCAGTTCCCTCAGCCGCTCCTCATAAGACTTGCTCTCTAGACCCTTCACCAGCTTCGTTGCCCTTCTCTGAACACGCTCCAGCACCTCAATGTCTTTCTTGTATTGAGGGGCCCAAAACTGGACACAGTATTCCAGGTGCGGCCTCACCAGTGCCGAGTACGGGGGACAATCACCTCCCTGCTCCTGCTGGCCACACTATTCCTGATACAAGCCAGGATGCTGTTGGCCTTCTTGGCCACCTGGGCACACTGCTGGCTCATGTTCAGCCAAGCTGTCAACCAACACCCCCAGGTCCTTTTCAGCCAGGCAGCTTTCCAGCCACTCTTCCCCAAGCCTGTAGTGTTGCATGGGGTTGTTGTGACCCAAGTGCAGGACCCGGCACTTGGCCTTGTTAAACCTCATGCAGTTGGCCTCGGCCCATCGATCCAGCCTGTCCAGGTCCCTCTGCAGGGCCATCCTACCCTCGAGCAGATCGACACTCCCACCTAGTTTGGTGTCATCTGCAAACTTACTGAGGGTGCACTCAATCCCCTCATCCAGATCGCTGATAAAGATATTAAACAAGACTGGCCCCAAAACTGAGCCCTGGGGAACACCGCTCGTGACCGGCCGCCAACTGGACTTAACTCCATTCACCACTACTCTCTGGGCTCAGCCACCCAACCAGTTTTTTACCTAGCGAAGACTGCACACATCCAAGCCATGAGCTGCCAGCTTCCCAAGGAGAATATTATGGGAGACTGTGTCAAAGGCTTTGCTAATGTCCAGGTAGATGACGTCCACAGCCTTTCCTTCATCCACCAGGCGGGTCACCAGGTCATAAAAGGAGATCAGGTTGGTCAAGCAGGACCTGCCTTTCAAAAAGATAAAGAATATCTTTTCAAAAAGATAAAGAATAACATGGGTTTCTGAAACAGATTTTACCAGAATAACCTTCAATCTTTCTTCCACAAGATTGCTCATTTTCTTCTTTTCTTTTTTTTTGTGGTGCCACAGAAGTGCAACGGATCTAAGCTCTTTAGACTTCTCTAAAACAGAGTTTTTAATATAGAATCATAGAATGCTTTGGGTTGGAAGGGACCTTGAGAGATCATCTAGCCCAACCCCCCTGCAGTGAGCAGAACCTGTGACCTTGGCATTATTAGCACCATGCTCTAACCAACTGAGCTAACCAGGCTCATACTATGAAGGAAGTGAAAGAGTTGAGCAGGGGATAAGTTTATTGTGAGAATTGTAAAATTTGTAGAGATAGCAATGGAAGTTGCTGAAGGACTGGGCGTATCTCAATTGATATTTTTATGAATGACATTGCCACAGGATGCACACAATGAAATTTACAGATGACAAGAAAGTTGAAGCACTTTGTATTGAGATATCTAACAAACACCAAAGAAGGTAGTATGTCCTATAACACTATAAAGTCACAAGAACAAAGTGAATTGACTCTTGCACACATTGGCATGTTCGGTTATCTCCTTGTAGCTCTTCATCACATGTGAAATAAACATTTAGAAATTAACTGTAATTTCTGCTTAGAGGTGGGAAGTCATCATCAGAAAGAAAAAATAATTAACCCCCCTCTAATTCAGCTCTAGGATATATTAGGTGACATAACTCCAAGAGAGGAAATAAAACAAGAGGAATGTGACTGTCTGGAATACTGGGTGTATTCTGGTCATTACGTTCAAGGAAGATTAATGTAAAATAAGCACAATGGAGAGAGGAGTTGCTGTTCAAAAGAACACAGCATATAAAGCAAAAAGAAGTTTGCTCTAAAAACTATTCAGATGATAAAAAAAAAAAAAGTGGGAAACAGAGCTCTATAAGATAAAAAAAATGTTTATACAAGAAGAAATGGAAATCACTATGACTTAATTTAAAGTGGGAATTAGTAAGGTTTTTAACCTTCATTACCTAAAAGGTGAGGTCCTGGAAAAATCTTCAATTAGGAGTTGTGGGAACAAACTACCTCATCAGTTTTAAGATATAGCTTGAAAAATTCATTCAATAAAGTATCCTACAGCAACAATAAACTCAACTCAGTGACTAGCAGTCCTAAATCTATGTTCTTAATTAAAGATGTCCTGTAGATTCTTTTTAAATTAAGTATATTCTATTTCTCATGTGCTTTACAGCTTAAGGGGTGTCGTGGTTTAGCCCCAGCCATAACAAAGCACCACGCAGCCGCTCGCTCACTCCCCCTACCCCAATGGGATGGGGGAGAGAATCAGAGGAGTAAGAGTAAAAAAAACCACTCCTGGGTTGAGATAAGAACAGTTTAGTAAATAAAATAAGGTAAAATGATAATACTAATAATATAATAATGATAATAATACTAACAATATACAAAGCAAGTGATGCACAATGCAATTGCTCACCACCCGCCGACTGACACCCAGACAGTTCCCGAGCAGCGATCGCTGCTCCCTGGCCACCCCCCCAGTTTATATACTGAGCATGACGTCATATGGTATGGAATAGCCCTTTGGTCAGTTTGGATCAACTATTCTGGCTGTGCCCCCTCCCAGTTTCTTGTGCCCCTGGCAGAGCATGGGTAGCTGAAAAGTCCTTGACTAGCATGAGCAGTACTTCACAACCAAAACATCAGTGTGTTATCAGCATTCCTCTCATACTAAATCCAAAACACACCACTATGCCAGCTACTAGGAAGAAAATTAACTCTATCCCAGCCAAAACCAGGACAGTATCCACCCCTTATTCTATACCATCTATGTCATGCACAGGCCCTCCCCTCTCCAATGTGTTCTAATTATCTCACCACCGGTTTCCCTATCTTGTTTTGATATATACACACAGATATCATTCCCTTCATCTATGGCCCATCCCTCTAAAATGTCCATTGAGTTCATTTAGCCCATGACTTTGGGTTCCATCTGTCATCACAGTCTTTCAGAGCAGGAGAGGTGGTGTGCAGTGTTGGATTGTTGCATGCTGAAGCCAGTTCTCATTCCAACACGGTTTCATCAAAGTTCATTTTCATTAAGCTGGGCAATTCTCACTGTAATACCATTGATGTGGCATATAGCAACCATAACATACAGTACTATATACTTAACATTAACATACAGTTAAGAGATAACATACAGAATTATACAGCAATTAATATCACAGAATTCAGTTCACTGACTATTTTGACCCAAAATCAGATTCCCTTGAGGTACACATTGGGCTTCCCCATCCTTTCGCATCACCCACCAAGTGCACCCAGGTCCTTGAGCAAAAGCAATCCCACGAATGGGTTTGCCTTTGCCAGAGGGGGAGGTCACCCAGACTGTCTTCCCCAGCATATTTTTCATGTGCACTACAGGGACTTTATCCCCTTCTACAGTATGTAAAAGTTTTGATTGGGCAGGGCCAGCTCGATTGGAAGATCCCCTGGTGTTGACTACCCAGGTGGCTTTTGCTAAATGCGTATCCCAATGTTTAAACGTCCCACCACCCATTGCTCTCAGGGTAGTCTTTAACAATCCATTGTATCGCTCGATTTTCCCGGAGGCTGGTGCATGGTAAGGGATGTGATATACCCACTCAGTGCCACGCTCTTTGGCCCAGGTGTCTATGAGGGTGTTTCGGAAATGAGTCCCGTTGTCTGACTCGATTCTTTCTGGGGTGCCATGTCACCACAGGACTTGCTTTTCAAGGCCCAGGATGGTGTTCTGGGCAGTGGCATGGGGCACGGGATATGTTTCCAGCCATCTGGTGGTTTCTTCCACCATGGTGAGCACATAGCGCTTGCCATGGTGGGTTTGTGGGAGTGTGATGTAATCAATCTGCTAGGCCTCCCCATATTTATATTTCAGCCGTTGTTCACTATACCTGAGGGGCTTCAACTGCTTGGCTTGCTTGATCGCAGCGCATGTTTCACATTCATGGATGACCTGTGCAATACTGTCCATAGTTAAGTCCACCCCTCGGTCACGAGCCCATCTATATGTTGCATCCCTTCCTTGATGGCCTGAGGCGTCATGGGCCCACCGAGCTATAAATAATTCACCCTTATGTTGCCAGTCTAGATCCAACTGAGCCACTTCAATCTTAGCGGCCTGATCCACCTGCTGGTTGTTTTGATGTTCTTCAGTGGCCCGACTCTTAGGTACATGAGCATCTACATGACGAACTTTTACAACCAGGTTCTCTACCCGGGCAGCAATATCTTGCCACAATGCAGCAGCCCAGATGGGTTTGCCTCTGCGCTGCCAGTTGCTCTGCTTCCATTGCTGCAGCCACCCCCACAGGGCATTTGCCACCATCCATGAGTCAGTAGAGAGATAAAGGACTGGCCACTTTTCTCTTTCAGCAATATCTAAAGCCAGCTGGATGGCTTTCACCTCTGCAAACTGACTCAACTCCCCTTCTCCTTCAGCAGTTTCTGCGACTTGTCGTATAGGACTCCATACAGCAGCTTTCCACCTCCGATGCTTTCCCACAAGACGACAGGACCCACCAGTGAACAGGGCATATTGCTTTTCATTTTCTGGCAATTTATTACACAGTGGGGCCTCTTCAGCACGTGTCACCTCCTACTCTGGTGATATTCTAAGGTTTTTTCCTTCTGGCCAGTCCATGGTCACTTCCAAGATTCCTGGGCGACTGGGGTTTCCTATTCAAGCCCGTTGTGTGATCAGTGCAACCCACTTACTCCACGTAGCATCAGTTGCATGATGTGTAGAGGGACCCTCCCTTTGAACATCCAGCCCAACACCGGCAGTTGGGGTGCCAGCAGGAGCTGTGCTTCAGTACCAACCACTTCTGAAGCAGCTCGAACCCCTTCATATGCTGCCAATATCTCTTTCTCAGTTGGAGTATAGTGGGCCTCAGATCCTCTGTATCCTCAATTCCAAAACCCTAGGGGTCGACCTCGCGTCTCCCCTGGTGCTTTCTGCCAGAGGTTCCAGGTAGGGCCATTCTCCCCGGCTGCAGTGTAGAGCACATTTTTAATATCCTGCCCTGCCCGGACTGGCCCAAGGGCTACTGCATGAACTATCTCACGTTTAATTTGTTCAAAGACTTGTTGTTGCTCAGGGCCCCATTTGAATTTGTTCTTCTTCCGGGTCACTTGATAGAGAGGGCTTACGATCTGGCTGTAATTTGGAATATGCATTCTCCAAAAACCCACAACGCCTAAGAAAGCTTGTGTTTCCTTTTTGCTAGTTGGTGGGGACATAGCTGTTATTTTGCTGATCACATCCATTGGGATCTGACGACGTCCATCTTGCCATTTTATTCCTATAAACTGGATCTCCTGTGCAGGTCCCTTGACCTTACTCTGTTTTATTGCAAAACCAGCCTTCAGAAGGATTTGGACTATTTTCTTTCCCTTCTCAAAAACTTCTTCTGCTGTATTGCCCCACACAATGATGTCATCAATGTACTGCAGATGTTCTGGAGCTTCACCCTGTTCCAGTGCCGTCTGGATCAGTCCATGGCAAATGGTGGGGCTGTGCTTCCACCCCTGGGGCAGTCGGTTCCAGGTGTACTGAACACCCCTCCAGGTAAAAGCAAACTGGGGCCTGCACTCTACTGCCAAAGGGATGGAGAAAAATGCATTAGCAATATCAATTGTGGCATACCACTTGGCTGCCTTTGACTCCAGTTCATATTGAAGTTCTAGCATGTCTGGCACGGCAGCACTCAGTGGCGGTGTGATGACGTTCAGGCCACGATAGTCCACTGTTAGTCTCCACTCCCCATTAGACTTTCGCACTGGCCATACGGGACTGTTAAAGGGTGAGCGAGTCTTGCTGATCACTCCCTGGCTCTCCAGTCGACGAATCAGGTTATGGATGGGAATCAGGCAGTCTCGGTTGGTGCGATATTGCCGCCTGTGCACAGTTGTGGTAGCAATCGGCACCTGTTGTTCCTCAACCTTCAGCAGCCCCACAATAGAAGGGTCCTCCGAGAGACCGGGCAAGGTGGACAACTGTTTAATTTCCTCTGTCTCCAAGGCAGCTATACCAAAAGCCCACCGGTACCCTTTTGGGTCCTTGAAATACCCTCTCCTGAGGTAATCTATGCCAAGGATGCATGGAGCCTCTGGGCCAGTCACAATGGGGTGCTTCTGCCACTCATTCCTGGTTAGGCTCACTTCAGCTTCCAGTACAGTGAGCTGTTGGGATCCCCCTGTCACTCCAGAAATACATATGGGTTCTGCCCCTCTATAGCTTGATGGCATTAGGGTACACTGTGCACCAGTGTCCACCAGAGCCTTCTACTCCTGTGCGTCTGATGTGCCAGGCCATCAAATCCACACAGTCCAGTAAACCCGGTTGTCCCTTTCCTCCACCTGGCTGGAGGCAGGGCCCCTCTAACACTGGTCATAGTATTCGTTGTTCACTCCTTGTAAATGTGAATCAAAAGTCCCTTGATTAAGATCAGGAGTAAAATTAGACCTCCTTCTCTGTCTGGGGAACTGCTCACTGGAAACTGGAGCTGCAATTTTCCTGGGAGAACCACCTTTTGTAATAGTTTTTCCTTGCAACTCACGCACCCGTGCCTCTAGGGTCGAGGTGGATTTTTCCATCCCACTTTCTCATGTCCTCTCCATAATCACGCAGGTAAAACCACAGGGTGCCCCGTGCTGTGTATCCTCTCCATCCTCTCTCTTGAGCAGAAGGACGTTGACTCCTAATGGCTGAGATACTGGTCCATACAGGTGGGGACTAGGACATATCCTCTCTGAGTTGTTGGAACTCTTGGCATATTTTTTCAGACAGTTTTTCCACAGCCGAGACACAGGCCCGTAGGGAGGAAGAGAGACTTTCTTCATATTCCCGGAGTCGTCTAGCCACTTCATCCACCTTTGGTGCCTCATCATTTTTCCAGGCTAGTATTGCCAACGAGTTGGAATATGATGCTGGTGCGCTCCGTACCACCTTCCACCACATGGGTCGTGTGCACCTGACTTCATCTGGATCTTTAGGTAACTGCTCATCGTTCAGGTCACTATAAATCACCTCCAGCATGCCTAATTCCCTCAGGTACTGGATACCTTTCTCTATGGTGGTCCATTTGCTTGGGCGGTATAAAACATCCTCCTTGAAGGGATACCTTTCCTTCACGCTTGACAGAAGTCGCCTCCAGAGGCTGAGCGGTTTTGCCCCTTTTCCAATTGCTTTGTCAATGCCCCCTTCCCTGGAAAGAGATCCCAGCTGCTTGGCTTCCTTACCCTCTAAATCCAGGCTACTAGCCCTGTTATCCCAGCATCGGAGCAGCCAGGTGATGATGTGCCTGGATGACGACTGAAATCTTTTTGCATATCTGGCAGCTCACTCAGGGATAGGGATCGGGTGATTACCATCTCATTTATGGGTTCTTCCTCCTCTGGTTCTCGTGATGGCCCTGGTTCATCTTCATCCCTTACTAAACGAGCTGATTTTCTTGTGTATTTTTTCTTCTGTATAGGGGCAACTGATACCGGTGCGGGTTGATTCTCTGTTTTAGCCACGTTGCCTGTCACTGGGGTTGGAGTGGCTGCAGTACCTGTGGTGGGTGTTGGAGTAGCTGCAGTGCCCGTGGCTGTGGTTGGAGTAGCCACAGTGCCTGTTGTTTTGTCATCTGATCCAGAGACCTTCTCTTTCCCTTGAGGGTACTGAATAGTGTTGAACAGGGCTCTATAAGCATGGGCCAGTCCCCAACATGTTGCAATGATTTGTGTCTCTCTGGAGTTGCCAGGGTGACAACATACTTTTTCCAAATACTTTACTAGTTCTTCAGGATTCTGCACTTCTTCAGGGGTGAAGTTCCAAAAGACGGGAGGTGCCCACTGTCCTAGGTACTTGCCCATACTATCCCACACACCCTGCCACTCACAACTCTCCAGCCTTGGGGCAGATCTCTGGATGATATTCTTAAATTGCTTACTAACTTTTGTCAAAACTGAAACAATATACCCAAGAAGTATCAATAGAAGTATCTTAACTGCCCAGGGATGTTCAAAATACCGAAAACTTTCTGTAATGAGGGAGGAAGCATTATAGAAGAAGGTAGTGAAGGTGCCATTCTGTATTTCCTGCACAACAAATGTCTCCGAGGAAAAGGTATAATTGCTAACTCTCTCCATGAGGTGGTACCCGAAGTACAGTAATGACTTGTGTATAAAACCCAAATATAAAACAATGCTCAAGTTCAGGATTTTGATAAGGAACCTCCCAAGCAAAACATCCTTAATCACTGCAGAGCATAGCACAATGCACAGACCAACACCAAGCTTTAACATGCACAGCCAAGAAAAGAACATGGTACAGATCAGATGAACTAATATCATGACTGGCAACTGTTAACAGATTCCTTAATACACTTTGGTTAATCTGTTATTATCTCAAACCCTTCGTGCCCCACGTTGGGCGCCTGGTAGCAGAGGATGGTTACGATCCATCGACCTCTGGGTTATGGGCCCAGCACGCATCCTCTCCTACCAATACTGTCCTGGTTTCGGCTGGGATAGAGTTAATTTTCTTCCTAGTAGCAGGCATAGTGCTGTGTTTTGGATTTAGTAGGAGAATAACACACTGATGGTTTAGTTGTTGCTAAGTACTGCTTATGCTAGTCAAGGACTTTTCAGCTTCCCATGCTCTGCCAGGGGCACAAGAAACTGGGAGGGGGCACAGCCAGAATAGTTGATCCAAACTGACCAAAGGGCTATTCCATACCATATGACATCATGCTCAGTATATAAACTGGGGGGGGTGGCCAGGGAGCAGCGATCGCTGCTCGGGAACTGTCTGGGTATCGGTCAGTGGGTGGTGAGCAATTGCATTGTGCATCACTTGCTTTGTATATTGTTATTATTATTATCATTTTTATATCATTATTATTATCATTTTACCTTATTTCAATTATTAAACTGTTCTTATCTCAACCCAGGAGTGGTTTTTTTCACTCTTACTCCTCTGATTCTCTCCCCCATCCCATCGGGGCAGGGGGAGTGAGCGAGCGGCTGCGTGGTGCTTAGTTGCTGGCTGGGGCTAAACCACGACAAGGGATCTCCTAAAAATGGTCCAAAAACCAGGAAATGTTTAATGAGAGTTTTTTCTGACTTTCATCAGCAGATATGCTTACTGAAACACCAGGATTTTAAATCTGTCATACTGATACTATTACCTTTTGAATCAGGTACCAAAACCTAGATTTTTGGCATAAGTTATTTTGTTGAACCAGATTTGTTACAATAAAAACATTTTACAGGAGAAACAAGTATGTGTAAGATTCATAAGTATCCAGATGACTTTGTACATCTGACTCCATAGCTTTCTTTTCAAAAGTTTATATCAGGTTTTTCATGTTTCTCAGAAGATTTATGAAGAAGGATGATCCATCTGACACTAATCTGGTTCTGTAACACCATGTTTGCTGGCCCAAACACAAAACACACTACTACTCATAGTAGTCCACACTCAAAGGCGTAATACTGATCCACAGCTTTGCACACCTGGAAACTATCACTGGCATATACACTCCACATTCAAATCACATATTTTGACATATTAAGTGCTCACATTCTGTCTTATAGAATCCTTAGGCAGGTTTCTTTCCTGACAGAGATCTGCACTGGAATCCACTGGAAGGTTTTTCTTTCTTTCTCACCATGGCCAGCAAACAGGTCCTCTAGTGACTGTGTTAGGACTCACAGCAAATTTTCAACCTGTTATTTCTCCATCAGTAACAAACACCTCCCAAAGCAGCTCCACTAACACACAGGACCAACTATCATTTCAAAGTTTTTTAGCCTCAAAAGATCAGCTATTGCTCAAATTTTGTAACACTAAGATGTGGAAAATTGTACTTTCCTTCGCGTAATTCATTTTAGTGAAGTAAAATTAGTTTTCTGGACGTGGAATTTCTCTCCTGCAAAATGAAATGGAAGTGCTGTGTGGAGAGGGGTAATCAAGGTGGGGAGGGCTTCTAGATGGTGTTGGGAAAGCTTTTATAAGATTGCTGCTGGGAGAAGAAGAGTCAGGAAGGAAGACTGGGACCTTAGGACTCATTTAGCAAGGATCTTCCTAAATTTTCTGCTGCTTCTCATTTAGTCTTCTGGTCCTTTGGATTCCCTTTCCTGTTCTTCTTTCCCAGCAAGTCTGTGAGGCAAACAAAGCTGCCTCCTCTTGCTGCTTCTTCTCCTTCTTTGCACATTTTCTTCCCCAGAAACAGGAAGAATGGTGGAACAAAATGCCCCTTCCCCTCCAAAACAGCCTCCCACCCCACCATTGTAGATCCCAGAAGCCAGGAGGAGCCCCTGTAGGAGAGAAAGTGTGGTGGGTTGACCTTGGCTAGCTGCCAGGTGCCCACCAAGCTGCTCTATTACTCCCCCCTCTATTATTGTTTCTGCCGCTCCTTCCTCCTCATGCTCTTCCCCTGCTCCAGTGTGGGGTCCCACCCATGGGAGACAATCCTTCACGAACTGCTCCAGCGTGGGTTCTTTTCCACAGGGTGCAGTCCTTCAGGAACAGACTGCTCCAGCATGGGTCCCCTGCGGGGCCACAGGTCCTGCCAGAAAACCTGCTCCAGCACAGGCTCTCCATGGGGTCATAGTTTCCTTCGAGGCACATCCATGTGCTCTGGCATGGGGTCCTCCATGGGCTGCAGGGGGACAACCTGCCTCACCATGGTCTTCACCATGGGCTGCAGGGGAATCTCTGCTCCAGCACCTGGAGCACCTCCTCCCCCTCTTTCTTCACTGGCCTTGGTGTCTGCAGAGTTGTTTCACATATTCTCACTTGTCTCTCCTGGCTGCTCTTGCGCAGCAGTTTTTTCCCCCCTTCTTAAATATGTTATCACAGAGGCACTACCACCGTCACTGATTGGCTCAGCTTTGGTCAGCAGCAGGTCCGTCTTGGAGCCGGCTGGAACTGGCTCTGTCGGACATGGGGGAAGCTTCGGGCATCTTCTCACAGAAGCCGCCTCTGTAGCTCCCTCGCTACCACAGGAAAGCTAAGGAAATCCTTACATTCAAACCTTTCAACTGAAAATCAGAAAAAACATTTCAGGCCTAGCTGGTGGCATTCAGCCCCATGCCCCAGGAAAGTTGGAAAATTTTGGGCTTCAGCTTCACTCTGTTCTCCACTAGTTACTCTCTCTCTCCCTGTGAAAGACTAAAGTCCTGTACCAACCCTGTCTCTATCAGGACCTCCTCCAATTAAATCAGTGGCAGATAGGGATCACTGGAAACAGCAGATTGTTAATCCAAACAGCATACTTTCTGGTGCTGGTTATTTCCATATGATATACGTTACTACCTTCACTATGCACTGATCATTTGGGATTTTTTGTGATTTTTATCAGTAACAGGAAAATCTGAAAAGACTGACTGCTGATAAATATTCCACACACCTAAAACTAGATTACTTTCTTCAAAATCTTCTCTATACTCCTATATTCACCCGCAATTTGGGGATATCTAAATAAATCTTTGGATTTATCTTTCAACTCTAACCATTATCTCTTCATTTCTCTTTCTTTGCTAAAGTCAAAGATGCTATCTATCATGGGGCTAAGCAGTTGTAAGCAGCCTGCTTGTTAGGCAGATACTGCTTTTTAACTGCTTGTTCTTTCTGCTGTGCTCTGGGGATATATCAAAAACCAAAAGAAACACAAGTGAACTTGGGACATCAAGAGAAGCAGAATCAGTCTAACAATTTGGGGAGGATCATTCTGTTGTGAATAGGTGGAATTTGATGCCAGCTGAAGCTTAAAGAACTAGAAAGGTACATCTGATACCTGCATTTCTTCTGAGCTATTTTTAATTAATATTCTTTCCTGAACTCATTCTTATCAAGGGGATTGGAAGTGTTAATCACACATCCAGACATGAATATTAACTAATATATGCTGTCTATTCCTTGTGATAGTTTTGGCTAGTTAAGATATATTTTAACCTGTGTCATCAGCTCTTCTGCAGACAATTTCGAATGCTTTCACACATGTCCATATGGAAAGGAAAGAAAAAATGAAACAGGAAGATGGGATATCACTGCCTTATTTTCATTTATTTTCATTTTTTAGGCTTGCATTTAAACAAACATGTTGCTTTTAAATCATCATTCACTAAAAATGATATCACCATAGTGACTTAGCACATACATTGCTAATCATACTAGCTCAGAGTACTGACAGCAAATGATGAGTTTTCAGAGCAGTTACCCATTCAATTACCTTGTCTGCAAGTTAATCACTAGAATGTGCTACTGCCGTGGTATAATGCTGCTTCTTAAAATGTCATGCAATATATTCAAGTCAAATGGCTGTGGGCATCTTGTACTACTAATGAAAACAAAAGAATAATAAAAGTGTAAACAACTAATTCATTATATTATTTAGGAAAGACAGGCCAGCAAGGTGAGGTGGTGGAGTTGCTCTTTATGTGAGAGAGCAACTGGAATGTATCGAGCTCTGCCTAGGGGTGGATGAAGAATGAGTCGAGAGCTTATGGGTAAGAATTAAGGGGCAGGCTAATATGGGTGACACTGTTGTGGGTGGTTACTACAGGCCACTTGATCAGGAAGAAGAAGTCGATGAGGCCTTCTACAGACAGCTGAAAGTAGCCTCATGGTCACAGGCCCTGGTTCTCATGGGGGACTTCAACCATCATGATATCTGCTGGAAAGACAACACAACTAGGCACACACAGTCTAGGAGGTTCCTGCAGAGCATTGATGATAACTTTTTGGCACAAGTAGTGCGGGAGAGGTGTGCTGCTGTACCTTGTACTAACAAACAAAGAAGGACTGGTTGGGGATGTGAAGGCTGCGGGTAGCCTTGGCTGCAGTGACCATGAGATGGTGGAGTTTAGGATCCTGCGTGGAGGAAGCAGGGCAATAAGTAGGATTACAACCCTGGACTTCAAGAGAGCTAACTTTGGCCTCTTCAAGGACCTACTTGGAGGAATCCCATGGGTTAGGGCTCTAGAAGGTAGGGGGGTCCAAGAGAGCTGGTTAATATTCAAGCATCACTTCCTCCAAGTTCAAGATTGATGCATCCCTATGAGTAAGAAATCAAGCAAAGGGGACAAAAGACCTGCATGGATGAGCAAGGAGCTTCTGGCAAAATTCAAGTGGAAGAAGGAAGTTTATGGAATGTGGAAAAAGGGACAGGCCACTTGGGAGGAATATGGGAACATTGTCAGAGTATGCAGGGATGCAGTGAGGAAGGCTAAGGTCCACTTGGAATCAAATCTGGCAAGGGATGTCAAGGACAACAAGAAGGGCTTCTTCAAGTACATCAGTAGCAAAAGGAAGACTAGGGAAAATGTGGGCCCACTGCTGAATGAGGTGGGTGCCCCAGTGATGGAGGATACAGAAAAGGTGGAGTTACTGAATGCCATCTTTGTTTCAGTCTTTACTGCTAAGGCCAGCCCTCAGGAATCCCAGACCCTGGAGGTAGGAGAGAAAGTCTGGAGAAAGGAAGACTTTCCCTTGGTCGATGAGGATCGGGTTAGAGATCATTTAGGCAAACTGGACACCCACAAATCCATAGGCCCCAATGGGATGCACCCATGAGTGCTGAGGGAGCTGGCAGATGTTATTGCTAAGCCACTCTCCATCATCTTTGAAAGGTCATGGAGAACAGGAGAGGTGCCTGAGGACTGGAGGAAGGCCAGTGTCACTCCAATCTTCAAAAAGGGCAAGAAAGAGGACCCAGGAAACTACAGGCCAGTCAGCCTCATCCTCCATCCCTGGAAAGGTGATGGAACAGCTCATTCTGGATGTCATCTCTAAGCATGTGGAGGAAAAGAAGGTTATCAGTAGTCATCAACATGGATTCACCAAGGGGAAATCATGCTTGACCAATCTGATAGTCTTCTCTGATGGCATGTCTGGCTGGGTAGATGAGGGGAGAGCAGTGGATGTTGTCTACCTTGAATTCAGCAAGGCTTTTGACACTGTCTCCCATAACATCCTCATAGGTAAGCTCAGGAAGTGTGGGTTAGATGAGTGGACAGTGAGATGGATTGAGAACTGGCTGAATGGCAGAGCTCAGAGGGTTGTGATCAGTGGCACAGAGTCTAGTTGGAGGCCTGTAGCTAGCGGTGTTCCCCAGGGGTCAGTACTGGGTCCAGTCTTGTTCAACTTATTCATCAATGACGTGGATGAAGGGACAGAGCGTACCCTCAGCAAGTTTGCTGATGATACAGAATTGGGAGGAGTGGCTGATACACCAGAAGGCTGTGCTGCCATTCAGCGAGACCTGGACAGGCTAGAGAGTTGGGCGGTGTTGCGTCAAGAGAGGCTTTGGAAGGTACCCAATTTATCGTTATAAGTCCGGTCGCATTCAGTGCACTGAAATATCACGATTACGGATTCACAAATAACGTAGGCACCTTTCGTCTAGTCGTGCTGCATGAACTATCACGGCCACACTTAAAGCGTCTGGTCACGTTCAATGACCACTATCACGCTAGACCAATAAATCAAAGCAATTTATTAAAGCAACAGACACACAGGTTCTTTGGATTACCGGTGATAAATTCACTGACTGCAAGGCACATGCAAATACCAAAGCTTTGGATAATACAGATGCATCAAAAGACATAAAAGCGACTCTATAGAGGTTTCTAAGTTTCCCGCGATGGGGGGGGAGGTGTGCACTTGGTATAACCAAGTGTTAGATTCTTACCCAAAGGCGTCCCGATGGGGGGGAAGAGAGGCTCAGCCCGTTGACTGATCCCAGAGGTCAGAGTAGCACGCGATGGTATCTTCCCCAACATGTCCTCTCTCTTAGGCCAATTTATAGTACTTTTACTTTTCAGGTGGAGCTTGAGGGACTCTAGTCATACATACTTTTGTTACGATTGGTGTAAAACTTTCTCACTTCGTTTTAAAGGTACAGGCTCAGAAAAATTCAGAGCGCAGGCTCAGTGAGGAGTGGTCTCACCTTAGAGGCGGGTAGGTTTTGGGATGGAGGTGTGTTTTGGTATTATAATGATATTATAATGAGCAAAGTTTACCAAAAGGACAGCATTTTGTCAAAATCATGACAGTTTGTTGGCTCAGGGTATCAATTATGCAGCTTATCGGTGCCATGGTGCTCTTCTGAGTCCCTTATCACAGGGCTTGGCCGTGGTGTCTCCACACCACTCCTCCCTCTGGGCAACTCCCCTTAGAGCCAGTGCACCAGGCTCCCCTGATGTTGCCGACATCCAAGGTTGCAGGCTTAGGGAACTCCCTGTGGGATAGATTCCTGGCATCCAGCTGCATTTCATCTGGACAGCTTCTTCAATGCTGTGTTTTTCTTGAAATTGTAAGTCTAAGTCACCTCCAGCAATTACTCCACAGGCGGAGAGGAACCTAATGAAGTTTAACAAAGGCAAGTGTAGGGTCCTGCACCTAGGGAGGAATAACCCCAGGTTAGGAGTTGACCTGCTGGAAAGCAGCTCTGTGGAGAAGGACCTGGGAGTCCTGGTGGACAACAAGTTAACCATGCCAGCAATGTGCCCTTGTGGCCAAGAAGGCCAATGGTATCCTGGGGTGCATTAGGAAGAGTGTGGCCAGCAGGTCGAGGGAGGTTATCCTCCCCCTCTACTCTGCCCTGGTGAGGCCACATCTGGAGTACTGTGTCCAGTTCTGGGCTCTCCAGTTCAAGAAAGACAAGGAACTACTGGAGAGAGTCCAGTGGAGGGCTATGAAGATGATTAGGGACTGGAGCGTCTCTCTTATGGGGAAAGGCTGAGAGCGCTGGGTCTGTTTAGCCTAGAGAAGCTAGCCCATCACACATTATCAGCGTAGGTGTGTGGACTTCTAGTAAAACATAACCAGCTCTTCTGAGACCCTTAAGCATACAATGTTATATGAGCAGTTTTTCTTTGTCTAATTTCTTCCATTAGTGAATGTTGCAAAAGAACAAGGATCTGCAGAATCACAGTGTGATATTAAAATGTCAGTTTGAGCTAAATGAACTGCTGGTAACTCTGATTCCCACCAAGATACAGTAGAGATCTGCCTGAATGTAGGGATCTCATAAAAGCTCACAAAATTATCACCAGTTTCTCTGCAAAGTAGTAATAGTCAACTCTGCTATTACCTTATCTATTTCAAAACCTTTGACATTTCCTATCCTCTTGAAGGTGCTCTTTCATCCTGTCACTTCCTATAAACAGTTGGCTTTTTCACCATTCCACACACAAAACATTTGTTTTGTGGTAGTCAAGCAATCTTCTATTTTGCCTTGTGTCATCTGAAAAAGCACTAACAAGAATAAACCTCAACCTACATTTTTTTTCCTTGGTAGATATCTCCTTTGCATTCCCTGTATTTGGTTTTCCCTAATTTCTTTTGCTTCACCAGGAACCTTCTCATGACTTCTGATAGACAACTTTGAGCATAAGACAGACACATCCACAAAGTTATATTTAACCTCATTTGGCAATAATGAAAGAAAGACTAGCTCAAATGACTGTCTCAGAGCAAATAAAGTTGCTCTGATTCCTGTTGCTCAGATTGCCATTTTGCATCTGTCGTGGTTTAGTCCCAGCCAGCAACTAAGCACCACGCAGCTGCTCACTCACTCCCCCTGCCCCGATGGGATGGGGGAGAGGATTGGAGGAGTAAGAGTGAGAAACACTCCTGGGTTGAGATAACAACAGTTTAGTAATTGAAATAAGGTAAAATAGTAATTATAATAATAACAATATAATAATGATAATAATACTAACAATATACAAAGCAAGTGATGCACAATGCAATTGCTCACCACCCGCCGACCGATACCCAGACAGTTCCTGAGCAGCGATCGCTGCTCCCCGGCCAACCCCCCCAGTTTATATACTGAGCATGACGTCATATGGTAGGGAATAGCCCTTTGGCCAGTTTGGATCAACTATTCTGGCTGTGCCCCCTCCCAGTTTCTTGTGTACCTGGCAGAGCAT
Organism: Pelecanus crispus; assembly: GCF_030463565.1. NCBI lineage: Eukaryota > Metazoa > Chordata > Aves > Pelecaniformes > Pelecanidae > Pelecanus > Pelecanus crispus. Next base: position 5,122,928 of record NC_134675.1, read on the forward strand.
GGGAAGCTGAAAAGTCCTTGAGTAGCATAAGCAGTACTTAGCAACAACTAAACCATCAGTGTGTTATCAGCATTCTTCTCATCCTAAATCCAAAACACAGCACTATGCCTGCTACTAGGAAGAAAATTAACTCTATCCCAGCCGAAACCAGGACAGAATCTCACTCTAAATAAACTGTTTCTCTACTGCTCTGGAAAGGGTTCTAGAAGGACTATTCTCCCTAGGCTAAAGCTAACATTTCTGAATACTTAAGTCTGACCAACAGGATAGTCAGCAGATAAGATCTACATCTCTGTGTACCAGTCTAGTAGCTGAAACAAAAACAGGCTTTGCTAAGTGAGGTCCTAAAATCCCTATTATATCCCTAAAGAGACTTAACTAATAAAGGATTAAAGGCTGGGACAGAATTCCAGAATCAGCACAAAAAAGAAGGAATATGCTTATTATAACCTAAAATGATTTCTAACTGGGTTTTTAAAGGTAAGAAACTTCATGTGATTGTGCTTTCTCCCCTGTAGCTGCCCAACTTTTTCTCAGTCCCTTGTAATTTTTGAGCCCAATGACCAATTCCAACCTAATTTGATGGAGGAGGGAAGGGGGGGCAAGTCTCAGAGAAATCAAAATTGTGCTGCCACTGAAAGAAAAGTGGTTTATGACTTAGCTCTTAACCTGTTCCAACAAGCAGCAGCCATTCAGCCAGGCAGCACACATCTAACACTGTCTAATAGCCATATCATGTGTTGCTTTTGACCTAGTCAAATAGGTAGGAATGAGAGAAGGACCTGAGGGTAATGGAGGAGAATGAGGACAAAGACAGTTATGATGTGTCTAGGGAAAGTAGGAAATGAATAGGAAATGTGGTAGGAAATTAGGCTTTCATTCCAGTCCTCATTAAGCAGCTTGCTTTTTTATGTTTGTCTAAGCTGCATGCCCACAAGTCCAGCATAATTACACCTTTCAGATATTTGCATTAAGGATTTTTTACCTAACTTTTTTTTTCTACTTTAAAACAGTAATAAAAATATACATATAACACAATTATCATACCCACACACATTTCTTTAAAGAAAAGTGTTTGATGTACAGTGGCAGTCAGTATTTTAACACTCCTGTCATGACTGAATTAAAATCCCTTCAGTGATAATTTCTAGATAATTTCCACTCTAATACCTCTCTGTCACTTAAAGAGGCAATCCCATCCCTCCTTCCCTGGCTGTATAGTCCCAGTCTCAGTGTTTTGCCCTCTCTGGCATTCATCTGATTCCTCAGTGAGCTGATTCACCTCCGTAGCCTTTATCAAAAAAATGGCCACTTTTTTGCTTGATAAGTTTTCTGCCAAGTTAAAGAGTAGGATTGGCTCATGGAGAGATCAAACTAGAACTGACACAGAGGAGAAATTATCACAGGTTGGATAGGAGGGGGTGAGGAAGTGAAACTGTGCTTTTCCATGTCAGCCAACTGTTTGTCAAAACTTTTTAGCAAATTTCATTTAAAACTCAAGAATATCTAACCTCCATGGAGATTTGTTCTGCTACATCTTATTCAGAAAATTTCCATAAATCTCCTCTAAGCAAGTTTTACTTGAAGTTCTGAAAGGATTAAAGCCTTCAGGGGATACAGCAAATATGTGGAAGGAGTGCATCAAAACTATTCAGGTGTGGAAAATAACAGAAAATTAGGTCAGTGTTGCTAGATGCTGATATTCAGGTTTCCCATCTTAGTCATAAGTACTCCATTTCACTCAAATACTTTCAGTGTGCGCCACAGTCTCCAAATACTACGAATAATACAGCTCCTGGACTTAATATTTGGGGTTTTTTTGTTGGCAGGCCCAAAAGAATAAAAATCCAAAGTTGCTGAATAACCTTGACACCAGCATCCCATTGCTTTAATATGGTATTTAGCATCCTGAGATATATTAGAAACATTTTACTAGTGATATTTAGTATTCTTTGCTCAAAAGAATTTAATCAAAACAGGGCTGCAGGGCTTTTTGAGCCCAGAGAGAAATATTCAGGATACACATTTCTCTTTGAAAAAGTATTAGGTGGTGAAAGACTGGTTTTCAATGTAGACATTTAGGAGCATATTGAGATTTTTAAATTGATTTGCTCATTCCATAATGGAACCATTTAAGGTAGAACTTAACTATTCAGTTACTTTAACTTTTTCTAATTCAAAAAGATGAAAAAGTAAGGATACTCCAGAGCACATGAAAATATTTCAACTAGCAAAAAAAGGCCAATTTATTTAACAGTTGGGAAAATGTTGTTGGGAGAAATAACAATTTATAAAATGCAAACTAAGAATCAATAGTTTTGTCACAAAGCTCATGAGCATGACAAATGTGTGTCTTTGATTTTGACATATTTATGAGAAAGCAATTTCTGGAAGCTAAAGGTGAAGCTTTAGCTCTGAAGTTAATATGGATTTTTGTTGCTTTCAGGAAAGCTAGGTTTTCATAACAGTACATTCTACCAACAAATATTACACAAAGAATTCAAGTGTCCTGCAATAGTAATTCATAATTTAATGTGTGATTTTTACCTTTGCTATAATTCACAGAATTCCTATCTTTCTTTTCTTTTTGTCTTACCAGTTCAAAACTAACTATGAAAAGAGAATGTTTAAAGTTGATATTTCGTCCAATGACACATCCACAGTGGCTTCCATATTAAGTAATGTGTCAGAAGCAATAGAAACCCTCACCCAAATGAAAGAGGAAATAGTTCCTGTTCCAGGTTCTGTAAATGGAGTGAATGCCCTTGGCTTGGTGGTTTTCTCAATAAGCTTTGGCCTGGTAATTGGAAGCATGAAGGAGCAAGGTCAGGCATTAAAAGACTTTTTTTATAGCCTAAATGAGGCTATCATGAGATTGGTAGCTCTAATAATGTGGTAAGTGCCTCTGATAAATTCCATATTAAGTTACTATTAATATTTTTCATCACAGTCATGCACTGGATGGCAAGAGTCTGTTTGGCAGGAAGTCACACAATAAGATCTTAACTACCTTGTAGCTTTTTTCGTAAATGAACCCAAGAACTGTAATTCTGTATATCAATAATTTGCCCAAACATACCTATTCTTCCAGTGTGTTTAGCTTTTGACATGAAAAAATCAGGGTATATGGCAGAATTTGCCAAGCTTATACAGAGCCAATTCTATGTCTTCATAAAGACAGCAATCACAACAGTATGCTATCAATGTTTCCTTATAACCTACTCTGACTTCACTAAAGGAAAACGACAAACCTCTCCCATAATCTTATTTCTACACAGCAAGACCTTGTTATCATTAGTTTCCAACACAACTGATTCCTGCAGTTGTGTAGTGTATATGTATGTCCTTGTATTGTAGTTACACTGCTTACAGACACACAAAATTTTGTCACTTTATTGTGTTCAATGGGTAAATAAAACCAATACCTTTTCCTTCAAACATTAGGTATGAAGTCTTTTCAACAATGAAGATACATTATTTGTCAGGTAGAAGGTTAATTATGAAAATAAATTATGTCTTGTTGTCTTCTTTACTACAGAAAACAAACAAACAAACAAACAAACTCCAAAAGCATAAAAAACTACCCAAGAGCACACACAGATATGTTGTAGTACTAGATACAAAACTAAAAATAAGTATATTTTTTCCAGTAAGTAAAATTCTATTCTGCCAGGAAAAATCTATACAAAGCAAAAATCTTTTCTCCTTATTTACGAGCTCACTTAAGATGATAAAGCAGTGGATGAGAATTATTACTTCTGAGACATTTTCTACATGGATTTGATGGCTGAAAGTGCAATTGAGATATTGTCATGGTTTAACCCCAGCCAGCAACTAAGCACCACGCAGCCACTTGCTCACTCCCCCCCTGGTGGGATGGGGGAGAGAATTGGAAGAGTAAAACTGAGAACATTTGTGGGTTCATATAAGAACAGTTTAATAATTGAAATAAAATAATGTTAATATTAATATTAATAAATTGTAATGAAAAGGAAAATAACAAAAAGAGAGAGAGATAAAACCCAAGACAGACAAGTGGTGCAAATGGAAAACAATTGCTCACCACCAACCGACTGATGCTCAGCCTGTCCCCAAGCAGCAGCCCCCCCCAGCCAGCTTTCCCCCAGTTTATATACTGAGCATGAAGTCATATGGTATGGAATAGCCCTTTGGCCAGTTTGGATCAACTATTCTGGCTGTGCCCCCTCCCAGTTTCTTGTGTATCTCCAGTCAGTAGAGCATGGGAAGCTGAAAAGGCCTTGACTTAGTGTAAGCACTACTTAGCATCAACTAAAACATCTGTGTTATCAGCATTATTCTCATGCTAAATCCAAAACACAGCACTATGCCTGCTACTAGGAAGAAAATGAACTCTATCCCAGCTGAAACCAGGACAGATATGCTAGATAAATTTTGTTCTGTGGTAACTTAGTATAAAAAGACAAGGGGACATTTATGGATATAATGCTGTATCAAAAGTCCAGCTGCAGCAAGATTATGTTAGAGATTTATGCTCATCTGTAGCTGTGCTTACCAGTAGGAAAAAGCAGATTATACCACATTTGTTGCTGCCCCACAATGCAGCTAACCTCTGTCATACAGATGGCTTCATGCTAAAGTATTTAACCAGTGCCCCACTGGATAAAATGGGGCATGGCCAGAAGCAGCTTGAAATCATCAGAAGTTAGCCTTCTGTGTGAGTTCCTTCCCCAACAACATGGGAAACAACACTGGAGAGATAATAGAACTGGGCACTTGGCATAGTCTCCAAATATGTTGGTTGAGCCTTCATTCATACAGAAAGAATTATAACAGAATTGGCTAAACTAGCTTTTAAATGACACTTGAATTCCAAAGGGAGTTCATCTCCCTACATGTCTGAAAGACATGCTATATGTCTTCTTGAAATCCTTACCAGATCCTGAATCCAACAGAGCCTATCAGAAACATTCACTGCTGTGGTTTCATCCAGGTTAAACTGTTAAGAGTTAAAGAGTTAAACTCTTGGGCTGCTTCTGAATAATTACAGTCATTCTACCAGCAAAAGCCTACATTCATGCATGCATATAAACACAAAAGGTATGGATAGAGGAGCAGATTTCTACTTTGTTCAGTGCAATGCTAATTTGATTTCTTATTTGCAGGTATGCTCCACTTGGAATCCTCTTCTTGATTGCTGGAAAAATTGTTGAGATGGAAGATATGGGCGTGATTGGTGGTCAGCTTGCCATGTATACTGTAACAGTTATCATCGGTTTGCTAATTCATGCTGTCGTTGTCTTACCTCTTCTCTACTTCCTGATCACTCATAAGAACCCTTGGGTATTTATTGGAGGCCTAATCCAGGCATTAGTCACAGCTTTGGGAACATCTTCCAGGTATAATAGAATATTTTAAGGCCATATTGTTTTTATAATATTATTGGTTTGAGAAACAATTTTGCCTAATGTATTCATATTCAAATATTCACTTGGGCACTTTATTTCAGTTCCACTGCTCTCCGACAGAGATGATTATTATCATTATGTTGACTTGTCTATTTTCTATGAGAACCCTTGACCAGAGATGAAATAGGTCTGTTTGGTGATGCAGACTATGGCTGGAACCCTTGTGACTTTGATTAGCCTTGGCGTTTGAGATTTGTAAGTAGTTTGTAATGGCTTGCTGATAAATGCTGCTGACAAGGGAAGTTTTACATTTGTGCATGGCAAAATGGAGCAGCAAACAGGAAGGTTCAGAGGGGATTCTGAGAGAGCTTGAGAGCCCATCTTGGCAGGTGACATTCTGTGCTCAAAATCCTGATAGCCAATAATGGATATCAGAAATGCAATAGAAATGCCATTTTTGCTCTTTGTTGATGAAATCATAGGGACTTCATATGAATAAAAAACCTGTTTGCATCTATGATGAAAAGAAACATTTTTGTAATCAAATATATATTTCTACACCATATGACCTTTCATAAAACACCTTCCATTTTAATAGATTTGAAAAGCATCTCATAAAGACAGATGTTTTCAGTCAGCCATTCCATATAACTAAATTCAAGACCCTGGTGTTTGGGATTATTCTGAAGATCTGGATAAGATGCTATTGGGACCATTAATGTAGAATCTGAAGTTTTGTATCACTGAAAAAGCTCTTTAGGACTTTAAAAAATTATGCCAGTATATTAATGGATAGAAAGGGACAATTACTAATTTCACGTTTGAAATTTTAATGTCAATCCTTGCAAATTTGTGGGATGCCTAAAAGGGAAATTGATTAATAATGATTTTAAAAGGAAGATAATATAACTAATGCCAGTCAACATAGTTTAAGAGAAAATAAACTTGGGGGCGGGGGGGGGGGGGGGAAGGCAGTGGCTGTGTGCTGCTTAGCTGCCTTCTGGGGTTAACCCACAAGTGGTAAAATAATGTAATCATCCATCAGAATGCCCTTTCCAGGGGAGCCAGAAAATAAAGATGAGAAAACATGCTGTTTACTGAAGGGTTGAGTAGCTCAATTTGTATAAATTCAGGAAAACAATGCTTAAGGGTGATTCAGTCATAACACAATGACTTCAAAAATGGGAAGAGGTAATTTTTAAATAGATTCTTCTGGCTAGCATGCTAAAGTATAACAAAATCTGGTGACAAAATACTGAACTTAGACACATTCAGACTAGGGACTACATAGAGAGTGACAGTAATTAACCATTGGAAAAACCTTCCAAGAGCATCAGGAGAACCACCATCACTAGAAGTGTTTAAATCCATGTCGTGGTTTAGCCCCAGGCAGCAACTAAGCACCACGCAGCCACTCGCTCACTCCCCCTGCCCCGATGGGATGGGGGAGAGAATTGGAGGAGTAAGAGTGAGAAACACTCCTGGCTTGAGATAAGAACAGTTTAATAATTGAAATAAAGTAAAAGAGTAATGATAATAATAACAATATAATCATGATAATAACAATAATAATATACAAATGCAATTGCTCACCACCCGCCGACCGATACCCAGACAGTTCCCAAGCAGCGATCGCTGCTCCCCGGCCAACCCCCCCCAGTTTCTATACTGAGCATGACGTCATATGGTATGGAATAGCCCTTTGGTCAGTTTGGATCAACTATTCTGGCTGTGCCCCCTCCCAGTTTCTTGTGCACCTGGCAGAGCATGGGAAGCTGAAAAGTCCTTGACTAGCATAAGCAGTACTTAGCAACAACTAAACCATCAGTGTGTTATCAGCATTCTTCTCCTACTAAATCCAAAACACAGTACTATGCCTGCTACTAGGAAGAAAATTAACTCTATCCCAGCCGAAACCAGGACAATCCAGCCTTGGCATTTAAAAAAAAAAAAATCTGGTAGATCACATAAAAATTAAGACAATTAGAACAATCTATCTTGTCATCACAAAGCATGACATTCTTTTAATTCCCTCTTTGTAGAATTTATATCATGTATTACCTTCTTTCTTTTTGTTTCAGTTCTGCAACCCTACCTGTTACATTTAAGTGTCTAGAAGAAATAAATGGAGTGGACAAACGAGTTACAAGATTTGTACTCCCAGTTGGTGCTACAATTAATATGGACGGAACTGCTTTATACGAGGCTTTGGCTGCAATTTTCATTGCACAGGTTAACAACTTTGATCTGAACTTTGGACAGATTATCACAATCAGGTACACAAGCCATTATTACCTACATCTAATAAAAGCACCTTTGTGATGACTCCTTCTTGTCATTATATGTGGGATTAAACAAAAGCATCTAGAGCTAAAAACAAAAACTGCTACAGTAGCTGAATAACTGTAATGATTTACATCTTCTGCACAAGAGGCCCCCCAGCACATATTCTCCATTAGGTAAACCTTTAAAAAACTGTAGCATGACACACCTATCACTGGACTTAGTAGAGTCAACAAGAACAGTTTTTAATGACTTTTAAATTTTCTTTCTTAAGAATTCATGCAGCTTTTTGGAGCTGTAGACTTACAATCAGTACCAGATAGTTTCTAATGCATGTACAAAGCAGTAGCATAAGAGCATCACAGTGGCATGGTACAGTGCTAATCCTAGGAGAGGCAGCATTTTCCTAGTCATGATGGTCTCAGGATACAAGTAGAGAAAGCTGTGTAAGGAGAATACCTTTTATTACACTAGCTGATAGAGATGGAGAAGATAGGTATGATTTCAAGGACACACGCCTTCATGTTTGAAATAGAAGAGCAAACAACCCACTAAGTACCGCTTGATGATAACTGATCTGCATTAATTTATTATGTTACTCAAACAGTTTAAGAGAAAAGGGTGATGAGTACATGTGCAGAAGAAAAAAATGTCAGCAAGGGGAGAGGGGGACACTGTAGGACAGAAAGAGGTATTTTATCACTCAGAAACACTGAAAGTTCAGATATGGTGAACTGGGAATGTAGAAGATTTTCAAGCAGAAGTGCTTCTCTCCATAAAAAACACCAGCTTAATTCAATATTCAGCAACAGAAGGCAAAACTGTCTTCACACTCTGAGGCAATAGTTCCACATTCATTAGTACTAGAGCTGCTCCCTGCCAAATCACCTGACAAAAATTCTTCCTAAACTAGGTGTGAACAAGCATATTTCTATCAAGTTACTAGACTGTATGATTCAGAGTTTCTGGCAGCTTTCTGTTTTCTGATGGCTGAATGCCAACTGCTGGAGGACACATACTTCACCTAACATGAAGTTATAGTGAGATGGACAGAGAATAAAAGTTCTTGCTTTAGATCTGCCAGGACAAAATTACTTCCTCAGCTTTTCTTTTAACATGTTTGAGTTTGTGGAGTGAGTTTGTTCAGTGGGTAGGGGCATGTAGCTATAATGTTTTTGTCTGTCCCTTAGCATCTAGTAAGGGATTTTACATCTAACAAAATCATGTTTCCAGGGTTCTGGATAAAGATTTAGTATAAACATTTTGGATTAAGATCCACACTCCCCTGCAGCTGTGTAGTGTTCAGATTAGGGACTGGGCTCATCTTTTTCTTTACTACTGAGCAAATGCTTTCTTGTTTCATATCTGTTTTTAATATTTGCCAGATGATAAGGAGAGTTTATTATGTAAGTCAATTAATTGCTCTTGCCATCTCTTTGCACAGCATCACAGCTACAGCTGCCAGTATTGGGGCTGCAGGGATTCCTCAAGCTGGACTGGTCACCATGGTCATTGTGCTTACATCAGTAGGTTTGCCTACAGATGATATCACTCTTATCATTGCAGTGGACTGGTTCTTGTAAGTATTTTTATGGAGTCACTAAGGGCTTAGACCATATTTAGAAGTGCAATAGCCAGAGACGTTTTGGCAATACTGCGATCAGTGGTGTACTTATTTTGCTGTGGAAGGCAGTTGGAAGGAACTGTTAAAAAGAATCACAATTTCTTGCAATTAATGTATTTTCTTAGAGCAAATGGTGAGAGGTGTTACTTAATGATGGTTCCTCTTGCATGCAAAAGGGTTACTTAGAAACCTGGATCCTTAGGGTACTAAGAAAGCTTTCACACACACTGTAATTCAATCAGCAAAGAATTGCTTTAGTCTTCTATTTTTCGTAGGCTGTCAATGAAAACCTTTCCATCAATCAGGCTCAGAGCTGTTTCAGACCCAACCCAGTTCATTGCAGCCCTGCTGACTATCTAATCCAGGAAAGGTTCATATGTCTACCCCATGGACACAGAATTGAAAAAACTCTATTTCATCTAACCCCTATTAGTTATAGTTTCCAGAGGCTTTTACCCTTCAGTCTTCTCAAGTGATCCCTGTAAGAAGTTGCCCATGTCATTATCAGAATGTAATGTCTTCAAATGATTATTGGAACAGGTTGCCCAGAGACATTGTAGATGCCCCATCCCTGGAAGCATTCAAGGTCAGGTTGGACAGGGCTCTGAGCAACCTGATCTAGTTGAAGATGTCCCTGCTCATTGCAGGGGGGTTGGACTAGATGACCTCTAAAGGTCCCTTCCAACCCAAACCATTGTATAATTCTATGATTCTATGATTATCTAACCACATGCCCACAATCTTATGTAGGTGGATGCTTATCGAGTAAGTGCCAGTCACTCCTCGTCAAGCTGCCTCCTACACCTTCTGGGCAGAGCCCTCTAAGATGGCTGAATTGTTGTAGTTTACTTTGAATCATTTTAGCAGAATTCCACCCTAAATTACTGACCGTAGTTTAGGGTCAGGAGGGAAATGACCCTAACAAGGTAGATTCTCATTGGCTTACATGTTCAGAGGATATAAACCCAAACCACCAGAGTATAGAAACGCCTCCGAAAAGCATCTGCCATATGCTCCCTTTGTCATCCTCATCACACAGCTGTTTCTTGATATGAAGCTGCCAAGAGTATTAACATATTTTGTGGCTCCAAATTCTAGTATATTCGTTAATTCCTGTAAAAGGAATCATGACATTAACAGTTCAGATAAATGAATATACATAAAATTAATGAATCATCTAGTACCTATTTAAAGGCCATTTTAACAGCTAGTCTGCATGCTTCCTTAAACAAGTGATCAAGTCAAGGCTAACTTATTATTTCTCCTTAGGGATCGTCTCCGTACCACTACCAATGTCTTGGGAGACTCCATCGGAGCAGGAATTGTTGAACATTTATCATGGCATGAGCTGAAGAACAGGGATGCTGAGATGTGTAATTATGTGATAGAGGAGAATGAAATGAAGAAACCATACCAACTGATCTCACAAGAAAATGAGAGTGAGAAACCATTAGATAGTGAAACCAAGATGTAGGGTAAAGAAGGCATGAGTCCAACATTACAAGTGTGGAAAACACACTTTTTCCAGCCATTTATATCTTAAATTCACCAAGTTCACTTATTCCTTGTTTTCTCCCTTTATGCTAGCACTGGAAAGAATTAATGAAAATGTATTCCAAATTAGCAGTGATCAAGGTATATGTTGGCTTCTGATTTAAAAAAAAAAATAACAGGCAACAACACCAGTCCTGCTAGACATGTGCTAACTGAGGATAAATAAAGACAGACTGTCAACTAAATAAAAAAAAATAAAATCAGTGTATATGCTACTCAGTCCTGTAAATGTGATCTTATTCTTTTTTTTCTTTTTTTTAATGAACTGGAAAGTAAAACCAGATAACAGAGCCTGAAAATGGTTTAATTTTTTAAAATACCTGTTGCAAAATTCCTAACATCTATAAACACACAGTCAATACTTCTAACTTGATAACTGCATCCAGCTAAGTAAATTAACTGGGTTTTTGCTTTTTATCTGATGTTTTTTTCTCTAGTGTTATATTCTTGTTCAAATACTAGCAGGACAATAAAAAGGACATTAATTAAAAGGATAAAAGAGGAGAAGATGTATAAATAAAGAAAAAAATATCCACAATGAGCACTTTTATCAGCTGAGTTGAAATATTTCTGAGAAAGTGATTTTATCTGGACACAGTTTTTTGCATTAGCTTCAGCTGATCTTGACAAAAACTTAGCCTAGTCAGCTCCCACTGACTTGCAAACATTTATGTATGTATGTATGTACCTCCACTCTGTATTTGCCCCCTTAATTTCAATATCACAACCTAGTTGAACAATCTATGTGTGTTTTTGTAGGAGCAAGGCCCTAGGCTGTATTGACTCTGGGACAGAAAATGTGTCTTCATGTCTCTGAAAAACAAGCTAACATGCTCTGGGTATGCCAATTATCTACTTAATAAGCAATAATAAGAATAGCAGGCAGTGCCAGCCCTCTGCAGAAGGTGCAGAAGGGTAAGATGCTCAGATTGTAAAGGGACTGGATTCTAAATCTGAATCCCTGAGACCAACAGGAAGTTTTCTGATTGGAAACCTCCCAAATGCTTGGTCATTCCACTGATAAATTATAAAGCTATTAGCTGGATTTACATTTTTCCATCTGGAGAAGAAGGTTCCCTATCTCAATGTGAAATTTCAAAATCCTTGTGTGTTTATCAGCAGCATCTAAAAAAGAAAAAAATAACCCTTTAGAAAGTAAAACTAATGGGTGCTTTTTTACTTTTTACTAGGAAAAATATATAAATTGCAAAATAGCAAATGCTATAATAAATGTTGACATTTTAATTAGAAAGTATTTTAAAGCACAATATTGTAGGTTTCTTTCAGGGAATAGATAAGGAAAGAATGAAAAAAAGAGAGACAATGTACTTGTAATCTGGTGGCTTTTTTTGTTCATTCCAACGTTATTCCCTGATGAAGCCCTTTTTTAGAAATATAAATTATGTATTTTTTCCTTTTTGCCTTGTGTTATTATAGAGGTTAAACTGGAAAGATTTATAATGCAGTTACAGTTGGGGGAATTAAGAAATATTAATCAAAAGGCACAACAATGTTGAGTGATCTTTTTTATTTAAATGTTCGGTTCTCTTCTTTCTCCCTCCCTCCACCAAAGAATTCTGATAGAAATTAAGAATTCCCTTGCAATGTTCCAGTTGCCACTCAAAAAAATATTCAATATGTTGCTCATGTCACTAAAAGAACATAAATATGGTGTACAAGTAACTGTAGTGAAAATGTCAGCATGCTAGTGGAAGGCAAACCTTTTCCCATGTTTAGAGCAATGAGGCAAGACTCTTATTTAGGACTGAAAACTCCTGCCTATCTTCTCCGGTTGAGTAACCCAGACAATACGAGCAGGAACTCTCCAGTGAATTAAGTGATCAGGATTTAATACAGAGTATTGAGCAGTCAAACCTACAAAGCTCTAAATGAATCTCTGACTGAAAGAAAACAAGTATGGGGCGGGGTTTTTTTGCTAACAAAATGCAAATCTAGGATACAAACAGATATTTTCTGATACGTAATTAGAGATATTTTTATATAGATACTGTAGTCAGAATGTGTGTATAAATGTTAACTGTAGAATTTATGGCATAACAATTTAATTTTTGTTAAGATTTTGTTTGGAAATACATTGCAAAGACAATGTAAATGGCTGTCTTTCTATGACATAGCTGAGAAAAATGAATTGTGTCACAAAGAATGTGATCTTTTTTATACTAACTTTGTTTCTTATGGAAATCAGGTATTATCGAAAGATTCCCTTCCCCATCCCTCATTGGTTTTGCATTGGTATGCACCCAGAGTGGATTGAGAAACATTACTTTGTAGATGTATTTTCAATAAAAATAGTTTTACATTACTGCTTTTCTGTCATTTAGGATTTCTTTCAAAGGCTCTGTAACAGAAGCTTCACACAAAGTCAGAGCAAACAAACTCATAATATGGGATTTCAGGAATTCCAGGCCATTTTATACAGCAGGGCTTTGATATAGCAGGGCTTCCTCACTTCAAATACCTGCTTATGGTCTCATGATCAAAAATAAATAAGTGAAACTGCACAGACAAAAGAAAGCAAGGAAGGGGGGGAGGGAGCACCATCAAAAACTAAAAGAACCAGTGTTATTCCAACTTAAGCTCATTCAAATTCAAGTATATAAATTCATACTGATATCAACAAAATATTAAAAAAATAAGCATTTATATTTTCATTGATTCAGCTACTGCAAAGCTGCCAGTTCATTATGGATGTGTAATTAGATGGTCCAAAACTCAGAAAGGTCATTGTGCCATGGGAAGCAAAATACGTCCATTGACTGGGGTATTACAGTGTCGTAGCATTACAGTCATCCTAGACAATCCACTGTTTTTCTCACAGAAATGGTTTGTGATGGTGTAAAGTTTCATTCAGCAACAACTTCAGCTAGCAAAGTTATCATCTACTGGAAGTGAATGTCTTGTCAGAAGGACCAGGAAGGTATAAAAGACACAAGCTGAATCATTTGTATCTGGAAAGCTGTGTTGGTTGGAGCAGATGGAGGCAGCAGGGAGAAGTCCTGCCTTCCTGAACATACACCAACAGACCACTGGACAATGACCTCTATTAATTTGTCTGCAGTATTTTGAGTGAAAACAATATATAAGTTAAACCATTTTTGTAAACAAAAATTTCAGAGAAGACATGGTGTTATAAAGTGCATGAGCATAACTTTTCCGATTTTTTTTCTAGTTACCTACTCATTCATTCACTCAATCTTTGTGTTTCTAGAATTACTATCATGATGGGAAGAGCTAAAGAAAGAGAGTTAGTGTATTACTTGGAGGTATTACTGGCACAGTGGCCTCACTCACTTTTCTGTGCCCCCATGCAGAATAAAGATCTCTGGTATCCCATAATTTTTCAGCAGTGTTGTCATTTGGAAGTTGGGGTACAAAACAGCCATGCCATTCTTCAGCAAGAATTTATGTCTCTGTAACAGTGTGTGGCCACTATAAAGCAAAGTGATCATGCATGTGGAAAATCAACAACTGGCACAGGAAAGTACTTCTGTCTTCCTTTCTGAAGGACTGGATTTGCACAAGTGACATTTGTGTTCCAGTGCAGGCATAACTGATGAGAAATTTAGGGCATTTTTTTTTTTTTTCAACTGACACTGTAACATGTGCTTGGTTTAATAAAGTTACAATGGAAATGGTACAGAAGAGTATATCTTGCTTCTAGTGTGATCAACTGTGCTAGTTGTGATCAACAGTGTGTGATCAACTTGCTTCTAGTGTGATCAACTATTTCCTGGAACAGGATAAAAAAATCTGAGATGAACTGATAGATCACTCCCTGTCTGGGTTTCTGTGTCATCTTTTTAAGAGGATGGCTTACACTGGAAGTATGGAATAACAAAGAGGGATATGGAGAAAGACTTCTACAGCTCCATGCCAAACTGAAAACCTAGACTTGTAACATCAGTGAGGCAGCAAGATTCCTTCTGATAACAAAGAGAACTGTAAACAGATTATATAATCCTGCACGGTAAGCCCTTTCCTTTCCCCTCTTCCCCCACCTGGCTCCTTAGATGACTAAGATACCCAGAGGTATCTAAAATTCCAAAATTTTAGTACAGGAGCACTTGCATCTCTAACCAAAGTTTTTCTTCAGCATGCCTCATTACACAACTAGGGCTGCACAAATAATTGATTTTTCACTTCAGTGAGAGAACTGAAAAACTGGGGAGAATAATCCTTCCAGGGCATCATGAAACATTTTTTTAATTGCTTAAAAAAAAAAAAAACAAACAGTTTCTTTCTTTCAGGTATAATGAAATGTTTCATTCTCTACTTCTTGAAACATCCTATCTCATTTCTGGATCGCTTTTACTCTATTTAAAATTAAAACAAACTCAGCTGTAAAATGAACTGTAACTCTGAAATAAAACATTGAACTGTTTTGCTAGGAAAATGTCAAAATGAAATATTTTAAATTTTCTATAATATCTCCTCGCTTTAAAGCCAATTGTATTTACAGAAGTTGGCACAGCTTCACAAGTACTTGCCTCAAAACTGCATTTTTCAACAATATATTTTTATATGAATGCTTTTTCTTTGCTCTTTTCAACTTCCTTTCTCTAGACATTGCACATTTTTCTGCTTTTCCTGATTGCTCAGATTTTTTCTTCATTGTACCATTGGCTTTTTAATATTTTTTTTAAAACTCCTTAAAATGATAAAAAACAACTTTCCTGATATTTTTCCAATATTATTATTAGTAGTCTTGCTCCTAAACTTCTGTTCATTTCCTGCATAATTTTTTTTCAATGCCTCAACCAGATTCCCATTTTCTGCAGTACCATATTCCTCTCTCCATCTATCCCACTTTCTCTCTTAGCTCTAACCTTCATTTTTACAGTTTCTCCTCCAAGAACTCCACTGCAGCAGGTCTTCATAAACCCAGATTCAGGTCTCAATAGTACCCTTGGTCTCCTTCATAAACCTAGACAAGACTCTCAGCCTTTCTGTGTTTTGGTTCCCCATCAGTAAAATGGGGGCAATAGCGTTGCCCTAGCACCAGGGTTGTTTCCAGAAAGATCAAGATTGTGGAGGGTCTGTACAACGGAGATGACACACATACCTGAATCACATCTTGTGCACCATCCAAACCCTGAGGATTTGCCCCTAGTGCATAGGACCTTTGTACTGTTATCTCTTGTGCTCTAGGTACTTGAGGTGTATTTGAGAATTTATACTACCTTTGCTTCAAAACGAAACTTAAATTAATTTGTTCATCATAATTGTACATAAAAACAGACCAAATCCTGTGGTGCTTGCTGGCTCCTTTCACTGGCAAAACTCCTATGAATAGCAATAGGGAGAAGGATAAAATAAAGATCTGACTTGGATTTCATGCACAGGGAATAAACTACAGTGCAAATATATTCAGAATGAAATTAGTACTGATGACATATGGTGACTGTCATTTGGTCTGAGCAGGTGCTACACAAATCTCCCTTCACAGATGTGCTGGTTCACCTCATTCATGACCTGGAGTTCCCCTCCTATTCGAATCCCGCTCCTCTCCCAGGCAGCAACTCCTGGCCATGCCAAAGTGCCTGGTGGTTTTGTGATATGAACAAATGGGGACTGGGATGAGATCACCCAACTTGCTTTCATTTACAGGCTAAGCCAGGATGTAAGGTTGAGTCTCCAGAAGAAAAAGACTACAGTACTAACCCACTGTGCCACTTAGCCTCCACAGTGCAAAAGAGTTATTCAGATGCTGCCAACACTTCATTTTTAGATGTACTGTGGCCCTGCAACAATCAGCCTCCTAAAAACTGAAAAATGTTTCCCAGCAATGACAGCCAAAATTTTTGTCTCATTGGATTATGCTGCCATCGTGTGGCAAATGTTTTTTACAAAACTTTTTCCCTCCAATTAAAAAAATTAAGTTAAATCCTCTGATGAACAGTTTAGCACAACACTTAACGTTTGCTTCAGCTGCAGAATGTTATTGTTATAATCCAATTTATTCACATAAAGAACATATTCATCTTTTCCTTTGTTCAACACAGCCTTAAAGAGGTTCAGCTGTAAACACCTTCATTCTTCTTATATTGATTCTTTTTTTTTGTGTGTGTGTGTTCATTTGTCTATGTGTCGTGGTTTAGCCCCAGCCAGCAACTAAGCACCACGCAGCCGCTCGCTCACTCCCCCTACCCCGATGGGATGGGGGAGAGAATCGGAGGAGTAAGAGTGAGAAACACTCCTGGGTTGAGATAAGAACAGTTTAATAATTGAAATAAAGTAAAATAGTAATGCTAATAGTAACAGTATAATAATGATAATAATAATAATGATACACGAAGCAAGTGATGCACAATGCAATTGCTCACCACCCGCCGACCGATACCCAGACAGTTCCCGAGCAGCGATCCCTGCTCCCTGGCCACCCCCCCCAGTTTCTATACCGAGCATGACGTCATATGGTATGGAATAGCCCTTTGGTCAGTTTGGATCAACTATTCTGGCTGTGCCCCCTCCCAGTTTCTTGTGCGCCTGGCAGAGCATGGGAAGCTGAAAAAAGTCCTTGACTAGCATAAGCAGTACTCAGCAACAACTAAAAACATCAGTGTGTTATCAACATTCTTCTCCTACTAAATCCAAAACACAGCACTATGCCTGCTACTAGGAAGAAAATTAACTCTATCCCAGCCGAAACCAGGACACTATGTTTTATCTGAGCATCTCTCAGGCGAGATGAAGGTGTCTTCGGGAACATGTGTGCCACAGTTCCTGAAATACTCTTTTAGATACTGGGGGAATGGTCGTGTATGGACTAATTTGCTAACACTAACTGCTAACACAGTGGAGTTTCACACAATTACTAATCTCTTTTCCACTCTCATTGTTCTGATTTGAAGGGGCTTTCTCTTGGTAATCTGATGTCCCCCAAGGTGCTATGAAAATGCTAGATGTGATCAACGCATATAGACAGTACATAGACATAATGCATTTTGAAGGGACTTGAGAGTCAGGCCAAATGTTAGTCTTTCTACAGGAACCCTTGATTAACACCTAACTGAAAAGTATCATCCAGGGTGTCAGTTGTGGCCAAAGAGCACCTGATGAAGAGAAAAACATACAAAACTTTTAAGTTTCCTTGCTCCTAAGACAGAGTCTGGCCCAGGCCAGTTCCCGGGCTCAACTGCTCTAACCTGCCAACAAGTTACAGAGCCCCTCAGAGTACAGACAAAGGACAAGTACTGTACCTTTCTTACATGTGTTCCTTCCTGGTGGGCTGACGATCTGCCTCAAAAATCTCTGAACTACATCAGAATTCAGATGAGTCAGATGAGATCTTCCAGGGCCACATCCACCAGCTATGCAGCTGCTCTCTGCTGGCATGAAGCAAACGCTATGTGGCATCTGGCCAGGGCCTAAGCTTTTCCTTTGCAAACCAGCAGTGCTGCCAACTCTCATAGTACTAAATATTGTATTGTAAACTCCTAGAGTCAGAATCAGGAGAGTTTTGGTTACACTGTCTTAAAATACATTTCCAGCCCTCATAGCTCTCTAAAAACCTAATGTGACATAAAGAGCTCCAAATTATTAAGTCAGTCTTAAAAGAGCCTAACTCATGATTTTGAACATTTGCAATCTGTAAAACTGAATTCTACTAAAATAACATCCCTCAAAAGCTACTCTCACAAATATTGACCTTTCTGTCAATGAATGTCTTCATCAAACTGCACTAGTATTTTCACAGTTTAGCAACAACTGAACCACCATGAAACTCCACCACTATCAAAAAGCGCATCATCTGCTAAAAATGTAGAGAAGAGTTATAAAATTGTGAAAATAATTCCAGGAGCATGGCTAGGACTTTGTTTACTGCCAACCCAAAGTGATTCTTCTATTTCAGAGCCCTAATCAATAAACTGCAGAGTCAAGCTTTGCTTGTTCCTTCTTTCCTTTTGATTCATGTTCAGAGTATACTTTAGTCTGGTGGGTAAAGCATGCTCCAGAAATATGCTCAGCTCTGGACACACGAGAGACAGTATTGGAAGAGTAAAAGGGTGCTAGGGGGGATACTGGAAACTACAGAGCAGCAATTTTGACTTCCTGCCATAGTAAGATAATAGCATAAACCCACTCAGTGCATGGATAAACACAGTGTGTTGCAAAGGAGCTGACATGGTTTCTGCAAAGGGAAATCCTGCTGCATGGACCTGCTGGACTTCTGTAAGTACACTAGTAAGGAAACCAGTGGATGCAATATATTTGCATTTTCAAAACGCCATTGACAATGTCCTACACCAAAGGTTAATGCAGAAAATAAACATGGACTGGAGGATAGGTCCTTTTATGGATTTTAAGCTTGTTAAAAGATAAGAAAAAAATGGTAGGGCTTAACTGACATTTTTCAGGATGAAGAAGCATCCTGAAGAAGTGAGTCCCCCTAGAAACTGGTGCTGGGACCAGTTTTATTCAATACCTTTATCAGTCACCTGGAGAAAGGAGTTTGCAGTGAAAGCTCTTAAGTGTGCAGATGAAATTATGCTCTTTCAGGTAGTTAAATTCCTTGCCAATGGCACCAAATTCCAGAAGGAGCTCACAAAACTGAATGGGCGAAAGGCTGCCAGGTAAGCTTCCCTTTAGACAAATATAATATGTAGTGCACCTATGGAAAAATAATCTAAACCATGTCTACATGGCACTGAACTCAAAACTGGCAGTTATGAGCCAAGAAAAGGATTGTCAGTTGTCTCTGACTGTTTTCTGAAATCATTGGCTCAATGCACAGGCCAAAAAAGGCAGCAAGATGCCGGGTGTCATCAGCAAAGATACTCAGAACAAGAAGAACAGAAGACATCATTTTGCTGCTATGCTAAGGTCTTGGTGCAGCCATACTTCAAGTCCTGTAGGAGGTTGTACAGCAATTAGAGAGGTACAGAGAAATGAGCAAGGAAATAAAACAGCTGCCTTAGGAGGAGATACAAAAAGGCTGTGACTCCTTACTTGAAGAGGTTGTATGATGAAGAATTACAAAATCAAGAAGGCAATGGATAAGGTAAATGTAGAACTGCTATTCACCATATCCAACACCACTAGACACAGGGGGAACTTGATGACACTACTGAGAGAGTAGTTTAAAATACAGAGTTTAAACTTGTTAAAAGACAGTACAGCTTTACAAAGAAGGTAGTGAACTTTGGAACTTCGCTGTCACAGGACATGCAGGCAGACAGTATCACAGTGGAGGCAATGGTATCAACAGGTTCATATACAGGATTATATACATTCATGAACAGGCTTAAAAGCAGATAGCAAAAGGAACAAGGAATGACAAACCCTCCAGCATCCTTACTGCAACAACTTTGGAAGTTAAAGAAGTCACCCACAGAAGGCGCCAGTTCACATGCTTTCACTAAATACCGTCTCCACTGCAGGGCAGTGAGAGAATACTGGGCTTAACAGATCATTGGCCTGACCTAGTAGGACATTTGTAAAGTGTTTAATTTTTTCCACCTGTCACACAATAGCAGGCATTTGGGCAACACAACATGGCCCATTCTGTTATCTGTTGATGAGCATCCTATGGCACCAGTAATTCCTTCTGTGACTTTCCACTTCACTGACTCATTCCTTCAATTCCTGCATCTTACATAAAGTAGTCACCCTGGAGCTGGAAACTGATGGTTAACATCTTTCAGTAAGAGCTATTTTCTGCTTTCATACTTGCAATGCTGTGTCTGCTCATGTGTATGATATGTTATCTTCCTTTGCAGCATGTTACAAAGTTCTCTTGTTAAACCTTTTACAAAGTTGACATGGCTTCTCTAGACACAGACCTCTGTTCTAGACCTGGAGCAGCAAGACCTGCTTCCTAGATCTCCTAGTAAGCACCATTTTGCAGTTTGGGCAATGTAAGAAAGGCCAGGTGAAACAGTGAACAAAATGTCACATATTCTCATCTCATGTTTTTCTGTTCCTTAATTAATTTCAGCAAATCCAACTTCCTTTCAGAGCAGCCTGGTAAGTATCGATACAAAGCTGTATAGAATCATAGAATCATAGAATCGTTTAGGTTGGAAAAGACCTTTAAGATTATCCAGTCCAACCATTAACCTACACTACGAAATCCACACTAAACCAATCAAGGGTAGACCAGACTAAACCATATCCCGAAGTGCTACATCTACACGTTTTTTGAACACTTCCAGGGATGGTGACTGCACCACCCCTCTGGGCAGCCTGTTCCAATGCTTGACTACCCTTTCCGTGAAGAAATATTTCCTAATTTCCAAACTAAACCTCCCCTGGCGCAGCTTGAGCCCATTTCCTCTTGTCCTATCGCTAACTACTTGGGAGAAGAGACCAACACCCACCTCACTACAACCTCCTTTCAGGTAGTTGTAGAGAGCGAGTCTATACCCAGAAAGGGTATAAAAGGAATAAAGTCTATAAAGTCTTTAAAAGGGATAAAGTCTATACCCAGAAAGGATGGATAAAAGAAGAAAATAGTTGTGTTTTTTCCAATGGGGTGAATAGCAACTCCTCGCTGTTCATATTTAGCCACATCATTTCAAAAATTATGCAACAGCAAAAGGGTATTCCAAGAAAGGCAAAAGAAATTATATTAGAGGCATAGAAAACTTTCCAGATGAAAAGAGCATAGAAGGAGTAGGATTAGTTGGAGTGCTATTAAAGAAGACATTAAGTGGCCACAATCTCCATTAAGTAGAAAGAAGATGTGCCGTTTATGCTCTCTTCTAATGAAGAAGCAAAGTGGCAGTCCATGAAATGTGCAGCTGTAAATTCACACATTACAGTTAGTTACTTCAGATTACATTGAGGTGAAGATTTCAGCAGAATCCAGAAGAATTTCCATGTTAATAAAGACAATGAGAACATCCATACTCACATCAGATAAATTAATATACAAACTTTTAAAAGGGACAGAAATTCTCATGCCTCAGGGCACCCACCAGTCTCTGTGTGATGAGTAGGAGGAAAATCCACCTGGGGCATGCTAGATCACATGCCTTTTTCAGCAGCTTTGCACTTTCTCTGAAGCTTTGGCTTGATGTTGTTGCCAAAATCAAATTATCAAATGACATGAACTAGAGGTCTGATCCAGGATGGCAGTTCTCATGTCCCCAATTACCACAGCAGCATGTGAAAGCAAAAGACATGTATGTTTATTACTGGAGGAGGGGAAGGCAAGAAAGCAAGAGCCTGTGAGGCAAATGCCCTGTTATCATCAATACTACATCATACATCTCCTGTCATGAATTTACCAAGCTCCATTTTAAAAACAATTAGGATTTGGATTTTTACCTCTATCACTATAATTGGGAAGCTGTTTATTAACCTGTCCTTAGGAAATTCCTTTTAATTTCCTACTTTTATAAAACTATTTTATATCCATTTGTCCTTATTTCAGATACCTTCTAGCATGTAAGTAGCTCTTAGTTCTCACGTTCAATTATAGTATTCCCTCTCAGCCTTTTCTGATGGACTAAAAGTAAATCTTTTGCAGTCCTCTTCTGCACTTGAGCCCTTACTCTTTTTGCATATAAGTGACCAGAATTGCTAATGGTATTTCAGATGAAGATAGGGATGCACAAAAACATTAATTCTTCCTAATAGCTACCAAATACCTCACCGACACATCCCAAGATCTCATTTACTGCTTTACTACCATCTCATTCTCTCTATATGCAGTCATCCTTTAAACATTTTCAACTAATTATCTCCCAGTTTATAGCAAAAATTCTTGTTATTAGTCCTTAAGTGCAATGACTTTGCACAAATGAATTTAATTGCATTTAATCAGTACCTGACTTCTTTTTATATCAAAGTAATTAATAGAATTATTAAGACTTGTCTCAAGTGAGGAACTTTACTAGTAACACTCCCCTTCAATGCTACTTTTCTCTTTCTCTTTTAACCAGTGCCTCAAACTCCTATACAAACCCATCTTCTTCAATTCAGTTAATTTTTTTCAAGACATCATACCAAACACTAGATTGAATAACAAATAAATGAAATCTAGTAAATTGTTTTTGTCAAGAAAATTAGTTATATTTAGAAAGAAAATGACACAGCAAGTTTGGCTTGATCTACATCTAGTGAATCCATGCTGCATTTTATCCCATTTCATTTACTCCCCACATCTCACTTCCTTCTGTTTTTTGCCATGTCCTTACATTCTACTAAGCTCAGGCTAGACTGGTATCACAGCAATGGGGGCTTCAGAGAGATCTGTACAGCCTAAGTGCCTGTGCAGAGGCAAGATCAGGTACAACCAACATTATCTTTGGTAGATGTTTGTCCAACCTGCTCTCGAAAATTAACATGGCTGTGAAAATCTTCAGTTAACCACATCCAGTGTTACACTCCAGTTAAAAGTATCTCCTACTGTTTTTTTCTTGCTCTTTTCTCACACAGAACAGAAAACTATTGATCACCTTCCTTTTTTATAATAGCCTCACTATATGGATAGACTGTGGCTGTTTCGCAGTCGTCTTTCTTGCAGTTTAAACAAACCCAATTCCCTCAGTCTCTCTTAATAGCATGTTTTACAAACCTTTTACATTTCTTCTCATTTTCTCTGGGACTTTCTCCAGTATATTTGATAATATATAAACCATTATATGTTCTAACCTATTCATTATAATTTACAGTATAATTTCCCTGCAAACCTGTAATTCCTGTTTCAAGCATGAATGAAACTTGGTAACCAGTACAGTGAGTGTTTGTTGTGCAACACATACATGGCATGCATGTGCCTGTACAAACAAATATACACAAGATCTGCCTGAGCATGGTAACCAGTGTAGCCATTGTTTCACTGTGTATCAGTCACATAGATGCATCTGCTGCCCATTCAAAGTATTTTTTTTTCCTCTCCTCTACATATCTGAAGCCCTGATCCTACAGACTTAGAAACTTAAGTCACTTTAATCTCTCTACAGAGTTCATGTCTACTGTTTTTGATGACTACTTCAAAAGAATTATTATTAACACATACAAATCTACATTTTGTAAAAAGTACCTAAGACAGCTGAATACATTCATTATGTCTATGAACAGTACAAAATTTATACCATTTTCTACAGTATTCAAAACTGTTCAAATAATATTCAAATGACATTTCAGTCAATGTGTAACTTTCCACTCCCAGTCTTCCTGCAAAAACTCATCACAGGGTAATCCAGTGGTGACTGCCTGTCTGGTCACAAAATACCCTGCTCTCTCTGGAAGAGACAGGTCTTTGTAAATGGCTGCTACTCTGCCACACTCATTTTGACAGCAAAAGGGTGCTGCTCTCCCTTTGACTGATTCTTGGATAAAGCAGAAGGAAAGTACCTTACATTACACAGTTGCAGAGGGTGCACCTGCCCTGGAGGAGAGAGTTGGCTCTGTAAAAAGCTCTCAGGATGGGGGCATATGGGGACACTATGGTCTCTTCCTTTGCTTAAAATTGTATTGCTACATGGTGTCGTGGTTTAACCCCAGCCAGCAACTAAGCACCACGCAGCCGCTCGCTCACTCCCCCTACCCCGATGGGATGGGGGAGAGAATCGGAGGAGTAAGAGTGAGAAACACTCCTGGGTTGAGATAAGAACAGTTTAATAATTGAAATAAAGTAAAATAGTAATGCTAATAGTAACAGTATAATAATGATAATAATAATAATGATACACGAAGCAAGTGATGCACAATGCAATTGCTCACCACCCGCCGACCGATACCCAGACAGTTCCCGAGCAGCGATCGCTGCTCCCTGGCCACCCCCCCCAGTTTCTATACCGAGCATGACGTCATATGGTATGGAATAGCCCTTTGGTCAGTTTGGATCAACTATTCTGGCTGTGCCCCCTCCCAGTTTCTTGTGCGCCTGGCAGAGCATGGGAAGCTGAAAAAAGTCCTTGACTAGCATAAGCAGTACTCAGCAACAACTAAAAACATCAGTGTGTTATCAACATTCTTCTCCTACTAAATCCAAAACACAGCACTATGCCTGCTGCTAGGAAGAAAATTAACTCTATCCCAGCCGAAACCAGGACACATGGAAAACAATTTAAGATTCTGAGATAAAAATATCATTCTGCTGTTTGGTGATTTCGATATGCAGCTGTGTTCTGGCCTCTACTCCAACACACACTTACATATTTATATCAAACAGTCATTTAATAAAAACACATGAACATAGCTTGAAGCAGGAACTGAAATCTAGAGATTTTCTCTCCGAAGTGGATGAACAGCCATGTAACATTGCCTGCCCACAAATTCATCAAAATTCCATTTAAAACAAGGTAGGTATTTTGATCTCATGATTCCATACGTGATAATCAAAAGAGATGTTCAGGAGATGGAACATGTAAATGCAGACATACTAAATCTTTCGAATACAGACACTTGGAGACTTATCTTGGAAACCTGAGCCTTGCCATGTTCTGAGATCTCCCATCTTGTGCTGCAAGGGACTCCTAAGGCTTTTCCCATGAAGTCTTTTCCCATGTAGAAGCCTTAGTAAAGTACTAGCACTTTCTAGACTTTATCCTTTTTTAAAAATCAATGTATCATTTTGACAGCAGATATAATTTCATCTCTCTCGCACATTTTTTTATGCAGCACTGATTTATTTTGGAGGTCCTCCTTTGTATTCTAATTCAGAGCCTAAATGGTATGTTTAGGAGTTTTCTTTCACTCCTTTCCATCACATTAGTATTAACAAATCCCTTGCTGTCAGCTCTGTAATCACTGTTGCATCAGTTTACAGGCTTGAATTCCAGTCATCTTGTCAGAACAACCATGATGAAAGCACCCAAGTATCTGATGCAAGAGCACAGTCCCTAAGAGGCAGCTGTACCTGATTAACCACATCTTAACATGAACCCCTCTGTTTATCTGTCTCAGAGAATGCTGCAATCCCCACCCCTAGTCTCCTCTGCTCCTCTTCTGCTCACTATGCTGATTTTGGCAGTAGGACTTTCAGTGACTTGCTCTCATCTCACCTTCTGCTGCCCTGTGCTTAAATGAAATGAGCTGGAAAGGATGTTGTACTGCAGCAATCACAGGTTTTATAATGAGGATGTGTTCCAGTCCCAGGTAGCTTTCCAAGTTTCCAGCTTTCTGATGCTCTATGCTAATCAGTGACAGGATGTCTCAAGGGGTTATAGAAGCCTGGGCTTGCACAACAACACAGAAGGAAAACTTCTGTCTTGCACAGCTTAAAAGGCTACGGAAACTCTGTCCTTGTTACTTAAGATGATTTCAGAATCAGTCCTACTTGAAAGTATCTTCTTGCAAAAAGTCAACTGAGCTTTCAGCTGCTTTTATCCACTCATTTTCTGAGTACTATTGCTGGGTTTGATATCACTATGGGTCACACTCTGCCCTTACCTACTTGCACAACCACTCATTTCAGGTGTAATGAAAAGCTCAGTGTGGAATTTAATCAGACTTTCTTTTTTCCCTCTCCTCCCTTCCCCTCCCTTCCCCTTTTCTCTCTCCTCTCTTCCCCCCTTCCCTTCCTGCCCCAGGAGGAACTGGAGAGGTGGATGCAGGTCAGAAAGGTGCTCTGTGGGGGAGGAAGTCTACTATAGGAGCCAGATCTAGTCTTTCCCTTACAGCACTGACCATTGTGACTGCAGCATGTTTTCCTCTTGGAGCCTTGTGCTCTGATTTCCCAGTGATCATGCTATAAACCCCTCCCTCTTTGGAAAGGAGAATAAGAAAATGGACCTGAAATGCCCTGTGAGCATGTCTCCTTAGGGAAGGAGATGACCCTGTCCCAGATAAAAACATTACATTGGTAGTGTTCACTTGAGTTACTTCGTTTTTTGTTACCTAAATATGAGGGGCATAGCATTTAGCGTAAACATCCCACTATCTGCCTTCCCTGTGAGTCCTTCACTAAGTGTCTCCATATTTATTCTTGTTTATGCTTCACTCACTCAGTAAGCTTGATGTCTTCCCTTCCAGGAAGCAAACAGTTAAAATTCAATTTGAAATAACAGTTCCCAGACATTTCATTTACCTCAGTAATTACTGCTCAGGGAGAGAGAGAAAAAAAAAAGTCCCTAAATCCCCATAGTTTGCTGGTACTTCCTCTTTGCAGCTGGCATTATATTTACTGATATATTTTAATTCAAGCATGAAAAATTAGTCAAATGCCAATAACTTTGTTATCCAGAGTGCTGACAAAGGAAATAATGGAGCAATTAAACAACACATTGGAACAGGCTCATTAAACAAATATAGCCACTGTTTTACTGGCAGCAGCAACTTCATTAAAACCGGGTTGAGTATCAGGCAGAGGGAGAGGAAGAAAAGGGAGGGGGGCTGGGAAAGTGAGAAAGGGAATGCAATAATATTTTGCAGGACATTTTCCAGCATGGGAAAGAACAAGGAACGAAAATATGTTTGTTTATCTTCTGTCAGAGAGTCAGTGCCAGCAGTGGACTATGTTGAATTCCCCTCACATGATCAAGGACCTTCTCAGTTCACATTTGAGTAACTTTATAAGGGAAATAAATCATCTTAATTCAGCAACAAACTCCTGCAAAGTGCTGAGTGGACAATATAATATTGTGCTCCAACCTACGTAGGATTATAGGTGTTCCTGCAGTATCTACCTGTAAGTCTCCAAAAGCCATGGGAACTAGTCAACTGCTCACCATCAGGCATTTACCTAAGCACATCAACGAACTGGGAAGGAATGTGGCCAGACACAGCCCCTGTGCTAGAGGCAAGAACCAGCATCCTTTTTTAAGCAAGCACAGTGTGCTCAGTTTTCTTCATGGATCCTAGGATTTTCAATGAAGTGTTTATTGTCCTCTTGAGCTGTAAGTAACTAGCTATTTGAACAGGTTGTTTGCTCATTTCAAAGCTCTTTTGTTTTCCTGCTTGAAGTAAGAGGCATTTATAACAAGAGAGATCAGGTGGAGAAAAGTTCTCTAGGCTAAGAATATCCCGTCTGAATCTGCAAGCAGATTTCTTGAAATGACTAGATTCTCATGGGGAATCTATTTCTGCCAGAAACAGCAAATCTGCCTCAGTCTGAGCCTTTTGAGCTCACTCAAGTAAATATCTCACTGTCTTCATAGGTTATTGTGCCCAAGTCATGTTTGCAGCCACAGTTTCCCCACAGTGAAGATCTTCCACTGCATCTCTAGCCAGTCTGTGAAAATCCAGTTCCTGGCACCAACCTGTTTATTAGTTTCATATCATCTGATGTGGGAACTGGATGCCACAAAGCAACCCCATCCCTCCCTTTCCAGTCTGTACAGGATTCATGCATGCAACATTTAATGTTAATTTGAAGTAAGAAATCTCTGCCATACATAGGCTGGAACAATTTTAATTTCAGAGAGTAATTATTCAGCCAGCATAAAAATGCATGAGTCAGATGTAAAAAGGGATGGCTCAGTAAGCAGGCCCAGCAGGGCAGCAGCACTCTGCACTGCCACCTGGGACAGCTGAGTGCTGGTGGGAGCACCCTCAAAACAGGCAGGTGCTGATTGTGACATGCATGACAGAGGTGGAAGATGCATTTTTACAATAGCAATAGCAGTCATGCATTGGCATCTTTGACATGCTTTCTGAACATTAAGGATTAATTCAGGCCTTTCTGCTCCCTTCCTCTGTGACCTCTGAAAATGGGCAAAGCAAAATGCAAATAGGGCAACAAAACCAAAGCATGAGGCAGAAACAGGGAGTTACTGCAGTGTACTCATCACCACAGAAAGTGCCTCTGGGGTTACCTTGGCACATTCAGGGCCAGCAAGATATATGGAGGTCTTTTGAGCAAAGGGAGCAGCACATATGTAACTTTGGTGTACTTCCTTGTAGCCCTGGGGAGGTCTGTGGTTCCAGCAGCACTTCCTCTCACCCTAGGGGGACAGGAAACCTATTACTGGCTTCAGAATTAAATGCTAAAAAACTATAAACGATACATCCATGGGAATCAGCCTCACCCCAAGCACTCAACTGTCTTGCATCCCACAGATCTCTAGCTGGGAGATCCTATTGATCTCCTATAGTCTAAATTGCACACAAAGCCTGATACAACTCTGCTGGTGTCTCTAAAATTCACCAAGGTGCAGAGCAAGAGTTTTTTAGGGCAAGTGGAAATACAAGACAATGGTGCACTGACACAACCACCTCCACTTGGAGCCAGCAGAGTAATTGCTGTGGCAGAGGGTAGGGATGTCCATAGGAAAGAAGTGCTGTAACAGTGATATCCAAACTATCCCTTAGGAATCATTATCAGCTGGGTGGAGCTGTCCCTCATTCACATCCAGAAACAACAAGTCCCAGAAGCAGAGTAAAAGCAGCCCCCATCTATGTGGTTCAGTGGAAGGTTAGACAGCAGGGAGGTGGTAATGTTAATGGCTGGAAATGCAGGGAGCAGCAATGGCTTGGGAACAAAGATAAAGAGGTTTGGGTAAGAGCGTGTGAACATTTAATTTCATAAGAGAGCAAGAAGAGAAATGAGTGGATGAAAGGAGGGTGGATCAGAAGGACTCTGGTTGGTTTGTGATCTATCAATACAAAGATAGAATACGAAGACATACCATCAGCTGAGATCACCAAAAAGTGGTGGAGCTAAGAGCATCTTGTTAATGAAGAGATTAGAATAATGCATAAAGCACCAAGTTCATCTGGAGTCTAGCTCATTTCTAGCCTCTATTGATTTTAGTGGGATTACATTATATATTCTGCCCTGAGAGATGTTTAATGAGCTCTTTTGTTCAAATAATGATTTAAGCACTGTTCTGTCCCTACTTGTCAACCTCTATACAGGATTGATCCTGTAGGCTGCTTCACATGGATGAGAATCATGGGGATGCAAACTACACGGACGATCATCTCGGGGGTCTGGCTTTCTTATTAGAGAATATGGACACCCAAACTAAAATCCATGCTGGACCCGGTATGAATCTGTAGTTATTCCTGTGCAGCTCTATGTCTAGCTTTTCAGTTACATGTCTGACCTCCTAGAAAGATCCTTGCCCTAGACTTTGTGCAGGAAAACAGAGTTCATATTTTGCATCTAGATCAATGTTACAGTAACATCATTCCTGTGGACAAAGGCAAACAAGTTTTTGCACACTGGGTGAGCTGCAGGAAACGACTGTCTGAGTGCTCTGGGTGCACAGCAATTGTAAGGCAATATGACTTAGACTAACTTTCTTTCACTGCAGGCTGAGCTTATACAGGTGTTATAAAGTTCATATATTGGAAAAGCAAGGTTTATGAGGTTCACAAATAACACAGTCTGAACTAGCATAAAAGAGGATCACTAAACCCCTGCTACTACAAACACATACCCATAGAGCCAAGGAGCAGTTTTAAAAAACTGGTCTCATCACATTATACAACAGAGTAGCGGCTCCTTGAAGTGACTAAGAGAAGATGCTGCCTCTTGCAATCCTGATGCAATACAGCAGAGAATAAGGTGTTTGGCAGCAGTTAGAAATGGCAAAGTTGAAACTTATTTTACAGAAATTGGCAAACTCCAGAATAACTCCAGCTTCTCTGTATGGATCACTGTACACTGTTTCTTCCAAAAGAAAGCCTTTTTAGGGGATCAAGGATTGCATTATTGATTTCACAACAATAGACACTACAAAAAGCACTTTTGCTTGGCAGTCTAAAAAAAGCATGTAAAACCCCTTAGATGTTCAATGTGCTCTTTCTCCAGATTTCTTTCCAACTCCTCATATCCTTCCCAGGTGTCTTGTTTTTGGCTGGGATAGAGTTAATTTTCTTCCTAGTAGCAGGCATAGTGCTGTGTTTTGGATTTAGCATGAGAAGAATGCTGATAACACACTGATGGTTTAGTTGTTGCTAAGTACTGCTTATGCTAGTCAAGGACTTTTCAGCTTCCCATGCTCTGCCAGGTGCACAAGAAACTGGGAGGGGGCACAGCCAGAATAGTTGATCCAAACTGACCAAAGGGCTATTCCATACCACATGACGTCATGCTCAGTATATAAACTAGGGGGAGTTGGCCGGGGGGCAGTGATCGCTGCTTGGGAACTGTCTGGGTATCGGTTGGCGGGTGGTGAGCGGTTGCATCACCTGTTTTTTTTTCCCTGGGTTTTGTTTCTCTCTCTTGTTGTTCTCCTTTTCATTACAATTTTTATTACTATTATTATTTTATTTCAATTATTAAACTGTTCTTATGTCAACCCATTAATTTTCTTACTTTTGCCCTTCCGATTCTCTCCCCCATCCCACCGGGGGGGAGGGTGAGGGAGCAGCTGTGTGGTGCTTGGTTGCCAACAGGGGCTAAACCACGACACCAGGAAAAATACACCGAAGACAAATCCGTGGAAGTAGGAGGAATGCTACAGAGAGGATGGTTCCCAATGGGTAGGGACAGATATTTGTGAAATGTTTGAGCACAATGTTGTCTAACACAATGTGTTCCAGATTCATACTGGCAACTTATTGCTTGATGTTTTAATATATGTGACTTAACTGGCATATATACAAACTTTCAGTTTCCTGTGTCCAAAGGCTCCATGCCAAGAACAATCTTAAGGCTAGTTTTAGTTATTTCTGTCTATGACTTGTCCTCTAAACTCCACTTTTACCTAGCAGGTATAGCCAGTGGTCAAGTGACATTCCTTCTCTAATGGTCACACATTGCTTGTAGCAAGAACACGTGGAGATCTTGTAAAACACTATGCTGGCATCCCAAGCTCACAAACCAGGTCACAGGATGCCATGTGATGGATGCAACTTTGGCTGATCTGAATCAGGCAAAGGGGTGTGGTGGAAAAGGGGGAAGCAAGTGCACTATCTTGCACACTGCCTGTCCCCTGTGAAGGACCCCTGTGTTAGGCACAGCAGGTCCACAGCTCATAGCCCTGCTGGAAGCAGGAGGGGAGGGAAGAGCAGTGCCGCACTGTAACTGTGCGAGAGGCAGGTGACACAGCAGGAGGAGAAGAGGTGGGAGCCACTGAATTGCATCTCTACATCCAAAGCAGGAGCTTGACAGGCTCATCTGCCGCTCCCAGGAGAATGTCTGCACAGTGGCCAATGCTGACTTTCTCTTTTCATAGCATAAGCAAGAAAGAAACAATGTGTGTCAAAATATGGCTCATTACTGCTAAGCATCTGTACCCATAAAAAAAACAAGATTAAATAGATATTATAGATGAAGCCCAGTCACACATAATCATGATCTGCATGCGGGGGCTGAGTGTGGGAGTGGAGTCAGGGGAGAAAGGCTGTGCAGCAGTTACCCTAATACATGATGAGAAAGCATGGCCCACACTGGATGCTTTCTCTGTATGCCACGGAATCTCTGTTTCTAGGTGGGGGGAGAGAGAGAGAGAAGCAGAGGTTTTTATTTCAGCTACAGGTTGTGGGCATGCTATGCCAGAGAAGAAAATGGCACAAATTTTTTTTTTTTTTTTTTAATAAAGTAGGCAACCAACTAAAAGCAGTGTACTGATGCAGATACAGAACTAGTACCACTGAGAGTAAACTCATGCCAAGTAATTTGAACACAACTAGGAGATAAAATTTTACAGACTGAATAATTTTAGATTTTAGCAGAAAATTCCACTTTGTTTTCTCAGAGAAAGTAATGTAAGTAATCTGCTTAAGGTAGGGATGCATGTTCCTAGACATTTGTGCAGAACCTAGTGTATTTGGGGAGTTTCATGGCATGATAAGAAACTGTGATTTGGTGAGGAATGTGGCACATTATTGTTGGTTGTTCATTATTTCTTTCTGTTTATGCATTCTAGAAAGGTACACGTGGGCAAAAAGGATTCTGGGTAAAATAAAACAACTTAAAATACTGACCTTGTAGTCATAATCTATAGTGAGTTCTTCATGAGAATGGAAATCTATCTGCATTACTGCAGCTTCAAGCCCTTTATACAAATAGCACAAACCTTATTATATCTATTCATGTTTTATCGCAAGCATGTTCTTTGTGCTCATCAGAAAGGATGACTGTTCTTATTACCTTGGTCTTTAAAATGAAATTCTCTCTTGTAAAGCACCATACTGAAAGACTTTTTGGAGAAAGGATCGTATTGGAACTTTCTAGGACAGGAAACTGACTACAGCTTATTTCAAACTTATTTTTGCAATTGTTCCAACCAAACTCATTTCTATCAGTTGAATGATGGTGTATTCAACCAGAGCAGCAAATGCTGTTTAATTTCACATTGATATTGAACTGTAATATCATTGCTGCATTAACTGAATTTTCTCTATTTAATTCCTCGAGGCAATGTTTTCCTCACGATATAAAAAGTATTTTAAACTACCAATTCATACCACCAGAGGGCAATGTAATAAGTTTTTTTACAAGGTACATTATGGAGAAACAGTGGGCTCTAAATTAAACTCTCTTGCATATTAAAAACCCTTTTACAAAACTCAAAATATATTATCTCATTTATTCAACATTTCAATCATTCTAATTGTCAAATAAAACAAGAAACTAGATTACACATCAATATACCAAAGAAAAAATACCAAGGAGCAACCAGAATACATGAAAGAAGGCATTCTGGAGAATATGACAAAAAAAAGACACAGCATCAGTAACAATTCCTGTTGTACCAACTCACAGAATTTGTACTCTGAGGTGGTGGGGGATGGTGGGGGTCTAGAGAAAGGTATTTAATTAACTGTAACTAAGGGCAAACCTCAGTTAATTTTGAACATCTGTTGATCTGCAACAATCAGGTATAACAGCACATGATGCCTTTACTACCACTGGCAAGAAACTTACATACAGAATCTCTTCAAATTGTGTATACCCAAATACTGCCTTGCAGAATACACCTGAAACTATTATAGAGCTGACTATTCAGTTAAACCTAAGGAAGCTGGTATATAACTGTCCTGGTTTCGGCTGGGATAGAGTTAATTTTCTTCCTAGTAGCTGGCATAGTGCTGTGTTTTGGATTTAGGATGAGAAGAATGCTGATAATACACTGATGGTTTAGTTGTTGCTGAGTACTGCTTATGCTAGTCAAGGACTTTTCAGCTTCCCATGCTCTGCCAGGGGCACAAGAAACTGGGAGGGGGCACAGCCAGAATAGTTGATCCAAACTGCCCAAAGGGCTATTCCCTACCATAAGACGTCATGCTCATTATATAAACTGGGGGGGGTTGGCCGGGGAGCAGCGATCGCTGCTCGGGAACTGTCTGGGTATCGGTCGGCGGGTGGTGAGCAATTGCATTGTGCATCACTTGCTTTGTATATTATTATTATTATTATTATTATTATTATTATAATAATATTGTTATTATTCTCATTACTCACTGAGTAATGATAATAACACCGGGCCTTCTTCAAGAAGGAAGTCTTAAGGGCGCAGGAGCAGGCTGTCCCCATGTGTCATAAGACCAACAGGTGGGGGAAAACGACCGGCCTGGCTGAATAGGGAGCTTTTGCGGGGACTCAGGGAAAAAAAGGAGAGTCTACCGGCTTTGGAAGAAGGGGCGGGAAACTCAGGAGGAGTACAGGGATCTTGTTAGGTCATGCAGGGGGGAAATTAGAAAAGCAAAATCCCAGCAAGAACTCAATCTGGGCAATGCTGTAAAAGATAATAAAAAATGTTTTTATAACTACATCAGCAATAAAAGGAGAGCCAAGGAGAATCTCCATCCTTTGCTGGATGTTGGGGGGAACATTGTCACCAAGGATGAGGAAAAGGCTGAGGTATTTAATGCCTTCTTTGTCTCTGTGTTTAACAGCCAGACCAGTCATCCCCAGGGTACTCAGGCCCCTGAGCTGGAAGACAGGGATGGAGAGCAGAATGGAGCCCTCATAGTCCAGGAGGAAGCAGTTAATGACCTGCTATGCCACCTGGACACTCACAAGTCTATGGGGCCAGATGGGATCCACCTGAGAGTATTGAGGGAGCTGGCAGAGGAACTTTCCAAGCCACTTTCTATCATCTCTCAGCAGTCCTGGTTAACAGGGGAGGTCCCTGATGACTGGAGGCTTGCCAATGTGACGCCCATCTACAAGAAGGGCCGGAAGGAGGACCCCGGGAACTACAGGCCTGTCAGCCTGACCTCGGTGCCGGGGAAGATTATGGAGCAGTTCATCTTGAGTGAACTCAACAGGCAAGTGCAGGTCAACCAGGGGATCAGGCCCAGCCAGCATGGTTTCATGAAAGGCAGGTCCTGCTTGACCAACCTGATCTCCTTTTAGGACCTGGTGACCTGCCTGGTAGATGATGGAAAGGCTGTGGATGTCATTTACCTGGACTTCAGTAAAGCCTTTGACACAGTCTCCCATAATATTCTCCTTGGGAAGCTGGCAGCTCATGGCTTGGATGGGCATACTCTTCGCTGGGTTGGGTGGCCGAGCCCAGAGAGTTGTGGTGAATGGAGTTAAGTCCAGTTGGCGGCCGGTCACGAGCGGTGTTCCCCAGGGCTCTGTTTTGGGGCCAGCCTTGTTTAATATCTTTATCAATGATCTGCATGAGGGGATTGAGTGCACCCTCAGTAAGTTTGCAGACAACACCAAACTGGGTGGGAGTGTCGATCTGCTGGAGGGTAGGATGGCCCTGCACAGGGACCTGGACAGGCTGGACCGATGGGCCGAGGCCAACTGTATAAGGTTTAACAAGGCCAAGTGCTGGGTCCTGCACTTGGGTCACAACAATCCCATGCAACGCTACAGGCTTGGGGAAGAGTGGCTGGAAAGCTGCCTGGCTGAAAAGGACCTGGGGGTGTTGGTAGACAGCCGGCTGAACATGAGCCAGCAGTGTGCCCAGGTGGCCAAGAAGGCCAACAGCATCCTGGCTTGTATCAGGAACAGTGTGGCCAGCAGGAGCAGGGAGGTGATTGTCCCCCTGTACTCGGTGCTGGTGAGGCTGCACCTGGAATACTGTGTCCAGTTTTGGGCCCCTCACTACAAGAAAGACATTGAGGTGCTGGAGCATGTTCAGAGAAGGGCAACAAAGCTGGTGAAGGGTCTGGAGCACAGGCCTTATGAGGAGCGGCTGAGGGAACTGGGACTGTTTAGCCTGGAGAAGAGGAGGCTGAGGGGAGACCTTATTGCTCTCTACAACTCCCTGAAAGGAGGTCGTAGTGAGGTGGGTGTTGGTCTCTTCTCCCATGTAGTTAGCAATAGGACAAGAGGAAATGGGCTCAAGCTGCGCCAGGGGAGGTTTAGATTGGATATTAGGAAAAATTTCTTCATGGAAAGGGTGGTCAAGCATTGGAACAGGCTGCCCAGAGCGGTGGTGGAGTCACCATCCCTGGAAGCGTTCAAAAAACAGGTAGACGTGGCACTCTGGGACATGGTTTTGTCTAGTCTACCCTTGATTGCTTTAGTGTGGGCTTGGTAGTGTAGGTTAATGGTTGGACTGGATGATCTTAAAGGTCTTTTCCAACCTAAATGATTCTATGATTCTATGATTCTATGATTTTACTTTTTTTCAGTTATTAAACTGTTCTTATCTCAGCCCAGGAGTGTTTCTCAGTCTTACTCCTCCAATTCTCTCCCCTATCCCGTTGGGCTAGGGGGAGTGAGCGAGCGGCTGCGTGGTGCTTAGTTGCTGGCTGGGGCTAAACCACAACAGTAACCGATCAAATTACTGATCAAAATGGGGGAGAGAACTACAGGGAAACTGGTAGCTAAAAAAGAATAGAGAATTTGGGGAATGTTGTTTATTTTTACAAAATTGAGACTGGACTCTTCATTTCATGTCATTTGCTTGCAGAGTAATTGACTTTCTACTTTAGGTTTTTAAATAAAACTCAACTAACTTGAGTTACAAAGAAATACCATTTGGAGTCATGCTTGTAAGAGGATGCTTGTAAGACAGACAGAATTGCCATAATCCAGAAAATAGGATTTTATGCAGAACCAGTATCTAGACAGTCTTGACGTCCATTTGAGATCATCCAGGTCAAATGAGGAAGGAAAGACCTTTACCTTAAGACTCATGACAGTAGGAAGTTCTAGGCTTCTTACATTGAAACCACAGGGGTACCAACTTATGAACAAAAGCTCCACTTAGAATTCTTCAAAGTTTGAGAGTGTTTAGATCCAAAAGGATCTGACTACTGTCCCACATATGAAAGCTATTACAAAAATTAAACTCTCCCTGGTTTCAGTATGGCAACATTTATGCTAATATAATTAAGAGAGCCTAAAGACCCAGCTGCAATCCCTCTCTGAAACTTAAGAAACTGTAAGTTGCGGGGATGCATCATAAAATGAACAATAAAAGATACAGGAATAGTTTGTTATCAACAAGGATGGAAGTCACATTCCATTCACAGGTTTTCGGGGTTCCCAAATCCTGGTAAAATCAGCTACATTTTATAAACATCAGATATAGTAAGTGCTTATTTTGTATGGACACACAGGAGTTTCTAGAAAATGGCTTGTCAATCAAAAGACAGACAGACAGATAATGAAAATGACTGCAAGCTTTGTGCAGTGGAAGTATGCTCACCAGAGAGAATCAGAAGAGAAATAGCTCATAAGGCAATAGAATTGCAGCAGTGATGATGCTTTGCTTTTAGATGCTATCTTCCATCTAAGGAAAGCATTTTCCAAAAGGTGGGAAAACATCTGAGAAAATGAAGGTGTAGGATCTGATTTAGCCAAGGTCACACCATGAATCAAAGATTTAGGAAAAGAAATCCACATCTGCAGCCACTTGATCTGCTCCCCAATGTTTACTTTACTACTTATCTTGTTAAAAGCACTGTTATCATATGACACTTATTTTTCTGTCACTGAGATAAGCTAATTCTACTCAAACCAGAGCCTACTGGGCTCTCAGTTACACTGAGAGGTGGGTGTTTTGCACGTTGCTGTGTTGTGTTTAGTGTGTTGCACTCTGTGATCTGAAACTGTCTTTTGCACAAGCTGAATTCACATCCGTCAGGAAGGTCTGCTTAGCCATTAGTTGCAATATGTGCACACCATATATTCCAGTCATTTGTGGGGGCAGCACAGGTGCATTCAGCTTCTAAAGGGGAACACCTGACACTCAGACTCTACCTAGGCTACAGCAGATTTGCACAAAGCTTGCACACACTAATCCCATGTTCAAGCAATGCTTGCAAGTAGTCTGCAGTGCCATGTCTGGAGAATGCATCTGTCACTGAAAGGCTAAGCCCAGCATGGCAAGCAAAACTTGCTGCAACTCAAAGTTGAATCTGACCTATATTCTGGGCTCCAGGCTTCTTTCAGATTTCAGTTCAGTTCAGCAGAATTTGATGGCCATGAAAGAGTATGTGATGAGGAGGGGAGAAAGGAGGAAAGCGATTTAGAAACATGTGGTGTAGCTGGAAATCCACCACCATTTGTTGAGTACTCAGGCCAGGGTCAAAATAGAGCTAAGATGCATCTTTGGGACATACTGCAATGAGAAACTGCTGATACATCCAACTACTTTTCTCATTTCTAATCATCAGGCACCAGCCTGTGATGGTTTCACTAGCAGTGCAGTGGCACTTACAGCAACGAAGTCCTTTGTCCTGGCCAAAGCACACTACTTAAAGTAATTCTCAAATGCAAAACCAAGACATTGGCAATACAAAGAGTGGTTATGAAAGGTCAAAATTGTCCTAGATGGTGCTTAAAATGATCACTGAAGGCCAAAAGGACACCAAAGCATTATGCTTTGGTTTCTTTCATGTTAGAAAGCTGGCAATGCTCTCTGTCCTGGTTTTGGCTGGGATAGAGTTAATTTTCTTCCTAGTAGCAGGCATAGTGCTGTGTTTTGGATTTAGGATGAGAAGAATGTTGATAACACACTGATGTTTTAGGTGTTGCTAGGTAGTGCTTACAGTAGTCAAGGACTTTTTCAGCTTACCATACTTTGTCAGGTGCACAAGAAGCTGGGAGGGGGCACAGCCAGAATAGTTGATCCAAACTGCCCAAAGGGCTATTCCCTACCATATGACGTCATGCTCAGTATATAAACTGGGGGAGGGTTGGCTGGGGAGCAGCGATCACTGCTCGGGAACTGGCTGAGCATCGGTCAGCAGGTAGTGAACAATTGCATTGTGCATCACTTGCTTTGTATATTCTTTTATCGTTATTGTTGTTATTATTTTCTCTTCCTCTGCTGTCCTATTAAACTGCCTTTATCTCAACCCATGTGTTTTGCTTTTTTTCCGATTCTCTCCCCCATCCCACCGGGGGATGGTGGGAGGGTGAGCGAGTGCTTGTGGGGTGCTTAGTTGCTGACTGGGGTTAAACCATGACAGTCCATTTTGGCGCCCAATGTGGGGCTCAAAGGGTTGAGATAACGACAGATCTGACCAGAGTGTGTTAAAACAAATTTGTTATAAGTATTCATTATATTAATTTAGTAATCGCTGGTCACATTGTTGATGTTCTTGCTCTCAGAGTTTTTGCATTTGTTCTCAGAGTTGTGTTATGTAACACCTTACTTGCCGTATATACTGTTTGTCAGTGTTTATGTGCTGTTTATTACCTCTGGGAGATGGATTAAGCTTATCGCTTTGCTGTACTGTGTACCTCTGGCTTATGGTATGATAAAATTATTGGTCATGAGACCAATCTTGTATTTGTACTCAGCATTGCCGTCACCTCTGTACTTCAGGAGCCATCTATCAGAAATTACTAATAATTACACTTTTTACTTTTTCTCCTCGGAGAGCCAACCTATGGGGGAGACACCTTCCTCCATCTTCCCCTTCTTCTCCAGCCTAATTACAATAGCTCCTGAGAATTTTGAATATCCTTGGGATGTTCAAACCAGCATGTTCCTATTGTTATGTCTCCTGAATGTGTGTCAGGTCGTGCTTAGGGTTAAACAACTATTTAAGAATATTGCAGTTACTCAAACACCAAAGACAGGCATTGCGGCTACTGAAACCCCGACGACAGGCACTGCGGTTACTCCAACCCCCACAACAGGCACTGCGGCTACTCAAACCTCAGCGACAGGCATTGCAATTAATCTAATGCCCACAACAGGCACTGTGGCTACTCAAACCCTGGTGAAAGGCACTGCAGCTGAACCAGAGGACCAACGTGTATTGGTATAAGTCGCCCCCATACACAAGAAGAAATCTTGGAAGTAAAAGTAAGCTCATTTAGAAAGGGATGATGAAAAAACAGGCTCATCACAAGGAGAGGAGGAGGAAGAGGAAGAACTCGTAAATGGGATGGAAACCACCCGATCCTTATCTCTGAGTGAGCTGCAAGATATGCGAAAAGATTTCAGTCATCATCCAGGCGAGCACATTGTCACCTGGCTGCTCCAGTGCTGGGATAATGGGGCCAGTAGCCTGGATTTAGAGGGTAAGGAAGCCAGGCAGCTGGGTTCCCTTTCTAGGGAAGGGGGCATTGACAAAGCAATTGGAAAAGGGGCACAAACGCTCAGCCTCTGGAGGCAACTTCTGTCAAGTGTAAAGGAAAGGTATCCCTTCAAGGAGGATGTTATATATCGCCCAAGCAAATGGACCACCATAGAGAAAGGTATCTAGTACCTGAGGTAATTAGGCATGCTGGAGGTGATTTATAGTGAACTGAACAATGAGGAGTTACCCAAAGATCCAGATTAAGTCAGGTGCACGACCCATGTGGCGGAAGGTGGTAGAGAGCGCACCAGCATCGTATGCCAACTCGTTGGCAGTACTGACCTGGAAAGATGAAGAGGCACCAAAGGTGGATGAAGTGGCTGGCCGACTCCGGGAATACGAAGAAAGTATCTCTCTTGTCTCAGCTGTAGAGAAACTGTCTCGGGAGGTTCAGCAACTCAAAGAGGATATGTCCTACTCCCCACCTGCACGGACCAGTGTCTCAGCCATTAGGAGTCAACGTCCCTATGCTCAAGAGAGAGGATATAGAGGACACACACCATGGGGCACCCTGTGGTTTTACCTGCATGATTATGGAGAGGACATGAGAAAGTGGGATGGGAAATCTACCTCGACCCCAGAGGCACGGGTGCGTGAGTTGCAAGGAAAAACTATTAGAAAAGGCGGTTCTCCCAGGAAAATTGCAGCTCCAGTTTCCAGTGAGCAGTTCCCCAGACAGAGTAAGAGGGCTAATTTTACTTCCGACCTTGATCAGGGGACTTTTGATTCACATTTACAGGAAGTGAACAGCGAATACTGTGACCAGTGTTAGAGGGGCCCTGCCTCCAGCCAGGTGGAGGAAAGGGAAAACCGGGTTTACTGGACTGTGTGGATTCGATGGCCTGGCACATCAGACCCCCAGGAGTAGAAGGCTCTAGTGGACACTGGTGCACAGTGTAGCCTAATGCCATCAAGCTATAGAGGGGCAGAACCCATTTGTATTTCTCGAGTGACAGGGGGATCCCAACAGCTCACTGTATTGGAGGCCGAAGTGACCCTAACTGGGAATGAGTGGCAGAAGCACCCCATTGTGACTGGCCCAGAGGCTCCGTGCATCCTTGGCATAGACTACCTCAGGAGAGGGTATTTCAAGGACCCAAAAGGGTACCGGTGGGCTTTTGGTATAGCTGCCTTGGAGATGGAGGAAATTAAACAGCTGCCCACCTTGCCTGGTCTCTCGGAGGACCCTTCTATTGTGGGGCTGCTGAGTGTCGAAGAACAACAGGTGCCGATTGCTACCATAGCAGTGCACAGGCGGCAATATCGCACCAACCGAGACCGCCTGATTCCCATCCATAACCTGATTCACTGTCTGGAGAGCCAAGGAGTGATCAGCAAGACTCGCTCACCCTTTAACAGTCCCATATTAATTATTAATTTGTTTAGGGGTGGACTTGGTAATGTTAGGTTAATGGTTGGACTGGATGATCTTAAAGGTCTTTTCCAACCTAAACGATTCTATGATTCTATGATTCTATATGGCCAATGTGAAAGTCTGTTGGAGAGTGGAGACTAACAGTAGACTATCATGGCCTGAACGAAGTCACACCGCCACAAGTGTTCCACAAGTGTTACCTTCTTCTTGCCAGCAGATAAGTCTGAGATGTTGTATAGGAGAGCTCAGTCCTTCCTTGCTGGGTTTTTGTTTGTTATGCACACATGGATCCCACATAATGAACATGATGTCTAGTACTCTGAACAGCAATATTATATTAAAACTACCCAGCCTTCGCTGTTTAAATGGCACCTCTTCCTTAGTGAAGGGCCTTCTCTCACTGAGGTATTCTTCCTTCTCTGACTGAAAAGACCCTGGTTCCCCAGATTCCCTAATCCACTTTGATCCTGGCGGGTCTGCTAGTTTCCCCACCTTCTCTGTGGTTGACTTGCAGTCCTCCTTTTCTTACATCCCAAGTCTTTAGATGATAAGTCTGCAATGATATTGATCTGTGCTGGTGACCCAGCAAAGCTACTAGAAGAATGTCGCTCTGTTTCATCAAGTGCAAGCCAACTAAGAAAAGACAGAGGCTGGAGAAATCAGAGCTTATCATAAAAACACACTATCAAAGTGAAAAAATTAAATCAACAGAAGAAATCTTATTTAGAGGAACATAAAAAGTAGTTCTCCAAGGTGTAGATGTGAATTCAGTTGTCTGGACTAGTATTTTAAACTAAGTATCAAGTTATTTAGCAACATCGAAGCAGTGTAAGAGCAAGACCTTCAGAAGGAGATTAGAATTAATGGAAAAGAAACCTCAGGTGCCCTACATTTCCTTCTTCCTACAGAAGAACCCTCAGAAACTGATGGCTTAGTATATTTTTTGGTGGGCCTTAGAGAGAAATCAGTAGCTTTAGTTCCCTTATGAACATATTGTTCACTTTTGTTCTTATCTCAAATTGTCCTTGCTGCTCTTATGACCATTTACATACATAAATACAGTAACTATAAAAATATTCTTCACAG
The DNA here is from genome assembly GCF_030463565.1 of Pelecanus crispus. Lineage (NCBI taxonomy): Eukaryota > Metazoa > Chordata > Aves > Pelecaniformes > Pelecanidae > Pelecanus > Pelecanus crispus. The sequence goes on from NC_134675.1 coordinate 5,165,556, forward strand.
CACATGCAGCTGTAATTGTACAAACAGCTGTGGTACTTGCAGGTACATATACAGACAGTGACAACACAAATGCTTTTGCATAAAGAACAAGGATCCGTTTTCCAGAAGCCATCTAGCAAGCAAGATCATTTTCCCTTGTTTCTAATGTTCTCTCACTGGATATGGTGTACACATCCTCCCTTTCCTCTTTTGCTTTCATTGCTAAGTTAATTAATAAAAATCATAAATCTCAGTCTGAACTTGACTATACCTCAGGTTTGACAGGACAGTTTCGTTTCTGACCTTTCTGCCTACGCCTTAGGGACAGTCTATGCATTATGCTTCTGAGACAGTCTGACTTCTACACTGAGTCAGCAGGATGGCTCTTTTATCAACCAAGTACCTCCAAAGAGCAAATTCGCTGTATGGCAGCTTGTGGATCATCTCTGCCTGTGAACAGTCTGCAACAGACCAAAGTTCAGTGGTCATGCTGCAAGCCAAGTAAAATATAGACCCTTTGCTCTGTTCAGAAAACATATAGAATGGCTGTAATTAGCCAGCTGAAAATTTCTTTGCTAAGTATGACTGAAAGAGGAGGCATGACAGGAATGAAGTACAGGCCAAACAAGATTATAGTGATGACATTAGTTTGCAGAATAATATCCTACATTTGACCAGCACAGCTTTCTGCTTCTATTAATAATTGTTTGAGCTGCAATATGCTCTTAGATCTAAGTTGTTTCTCAAATCACAAGTGACATTAATTGTTTCCACATATCTTGACATCTCTCGTAGGCTTCTCCTCTCACTATAGAGCTCCCTCAGTTCCCCATACCTCTGGACTGAATCACTTCAGGTGATTCTGCACTGAATGCATTTTAAGACACTAAGGAGATAAATCCACAAAGGAGATGACTGAATGTTTACTAGTTGAGGGTTTATAAGGAGCAGAAGTTATACCAATTTTTCAACTGTTTGTGTCTGCTACAATGATTTCCTCTTTTCTTCCACATTGAAGTTCTGGTCTATACAGTCTTAGAGATGGTCTAAAGAGATCACCTATCTGTCACTGACCTACATGACAATTAAGGTCAGATAGTACCTTAAGATACTTAATTTCCTATTCAGACACATAAGGATGCTGTTATTTATTTATCCTCCACAAAAGACCTCCACTTACAGTATAAGCTTCTTCTAAATAGACTAACAGGTTTTGTTGATATCTAAACTCAGTGAAAGACCTCTTTTTTGTTCCTCAGGAGATCATCTTTTGCAGATACTGGAGCAGGAATTGTTTTGGGGAAGACTGATCTCTTTTTTCTTTTGACCGTAGTAAAGGCCAAATGTATGTATGATTAATTTAAATTTCTGTACATTTTCCTGAAACAAAGAAAAAAATACATTTTATAAAATTATTAAGCAAAGTTATTTTCAAATTAGAGGCTGATAACACTTTTTTAACGTAGTGGAAATTACTTGAATTAATTATCCTTTAGGATCTCTTGTAGCAACTAGGTTTCAGTGTGCAATGTTCCAGCAGACTTTATGTTGCTTTTATTACTCTGCATGATGTTCTTTTGCAGACTGCTAGTATCTGTTCTAGGTACCTACTGTTTAATTAAAAGAATAATAATTAACTAAAAAAAGGATCCTATGCATTTTCAGTACTGAGCAGAAAGACAAAGAGGAAAAGAGACATCTGCACACATAAAACCACCTGTTACCTTGACCATATCTGAAGTTTGGTGCCTCAGTCTTCATACCAGGAGCACCTGGGAAATCTGAACTATCCCCTTTAGTCATCAAGCATCTTGAATCAGTTTTGAGTGATGTCTGCTAGCTGTCACACAGAGCAGCATGGATCTCCTCAGTCAAATGACCAAAATAACGGAAAGAGAGCCCTAATGGGGAGCACTTGCATGCAAATGACTGTCTGAAGCACAGGGCAACACCAGGACTTATCTTCAAATATGCACATTATTTAGTCTTTATAATATGCATGTATATATGGACAAGAGCAAAATTATGACTCAGCTGTCACAGTCATTGACTAGATAGCTTGTTCAGAGGGCTTTATAAAGTCAGTGATGCAATCATCTTTGGCACAACAGATAAAAACATCTCCTGCCTAACTATTATAGCCTATCAGTAAACAATGCTTCTATTGATCCAATGACTGCAATGGCTTCTGAGTACTTATGGTCTTCCAAGTTATTGATCTGCAAACCAAATGTTGTCAAAGTGGACTTTGTCGCAACTGACTGTAGCAAGTGCTGCTTGAGAGTTATTAGTTTCCTAAGTAGAAGGAAATATTCTGATTTTGCCTACATCACTCAGAGGCCCTAATCATGCCATTAACTTTTGTTAGAGTAGTTGATTTCTGTTTAAATTTGGCAAGAGCTTGAGAGGGTGTTCGATGTAGAAACAGGAGACGTGTCTGCTCTGCCTTGCTGCATCTCACTCTGCTGACTCACTTCCATCCTCTATACCTTCATTTGTAAACTAAGTACAAACATCCCAAGATTTTTAAGGCCCAGTGATTTGTGTTTGACTAAGCATATCTTCCACATAATTAATTATATAAAGATAATTTTATTCATCATCCTCTAAGATCTATGGATGAAAAATGCTATATAAGAGCTATTGTGATTATAGAAAAATTCTATTAAATCAAGAAAGGAAGAATTAAATTAACTGAAAGTCCTTGCTGGTGTCATCTCTCTTAACTCACTAGCATTTTATTATAATTCCTCCAGAGTTAAATGTCTTTTTGAATATAGAGGTATATAGGATTTAGGTCCTGACGGAGGTGTATGGCCAACACAGTAATGCAAATATTAAAAAACTATTTTTATAATAATTTGAATTATTACTAATTGAATAGCAGCTAGTAATTTTTCAGACATTCTCATACTTTTCCATCAAATTCTCCAGAAAATATGAGGAAATTTTTTTCAAATATTAAGTTTACTGTTAATCTAATAATTACTATTAATCTAATAATAAACAAAATGTTTATTTTCATAGTTTCTTATTCTCATATCTTTAGTGAAAAAAATGTTCCCCAATTTCTTCTAGAAGGTCTAAAGGTCAGTTTGACATCCAATTATATCACCAAGTCTATGAAGACAGGCCTATTTCCCAGCTCTGCTTCTGAAATTTTCTCCTCTGTGATTCATTTTACAGCAGCAAATGTTCCATATAGCTATAAACCTAGTGAATTAGTTGCTGTTTATTTTCTCTTATTTATCTCCCTTGAAAAATGTTGATGGAATAGTCATGCTCTAAGAGGTGGTCTAGAATCTCTATAATATCTTTAAGACTAATTCATTTTATTATGTCTTTGGTTTGAAATTAGCTAAGAACCAGATTCTTCCATCCTTCATCATGAATGCCAGCAGAGTCATATATCCTAATAAAATAATGTTTAGTTGGGAGCTAACTAGAGGAACAGGAAGTTCATTCAAAGTTTTTTCAGCTTGTGCTGTAACTTCAGAAGTTTTTAACTGAGACGCCTGCATTTCTATAGCAACTTCTTTCAATCTTTTTTTTCTGCAGGAGAGCGCCAGGGGAGAAGGAGAGAGAACAACAAAATATTGAATTTAAAGTTATACATGCCTTATATCTCCCTATTTTTTATACTTCAGAGGTAATAAGCAAACTTACAGTTTGGCAGGATTTAAAGCATCAGTATCAGATTGTAATGTTCTATGAGGATGTCTTAGTACTCTATCATAGGTGATAAATTTTCTTTGTGCTACTTAAAATTAGCAGTTTTATATCTAGTCAGATCACAGAATGATTTAGTAAACTCAGACAGAATACAATAGCACCTACTATTAATCCTACTAAATAAATCAATGAACTTTTATTATAGATTATATTACTATTAATGTAGCTTATGAAATAGAAAGAAACAAAAAAACCAAGAAAAGCTACTGAAATATATAAATAAAAGCTAAGTGTAAACCACTCCTCAGAGATTCTTTAATTATCTCAAGTTGAGACTGATGAAAGAGGATCTGAGAAATTCCAAAAAGCAGCTCAAGCAATAAAGACTATGGAACACTTTGTAAATTATTCAATCACTTAGTCAGGTCCTGACTCCCAGTCCTTATCTCTCACTGCCTGTGCCTTCAGGGGCTGGATGGGATGTTCACTGTTTACCACTTGGTGGGGGGAGGAAGGAAATGTTGCATATCACTCATCAAAAGCAAACAACTTCAACCAAGCAACACTGACAGACTCTTTGGCATTATCTATATACAGTGGCCAAGGCCTTTGTATAGTGTCATTGATTTCAGTGGAACTAAGCCAATTTACACTAACTGAGGATTTGGTCTGATATGGCTGTTATAAAGCTGGCAAAGAAAAAAATGAAGTTTCCATTAGCTAGCTCCAGATTATCTTCCCTGATCACTATGGAAGAAAGGAGTATACATTTCTTTCAATGTTGTCTTTGTAACTGCATTGTCAAACAATCTGTAGAAGATGCTAATGATGCCATAAGCCTTGCATTTTGGTAAAATAACCTCACTCTAGCTATGATAAAAGAGACAACACTGGTAGGAAAACCTAACAGTAAACTGTTGTCTCCAGTCAAGTTTGAGAGTGTTTAGTTTGCACTGCAGCTCAGCATGGCAAGGGTGTGTATTATTAGAAAATGCTCATGTGGTCTGTATTCCCACCTGTGAACATCTGGTGGGACTTCCTGATCACAGTGTTGTCTTAGTTTAGGATGAGATCTTCAGCACCAACGATTCAGTGTTGTTTTCAGTAAATAATCATCAGAACCTGAACTTACTCCTACCCGTTGCATTTGAGTCTGTTTTCCTTAAGGGTGTAAGACCTCTCGCACACCAAACATCTCCACTCTTAGTACTGAAACAAGCTTGTAATGCTAGCAGGCGTGGCAGCTTCTCCGTTCATTGTTGACAAGGTTGTTATCCTAAGTCAAGTCCTGGGAATGAGTCACTTCACAATTAAATAAAATGTTTACATATCTCTTTAACCATATTGTTTTCATTTATGTTATACCTGCTGCTTTGTTTTGGTCCTTGTAGCTCTATGCTATAGAAGTAAAAACCACCAAAAAGACACTCTCCTCAGACCTCAACTCAAAAATTAAAAATACATGGTAGAAGTAGCTGAATCAATTTATTTTGTACTGCAGGTCAAGGTAATTCATTTGCATTCAGTTTTCAGTATTACTTAAGCTTTGCCCACTCTTCAGAGCTTTCTTTGTCTCGTTTGAAATTCAGTGACAGCTCTCATATTGCCTCAAGTGCTTGGAAAAATCTCACTTCCCCTGTGGAAGGATTCTAAGTACTGCTTATGCTAGTCAAGGACTTTTCAGCTTCCCATGCTCTGCCAGGTGCATAGACTTGTGTACATTGAGGTTCTTCAGGTGGTCTCGAACCTGATCTTCCCTTACAGTGGGAGGGGCTTTACCCCCCTGGTCCCCATCTTGTGGTCCATCGACTCGGGAGGGGTGAGGAGAGAGGTTGCCGGTGAAGACCAAGGCAAAGTTGTTGTTGAGTACCTCAGCTTTCTTCTCGTCTGTTGATACCAGGTCGCCATTCTTGTTCATCAGGAGGAGTACGCTTTCTTTAACCTTCCTTTTCTGGCTGACATACCTGTAGAAGCCCTTCTTGTTATTCTTTACATCCCTTGCCAAATTAAGCTCCAGCTGTGCCATGGCCTTCCTGACCCCCTCCCTACACAACCAGGCAGCTTCTCTGTACTCTTCCCAGGACACCTGTCCCTGCTTCCACTGCCTGTGCAGTTCCCTCTTACTCTTTAGTTTGACCTGCAGGTCTCGACTCGGCCATGCTGGTCTCTTCCCTTCCCTGCCTGATTTCTTACACTTGGGGACTGAGAGCTCTTGCACTCTATGGAAGGTGTCCTTAAAGATCTGCCAGCTCTGTTCCATTCCCCTGTCCCTGAGGACCGTTTCCCAGGGGGTCCTTCTGACTAACTCCTTGAAGAGCTGGAAGTTTGCTTTCCTAAAATTTAGGCTCCTGACTGTACTCCTCGCTTTTCCCATGTCCCTCAGGAGCGTGAACTCCACCAACGCGTGATCACTGCAGCCCAAGCTGCCTCCAGTCTTGACATCACCGATGAGCTCAGTTGCATTGGTGACCATCAGATCCAGTATTGCATCCCCTCGGGTAGGGGTGTCTATTTCCTGGCTTAGGAAGTTGTCGTCTATGCATTCTAGGAATCTCCTGGATTGCCTACAGCTCGCTGTGTTGCTTTTCCAGCAAATGTCGGGGTGGTTGAATTCCCCCAGCAGGACGAGAGTCTGCAAGCACGAAGCCTCCCGGAGCTGGAGGAAGAAGGCTTCATCAGCAGGCTCCCCTTGATCAGGCGGCCTGTAGTAGACACCAACCACAAGGTTCCCTTTGTTGCCTCTGTCTCTGACTCTTACCCATAAGCTTTCGACCTGCTCGTGGCTATTCTTCAGGGACAGCTCTTCACACTGTATCGATTTCTTTATGTAGAGGGCAACGCCTCTGCCCCTCCTTCCTCGCCTGTCCCTTCTGAACAGCCTGTAGCCATCGATAGCCACGTTCCAGTCATGGGATTCGTCCCACCAAGTTTTGGTTGTGGCAATCAGGTTGTAGCTTTCCAGTAGCACAGCAGCTTCCAACTCCTCCTGTTTGTTCCCCATGCTGTGTGCGTTCGTGTAGTCATTTCATCTGGGCTGTTGGCCGTGTCACCTTCTTAGTGGAACATCCCTTGTTTCCTTTGGGGTGTTTCAGGAAGGATTCCTTGTTAGCTCCTACTACCTCAGGAGCACCCGGCTCATCTCTGCAAGACTTTGACTGGGCTGCAGCATCCCCAGCATGCCTCTAGGCAACAGGTTGAGGGCTCATAGTAGCACCCTGTCCCTCTAACCATTGCGTACCATCCCACAGCTTGTCTGTGGGATGTCTATATAGATCGCTTGTCTATTAGCTATTAGCTATATAGCTATATTATTAGCTATTAGCTATACAGAGAGCTTGTCTAGTAGTTCATCTGATCTGCGCCATGTTCTTTTTTTGCAGTACACATTAAAGCTTGTGTTGCGTGAAGAGAGGCTTTGGAAGGTACCCAATTTATTGTTATAAGTCCGGTCGTGTTCAGTACACTGAACTATCACGATTACGGATTCACAAATAACGTAGGCACCTTTCAGCTTTGGAAGGTACCCAATTTATCGTTATAAGTCCGGTCGCGTTCAGTACACTGAACTATCACGATTACGGATTCACAAATAACGTAGGCACCTTTCGTCTAGTCGTGCTGCATGAACTATCACGGCCACACTTAAAGTGTGTGGTCGCGTTCAATGACCACTATCACGCTAGACCAATAAATCAAAGCAATTTATTAAAGCAACAGACACACAGGTTCTTTGGATTACCGGTGATAAATTCACTGACTGCAAGGCACCTACGATTGCCAAAGTTTAGAATAACACAGATGCATCAAAAGACATAAAAGCGACTCTATAGAGGTTTCTAAGTTTCCCGGGGAGGCACTTGGTATAACCAAGTGTTAGATTCTTACCCAAAGGCGTCCCGATGGGGGGGAAGAGAGGCTCAGCCCATCGACTGATCCCAGAGGTCAGAGTAGTACACGATGATGTCTTCCCCAACATCCCCTCTCCCTTAGGCCAATTTTATAGTATTTTTACACATTAGGTGGAGCTTGAGGGACTCTAGTCATACATACTTTTGTTACGATTGGTGTAAAACTTTCTCGCTTCGTTTTAAAGGTATGGGCCCAGAAAAATTCAGAGCGCAGGCTCAGTGAGGGGGGGTCTTACCTTGGAGGCGGGTGGGTTTTGAGATGGGAGTGTGTTCTAGTATTATAATGACATTATAATGAGTAAAAGTTACTAAAGGACAGCATTTTTGTCAACATCATGATAGTTTGCTGACGCAGGGTATCACTTATGCAGCTTATCAGGACCATGGTGCCCCTTCGAGTTCCCTTATCACAGGGCTTGGCCGTGATGTCTCCACACCACTCCACCCCCTGGGCAGCTCCTCTCAGAATCAGCACACCAGGCTCCCCTGGGTTGCGACATCCAAGGTTACAGGCTTAGGAACTTCTGTGGGATAGATTCCTTGCATCCATCTGCATTCCATCCAGAGAGCTTCTTCAATGCTGTACCTTTCTTGTAATCGTAAATCTACGTCTGGTGTCTAAGTCACCTCCAGCAATCACTCCACAGCTTGGTGTTGGTTTGTGCAGTGTGCTGTGCTCTGCAGTGATTCATGATATTTTGCTTGGGAGGCTCCTTATCAAAACCCTGACCTTGAGCATTCCTTGGTATTTGGGTTTCATACAGAAGTTATTACTGTACTTCGGGTACTACCTCATGGAGAGAGTTAGCAATTACACTTCTTCCTCGGAGAGGCTTGTTGTGGAGGAAACACAGAACGGCACCTTCACTACCTTCTTCTATGATGCTTCCTCCTTCATTACAACAACTTTCCAGTATCTCGAACACCCCTGGGCAGTTAAGATACTTCTATTGATAATTCTTGGGAATGTTGTTTCCGTTTTGATAAAGGTTAGTAAGCAGTTTAAAAATATCATCCAGAGATCTGCCCCAAGGCTGGAGAGTTATGAGTGGCAGGGTGTGTGGGATAGTATGGGCAAGTACCTAGGGCAGTGGGCACCTCCAGTGTTTTAGAACTTCACCCCCGAACAAGTGCAGAATCCTGAAGAATTAGTAAAGTATTTGGAAAAAGTATGTTGTCACCCTGGCAACTCCAGGGAGACACAAATCATTGCAACATGCTGGGGACTGGCCCATGCCTATCGAGCTGTGGTCAACACTATTCAGCACCCTCAAAAGAAAGAGAAGGTCTCTGGATCTGATGAGAAAACAACAAGCACTGTGGCTACTCCAACCCCCGCTACAGGCACTGTGGCTACTCTAACCACAGCCACGAGCACTGCGGCTACTCAAACCACAACCACGGGCACTGCGGCTGCTCCAAACCTAGTGACAGGCACTGCGGCTACTCCAACCCCGGTGACAGGCACTGCGGCCATTCCAACCCCCCACCACAGGCACTGCAGCCACTCCAACCTTGATGACAGGCACCGTGGCTAAACCAGAGAACCAACCCATGCCAGTATCACTTGCCCCTATACACAAGAAAAAATACACAAGAAAATCAGCTCGTTTAGTAAGGGATGAAGATGAACCAGGGCCATCACAAGAACCAGAGGAGGAAGAACCCATAAATGAGATGGTAACCACCCGATCCCTATCCCTGAGTGAGCTGCCAGATATGCAAAAAGATTTCAGTTGACATCCAGGCGAGCACATCATCACCTGGCTGCTCCGATGCTGGGATAACGGGGCCAGTAGCCTGGATTTAGAGGGTAAGGAAGCCAAGCAGCTGGGATCCCTTTCCAGGGAAGGGGGCATTGACAAAGCAATTGGAAAAGGGGCACAAACGCTCAGCCTCTGGAGGCGACTTCTGTCAAGCGTGAAGGAAAGGTACCCCTTCAAGGAGGATGTTTTATACCGCCCAAGCAAATGGGCCACCATAGAGAAAGGTATCCAGTACCTGAGGGAATTAGGCATGCTGGAGGTGATTTATAGTGACCTGAATGATGAGGAGTTACCCAAAGATCCAGATTAAGTCAGGTGCATACAACCATTGTGGCGGAAAGCGGTACAGAGCGCACCAGAATTGTATGCCAAGTCATTCGCAATACTGACTTGGAAAGATGAAGAGGCACCAAAGGTGGATGAAGTGGCTGGCCGACTCCGGGAATACGAAGAAATTATCTCTTCCTCCTTATGGGCCTGTGTCTCGGCTGTGGAAAAACTGTCTGAGAAAATATGCCAAGAGTTCCAGCAACTCAGAGAGGATCTGTCCTACTCCCCACCTGTAAGGACCAGTGTCTCAGCCATTAGGAGTCAACGTCCCTATGCTCAAGAGAGAGGATATAGAGGATACACAACACATGGTACCCTGTGGTTTTACCTGCGTGACCACGGAGAAGACATGAGGAAGTGGGATGGGAAATCTACCTCGACCCCAGAGGCACGGGTGCGTGAGTTGCAAGGAAAAACTATTAGAAAAGGCGGTTCTCCCAGGAAAATTGCAGCTCCAGTTTCCAGTGAGCAGTTCCCCAGACAGAGTAAGAGGGCTGATCTTAGTTCCGACCTTGATCAGGGGACTTTTGATTCACATTTACAAGGAGTGAACAATGAATACTATGACCAGGACTAGAGGGGCCCTGCCTCCAGCCAGGTGGAGGAAAGGGAAAACCGGGTTTACTGGACTGTGTGGATTCGATGGCCTGGCACATCAGACCCCCAGGAGTAGAAGGCTCTAGTGGACACCGGTGCACAGTGTACCCTAATGCCATCAAGCTATGCAGGGGCAGAACCCATTTGTATTTCTGGAGTGACAGGGGGATCCCAACAGCTCACTGTACTGGAGGCCGAAGTGACCCTAACTGGGAATGAGTGGCAGAAGCACCCCATTGTGACTGGCCCAGAGGCTCCGTGCATCCTTGGCATAGACTACCTCAGGAGAGGGTATTTCAAGGACCCAAAAGGGTACCGGTGGGCTTTTGGTATAGCTGCCTTGGAGACGGAGGAAATTAAACAGCTGCCCACCTTGCCTGGTCTCTCGGAGGACCCTTCTGTTGTGGGGTTGCTGAGGGTCGAAGAACAACAGGTGCCGATTGCTACCACAACAGTGCATCGGCGGCAATATCGCACCAACGGAGACTCCCTGATTCCCATCCATAAGCTCATTCGTCAACTGGAGAGCCAGGGAGTGATCAGCAAGACTCGCTCACCCTTTAACAGTCCCATATGGCCAGTGCGAAAGTCTAATGGGGAGTGGAGACTAACAGTGGACTATCGTGGCCTGAACGAAGTTACACCGCCGCTGAGTGCTGCCGTGCCAGACATGCTAGAACTTCAATATGAACTGGAGTCAAAGGCAGCTAAGTGGTATGCCACAATTGACATCGCTGATGCGTTTTTCTCAATCCCTTTGGCAGCAGAGTGCAGGCCCCAGTTTGCTTTCACCTGGAGGGGTGTTCAGTACACCTGGAATTGAGTGCCCCAGGGGTGGAAGCACAGCCCCACCATTTGCCATGGACTGATCCAGACGGCACTGGAACAGGGTGAAGCTCCAGAACATCTGCAGTACATTGATGACAACACTGTGTAGGGCAATACAGCAGAAGAAGTTTTTGAGAAGGGAAAGAAAAGAGTCCAAATCCTTCTGAAGGCTGGTTTTGCCATAAAACAGAGTAAGGTCAAGGGACCTGCACAGGAGATCCAGTTTTTAGGAATAAAATGGCAAGATGGACGTCGTCAGATCCCAATGGATGTGATCAACAAAATAACAGCTATGTCCCCACCAGGTAGCAAAAAAGAAACACAAGCTTTCTTAGGCATTATGGGTTTTTGGAGAATGCATATTCCAAATTACAGTCTGATTGTAAGCCCTCTTTACCAGGTGACCTGGAAGAAGAACAGTTTTCAAATGGGGCCCTGAGCAACAACAAGCCTTTGAACAAATTAAACGGGAGATAGTTCATGCAGTAGCCCTTGGGCCATTCCGAGCAGGGCAGGATATTAAAAATGTGCTCTACACCGCAGCCCGGGAGAATGGCCCTACCTGGAGCCTCTGGCAGAAAGCACCAGGGGAGACTCGAGGTCGACCCCTAGGGTTTTGGAGTCGGGGATACAGAGGATCCGAAGCCCGCTATACTCCAACTGAGAAAGAGATATTGGCAGCATATGAAGGGGTTTGAGCTGCTTCAGAAGTGGTTGGTACTGAAGCACAGCTCCCGCTGGCACCCTGACTGCTGGTGCTGGGCAGGATGTTCAAAGGGAGGGTCCCCTCTACACATCATGCAACTGATGCTACGTGGAGTAAGTGGGCTGCACTAATCACACAACGGGCTCGAATAGGAAACCCCAGTCGCCCAGGAATCTTGGAAGTGGTCATGGACTGGCCAGAAGGCAAAAACTTCAGAATATCACCAGAGGAGGAGGTGACACGTGCTCAGGAGTCCCCACTGTATAATAAATTGCCAGAAAATGAGAAGCAATATGCCCTGTTCACTGGTGGGTCCTGTCGTCTTGTGGGAAAGCATCGGAGGTGGAAAGCTGCTGTATGGAGTCCTCTACGACAAGTGGCAGAAACTACTGAAGGAGAAGGGGAGTCATAGAATCATAGAACTGTTTAGTTGGAAAAGACCTTTAAGATCATCCAGTCCAACCATTAACCTAACATTACCAAGTCCACGACTAAACCAGTTAAGGGTAGAGTAGCAATTTCATGTTTCCTGGCTTGGTGGATAGATTATTCATAATGAACGTAAAAACTAGGAATCATAGAATGCTTTGGGTTAGAAGGGACCTTGAGAGATCATCTAGCCCAACCCCCCTGCAGTGAGCAGGGATTGAACCCATGACCCTTTCGTTATTAGCACCACACTCTAACCAACTGAGCTAACCCAGCTGGTCAATCATTAAGATTGGAAAGGACCTCTAAGATCATCAGTCCAATCATCAACCCAACACCACCATGCCCACTAAACCATGTCCCAAAGTGCCACATCTACCTGTTTTTTGAACATTTCCAGGGATGGTGACTCCACCACCTCTCTGGGCAGCCTGTTCCAATGCTCGACTACCCATTCCGTGAAGAAATTTTTCCTAATATCCAATCTAAACCTCCCCTGGCGCAGCTTGAGCCTATTTCCTCTCGTCCTATCGCTAGCTACTTGGGAGAAGAGACCAACACCCACCTCACTACAGCCTCCTTTCAGGTAGTTGTAGAGAGCGATAAGGTCTCCCCTCAGCCTCCTCTTCTCCAGGCTAAACAACCCCAGTTCCCTCAGCCGCTCCTCATAAGGCCTGTGCTCCAGACCCTTCACCAGCTTTGTTGCCCTTCTCTGGACACGCTCCAGCACCTCAATGTCTTTCTTGTAGTGAGGGGCCCAAAACTGGACACAGTATTCCAGGTGCGGCCTCACCAGCTTTTGTTTTGTTTTGTTTTAATTACATGTACTCCTCATTATTTATAGCTCGCAGAATTTTATTTGCAAAATACAATTCTTACTACCCTTGCAAGTACTTGCTCTTTCCAAATTCATTTCCATCTTTCCTATATATTATACTTTTACATTAATACCCAAGTCTCACAGAAAACTTCACTCAGAACAGTTTGTAAGATTTCATCCTCTCCAGCATTTCAGAAAGGCAGTTTTCAATTCATTCTGTCCATATGCATTTTCATTTTGAGAAACCACTTTCTTTCAAAAAGTTACAGGATTTAAAATATCAAGTAATTTAATTATTGTATGAGGTCATGGCAAGAGAGGTCAACAGCTACCTACTTTCTGAGGCTACTGCTACTCATGTTTGCTTATACCACTTGGCTGGGAAGCATGAGTAGCTAGCACACCTGAGTACAAGGAAGCTTATCTCTACTGTAGCACAGCACATATGAGGGTACCTTAGGCATGTCCAGGTTTGATAATCCATATTGTTGATTCCAACAGCCAGTATATTCTTCTCTACACTGGTGCTTCAGCTACATGCATTTAGCCCTAAGATTTCCAGGAACAGACATGAGGCTCTTTGTGCTTCACCAGCTAGATCTGTTTCTCAATATGCTGTTGGAAAACTTGTCTCTTCTTTCTGTATCTCTTAGTGGAAGTGATTTCAGCTCATCTATATATTTTAGCTGAAAACCAATAGCTTCTAACTTCCTGTGTGAGACCTCCTCTGTGAGATGCCACACTGGCTGGTACTTGATGCATCTTTACAGCTTAACTATAGATGTTGAACAGATTGAGAACTTTTTGCTACTTCAGATGCTCTTCTGGAAAATAGATTTGATAGTTGAGACTACTGTATTGTGGCAGGTGATTTATGACATAAATTCCCTAGCTAGACTGGACTTAGAGTGGTATGCTCTAATCTCCTTGGACTGTCCTGACTGGCCTACAGTTACCTGCTGTGTGAGACAGTTGCCAGGATCCTCTCTCTTGAATAGGATTGAATTTGGGATGCCATAAGTGCATTAAATCTAGGCTCCTGGCAGACCAGAGACTTGCACTAGACTAGCCAATCCCTCTGACAGTGAAGAAGATGACAATGTGGACTCTGGTGGTTTGGCAATGAGGGTCCTTTCCCTATGTCCTTGGTTTCCTTGGTGTCAGTTACCTATGACACCCAGTCACAAAATCACAGGGCTTTGGATTGTCAGAAGTTCAAGTTCAGCTCCTTGCTGAATATCTCATACAACTTATCATAGAATTGGCAGGTAAGCTGAGTTTGACATAATACAGCTGAGTAGACATAATACAGCCTTGAGTTTCTTAAACTTGATATTTGTCAGTTTATGTGAAGATGCCCAGCTTCAACCCAGTATCTTCATATTATTGCCTGGGAGCTTTCCCAGCAGTAGAGACCTATACCTAGGCACAGTTCAGACAAACATTAATCACACCTCAGGTCTCATAAGTTGTACAACTTTGTGCCAGCACTATAGCTCCTCACAGATGCAGATTAAAAATAACTGTTTTGTGGACTGCTAGGCACAGCCTTTTGTAGAGCCCTCTGGAAGATGTGGCCTGCAGCTGTAGAGAAGTGGTAAGAACATGAGGACTTGGACTGCTAGCAGCCCACAAGGCCTGCAGAGTTACTCTTGGAGGACTATAGTAGGAAAAGAGTCAAATTTGCTGAGGACCACTGTATTGGGTCTGGCTGGGATGGAGTTAACTTTCCCCATAGCAGCCCTCATAGTGCTGTGCTTTGTATTTGTAGCTAGAAAGGTGTTGATAACACACCAGTGTTTTGGCTACTGCTGAGCAGTGCTCACAGCATCAAGGCTGCCGCTCCAACCCCCACCCCCAAAGGCCAGTAGGCTGGGGGTGGGCAAGAGGTTGGGAGGGGACATAGCCAGAACAGCTGACCCAAACTGACCAAAGGGATAGTCCATACCATGTGATGTCGTGCTCAGCAATAAAAGCTAAGAGAAAGGAAGAGGATGGGGGGCATTCGTTATTAAGGCGTTTGTCTTCCGAAGCAACCACTACATGTACTCAGACCCTACTTCCCAAGAAATGGCTGGACATCGCCTGCTGATGGGAAGTAGAGAGAAATATTTTTTTTTTGGTTGTTTTCCTTTGCTTCCACGCGTTGCCTTTGCTTTTCTTTATCAAACTGCCTTTATCTTGACCCACGTATTTTTCATCTTATTTTCTCCCCCCTGTCCTGCTGAGGAGAAGGAGTGATAGAGTGGCTTGGTGGGCACTTGGTGGCCAGCCAAGGTCAACTCACCACAGTCCTTTGTGGCTCCCAATGTGGGGCACGAGACAACGGCAGTTTTGAATTGTGTGCTATAGTTATAGTAGTTATTAAGTGGCAGCTTCTGTGCAGGTTACAGTTTGCTAGCTGCGCTGCTTATCTCTTTATTTTGCTGAGCTTGGGAACATGTTAATACAAACAATGGCTATGCGCTTGGCCCTGGCATCGATGTCCTTACTGTGCAAACTATCTTGTGGAGAGGATGGGGGAATACACCTCCCTCTTCCTATCCAGGACTGATGTGGATGGTTTTATTGTGCAGGCTCCTGAGGTCCTTGTTCACCCTTACATGAGCTGTTAACACTGTTGGCATATTGTCAGGTTTGTGGAATCTGGTGTCATCCTGGCGTAAGAGGAGACAACTTTTGGGTGAGATGATATCAGAGACTGAAAGAGTTAATGTCTCAAACATTGTGGTGAGGCAAGTTAAGGTCTGCAAAGAGACAAGTTAAGGTCTCCATAGTGATAAATTGGGGTCTGCAAAGCACCACAGGTGAGAAGCCACTTGGCACAGAGCTGGGAGGCATGTCAGAGGATTTGCAGTTCCGCCCTCTGATGGCCAAAGGTCGTGCAGAGTTCATTTGAGGAAGGGGTTCACAACCACCCGAAAGACCCCTCACGACCACCCCCCCACAGTGGCACCTGCGCAGAAGATGGAAAACATTCTGGAACAAGCCTCAAGGGGGGTGAGACTAGAGGTGGGGACTAGCCTATAAAAGACACAACTTCGAGGAGCCACATGCGCACCCCTACCATCGGAGGACCCCATGCTACTGCCACCCCTGCTCTGGACCTGCCTTCCCCACCGGCTGCCAGCACAGCTGGAAGCCCTGCACTCCAAGAGCAATGTGCCCACCGCCGGAGGATTGCCGTGTTTATCATCGACATCATGTGATCCAAGGGTGGTGATATCTCTCTCTGTCCTCTCTTTCTTCCTTTTCCTTTCCTCTTATAAGTATTTGAATTAGAACCCATGTTGCTTATCGTGCTTTCCTGGTTCGGATTGCCTACTGTTATGCTTTCCAAGTTCAGGTTGGTGTTTACTGTCAATAAAGTGTTTACTTGATCATTTGGTGTCGTTTCACCTTAATTTAGCCCAAGGGAATTGCAGAACCTCCACAATCCTCTCTGGACAGTCCAGTTCGGGTCATGACAGGTGATACTGAAACTTGCCCAGAGGCAGCTGGTCTCTGGGTGGCAGGGTGTGTGGAAAGATTTGGACAGGTTCCTAGGGTGGTTATCACCTCGCATAGCCTGTGATTTTACACCTGAACAGGCAAGTAATCCTGGTAAATTGACGTGCCACCTGATAGAAGGGTGCCATGCCTACCCCAATGAAAACGAGCAGCTTCTAGCACTGTACTGGGGCTTGGCCTGTGCCTATCAAACCACAATTCAGTACTATATCAGAGGACTGTGGTTACGACAGGGACCCAAACTACCTCTGAGAATGCCATGACTGAGACCGGGACACAAACTACATCTAAGAACACGATAGTTGAGACAAGGACCCAAACTGTGGGTGGCGTAAAGTAAGTGGTAGCGTTGATCACACAACAGGCTCAACTGGGGAAACCCAACTGCCCGGGAATCCTGGAAGAGGCCATGGACTGGCCAGAAGGCAGAGATTTTGGAGCATCTCCTGAGGAGGTGGCTCGTGCCCAAGAGACACCACCACATAATGAGCAATCAGAAGATGAAAGGCATTATGCTCTGTTTACCAAGGGATCATGTCATGTTGTAGGAAACCATCGGAAGTGGAAAGCTGTTCTGTGGAGTCCCACATGACAAGTTGTTGAAGCCACTGAAGGAGAAGGTGAGTCAAGTCAGTTTGCAAAAGTGAAAGCCATCCAACTAGCCCTAGAGACTGCTGAACGAGAAAAGTGGCCAGTACTCTATCTCTATATTGACTCATGGGATGGTGCCTGTCGTGGTTTAGCCCCAGCCAACAACTAAGCACCACGCAGCCGCTCGCTCACTCCCCCTGCCCCGATGGGATGGGGGAGAGAATCGGAGGAGTAAGAGTGAGAAACACTCCTGGCTTGAGATAAGAACAGTTTAATAATTGAAATAAAGTAAAATAGTAATGATGATAATAATAATAATAATAATAAAGCAAGTGATGCACAATGCAATTGCTCACCACCCGACGACCGATACCCAGACAGTTCCCGAGCAGTGTTCGCCGCTCCCCAGCCAACCCCCCCCCCCCCAGTTCATATACTGAGCATGACGTCATATGGTATGGAATAGCCCTTTGGTCAGTTTGGATCAACTATTCTGGCTGTGCCCCCTCCCAGTTTCTTGTGCACCTGGCAGAGCATGGGAAGCTGAAAAGTCCTTGACTAGCATAAGAAGTACTTAGCAACAACTAAACGATCAGTGTGTTATCAACATTCTTCTCCTACTAAATCCAAAACACACCACTATGCCTGCTACTAGGAAGAAAATTAACTCTATCCCAGCCGAAACCAGGACAGTATCCACCCCTTATTCTATACCATCTATGTCATGCATAGGCCCTCCCCTTTCCAATGTGTTCTAATTAATCACCACCACCTCCCTATCTTGATATATACACACAGATATCATTCCCTTTGTCTATGGGCCATCCCTCTAAAATGTCCATTGAGTTCATTTAGTCCATGACTTTGGGTTCCATCTGTCATCACAGTCTTTCAGAACAGGAGAGGTGCTGTGCGGTGCTGGATTGTTGCATGCTGAAGCCAGTTCTCATTCCAACACGGTTTCATCAAAGTTCATTTTCATTAAGCTGGGCAATTCTTACTGTAATACCATTGATTGTGGCATATAGCAACCATAGAAGAGATAACATACAGTATTATAGAGCAATTAACATCATACCATTCAGTTCATTGAGTATTTTCACCCAAAATCAAATTCCCTTGAGGTACACATCGGACTTCCCCATCCTTCCGCATCACCCACCAAGTGCACCCAGGTGCTTGAGCAAAAGCAATCCCATGAATGGGTTTGCCTTTGCCAGAGGGGGAAGTAACCCAGACTGTCTTCCCCAGCATATTTTTTATGTGCACTACAGGGACTTTATCTCCTTCTACAGTACGTAAAAGTTTTGACTGGGCAGGGCCAGCTCGATTGGCAGATCCCCTGGTGTTGACTAACCAGGTGGCTTTTGCTAAATGTGTATCCCAATGTTTGAATGTCCCACCACCCATTGCTCTCAGGGTAGTCTTTAACAATCCATTGTATCGCTCAATTTTCCCTGAGGCTGGTGCATGATAAGGGATGTGATATACCCACTCAATGCCGTGCTCTTTGGCCCAGGTGTCTATGAGGTTGTTTCGGAAATGAGTCCCGTTGTCTGACTCGATACTTTCTGGGGTGCCATGTCGCCACAGGACTTGCTTTTCAAGGCCCAGGATGGTGTTCCGGGCGGTGGCATGGGGCACGGGATATGTTTGCAGCCATCTGGTGGTTGCTTCCACCATGGTGAGCACATAGCGCTTGCCTTGGCGGGTTTGTGGGAGTGTGATATAATCAATCTGCCAGGCCTCCCCATATTTATATTTTAGCCATCGCCCTCCATACCCAAGGGGCTTGAACCACTTGGCTTGCTTGATTGCAGCACATATTTCACATTCATGGATAACCTGTGCGATACTGTCCATGGCCAAGTCCACCCCTCGGTCACGAGCCCATCTAGCTGTTGCATCTCTTCCTTGATGGCCTGAGGTGTCATGGGCCCACCGAGCTATAAATAATTCACCCTTATGTTGCCAGTCCAGATCCACCTGAGCCACTTCAATCTTAGCAGCCTGATCCACCTGCTGGTTGTTTTGATGTTCTTCAGTGGCCTGACTCTTGGGTACATGAGCATCTACGTGACGTACTTTTACAACCAGGTTCCCTACCCGGGCAGCAATATCTTGCCACAATGCGGCAGCCCGGATGGGTTTGCCTCTGTGCTGCCAGTTGCTCTGCTTCCATTGCTGCAACCACCCCCACAGGGCAGAGTCAGTACAGAGATAAAGGACTGGCCACATTTCTTGTTCAGCAATATCTAAAGCCAGCTGGATGGCCTTCACCTCTGCAAACTGACGCGACTCAGTTTGGGGAAGAGTGGCTGGAAAGTTGCCTGGCGGAAAAGGAGCTGGGGGTGCTGCTTGACAGCCGGCTGAACATGAGCCAGCAGTGTGCCCAGGTGGCCAAGAAGGCCAACAGCATCCTGGCTTGTATCAGGAATAGTGTGGCCAGCAGGAGCAGGGAGGTGATTGTCCCCCTGTACTCGGCGCTGGTGAGGCCGCACCTGGAATACTGTGTCCAGTTTTGGGCCCCTCAATACAAGAAAGACATTGAGGTGCTGGAGCGTGGTCAGAGAAGGGCAACAAAGCTGGTGAAGGGTCTGGAGCACAGGCCTTATGAGGAGCAGCTGAGGGAACTGGGGTTGTTTAGCCTGGAGAAGAGGAGGCTGAGGGTAAACTTTATCGCCCTCCTCAACTACCTGAAAGGAGGTTGTAGTGAGGTGGGTGTTGGTCTCTTCTCCCATGTAGTGAGCAATAGGATGAGAGGAAATGGGCTCAAGCTGCGCCAGGGGAGGTTTAGGTTGGATATTAGGAGAAATTTCTTCACGGAATGGGTAGTCAAGCATTGAAACAGGCCCAGAGGGGTGGTGGAGTCACCATCCCTGGAAGTGTTCAAAAAACGGGTAGACGTGGCACTTTGGGACATGGCTTAGTGGGCATGGTGGTGTTGGGATGATGATTGGACTGATGATCTTAGAGCTCCTTTCCAATCTTAAAGATTCCTAGTTTTTACTGTCATTATAATTTATCCAGCCACCAAGGCAGGAAACATGAAATTGCTACTCTACCCTTAACTGGTTTACTGGTGGGCTTGGCAATGTTAGGTTAATGGTTGGACTGGATGATCTGAAGGGTCTTTTCCAACCTAAACGATTCTATGATTCTATGATTCATTCAGGCCACAATATGCTACTGTTAGTCTCCACTCTCCATTAGACTTTCGCACTGGCCATATGGGACTGTTAAAGGGTGGGCAAGACTTGCTGATCACTCCCTGGCTCTCCAGGCGACGAATCAGGTTATGCATGGGAATCAGGGAGTCTCGGTTGGTGCTATATTGCTGTCAGTGCACTGCTGTGGTAGCGATCAGCACCTGTTGTTCTTTGACCGTCAGCAACCCCACAGTACCAAAAGTCCACTGGTACCCTTTTGTGTCCTTGAAATACCCTCTCCTAAGGTAATCTATACCAAGGATTCATGGAGCCTCTGGGCCAGTCACAATAGGGTGCTTCTGCCACTCATTCCCAGTTAGGGTCACTTCGGCCTCCAATACAGTGAGCTGTTGGGATCCCCCTGTCACTCCAGAAATACAGATGGGTTCTGCCCCTCTATAGCTTGATGGCATTAGGGTACACTGTGCACCGGTGTCCACTAGAGCCTTCTACTCCTGGGGGTCTGATGTGCCAGGCCATCGAATCCACACAGTCCAGTAAACCTGGTTTTCCCTTTCCTCCACCTGGCTGGAGGCAGGGCCCCTCTAGTCCTGGTCATAGTATTCATTGTTCACTCCTTGTAAATGTGAATCAAAAGTCCCCTGATCAAGGTCGGAACTAAGATCAGCCCTCTTACTCTGTCTGGGGAACTGCTCACTGGAAACTGGAGCTGCAATTTTCCTGGGAGAACCGCCTTTTCTAATAGTTTTTCCTTGCAACTCACGCACCCATGCCTCTAAGGTTGAGGGAGATTTCCCATCCCACTTCCTCACGTCCTCTCTGTGGTCACGCAGGTAAAACCACAGGGTGCCCCGTGCTGTGTATCCTCTCCATCCTCTCTCTTGAGCATAAGGACGTTGACTCCTAATGGCTGAGATACTGGTCCATACAGGTGGGGAGTAGGACAGATCCTCTCTGAGTTGCTGGAACTCTTGGCATATTTTCTCAGACAGTTTTTCCACAGCCAAGACACAGGCCCATAAGGAGGAAGAGATACTTTCTTTGTATTCCCCGAGTCAGCCAGCCACTTCATCCACCTTTGGTGCCTCTTCATCTTTCCAGGCCAGTATTGCCAACGAGTTGGAATACGATGCTGGTGCGCTCCGTACCAACTTCCGCCACATGGGTCATGTGCACCTGACTTCATCTGGATCTTTGGGTAACTCCTCATCATTCAGTTCACTATAAATCACCTCCAGCATGCCTAATTCCCTCAGGTACTGGATACCCTTCTCTATGGTGGTCCATTTGCCTGGGCGGTATAAAACATCCTCCTTGAAGGGATACCTTTCCTTTACACTTGACAGAAGTTGCTTCCAGAGGCTGAGCGTTTGTGCCCCTTTTCCAATTGCTTTGTCAATGCCCCCTTCCCTAGAAAGGGATCCCAGCTGCTTGGCTTCCTTACCCTCTAAATCCAGGCTACTGGCCCTGTTATCCCAGCATCGGAGCAGCCAGGTGATGATGTGCTCGCCTGGATGAGGACCGAAATCTTTTCGCATATCTCACAGCTCACTCAGGGATAGGGATCGGGTGGTTACCATCTCATTTATGGGTTCTTCCTCCTCTGGTTCTCGTGATGGCCCTGGTTCATCTTCATCCCTTACTAAACGAACTGATTTCCTCGTGTATTTTTTCTTCTGTATAGGGGCAACTGATACCGGCACGGGTTGGTTCTCTAGTTTAGCCGCAGTGTCTGTCACCGGGGTTTGAGAAGCCGCAGTGCCTGTGGCGGGTTTTTCACTAGCCACAGTGCCTGTTGTTTTGTCATCAGATCCAGAGACCTTCTCTTTCCCT
Organism: Pelecanus crispus; assembly: GCF_030463565.1. Lineage (NCBI taxonomy): Eukaryota > Metazoa > Chordata > Aves > Pelecaniformes > Pelecanidae > Pelecanus > Pelecanus crispus. The sequence continues at coordinate 5,187,695 of NC_134675.1, forward strand.
TGAGGATACTGAATAGCATTGACCACGGCTCTATAAGCATGGGTCAGCCCCCAGCATGTTGCAATGAGTTGTGTCTCTTTGGAGTTGCCAGGGTGACAACATACTTTTTCCAAATACTTTACTAATTCTTCAGGATTCTGCACTTGTTCAGGGGTGAAGTTCCAAAACACTGGAGGTGCCCACTGTCCTAGGTACTTGCCCATACTATCCCACACACCCTGCCACTCATAACTCTCCAGCCTGGAGGCAGATCTCTGGATGATATTTTTAAACTGCTTACTAACCTTTATCAAAACGGAAACAACATTCCCAAGAAGTATCAATAGAAGTATCTTAACTGCCCAGGGGTGTTCAAGATACTGGAAAGTTGTTGTAATGAAGGAGGAAGCATCATAGAAGAAGGTAGTGAAGGTGCCGTTCTGTGTTTCCTCCACAACAAGCCTCTCCGAGGAAGAAGTGTAATTGCTAACTCTCTCCATGAGGTAGTACCCGAAGTACAGTAATGACTTCTGTATGAAACCCAAATACCAAGGAATGCTCAAGGTCAGGGGTTTGATAAGGAGCCTCCCAAGCAAAATATCATGAATCACTGCAGAGCATAGCACACTGCACAAACCAACACCAAGCTTTAACATATACAGCAAAGAAAAGAAGCATGGTGCAGATCAGATGAACTAATATCGACATGAGATGAAGTAATATTGTGACCGGCAACTGTTAACAGATTCCTTAATACGCTCTGGTTAATCTCTTATTATCTCAAACCCTTCGAGCCCCATGTTGGGCGCCAAAAAGGACTGTCGTGGTTTAGCCCCAGCCAGCAGCTAAGCACCACGCAGCTGCTCACTCACTCCCCCTACCCCGATGGGATGGGGGAGAGAATCGGAGGAGTAAGAGTGAGAAACACTCCTGGGTTGAGATAAAAACAGTTTAATAATTGAAATAAAATAAAGTAAAATAGTAGTAGTAATAATAACAATATAATAATAACAGTAGTAATAATATACAAAGCAAGTGATGCACAATGCAATTGCTCACCACCCGCCGACTGATACCCAGACAGTTCCCGAGCAGCGATCGCTGCTCCCCGGCCAACCCCCCCCAGTTTCTATACTGAGCATGACGTCATATGGTATGGAATAGCCCTTTGGTCAGTTTGGATCAACTATTCTGGCTGTGCCCCCTCCCAGTTTCTTGTGCACCTGGCAGAGCATGGGAAGCTGAAAAGTCCTTGACTAGCATAAGCAGTACTTAGCAACAACTAAACACATCAGCCTGTTATCAACATTATTCTCATCCTAAATCCAAAACACAGCACTATGCCAGCTACTAGGAAGAAAATTAACTCTATCCCAGCTGAAACCAGCACAAGTAGATATAAAATCTAAGAAAGGGAACTCATTTAGTCCATTGTCTTGCCCAAAGACAAGATCTAAACTATTCACAGTACCTGTCCTTAAACCTTCAGTGACAGAGATTCTGCAATCTACTCCAGTATTTAACTATCTCACTGTGAAAATGTTGGATTTTTTTTCTCTAATGCTTAACCTAAATTTTCCTTCCTGCAAACTGATCTGTTATTTCTTGTCCCACCCAGAGCAAACACTGGTGTTCCCCTTGTCATTTTCAGATACACTTTGCATATTTGAACACAGTTCTGAAAGCTTTTTCAAGCCATCCTTCTTTTGGCTGAACAGCCTGAATTCATTCAAAGTTCTTAGGCAGGTCATGTTTTCCAACAGGTTATTCTCATTGATCCTTTGTAGGTTTCCTCCAGTTGTCCACAACTTTCTTCAAATACATTATTTGTAAATAAAACTGAACAAAATATTCAAGTTTAGGCTTTATCAGTTTCAAAGAGAGTGGACATATATTACTTCATATATCTTACTGAGGATATTCTTATTTAAGCATCTAAATATTGTGCTTGATTATTGGACCGTAGCATAACAGTGCTGACATATTCAGGATAGCTACTAGTACTCCCTGATCTTTCTTTACAGATTTGTCATTCTCCACCCTGCATTTTGCATTTGATTATTCCTACCTCCTTCAGTTTGAAATATTTCTCATTTATGCCCTTAATATTTTTTTCTAAGTATCTGCTGGCATTCCTGAGCTCTTTTTTCCATTAGAATCCTTTCCTATGGGATTTTGTTTACTAACGGTATTTTTGTTCTCTTCCTAGGAATCATGAATTCTAGAATTTCATGACCACAGTCACCAATGTTGCTTTTCACCTTCAAATTCCCAAATAACTCTATGCCCATGATTTCAATCTCAGATGCACTTCACCCTATTTTCCTTCTTATTGTCTGAATCAAAAATTCAGCCAATATGTTCCAAGAACTTGTTCATACTTTGCATCCTGCTACACGCTGTACTTCTACCAAAGTTCAGCCTAGTCTGAAATGATCTCATCGCCTTGGATTGATGTTCTATATTTGGCTAAACATGAAAGCACCTTTGTTATTTTTCCCTTTTATCACCACTATGGACTTTAAACAGGTTTATCTCCTGGCAGATTCTGCCTCTCAGAGCAAGCATGTATGCCTCAATATATGGGGTAATGTCTTATTCCTCTTCTTCTGTGTGTCCTTCCTAATAAGGTTTACCATTCCATATTCATATTTCAGTCATGAGTCTTATCCTATGAAGTCACTGTTAGGGCAAACAGATCATAATCTTGATTAGGTAATAAGATTTCCAGCTTCTCCTCTTTATTTTGATACTTTTTGTGTAAGTATACCATACTAGAAGAAATTACTTAACATGATGGTTTGTAAATAAAACATAAACTCAGTCCTATTCCTATTAAATTAAATTTAATTCATCTTGGACAGTTAGTTTTTATCTGCTTAATTTGTTTGTGTTCTCACTGCACAAAAGGGTGCTTTACCGATTAGGTTTCCAAACAGTACAAAATGTTAGCATGTTTTTTAAACCGGGCAAACCTGTAACACTAAAACAAATCATCCACATAAAAAAATAAAAAATATTAAGGGTAATAGAACTTTTTCAAAATGAGGAAATGTCTGATGCAAATCTTAGATGCAAAATTTTTCAACAACTCAATAATGCTGGGAAAATGTCAAGCTATGGTAATGTCATTATTAGCCTATCACCAAATACCTATCCCAGTGTGAAAATATATTTTTATTATTATGAGGTTGTTCCCTTAGAAAAAAAATATTTTGAAGTTGTTTTATAGACCTGTCCTGGTTTCGGCTGGGATAGAGTTAATTTTCTTCCTAGTAGCAGGCACAGTGCTGTGTTTTGGATTTAGTAGGAGAAGAATGTTGACAACACACTGATGTTTTAGTTGTTGCTAAGTACTGCTTATGCTAGTCAAGGACTTTTCAGCTTCCCATGCTCTGCCAGGTGCACAAGAAGCTGGGAGGGGGCACAGCCAGAACAGTTGATCCAAACTGACCAAAGGGCTATTCCATACCATATGACGTCATGCTCAGTATAGAAACTGGGGCGGGGTTGGCCGGGGAGCAGCGATCGCTGCTCGGGAACTGTCTGGGTATCGGTCAGCGGGTGGTGAGCAATTGCATTGTGCATCACTTGCTTTGTATATTATTATTATTATTATCATTATTATACTGTTACTATTAGCATTACTATTTTACTTTATTTCAATTATTAAACTGTTCTTATCTCAACCCAGGAGTGTTTCTCACTCTTACTCCTCCGATTCTCTCCCCCATCCCATCGGGGTATGGGGAGTGAGCGAGCGGATGCGTGGTGCTGAGTTGCTGGCTGGGGCTAAACCACGACAAGACCTGTAATTCTAAAATATATCAGCTACAATGAATGGACTGTCTGGTACAATTTCAAAAGACTCCTTACACTTTCATTTAATTTCCCTTAAGATCATTTCCAGCACACCATGAAAACCTTTTAAGCCCATTTTTTCTTTTTGAGAGTACCTTTAATTACTGTTTTAGTAAGATATTTAACTTACTAATATAAATTAGAACGTATCTTTTGTGGAAAGTGCAACTTAATTTGAATGTTATTTTAATGTATTGTTCATTTTAATGTATTTATTTTTATGCCTTGTTCAATGAATCATTTATGAACATTCTAGGTAGTAAATAATATGATTTTGCAATAATAGTACAGTACATCTGTTATGTCTGAAGCAATAGTTACTCAGAGTCCTAGGGAAACTTACGAAAATGAAATGGTCGCAGAATTGTGAGCAAGAAATTTCTCTGAAAATCCACATTTCAATCCATAAGATTCCCTAGCAGGATATGCACTTAGCCAGTGAAATAGAAATTAAAGCAGTATGTTATCATTTAACAAGCTCTTTTGTTGATCGGACTAGAGGGGAATCACTCTGTCTGTAGCAGCTACTAAAATGTAACAATACAATTTTTAAATAAGCTTTTTCCTGGGTAAGACACCACATTGTTCTTGCAAATTCTGAGGGCTGTTCATCACTGCAGGCATGCAGTATGCAAATTAAACTTCTTTGCTCCAGCTGAGGCTGTACTATGCCCACTGAGTAATTCATCTTTGCAGGAGAGCAGGCAGTATTTGCACCATTAACCTTCCCTGAGATTTTACTGGGGAGAAGCTTTCTTCATCATTTTGATGTGATTACATAAAAGTCTTGGTATGGAAACTACCCTAAATAGAAACATCTTTGGATATGTCCTGGCCATGGACCTAGCATCTGCAGTCTTATCTATTTGGGACATAGCACAGACTGTATATGATGCTTTAAGACAATTGTAAACTGTTTTTACCCTTTCCTGTGACACTTCCTATTATCAGAATGCATCTACTCTAAATTATATCAGCAGAAACTGACATAATTTAGGAGTGTACATGAATCCTAAAAAAGTTTCTTTGAAAGAAGTTTATTTGAAAAATGAAAATCTCATAGTGAACACTAAAGTAACTGTTGCTCCCCTCCCAAGTTTGAATACTCTAATAGTCTGTAGAAATAAGATTTGTCTGGGGTACTAACATCAATAGATTATAGTACTCCAAAATCAAAATAATAGCTTGCTAAATATATTTGCTTCTCTTTTGCTACATAAACCTTTTAAATTCTCTAATAGAAAAAAGAGGATTTTTTTTCCTCTTTACTATCTTGATTATAGCCTTAAAGGCCCACATATGTCAGATCCCCTCACAATGAAATATTCACAAACTAGTAAGAGAAAACAAAATACTCTGAATTTTTAAACTAACAAAAAACAACCCCAAACAAAACCCAAACAACAACCAACCAAACAAACAAAACCTACAAAGAAAAAAATAGGGAACAAGCACATAAGAATTTAACTGAACTGCTCAGTTGTTCTACTTTCCCGTTCTTTCTCATTTAGTTCTCCTTCCCTTGACTATTTATCTAAACTGTAAACTATTTTGGGTGAGGGAGTTGTTTCCTCACTTTCATATTTGTCAGTAAAGATTGCTGGCATTCTGTACTAACAAGTAACTGTTATAAACAACAACATGCATATTCTCTTTCATACAAACTCGCTAGATTTTTTAATGATCAAGAATGAGGATTAGAAAACAGATTCCATACTTCAGCCTAGAAAACTGGAAATTAGCTGAGATGAAAGGAATGAAAGAGCCATATCCCAGGAGTTAAGGAAGGGATGTTGATAGTGCCAACAACAGCATGAAGCAATGAAAGGACAGAGGGGAAGCTAATGTTAAAGGACTGGAAGGCACATAAAGGGTTGAAAATCAGACATGAGTGAATCACTGTAGCATGAATGTGGCTCTCATTCACAAAGCTGAATGTTTCTAACTAGAGATCTGATATTATGTAGCTCCCAGATATTTGAAATTGCCCAAGCCAAAATGTTGCTGGGAAGAAAATTCCAAGCTTTACAGTAACACTTTACAACAGACAACAGCGACTGGGTCTGAAACAAGGGATGTTGTTTCTCCAGTGGCCAGTTCAGCAGTATCACAGAGAGGCCGATACAGTTATTTTACAGACATCTCTATCTGCAGTGCAATCCATTTCTTTTTTAATGGAAAAATTTAGTATGTCAAGGGTACCTAAAAGTACTAGTAAATAAGTGATTTGGTTCAAAATGGAAATAAAGAATATGTGTGTGTTTATCACTGTATAATCAATAAATTATTGGATTCTATGAATTGATTTAAAAAATGATTACGTGTGCAATGGTATGTACTGAGTCTACTTAAGAAACATGATAGGGAACTTGTTCATTTATGCAAATAGTCAGCTAGATGTAAAATGGAATAGCCACAGTATGAGAACAATTAATTCATAGTTGTATTTATGGAATTTGTAAGAACACATTAAGAAAGTACAATTCACATTTGCCAATCTTAAAAATCAGGACTTAAATCACATTGCAGAAGAACATAAACTGGTTATTAGTTCTGAGTGGCAGTATTTATACCTGTTATGATACATAACCACAATTTTAAACATTGTGTTGATTAATAAGTTTGCCACTAAATGCAGTTGACTAAGGCTTGGTTCTCAGTGCATTTCTGTAAAATTTTGCGTAAAGCCATTATTTTCATCACTGTAATTGAAATGATGTTACCTGCTTTATTTCAAGATAAAATTCTAAATAATTTTTCTTTTTTCATCTTGTAAAACTCACATAATTCCCATATCAAAACATAATCATCATCAGATAAAATTATTGTTATCAACAATTTTCCCAGTACAGCTGGAACCACAGCCTAGAAAGTCTGATGTTCACTGCAGGCAAATTGGTATAAACAATACTAAAACATACAAATAATGGACACATGGATAAATACTGGTATAGGGGGAAGCATGAACTTGGCTTTTTAGAGGCAAATCATGTTTCACAAATCTTTTGGACCACTCTAGGTATATCTCAGCTCTTAATTTTTCCATTCAACGTGGTCTTCCCAGATCCAACTCTCCCTCATTATTAATATACAGAATGCTCCTATACCCTTTCTTACGTTATACTAAATATATTTTCAAATGTCAGCTAGCTCCTGGCACAAGCCCAAATTTGGCAGCAGGTGACACACATAATTAAAAGATGGAAAAATCACTTCTTTGTTCAACACTGACCACTTTTTTTTTAATGTTGTTGCTTTACCGCTTTGTTAACTTACCTGTTATACACTTTACTTTTCCACTTTTTTTTTTTTTACATTAAATCTGTTTCAAATTTGGAAATCTGATGTCTAAAACTGTGGTTCCAAAAATCATTTACTTCAGTCATGAGACCGTGGAATGTTAATTTTACCTGTATTTTTTTAATGGAGGGTATCTAGCGGTCTCTTCAAATGCTCTTTCTCAAATGCAAGACTACAGTACATTGTAAAGATGAAGAAAAACTTTGGATTAGAAGCAGAAATGACTGTGGGAACTAAGTAGGGCATTAGAAAAATGTGCTAAAAATATACATGTTCCCAGAGTAAGAAGGTAGACAGGACCATTCTGCAGTAGCTGATATCTGACCACTTGTATCAGTCAAGGTAAGAAGGGAAATTAAATTGTATGTAGAAATTCAAGCAAACATATGCCACAACCTTAAAGAAATGTCTGCATGGGATTTTTTTGTATGTTGTTTTCCTTCCACTAATGCAGCTCTATTGGTGTTTCTAACAGTGGAGGCTACAGTGTAGGCAGGATGCAGGTGTTATCACCATGTCATCTGCTCCTGCTCAGGGCAATACTAAGAGAGAAAAATGCTTATAGATTTCTCTAGAAAAAGGCATTTTACTGCCTGTAAAGATGAGGCAATAATTATCAATGTTGTGAAGAGAAAATTTGTACAATCATAAGAGATATGGTAGGATGGGATGAAGGATAACATTAAGGTACCTCTCAAGGAAGTAAAAACGAAGGTCTGAACTGGTAAGGTTCAGACAGGATGTGTTGGTATCTGATGTTAATAATCATACTGATAACAAAACAATTCATACTGGCAAATCTCTTCTTTCCTAAACCGTCTCACTTCCTGCCTATTTCTGATAGCAACAACTTGTACCAGGATGTTTTCAACAATTCCTAATATTTCAGTGTCGTGGTTTAGCCCCAGCCAGCAACTAAGCACCACGCAGCTGCTCGCTCACTCCCCCTACCCCGATGGGACTGGGGAGAGAATTGGAGGCGTAAGAGTGAGAAACACTCCTGGGTTGAGATAAGAACAGTTTAATAATTGAAATAAAGTAAAATAGTAATGATAATAGTAACAGTATAATAATGATAATAATAATAATGATACACGAAGCAAGTGATGCACAATGCAATTGCTCACCACCCGCCGACCGATACCCAGACAGTTCCCGAGCAGCGATCCCTGCTCCCTGGCCGCCCCGCCCCAGGTTATATACTGAGCATGACGTCATATGGTATGGAATAGCCCTTTGGTCAGTTTGGATCAACTATTCTGGCTGTGCCCCCTCCCAGTTTCTTGTGCACCTGGCAGAGCATGGGTAGCTGAAAAGTCCTTGACTAGCATAAGCAGTACTTAGCAACAACTAAACAATCAGTGTGTTATCAACATTCTTCTCCTACTAAATCCAAAACACACCACTATGCCTGCTACTAGGAAGAAAATTAACTCTATCCCAGCCGAAACCAGGACAGTATCCACCCCTTATTCTATACCATCTATGTCATGCATAGGCCCTCCCCTTTCCAATGTGTTCTAATTAATCACCACCACCTCCCTATCTTGATATATACACACAGATATCATTCCCTTTGTCTATGGGCCATCCCTCTAAAATGTCCATTGAGTTCATTTAGTCCATGACTTTGGGTTCCATCTGTCATCACAGTCTTTCAGAACAGGAGAGGTGCTGTGCGGTGTTGGATTGTTGCATGCTGAAGCCAGTTCTCATTCCAACACGGTTTCATCAAAGTTCATTTTCATTAAGATGGGCAATTCTTACTGCAATACCATTGATGTGGCATATAGCAATCATAATATACAGTATTATATACTTAATATTAACCTACTATATTATTATATTAGCATTATACTATATTATTATATTAACATGCAGTTAAGAGATAACATACAGTTAAGAGATAACATACAGTATTATAAAGCAATTAATATCATACAATTCAGTTCATTGGCTATTTTCACCCAAAATCAAATTCCCTTGAGGTACACATCGGGCTTCCCCATCCTTTCGCATCACCCACCAAGTGCACCCAGGTCCTTGAGCAAAAGCAATCCCACGAATGGGTTTGCCTTTGCCAGAGGGGGAAGTAACCCAGACTGTCTTCCCCAGCATATTTTTTATGTGCACTACAGGGACTTTATCTCCTTCTACAGTACGTAAAAGTTTTGACTGGGCAGGGCCAGCTCGATTGGCAGATCCCCTGGTGTTGACTAACCAGGTGGCTTTTGCTAAATGTGTATCCCAATGTTTGAATGTCCCACCACCCACTGCTCTCAGGGTAGTCTTTAACAATCCATTGTATCGCTCGATTTTCCTGGAGGCTGGTGCATGATAAGGGATGTGATATACCCACTCAATGCCGTGCTCTTTGGCCCAGGTGTCTATGAGGTTGTTTGGGAAATGAGTCCCGTTGTCTGACTCGATTCTTTCTGGGGTGCCATGTCGCCACAGGACTTGTTTTTCAAGGCCCAGGATGGTGTTCCGGGCAGTGGCATGGGGCACGGGATATGTTTCCAACCATCCAGTGGTTGCTTCCACCATGGTGAGCACATGGCGCTTGCCTTGGTGGGTTTGTGGGAATGTGGTGTAATCAGTCTGCCAGGCCTCCCCATATTTATATTTCAGCCATCGTTCACTATACCCGAGGGGCTTGAACTGCTTGGCTTGCTTGATTGCATCGCATGTTTCACATTCATGAATAACCTGTGCAACACTGTCCATAGTTAAGTCCACCACTCGATCACGAGCCCATCTATATGTTGCATCCCTTCCTTGATGGCCTGAAGTGTCATGGGCCCACCGAGCTATAAATAATTCACCCTTATGTTGCCAGTCCAGATCCACCTGAGCCACATCAATCTTAGCAGCCTGATCTACTTGCTGGTTGTTTTGATGTTCTTCAGTGGCCTGACTCTTGGGTATGTGAGCATCTACGTGACGTACTTTTACAACCAGGTTCTCTACCCGGGCAGCAATATCTTGCCACAATGCGGCAGCCCAGATTGGTTTGCCTCTGTGCTGCCAGCTGCTCTGCTTCCATTGCTGCAGCCACCCCCACAGGGCATTTGCCACCATCCATGAGTCAGTACAGAGATAAAGGACTGGCCACTTTTCTCTTTCAGCAATATCTAAAGCCAGCTGGATTGCTTTCACCTCTGCAAACTGACTTGACTCCCCTTCTCCTTCAGCAGTTTCTGTGACTTGTCGTATAGGACTCCATACAGCAGCTTTCCACCTCCGATGCTTTCCCACAAGACGACAGGACCCATCAGTGAACAGGGCATATTGCTTTTCATTTTCTGGCAATTTATTATACAGTGGGGCGTCCTGAGCACGTGTCACCTCCTCCTCTGGTGATATTCTAAGGTTTTTTCCTTCTGGCCAGTCCATGATCACTTCCAAGATTCCTGGGCAACTGGGGTTTCCTATTCGATCCCGTTGTGTGATCAATGCAACCCACTTACTCCACGTAGCATCAGTTGCATGATGTGTAGAGGGGACCCTCCCTTTGAACATCCAGCCCAACACCGGCAGTCGGGGTGCCAGCAGGAGCTGTGCTTCAGTACCAACCACTTCTGAAGCAGCTCAAACCCCTTCATATGCTGCCAATATCTCTTTCTCAGTTGGAGTAGAGCAGGCTTCGGATCCTCTGTATCCCCGACTCCAAAACCCTAGGGGTCGACCTCGAGTCTCCCCTGGTGCTTTCTGCCAGAGGTTCCAGGTAGGGCCATTCTCCCCGGCTGCGGTGTAGAGCACATTTTTAATATCCTGCCCTGCCCGGACTGGCCCAAGGGCTACTGCATGAACTATCTCCCGTTTAATTTGTTCAAAGGCTTGTTGTTGCTCAGGGCCCCATTTGAATTCGTTCTTCTTCCGGGTCACTTGATAGAGAGGGCTTACGATCTGGCTGTAATTTGGAATATGCATTCTCTAAAAACCCACAACGCCTAAGAAAGCTTGTGTTTCCTTTTTGCTAGTTGGTGGGGACATGGCTGTTATTTTGTTGATCACATCCATTGGGATCTGATGACGTCCATCTTGCCATTTTATTCCTAAAAACTGGATCTCCTGTGCAGGTCCCTTGACCTTACTCTGTTTTATGGCAAAACCAGCCTTCAGAAGGATTTGGACTATTTTCTTTCCCTTCTCAAAAACTTCTTCTGCTGTGTTGCCCCACACAATGATGTCATCAATGTACTGCAGATGTTCTGGAGCTTCACCCTGTTCCAGTGCTGTCTGGATCAGTCCATGGCAAATGGTGGGGCTGTGCTTCCACCCCTGGGGCACTCGGTTCCAGGTGTACTGAACACCCCTCCAGGTGAAAGCAAACTGGGGCCTGCACTCTGCTGCCAAAGGGATGGAGAAAAATGCATTAGCAATGTCAATTGTGGCATACCACTTGGCTGCCTTTGACTCCAGTTCGTATTGAAGCTCTAGCATATCTGGCACGGCAGCACTCAGTGGCGGTGTAACTTCGTTCAGGCCACGATAGTCCACTGTTAGTCTCCACTCCCCATTAGACTTTCGCACTGGCCATATGGGACTGTTAAAGGGTGAGCGAGTCTTGCTGATCACTCCCTGGCTCTCCAGTCGATGAATCAGGTTATGGATGGGAATCAGGCAGTCTCCGTTGGTGCGATATTGCCGCTGGTGCACTGTTGTGGTAGCAATCGGCACCTGTTGTTCTTCGACCCTCAGCAACCCCACAACAGAAGGGTCCTCTGAGAGACTGGGCAAGGTGGACAGCTGTTTAATTTCCTCCGTCTCCAAGGCAGCTATACCAAAAGCCCACCAGTACCCTTTTGGGTCCTTGAAATACCCTCTCCTAAGGTAATCTATACCAAGGATTCATGGAGCCTCTGGGCCAGTCACAATGGGGTGCTTCTGCCACTCATTCCCAGTTAGGGTCACTTCGGCCTCCAATACAGTGAGCTGTTGGGATCCCCCTGTCACTCCAGAAATACAAATGGGTTCTGCCCCTCTATAGCTTGATGGCATTAGGGTACACTGTGCACCAGTGTCCACCAGAGCCTTCTACTCCTGGGGGTCTGATGTGCCAGGCCATCGAATCCACACAGTCCAGTAAACCCGGTTTTCCCTTTCCTCCACCTGGCTGGAGGCAGGGCCCCTCTAACACTGGTCACAGTATTCGCTGTTCACTTCCTGTAAATGTGAATCAAAAGTCCCCTGATCAAGGTCGGAAATAAAATTAGCCCTCTTACTCTGTCTGGGGAACTGCTCACTGGAAACTGGAGCTGCAATTTTCCTGGGAGAACAGCCTTTTGTAATAGTTTTTCCTTGCAACTCACACACCCGTGCCTCTGGGGTCGAGGTAGATTTCCCATCCCACTTCCTCATGTCCTCTCCATAATCACGCAGGTAAAACCACAGGGTGCCCCGTGGTGTGTGTCCTCTATATCCTCTCTCTTGAGCATAGGGACGTTGACTCCTAATGGCTGAGACACTGGTCCGTGCAGGTGGGGAGTAGGACAGATCCTCTCTGAGTTGTTGGAACTCTTGGCATATTTTTTCAGACAGTTTTTACACAGCCGAGACACAGGCCCGTAGGGAGGAAGAGATACTTTCTTTGTATTCCCCGAGTCAGCCAGCCACTTCATCCACCTTTGGTGCCTCATCATCTTTCCAGGCCAGTATTGCCAACGAGTTGGAATATGATGCTGGTGCGCTCCGTACCACCTTCCGCCACATGGGTCGTGTGCACCTGACTTCATCTGGGTCTTTGGGTAACTGCTCATCATTCAGGTCACTGTAAATCACCTCCAGCACGCCTAATTCCCTCAGGTACTGGATACCCTTCTCTACGGTGGTCCATTTGCTTGGGCGGTATAAAACATCCTCCTTGAAGGGATACCTTTCCTTCACGCTTGACAGAAGTCGCCTCCAGAGGCTGAGCGGTTTTGCCCCTTTTCCAATTGCTTTGTCAATGCCCCCTTCCCTGGAAAGGGATCCCAGCTGCTTGGCTTCCCTACCCTCTAAATCCAGGCTACTGGCCCCGTTATCCCAGCATCAGAGCAGCCAGGTGATGATGTGCTCGCCTGGATGACGACTGAAATCTTTTTGCATATCTGGCAGCTCACTCAGGGATAGGGATCGGGTGGTCACCATCTCATTTATGGGTTCTTCCTCCTCTGGTTCTCATGATGGCCCTGGTTCATCTTCATCCCTTACTAAACGAGCTGATTTTCTTGTGTATTTTTTCTTCTGTATAGGGGCAACTGATACCGGCGCGGGTTGGTTCTCTGGTTTAGCCGCAGTGTCTGTCACTGGGGTTGGAGTAGACGCAGTGCCCATGGCTGTGGTTTGAGTAGCCGCAGTGCTCATGGCTGTGGCTGGAGTAGCCACAGTGCCTGGGGCAGGGGTTTGAGTAGCTGCAAGGCCTGTAGTGGGGGTTGGAGTAGCCGCAGGGCCTGTAGTGGGGGTTTGAGTAGCCACAGTGCTTGTTGTTTTGTCATCAGATCCAGAGACCTTCTCTTTCTTTTGAGGGTACTGATTAGTGTTGACCATGGCTCAATAGGCATGGGTCAGTCCTCAGCATGTTGCAATGATTTGTGTCTCTCTGGAGTTGCCAGGGTGACAACATACTTCTTCCAAATACTTTACTAATTCTTCAGGATTCTGCACTTGTTCAGGGGTGAAGTTCCAAAACACTGGAGGTCCCCACTGCCCTAGGTACTTGCCCATACTCTCCCACACACCTTGCCACTCATAACTCTCCAGCCTTGTGGTAGATCTCTGGATGATATTTTTAAACTGCTTACTAACCTTTATCAAAACGGAAACAACATTCCCAAGAAGTATCAATAGAAGTATCTTAACTGCCCAGGGGTGTTCAAGATACTGGAAAGTTGTTGTAATGAAGGAGGAAACATCATAGAAGAAGGCAGCAAAGGTGCCATTCTGTATTTCCTCCACAACAAGCCTCTCGGAGGAAGAAGTATAATTGCTAACTCTCTCCATGAGGTAGTACCCGAAGTACAGTAGTGACTTCTGTATGAAACCCAAACACCAAAGTATGCTGAAGGTCAGGGTTTTGATAAGGAGCCTCCCAAGCAAAAGATCATGAATCACTGCAGAGCATAGCACACTACACAAACTGACAAGCTTTAATGCGTGCTGCAAAAAAAAAGAACATGGCGCAGATCAGATGAACTAATATCGTGACCGGCAACTGTTAACAGACTCCTTAATGCACTCTGGTTAATCTGTTGTTATCTCAAACCCTTCGTGCCCCACGTTGGGCGCCAAAACGGACTGTCGTGGTTTAGCCCCAGCCAGCAACTAAGCACCACGCAGCCGCTCGCTCACTCCCCCTACCCCGATGGGATGGGGGAGAGAATTGGAGGCGTAAGAGTGAGAAACACTCCTGGGTTGAGATAAGAACAGTTTAATAACTGAAATAAAGTAAAATAGTAATGCTAATAGTAACAGTATAATAATAATAATAATGATATACGAAGCAAGTGATGCACAATGCAATTGCTCACCACCCGCCGACCGATACCCAGACAGTTCCCGAGCAGCAATCGCTGCTCCCTGGCCACCCCCTCCCATTTTCTATACTGAGCATGACGTCATGTGGTATGGAATAGCCCTTTGGTCAGTTTGGATCAACTATTCTGGCTGTGCCCCCTCCCAGCTTCTTGTGCACCTGGCAGAGCATGGGAAGCTGAAAAGTCCTTGACTAGCATAAGCAGTACTTAGCAACAACTAAAACATCAGTGTGTTATCAACATTCTTCTCCTACTAAATCCAAAACACAGCACTATGCCTGCTGCTAGGAAGAAAATTAACTCTATCCCAGCCGAAACCAGGACATTCAGAAAATAAACCTGATGCTGACAAGGAAAACTGCAAAGCCCAGTTTAAATTTTTCAGTGCAGGGAGTGAGGCTATTTTTTGATTAGTTATCCACTCTGAGCAATTCATTTAGCCTCTCCATAAAAACTTCTAACTTACTAATGATTAAAGACTTTTTACAATCTCATTTATAGTCACAGATAAAGTGTTACCCATAGAAAACATTAATTAAAATAGTGTTAACTCTGTGTGTATACCTAATTCTGGAATGATAAATGCACTGATTTTCAGATAGCAGTATGCTTAAAGTGTAAACTTTTCTGTGAAACCTTTTCAGATGTTTTTAATTTTTCTGTAGGCAAGATAATGAAAACTAAGTTATTATAAAGTCTGATCTTCTTTCTAAACAAAAGTCTTTCAGATAACCTAATTTTAAGTGATTACAATATCACAAAAATACTAACTTTGTGGCATATTTAATTCTAGTTTTTTCTCCGCTGTTAATTTTTTGAAGTTGTACAGCATGTTGAATTCAGTTACCTATTGCTTAATTATTAAAATATTCAGTTCAGGCTTAAACTATTTTACAAATTTAGTATATACTTGTTACAAACAGTATTATAAACATAAATATTACATAAACATAGATGTAACAGCATAAATATTAGCTATTCATGAGGCTTTATGAGATAGGAAGGGAAATTAATGTCTCTGTCATTTGGTTGACAGGATTCAGATTTCTTTTTCAACCAGAGCAAGTCAAAGTAGGAATAAAACCTGACTCCCTATTTTAGAGACACTGAACTACTGTAGAGTAACATCTCAGATGTTCTTGCCCGTGGCTTGTAAAATTTCTCAGATTCTTTTTTTTTTTCAGAAAATATTATGAACTATATCCTTGTCTCAGAGACAACCATGGTGAAAGTGCCCTTTGACTATGGTAAGTTCTCAATTTCAGCCTGTATTTAGAGATTTATCCTCTACTTAGATGATTTACTTAGATGCAAGATTATCTTTCTGGCCCAAAACCCAAGCTTTCCAAGCTAATTTTATTATTCAGTGCTCTTATATACCATGTTATATTTTCATGGGTGTAGCCTGCATCTCGGATAACCAACACCCTTTTAGAAGTACCAGGCCTTGAGAATAAGCACTTGGATAACATGTAGAGGATCAGAGGAAGGAGGAGGAAAACTACTGGGGAGTAAGAGCTGTGGAGTAAATCTTTTGTATGCAGCCCACACTTATAAAACTGCTCAAGTGAAGAGGATTTTTTGTCTGTTTATTTTAAGGAAACTGAAGTTCCACATGTGAGAAAGAAGCATGAGGCTTTGAATTGTTACCAGTTACTTTCCATATGTACCATTACTTTCCCACAGCTCTGTAACATCCAGTTGCCTAATGTTTATACTATGTATTTTGTTATAAATACCTGTGTTTCTAAATATATCCATAGCTCCAGTTTCTGCTGCTGTCTTTACATACCTAAGTCCCTGTACGACAAGCAGTTCCACACACTGCTCTCTCTGATATAACTAAGGCCCTTCCACACAATCATTCATGCCATATGGACTGATAGATTGCTATGTGCTGAATTAAGCCATTCTTTTTTAGTTAGGCAAAAGATTATGACTGATGCCATTTAGAATGTCAGATTTCTAAAATATATCTTCCTCCAAAGTGTCCTTATAAGTTTTGCATGTTAGCATTATCACCACACATATTTACACATTATTTTATTATTCAGACTCAAATGCCTCCTCTCTCTTGAGCAAGTTCATCCTTCTTTATAATCTTATCATAGACTGTGCTTTCTACAAAACAGGAAAGAAGTTTGTTTGAAAGTACTTTTAATTGTCCGCTTACATCTAAGAGACTATGCATGAGTGAGAATGTATTGCTTTTTGCTAGCCCATAGGAGACTAACCTGCTGTCCTTCAAATAGGGAAGCCGGAGCTTTTCCTCTATCACCATCTAGTGGGGAAGAAACAGGAAGTGCTGGAGGACCGTGCAGTGACCGTGGACCGGCAGTCGGAGCGATTACTTTCTATTGACTGCTCCTGTGAACAGCACTTGGGAATACACTCAGTTCCCGTCACTTTCCAGACACGCACATAACGTATCTGAACTTCATGAGTATGAAAGCAGGTTCTTGACTGAATGCCCTAACTGATGGATTTCACATTACCTGCTTTATCTGAATCTTTATATCCTGACATCAGATAACTCTCAGATAGGAGACTGAACTGAACGTTAGATCAGAGATGTTCAGAAAAACAGCCCAACAGCTCTGGGTGCATCACCTTTTTTAACCTTTTACCATTTTGGACAGAAGGAATCAAGAGTATTTTTGAATGCCATAAATTCCATGCATGGAGGTTAAAAATTAGAAACTGTTCCCTAGCTGTTATTGGGAGTAAACATTCGCTACAAATAATGGGTTTCTTGTAAATTAACGAGCCACAAAACTGGCATGATTATTTTAGGCAAATAAAACAGCTGGACATAATTTGCTCAACCCCTGAAACAAGGTCAAGAGGAAGACACTATGGAAAAACATGTCTTTGGGGTAAAAATTCAAATAATAGAGGAAGACTTGTAACACTTATTTCCCTTTTTGCAACTTTAAAGCAATAACTCTAACAAAGTGGTAAAGGAAAAGTGGATTTCAGGACAAATTTTATATCAGATAGGGCTAAAATTTAAAAGAATTATTGATATTTTCAGGGACATTAGAGGGACATGGTAATTATTCAGAAAATTTTACTGGGGCTAGGGTATTTTAGTGTACATGCTTCCAAACTAGATTTAAACTATTAAAGGGTGTCATTTCTCTCTTCACATGTCAATACAGAGTTTAGACTACTTTTTCTGACCTAGCTATGTATTTCCATACCTAAATTTCTTGTAAATATAATCCTAATACTGAATTTCTTGACATGAGAACTAGACAGAAGCTGATAGATGCCATGAGGGACATTCAGTTTAAAGCACTGCAAAAAAGCATTGGTATGGACAATCTTAAATATTAACCAACGCCAAAGGCGGCCAAGGTGCCTTTTACAAGGAAAGGTTTATGGGTGTTCTGAAAGACTGAACCCAGAGTAGAAACAAAGGTTTTATATTATCTCCTTGTTTATTTCTGAAGAAAGAAAAACAAGCGTTGGATTTTAACCACCCCCCAAAGAATCATAGCCATCTGTGAGGCTGTAGTGTGAGAGAAAAGAAGTCCTTTCCAGAGTCTAACTAGAGGGGAGATCAGGAGGTCAACAGAATCAACCAGAACTTCAAAAGTTCCCAGTGCTCCCAAAACTTCCTCATATGAAAAGTAAAGCTCTACATTTGACTGAAGAGAAAGAAACAACAAAATTCACTGAGTGAATACAGTAACCTTGTTTACCCTTTTTTTTTAAAACTTGCACAAGTTCTCTAAGCAAAAGCAGACATTTCTCATATGCACTGTATTAAACAAAATCTTGCAACTTATTGTTATTTTGCAAAATGGTTTCCTTCTCGTTTTACTTTTAAGGGTTGTGGTTGCAGTTATATACCATGTGTGCTTTCTAGATTAGAAAACTAGGCCTAACGTTGAAATATAAACCAAATGTGCAAAACACTTTTCAGACAAGAAGTTATACACATGTAATAAATTTAAATATTCTAATGCCTAGTTTGTTATAGAAAATGTGATACCAGTATTCATGAATTGTCAGACACCAGTACAAGTTGGGAAAGCCCCTTGGGAGGCAGTCCTGAAGGGCAAAGGGGTCCAGGAAGGCTGGGCCTTCTTCAAGAAGGAAGCCTTAAGGGCGCAGGAGCGGGCTGTCCCCGCGTGCCGTAAGATGAACCGGAGGGGAAGGCGACCGGCCTGGCTGAACAGGGAGCTTTTGCTGGGACTCAGGGGAAAAAGGAGAGTCTACCGCCTTTGGAAGAAGGGGCAGGCAACTCGGGAAGAGTACAGGGATCTTGTTAGGTCCTGCAGGGAGGAAATTAGAAAAGCAAAAGCCCAGCAAGAACTCAATCTGGCCAATGTTGTAAAAGATAATAAAAAAAATGTTTTTATAAGTACATCAGCAATAAAAGGAGAGCCAAGGAGAATCTCCATCCTTTGCTGGATACAGGGGGGAACATTGTCACCGAGGATGAGGAAAAGGCTGAGGTACTTAATGCCTTCTTTGCCTCTGTCATTAATAGCCAGACCAGTCATCCCCAGGGTACTCAGCCCCCTGACCTGGAAGACAGGGACAGGGAGCAGAATGGAGCCCTCATAGTCCAGGAGGAAGCAGTTAACAACCTGCTATGCCACCTGGACACTCACAAGTCTATGGGGCCGGATGGGATCCACCCGAGAGTATTGAGGGAGCTGGCAGAGGAGCTTGCCAAGCCACTTTCCATCATCTCTCAGCAGTCCTGGTTAACAGGGGAGGTCCCTGATGACTGGAGGCTTGCCAATGTGACGCCCATCTACAAGAAGGGCCGGAAGGAGGACCTGGGGAAGTACAGGCCTGTCAGCCTGACCTCGGTGCCAGGAAAGATTATGGAGAGGTTCATATTGAGTGAACTCAACAGGCAAGTGCAGATCAACCAGGGGATCAGGTCCAGCCAGCATGGGTTCATGAAAGGCAGGTCCTGCTTGACCAACCTGATCTCCTTCTATGACCTGGTGACCTGCCTGGTGGATAATGGAAAGGCTGTGGACGTCATCTACCTGGACTTTAGTAAAGCCTTTGACACAGTCTCCCATAGCATTCTCCTTGGGAAGCTGGCAGCTCATGGCTTGGACAGGCGTAGTCTTCGCTGGGTAAAAAACTGGCTGGGTGGCCGAGCCCAGAGAGTAGTGGTGAATGGAGTTAAGTCCAGTTGGCGGCCGGTCACGAGCGGTGTTCCCCAGGCCTCAGTTTTGGGGCCAGCCTTGTTTAATATCTTTATCAACGTTCTGGATGAGGGGATTGAATGTTCCCTCAGTAAGTTTGCAGGTGACACCAAACTGGGTGGGAGTGTCGATCTGCTGCAGGGTAGGATGGCCCTGCAGAGGGACCTGGACAGGCTGGACCGATGGGCCGAGGCCAACTGTATGAGGTTTAACAAGGCCAAGTGCCGGGTCCTGCACTTGGGTCACAACAATCCCATGCAATGCTACAGGCTTGGGGAAGAGTGGCTGGAAAGCTGCCTGGCCGATAAGGACCTGGGGGTGCTGGTCGACAGCCAGCTGAACATGAGCCAGCAGTGTGCCCAGGTGGCCAAGAAGGCCAACAGCATCCTGGCTTGTGTCAGGAATAGTGTGGCCAGCAGGAGCAGGGAGGTGATTGTCCCCCTGTACTCAGCACTGGTGAGGCCGCACCTGGAATACTGTGTCCAGTTTTGGGCCCCTCAATACAAGAAAGACATTGAGGTGCTGGAGCGTGTTCAGAAAAGGGCAACGAAGCTGGTGAAGGGTCTGGAGCACAGGCCTTATGAGGAGCGGCTGAGGGAACTGGGACTGTTTAGCCTGGAGAAGAGGAGGCTGAGGGGAGACCTTATCGCTCTCTACAACTCCCTGAAAGGAGGTTGTAGTGAGGTGGGTGTTGGTCTCTTCTCCCAAGTAGTTAGCGATAGGATGAGAGGAAATGGGCTCAAGCTGCGCCAGGGGAGGTTTAGATTGGAAATTAGGAAAAATTTCTTCACTGAAAGGGTGGTCAAGCATTGGAACAGGCTGCCCAGAGAGGTGGTGGAGTCACCATCCCTGGAAGCGTTCAAAAACCGTGTAGACGTGGCACTTTGGGACATGGTTTAGTCTGGTCTACCCTTAATTGGTTTAGTCTGGACTTGGTAATGTTAGGTTAATGGTTGGACTGGATGATCTTAAAGGTCTTTTCCAACCTAAATGATTCTATGATTCTATAAGTAACTCACCTTGCTTGGCCTTAAGTAGTCTAGGAGCTGCCATTCGTACATCCATTCATACAACTTAGGAGGCTTCTGGAAAAAGCTCTCCTGCACTAGCGTAGGTGACACGAACTTCTTGCAGAAGTTCTTCTACCAGAACTCTTTCCACATGTTCCCTGCTACCAAGACATGCCTAATAACCTTAATAACTTGGAGTAAAAGTAACAATTTTCTTCTGCATTTACTTTAAGCTATATGCCTCCCTTTCTTCCTAAAAAATGTAAATGTCTCTTACCGTACAGTTCAGTATGGTTCAGAACGGTATCCTTTGGGAATTAGAGAATAAAAGAGAATGGAAAGAAAAAGAGTGGTCCAAAGAAGGAACCTTGATCCAGCAAAGATGTCAGAGAAGGAAAATACTGAAATAAAAACATTTAATTGCAGCCATTAAGGTCAGGGAAAATTCCAGAAAGATCCAGTGCTGTGAACCCAGGAGACAATCTGAGGAAGGGAAATGGAGTTTCTAGAGTTCAGTACAGCCAAGAGACTGAAGAGGCTGAGAACTGAGAAGTCAACAGTTTTTTTATATGCTTTATTTAGGATAACTGAAGCTTTTTGAAGGATTGAATCACCACTTGAAGTTGAGGGGAAGCAGGAACAGAGAAATGGAGGAATATTTGAAGAAACAGAAATTTTATCTAAATGACCCCTCACATTATTTTAAAAAGTAAGTACCTTTACTACAATTTTCTTTAATTCCTCTGCAATTCTAATTGGGAAAGACTATATATCAAAATCCGTAACATCTTACCATACACTTAAGTGCTTAAATTGAGAATTGCAAGTTAGGACCCCAGGTCTCAGGTCAGGACATCTCCATGTCTCCAGTTATTGCTCAAGAGAAAAAAAAGTTGTTTCGGAAAGGTGACTTAACCCACCTGAGAGGAGCAACTGCTCTCCACTGACTGAGGGCAACGTATGTCCCCAAGGGATGAGGAGATTGCTGACCTGGGGTGGCAGGTATGCCGCAGGGTGTACAAAGAGTTCCACTGCAAAACTTAAACAAGAAAGAAAAAAATCAGTTTACCAAATCAACACTTAAGCATTGACACATATCTCCTCAACACTTACTAAGAAGAAAACACGATGGATGACTTTACCTGATGGCATTTAAGTCCATCTTGTGAGTCAGTAGTCGTTTCCCGCATTTCACACTGCCTATATGAGACAGTTCTTACAACCCTGACCTGTCTGTGGTGTTTAAGTGAGACAGAGCTTGAGGCAGGATCCAAGTCTCTGAAAGAAAAAACTTTCTACAGGGGGAGGTTGGGATTTGGCAGAAAAGGAGTTAAAAGTTGAGTGTCGGTGCCGAGGAACCCAGCGGATTGTTCCATTACCCGGGGAGGGGGGAATCTACTTCCACGCTATTAATTATTCGCTATAAAATTAATGACAAAATTTCAAAAGGAGAGCCATAAACAGTCATTATAAAGCACGAGGAGGAGATCTATGAATTAAAAGAGGTGAATCTGAGGTAAAATCCTGAAGGCACCTCTCTCCTTTCTCCTGCGTGGGCAAATTCCACTCAGCAGCCGGGTTGGTATCGAAGCCTGGTTTGAGGGAGGAGGCAGGGCGACACCCCGGTAGCGTGTTTGGGGCTGGCTGGGCGTTTTAGGAGCTTTTAGATCCACTTTTATTTCTCTTTCCGGCATCACCGGAGTTTCCCTCCTCACTGGTGCAGTGGCTGCTCATAACAGGCCTCATTTCCCTGAACGGGACTGAGAGGAGAGAAGAAAGGGAGGGCACGGGAGCAGTGATGGGAGATGGGGTTTGGAGTGACAAAGGCGCGGGCAGCGGCCACCGTGGGGGCAGCCCGGGATGCCGCTCAGTCAGGAGTCCAGTGGCTTTCTTTAGTGCAAATAATAATATAATCTGACGTACTGAGCCAAAATCTGCTCAGCAGAAGAGGTGTATCAAATAGGCTTGGCTAACGGGAGTCCTGAGCATAAATGCAAGTAACTACCAGATTTCATACAAAGCGTTTAAGAACCGGGGGCTGAGTGACTGAGACCCACCACAGGCAGTTCTAGGGAATATGCTCGGGCATTGAGTGCTTTTCCAGACATCTGATTACACTAATGTTTTGGAGTATTTTAGATGTATTGATTGTGTTCTTTAAGATCGATTTAAAATGTCAGTGTATACAAAAAATACTTTTTGCTATTAAGTGACTATACTGTGGTGTCTTTGATTTAGAGGCCCATAATAAAAATTTTCTCAAGAAAGTGAGGAACTGGGTTCTTTGATCTGCACCTAGACAGAAGGAAACTGAGGGCACTTAAAATGTTCATGAAGTAGCTGGTGTAAGAGCAGCTATTAGTGATAAACATGAGAGCTTTCCATCGTACTAAAAATATTTCTGTAGAACCATAAGCATGTGCAGTGCTTCCCAGGCAACTATAAAATGCCAAACCCACTTCCTCTGAGAAACTCTGAAACTGAAAAGCAAACCAAAACCACACAGAATAAACAAATTAGGAGCATAAAATGAGGTGAATAGGAGGGGTATTGTCTTTGGGAAGACAAATTAATTTTTTTATGTGATATTTTCTTCTATATGATTAATAAGAACATTTCTTATCTGCCCAATTACTCCTAAGTACCAGCTGAGTAGTATAAGCAGTAATACTGTGGTAACATGGTATATATGGAGAGTCCACATACTAAAGAGAAAGAAGTAAGAGATTGAACTACATTATAACAACGGTGGTCCCTCTGGGGCACACCAGTGAAACAGCATCAGGAAGTTTGCATTAATCATTGTTCCTGTGCTATTTGGGGGTTTTTTGTGGATAAATAAGGACTTAAGTACACTAAGCTAGCAATCCAAAACCTATTAACACATAACCAAAAATAGCATTTAATTAAGAAAAAGTTGCAGTATGTTTTTGCAGTCAAAGGGAAGTGTGTATGCTGGAAGAAACCTATTAGATTAATAGTACTGTAACTTTTTGCTTGGCACATACACAGTTATAAGAATTTGTCCTTTAAACTTTTTTGCAGATGAAAAGAAAACATATTCCTAAAGGCAATAATTAGCTACTATTCTACGGCTACCAAAACATGTAGTTGTATTTCTATAGCCTGATTATTACAGCTCTAACTTCCCTGAAATTACATGTGAAATTTTCTATTTCAGGCATTTTGGCATCAGTATATAGCATTTTGAATGAAGTTTTGGGGAACTGGACAAATTATATTTATTACATGTGAAGAGCACCATCCATAAAGAAGTCTCATATAGACATCTCTGAACTGCTTTTAGAAGAATGTAAAGCTGTTATGAGGCCTGGTAAGAAAAACCTTCATTTAAATATACACATTTGTTTTTATTGTTGGGAGGGAAGATTATTAAAGGAGTGAGAAGGAGAAAAAAAGATGTAAGTAACTGCTAAGGATAATCAGTTTGATAGATCATGAATGTTCAACAGTTACACAGTTTTATACTAACTTCATAACACTATGAAGGTCATCAGAGTGCTGTGTAACACAATGTTCATGATAATGAAACAAAGCCTCAGAGGCTATAAAATATGTATGTGACACTCCTTCTCCCATAGGCCATGTTATATTTTTGAGTTAACCATCAACAATATAGGAATACTAAGCATTTTTCTCTTTTCAAGCTCTAGCTGGTATTAATGAGAAGATTTAGAAAATAAGGGGACCGTAAAAATATCATGTGACTAACTGTAAAATAAAACCTGATGCTTTGCATTCAAAATTCAAATGGACTAGAAAAAGCTGCATTTACCTTTATTAATCTAGATTCTAAAACCAAAACAAAATCCCCAAACTTGTATTAGTACTTGTTTAGATGACCAATTTTTCATGAAACTGCATTCTTAAGGAAAACTCAGATGAGGTTAACATCAAAATACATAGCCTGTACAACTCTACTTAACATGCCCCTAGACTGGACAGTCAGCTTCAGTACTTCCGAAGATTACGTGGAAACATCCAAGTTTTCATAGTATAAATAATATGCTAAGCTCTTCACAGACAATCATAAACACAGCACATTTACATTTTAAATAAAAAAGAAATGAAACATTTGCACTCTATAGTCTAAATTAAGTTTCTGAAACTAGGTGTGAAAAAAACTGTAAATGGAAAGATCATATTTTCAATTCTGCACATATATAACAATTTTTCTGAAACAGTATTTTCATGTTAGTACTTTTTATGCTATACTATAAATATAAATTTTATAGCATGGGTTTTAAAATTAATCTCTTTACCAACAGATTATCCCTTATTTAACTGACTTTTGTATCCAAATATTCAACACAAGACTGACTTAAGTCTGGAAATGAGGGGAAACAGCAATTGAACCATGGAAGGTATGAAAGTAATGAGTAACTTCAGGAAAATATCTAGTGAATGAAAGTATAAAAAATATTTTATGGGGCATGTGTATATATTTTCCTGTCAGGAAAATTCATATTTTGAATGCTGCCAGGTTATTGTAATTTATGGATCTATTTAGAAGGCAACTGTCTTTAAAATTGGAAATGTATTCTTACATGCTTTGACTTGAACGGCTAGTGGATTGCCTCTGTCAGAAAAAATATACGATGGCATCAGATATTTTGATGAACTATTTATAAAGACTGTGCATACGTTCTTTTCCTCTGGAACCATGGGAAAAATTCACTCAAAGTCTCAAGTCCTTTTTGCTTGACAGTCATCTTGAATCTCTCTTGCTCCATTTTTCTTAGAGCTATGTTCCCAGTGATTGCTCAGGCCTGTGTACGGGTTTCTGTGTCTTCTCTGCATCTGTTTCTATGACATTTTACATCTTTTTTTTCACACATGCCTATCCTCAAAATATCCAATAAAACATGTGCTGCCCACATGTGCCTTTGTTTTGGGTGGTGACATTGTACCCATGTTCTCGTGGAGGCTGTTCTTGTTCCAGAAAGTTTAACTACTTCTTACAGTGATTTTAAAGAGCACTGTCTATGATAACTAGCTGTAATATGTTTCATCTAACAACAATATTCTAGATAACAGGCCACCTTAATACATTGAACTCTGTGTGGAAAACATACTAGCAAAAGCACAGGTATACATATTACAGCCTCTTTAGGAGAGTCACTATATCATCTTTCATATGAGTACTTTGCACTGGATTGAAATCTTTATTGGGAATACAGTAGAGAAAGTCGGCAAACCTAAAAAATGTTCAATAGTAACTCAAAACTATAAATTAACATAAATAACAATGCTGTGCACACTAGTGTTCTTTCATTATATTCAAGATTTGTAAACAATTTCCACTTACCTATAACTTTTAAGAAAACTGCTCATGCTTATCCTGTTATTTGTCCAAATATATACCTCTTAGGCCAAGATTTTCTATGCTCTTCTTCTCTTCAAAGATTAATTATGTTTAGGGAACATGAGGGAAGTCATGTAGGTATTTTAAAACAGTGGGAAGACAAACAGAGAAATTTAAACATCAAAAACTAGAATTTAAATACATCATGATACAGAAAAGGACATTTTTCATAAATAGATCATTTTGACTTGATTTTTAAGTTATGGTGTTACATGCAAAAAGCAGGTGCAGATCTCCCAGGGATGAGGCACAACACTCAGCAAGTGAAAGCTTTGGCTTTAATGAAAGTGTAGCGTTACCATGGTGGGATCCCCAGGACACCATTGCTAATCAAATAGGGGCCCAATGCAGTGGAGCCCTGCTAGGAAGTGAAGCTCAAAGGAAAGCACTGCAGGGGTGGATAATAAAACTTGGTCTGATTAACATATCATACATATGCAATGTCTTGTTTTGCTCATTAGCAAACTAGCTGACGTAATGCAGGTGCTGTTGTCTGAATTCCAAGATCCGCAGCTGGCCGCCCTCGTTGGCACCCATGCAGGGGTATGTGCAGATGTGTGTGGAAGCGAACTATCTTGGGTTAATGTGACAACAAGATAAGTTGTGCTTGGGACTCTACACACTGGGATGGGAAGAAGGGAACTATCCCAGGTTACCGTAACAACAAGATAAGAGGTGCTTGGGACTCTACATACTCAGATGGGGGAGGTGAACTATCCTGGGTTACTGTAACAAAATCTTCTCACGCCCTACATATGGCGATTTGAAAATTCCATGCTAACCATTCCTAAAAGGTATATTCTTATCTCAGTCTTTTTTTTTTCTACTGTAACTGAGTTGCACCACCTAGGCAGAGACATTTATCTGTATTTAATTGCATTGTAAAAGCCCAGGCAGCTTCTCCAAGTCAACAATTCAATTTTATGGACCACTTATTGTCCCCATCAAAAGTTTAAAAAAAAAAAAAAGGCTTTGTGTGTCAGAATGCATGGTATTGCAAGTATGTGAGAAATTAAATCTGTGACAAGTTAATACTGGTTTCTGGGTCACTAATGGAGCACCCACACATCATCTGAAGTGCTGACAAAGCAGATGGACTGATGTTTGTCCCTATGACCATACTGAGAAGCAAGTTGCCAATATGTGTGCAGTTACACAATGGAATTTTTTTTTTTTTAAAGAAGTTATAAGAGGAACTTTCAGCATTCAGAAAATACCCAGTGATGTTTTATTTATCCTTACTCCTTTTTTATCTTAAAATCAATAAATTACATTTTAGAAGTTATTTTCATTACAAATTGATGTTAACAGCCATAATTTAAAGGAGTGCAAAAGTTACTTGTTTATTTCATTTTATTGCACAATGTGTGTTTTCTGTTCCTGTTCTCACTGTAACTTCCTTTCATAAGGGCCACAGGATGTCTAAAAGAAAGAGGGATATCTGCTGCAGGTTAGAAGGATGTTTTAGCCACCGTATAGGACTTTCTAAAATGTCTTCACATGAACAAACATCTAACTTGATAGCCAAATTACAAACAACTTCCTTTTGTTAGGTTTCTGGATAAAAAAAAAATAGGTGATTAATTGCTTCAATAAAGAATTAATTGGAAATATGAATGTGATTTATTTCTAGGTGGGGGATCACAGTTCCCTCTTACTTACCTTCCTTTTGGCTAATCACTCCAAGGAGACTGCATTAGGTGTGTCTATAAAATGCAATGTAAATGAAACCACCACAAAACATTCACAGACATTGGAAATCATTTGTCTAAAGATTGTCTATTAAAATGTTCAAACAGACCTTGGTACAGGCATGCCAGCTAGTACTTTCCCAAACAATTCCTGGGCACAGTTTGGGAGTTAGTGTGAGTCAGGAACCATTCCCAATGGGCAGTAGATGCATGTGACTATCCTGTTTTGAAGAATAAAAGGGTTTAATAATAAAGGCATAAAACATTGTATGGCTACCAGCCTCAATGCCAGAGAACAGTCCCAGGCATGTTTAACCTATTAGTTTATATGTAGCCATTGAATCTTTTGGCTGAGATGGTTAACACTTCAGTATCTGAAGAATGGAAAAGTCCTGCTTTCTTTCAAAGATGCAGTTTTTAAAGGCCTAAGCCCAAGAACCTTTTAACATACATAATTTAGATAATCATCTCTCTGTCTTAAATCTTCTTTTTACTGGCAAGATCATTAAAAAGGGAGTGGCAAGGCATTTTAAGCATGATATGATGTTCTCAGATTTCTTTAATCCATACAAGTGTGGCTTTCAGCTTGCGCTGAATATAACAGTCCATTAGGCCAATTTTTAATTTCTGTCCTTTGCCAGAAGATGAATGTCCACATTAACTTGCTGGCCCATGAAGCTGTATCAATTTACCTTTACACTTTAAAAAGTGGAAAAAAAAAAAAAATTGCCCAAATGTTTTTATCTTCATCTCTGAAAATAATCCATAGTGGCCCTCACAGCTCTTGTATGAAATTGCACAGGATTTGTTATGTAACTGACATGCAGTTCTATATCTCTATTATAAAACGTGACAGTAAGTTGCTTTCCCAGTGCCTGTCCAAAACAAGACTTTTGAGAGGATAAAGTCATATGAGACTCAGATTAAAGAAAAAAAAAATTGTGGGAAGTTCAGGAAGTTATAGCAGGAATGGTACCTGCTTCCTTTCTGAAGTTCACCAATAGTGAATCCACAGAAAAGAGCATCTTTAGCCAGATTTCAGATTTCCTTCAATGATAATGTATAACTGATCATTTATCTTCCCTGCAAAAACAACTGTTATTAGGTCTGTTCTTACAGCCCTAATATAACAATACTGAGACAGTCTACTTGTCCAGCAGAGTAATCTATCACTGACCTCTTTTTCTGTTATACAATGTATTTTATTGTTATATATATTTTATAGTCTGAATTACATATTTTACATTATCTATATTTTAACTTTATTCAGAATCCCTAGTGCCTTGCATAATCAAAAACTGACTGTAACATTCAAATGAAAATACTAGAGCTTTGTCTTCTATCATTTTTCCTCCATAGAGAACTGTTTTTTACAAGTATACATTTTAAAAGATATATCTGCCATAGAATTCATATCCTTTCTTCATACAAACAGAAACACATTCTTAACATGATAGAGGTAGTGCAAGTTTGTCACTTAGAAAAAATTTAAAAATGAAATAGTATTATTCCATATGAAATTCTTGTTGGCAAATTATGCTAAATAATTAGAATAAGAAAAAAAAAACCCAAACCTCCATCTGGTTTACCAGAAAAAAAAAAAAAAAAAAATCAGTAGTCACCATCAAGTTAGAGCAAGTACCAATACAAATATTTTACTCCTCAATCTGCAGGCTTCCTTGGCTTTTTATTTTACCTGTACCACTGAAGGCCTCATCTGATATTTAGGTTGCTTACTCCTCACAATGAATATTCCCCAGTGAATTAATTACATGGTGCTATTATTTACTCCTTTGAACTAAAGTCAATGCAAAGAACATAACTTTATCTGACTTGTCATACAGCATTCATCATTACATTCTTCCTATTTGCTGTTGTAGTCCAGCCTTAACACCAGATTCTCAATTATTTGAATATTTAAATTTAGGATGATAGCTATATGATTGCATTACTATATTACATTCAGATAATGAGCTGAGTTCCTTTCAATTATTTAAAAAAAAATAGAAATATACCATCGTAACGTTGGGGTTTTTTTTTTTTTTTATATTTTACTGAAACATCACATTTATTTAAAAATTCTGCCCAGAAATACATACTACCTATAAATTACTAACAGGTAAATATAACAACGTACATCCCATTAACAACTTAAAATGACAGGTACCTGTATGTTATACCAGCCCTTAAAGAGACAAAAATGGAAAAGCACAATACATTTTTAATTCATTCTATAGAAAAAATCAAATGACAACAAGCAACCTCTAAGAAAACATTGGTGTCAGGTGTGGTTTTACTGTAATATTACGTGCTGTCCATAATTTATGAAGCTGAATAACAACATGTAGCTGCCAGGGAAGTTAACATCAGAATGAAAAGAGCAAAGAGGTTTCCGCTATTTTCAACAGCATACACACACATACTGTCTTTATAACTAGAAAGCTTTTTATCTCAGTACATAGTTGTAAACATCAGCGAGAGGTACCTACAATTTAACATATTTTTTTGTGAAAATTGCTTGAGAAATACATTTTTAAAACAGTACTGTCTGCATGAAGATCTTTAATTACTGCCTTTTAAAGTTACACTAAAAATACTGAATTATTGGTTCTCTTTGAAGAACAAGAAATTAGTCTCAGAATAACTGACTCTGCAAATAGCTTAGATTTATGGGAGCCCAATCATTTGTTTAGGGCAAAAGACACATTCTCCCTTGACATCAAAGGGAGCAGGATTAGGTTCTAAAGCTTTACCCTGAAACTTGCAGCTCATTTTCAGGACTATATAGGTGTGGATTTGTCAGGGGAATTCAGAGCTTTGCCTTCCTTTGCACTGCCACCAGCTTTGTTCAGTGCAGTATACGCTCCTTGGTGTGCCACAGTCATGGTTGTATGACTGCATAGCTCCTCCCATACAGATTATGTACCTCCACCCCATGACTAAGGTCTGGAACAGAAATAAGGTTTAAAGTATCTTTTGATATGCTTTCCGGTAATATTCTGAAATACTTGTTTTTATCCCTTTTTCTGGGCATTTCAGGCATAATGAGATGAACCCCATGCATACTAAAATATTTTTTAGGAACATAGTGAGCCTTCATTCCACAATAAATTGTTGTGAGTGGACCTTTGAAGACAAAAGGAATACAAGGAACCACTTGTCTGAATGCAATTGAAGAATTTGCACTTTCCTTTTAAAAAAGTGGATTACAGTAATATCTAATGGAATAAAACATATTTAAGTATTTAATTTCCCTTAATGAAAAAAAATAATCCTGATTTGCTCATGTGTGTTACAACACCACCTTCTAAAACAACTAATGAGTTAAATTAGTTGTTTTCTTGTGCAGGTAATAACATCACAGTACTCAGACAAAATATCCATTTCTACAAATTCTTTTAGCTGAATGGGATTTTAAAAACATAAAATGGTCCAGTGACATTCTCACTGGAAAATTCCAACAGAAACAAAGTAGTCAAATAGGTGTTGTGTCTTACCATGATGTTTGCACTGGCTAAACCATATTTGATACGGAAGACACCTGGCATTTGAAAAGCAAAATGTCAGTATTTACATTTTATTTACACACTAAATCACCAATTAAGAAAAAAAAATCGTTATATAAATAAGTTACTAAAATCACTTAAAGACTCCATCATCATGAATTGGTAACAATCAGTTAGAAGCAGATTGAAGTAGTATTCCTGGGCCAACTTTGTCATTTTAGAATCACATTTTCCTTTGAATTCATAGGTGTATATGTCCACATACATATGTAATATAGGTAATTTATTAAACTTTAGTTTGTTACCAAAAGAAGATGATATTTTCCCCTTTGACTTACAGAGTTGCATTGTATTAAATTAAGCACAAAGGCTTATGAACATACTTAATTTACTACACCAATTATTTCTCCTTATTTCAAATGGATAACTTGAAGTTGTGAATGAATAAACAATTATAGGATTGGGACCTTTTATATTAACTTGGAACAAAGGTATATAATACATTTCTTTCAGAGCCCGGTTTATTCTGTCTCCATTAAACTTACATGAGCATGTACCCATTAGATATTATTATTTCCAGTACTGAATTACTGTATTCTCCAGTGCCATCTTCTTTCTGTACTTTCAAACAAAACCACATACACTTGTAAAACGAACTTTGATTCATCCAACATTACGAATTTAATAGTTCTTTAAGCTTGAGAGAGGCATTTTAAATCTGTATTAAAGACAGAGCATTATTCAGGAAATCCTAAGACTTGGAAAGATTCAAGTGCATTGGTGTAAGATATTATCCCTTTGTGCAAATAATATCCATCCAGAACTGAAAGGGTGTGTTTATATGTCACAGGATATTTAAAGCTAGCTGTGTCCAACTGCATGGCTGAATCCTTAAGTCCACGGACAAGGAAGGCTTCCTCTAAAAATCAAAGGATTTTTGTCCAAGTACTGAGGAGCAAAACGACATGAGTAGGAAGAGACATAGTTAATTCATCAGATATAAATGCTATTATCCCGTTCTATGATTATTCACAGTTTTACCTGTACAGAGGAAAACCAGAAAATCTTTCAGACTAGGACATTCTCTTTCGCCAAACACTCCTTCACAACCCACAATTAAAATATTTCCAGTAAATCTGGTGGCGGTGGGGAGCATCAGCCTCCAGCAAAGGGTCCTTCATCTGAACATCAGCATTTTCCCCCGTGCTCGTCCAAAAAGCTTGTTTTTAAAAGCCACTCCAGTTCGGTACGTCCACCTGGAAATTCCTCGACCCGGCAATACTTTCAGCATCGGGTGTTTCAGTTCCTGCGACGCAGCCTATTTACACCCACAGAGGCGGGCATGAACGATAACAGTAACTCCGACAAGTGTCTCAGGTCTGACACATCTCATCCGCTGGGGCGGGGGGGGACGACGGACTGCCACCTTCGTGGGTTCATTTTAAGACACCTTTTTAAGTCTGCCTCCTGCGAGGTGGCATTTTGCAGTCCTCCTCCCCACCATCCTTAAGGAAGGCAAAAATAAAAACCAAAACGTGTGCTTTTTTCAACGGTCACTTCATCACAAATCACTGGCTGCCTTCCTCTCAGCGCAGGCCTAAGCGTAAGCTCCAGTCTCGTTCCGCACACCAGAAGGGGACAGAAAAGAAACTCAGGCAGCAACTGAAGGGGTGGGGAAGGGGAGAGACAGCCACGCAGCAGAGACTCAGTTGTGCCCGCCGCTGCCAGGCGAGACAAGGCGGAGGGAACTACTCCAGCTGCAGCAGAGCTGGAAGTGGAGCAGCACAGTAGCAGCGGCGGAAGCGACGCTGGTTGAGCGAGTGAGAAGGAGGCAGCAGAGGGAAAGGGGTGGCTGTTGGTGTTTGGCGCCGGTGGAGGGAGTCATTCCTGCAGCTGCACTTCCGGTCGGCATTTTGTTCTGAGAGGGAGCGAGAGAGAGACACACACAGGATCCTTTCCTTTCCCCTCTTCCTCCTCCCCCTCTTCTTCTTCCCCCCCTACCCCCCGCTCGGTACCGATTCACTGTGCCTAGGCTGCCACCTCCCCCACCCGTATATACAGAGGGAGCGGTGGCGGCCCCTTGGCAGCTGTACCCCTCCCCGGTCACCCCCCTGCTCCTTCTGCGGCTTGGAGTGTGTCTCGGAACCGGTTCGGCCCGGCCCGGTACAGCCCGGGTTGATGTTGTGAAGCAGGCTTAGGGGGAAGGGATTTGTCTCGGCCGCTCATCCCCCAGCTCTACATGTTCGCTGCACTGAGGAGGAGACGGAAGAGGAGCCAGCCCCCCTCCCGGCCCGGATTATTGTTGTTATATTATCTCCCCTCCTCCTCCTGCTCCGCGGCGGCGGCGGCCTAGCAGCGGCGGCAGCTCCTCTGAGGAGGGAGGGGGCGGATTTCTCTTCCCCTCTCGGATTCTTGTTGGATTCAGACGCCGATTTGCTCAGGTAATCCCCCCTCCTTGTCTCCCTTTCCCCTCCCTGCCCTCTCTAGCAGCGGGCTGTGCCTCTTAGCCTGGGCGGCCCAGCGCTGCCGGGAGCAGAGGGGATTAGCTGTTATCCGGGGTAGAGGGGAGTAAGTAGCAACCAGAGGTGTTTATTTCACAGCCCTTCTTCCTGCTCGCTCGGGTTTGGCGGAGGAGATTGGTTTCTCCCGGGCTGCCGGGAGGCCTAGGCCTGGTAGAGAGCGCAGGCCCGCCGGCCAGCGCCTTTACTCCAGCTCGGGGATTAGAAAGGCGAAGCGGCTTCTCGGTGACAGGCCTCAACCCGGAGAGGAGCAGGAGGAGGAAACAATACAATTAGCCGCAAATGTGCACTGATCCTTTTGCCATATTTACAACTTCACCAGGACAAGGAAGGAAGGTCCCAGCGCAGACAGCCCTCTGAAGTGGGGAAGGAGTAAGTGGGGGAATAGGGGATGAGAGACAATGTAAATATTCAGAAACAAGAATACCAGCTCTCTTTGCTATTACCTTCTCCTTCTAACCAACTCCGTTCTGAACATTCAAAAGATCGAATGCAAGTGGATTTATAATGTGCAGGGATTTAATCTCTAAATAATATAGCGATTGATTAGTGTGTTAATTAGTATATTTATAGCATAAAACTAGCGCTTGTGGGATGATTGACACAACATAGACACCTGCAGACCCAGGAAATACAGATAGACAAGCATATTGTGTCAGGTACTCCACACAATCTCAGTGTTCATGTGTTGTATACGTCACAGGAATATGTACTAAATTCAGATGAAATACTACTTTATACTCTTAACAAACAGAAAACAGGAGAGGGGTCGTGTGTAAAGTGCTACATTTATGACATTTCAGGGGCCAAGGTGAAGATGAGATCTTACCCTAAGTACTTGAGAATCAAGAGTAAATTTAATTAAGTGAAAAGTGAGGAACGCTTAAAAAATGTCATCCTTTCTTGTCAGGCCATATCACTGAGATCTTGAGGTTGTTATTGGCTGTTTGTGTTCATGATGTTTGAATATATAATTAGGTGTCATTTTAACAGGTCAAATGTGTTTTATAAATGAAGGCTGATTAAGTGTCAGGTCTTTATTTATAAATGGTAGCTAATTTACAGTAAAGTAAATCTTGGACTTACTGTGGTGTACAGTTGAGTGTTATTAAAAATTGAGGTAGATTTAAAACAAACACCCTATGAACTACTAAAAATACTACAGAAATTATATAACTGAGGGGAAATTTTAAGATACAGAGTTTCATCTTTCATATAGAAAGGAAATTTGTAAATGGCAAACAAGTATCAACATTACATAATTTGTCTATTTTTCAGTAGGTTTTTTAGTTGTTCAGGCAGATCTGTTGTAATAAGTGGTTAACGTATCTAATAAAGTAACTTTCTGGTATATTGTGTTTAGAGTCTTATAAACTGCTCTGAGTGCCCTGATACATGTTTAAAAGGGTGAAGTTAATATAGCTGTCACGTAGAAGGCGTGTTTTTAATGCTGTAAATCCGTGTAGTAGTCAGTAGCGTGTCCGTGATTTGTATTGGTCAGGGAGCAGTTTGAATTTCAAAAAGCCTGAAGATCCTGCTGAGCCCCAATCCCGGCCTCCCTCCCTCCCACTAATCTCCCATTCCTGTCTTTGTGCTGCCTGGTCCTGTTAGACACTGTTTGCAATAGGGCCTCAGGCCTATGTGCATGGAGAGGAACCACTTACACTTCGAAAAAGCAGCTTTTTAAACTTTGTGAATTGCAGAGGGAGCCACTAGTTGTCTCTAACTGTCCCTATCTCTGTGTGTAGCTGAATTGCTGTTTTCTTTTGGTCCGTAGTGTGCGTAGAGGCCGAGTGTAACTCTGCTTTACAGGAAAGAAAGGACTGTGCAGAAGTAGTTGTAGTTCTTGGGTAGTTTTAATCATCAGGAAGCGACACGAGCTCTAGCGTTTCTTTTGCTGTCTGTTTTTTAAATAGTTCTCATTTTAACAAAAATGGGTTTGTTAAGCTAACAGTAGTGAACTTCTCTGACTTATTTTTCATTTAAAGAGGTTTGCTTTAAATATACCAGATAAGAGCAGGAAATGAGCTACTGTAGTTATGTAGTTCCTGTCAAGTTTATCTTGCCAGGGTTGTGTTTATGGCGTGCTTTTTTTTTTTTTATCAGAAAGCATGCACTTTTCTGGTATGAAAAATAGGTGTATTTATAGACGGAAATTTAAGATGCTGCCTATTTGTAATGAGTTCTTTCGATTTTGTTCTTCTGAGCCATATGTGGTTAATCCTGAATTAGTTGCATTATCACAGTTTATGTAGCTGAAAATTTCTTTATCTCAGAAAAATATATTTAGCATACAGAAATACTTAACGTGGAAATGTTTATAAGATTACTTATTTTTGGTTTAGATTTTATTTTTAGCACATTTAAGAGCATGTGTGTGGGAAGCAGGACTGTCACTTTCATACTCCTTTTTCCCTAGTGTTAGGAGTTTATACTGGTCCACTGTTTATCACAAGAGCTAGCTGCTTAAGGAGGATGTAGTTATTTTATTCATGTTATAGAAGTACAAAATTAATTATTCTTGAGGTGTTAGTTGTAACAATTATTTTAACTGAAAAAGGAAAATATTTTCTTCTTGTTATCTTTTATTTTGTGGTTTTGACTACCTTGTACATTTTGAATTTGTTTCCTGTCTACAGGTTTTATTTCTTTTTTTTTTTTTTAGCCTTTTGCTATCTTTTAAAGCTGTATTTATACTTTTTTTTTTTTAAATATACCAATAAAACCCCCTATTTTTTACATTTGAAATGTATAAATTTTGATTTAGGAGAAACGGAACAGGATCAGAGAAGCAAAATTATACCACTAAAACCATTTGCAGATCCCTGTTCTACATAAGAGTACATGTATCCCAGTGCAACCTCATTGCATGTTTGAGACTCCATGTACATTAATGTTCATATGACTCTTCTTGCAGAATCAAGGCAATAGATGGTTCTAACCCAAGGAAATGACTGTGGGGTTTTTTTGTTGTGTTTGTATGATGATTAAGGTAATACAGCCTTAATCCTAAATGTTTCATGTGTATAATCCTCTATAATATAAATAAACTATATTTTGAAGTATACTAGATGAAAAATAGTCAAAGTGTGAATCAATTTGAGCCAGGAATTGGTATAACAAGGTTCCTATTGCAGTTTTCTGTGTGTTCAGTGGCAAGTGTGGTACTTTTATGTGTGTATTATATTACAAAGTGTTAAAGTAATGATATTACATTTATATTAACATTCACTTCATAACTGTTGCACAAGAAATGCAAAGTTAGTGGACAATTGCTAGTAACTAGAAGGAAAAAATATACTTCTATTCTGAATATCTAGACATAGGAAAGATTAAGTCTTCAAATTCAGAAATTCATGCTTTCTAGGAATTATTCTAGAGGAGTATATAATATTCATCAATGTGTGGACATTTTGACAGCAATTATGGGCATACTTAATTGGAAAAAATATGAGTTGTGATAACTTCAGAGTTTGGTGTCTGGTAGGTGTGTGGTGGATCATCTGGTGTTAGAACAGCTATTTAGTGTTGCAAAATACATCACTAGAAATATTTAACACATGAAAAAACTGTCCATTTCAATATGATACTGCTTATTTTCAATCTTTCCTTTCATATGCCTTTATTAGAAGTAGTACAGGTTAGGTTAGCTTTTGATTTTGAATCATCAGCAATAACGAGCACTCAGTTGCACAGAGATACCTACAAGGAAATGCTCAGAATTGGCGATACGTGTGTATTATTGCTAATAACCCTGTATAATAATGATCCTTTTTAATAATCAAAAAAGGAAGTCCTTTTGAGATTGCAATTGTTAAAGGCTTGTATTCTAAAAACCTTTAATATAATTCATCTATATTTGTGTTTTTATTTTATTAGTTTTACATGTGTGCTTCTTCGTAGCTGATCCTGACCCCCAAAGTATGTGGGAGAGAAGTGCTTTATATTGACATCTGCTGCACCCCAGGAGTGAGGAGATTGTGCAGGACCTATGATTTGTGTCTCGCTTCCTGTCCCTACTGTTCACTATGGAAAATCTCACTAGCAAAAGGAAGGGGAGAAAGGATTTTGGCCCAATTGTATGTAGAAACTAAAAGGAATTCCAGTCAAATTGAACACAGTTGTTGATACTGTACTTGAAGGTGACTACTTGGTTCACACAACTAACTAAAAAAAAAAATAAAAATTGAAGAACATTTTTCATGTTAAACTCTTTAAGTCAGGAAAAAATTCTAGAAAAGTTTATTGGTTTTAGTATGTGTATCAGTTGGTTCTAAGTGGTTTTCAGGTCAGAGATCTCAAAATTCTTTATATGGGTAGATATTTTCATTTTTCAGATTATTGCTGTGGCTTGATTTGAAGCACTTTGTTTCTTGCAGGAGTGTGTATGCGTAGACATGCAATGCTTTTTACGGGAACAGAGTTAAAAAACGCTAGGCTGCAAAGTCAGGGACTTGGATAAGGAAACAGCAGACTAAGATTGCAGAAACAAACATAATCCAGCCCCCTTCTCCATGCATTGGGCCTTTAACTACATTACTGTATTTCCCCCTTACCCTTGTGGCCCCAGTTCAGTGCCTCATACAATGCATGGGAAATCATAGCTGACTGTTATAGTGTTATAACCTCATTTATATATTTTTTTTTTTCTTTGTCATTCAGTGTACAGTCTACTGCCTTATTACCTGCTGTATACCATCCAAATCTTTCATGAATGCTGAAGTGTTTTCATCTATTCATTTGTAGGAATTATCTCAAAATACATATCTGCACTTCACAAACATTAGAGATTTTTTTTTTTGCACATCTGTAAAAATATTATTTCCATTTTACAGATGGAAGACTGAAACTGAGTCAAATAGTGAGTTTGAAAACTGCTTATAAACCTTGTGTAATTTGACATGCTTTATTCTTGAGATTTTTAGAGTTACTTTACAGCATTTAGGAAGTTCATAACATTTTTTTCTTTGACTTTATTTGTGTTTGTGAGTGCCCTGCATTTCAACGTATCAGGCCCATTGTTTCTCATGGTGGATTCTGAAGAAGCATAGAATGGGTTTTTGCTGATGGCCTTAAACATCTATTCAGTTTCAGCTGTCTTGATCATGCCAAGAGCTGGACAAGAATAGATTTCCTGTACTGAAAAAATTAAACAGAATCATCCTCCATATTGTGAACAAACCAAAATCTCTTAAAGTTTATCAGGGAGAACAGAGACAACAACTAGATAATAACCCAAATCCCGCAAGTAATTAAATGGCTTGCCTGCAATATTGGAGACAGAGATTCAAAATATTACTCTGTTAACTTCCAGCAGGAACTAGCAACCCTGGAGAGTATCCTAAGTATTGGTTATTGGCTGTTAGGGGTAAAACTCTGCCTCTTAAACTGATAATTGTTGCAGTTGATGTAAACTGGTTGAATGGAAACCTCTGCAGCCTAGTGGTCAGACCATTTCATTGCGATGTTGGTCTGTTGTCCAGCTGCTGTACAGCTCTGTTAAGAAAGCAAGACTGTTCAGAGGCGTAGTAAGCGTGTTCCTAGCTAGAACATTGCTTTTGGGATGTAGGAAGTCCAGGTTCAAATGCCTGATCTGTATCAAGCAGAGAAGTTCTTGAGCTTTTCCTCCCCCATATGGCTTTTTATGTTCTAATCGTATGCTCTAGGCATGACCCAGAGGCTGTGGGTGTATTATGGAACAGGTAGAATTTTTATTTCTTTCTTTCCTTGTGATGGAAGTTTTCTGTGAAAATAAGCTGGTGTGTGGTGGGGTTGTTTTTGTTGTTGTTTTGGGGTTTTTTTTTTTTTTTAAGAATAGTTGTATTTTACAAACTGGCAATTTCCAGCAAAAGATCTCTTGGATGGTAAACTTTTTTAATTGATTGGATTTATTAACTACATTTTATTCACATTCCTTAGTAAAAAAGTGTAACATCTGTCACGAATGCAGGTTTGTGAATCCTGCTGATTATGTTAATTTATTGTGAATGAGTGACTTTACACAGTTTGATTTAGTAGCAGTTTAGAAGTTACTTGTAGAAAATCACAGGATTTGATTGTGATATTTTAATAGCACTCAGTCATCAGTGATTAACAAAGTGATTAGACAAAATCGATCAAAACAGTGACTTAGTTACAGATTTGAAGATGGCAAGGTTCACTCTATTACTACATGGACGTGCATAAAGGAAAATTAAGTTACACTGAGTTGGAATGATTCACAGAGAGATTGTGTATGTAGGGGATAAGGAGGACCCTCCCGTTGAGTCACGAGGTTCAGAATAGACCCCCTTGCTTTCTAAACTCCTTCTCAGAGAGGAGTCTAGGTACGGCTAGGTCCAATCTTAGTCTCAGACTTGGTCAACGGTTTATAGGAATAAGGATAATGCAGCAGTATAAGACTCACTTTGAAATTAAATCATACATCTACAGACTACTTAAACTGATTCACACATGCATACACACAAACATGAATGCATACATAAAAATGGTATACCTGTTAAAAATTCCCCTCGAGTTCAGTGAAATACTCACGTCTAATGTCTTGGCATTTCTCAACGGGTGAGGGTTGAGCCTCGAGGAGTGAAGGGTTTCAGCCCTGGCTTCACTGTCAGTCTTTGGCAATGGACCTCTGATTTTAGCAAGCTTTCAGAGTTTGCTAGCTTTGCTAGCTCTGAGAGGCGTCCTGCTTGGAAGGAGATGCTGGTTGCAGCCTGCTGCAGTCCAGGAGAGCTCAAAGGGCCTCACTTAGGACTGCTGTTTATAGGATCGTGAGATGATTGGCTTTGGTCATTGTGAATCTCCATCCGAGCCACAATCCGGCTCTGTTTCAAGGCTGTCAGGGGTAACTTGATTGTTCTCACTCCTGGTTCAACCATGTAGAAGTTTCTGATAAGGACAAGGCCGCTCTCTGCTTCAACCATGTAGGAGTTTCTGGTACAATTAAGGGGCACCTAACTGACCAGCTCACTACACAAGGTCATGGCCTGGCAGGAATCCCTGAGGTCATAAAGTGGTTGAAGAGAGAGAAAAGGGGGTGATGCAGCACCACAACATCCCACAGAAGGCATCTCCTTTTACTGTGAAACTGATTTGTTTCATGACATATATGTCATGTGCCATATATGAGGCAGGGATCCTGTGAATAACAAAACCAATATATGATAATTTAATGAATGACTATTATAGTGCATAAGGGACTGAATTGTAGGTGTAAGCAACCATAATTTGAACATTTCTTAATACTTTAATGCTTGGTTTTGTAGTTCTAACCTTTTTTCTCTTTTTCTTTTTTTTAAATAATGTAATTTATCAAGCTCCTTGAATGTAAACATGTGTCTGTGATAGTGCAACCCCTGTCTCATGTTTGAGCTAACAGTCTCTCCTCTATGTTCACCCAGTACTCAGAAAGGATGAGGTTACAAATACTTTGTCTCTGAAATTTTGTTTTCAGTTATTAGGTTGTACTAGAGACTGTCCCACTGTCTTGAATGTTATTTTCCATTCAGATATGTTGCTTCCAATTTTTCTTCAGATGTGCTTTCTGGATATTAATGGTAGGGGGTGTCGTGGTTTAGCCCCAGCCAGCAACTCAGCACCACGCAGCTGCTCGCTCACTCCCCCTGCCCCGGTGGGATGGGGGAGAGAATCGGAGGAGTAAGAGTGAGAAACACTCCTGGGTTGAGATAAGAACAGTTTAATAATTGAAATAAAATAAAGTAAAATACTAGTAGTAATAATAATATACAAAGCAAGTGATGCACAATGCAATTGCTCACCACCCGCTGACCGATACCCAGACAGTTCCCGAGCAGCGATCGCTGCTCCCCGGCCAACCCCCCCCCCCGGTTTCTATACTGAGCATGACGTCATATGGTATGGAATAGCCCTTTGGTCAGTTTGGATCAACTATTCTGGCTGTGCCCCCTCCCAGCTTCTTGTGCACCTGGCAGAGCATGGGAAGCTGAAAAGTCCTTGACTAGCATAAGCAGTACTTAGCAACAACTAAAAACATCAGCATGTTATCAACATTCTTCTCCTACTAAATCCAAAACACAGCACTATGCCTGCTACTAGGAAGAAAATTAACTCTATCCCAGCTGAAACCAGGGCAGGGGGAAATTTAGAGAGCCCTCATTGGATGCTATGTACAGTAACTACCTTAGCACCTGTAGAAAAAATAAGCTGGAACATGCTTTTTGCAGTCTAAAAGCTGGGAAAATTTTGATAAAACTCTAAGACAACTGTGGTGAGAACTAATGGAGAGTGCTTTGTGGAGATCTAAAATCAGTTTAACTTCGATTTTGTTTTCTGAAGGGAAAATTAACAATCTGCCTGATGATTTGTTTGTTAAATTCCAAATTCAAATTAAGGAGATATGAGATATTACTACAGTGGATGCTAGGTGGTTTTTTTTTTTGGTTTTTTTTTTTTTTGTTATTTTTAAATAATGGGAAATGAATTTTTTTCTACTAGCATTCTCAGTGATGATTGATTCTTCCTGGCAGGTTCCTTAAAAACTCTTGTTGAGGCATAACCTGTAACATAGAAAAACTTCAGTGTATCCTATTAAAATTTGGCTTTTATAAGCAATTGAAACATTGTTTAACAGAGTTGCTAGTCAACTTTAAGAATGCATGTTGCTCCCTGCTTGTTTTGTATAGGTGAGGCTGGTAGTGATTCCTCTGTTTCTTGACACTATTTAAAGGCACTGATTTTACTTCTGACTTTGCTAAACTTCAGTCAATCTTCTATGCTGGGTGACTGCCCTTTATTGACTGACTCTTTTAATAAAGCTTAAAGCCAAAACAGTTCACTGTCTCCTAAGCGTCATGCTAGAGAAAAAAAATGTTTAAAAAA
This sequence comes from Pelecanus crispus, assembly GCF_030463565.1. NCBI lineage: Eukaryota > Metazoa > Chordata > Aves > Pelecaniformes > Pelecanidae > Pelecanus > Pelecanus crispus. Next base: position 5,230,503 of record NC_134675.1, read on the forward strand.
TAATTTCTGACCTTCTGTTCAAGTCATTCGAACACCCTCATTTTTTGGGAGAGGAACTTTAAATTTGAGTGAGGTGACTTTTTGCATTAGGCATATGCATTTTGTTGCCATTCAAAAATCTGTCCAAAAATTGGGCAAGTTATCAGTGTCTGAAAAGTTATCTGACTTCTCTGATTGTAGGCATTAAAATTGAAGAATTTTGTACGTGCAACAGGACTTTCCTAATAATTATGGCTCTAAGCAGTGAGATGTGGTACAGACTCTTAGTTTTCTGGTGTCCGTTCCCTGCTTATCCATAGTGCTGATTCGTTTGAATGTGGAAAAGACAAGAACTGAGGTTGCAGGTGGCTGGAAGGGTGAACACATGGAGGAGAAGAGTGGTGGGCTGGAACCAGACTTACACAGATGGGGAGGGAATGGGAGTTTGAAGGGCAGGAATTGGGAGGAGAGTAGGAGCTTGGAGTTCCGAAGGAAGTAATGACTGAACTGAGAGAACTGGATAAAGGAGCTGGTGGGGCAGATACAAGTGTCCTTAGTGAAGATACAGGAAGAGCTGTGAAACGACCTTAGCAAGAAACTGAGACAGAAAGGTACTCTGGAATTGGGTGTACAGTCAAGGGAAGCAGTTCAGGGATGGGAATGGGTGGGAAGTATGTATTGAGAGAGACCAGAGAAGGGAAGAAGAACAAATTGCCTGAGAAGCCAGAAGTACAAAATGAGGATTGGCTACACAAAGAAGCATTATTTCACACACAGGAATTTGTTGTTTGAATTGTCTTTTTTTTTTTTTTTTCCTGAGGAAATCACATAGTGTAAAAAACAAACAAACAAAAAAAACCCCAAAAAAACCCAAAAACCCAACAAAAACCCCTCAAACAAAAAAACCCCCACCAAACCCCAACTAAACAAAAAAACCCAAACCCTCAGAAGTGTGGAATACTTCTGAGAGTAAACGGTAGGGAATTCTGTAGTTCAGATTACCCATGTCTGCATTTGGCATCTTTTTGAATGCATTGTAGTAGTCTTTAAGTCTGTCGTCACTATTTTTTCCTACAACAGGAAGTCTATTTCACTGACTGTGTGGAATGAATGTAGCCTCCTTAATAGAGATTTAAAAAAAATAAAACAACAAACCAACACCCCACCCTGCTCCAGGGACAGAATTCTTAATTTCCTCACGGGCTTTTCTGTGACATGTATTGTGATATTGGAATGCTTCACATACTTATTTGTTTAATGTTTTTGAGGAAGAATCATGCAGGTTGGGAACTGAGATGCAAAAGTTGGTCTTTATAACTTTGGAAGTCCAACTGGAGCAACTGTAGGACCTGAATTTGAATTTAACTTGACTTTTTTTGTATCATAATGTGTGTGATAATATTAGAACAGATTTTGTTAATTTTGGTTATAAATATGATTAATCAGTGCTTCTTCAAATTGGGCTTTGGAGCATGCAGGAAAAAAGGAACACAGAAATATTTACCATTAGTAATAGAAATAAAATCAGTTTCCCAAGAGCAGCATTTTCCTGTTTCCTGCTATCTGATCTGCAGCCTCTTTCACTTTATACTTCTCTTTCATTTTTACTTGACGTTGGAGTCATGTATACAACAGACCTTACAGCCTTATGAATAGCCTCTGATTCATTTCCAGAGCAGATCCTTCCTGTAAGCTGAATGAAGATTGGGCCTGGGGGTGGGAGGGGAATGTTACACAATTATATAATACAAAGACTGTGTCAGAATTCTTGAGCGCAAGGGGCGTTTATTAACTTTTGATTGACTTTGCAAATGTGATCTTTCAGCTGGGGGGGCATGGGTTTTCCTGGTAGAAGTCTAGAAAGCTTTGAGTTGATACACAGGAAAAGTAATGTTTGAGTATTTGTTAATATCAACTTTTCTGTGTTGAATGTTCTGTTTTAGAGGGCTTTTAAAAAGTCAGATCTTCAACATAATTTTTGATGATATGAATTTTAACATACAGAAATGCATTTAATATATCTTTTTTAAGCATTGCCTCGTAAATCAGCTGTCACAGTGCAGTAAGTAAAATTTGTAATCTTGATTTCTGCATCATAAAAAGTAATAGGAGTGAGATCAAAAAGGGACTTTGTTGTTGTGATACTGCTGTTGAACAGGTCAGCCCCTGAATGTCAATCACAAGTTTGAGATGTGTGAGCATGCAAAATGGAACTCACAGCTCCTGTGGTGCTGAGCAAAGGATCCATATTAGTTAGTCAATAGAAAACATTGAAGATATTTTTACCTCCTGAAAGAGTTTAAATCAATTTATTTGATAATCATATTCTCTCTTTCAGGTTTTCCCCTGTTCTAATTAATTTTCTTTGCACTGTGATGTAGCATTCCTTCAACAAGAGGAGAAGGGAATGCTTGCTACCCCATAAAAAGTTAGAGCCAGTCGAAGACTCTAATGGATAGTGACAAATGCATGTTTGAACCTCCTGCTGCTGAGGAGGATGTTAGAATCTGGATGTCTGTAATCCTGAGCAAGTGCCCTTCCTCCGTCCTGCCGAGATTTTTGGATGAAGGGATGGAGGCAGCGGCTAGTACGCAGTTCAAAGTACTCAGTTTTGTGTGTTAGGCATGTTCAAAGCATGTGTGTATGACTGGACTTTCCTACTCTGAGGATCTTGCCCAGGCTTAGGTGTAAACAGATGTTGAGCTGCTTAGTTCTGCAAAAATAGTTGCAGTTCTGGCATACACTGAAGCAAAGCTGTAGGTGAACTTTCCTGGTGATAATTTAGGTGACTATTGGCTTAGAGAGTTGTAGGAACACACTGTGCACTCTAAGGTCACTATTATAAAAGATTATTTAGAGTTATGGCTCTGCATATTTACTCACTGTAGTAATTCCCTCTGGTTCTATCTAGCATGATGTAAAGTTTGGTCATGTTATTTACAGAAACAGATTATTTATTTTTACCATGGAGAATATAAAATATTTTAGGAATTGCAATAAAAATGGTATAGTTTAAAAAACTGTTTTGTCTGTAATTCTCTAAATATCATTACATGAACAAACCATCATAATACTGCAAGGTAACATTCTCAGTTTTCACATCACACTGTAGTCTTAGCCTGCAACCTGGAGGAAGAATAATGAAAGCTACTTATTTAATTTAGTGTCATGTTAAATAATTATATTGAATTAGTAGACTTCAGAATAGGAATTCTCTCTTTTTCTGTAAATGTTTATTCCTGACAAATCCTTTTTCTAGGCTCAAAGTAGATTTAAGATGTCATGGGATTAAGCAAATTCTTAATCACATCTTGATAAATAATTAGCCAATGAAGTCTTATAAAAGGCTCCATAGATGGACTTCTGAGGATTCAACATAACTTGTTAAGTCCTGGCAATTTGAAGTTATTGCATGCTCAGCTACAGTGAATGTTTAATTGTATATATGTAGCCTGTGGCAATTGCACATAACTTGATTTAATTTAACCCTGTTTCATTGCTGGCTAAGGAAGGTTGAATTAGTTTGCATTTTTCATGGGCTAAGTGTATGTGTGCAATTATTAAAAGTCAGCTGATGCACAGTAACTTGAGAGTCTGGGCTAATCAACTTGCCCAACTGTGGCTGAGACTCTGTGTAACCCTATGTGAATTTTGGGAGAGAATGATATTTGTCTGAATCAAAACTGTTGAAGGTCTCCTACCTGCACCTAATTACTGATACAGGTATAAATTTGAACAAGTGTTTTGGGAAGGACAGTAAAAATGGATGAAATATCTCATTGTAAAATACACTAATTTTGAAATCCCGTTAGAAGATATGATAAAGCTTGTTATAGATATATGCAGATAACTATTTTAAGCAAGAACAAAAAACCCTCATTTGTTTTATGATCACGAAGCTTACATGCTTATGCTATTTTGTAATGAAAATCAAAGAAAAATTAGAAGATAGATGTAGTTTAGTTTCAAAAGTGACCCTATAGAAATAGCATCAGTTATCAAAGGTGTTAAATTTGCTGTACAGAACTTAGAGGTTTTATTAGTAAAATGACATACACCTTGATAGAAAGAATTCAGTTTAGTTTCATGTGCATGGTTATGACAAATATTCTGTAAATCAAGTTGCATACAGGCTCATTAGTGGAGTTGTGTGTCAAATAATGCTTTAAAATTATACTTCTGCAAATGCATTGCCCTCAGTGGGTTTACATAGGTATAATTACTTGAAACTGATATATATCAACATATTTGCTTCTTGAAATAAGTTAGAATTTCAGTTGGACTTTAAATAGGTTAATCCCTAAATTTTAGGGTATTCAAATATAGTAAGATATTTATTCTCTGAACTCAGTGATCATAAATTGGTGCACACAAGTCTATTTAAGAAGCATTTTTGGTTTTCTTTAAATAATATATAAAAACTTTGTAGATTAGATTTACCCCATTAAGACCAAAAGTAGCTTTAATGATTCTGTCATAGTTACTTAGCATTGTTCTTGTGGTTGATTATGACACAACCCAAATTATTGCTAAGCATTTTATGAATCTTTGTGAGTTAAAGATGTTTGTATTTTTGGGGGGTAGGGTGGGTTGTGGCCTGGAGTGCTAATTGCTAAGATGTAGTGGTAGGCTCCCACTTGTGATTTCTTTGCAATAACTTTCTGAATTCTGAACATAGTTTAATAAATTCAGCGCTCATGTAGCTTACTAACATACTCATCAGCAGTATGTTAATGTAGATGTTAATTAGCTTCAGATAACTTGAGAGACTTTTTATAATCACCTGTGTAAAAGGCTTATATATATGATTGGGTAATAACCCGGATACTTTTCCACTGAAAAGGACAGTCATGTTTGAAAACTTGCCTTAAAATCTTTTAGAAATAAGAAACACCTACTTGACAGCCAGTGTCTTAGAAGATCTAGAAAAGGATGTTTGCTGTGAGTAAACATTAGGAATAAATAGCAGTGGGGGGAGCTCAAGTTCTTTGTAATACGAACCTGGAAAACACAAATGTGAATAAATATTGGATAATGTGAAATAGCAGTTCAGTACTCTACAGAATACTACTGTCAGTATAAATTTGTGTCTTGGATATAAATATTATCATGTGTGCCAAAGCATGCAGACAGTCATGTCAAATGTGAGGACTGGGAAGGCCATTTGTGGTTCTGCAAGCTCCAATTTATGGTCTCCCATGGCAACTGTTAAAGAGAGAAAAAAGGATTATGAATTGAGATGTGTCCCTGGATCATGTCCTGTGAGCTTAATGTGAAGAGTTTAATTTTTTTTTTTTTTTTTTTTTTTTTATTGTGGAGGTAAACAGCCTGTTTTCACAGGAACAGATCTTTTCCTTGTTGCTACTTCTTGGCTGCTCTCCTCTTGGTTGTATGTCTTTATCACAGAGGTTGGTGGTAAGTTAGATATTACACTACTGGAAAACAGGACAGGAACTCAGTAGTTTGAAAGCCTGGGTGAATACCTAGCAAAAGATAGTGTCTCTACCCATATAGGTGCCTCAGTGTCAAATGAAAAAAGGAAAGACAGGGAACTGAGAACTAGCTACTCCTTATTGCTACTTGAGTGTATATGTCAGTCTTGATGCAAGTTTAAGGTAGTTGAGGCCTGATTCATTTCAGCTGCATCTGGTTTCTTTAAATGGTGTGTGATTGAAATGAGAAGGGTATCATGCTTCATTTTTAATGCTTCCGTATCGCTAGAATACTCCCATAAAGATGTGTAGTCTCTGGGTCTCCTTTGTGCTAAAGTAATTTCCAATTTGGAAAAAAAGCAAATTGATTCTATTCCTTCTACAGTAGCAAAGCTGCAGAGAACGGAGAATCTTCTCCAAAATGAGCCTGTGACTTGTGAAATAATGTGAATGTTTCACACTAGAAAGATTGAGCTACCTCTCTAAGGTGGGTGTATATCACCTGCATCCCAGGGAAGACTGCAAAGATCAGCTTTAGTTTTCCCTTGCAGGTACTGCCCTACATACATATAGCAGTGCTGTGCTTCACATCTTACTTTGTACATACTCATTTTCATTCGTCAGTGAATGATGGTAGGCAAACAGCCATAACTGTATTTTTCTTATAACAGGATGACCTGAAATACATAACACTTATTTTAGGATATTTTAAGTAATTAAAAGATACAGTGATGATAATCCCATTTCAGTGGGGTTTTTATGGTTTGTTTGGGTTTTTTTTTCAACATATGTAAAACTCTTTGTGACACTTCAAATATAATTTATCTGCATTTTAAAATCCATCCCCTTGCTAGAAAAAAGGGATACTTCATTGCAAATTGTTGCAGTTGAACAAATTACGAAAATAAAGTGCTCAGCATGCAATTGTGTAAATTCTATTAAAATTAAAAAATTAAGCATGACTGAGTAATCTAGTCTTCAGTTTATTTATTGATTTGATTTATCTGCATGGTCAGTTGTGGGTGTTCATGTATCTGTAGCAGATGGGCCACAGTTCACCTTTGCCTTAGCAACAGCCAGGACGATAGTGCTGTCTGAATTCTGTAGTAGACAGCCTTGTATTAAAGCCTAAGAGAAATTGAGGGCTATAATTAGCCTTCTCTTCCACAGTAGTGAGTTACAGATCCTTAAGAAAAGAAGATGGTAGTCATTTGGAGTGAAGTGCCTGGAGAATAAAGTACATAGAAGATAAGCAGAACATCTGTAGGTTGGATACAGGCAGGGATGGAAGGATTCAGTGTGGATTGTCTTGGCATGATCCTGTGAGGACTGATCTAACTTCATGGAGCAGTTCTTGGGCCTCCTCCATATGCCTATAACATAGTCAGCTTGGCAGTTCAGTTGGTAACTTGGAACTGTGTCCCTGGCCTAAGACTTGCTTCTCTTTTATTTTAGCATATCAGTTTAGAATTCAGAGATGTATTTATAGGATGCATATGGATTTTTATTTAATCAATAAAATTATATCTGCAACTCATGAATAAAGAAAATTCACAAATGGGAAAATGCAATTTTTGCTGTTTCAGTCATTAATTGATGACCTACTTTCTCATATTGGAAGGTGTGACTTATATAAATCATGAAAAAATATTTGTCATATATTAATGAATAGCAAAGTAGTAGCAGTGCATTTATCCTCTCTGAGACTTTACTAGTCACTTCTTTGAAGAAGTAATTTTAAGAGCACTTTTTTCTTTTACTGTGTAGTTTTTTTGCCATATTTTTTATTTGTCAACCTCATTATCTTCTTGCTTTTGTAAGTGAGAGCTTGTATATGTGATATAATTTGAATATACTTTCTGGAAAGGCTATATGAATACTTCAGTAACTGAAGTTGGAAACAGGTTTAACTAAAACAAAATAAGCTGCTCTTACACTGAGACTTAGATTTCTGCATTTCTTTGTTATTTTTAATATTCTACTTAAAAAATTTTTTTTAAATTCCTTTTTCATTAGTAAAGGCTTACTCATCTCTCCCCCTTCCCACCCTCCCCCCCCCCCCCCCCCCCCCCAATTTTGAAATTGGCTGTTTAATCACTAACTCTCATAAGGCAGTGAAGGAGCTACATTATGAAAGACCTTGGGGGGGGGGAGGGGAAATTCTTGTCCTGTTTTACTTTGGAGCATTGGCAGAAGAGGTTGGTTGGGTAGAGTATGAATGAGGCTGTCTTTCTCTGGTTTGTGTGTTATAACAGATTAGCAAATGAGAGCTTTGCAGGTGTGTGAGGTGAACAAGATGGAAAGGCTTTAGTCCCTTTCTCATCTTGTGAAATATATACAGACATATTTCAGCTTGGGTGAGTTGGGTAAGTTTGTAGGACAAAACTTGATTTCTGAGGGTTTTCTGATGGGCATGTTTGTTGATTTGCAATAATTTCACTGTTTGTTTTACAGTATTGCAGTGTTTGATTAAAAATATTTATAAATGATTTAAGAATACTGACTTTCAAAATATGTTACTAAAATAGGTCCTGGGAAATGTTTTGGCTGTTTGGAAGATGTTAACAACTTACAAATTTTAGTATAATAGAACAGATAGCTCTGCATGGATCTTTTTGTTTCAATACACCTCTTATTTCCTTGGCTTTTGGGGAAGTATGGATTAGCATATATGAATATGTTGTCTTCTTTGCTTACTTGTATTTAGTTTTAGCAATAATGTGATCTAGTGTGAACCTTCTCTCTGTGTGGTATGTTTTACGGTTTTCAATGATATTCTACTCCAAAGCAAAATAAAAACAATGTATGGCATCTCTGATCAAATTTCTAGAACAGTTATGTCAGTAAAAATATTTAGATCGACATTTGAAAACAACAGTGATATTTGTGGAAGAAAATCAAATCAAAGTGTGCTAGACCTTAAATTAGAATGTAACTGAAGTGTTTTGTTTTAGAAGTATTTTAATGGTATAAAGCTGAAACACCTTAGTTCTGTTATTTTAAAATAAAGTCTGTTTAAATGGAGGCATTTTCTAAGCTATGTCCACTTTGACAAATGACAGTTTTCAGTGAAACTTTCTAATTTAAAAATTTCTCATTCGGTTTAATGGACAGCTATCTGGGGGTGAGGATCCACATAAATCCTTTCTCTCTAGCCATTAATGGTGAGGGAAGTAGGATTTTTGTCAGTGTCTCTCCCCTGTACTTTATTTATAGGGGCTTTATGCTGTAATGTAATCTGAATAATGTTAAACTTCTGGCTAACAAATGATTTATGTTTTGTACATGTATAAGATAGTAGCTGTTAGATCTCTTACAGATCTTGCATGTGCTTCTGGCTTTTCCTGTTATTTTCTAGATCCTATCACAGTCCACTTCAGAGAGCCTTAGACAGCTTTGATCTCATGGATTATTTTAAATTTTGCTAAATAAGCAGGTATACTAAGAATCATAGAATCGTAGAACTGTTTAGTTTGGAAAAGACCTTTAAGATCATCCAGTCCAACCATTAACCTAACATTACCAAGTCCACCACTAAACCAATTAAGGGGAGAGTAGCAATTTCATGTTTCCTGGCTTGGTGGCTGGATAAATTATAATGAAAGTAAAAACTAGGAATTATTAAGATTGGAAAGGACCTCTAAGATCATCAGTCCAACCATCAACCCAACACCACCATGCCCACTAAGCCATGTCCCCAAGTGCCACGTCTACCCATTTTTTGAACACTTCCAGGGATGGTGACTCCACCACCTCTCTGGGCAGCCTGTTCCAATGCTTGACGACCCTTTCGTGAAGAAATTTCTCCTAATATCCAATCTAAACCTCCCCTGGCGCAGCTTGAGCCCATTTCCTCTCGTCCTATCGCTAACTACTTGGGAGAAGAGACCAACACCCACCTCACTACAACCTCCTTTCAGGGAGTTGTAGAGAGCAATAAGGTCTCCCCTCAGCCTCCTCTTCTCTAGGCTAAACAACCCCAGTTCCCTCAGCCGCTCCTCATAAGGCCTGTGCTCCAGACCCTTCACCAGCTTTGTTGCCCTTCTCTGGACACGCTCCAGCACCTCAATGTCTTTCTTGTATTGAGGGGCCCAAAACTGGACACAGTATTCCAGGTGCGGCCTCACTAGCGCCGAGTACAGGGGGACAATCACCTCCCTGCTCCTGCTGGCCACACTATTCCTGACACAAGCCAGGATGCTGTTGGCCTTCTTGGCCACCTGGGCACACTGCTGGCTCATGTTCAGCCGGCTGTCTACCAACACCCCCAGGTCCTTTTCGGCCAGGCAGCTTTCCAGCCACTCTTCCCCAAGCCTGTAGCGTTGCATGGGATTGTTGTGACCCAAGGTCAGGACCCGGCACTTGGCCTTGTTAAACCTCATACAGTTGGCCTCGGCCCATCAGTCCAGCCTGTCCAGGTCCCTCTGCAGGGCCATCCTACCCTGCAGCAGATCGACACTCCCACCCAGTTTGGTGTCATCTGCAAGAAGATATAGGAGATGGCTAGGACTTTTGGAGGAGGTTCAGTCGTCTTGGCACTAATGTGGATGTTTTGGATATTCTTTTAGCAAACAAAAATTCTCTGTTTACCAGATGTGAATTTAGAGAATGCAAGACACAGAGGGTTAAGATGCCTATAGTTCAGTTTATCACCTCTCATCCATAACCTTACCTGCTGTGCTTTTTGTGTCAGGTTCCTAAGACAGGACAGTGGTCACATGGTTGTACAGATTTCTGTCTTCAGGACTGCTACAGCTAAATTTCCTTAAGATTAAAAAAATACTATATGTGCAGTGAGTATCAAGGCCAGCTAGGGAAATTATGGCAGTCAATGAAGTATAGCTTTATAGCTGAATTTTCTAATTTTTTTGTACTATAAAATTGGCAGTTTAGTTATACAGGTTTGACAGTGTAGTACTTGGAGAGCATAAAAACGGTTAATATATGCTTTTGTGGATAATGTGTGTTGTGGTTTAACCCCAGCCAGCAACTAAGCAACACACAGCTGCTCACTCGCTCCCCCCTGGTGGGATGGGGGAGAAAATCGGAAGGGCAAAAGTGAGAAACAAACTCGTGGGTTGAGATAAAAACAGTTAATTAATTGAAAAGAAATAATAATTAAAAAAAAAAGTAAGTAAAAGAGGGGGAAAAAAAACCCTGAAACAAAACCAGAAAGGAAAATAAAACCCAAGAAAAACAAGTGATGCAAATGAAAACAATTGCTCACCACCAACTGACTAATGCCCAGCCAGTCCCTGAGCAGCGGCCCCCCTGCCAACCTCCCCCCCAGTTTTATTGCTGAGCATGACGTCATCTGGTATGGAATATACCTTTGGTCAGCTGGGGTCAGCTGTCCCAGCTGTGTCCCCTCCCAACTTCTTGTGCACGCCCAGCCTACTCACTGGTGGGGTGGGGTGAGAAGCAGAAAAGGCCTTGACTCTGTGTAAGCACTGCTCAGCAATAACAAAAACATCCCTGTGTTATCAACACTGTTTTCAGCACAAGTCCAAAACATAGCCCCATACTAGCTACTGTGAAGAAATTTAACTCTATCCTAGCCAAAACCAGTACAATGTGAAATTAAGTTAGTATCTGTTTTCAGAGTATAGGGGCTTATTAGGAGTGACCATGCTTAGTCAGTACACACCCTATCCTAAATTATTAAATAGTTACTTTGTTTTAGTCAGTTTGTTTACTTGAACAGTAATGCTTTCTTCACAATAGGTAGAGCAGGAGTTTTGAAAGTTATTAAAACTGTATAAATCTAGTTTATTTAAAACTTTTGAGTTGTAGTGAGAAATAGTTGATATACGGGGCCATGATCTTCTGACTCTCTAAAACTGAAAAAGTAAGGAAAAATGCTTTTAATTAAAATTGATTAATAAAAGTTTTATTTACTTTTTGTGGTAAGAACCCTCCTTAACACTGCAGTTTAACTTATATCTGTGAAAAGGACAGTCTTTAAAAAGTAGCTTAAACATCTGTGATAGTGCTGCTGCACGCAGTCGTTACATATTGACTGAAGATTCCATTCTGGATTATATATTTCTCCCTTCTCTTGTTTTGTGTTTGAGGAGGAAAATGTAGGGTTTTATGTTTGTTTGTTTTAAATCATGTTACCAAATAGTTTGTCATACTCAAGAGTTTGACTGAGAAACATGCTCTAATGATTTTTCTAGTTTTACAATGTTTTTTCTCTTAAACCTCATTTTGATATTGCTCATCCAGCCATGCCTGTAGCTACAGCTTTAATTTGCCTAAACTAAAATAGTTGTTAATGTAGGTACTGTTACTGGCCAGAAATTTTCTTGATGGACTTGATAGCATTAATCCTGCTTGTGTTATCTGAGTTTGTGTCTATATAATACAAAAAGAACTGACAAATATATAATTTGAAAAACAATTTGAGTACGAGGCCAAAAAAAACCCAACTGGCATGCAGTCGAGCTGTGACTCTAACAAAAAATGCCTCTTCTGATTCCTAAAAAATGGTCTTTCAGAATATTTGATTATTTTAGTATGATGTCAGTTGCCTTTCAGTCTGTTTTCTAAAACTATGGAGGACATGTCTTGGTGTGTTGGAAATGACCTGACCTCCCCCCCCAAGGATTTGTCTATCCAACTGAAATGTATTAAACCACTGAGATAGTACAAGACCAGACCTTAATATTAACAGTAATCATGTAACTCTTTGCTATATTTCAGGTTACTTGTGCAGTATAATTTCTTAGCTCTTCAGGTTCCTAGCTTGAAGAGCAAGTAGCTAAAACATGGTAAGATGATGTAGAAGGTGGTGGTATTATGAAAGAAAAAACCCAAAGCCTTACAGCTTTTAAAGTTTCCAGCACCTTATCAGCAGAGAGCATTTCTGTACCCTTTGTGTAGTCAAGTATCATACACAGCTTGTGCCTTATTACTCTTGAAATTGCATGACTGATATTAAATTGTAAAGATGCCTTTTTCCACCTACTGGTCAAGAGATCTCAGTGGCAGAAATCCTAACAATTGGATAGCAATTTTTTTTTTTTTAAGTTGACCAAGAGTTAACTTAACCCCCCAAACAAGCAAAAAAAAACCCAAACAAAAAAAAAACTAACAAAAAAAACCTGCCACAAAACAAAAAAACCCAACCCCCACCCCAGTGAATTGCAATACACTGGTTTTGGGAAATGGCATACAAACTGATATTTTTAAAGGATGTTTTCTTATAGTCTGTTGGTTAAGCTTTGCCTTAACCATATATTTTGGATTTAACTTTGAATTTGCTATTTGCTTAGTAGGTCTCACTGAATTCCTGTGTAAGGTTATACCTTAGACAAATTATACCTTGATCTCCAAGACTGTCGGTGGTACTTGATCTAGGCAGTTTCAAAGATTCTCTCAGTTTCTGCAACTTATAATGCTTGCTCATAATTTCTCAGAAGCATCAGGTGCTGGAGCATGCAGGCTGAAACTGGTAAGAGTGAAGGAAATCTTTCTTAGCTGACCTAGGCAATGAGATTGCTTTTTCAGAGGGATTAAAAACACAAGCAAGTATTATTATAAGTATTTTTTTTCAGTTAATTCTTATAATAATGAAAAGCTTTTGGATAGGAGGGGTGTTTTCCTTTGTGTTGTGCATTGCCTAACATGTGGGACCTATTCTTAATTGAACTCTGTTGCTAGTGGGGCTGTATCTGATTGTGAGTAGTACAAAAACTGACACAGCCTATGATTAAATCATTTGCTGGACTAATGCAGTTTTATAAAGCAGTCATAATACTGAAACTAAGTGCCATATGTGCCTGGATAGGTTTGAGGTATCTTTGTTGGACCTACTCAAGCAAAAGCCTCCATTTCTTCTTACTGCTCATGCTGACTGAAAGATTAGTATTGTTTTGAATATGTCATGCTGTGGTAGGTTGACCCTGGCTGGATGCCAGGTGCCCACCAAGCTGCTCTATCACTCCCCTCCTCAGCTGGACGGGGGGAGAGAAAACATAACGAAAGGCTCGTGGGTCGAGATAAGGACAGGGAGAGATCACTTGGCAATTACCGTCACGGGCAAAACAGACTCGACTCAGGGAAATTAATTTAATTTATTACCCATCAAATCAGAGCAGGGTAATGAGAAATAAAAACCAAATCTTCAAAACACCTTCCCCCCATCCCTCCCTTCTTCCCAGGCTCAACTTCACTCCTGATTTTTCTCTACCTCCTCCCCCTGAATGGTGCAGGGGGATGGGGAATGGGGGTTGTGGTCAGTTCATCACACGTTGTCTCTGCCGCTCCTTCCTCCTCAGGGGAGGACTCCTCACACTCTTCCCCTGCTCCAGTGTGGGGTCCCTCCCATGGCAGACAGTCCTCCACGAACTGCTCCAGCGTGGGTCCCTCCCACGGGGTGCAGCCCTTCAGGAGCAGACTGCTCCAGTGTGGGTCCCCCACAGGGTCACAAGTCCTGCCAGCAAACCTGCTCCAGTGTGGGCTCCTCTCTCTCCACGGGCCCACAGGTCCTGCCAGGAGCCTGCTCCAGCGTGGGCTTCCCACGGGGTCACAGCCTCCTTCGGGCACATCCACCTGCTCCAGCGTGGGGTCCTCCACAGGCTGCAGGTGGATATCTGCTCCACCATGGACCTCCATGGGCTGCAGGGGCACAGCTGCCTCACCATGGTCTTCATCACGGGCTGCAGGGGAATCTCTGCTCCAGTGCCTGGAACACCTCCTCCCCCTCCTTCTTCGCTGACCTTGGTGTCTGCAGAGTTGTCTCCCTCACATATTCTCACTCCTCACTCCAGCTGCTGTTGTGCAGCAGGGTTTTTTTTCCCCCCCTTCTTAAATATATTATCACAGAGGCACTACCACTGTCACTGCTTGGCTCAGCTTTGGCCAAGAAGTGGGTCTGTTTTGGAACTGGCTAGCATTGGCTCTATCGGACATGGGGGAAGCTTTTAGCACCTTCTCACAGAAGCTGCCCCTGTAGTCACCCTGCTACCAAAACCCTGCCATGCAAACCCAATACACATGCTACAAATAGGAATGCATAAAATATAAGCAACCACAGGTATTAATCTTCTTTTAATAAGTTACTTAACAGGTAGGTCCTTTAAGTAATCAAGTTTTGCTCTGTTATGAACATAACTTATATTTTTAAGTATTTGGTACAGTCTTTTTTTTTCCTTACATGATCACTGTTAAATGAATGTAAGAAGATGAGAATTATGCATTCTATAAATTTATTGTTGTACCTCTATCTGTGCTTGTCAGTTTTGTGCTGAAGTGCTTTTGCTATTCAGAATGTGAGCTGATTTTGTTTAATTATATGGTAATTTTTAGTTTAGTGGTGCAGACAGGCTGCTATCTTTCAAATTAGGGTACAATCACTCAATTTGGATTGCGCTCTCATTTGTTAAAAGTGGGATCACTTAGCTGTGTGGAGTGGCAAACCTAGGAATAAATTACTTATTTGGAATAGATAATAATCTTACCTCTGACGCTAGTGTGGCTTATGGCTTTGACGATTTTAGGCAAAGAATATGAAGAAAATTCTGTTAAGAAAAAAGTACAAATGTAAACAGACAGCCAACCCCAAACCTTGATACATTAAATTTTTCTTTATGAATATATTATATTAATTCTTTGGCATATTTCCCTGGCTTTTCCTGTCATTGTTATGTTTAAATTTGCCTTTTTTTTTTTTTTTATTGGCTCGGGGGAACCTTGCTTTAAGAATTGTTTCCAGTATTTTGCTGTTACTGAATGCACTTTGAATTTTTAACACCATGACATTTTCATGTGCAATATTTTTCTCTACTATTTTTTTTCTTTCCTGAACGGTAAGAATCAGAGAAGGTTTTTTTCATATTTTAATATTACAACTCTTAGATTGCATATGTTGTGTTCAAAATTATCCCTTTGTAATGGAGGGGAGGAAAAGCAACAAAACCAAACCATATCAGAAGTTATGGAATTTGAAAATGCTTGTTCTTAGTAAATTTGATTATACATTTACATTGTGATGGTAATTTCCAAAAAGATGGGAAGAAGAGAGAGGTTTAAGGATGCTGTCATTGTACGAACCTTATTCCTTGTTTGCAGAATTCAAGTGTAAGAATTTTTTGCTAAAAGCTGGAAAGAACTACCTGCAGCTTAATGGACAAGTGCCTTTCCCTGTCCACCACATCTTATACTGATCAGGCATCTTTGCCTACTACCTTCTAAAACCCAGACAACTTTCTGCCTCTTGACAGGCCAGTGATCAAGTCTGCAAGACCCATAAATACTTCTGAGAAATACTGCTACTCAAGCCTGGGCCTCTTCGTAAAAGTGCTACTTATTTTCTAGTATTTACTAGTGCTGTTATTTGTGAATCATAAATCATCTTGGGTCATTTCTCGCTCTTTTGCTTGCTCGGCTCTCTTGTGCTCTTTCGCCCCCCCCCCCCCCCCCCCCCCCCCCCCCCCCCCCCCCCCCCCCCCCCCCCCCCCCGTTTAAAATTGTGGATTTGTTAATAAGCCATGAATAAAAAAAATAAGTTAATTGTATCACTTGTGGATTTAAAGTTGCTAACTGTTGTCAGTACAAGGAAGGATGGGAATACCTGTCAGGAAAAATTTTATGACCTTGAGAGCTGCAGAAACAGAAGTAGAATGAAATTTAAGTGCCAAATGTTGATACATTTAGAGATTCATTACTAGAATTTCTGCTGTAAGCAGATAGCTTTTCAACTGGGTATGACAGAGGAAGCATAAGATCTGTGTATATTAATATTATTACAAAATACCTAGTCAGTCATCAGTAAAATGAGACTATTAAAAAGCATATGCAGTTTTTGAATCCATCAGGAGAGGTATGTCTGTGTAGAGATATTCAAGAATCAGATGTATCGGGTATCAGCGATCAGTATATGCATTGAGATTGCATCTGTGTATGGTTCCTTTGTGCTCAGGAAAAAAAAATCAGATGGTATCAAATGTAGAGGTTAGTAAGAAGATTGGGAAAACTTATTTTATGTGAAAACCCCTTTTGTAAGAGAAGACTCTCAGCATAACTTACAGTGCAGCAGTCCAAACTAATTTGTTTATGTGGCTTCTGGGCTACAGCTGGCTCATGTCTAACTAGTTCAGAGTGTTTACTGAGTGATAGTCTAATATGTCACCTATTCATGCAAGAATTCCCAAGCTTTTCTTCTCTCTTGTTCCATTTCTGAGTTTGTGACCATGTTGTTTGTTTGTTTTATTTTTGGTTTTGTTTTTTTGTTTTTTTTTTTTTTCTTTGGAAGTGATGCTCCTGCTGTTAAATTTGTCAAATCTGTGAACTGCATGTGTTCTACATCTCCATCTTTAGGGGGTTGCTGAGGGGTGGTACAAATGAGCTCTCTAAATATTCTGGAATGGTTCACATCTGGAAAGGAGAGGAGCTACAGGCAAAGATGAGGGAAGAAAAATGAAATATAAGCTGACTGAATAATTCTAGTCTGGAAATTGATATGAAGCTCTAAAATGCAGAAGAATGAGATACCAGAATTACCTTCCAATAAGAATGATGAAGGCAAAATGTTTGACTACTTAAGGAAGAAAAGTTGATGAAATTACTAAATGTTTGAAATACATTATGTGATATTATTGATAAGTGTGATAAATTGTTTAATAATTTCTGATGTTTTTAATGTGAAAAAGATAAAATCTCTAAATAATGAAAGTTACAAGAACCTGAAAATTACATTACAGGACTGCTATATCTAGTCATATTCAGTATCAGGGAATTACTGTTACACCTCCAGCTCCTGGTAGTTTTAGACGGTGTCTCTCTTTGAAAAGGAACTTTATAAAGTTCCATCTGATTTATTCAGGTGATTTTTCTAAAGTGTATTCTGAACATTATATTTTTACATCGATAGGTAAAGTTTCTTTTTTTGTTGTTTTTTTCTTTTGGGAATGTAGAGTCATTGCTATTACTAGGTGAGATGAATTTGTCCCCCTCACTTTGCTCAGTTGGAACTTTACTATTCATATGTAAATCCATTGGTGCTAATAGGATTAAGGTTTTTTGGATATCTTAAGGTGGAAATGAAGCAAACATTTATAGTTGAACTGTTTTCATTGAAGGATTTGTGCAAGTGTAATGCAGAATCTAAAGAAGTGGTGTGCTTGAAAGGAAGAACCTGATTTGATGCTGTGGTTGTAGGTGGATACTTGAAAAGACAAACCTACTCACTTTGCATGTTGCTTTTTCTTTGAAATGAACACAATAAATGGTGGTGTTGATTGTAGTCATACTGCTATAGGAGCTATTTGAGAATAGCATTGTGCTATGTGATTCACAAAAACGTAGTTAAGACCCTGTTTTGGAAAGCTGGCTTTCTAAATGCATATTGTATTATTTGTTCTCTTTACCAAAACTATTTCTGTTGCTAAGGTGCATTCCTTTGTTTCAAAGGAATAGGCTTGTCTGTTTCATTTCTAGTCCAAAATAGTTTTAGTCTGTCCTAATGACGTTTCAGAGGGGATGTTTGTTTGTGAATGCTTTTGTGAATGACCATGTCTGATAGGTTTTAGAAATGTAAATGTGTGGAGGGGATGAGGGAGGCTGAGGAGTTCTGTGTTCTGTTTCCTGTTTAACTTATGGCAGAAGTGCCTAGAGCCTTGAGCAGGTATACCATTCCATTTCTGTTCAAATTTGAAGAAATGTAGACAAAAGGGTTAAAGACAGAAGAAAAATTGAGGCACCAAGAGGTGAATTTGACTAGGTCAGAATCACAAAGCAAATTAATTGATAGCCAAAAAAGGAACCATGGTCTTTCTAGCCCAATTTGGAGCCCCATTCTTTTGCTGTGATTTCAGTCCAAATGCTGGGAGCTAAAGAATAGGTTGGTTATGATAGAGAAACCTATATTCTATGAAAATTGGAGAACATGAGTTTTATCACCACCTTGGACTGTAGCTCTATAACAAAGGCAAAGGACTTAGTGATGAATCTTCTCTTCCTTCCCCAGCAAGGTCAGAGCTCCTCAGCTGAGGAGTGGAAGACACTTCTCCAATTCCCCTGTCCCAACAACTTACTAAATAGAGTGAATAGCATCATGATGCTTGGCTGTATCATTATTCTTTACTCGGTGTTAATATAATGAAAGTTTCAGATAGTATTACTCATTTTGTCTGAACCACTTGTAGTCAGCAGTACACAATTTCTGTCCCTGGCAGTAGAAAAAGCATGAAAACTTTCAAGTACTAAGTGCTTCTGTTATGTGTTTTTGGTTTTTTTTTTTTTCCCCATAAGTTTTTTTCATTAGTTGGAAACTATTTGGAACTGGTTTGGAAGAAAAACTTTTAAGTCTGGCAGTTACAGAAAGATAAATATTTCAAGTTCTTGAAGTGTATAAAATTCATGCGAAAAAACAAAATTTCTGGGTTTGCAGAATTTAGAAGTTCATGCAAGCAGTTTCAGTTGTATCGGTGAAGTAAAGCTACAAATGAATAGGGGTTGAAAGAGACTTTGATAATATTAATTTAACATTCTATGTTACTGTTGGTTATACCACCTTCATTTTCATGACTTGCTAAACTGCAACAGCATTTCATCACGAGCCCTGTTCTTTTGAATCAGGGATTTGACAAGTCACCTCTGACTGAGTTAAATTGCTGGTATGTTCAACTTGCTGACTGTCGTATGTCACTTTCTGTAGCATTTCCCTATCTATCGATAAATGTTTTCTTAAGACAGTGAGTGCAATTCCTTAGCTTGATTTCTTACAGAAACAAACACAGTTGTACCAAATTCTGAACCTTCTCTGCCAGTATCAGCTGTATCTGGAAGAGGAGTGCAAGTCTTAAGTTTTAAGACAATTTGTTATTGCAGGCTTCATGAAGACTGTCTTGGCTGAATGTGGTATAAGCCCTAATTAGTCCTCCCCTGCCATGTTATCTTAGAATAAAATCAGTCATGACTTCACTTTATAGCATTGACCAGCATCCATGTAGCACTGAATTAGGAGTAGGATGTTGTGTGTCTATATATAGTATATCTAGATAAATAAGGGTTAAAGGGTGATGTTCAAGTTAGTGTGAAGGTAGGATACAAAGCTGCATGAAACAAGTTCTCCTTAGTTCTGCTGCATGTGGATCAGCTTGTTTTGTTCTTTGTATCTCCCTGTACCAGGGAGAGAAGCAGAGAAAGTGTCTTGGGTCATATCTAGAGCTTCTGATGAGAATGCCTTGCTTCTTTCCATCCCTGGCAAAATATTTGGACTCTGAAGTGTGCCACAATTCTCGGATTATAGGCTTAAACGTTAGTTGGTTTTAAACTGTTCTGGCAATACTGGGACACCACTTTGAGAGGGCAAACCTTGCAATTTTAGGCTACTTTGTTACCAGGAGGTACACTTAAAAAGCAAAACACCATGTCACGAATGCAGGTTTGTGAATCCTGCTGATTATGTCAATTCACTATGAATGAGTGACTTTACACAGTTTGATTTAGTAACAGTTAGAATTTACTTGTAGCAAATCACAGAATTTGATTATAATATTTTTAATAGCACTCAATCGTCAATGATTAATAAAGTGATTACACAAAATTGATCAAAACAGTGACTTAGTTACAGATTCGAAGATGGCAAGGTTCACTCTATTACTACATAGAAGCACATAAAAGAGAATTAAATCACACTGAGTTGGAATGATTCATAAAGGGATTGCGTATCTATGGAATAAGGGGGACCCTCCCGTTGAGTCACAAGGTTCAGACTAGACCCCCTTGCTTTCTAAACTCCTTCTCAGAGAGGAGCCTAGGTGCGGCTAGGTCTAGTCTTAGTCTCAGACTTGGTCAACAGTTTATATGGATAAGGATAATGTATGTATATGCATATATGTATATCTAGTACATAGGAAAAGTGTATAAAGGAAATTAGGTTACATGAGAGAGAGAGAGGGAGAAATCATATATAGGGGATACGGAGGCCCTCCCGTTGAGTCACGGGGTTCAGAATGGACCCCCTTGCTTTCTAAACTCCTTCTCAGAGAGGAGCCTAGGTGCGATTGGGCCCACTCTTAGTCTCAGACTTGGTCAACAGTTTAGGAGAGTAATGCTATAAGAATAATACAGCAGTATAAAACTCCTTTTAAAATTAAATCATACATATACAGACTACTTAAATTGATTCATGCATGCACACTCACAACTATAAATGCATATATGAAAATAGTATACCTGTTAAAAATTCCCCTCGAGTTTAGTGAAATACTCACGTCTAATGCCTTGGCATTTCTCAACAGGCAAGAGTAGAATCTCGAGGAGTGAAGAATATCAGCAGCCCAGGCTCCGTTGTCGATCTCCGGCAATGGAGTTCTGGTAGCAGCAGACTTTCGGAATCTGCTAGTTTTCGCTGACTCTGAGAGACATTTCGATCAGAGGGAGATGCTGGTGCGGCCCGCGGCGGTCCAGGAGAGCTCAAAGGGCCTCACTTAGGACTGCCATTTATAGGATTGTGAGATGATTGACTTTAATCACCAGTAAATTTCCATCCGAGCCACAATTCGGGTCGGCTTGTTGCTGGAATTCCAGCAGCGATGATACCACCCTGTTTCAAGGCTGTCTGGGGTAGCTGTTTGTTCTCGTTCCCCTCGTTAGCCATAATATGAATCTTGATAAGAACAGAGCCGCTCTCTGCTCCAGCCATGTAGGAGTTTCTGGTACAATTAAGGGGCGCTTAACTGATCAACTCTCTACGCAAAAGCTGCGGCCTGGAATTCCTGAGATTGTAAAGCGGCTGAAGTGAAGGGGAAAAACAGAACAGAAAACCGGGGGGGGGGGGGGGGGGGAAGATGTACCCACACACACCTGAAGCAGTTTTGCAGAGCTGAAATACAGTTTTTAAATTCTCATGTGCTTTCTTTCTAAAATCTAAAAATGTCCCTTCTAGTCTGTAATAAAATTGAGTCTATAATGGAGAAATATTTCTGACCCAAATAATGAAGACATTCATTTCCATTATTCTGGTTACTTTTTTTACATACAGAGTTCTGCTCAACTTGATGAGGTTTTTTGCATTAAACTCTTTTGAGTGGGTGTTAAAATTATAAAAAAATCCATTCTTCTTTACATCTGTGGAAGTGACTACTATCAGTTTTCATTGGTAGTAAAGGGTAATTTATAAGGTAAACTGCCTTGACTTGCCTGTCTGTCTCTCCTACTCCGTGTGTAGCGTTTGTTGCAAAAAGCAGGTTTTCATGATGTTGAAAACTTCCCAGCAATCAGCTTGAGCAAGAATAAATTTTGTAGCACTTGCAAGGTGAAGGTTGGGAGATGAGTTGACTGTGCAATGGAGGAGTCCAATAGCTGACTTTGAGGAGGAGCAGATGACTTAAAAAACAGTGGATTCTCCAACAGTGGCTCCCCTCACGTTAAAAAACTTCAAGAATCATTGGTAGATACTCACTGTTGTCATTATCATCTGTGCCATCCATGGTTTAAATCTGCTTTAGCTATCATGTAAGGTAGAATTGGAAACGCTGCATTGTGTTTCCATTTCCAACATGATAATGCTGCACTATATTCTTGAAATCTTTCTTCAGTTATCTTAGAATATTCTAAATTGCAACAATGTTACCATGTTATATTTTTTAAAAAAAATCTGAATAGCATGAATTTGAAGTTGTACGTTGTACTGATAATCTAAACTGCTTTGATGCACGAGTCTCCGAGGCGAAGGGCTCCGGAGCGGCCGCTCGTGCCGGGGCACCCTTGCTAAGGCGGCAAAAGCGCAGGGCGAGAGCGGGCAGCCCAGCCCCCCGCCTAGAGCGGGGAAGGGCGGGAAAGGGCGAGCTGCTGACGTGGGGCAGCTCTGACGCAGCGTGGGCGGGGCCAGGAGTGACGGCGGCCAAACCCCCACCTATAAAAGCAGCCCCCAGGGAGCGCGGCGACCAGGACAGGCAAACAGGGCGTGGCGCGTCAGGAGGGCGGCAGTTGGCGCGAGCAGGGCGCGTGGGGAGGGCCGAGTGACCCCGCTCCCAGTTCCAAAGGGAAACTCAGGCAGTGGTCATCGTCCTCCTAGGAGAACACCTGGCAGCTATGGTCACCACCCGCCCGAAAGCCTCTGCCAGAAGGAATGAGGCGACCCAGACGGAGCTCCCGCACAAACACGCAGCGGTCCAGGTCTGGCTGCAGGGAGTGCCTGAGCCTGTCGCTTGTACCGCAGGGCAGCGGAGATGGCAAATGTCTTCGCTGTGACCAGGCAGACGATCTGCTCAGCCTGGTAGCAGAGCTGAAGGAGGAGGTGGAAAGGCTGAGGAGTATCAGGGAGTGTGAGAGGGTTGGTGGAGCCACACCCTGCTGTCCCTGGGGTCAAGGCAGCAGGCGGAGGCCCCACAAGGAGCAGAGGATCCCCTGCCCTCTTGCCGGCAAGCAGAAGGAGGGGATCCAAGAGATGGGGGTGAATGGAAACAGGTCCCTGCCCGGGGGGCAGCAGGCAAATCCCCTCCCGGCCTCCCTCACCTTCCCAGCTGCCCTTACACAACAGATATGGGGCTCTGGAAGTTGAGGGCCAGGCAAGTGGGGAGGGAGGTGAAGGTGAAGGTCCAGCCAGGGGGTTGCCGAGGGCCAGTCAGTCAGCCCCACGGATTACGACTGCCCCTGTTCAGAAAAAAAGGAGGGTAATTGTGGTAGGTGATTCCCTCCTGCGGGGAACTGAGGGCCCGATCTGCCACCCGGACCCATCCCACAGGGAAGTCTGCTGCCTCCCTGGGGCCTGGGTTAGGGACGTTACTAGGAAACTGCCCGATCTCATAAGGCCCTCTGATTATTACCTGTTGCTGGTTGTACAGGTTGGCAGTGATGAGGTTGCAGAGAGAAGTCCTAGAGCAATGAAGAGGGACTTCAGGGCACTGGGGCGATTGGTCGCAGGATCGGGAGCGCAGGTAGTGTTTTCCTCAATCCCGTCAATGGCAGCGAAGAATGCTGAAAGGAATGGGAAAACTCAGCTGATTAACAAGTGGCTTGGAGGCTGGTGCCATCAGTGGAATTTTGGTTTTTTTGATCATGGGGAGGTTTACACGGCACCGGGCCTGCTGGCGGCTGATGGAGATTGGCTGTCTCCAAAGGGGAAAAGGATTTTCGCCCATGAGTTGGCGGGACTCATTGAGAGGGCTTTAAACTAGGTTTGAAGGGGGAAGGGGATATAAATGGGCCCGCTAGTGAGGAGCCCAGGGGCAGCATGGCAACATTGGGGGCGAAATTGATAGCCCAGCTCAAGTGCATCTACACCAATGCACGTAGCATGGGCAACAAACAGGAGGAGCTGGAAGCCGTTGTGCAGCAGGATAGCTATGACGTAGTCACCATCACAGAAACCTGGTGGGATGACTCTCATGACTGGAGTGCTGCACTGGATGGCTATCAGCTGTTCAGAAGGGATAGGCAGGGAAGGAGAGGTGGTGGGGTGGCTCTGTATGTTAGGGAG
The DNA here is from genome assembly GCF_030463565.1 of Pelecanus crispus. NCBI lineage: Eukaryota > Metazoa > Chordata > Aves > Pelecaniformes > Pelecanidae > Pelecanus > Pelecanus crispus. The sequence goes on from NC_134675.1 coordinate 5,254,344, forward strand.
TGTTTTGACTGTATAGAGCTCGACAGTGGTGATGACAAGGTCGAGTGCTTCTGGGTAAGGATGAGGGGGAAGGCCAGCAAGGCAGACATCCTGTTGGGAGTCTGCTATAGACCACCCAACCAGGATGTAGAGGTAGATGAGGCGTTCTATAAGCGGCCTGCAGAAGTCTCGCAATCGCCAGCCCTTGTTCTCGTGGGGGACTTCAACTTGCTGGACATCTGCTGGAAATACAACACAGCAGAGAGAAAACAGTCTCTGAGGTTCCTAGAGTGTGTGGAAGATAACTTCCTGATGCAGCTGGCAAGTGAGCCTACCAGGGGAGGTGCCTTGCTTGACCTGCTGTTTACAAACAGAGAAGGGCTTGTGGGAGATGTCATGGTCAGAGGCCATCTTGGGCTTAGCGACCATGATATGACAGAGTTTTCAATTCTTGGTGAAGTAAGGAGGAAGGGCAGCAAAACTGTTACCATGGACTTCCAGAGGGCAGACTTTGGCCTCTTCAGGATGCTGTTTGGGAAAGTCCCTTGGGAGGCAGTCCTGAAGGGCAAAGGGGTCCAGGAAGGCTGGGCCTTCTTCAAGAAGGAAGCCTTAAGGGCGCAGGAGCGGGCTGTCCCCATGTGTCATAAGACCAACAGGTGGGGGAAAACGACTGGCCTGGCTGAATAGGGAGCTTTTGCTGGGACTCAGGGGAAAAAAGGAGAGTCTACCGCCTTTGGAAGAAGGGGCAGGCAACTCGGGAAGAGTACAGGGATCTTGTTAGGTCATGCAGGGAGGAAATTAGAAAAGCCCAGCAAGAACTCAATCTGGCCACTGTTGTAAAAGATAATAAAAGATAATAAAAAATGCTTTTATAAGTACATCAGCAATAAAAGGAGAGCCAAGGAGAATCTCCATCCTTTGCTGGATGTTGGGGGGAACATTGTCACCGAGGACAAGGAAAAGGCTGAGGTACTTAACGCCTTCATTGCCTCTGTGTTTTACTAAACCAGTCTTCCCCAGGGTACTCAGCCCCCTGAGCTGCAAGACAGGGACAAGGAGCAGAATGGAGCCCTCATAGTCCAGGAGGAAGCAGTTAATGACCTGCTATGCCACCTGGATGCTCACAAGTCTATGGGGCCGGATGGGAACTACCTGAGAGTATTGAGGAAGCTGGCAGAGGAGCTTGCCAAGCCACTCTCCATCATCTCTCAGCAGTCCTGGTTAACAGGGGAGGTCCCTGATGACTGGAGGCTTGCCAATGTGACACCCATCCACAAGAAGGGCTGGAAGGAGGATCCGGGGAACTACAGGCCTGTCAGCCTGACCTCGGTGCCAGGAAAGATTATGGAGAGGTTCATATTGAGTGAACTCAACAGGCAAGTGCAGGTCAACCAGGGGATCAGGCCCAGCCAGCATGGGTTCATGAAAGGCAGGTCCTGCTTGACCAACCTGATCTCCTTCTATGACCTGGTGACCTGCCTGGTGGATGATGGAAAGGCTGTGGACATCATCTACCTGGACTTTAGTAAAGCCTTTGACACAGTCTCCCATAATATTCTCCTTGGGAAGCTGGCAGCTCATGGCTTGGACGGGCGTAGTCTTCGCTGGGTAAAAAACTGGTTGGGTGGCCGAGCCCAGAGAGTAGTGGTGAATGGAGTTAAGTCCAGTTGGCGGCCGGTCACGAGCGGTGTTCCCCAGGCCTCAGTTTTGGGGCCAGCCTTGTTTAATATCTTTATCAACGATCTGGATGAGGGGATTGAGTGCACCCTCAGTAAGTTTGCAGATGACACCAGACTGGGTGGGAGTGTCGATCTGCTGGAGGGTAGGATGGCCCTGCAGAGGGACCTGGACAGGCTGGACCGATGGGCCGAGGCCAACTGTATGAGGTTTAACAAGGCCAAGTGCTGGGTCCTGCACTTGGGTCACAACAACCCCATGCAAAGCTACAGGCTTGGGGAAGAGTGGCTGGAAAGCTGCCTGGCCAAAAAGGACCTGGGGGTGTTGGTCAACAGCCAGCTGAACATGAGCCAGCAGTGTGCCCAGGTGGCCAAGAAGGCCAACAGCATCCTGGCTTGTATCAGGAACAGTGTGGCCAGCAGGAGCAGGGAGGTGATTGTCCCCCTGTACTCAGTGCTGGTGAGGCTGCACCTGGAATACTGTGTCCAGTTTTGGGCCCCTCACTACAAGAAAGACATTGAGTTGCTGGAGCATGTCCAGAGAAGGGCAACAAAGCTGGTGAAGGGTCTGGAGCACAGGCCTTATGAGGAGCAGCTGAGGGAACTGGGGTTGTTTAGTCTGGAGAAGAGGAGGCTGAGGGGAGACCTTATTGCTCTCTACAGCTACCTGAAAGGAGGTTGTAGTGAGGTGGGTGTTGGTCTCTTCTCCCAAGTAGTTAGCGATAGGATGAGAGGAAATGGGCTCAAGCTGCGCCAGGGGAGGTTTAGATTGGATATTAGGAGAAATTTCTTCACGGCAAGGGTAGTCAAGCATTGGAACAGGCTGCCCAGAGAGGTGGTGGAGTCACCACCCCTGGACGTGTTCAAAAAAACGGGTAGATGTGGCACTCTGGGACATGGTTTAGTCTAGTCTACCCTTGATTGGTTTAGAGTGGACTTGGTAGTGTAGGTTAATGGTTGGACTGGATGATCTTAAAGGTCTTTTCCAACCTAAACGTTTCTATATGTATAACTTCCATTAGTTTTTACTCTGTCTGGGATACCCACTGAAAATTTCTGTTGCCCTGACTTTCAATTCTGTAGTCAAAGTATGGAAGTTTAGTCTTTATTTTTTTCCACCATAAATTCCTCCCAGCTTCTAAAAACTTGAGTTGCATTAGTTTCCTTGGTTTTGACTTGTGATCAGGCAACTAGAACTGTGTGTGTTATCATTAGTGTAAACTTCATGATATGTTACATATGTAGCCTATGCAGTATGGTCTTTAAAATAGTAAACAAGCAAAATGAATGTTTTTTAAAATTATCAGAATAAAAAATATAGACTGTCATCATATATGATGGATGGTTTTGCATGTAGTATGTATAAGTTTAGATGGTGAGAGGATTAAATCTAGTGTACGTGAATTATTTTTTTAAATGTTATGGTAGTTACTGTTTTTAAATGTTATGTTACTGGTTTACTTAAAATTTATTTAAAGTTACTAAAAGGTTTTATAAATTGAAGAAGTGTGTGCAAAACTAAACTGAACATTCTCAAGGTAATTACAGTCATTTCTTGAGGGAGATTCTACATGGAAACAAAACTCAGTCCACACAGATTGAGATGAGGGGACAGACCTTTAGAAGTTGCTGCAACAATTGCAGGAGCTAAGAGGGACAAATGAGAACCAGTGTTATAGGGTCTAAAAGTTTGACTGCTTTTTGTGTAGTCCTCGGTAATCTGGTAAAGAGACAAAAACCAAAATTATCAGTTTGTGCTGGTTATTGGTCAGTTCTGTAGTTTCTTACAAATTGTGCAAAGTATTGCTGAACAATGTCAAAACCACAGAATAATTCATAAAACACTCATTCAGTTGTGTCCACAGGTAAAAGAAAATGTTAATACATCTCACTATCTGTACAGGTAGTACAAAGCAGCAGTCCAGCAGTTGACAGTGTAATTCTTTGCATTCAGAAGCTCTGTAGTTATCATTTAAAATTGAATCTTGGACTACTGAGTAGTTAGTTCAAAAAAACCCAAAAACAACAATAACAAAAAACCCCCCAAAAACCCCAAACAAACCAAAAAACAAACAAAAAAACCCAACCCACCCAAAACAACACTGTACAACCACAGAACTAGCGTATGCTTCAGTCTTGCATGGGCCAGTATTTGTTTAGCTTTGAGGTGGAATTCCAACTGAAACCAGTAGGAAGTATGTAAAATAAGTGTCAGAGAATCATGCATAGTTTTTTTTTTTTTTTTATCTTGACTACTTAATACATACAGACCTTTTTTTTTTATTTAAAAAAAACCCAAACATTTAAACTATATCTGATGGCTCTACCCAGAGAAGGAGCCAGTACTGTCACTTTTAGGATAGGCATTTATTAAAACAAGATTCCTGGGGATTATCTCTTCAGAAGATGGAACGATTTAACATTTTGTTAATCTGTAGATAATTGATACCTTAAAGATCTGGAATGAAGCTTACTATAAGTTGATCAGCGTCAAACCTGAGGAGACACTTAATTTCCCTCTTATAAGACATTCTTTATCAGATGAGATACAGAATCAGTTGGTGGTTTGGTAATAGCACCAATATTATTTAGATAATAAAAAAATTAAAGGATCTATCATCCATTTCATAGATGTTTTCAAAGACAAGATTTCACTTGCATGGAAAAGATATGATAAGAGGTTCATATTTTCAGAAGAAATCTTACACTGAGATCCTGGCTGTTTATTATTGTTACTAATTCTGTTTCAGTGTTCAGAAGGATAGTAATATTAACCTGAAACTTTTAAATGCCTTGTATGTCCAACCAGAATTACTGGAGAAGTTGCATTTATCTGCAATTAGAAATTGTGTATCTATTACATAACAGCTGACATGAAGCATGGGACAAAATAATTTTGTACTGTAATTTGTAAAATGAAATAAGTTGAGAGATCCTTCTTTTTTGAAAGGCACATTATTATAAATGAGTCAATATCATTAGTTAAACACTTCAATGAGATTCTTTATCTTTACTAGTGTTTCTTCATATTAGAATTTTGCATTTCTTTCACAGTGCTTTCTGTTTTTGTTTGATCTTTGGTGTATTAAAGCCTGAGATCTCATGCATGTTGCAGAAGTCTTTGCCTTTTTCTATAGTGTTTTTGATCTTTGGTTATATTGGCAAATAACAAAACCAATGCTCTGTTAAAGTGAACAATTTTATTTTCTAAACCATTGGTGATCAGTGTTTTCATCAAATTACATTTTATTATGGGAAAATATTTTAGTGGATTTCTGAGTTGTTTTTGGTTTTTTTTTTAAATGATCTTTAAAAGGTTACTGTTACCTCTTTCAGATTACCCATTAAATTTTATTAAACAATTAAGAAACTGCAGTAGTTCAACTAAATATCAACTCTATTTAAGCCAAAGTACCTGTTTTAGATGAAGTAGGGATGTTAAACTTTAAAATAGTAGCTTTGATTCCTGTTTTGCTTTACACATTCTCCCCCTATCCTCCTTATGGCAAGCCTTTGTAGATAGTTTTTCTGCTCACTGTATGTTCGTTTTATACGTGGCTTTGCTGTCTTGATGAAGTTTGCATTGTTGCTTCCCCGCATAGAGCAAAGGAAGCATACATACTGAGCCTGGGTGCCTCTGGATTATGGCCAGTGATTGTGATGTCATTCTTTAACAAAAAATGAAATTGTAAGAACTTTGAAGTCAAGTAGAACTTCATAAACTGACAGAAGTAGAAGACTATATACCTTATGATGGATTCTCTTCTTTCAGAAGACTTGCCATGTGCGTTTGAAGACACCTTAGATTGTATTTAGGAGACCAATTTCTTTCCTGCATGATACCTATTGCAATTTTTTTTTTTTGCTTGTCTCTGCATAGAGTCTTTCTTTAAAAAAAAAAAAAAAAATCACTTGCAGTCAGCAAGTTTTCTGAATCAGCACTGTAGAAGGTGTATGTGAATATTTTCACTCAGTCTCATGCTGATGTTTTGAAGAGCTGTGATGTGTAGTACAGGCACAAGGAAGGAAAGATAGCTGCTGGAAGATGTTATACTGTACATGTGTAGAGATGTTTTTAATAGGCTTACATGGACCTATGCAAGTGTGTTTGTGGTGACATGGTAGTGGCTTCTGGAAAGGAGCTCCTTGGTTTTTTTCCTCTGTACTTTTTCGCCAGAAAAAACTTAAGTTGAATATAGTTTAGGTAATGCGTGTTTTGTCGTGACCTACACTTACAGTTTATTCTCATGCAGTTTTATCTAACACAGGGTTGCAACACCTTTGAGAGAAGAACATAGGAAGGAATTAGCATGATTTCAATTAACTTCTGAAGCTAAATAAAAAATAATTAAAATGAAAAACTGATAGTGGATGCACGTCTTCCATCACTGTCTTCATATAATAATAATAGAGTAGTTTAGGTTGGAAGGGACCTTTAGAGGTCATCTAGCCCAACCCCCCTGCAGTGAGCAGGGACAGCTTTAACCAGATCAGGTTGCTCAGAGCCCCGTCCAACCTGACCTTGAATGTTTCTAGGAATGGGGCCTCTACTACCTCTCTGGGCAACCTGCTCCAGTGTTTCACCACCCTCGTTGTAAAAAATGTCTTCCTTGTATCTAGTCTAAATCTACCCTCTTTTAGTTTAAAACCATTACCCCTTGTCATACCCATTTCCATTTCTGAAATCAATGCCAGAAGCCCCCAAACTCCTCATCTTTTGGCAGTAAAGACGAGGCAGTTTGAGGCTCTTCATTAGATGCTGGTTTAGAAGGTGTGAGCTCACCTCATAACAATATTTGAAACTGTCTTTCAAGCATTTCCTAAATAACAGTCATTTAGTTACAGAGAGGTTCTTTATTCCAGATGCTGTCCACAGTCTTTTTCTGCTACGGATTTGTTTTGACTGTTTAAAATATTACCTATTCTAAGAGTTTAGATTTTTAGTTTTAGTTTAGATTTTTTAATTTTTTTTTTTTTAAATCCACAGAAGCAACAAAACTTCTTTAGCATGTTAAATAAGATACCTAACCCTTTGGTTGGAGGTTAGACATGTAAACTTCTATTCAGGTGATATTGAGTGAATCGCTTAGTGTGAGGAGTCATAGCACTTTCAGGTCACTAGGAAGGAACGGAGCCTTTTTTTATTTATTTCTCTTCCTGCAAAATTAAACCCTTTGAACTGTGGAAAATATGTGTAAATAAAACCTCAGGCTGGAGGTATAAGCATGTATTCTCCAATAGTCAGTACACGGATACAGTGGGCCACATATTCCAGTTTAAATTCTGCTCTAGGGTGTTCATGTATGGGTAAAGCCTTTCACCTCTCCATCAAAAGTCATCCTGTGCTGGAAGGGATAGAACGTCTAAAGCTCTTGACACCTACACCTGCAAATAGATGTTAGTGATTTAATTTATTCCAGCTATATTTGTTTAGTTTAATTTTAGTCAATTTAAATGCAAGGTTGAAAACCTTTTATTTATTGGGGGGGGGGGGCGTGAATATGATTTTCATGCATCTTTAGCATGCAACATGGAAATGTTGAATTCATTACTGCTGTCCTGTAGTGTGCACCCAACAGAGCCCTACAGCATCCTGCACTTTTTCCGAACATACCCCAATCCCTGGTACAGCAGTGTTCCCTATAACCTTTTGTATTGCATAGTCCTGCCAGGCTGCTGTCATCATTCACAATCCTTTCCCTATCCCTCACGGATGTTTGGAAAATCCTTATCATACGGTACACAAATTTCATGCTTGAAGCAGAGGTGGAGGACAGAGAGACATTCTTAAAGTTACCTTTAAAATGTTCATTTGTATAATGATAGTGTGTTTTGGTTTGATAGTCAAGGAAAAATATCTTTTGCTCCCTGTAATTTCTCCAAGAAATTAGGGTGACATAGGATTGATGGGGGCTACCCAGGTCATCAAGTTTAGCTCCTGCAATAGCTATAATAAGACAGTGGTTGTCTACCTCAGAAGCAGCCATATAAAATTCACTCCATGTACCATTTTGTCTCATAATTTCATTCTGACAGCATTACTATACAGATAGTATTACCTGTAGAAACAGAGAATTATTAGTAGAGCAAGATATTAAACAATTGGGGATGCAAGTATAAAACAGTGGATAGAGAGGTGATGGATGGCAGGGTATTCTTGCAGGGTTTTTTGCAGGTTTTTTTATTTCCCAGCTCTTCTATGTAAGAGCGTTGCCCTTGCTACTTCTTTGCTACTGAATTGTGTGTTGCATAGCTATGAAAGGTCCTGACTGGTGGTTAGTAGTTCCAGCAGTTCCAAAACTGTTCTGTGGACCAGTAAATCTGTTCCTATTGCAGATGATTGTTCAAGAGACATTTTCTTTATTAATTTTCAGGGGTGGTGGAAGTTTCTATTTTGGGGGCAGACTATTTCAGTATGTACTTATCCTTCAAATTTCTCTTGTAGTACATTGCTGTACCCTAACAGTCATTTAATAATGAATATATGATCTGGTAATTCTTGAAATTAAATTATGTGAAATAATACTAAAAAATTACAAATTTAAATGCAATTATACGACCTTCTCATTCTTAGCTCCTTTACTTCAGTAATGTGTAACACTTGCTTTTCCTAGCTTAATAATGAATTAAAACAACACTATTAGCTTTTAAACCCTTTTAATTAATCATCTCTCTTGTTACGGAATAAGCATATTGCAATTTCCAGCTGCATTTCATTTTTTACCTAAGTGGTACCTCTGCAAAGGCTTATCTAGAGACACACTCTCTGTATATACTAAATTTCTCCTCATGGTTATAACTGTTTATTTTGGCCTTTTTCTTTCTTTGCTTTGTAAAATTAGATTTCCAAATGGAAAGCAGTATTTCAGTTGAGACAATATTAATTTGTCATATAGTTTACTAAGATGGAGTATGCACTAGAAACTTTTGCAGACACGTTTGTTATGAATTTATATATGTGTGGTGTTTTCTTGGTGTCCTAGTAAAGGTGCAGATTTTGGTGATGGGTAATTCTGTCAGTGAATTGATACAAAATATATATAAAATGTGCTCTTAACAGAAGTTGTTGAACTAGGGAATTGTGCTTTTTTTATAGCTAAAAGCTTAAATGCTGACTGAAGCAGTAATCGGAGGAAAACTGATTACTTTTTGCCTGCCTGCTCTTTTGTGGGGTTTTTTTGAACATTTTGTAATGATGTATCTCTCTTCCCTAGTTTGTATTTATTTGTACTAGTTAAAGACAGACTGGGAAGTTCTGCACTCTTCAGCAGTGGACTGTGAAAGAGGGAAATGTCAGATTTTAGCAGTGAAGGATAGGCGATTTCTTCCTCATTTTAACCCCCTAATCATTAGTTTATAGAAATACCTTAGAGTCCTGATTTTTATTGTTATTATTAGTTCTTTTGTATTGATCTCCATCTCTCATTCTGCTAGTTTTCTAGTTTTGGAAAGACATTTAATATTGAATGATGTAGTTAAAGCAAGATAAGGAAGCAATGTGTGGCAGATTGTTGATAATGCCTTTAAAAGTATTGCTGAGTTCCTGATAAGTGTCTATGCTAAGCTCTGATCACTTACTCTTTCTTCAGTTTTTGTGCCTTAATCAGCTTTTAATTTATTTGTTTCCTCTGCTTGGCCACCAGTTTCTATTACAAAGTCTCTTACAGGTTGTTCTAGAAACTGTTTGAAATCAGTTGTATGTAAATTATATATTTGCAAGCACCATCTGTAGTCATACTTCTCATGCTTACATAATTCTTGCAGTTAAAATGCCATGACTTGGAATCTTCATGAGTTGTGGAGTTTGGTTTCTTAGTAATTATAGTGGCATGTTCATTAGTTTTATGTTTTAATGGATATATAAACTACTTTTTCAGATACTGAAAGTAGGACTTGGTAGTATAAAATCAGAAGGTCATTTAGTGCCTTTTTGAAAGAGCTATGCAGTTTTGACCACTATGCATCCCTTGAGAGACCTGTTCTTGATCATTTGCATTTTTCAGTTTGTTCTTTGATCTTCAGTCCTTTCAAAACTGTCAGATGAATGCTACCAAATCCTTGTCATTAATGACGCTACTTGAAGCAGCTCCTGTATTTTGGATGGACTCCTGTATTTGACAATAAAATGTGCTAAGAAGTGGGAAACTGTCTTACAGTTCTTACAGACTCTAATGATGGTGTGAAATTCAGATAGTAATCTAAAATTCTTCTGTACCTGGAGATGTTTTTGATTTTCCTGATATTTCTGTACAGGACTCATCAGTGCTGCTGTTATCTAAAGGCTATAAAAGTATTTAGATGTTTTTATATTATTCATAAAATCAAGGATTTAACTGCCTCCCTCTTCTTCATCGCCACTTTATAATAGAAAGTCTCTTATGGGTCATTCTAGATACAACAGATTTCAAATTGTATGCAAGTTATACACTCAAAAGCACCATCTGTAGTAACACTTTTCATGTTTACGTAATTCTTGGATTTAAAAAGGCAGGAAGAAGTACCAGCTGAGGCCTTCTTTAGACAACTAGAAAAATCCTCACATTCCCAGGCCCTGGTCCTCATAGAGGACGTTAACCACCCTGGTATCTGCTGGAGGGACACCATAGTAGGGCACAAGTAATTTAGGAGGTTTCTAGAGTTTATTGACAACTTGACACAGGTGACTGGCTGATGAGTGATATGCTGTGCTGCACCTTGTCCTTACAAACAAGGAAGAACTGATTGGGGATATAGGTTAGGGCAGCCTTGGCTGCAGCAATAGGAGATGGTGGAGTTCAGGATCCCGAGAGGAGGGAGCAAGGCAAATCGCAGGATCATAACCATGGAATTTAAGGAGAGCAGGCTTTGGCCTGTTCAGGGGTCTGTTGGAAGAATCTCTTGGGATACAGCCCTGGAGATTAGAGAGATACAGGGAAAGGTGGTTGATTTTTCAAGGATCACCTTCTCCCAGCTCAAAAATGGTCCATTCTGACATGCAGGAAGTCAAGCAAAGATAGCAGGAGGTCTGTATGAAGACCTGATGTCCTGGTTTTGGCTGGGATAGAGTTAATTTTCTTCCTAGTAGCAGGCACAGTGCTGTGTTTTGGATTTAGTATGAGAAGAATGTTGATAACATGCTGATGTTTTTAGTTGTTGCTAAGTACTGCTTATGCTAGTCAAGGACTTTTCAGCTTCCCATGCTCTGCCAGGTGCACAAGAAGCTGGGAGGGGGCACAGCCAGAATAGTTGATCCAAACTGACCAAAGGGCTATTCCATACCATATGACGTCATGCTCAGTATAGAAACTGGGGGGGGTTGGCCGGGAGCAGCGATCACTGCTCGGGAACTGTCTGGGTATCGGTCGGTGGGTGGTGAGCAATCGCATTGTGCATCACTTGCTTTATTATTTTATTGTTATTATTATCATTACCATTTTACTTTGTTTCAATATTAAACTGTTCTTATCTCAACCCAGGAGTGTTTCTCACTCTTACTCCTCTGATTCTCTCCCCCATCCCATCGGGGTAGGGGGGAGTGAGCGAGCAGCTGCGTGGTGCTTAGCTGCTGGCTGGGGCTAAACCAGGACATTAACAAAGATGTGTGTTACAACCTGAAGTGCTCTCCATTTGACAGTGCTGACCTACCGAACCCTTTTAATTGCTCTTGCTCTTCTACACATCTCTTAGCTCTTTTCTTTCAATAAACTGAACTGTATCTAATATCAGCCACTGCTTATGTGCCTGAGCAAGCAAAAGGGCTCTGCTCACCAAAAAGAGCACAATTACAGATGTACTTTCTTTGTTGCAATAAAAGTTGCATGTGGAATGTGTAGTACGGATGGGAAATAAATGTATGAACAACTGAAGTAGCTCGGGGTTTTCCCTTTATGTTTGAATTTCTCAGCTGTGCTTAATATCATGACTGCTTCTGCAGAACAAAAAGAATTTGGTAGCTCTCAGTAGTGTCAGAATCTTTGACATGGAGAGGCTCATAAAGAGGATATTTATTGTTTAAAAAGATGTAAAAGGAGCAGTAATAATCTCCGTGAATAACTGGATTCTCCCTGACAGAAGTTTTAGCTGCTTTGTATTGCAGAACTGGTGAGCATAAGTATCCTACTAAGGTATTTCATGTTTAATAGCTATTAATGTTATTGTGCCTGCAAAAATAATGTGTATTTTATATAGCTTAACTTTTTGAAACATACTGGTTCTTTGGTTTAGGTTTTGCTACTTTATCAGTAGGACTTGACCTTGTATCACTTTTCTAATGAGAAGGAGCCAGTAGTATCTTATTTTGGAACCAGGTGCAAGATTTCTGTTCCATTCACTTAAATTTAATCCTCATGTTTTAAGACGACAACTGAGCTGCCTAACAGTAAGGCTCTTTAAACAGATTCTATTTTGCATTACTTCTCTAATGAAATAGCAGGAAATACACTTTTCCTTGTGGAACAGTATTCTTGGTTATTTGCATAGCTCCATCGATGCATTGGGCATTTTCAAGGAAAATCAATAATTCTGAGATTTGCATTTTCCTCTTTGGCTGAAATAATCTACACTTGTTGATCATCACAACACTTTGTAAATATAATTTGGTTTTCTGCAAATTTTTGGGACAGGTTGTGTTGCCCTAATGAATAGACTTTTACTTGATGCTTAAATGTCTTATTTGTGTATGAAGGACTTGATATGGGCTCATTTTAAAGAGTTCTTAGTGCTAAGGCACCTGAATTAAATGTTTGAGATGTTATTTTAAGTGGAGAACACTGTTTATAAGTGCTTTTTAATTTTTATATAAAATAAAATTAATAAAAAGGAAAAGCTTCCTGTGCTTATGAGGAGGAAATGGCTTTAACAGAAAAAGGTACTAATGCTGTTGGGGACCTATTCCTTCTTTTCAGGAAACTGTGTTCTAATGAATTTTCACCCTTTGTGATTGCAAGGTAGCAAGAAAGGTAAACATTTTCTGCTAGACATTTGTGTAGTGTAGATCAGGGAAGCTGCATACTACCCATAGGTATCTGCTCTCTGCACATGCCTTAGTCTGTTTTTGTTGTTGTTTGTGTGTGGGTGGTGGGGTTTTTTTTGTTTTGTTTTGTGGTGGTCCAGTTGTGTCAATTCCTCTCCTCCCCCAGGAAGAGTTATTACAGGTGCAAAGCACAATTATCCTTTATGTTTACCCTGGTAGAAACTGTGCCTGCACTCCTGCATTAGGGCGCATCTTTCCTTGAATCCACAGACCTCTCATATGGTGTATGCTTCCACCACCTTTACTGGGGTTTCTCTTGACATTTACTGTGGTGTCACTGCCACTACTAGCACATGGGTGGCAGAGGCATCAGTGTCATTGTTATCAAATAGAACAGCAGAGACCAAAGGAATATGGCAGTAGCCAAAGAGGAAGAAGCTGGTTGCTCTAAAATTTTTTTTTTCTAAAGGTTGCTTTATATTCAGAAGCAACCTACACTTGGCCCAGTACAGTACTTTTCAATAAGATTTCTTTTCTTACAGTAGTTGTAGTTTGTAGTGATTTGAGCAGCTACTATTGGAATAGTTTTAGGAAAACAGACTATGCTAATACTGATTTAGAAATTATACTAAATAATTTTTATCTCAAACTTTTTAATTTTTCACTTGCTTTGTCAGCATCACTGAGATTCCGCTGGCTGATCACTTTATGAACCAAACATATGGATTTCACTAGTACACTGAATTTCATCTGGTTTTGTGCTTCTGGGATTTCTGTATCTCTGTTTTCAAACTTAATTTTTTGTAGCCAGTATTGTAGAAGGAGAAGCTATTCTGTATATTCTGTGAACTTCCTGGTCTTAAAAATGCTGATTGTGTTTTCATGGGCTTTTATTGCTAATACTGAGTCTTCTGGATTTCTGACCTTCCCCCCCCCCCCCCCCCCTTTCTCTTTGCCTCCCCCCTTTGGTTGTTCAAGTTAGGTTCATATTTTAACCTTAGACAGCTGCATCAGTGATTAATTACTGTTCACTTCCAATACTGACTTTTTCTGAGACTGAATTAGTGTTAAGATGCTTTATATTGTCAATGTGTATGCTTCTTTTTTCCATGTAACTTAAGTGTTAGACTGTGTTTTGGCAACCATATCTCCTTCCTTAGTATTTTTAAAGTATTTTTAAAAGCATTTCGTTCTGGAAACTTGTAACAGAAGTACTGTCATTGTATCAAACTGTAGCTCTGGTATGGAAACCAGAAAACTGCCCTCTTGTGGGTAAATCTGTATGATGTACTCAGTCACAGTATCTTATTTGAATGAGAACTAGAGGATACTAATTCATTCTCTTTCTGCCTCTCTCCCTCATTCTTTAAGTGTGTGTGTGTGTGGGGGGGGGTTGGTTTTTTTTTTTTTTTTTTTTTTTGCTAGTTATCAGTCCATAAACTGTCCAGAGCTTCATGTAGTATCTAACAAGAAAAGTAGTTTATTGCAAAATGTGGAAGCTTAAAACTGGCTATGAGGCAAGGCTTCTTAAGTTTATAATAGCATGTTTGCTGTTTTTAAAAGAAAAGTCCACTGCTCACCTAAATTATAAAGTAGCTAATAAATGAGTTGTACTGGTTTACTTTGTGCAGCTGCAGAAATCAACTTTGATCATGGTGCTGCGGTTACATCAATACAATGCTACTCAACATATAAGAAATGAAAGTCACTTTTTAAAGTATTTTCATTCCAACTAAAGAGTTCATAATGTAAACTAAATAAAACATAGATGTATTTAAAGTATTCTACTTAACAGAATGCTTTTAAAAAAGAAAACTATAGAGACCTAATACCTATCCCTTTAAAATTTAATTAATTGTAATCCACCTAATTTTATCTCTAATCTTCTTCTCAGAAATATATTAGGTTAGTCATATATAATTTATTTTTTAAATCTAAAGATATAATAAGTTAAGGAATACCTTGGAGTATGGGGAATGAAACATTTAAACATACATACTAAATTTCTGAATCCTGACGTGTGTTACTTATCTTTGCATTACTACTGAGCCTGTGTATTACTGCACATAAACAGATTTTTTTTCCCTTTATTTTGTTTTCCACCATTCTCATGCATGTACATAGCTAAGACATGGAAGAACTGGTATTTTTGTTAAGGAGACAAGAATGTATTTCAACCAAGAGGAATGTTTCATAAATGCAGAACTTGAACCTTTGTATGGTAACTAGTGGCCGGAGTCCTCTGGTTGTTTCATTGATAGTTGGATGCTGCAATATCTGAAAAAAAAAAAAAAAAATTGCAGTTTGTTTCTTTTTTCTTGGCTTTTTTGTGGGTGGTTTTTTTTTGTTGTTGTTTGGTGGTTTTGTTTGTTTGTTTGGTGTGGGGTTTTTTTTTGTTTGCTGGTTTTTCTTCCCTGTTTATAGTCTGTCTGTCTTTTCACTGAGTGATTGCTGATTCTTTACCTAAATTGTTCACAATTTATTTTCATCTTCTCTTCCTTCCTTAATTTTACCTGTGCCTTTCCATTCTCTCTAAAGAGATTTTCCCCCCCGCTCATGTTAGTTTTCCACTCTGCCATTAACCCAGTACTATGGTGAGAAATGCAGTGTATATATAGAGAGATGAGTTGTTGAGAGGATCTGCATGACAGTCAGTATTTTCCATGTTATGGACTGGTTTACCAAGCACATATTTACTTTCTACTTAAAAAAAAACAAAACCAAAAAAAAACCCAAGCAAAAAACCCCCAAACCCAAACAACTCCTCCCCCCCCCCCCCCAAATCAACCCACAACATTTTAAATTTAACATTTTGATAGGAATTTTCTTTAGAATGCTAGTTTGCAGTAAAGGAGAATATACATAATTGTCAAAAAAAAAGGGGGGGGGGGGGGGGGGGGGGGGAGAAAGGAGGTTGTAGTGAGGTGGGTGTTGGTCTCTTCTCCCAAGTACTTAGTGATACGATGAGAGGAAATGGCCTCGAGCAAGAGTCAGGGGAGGTTTATATTGGATATTAGGAGAAATTTCTTCACGGAAAGGGCTGTCAAGCATTGGACCAGGCTGCCCAGAGAGGTGGTGGAGTCACCATCCCTGGAAGTGTTCAAAAACCAGGTAGACGTGGCACTCTGGGACATGGTTTAGTGAGCATGGTGGTGTTGGGTTGATGATTGGCCTGATGATCTTAGAGGTCCTTTCTAATCTTAATGATTCCTAGTTTTTACTTTCATTAAAAACAAGCCAGGAAACATGAAATGCTACTCTACCCTTAATTGGTTTAGTGGTGGACTTGGTAATGTTAGGTTAATGGTGGACTGGATGATCTTAAGGGTCTTTTCCAACATAAATGATTCTGCGATTCTAAGATAACATACAGAAGTAGCACTTTAAATGTGTAGTTATTATCCATAGCATAAAGTTTTAAAATATTACTTTCCTTGCTATCTTGGCTTGGCTTCACTTTTTTTATTGTGTCTTATGATGATAGCTTTTCATATATGGTTCTCAATATATGCTGCCCTTTCACTGTTTTCCTTTCACTGAGGGTTCTTTGTATCACTTCATTTGTGCACTGTAGTTTCTTCCTCCCTGGAATGTCTTTTACAATATCTGTTGTTTCTTATAAAGCAGCAAGAGTCTAAATACATATATACTGAATATGCAAGACCTCCTTTGCATATATGTAAATTGGGTTTCTACTTCTCTGTTTGAAACTGCTACACTCTAATGAATTGTTTAAAAGCTTTCCAATGCAGTAGTTCTTTGATTTCCTTAATTCAGCTAATATTAACTAACAGTTTCATTTTTTTCAATCTAGAGGTAGAAATGCTGTACTACTGGTAATAGCTACTGTACAAAGCTGATAATGTAAAATTTTCTAAATATTGATAAACATTGATTCTTTTTGACTAATTGTGAGCTGCTACAATGTATTACTTTTAACTCTTGTTACAGTTGGGGAATGAAAAAAAGCCAAAACCAAACCACAACAAAACTTGTCTGTCAGTCAAGCCATTAATTGTTGCATGCTGTTCTGATGTTTTGTATAAAAGAACGTATCTTGTCTTGAGCTGTCAATTTTTTTTTTCCCCTAACTACTTGATATTTTGAATGAGTGAGTTTAGTGATGTTCTTGGTGACATCAAATTCAAGTTCTAGTTTCACTGGACCTCAGTCTCTAGTTCTGGAATTGAATCCCACCTTGTTTGCCAGTTGTTGAGAGCAAAACTGCATCTGTTATACACAACAGATGTAATATTTGGACCCAAATATTCCCATGTGGCTTCTTCATATTGTGTGTGTTGTATCAACTAATCCCATCACTTAATCCCATCAGTCTCTCTTTGCCTTTTGTTTACTCTCATCTGTTTACTCATATCATCATACTTATAAAAACTTTGTAGTGTAAGAGACAGACTTCTTGAATCAATGTGCTTAGTTTCCAGCTGGTGCAAGCAACCACATCCTGTCCCTTCTGTAACATCTGTATGATCCATCTTTAAAATAATAGTGTTGCTTATCTATGCTACTACTCCTAATGGAAGGCTGTTCCAGAACGTGGCAGCTCTGATGGTGAGAAGCTCCGTTCTGATTTTTTTCTTGCTTGCATTCGTGGCCCCCATTTATTGTTGTGTTAGTATTGCCCTGTAGCATTCTTCCTTTGTAACCTCTTTGACTGCCTTAGAGAGCAACCACATCCCCTCTTGACCTTTGTTTTGTTAGCTAAACAAACCAACCCCTTCTACTCTCCTCTTAGAAAGCTTACTCTTCCCCTGACCATCCTAGCTCTCTGCACTTGTTCCACTCTCGGATCTGGATCTTGCCAGTTCAGGTTTCTTATCATGTATCTGTGGAGAAGGTTTCTAATTTAAGTGTCTAGTTTTGGAGGAATTTTTCCCATTGAATATCTGTATAATTTAATTATCATGGCAGTAATACCAGGAAAGAACTTGCATTAGTAGTGGCTGCCTCTGATATTTACAGCTTTCCCAGGTGTCATGGTTTAACCCCAGGCGGCAACTAAGCACCACACAGCTGCTTGCTCACTCCCCCCACAATGGGATGGGGGAGAGAAACAGAAAAGTAAAAATGAGAAAACGCATGGGTTGAGATAAAAACAGTTTAATAGGTAAAGCAAAAGCCGCGCACACAAGCAAAGCAAAACGAGGAATTCATTTACTACTTCCCATTGGCAGGCAGGTGTTCAGCCATCTCCAGGAAAGCAGGGCTCCATCATGTGTAACGGTTACTTGGGAAGACAAAATGCCATCACTCTGAATATTCCCCCCTTTCCTCCTTCTTCCCCCAGCTATATATGCTGAGCATGACGTCATATGGCATGGAATGTCCCTTTGGTCAGTTGGGGTCAGCTGTCCCAGCTGTGTCCCCTCCCAACTTCTTGTGCACGCCCAGCCTACTCGCTGGTGGGGTAGGGTGAGAAGCAGAAAAGGCCTGGACTCTGTGTAAGCACTGCTCAGCAATAACTAAAACATCCCTGTGTTATCAACACTGTTTCCAGCACAAATCCAAAACATAGCCCCATACTAGCTACTATGAAGAAAATTAACTCTATCCCAGCCAAAACCAGCACACAGGTCCAGGATCTGGTTTGTGCCAGGAAGAAGGCAGCATTACAAGGGATAAGGAAGGGTGGAAGACGAAACTCTCCTTACCCTCTAAGATACTCTCACAGAATAGGTACGAGGTTGGTTGTGTCTTCCCCCATCACCCCCCACCCATCCCTCCATCACCCCCCAGAAGAATTCAGTTGTGTGTAGATAGGGAAACTTTGAAAAGTTAACTTTAGTGGTTCATGAAAACTTTGAGCTAGAAAGAGACTTAAAACATTCAGTTTCCTTGTCTTGCTTGGAATCTGTACATATGTATTAGCAGTGGTGTCCTATATATTGTCATTGGTGTGGCATAAGAAAGAATGAGATAAAATTACTAAAGAAATGACAGTGATCTTTTGGTTTATATGTATTGTATATGTAACTTGCCAAGATGTTAGCTTGTAAAGTAAGTGTAAGCAAATCACAATTTCGGCATCTTCAGTAGACAACAATAAATGCTGACAGAAGTCTTTTTACTCTTTCATGAACTGTTAACACAGGATCCTGTCTATAATAGGTAAATGTATATATATCAAGTTCCTTTAATTTATTTGTTTGTCTTCAGAAAATATCATGCTCAATTTTTGTCACTTCAGTAGTATAATGATAGTGGATTGTAATGTGTGATCTTTGTAAATTTTTTTGTTTTGGAACTGTAGTTGAAATTATTGTGATGATCTCTTTTTTGGGGTGTTTAGGTCTTGGGTGTGTGTGGTATTTGGGTTTTTTTTTTTTGTTTTGGTATGTTTTGGGTTTTGTTGTTTTTGTTTTTTTTTTTTATAGTGTGGACTTCCTTACAGTTGGGATCTTTATAGTTAGTGAAAACTGGATGAACAAATTCCTTTTCAGTAGTTGAATATAAACTGTGCTGTTTTACAGGAAATAAACGAGCTAGTTCAGTGGTGACTAAGATTTTGTATTTGTCACTTTGTTTACTACTTGACTTTTGCATCTGTACATTATTCCTTTTGGTTTTGCTAGCTTCTTATATGAAAAATATCTCCTTCTCCAAAACTGGGAAGTGAATATAGCAGCTAATTACTTAAAGTGGTTATGGATTAAGTGCTGTCCACTGCAGTATGAACCAACAGAAGTTTTGTTACCAGTTTTTGAGTTGGTACTGTATAACCTGAGCAAATATTCTTTTGATTGCCTTATCTTGCATCTTTTTTGGTGAAGGGCTCTGCTTCTGAGACTAAAAGCTTGCCTTTTGATTGCTTAATGCCATTTGATATTTAAATTCTACCTTGTTCTACCCACTTTTAACAAAATTTACTTGGTATGCAGCTGAGGTTATGGTCTGCGTTTCATTTATGTTATTGAATTTAAAATTCTTTTAAGTAAAACAAGAATTTTAATTTGGTTTTGTGTTTTTGTTGTGTTTTTTGTTGTTTTTTTGTTTTTTGTTTTTTTAGTGCTTGGGAGATGGGAAGTAATGATAGCTGGCACCTGAACTAAAATATCTGTATAGGCGCTACCATCCCAGAACTTCAGGATGAATGGGGATATGCCTCATGTTCCCATCACTACTCTTGCAGGGATTGCTAGTCTTACAGACCGTAAGTACTCTTCTTTTTTTCGTCTTTGTTATGTTCCCTTCTACCTCTTCAGTAAATACCTGCATTTTCAAAACACTAAAAATAGTTTTATTTTTAAAGTTCTTAAAAGTAAATCCATTCAAAATCAGATTTGGTATTAAAAATGTTAATTTTGTCTTTGCTCAAATTTTAAAAATATATTCAAACAAAATATGCTAATTTAAACATGAAGTGAAATGAAATGTAGGTAAAAAAACCCACCGACAAAAAAAACCCCTTAAGTAAACCTGAAACTTAAAATATAAGAATTCATTGTTTGTTTGGAATATCATTCAGTAACATATCTGGGTACCTGACAAATAAAGAAAAAAACATAAATGATAAAATACTTCTCTAAAATGTACATCTCATCATCCTCACTGAAGAGAGAGAGAATTAGACTGATGTTCAACTAGAGTGAGTTGTGGAATATGCTGAATATACTTGAAACCTAGTTTCTTAGTTTTGGACAACGTGCAAAAAAGTTGCTCTGATTAATAGGTGCAAAGAATGGCTGCTAGAATGAAAATAAGCAGCTGAACCTATGAGGTTTCTTTCTTGGCTGTTCAGCCTACAAAAGGAGCAGATGAGGTGTGTGCGCTGTCTTTAAATACATCAGGAAGACAAAATGCAAGGAAAGGAAAAGAACTATTTACATTAAAAACTGATACTGGTGCAAAACCAAATGGTTATAATCTGACCAAAAATAAATTTCTAGTGGAAACTAAGAGGAGATTTATCATTACTATAATGAGGTCTTAGAACAACCATTTCAATAAGAGCAGTTGGGACAAAGATGCATCTTGTTTATAAAGTGTAAGCAAGAGTTTATAGCTCGGTTGTCTGTCTGAGGTTAATTGGACTCAGTGACCCGTGTGCTTCTTCTGAGCTCTTGTTTTTATTATTATACTGTTGAAATTTGGAGACTTTCCAAGAGACACTGAAAGTATATACTTAGCAATTGAATTTAATTGCCTACAGTGAAAAAAGCAGATGTATTCGAGGGGGGGAAAAAACACTTCTTCATGTCTTTTGGATATTCTGAAATATTAAATTGGAAGATGCTGCTTATGTATTTATATGTGTGTGTATATACACACACACATATATATATCATTATGTGTGTCTAATAATGGGCCATCAGGATGCAAATCATAAGTTTCTGGGCTGTGGGCAGTTTTCCAGCACTAAGTATTTAGAGGTAAGGTTCTAAAGAAGTCAAAATACTTAACTGGTAGAAGTCACTGGTCAGACTCCTGGTGCAAGAGTTTCTTGAAACACTGAACTACCTTTGGCGGGATTAGCCCTTGTGTTAGGTGCGTTTGCTTCTTTATCTGTCATATTTATCTGATGTTTAGAAACTCAGGAGTAGGTGAAAGAGAAAGGCTTGTTACTGCTTCACCTTATTTCTCTCTCTGTGAAAAGAAGGAACTGGAATGGACAAGTCCTGTTGCCCTAAAAACATGGAGGACATGATGACTAGAGGCAGTTGAATAGGCTCAGTTAACTACCTGAATTTATACTGGTTTAATAAATACGTTTTCCTAATCTTGCTAATTTTTCCAAGTTTCAAGGCACATTCAAGGTAATCTAATGCAAGTAATGAAAGCTAGCTATTTTAATATATTATACGCTTTTATTTGAATTGCAGTTTATTTCTAAATACAGTATATATAACCCTGGAATTCTGCCCCCCCCCCCCCCCCCCCCCCTTAAAAAAAAAAAAGTCAAAATATAAAAGATCCAAAAAAGAGTATATTTAATTTTTTTTTCTGAAGCTATTTCTAGTGTAATCAGCCTGGGAACTTGAAGTCAGAGTCAGCTTGTTTTTTGTGGACCTATGAAAGTGACTTTCCTATGTAGCAGGCTTTTTGGCCTCTTCTAGCTTACTCTCGTCTCTGTAGCCCTACCAAATCATCTGGTCAAGGTTTCTGATTTGGTACACTTCCTTGTTATGCCTGTAGACCTAAGAATGCCCTCTGAAAGTATAGTATGCTCATTTATAATCTGATTGAAATAGTGATAGGTGTTTTCATTAGCAAATCTTTGTGAATAGAAGGTATATTGACTGAATTGACATTTTAGTGGTCATTCTAACCAACAATACTAGCCTTTTCTTGAGAAGATTGCTTGCATAGAAATGAGTACAACAGGAGAAGAATAAACCGAGAATTTAATGAGTGGCTTAAATTGGTGGTTGGGTTGTTTAGTTTTTTTGGGGTGGTGTTTTTTTTATCTACCCTCACCATACAAAGTGGAAGCACTAATTAAATATGAAGGTCAGAGTAGAAAACTTAAAGTATATGATCAGTGCACTTACAGTACTGCATCCAACTACAAGGATTTTGCATTTCCTTCCTTCCCTTTATCCATGCTTTCAGCTCCAAGAGAAAACTGCCATGACATTAAAAACTTAATATTCTGAAATGTTTTAACAGTATGTTTTTATTCATAATATTTGCCTTAGCACAGTTAAATATTTACAATAATATAGTAATATAACTTATGGACTTGACTGTGTTACTTTGTTTTAAACAGAGTCTAGCCTTTGTGTGTGTGTTCATGTTTTTTAAAAAAAAAAAAAAAAAAAATCCAGAATTCTTCCCTATATTTCAAATGTAGTTGTCAGGTTTTCTTTCTTAATCACATGAGGGAGTAAGAAGGTGTCCATCTTTGTATGCTTGTGTTTCATGAAATGATTCTGAACTCCTTTCTGTTTTCTGATAACAGTTTTGAACCAGCTGCCTCTTCCATCACCTTTACCTGCTACAACAACAAAAAGCCTGCTTTTCAATGGACGGATAGCTGAAGAGGTGAACTGCCTTCTGGCTTGCAGGGATGAAAATCTGGTTTCACAGCTCGTCCACAGTCTCAATCAGGTGTCAACAGATCACATGTATGTATTTTGAACTTCAACTATATTAGATCACCATCCTTATTCCTTGAAATTAAAATGAATTGAGAAGGGTGTTTGTGAGAATCTGAAAATTAGAATGTGCAGGTGTTTTTATTAGGCTTGCTTAGCATATTACCGCTGTATAAGAGTCAGTTGTTTCAGTCAATCAGAATGTTAGTAATTGTCCGACAGCCCCTATGTATAACTATAATTTTTTTTTTTTTAATAGATCTGCTGCTTGTTCCATTCTTGCTAGTTAGGAGTGCAAACTTTGTGGTATGGATTGTGCAATAGTCATTTGTGTTCCACTTTGGTTAATAATGCACGTAGAC
This sequence comes from Pelecanus crispus, assembly GCF_030463565.1. NCBI lineage: Eukaryota > Metazoa > Chordata > Aves > Pelecaniformes > Pelecanidae > Pelecanus > Pelecanus crispus. The sequence goes on from NC_134675.1 coordinate 5,277,364, forward strand.
AAATGATATACTCAGTATTACACAAAAAGATACTTTTTTGAGATACCCATGTCAGTTCTGATTAGATATTGAACTTAAATATTTTAAGAATTGAACCAGCAAGTATGCTAATGTATTCTCTTTCTGTTAATATATATTTTGTTTTTTCATTTTTTCCTGGTGTCCTTTGAATTGTCTTATGTTGACAGCCCTGTCTTTTTCCTACATGTTCCAATCAATTGCTTTGATCAAATGGAAGTAGCTTTTAAAAGTCCTCAAAGCAAACAATAAGTGAAAGCATGGATGCATTTATAGAAAATCCATTACATTTTTGATGGTTCAAAGGGAATCCTGTGATGTCAAAGATATGCCAGTTTTCCTTTTTAAATTAAAAGATTCTCAAAGTGTTGGGGTGCAACCTGAATGTTACACACTCACACATATCTTATTTTCACTCCTACAAGAATACTTTCTTGATGTTATGCCAAAGCATTCTTCTTTTATGGAGAAGATCAGGATACAAAAGCGGGCATAAGAAACTTCTTACAATAGTCTGAACTGACAGCCATGTATATATAAGTGCTTATTAACAGAAAATAATTTTGAAGGCTAGTAGGAATACCTCTTCTTCCATTCCTTAAGCAAGAGGGGGGGGGGGGGGGGGGGAAGAAAGAGACAGGGAACAGTGCTTTGCAGACTTGGTTTTTTCTATATTTTAACAGTAAATTGTTATCTTTCTGGTTTGGTTTTGGTTGGGTGTTGTTTGTGGGTTTGGGGGGTTTTTTTGTTGTTGTTCTGGTTTGGTTTTGGGTTTTTTTGGTGTATGTGGTTTTTGGGGTTTTTTTTTTGGGTTGGTATGTGGGTGTTTTGGGGTTTTTTTTTTGTTTGTTTTTTTTTTTTTAACTTGACTCATGGTTTCTAATCATTTGAAAACATATTTGCCTCTTTATTTGCTTACTTCCACAATTCTAGAGAATTGAAAGATAACCTTGGCAGTGATGATCCAGAGGGAGATATACCAGTCTTGCTGCAGGCTATCCTGGCAAGGAATCCTAATGTTTTCAGGGAGAAAAGCATGCAAAACAGATATGGGGTACAAAGCGGTAAGGATTTTTGATTATTTATTGATTGTGGTTTATGTTGTTCTGTAAGTTTAGGGGACTGATACTAACCACAAATATATATGGAGTACAACTGTGATATTTATGCCTTACCTTGTATTTGATAATGATATAAAGCTATGTATCTTGACATCTTCTAAGAGCAATTGTATTAGGATAAGCATGGAAATAAACTCTACCGGGTATTTTTACAAAAAATAATGTTCAATTTCACTACAAAGTTTAACTTCTGGGATGAGTGATTTGATTTTATTTTAAAGTAATTTTATTTGAGTTTCTTTATGGCTAGGTTCATATATTTGTCAGTAAATAATTGAAGTTGGGAAAATATGCCTTGATCTTACTGAAAATCTGTACGATTATAGTGTATCATTGTAGTGGTAGTTCTTAATAGTTCTGGGGTAAGGAATAAGGTTGAATGAACCATACTTAACAGCTCTTCCCTGCCATTTCTCTTTTCAGCAATTTGTGATGCCCTACAGATTTTACTGTTTCAACAGCTAATTCTTTCCTGAGGTTTAGTGAGATATACTGCTGGATAGCAAAGATGGAGAAGGGGAGAGACCAAGCAAAGGATTAATCAGACAGATTCTACTTGTAGATCTGGAGACGTCTTTATTTGCACCTGAAATCTTTTCATTAAATACTAAACTATGAAATGAGTAGGAGAATTTCCAGAGTTTTCGCAGTGTGAGAATAAAGCTTTGCTAGCATTGTAGAGAGAGATATAGATATAAGTGTCATTGGAGTCCACAGGGGATAGAAAGTGTAGGGTGTTTTTGGAGGGGAAGAATAATAAAATGAGATTATTAAATTCGTTCACCTAGGCTAGTGAGTAAAAAGCCATACAATATTTGAAAAGAACTTGCTAAGGACAGAATATGTAATGTTCCTTGGAAGAATGCAGAAATTTCCTGAAATGAAAGTGTGAAAGGCAGTGCTAAATATTTAGTAGCTCATTGATACATATATCCTGAAATTTAAGCTCTGAAAACAGTCTCCAGATTCTGGGTTTGGTGGTAGCCGTGGCAGAGTACAATTTTTCTGGCTGTGGGAAGAGTTGTGACTGTCCTGCCAGTTTGCAGAGTGGTTCCACAAAGAACATGTGCTTGAATCGGAGTTTTCCGCCAGTTTTGTAGAGTAAAATAATTTTTTGCTAGTGCAAAAGGGAGACATTGTTTCTGAAATTATTTGTTCCAGCAGAGGCTTTTGAAAGAAAGAAGAATAAAGCAAGTTAATTTCTTTCTAATTTTTGCTAATCTGTGCATCAGAGGGGGAAACACTTTTGTAGCTTGATTCAATAGGTTAAGAATAATCCTTAATGAAATAAAAGCACCTCTGTCTTTAGTAAATGTGCTTTGGCCTATGCTTGAAGGAAGGTACTAGTACAGAATTAAAAATAATTCAACATGAAACTTAAAAGAATAGTTGATGTTATTTTAATAAAGTTAACAAAGTGGTTTCAGAGAACCAGAAAGAGACCAGACTTTAAAACTTCCTTGAATATTTAATTTTATTTTACATAATTCTGAATACTTGTACCAGTGCAAACGTTGCAATGTAAGTGTGAAATCGGAAAAATTGAAAGAAAGGGGGAAGAGGGGAAAAGCATAGCTGTAGACCAAGTATTTTGAGAAGGCGGTGGCCCTGGAATGAATGTTTGGAAAAGCTAGGCAAAGTGTGACTTTATTTTCTATGGAAAAAGGCCACACCCTTACCTAGAAATAGGGGGATCTTTAGGCTAGATGCTGGCAAATTGTGGTAGCCTTATTAGCTGTTAATATATCCCCTTCAGATCTCCAAGGCCAAAGGAGGATATACTGATGTGTTCTGGCAGCAAAGGTTGGGTTTTCTTCTGCTTTCTGAACAGATTTTGTAATCTCTGTAGAGTCATGATTTGTAGAACAATTGGGGGTTTGGTAGATATCTTAAGTAATGCATTTTGCCACCTAGAAGAATGAAATTTAGGCTCTTTCCTAGTATTTCAAATTAATCTCTTCTACTTTCCTTACTGTCTTCCTTCTGAATATTGTCCTTCTGCCTTCTGTTGAGCCCAGCATGCGGTGAAGTCAGCGCTGGGTACTGTGACCCAGTATTTGTAATGCCCAGAATTGAGAAGGAATGAAGGCAGCGGGACTTCCTGTCTATTTACTCAGCCTGGGATGGGCTTCTGCACCATGATCCCTTGAGCGTCAGTTCCAGCATTAGTATGGACAAACTGAACTCAAATTAATTTCTCCCAGCCTTCTTTTCTAATGCAAGAACTGAAGGACCACCTGGCTAAAGAATTACATTAAACGTGGAATAAAATTCTTGGTTCAGTACAATTTGTCAGGAAATAAAGGCATCTTCAGAAAGCTAAATATTATGTTTTGAATACTTGTGAATATAAGGTAAAGTACAAGCAGAATTCTGTGCTGATGTTTTTTTTTTTTCCAAAATCATATTGATTTGTAGCTCGACACTAAGTTTAGAGCGAGAATTGTTTTTAGTTATGATGAACAAATAGTGCAAGAAAGATGTATTATATGGACACTTTTTTTTTTTTTTTGCTTTGTGTCCTGGGCATGCACACCACACACACCCCCCACCCCACCCCCACCCCCAAAAAATTGCTGGCATATTGCATTTCAGGTAACGTAGCAGCAGTGTTCAAACTCTTGAAACAGTCTTCATACAGATTAGATTTTTAGTTAGATTTTTTTCAGACTGTTTTCTATTACTAGGTTGTCTGAACAGACTGAGTCACATCACCATGTGGCATCAGGCCTAACTTTGTACAAAAGCAGCATGCTAATTTTATTTTAGACGTTTTTCATCAGATGACAGAGAAAGTTCTGGGTGCCATCTTTCAGCTACATCTGTCTTGCATCTTATAGTGTATGAGTGAAGTGGATTTCTTTATATTTATTTAAAATTAAGATAACATTTAGTTTCAGTTTCCATAATAATTTTTTTCTCTTTTTCCCTCTCAACATTTTGGCTTTGTCTTTCAGCAGATATGTGTTGGAAGATCAGGTAAAATAATGTATTGCAATAGGTTAGTATTCATAGCATAGCTTAGGGTGCAGAAAGGACTTAAAATTCACTTTAAACTATTTACCACAACTTGTGCGTTTTTGAGGATTAAAATCTTATGCATCTTTCTATAAACGTCAATTACTTGGACAATTTTTTTTCATTTATACAAGAATTCAAGTGCACATGTGCCTGTAAAAGGGAAAAACTGTGTAAATGTACGCTTTCAATAAGAGTGTATATTTAACTGAAAAATCACCTGTTGGTGAGCAGTCCTAGCTTAAGCATGCATGATGCTGTAATACAGTTTAATCATGCAAGACTTTTTCTGTGATCTTGAGCTGTGTTTTTATCTAGTGCGTTCTTTAGCATTTAGTAGGAATGCTAAAATGGATTTATGCTATCACTTTTTTCCAAGCAAAAAAAATTATAGTAAAGACTGGGAGTATGTTTTAAGGAAACTCATTCTAGGAACAGTATTACTAGGATGGTGTTTTCTCAAAACTGAATGTTATCAACAATCAAAATTAGAGTTGCATTTAAAAGAAATTCTGAAGTATTTTAAGGTATCAAAATGCACAGTAGAGCCATAAATCTGCTGCTTAGTGATATGACAACAATGTAAAAAATGTACAAGAAGATATTTCAATGTTAATGGCCACAGGCTAATTTCACCTCCTTTTTAGACTAAATGTTTGGGGCTTATTTTTACTCCTTCCTCATTACATAATTACTAGGCAGACTTATCTGTCTGGAAACTTTGGAGACACTGTTGTGGTGGGGGTTTTGTTTGGGTTTTTTTTTTTTTTAAATTATCTAGATTGTTCCCCCCATGTTGGGCCCCCTCCCCCAACAGAGATAGAGAGGTGAGAACTGTTTGTCACAGAATAAGTTTTAGGGTTTTTTAAATGGCATTTAAAATGGATTCATTTATATATTTTTTTTCTGACATTCTTTTTAAACCAAAAACTACTGCATCTGTGGTTCAAAACATGTTTCAAATTTAGGGAGGAGAAAACAAATAGATATGTTTTTAAAGTATTTTAAAAGTGCAGTCTTTGCTTTAAGCATAAAATGAAACTTTGTATAGTTCATACTCATATTCTGTACATGAATGTTAAAGGTTAGTAGTTTGACTAAATACTACCTAGCTGTGGTGAGAGTGGCTGAGAGGTGAGTGGGCATGCTGCCTTCAACACAAAACCCTGCAAGTTCTTTCTCACTTGCCTCTGTGCGAGGCAACCAGTGTCCATTGAAACAAAGTTTGCAGGAGTTGAGGAGTCCTCTTCTGTTACTCGGGACAATGAAATGTCCTCTATGTCCTCTGTACTGAAGTATGGAGGTCTCTGATTATTCCTTCCCCCCCCCCCCCCCCCCCCCCCCCAGCACAACATGGGACTTTCTTTCCTGCTCTGGGCTAGTTTGCATGTGCTAATGCACTTGGAATGCAGCACTTACTACATACCGGGAGGTAGTAACGGCTGCATTCCTGGGGGATTATCACACCTCTGCTGGGGAGAGGGAAAGAGAAAAGAGGGTGACAGGGAGGATTTCTGAAACTAGCTTTGCTTGTGTGAATATTGCAGTAATTGAAATTGGTGATAGTAATTCAAGGATTGATGGCTCCCAAACACTCTGGATTGGGGACTACTGTCAGCCTTCTATCTAACCTTTGGTTTAAAGTATTTGCATTACTGATGTGCTTTTACCCACGGCTGTGGATCAGTTGCTGTGGCTTCCCAAGCTGCAGTGTGCAAGTGAATTCTGACGCTGTTTTAGCTGCAAGACATTCAATTCTATCATTAAAATCACTCGGTTAAAAGGAAATTCTTTATACCTGTATTGAAGAGAGGGGGGAAAAAAAAAAAAGATTCCTTTAAATTTTCCCTAATAAAGATGCGAGTTAGTTTCAAGCACATTGGTACTTGTGGCTTGCCATCTAGTACAACTCTTGAATTTCCAAAGTGGGAATCTACAGGCTGTGGGAGTATACAGGTGGGATATTGGTGGTTCTTTGCAATTGAAAATATTTCAGCACCTTCTTTGATGACATTCCTTATAAGCATGGTGGAAGTGGAATAGAAAGCTCTTGTCCCTGGGTAGAAAGGAACCACTAAGGCATTAAAGGAGCAGGGAGAATATCTTGCACCACTCAGCCTGAGATGATTGTTTGCTGTACTTGTTCTAAAAATGGGAGATAAGTTTTCTGTGGTCATCTGACTTGTGAAGTTTCCAAATCTTTTACTTATTGGCACAATGAGTACTGTACACACCAGTCTAGGTTGTGGAGTATATGTCCTGTTATAAAATGTTTCTATTTACTAGCAGGTTTTTGGCTAAAGAACAGAGGAAGGAACTACCTCAATTATCAATTAATTAATTTTTATTATTATTTATATTTATAATTATAAATTATATGTATAATTGAATTAATACTGCTTTAGGGAACACTCTTTTTGTGTCATGTTGTAAAATGGACATCTTACATGGAATCAGTCTTTTTTTTAATGTTTTCTAACAGTTGTAGGTAGAAGGTGTTAATGTCTGTAAAGTTTATAATCTCTTTGTATATAATAATTTCCGAAATGAGAGACTTCATTAATTAAAAAGGAAATGCATGTAAAGTAATGCTGCTATCTTCTTAATAGGGATGATGATGTCGCAGTTTAATATTTCTCAGAATTCCATGCGAGGTAGTCCTGCATCTTCCAATTATCAACAAACCACTATTTCGCATAGTCCTTCCAGGTAATGCTTTCTTTTAAATCAGGTGGGATGGGCAGTGAACTGCAAATTCTTCTTACAGTGACAGTCAATTCTTGTTGCAAGTATGTGAATGAAAGATGATCAGTGTCAAGACAAATTTTGCATTTGTCTGACAGCAGGGCGAGTTTCTTCAGCTGGCAAACAAACATCTTTTTGTTAGTGAATTAATCTTTGTTTTCTAAGTACTAGTCATGATTCCCTACTCTCTCTCCCTCCCATAATTTTGGCAAATTTTCTTTCCTGTTTAAGGAATCCCCCCGCCTCCTGTCACCCCTCCAGCTGTTCTCTACCTGTGGCAGAGGCTGAGACTGGTGGCAGGAGGATAGGGAAGAAGAGGCTATGTGTTCCGGCATGTATAACAGTACCAATGTGCAGGAGGGTGGGAAAGAAGGCTTGTAAAAGCATGGAGTACTGCTGTAACAGTAATACAAAAGGCTACTCAGAGGAGGATAGGCCCAGTAGTTTGGCCAGTCTTCCAGCAGCTTCCTCATCAACTTTTTGGTTATTTTTCAAACTTTGAGTGTCAACAAGTAGCATGTACCTATAATCCAGGCCTTTGTTAATATAATAAAGTACTCTGGACTACAGGAAAGAGTTCTGCATGTACCTTCAACCCAGTTGCTGGGCTTTAACAGATTTCATCTCCAGTTATTAGATATCATTATTAAAATAAACTTATTTTACTTTGAGTTAGTGTAATTGTTTTGGCAAATGAAATGCTCTGAATCTGCACAAAAACTAGCACACTCTTTTACTTTTATATCTAAAAGCGATATTGAAGAAGGTTTTTTGAATTGTGAATATTACAATGTGCTAAGTCTTCTCGAAATCCTTGTGTTATATACTTTGCTATTTCTTTCTATGGAAGCTTACCTTCATAGAGTTGCTATCTAGAACTGAGGGTTGTGAAAGCACGTATTGTACTTTCTGAAGTATTTATTTGGATTATTTTTATTTTGAAAAGCTCATATAAGAATGTAAGTTATAATGTACATATATTATTGTCACAAGCCTATTTTATTTTTAGGGCTTCCTATTTTTAGGATGAGTCTAAGATAAGGCCAGTGAAAGAATAAGTTGTATTCAGTGGACTTTGGGTCAGGTCCTACCTACCTACCTATCACATTCCTATATCTTGGCAGTATAGTTCTGTTAGATGAAGTTCTCTGAAATCTTACTGGAAAAATCCTATTTAGAGTAGATGGCTCCTTGTTAATCCTAGCAAGCTAGTTATATAATTAAACCTTAGCTGTCACTTTCATTCAAGCTTCTAGGACTAACTTTTGGAAATTGCATATCTTGTTTTAGTAAATCTGCAGATCTTATTTTAATAAATATTTGTGTCATTGTTTCCCTAAGTGGAGGTCTTATGAATACTTTTTATTCTATACTTGACTTTTACTAATGCAGTACCCAAGCTGTGGCTCTTAAGTAGTAATTGAAGTTGGGAAGGTATTGATAGCTTAAAATCCTGATTTTGAAGGGGTTTCTTGATTGCATTGGAATTTTGTCTCTTACAGAAGTTATAATGTTCCAAAGGTATTATATTCCAAAAGGAATAATAAATTTGTCTAAATTTGCTTTTCCAACTTTTAAAACCTTTTTTTTATTTTTAGCCGGTTTGTGCCACCACAGACAAGCTCTGGTAACAGATTTTTGGCACAACAGAACAGTCCAGTGCCTAGTCCATATGCTCCTCAAAGTCCTGCAGGATACATGCCATATTCACATCCTCCAAGTTATACACCACATCCTCAGATGCAGCAAGGTAAGTCTGTGATGTTTGTTTTATTCACCTATCTCATGTCAGCTGTACCTTCATGTGCATGTTTCATGGTGCTCTAATTTCTTTGAAGGAGTCACATGCTTAATGCAAATCTTTGAGTTGATAGGGAATTTTCTGGGTATGTTTAAGCTTTGCTTTCTTGACTGTACAGAGTGGTAGTATATACTTTATTTAAAAAAAAAAAAAGGAAGAAGAAAAAGTAAAACACATGTTCATGTTACACTGCTCCTCCCCTATGTACACCCATTTTGCATAGTTTTCACGTATACATGACAATAGAAAAAGCAAAACAAACAAAAAACTTTTATGTTAGCTCTGGCAATTGTTTATCTGTACTAGCAAAAACTTAATTTTTGCCAGCGTAACATAAGTTTTGCTGCCAGCTTATTTAGTCTTACCAAACCTTTGTAGTGTAGACTAGACTAAGTTGTTTTAGAATTATGCTCAAGGTATGGAATAACTGGCAAAGATGACCTTCAGAATGAATGGATTTCTTCTTCCCTTTTCTAAAAACAGTCTTGAACAACATGAACACTGTTAAGTATCTAGGCTTTTTTTGTTTGTTTGTTTGGTAAGTAGAATTCTCATTGGATTCTTTTAAATCATCTGTTCTTAAAGTTTAGCAGTGTGCTTAGACTTTATATAGCTGTTTGCTATGTAATGTGTGTCTCATGAATACCTTGGAAGTTACTAAAGGTAGTGAATACAAATTATATAGAGGAAAATAAAGTTTTCTATAACCTATAAGAATATGATACACTGACTGTAATTAGGATAGATGTGGAGAGAAGCTTGGCTAATCTGTACACGGAATTTAGGTTTTAAATTATCTTGAAAATTCAAATCTTGGAGATCTAATTCTATTCAAGGTATTTGTGGCAAAAGGATTCAGTCAAGAAAGTTGGATTCTTGTTCAGATTCCAGACCTCTTGCATCCAGCTCATTAATATCCACTATTATGGTGTTTCTGTGAAATTTTTTTAGAGTTAACGACTGTGTGAATATATCGGTATAGTTATTTATATTTTTTTTTATTTCAGCTTCAGTATCCAGTCCCGTTGTCACAGTTGGGATGAGGAATCTCCATGAAAACAAAGTTTCAAGTCAGTTGTCTGGAAATTCAGCTAATCATCATGCTGATAATTCTAGACATGGCTCAAATGAAGACTACCTACAGATGATGCACAGGCTAAGTAGTGATGTATGTTACCTAGATCAGTTTATTATGATAAAGCAAATATTTACTATGATAAAGCAAATATGTGTTTAGCTGCCTTAGAAGTCAGATATTTTACTATGTTGTTGATGATGTATAAAACCACTGAAAATATATTTCAGTTTCAGATGTGTACACTCAACTGTGCAACTCTAATGTGTGAGATTTAATTTTTTTTGTAGATCTCTCCTTTGGAACAGCTTGTAACATTGATTCTGATGAAGTTATGAAAAGTAAAAAATCTTACTCATATGTGAGTTTATTTTAAAGAAATGTTATAGTGTCTCTGCAATTATTGTAGCGATATGTTGATGCAAACAATACTAGATTCTAAATAGGTGTATAGTTAACTTGTCTTTCTGAAGATCCCCATAACTGTCAGTTAGACTTGACGTATTTGAATAACCTATTGGGTAATATAGTAGTGTTGTCAAAGGCAAAAATTCCTTTGGACACTTTTTCTTACTGGTCTATTATGTGCTTTTATGGCCTGGTTTCTTTATAAGAAGTTTTCCCTTAGGGACTTTAGTTCACGTGGGAGAAATTCCTTCTGAAATCTTGAATCTAAAGGGAAAAAAACAAGCAACTTTCTCCCACAGTGTTTTGAACTTCTTAATTTTCTTTTTAATGAACGTCTCCTCCTGTGGATGAAGCATGTTGGAATTCTTCTTTACAAGTTTGGCGCACAGTCTCTTAACAGCTCTTAAGGGGAGAGCACTGAAGTTTCATTTTTATTTTTTGATATTAGCTCTTTGAACAGTGTGTGGTCACAGTGATGCCTACAACAGCAGGCATAACAGTAGTTACAAAACTTCATCAAAACCTGGTGGCAAGCAGGCTTTTTTTTTGTGTGTGTGTGTTTTGTTTAGCTTACAAAAACTGTGGGCAACTCTCGTCTTCCTAAATTAGCTTGTGGAAGCAAAAAAAGTGTTGTATTAACACCAGGCTCCCTAAATCCCTTACCAAGATTAATACACTAGAACTCCAAGAGAGTTATTAGTTTTATTAGTTGTCTTTTTTTTTTTTTAAAATGCAAGAATTATGCTGATTAAAATATTAGCTAAGAAGTAGTATCTTAAACAAGAGAGTTTTGTAACAAAGCAATCTATCATAATACACAGTCATCAGATGTTTTTTTCAGTCTCTGCTTCAGCAATACAAATTCTTCAAAATAAGAAGCTGTTCTTGTCATTAAGTGTACGTATATCCCCCAACTATGTTAAAGGTACACTTTCAAGAGAATCTTGGTTTTGTTAAGACAAGATTTTGGGGGAACTTTAATATTAGGATAATTTATTTCACAATGTTTAAAGAGGAAGTATTTAAAAATATTTACCCCTAATTCTGTGATCCAAGCAATGCAACCGCATCCTAGTCCATGAGAACTTAGAAATGAAACTCATTCAAAACTGAAAACATAAAACATACTCTCATTGTTTGTCTTAATTGGAGACATACTGAAGGTAAAAAGTAATTATACCTTTAAAAGCTGATTTTAGTAGCTATCATGCAGAAAACAGTTTGAAGAATGTGTGTTAATTAAAGTTTTGCATCTATGTATGAATAATAAGCTTAATCATAATGTTGCAGTGTGACCTTTGGCACAGATAGTTATGAATGAGGATTATTAAATCATAAAACTTAAAATCTTTAATTATTGTTTAGTCTTTTTCTTAGTTTTAGGATTTTGTTGCTTTAAAAATTATGAATAGTTACAGGATATTGTGTATTTGCAATATATGATTTTGTAAAATCAGCAAGTATACCCTTGAAGGCTCACTTGCACATATACTCAATTTAAGGACCATTTTTTGATAAACTTGAGAACATTACTAGAATATAAGTTCATGCTTACATTTCACCATTTGATGAAGTTCTGAACTAGGAAACAGTAAATGAGCACTTCTGAAAATTTGTCAGCTGTGGTAGGGATGGCATGTGTACCTGAAAGGTCATCTACCTAGTTAGTCTATTTAGTTAATTTAATAAAAGGCACCTTTGCCTGTGTCCTTGACAATCACGGGTAGAGGACCTCTCCTGCCCTAATAAAACATATGTGCTAAAAAGTTACTAAGCTCCCCCCCCCAAATATTTGGAGGTTTTTGAGATTTATTACAATTCAAAGATAAGTCAGGTTTGAAAAAAATCAGCTCCATAATTTCAATGTATTAAATAAACGAGTAACTCGTACATCAGGAAATTAATTCATTTTGACTTGCAATAAAACACATGTAAGTTTAAGGTATAGTTCTTTTTATTGCGTTGAGTCTGAATATTAGATTTCTTTGTACATGAGGCTTTCCTCACATGAGGCAACAATTCTTTTTGCAAGCACTGTTGCAAAAATAAGTGTAATTAATAGCACAGCATGAGTTTCGGATTCGTTTTGCTGTGAGAGGGGAAAAAAAAAATCAAATAGAATTGTTTTCCAAGTGCCCATGGGTGGTGAAACTGATGAAATCTGGTTTCTTATGGATTTATATTCTTTGCCTTGTAAGCACCTTCAGTCCATAAATATCAAACTTTTTTTCCTTTTCCCTAAGCAGTGCGAACTACGCCTTCACAAGGCATAACATGTACAGTGGCTAGTCTACTGCTATGCATGTGGAAATTGGCTGTTTGGCTGTTGTCAGAGGGAGTGTGTAGTTGCCGTCCATCTATCTCAGCTGCTGCAGTGGGAGTGCTACAGATTTTGTTCAGTCCTGATGTGTGTATGCTGGAGGGTATAAATACAAAGTGTTACTTTGCTTAACTGTAAAAGTAAGATGGCATTCTAATAAACTTTAAGGGTAGGTTAAGTGAAAAAATGGTGACTTTGTTTTAAAAAAATCTGCTTTTTGTGCTCAATTTCTTTCAGTTGGTATTGTATAGAGTTCATCTTTCTGATTTTCAGCTCTTTACTATGAGTGCACATAACAAAAAACTTGTAAATAGAATCTTAATGTCAACCAAAAGTGCTTATTTAGCTAGAAGACGTATACATAGATTTATTTTTTGTGTGCATGTTCTGGTTCTAGACTCTTCTTAAGGCTGATTGTGCTCTGGAATGTTGCCTATATAGTAGTCTAATAGCAGTCTATATCACAAAGATTTTTATATAAATAAATATTTTTTCTAATATTTGTTGTATGCTTTTTCATCCAATCCATTTTATCAGTATATGTACCAATTTCAGTCTTTATTTTATCGAGTGTTCATGTTCATAATGTTAATTTTTTATCATTGTCACTTTAGGATGGTGATCCTTCAATAAGGAATGCTGCATCTTTTTCCTTGAGGTCACCACAGTCAGTCTGCTCTCCAGCTGGAAGTGATGGAACCCTTAAAGGTAGTCTAGCAGTCATATATATCAATGTATTTTTTTCCCAATTTTAAAGAACAGAGACACAGAGAGTTTAAAGAGGTATTTAGTTAGTTCTCCTGACTTCTGTATTCAAATAGTACTAAAGAGTATGTCATTAAGTTTTCGATACAAAATTATTTTGAGCCCTGATCCAGAAGAAATTTCTGAAGGTCCAAAAATTGACTAATCATACTTCAAAACAGAGCTCAAATTCATGGAGGACAGAAGAATTTTAAATCCTTTCCAATATGAGGATTAGATTCTTTATAAGAATGGTTTCAGTTGCTCTCCATAAGAAATTGTTTAAAGGCAGCATTACGAGTATGTGAACTCTTAACCAGCTCAAAAGTGTTTTAACATGCAACGCTTGTCTTCATTGTAATCATCAGATTTTAAGAATGTGAAATTAAAAGTAGTTCAATGAACACAATATATATAGCATAAATGAAGTCTGAAAACCTTAGCTGTGGAGAAGGAATAGGGTAAACTGTCAGTCAGCTGAGAAAATAATTCTTTATGCTAAAATCTGGAATGCATAATACTGTTTTAAATATTATCCCTAAAGCAATGACCGAGATACATGAGACTTAGCAAGGTAGGGGTTTGGGCATATTCTTGGTAATTTAGGTTTTTCAGTGCTTATGTATTTACATGGCAATAGTAAAAAGATGCAACAGCGCTTTCTTCTCTTTAGCCCTGAAACAAAATTAAGTCTTTCTGGATGGTCAGGTTAGATGGAGAGGGAGAATGGGAGATGGGGGAGATTCCAGAGAAGGTGAGGGTATTGGGCTTGTGCAGCCTGGATAAGAGAAGTCTTTGTCGTCCCGTCCATCGTGTGTGTGTGTGTGTGTGTGTCCCCTCCCAGTGGATGGACATAACCTTAGAGCAGTCTTCTCATACCTATGAGGAGATTATCAGGAAGACTTGAGTCAGGCTTTTCACAGTGTTGTGGAGGAAGTATGAGAGACAATGGACTTTAAATTGAAATGGGAGTTTCTGACTAGGCATAGGGAAAAACTTTTTCACTATCAGGACACTTGAGCATTGAAAAAGCCCAGAGAATCTGTGCATTTTCCATCCTTGGAGGCTTTCAACACCAGGCTGGTTTATAAAGCCCTGTATATTGTGGCCTTGCTCACCCTGCTTTGAGCACGAGGATCGACTAAAGACCTCCTGAGGTCCTTTCTTAACTGAATTATCCTATGATCCTGTGACTGCTAAATGATCTTTGTGGTTCGTCTTTTGTAGGCATATACTGTGTTAAACAGTGATAGAAGAAATGTGGCTCAAATGCAAGTGAGAAGTACTTGTATAGCATGCCAGCAGCATCAGTATTTTAGGAGGTCTTGTGCTAAAGGACTTGTTGTAAGACTTGTGTAAATGGCAAAGACTAAATGTGGTTGTTTTTATTTAACTCGGTATGCAAAATCCATGTTTGTTTGAGCCTATCAGTTTAACAATATTGTGAATCTAAGCTACTTCCACTCAAATATATGATTACCACTCAGCCAGAAGAATACTTGAATTTTTTTTTTTTGTTAAAGTTGCTGCTGTTTCAGTTGGTTGTCTCAGAACCTGTTTTGAAGGGATACCTTTTCAGATTATTTCTGAAAACAATCTGATTGTACAATTCAGATTGTAATGTTTCAGCATTAGAGGGGCTGAAAAAGTGCAAGAAGAGCTTTTTGATTTATATACCTCTGTTAGCTCTACTTTTCTCATTGATAAAGCACACAACTGAAATACTGTTACTAATGGTGCTACCATTTTGCATTCTTAAAGAGATTAATGAATCCTGATTGAGAGAACCAGTTCTTGATGCTGCAAGAATCTTGTCAGACATTTAATTCCTCTAATCTTGCATTTTAGAAATGTATTGAAGAGGTGTGGATAATTACAGTGTTACTTACAATATGTGATCTCTGATAGTGAGTTTTTGGCCTATGATTTGGAGTGAAAGCGATTGGTTATGCTGATAAATTTTCCAGCGATGAACAAACAGCAAGTATCTACGCTGAGGTTTTTGTTGCTACTCTCATTAGTCCTTGAAAGTTTGGTTGACAAGTTGCAAACTTTGATAAAGAAAATTAGCAAAATATTTAATTGTTTCGGAGGATAAAAAGAATGGCACTAGACATCATCAGTCAGAGAAAGATCACAAGAAGGATGTTGTTATATCTAAGCTTTCTTATGTAACATAGAAATGTGAGGCAATTACAGCCTGTACGTGTACCTTTGGTATTTCTGTACTTCTGACATGGAAGTAGCAAGGACTTCTGTAGACTTGGAGAATGTGATTGTACAGCCTTGAATTACTTGAAGACTGAACAATAGCTGTCTTGATTAACAGAATCTGAATGAGGAAAAAGTTTTGTTTGCAACTCAGGCAAATATTTGAGAGATGGCAGAAGTTATATTTGTTCTTTTCGTTGGTTATTCATTTATTCAATGGGGTAAAATTTCTCTGTTACAGGAAAAATTTTTGCTTCGCTTCTGCTCCAGTAAAGGTAGCAGAGCAGCTGAAACTTTATCCAGAAGTTCTAGGCTGGTCTTTATCCTTTCTTTTTTATGTAAACTTTATATTTTTAGCTATGCAAACAGAATAGTGGCTCTGCTTTCATGCTATCATCTGTTACCACATCTGCTTTCATAGAAAATACATTTCTATGAATTCATCTATGAAGAATTAACATGAAGTATTTTCCTTCTGCTGAGCTCATAAAATATTCTGTGGTATCCATTACCCAAGATCGATTGCTCATCAAAATCCTTTATCCATTTGTTCTACTTTCCCACTACTCTGCAATCTCAGAAAAGATTTTATTTTATTTTATTTTATTTTTATTTACTAAGACAACTTCTAAAGATCTGTATAAAGGAAAGCCTTCCACAATATTTTTAGTCCATTGCTTTCCAAAGAGAAGAGTTCATATATTTACAGTCCTGTTTCCATAGTTTCCTAAACTCCTGGGAAAACATCTGTAAGGAATAGCAACAACCCTTCTGAAACTATATAATTTTGCACTCTTTTCCAGAAATAAGTTGTATTCCCTCCAGAAATTGTTAATGGGTACTTGATTATTTTCTGAATAATTTGGAAAGATTACTTTTATTTTCTTAGGGACTTATAAGACTTCTCCAGAGAGATTCCTCTACGCTTGGTCTTTGAATGTATAGTGGGTGGCAAGAAGAATTAGGAATTCTCAAATCTGTAGTACAGACTTCAGTGCTCTCAAAGGTACTTGTTAAGAAAAATTATCATGTCACCCTCTCTCCTTCAAAAGAAAAGTGGAAGAAATTTATTCAAAGGTATTTTCTGATAGGGCCAAAATAAACATTCATTCTTGTTTGTTTCTTCAAGTCTTAACTTTTTACACAAGGATGCTTCTGAATACAGCAGTTCTAAGCTAGAACAGCCAAAGCTGAGATTTCTCATGAGGCATTTGAAGCTCTGGAGAAAGTGGTGGGACTCTTCCCTGAAAGAGTATATGGAAAGTGAATACAGTCTGTCCCGAAAAACCTCCCAAATGTATGTTGTTCTATGTCTGTCTCATATGTTATCCCTTTAAGTTTGAATTTTAAATTAATTTATGCTCTTTGAAAATGAATGTCAATATAGTCTGTTAATCAAAATAAGTAATAATTTCTAGTACAAAACTTGGGAAGATTTCCAGATTTTTAGAAAATACAGCAGGAAAGGGCTTGGGGGCTTCCCATCATCTTACCCTCTTACATGAGCTGTACCAGTATCACTCCCAATAACTTCCACCACCCCCCCCTTTTTTTTTAATTAAAATGTCAGTAATGGAGTTTCCTTACTCTTGCCATGCAACCTGTTCAAATTCTTAGTGCTAGAAAGCTTTTCTCCTAATGCTTTGCCTGAATCATTTTTGTTGCAGTTAGGCATGACGCTTCTTCACTTCTTGACTTCTTTCCAGTAGGCAAGGAAAAACAATTCATGTCTTGTTTTTTTTTTTATATATATATATATAGCAATCATTTAGATATCAAAGAATGTTATCGTGTCTTGCACTAATCTAATCTTCTACAGACTGAACAGCGCAGTTTCTTTCTATCATCTTTACATAAGTAATAATTTCTGAGCTTTTAATTGTCTTTGTTTTTATCTGAATTCTAATTGGTCTGCATTTGTCTTGATGTTGTAAGTCGTAGATAAAACTATTTGAAGACTTAGAAGGATGAGTGGTCAGAAAAGTACTGTGGATGACCTTGTATGGTACTACTGTTATATATGACTATAGCTGCTCTTTGGCGATAACTTAGATTTGTGTTGCAAGCTGATATAAACATATTGCTGTCTCTCTGTAGAGCTTATCTGTCTTCCTCTCCTGTTGTTACAATTGCTCTTTCTCAGATGAATAAAAAGTTTGTGCTGCTGCTTACTGAATTTTTTTTGTTTCAAAAGGTTATTCCAATTAATCAAGAAAACTGTAAATTTTGATTCTGTTATTTAAAAGCAGTTGTGGGCCTCTCAAACACTCGACACCAAAAGCTCGTTATGATCTTTAGATTAATAAAATACTCTCTAATTCTGTTACACAAAAAGTTATTAATGACAAATATTTTATACTACTATTCTTAAGACAGCGCTCTGGAAAGCTGCACTTGTTCACCTGTACTCCATTCATCCATTTTTACCAAGAACAACTGATACTCTGAACACAGTTTTGCAATAGGGTATACTGCAATCTTGGACTATTTTTGTCTAGACCATACTTCCTCAGCTTGTTAGTGAAATTGTTATGAGAAGCTATATAGAAAGCCATGCTGAAGTTTAGGCATGACACTCAGTTCTCCTTAATCCACAAGACCTATTGCTTTATAGAATAAAATTATTTTGATTTGATGATACTCTTAACATTCACTTTGGAATACTACCTCTTTGTTATTATCTTAATCCTTATAGAGAAATTGTTCTTCTTAAATCACACAGACTGTATATAATCCTCTGAGCAGTCCTTTACCATCCTTTTGAAGGGACTATTTTTCCCTTTTTGAATCTCCTGGAGACACAAATTCTCAAAATGATTATTGCCATTTCTGAGATTGGTTTAGCCAGGATTCCAGGGTGAATTTGTCTGATCCCATTTTCATGAAAACACTCAATTTATGTGAAGGTGGTAAATAGGATCATATTAAATTTAAAAAAAAAAAAGACACTTCCATTTTATACATTGTAACTGTAGTCTCTCTTAAAATATTTGGCAGTAGTGTGTGAATGTTCCTTGGGATCTGTCATCACCAGGTTCTTGGCTTTTTCCAACAGCCAAACATCAGTATGAGTGCAGTATGGATACTCTAGTCGTCGTCTTCTCCAGCTTCTACCTTCAAGAACTTATTTACAGAATAATTACTCAGATGTGAAGTCTAATAATCCACATGTAGAAAATATGCATTCATTAAAGCCCCTCAAAAGACTTTTTCAGTAAAAAGTGTGGAATGCTGTGTCCAGGTTTGACGAACAGCAACTTGGTACCCACGTAAATAATGTTCCTGGAGTCTCAAGGATCACTTTGCTATAGATTAAAAAAGGCGTAGCACTTGAATGTTCCTGATGTTTCTCTCCAGTGTGCTATGAACCAAGTATTAGCCATCAGTCTTCATTTGTTCACTAGTAGTTTTTTTTTTTTTTCCAGCTTTCATGCATAGGGAACGATACATCTGGCAAAAGAGCATGTAGGATAGATGAAAGACTTTCTTTCATCATCTGGGAACCTTTACCTGCAAGGGATTTAAAGAAATATGGAGATATTATCTCAAGTGACCCTTCTGAAGCTGTTGTGCAAGTGGAAAGCTAATAATTCTTTAAAATTCTTCAAAATATGTGAATCCTAAGTTCCTGGTAACCTTAATAGTTGGTTTTTAACCATGTTGATTTAAAAAAAAAAAAAGAAGGAATGTGACCAGTGGTGGGACTTCAGTGCATCAGCTTTAAAAGGCGAGTGGTCTTTGCTCTGAAGAGGCTCAGAGATGATGGAGAAAGAATTATGAATGTTTAAATAAGATGTGAGTAGAATAGACTATTTCAGTTGGAAGGGACCTACAATGATCATCTAGTCCAACTGCCTGAGCAATTCAGGGCTGACCAAAAGTTAAAGCATGGTATTAAGGACATTGTCCAAATGCCTCTTAAACACTGACAGGCATGGGGCATTGGCCACCTCTCTAGGAAGCCTGTTCCAGTGTTTGACCACCCTCTTGGTAAAGAAACGTTTCCTAATGTCAAGTCTGAACCTCCTCTGGTGCAGCTTTGAACCATTCCCATGCATCCTGTCACTGGATATCGGGGAGAAGAGATCAGCACCTCCCTCTCCACTTCCCCTCCTCAGGAAGCTGTAGAGAGCAATGAGGTCGCCCCTCAGCCTCCTTTTCTCCAAACTAGACAACCCCAGAGTCCTCAGCTGCTCCTCATAGGACATGCCTTCCAGCCCTTTCACCAGCTTTGTTGCCCTCCTCTGGAAGCTTTCAAGGACCTTCACATCCTTCTTAAATTGTGGGGCCCAGAACTGCACACACTACTCAAGGTGAGGCTGCACCAGTGCTGAATGCAGAGGGATAATTGCTTTTTTGACTGGCTGGTTATACTGTGTTTGATGCACCCCAGGATGCGGTTTGCCCTCTTGGCTGCCAGGGCATGCTGCTGACTCATGTTGAGCCCGCTGTCAACCAGCATCCTCAGATCCCTTTCTGCAGGGCTGCTCTCCAGCCACTCCTCTCCCAATTTATACTTGTGCCCAGCATTACTCTGTCCCAGGTGCAGAATCTGGCATTTGGTCTTATTAAATTTCATGCCATTGATTGATTGCCCAATGCGCCAATCTATCTAGAGCCCTCTGCAAGGGCTCTTGTCCCTCAAGAGAGTCAACAGCACCTCCCAGCTGGGTATCATCAGCAAACTTGCTAATGGTGCATTCAACTCTTGCATCCAGATCATTGATAAATATATTGAACAGAACTGGCCCTAGGATTGAGCCCTGAGGTGACCAGTTGCCAGCCGGATGTAGCCCCATTAACTACCACCATTTGAGCCCTGCCCTTCAGCCAGTTCTTCACCCAGCGCACCATGTACCTGCTCATCCCACAGCTGGACAACTTGTCCAGAAGGATGCTGTGAGGGACAGTATCAAAAGCATTACTAAAATCCAGAAAAACTACATCCACTGCCTTCCCTTCATCCACTAGATGGGTGACCTTATCGTAGAAGGATATCAAATTAGTTAAACAGGACTTTCCCTTCACGAACCCATGTTGAGTGTGCCTGATGATTGCATTGTCCTTTAAATGCCTTTCAATAGCACCCAGTATGATCTCCATAATTTTTCCAGGTACTGAGTTTAGGCTAACAGGTCTGTAGTTTCCTGGGTCTTCCCTCACACCCTTCTTGTAAATTGGGATAACGTTGGCTAGCTTCTAGTCAGCGGGGACCTCCCCAGACCTTTGGTAGATGATCGAGAGGGGTCCTGCTCTAATATCCGATAGCTCCTTCAGTACTCTGGGATGAATCCCATCAGGCCCCATGGACTTACAAACATTCAGCTGATACAGCTGGTCCCTTACAATTTCAGCGTCCACAAATAGCAAGTCACTGTTCCCACAGTCGTGGTCCTCCAACTCAGAGGACCAGGCAGCCCTAGGTCTATCGGTATTATTAGAGTGAGGCAAAAAAAGCATTGAATGCCTCCGCTTTTTCTTCATCCCTGTTAGTCAGGTGACCATCTTTGACAAGTATTGGTCCAATGTTTTCCTTAGACCTCCTCTTGCTATTAACATACTTAAAAAAGCCTTTCTTGTTGTCTGACACAACACTGGCCAGTTTCAACTCTAATTGAGCTTTGGCCTTTCGTGTCTTCTCCCTGCATATGCGAACCACAGCTCTGTAATCTTCCTGCGAAGCCTGACCTTGCTTCCAGAGATCATACAATTTCTTTTTCCTCTTGAGCTCCACGAGGAGTTCCCTGTTCAGCCAAGCTGGTCTTCTGTCCCACTTGCTTGACTTTCGACACAATGGGATTGCCTGCTCCTGTGCTTTTAAAAGGTGGTTCTTAAAAACTGACCAGCACTCACGGACCCCTAAGCCCTCAAAAGCAGATTCTGAGGGGACACTGCTATGTAGCAACTCTGATGACCTTTTTTCTCATTACACTGAAAATTTTAAGCTCAGCCATTTTTAATTTTAAACTCTGGCCAAGACAGCCACCTACCATCACATCTCCCACGAGTCCTCCTCTATTCACAAACAACAAGTCTAGGAGGGCATCTTTCCTAGTTGGCTCCCTGAGTACATGTGACAAGAAGTTATCTTCCACAAACTTCAACAATTTCCCGGACTTGCTTGTCACAGCAGTATGGTATTCCCAGTTAATGTCTGGGAAGTTGAAATCTCCCATAAGGACAAGGGCTACCGATCCAGAGATTTCTCCTAATTGCCTACAGAATAACTTATCAGTGCTTGATAGTAGACACCCACTACGACATCTGCTTTGTTTTCCATCCCCCTAATCCTCACCCAGAGGCTCTCAACCACGTCATCCCTAACTGTAAGGGCTGTACAATCAAACTTCTCCCTTACATACAGTGCAGCTCCTCCACCTCGCCTGCCCTGCCTATCCCTCCTTGAGCAGCCTGTAGCTCTCCATCCCAGCACTCCAGTCATGGGACTCATTCCACCAAGTCTCACTAATACCAATGACATCATAGCTCTGGGAATGGACCAAGGTTTCCAGTTTATCCTGTTTGTTTATCATACTGCATGTGTTGGTGTACAAGCATTTCAGATATACTCCTGAGCCCTCACTGCTCCCTGGAGCACCGTAAATGTTCCCACTAGCATTGCCACCCTCAGGCGATGCCATGCCAACCCTTGGCTTACCTTCAGCTCTCCTGTTGGTATGCCCTTCCCCCATCAATTCTATTTTAAAGCTCTCGATCAGTCCCGCCAGCTTACACCCAAAGATGTGTTTTCCCTATCAGGACAGGTGCATCCCGTCAGGCCCCAGCATACCTTGTACCTTGAAGACTCTTCCATGGTTTAAAAACCCAAAGTTTTGGTGGAGGCACCAGTCCTGGAGACAGGTATTGATGTTTTGGGCTCGCCTGTTTCTTCCAAAGTCTCTCCCTGTTACTGGAGGATTGAGGAAAACACTACCTGTGCTCCTGAAATTTTTAGCATTCTTCCCAGGGCTCTGAAATCTCTTTTGATTGGCCTTAGACTTTTTGTTGCGACATCATTAGTGCCCATATGAAAGAGTAGGAGTGGGTAATAGTCTAAAGGCTGTTCTAAGCTCTTCAGTCATCTGGTGACATCTCTGATTCAGGCCCCAGGGAGGCAGCAAACTTCCCTGAAAATAGGGTCTAGTCTGCAAATGGGTGCTTCTGTTCCCCTCAGGAGGGAGTCACTGATTACCATAACTTGCTGTTGTTTCTTCTCGGTGCTGGTCTTAATGCAGGTCTTGTTGCAAGGGGTTGGTTGATCTGACCTTGGCGAGAGTACTTGCATAGGTTTCTCCTTTTCTGTTTCATCACGCACTTCCTTTACCATACCCAGGGCCTCGTGCCTATTCTGTAAAGGTAGCTGAAAGGTTAAGGAGGGGTTCTTCTTATAGTTCCATGCAGAGTACTGTGGCATAATTAGAAAGTGTACAGACAGAAACTGTGGGGTTTAGATGTCAGTGATGCGTGCAGTCTCTTGGAGAGAAGCTTATTTGTTTGCTACCCAAGTTACTGATGTACAATAAGCAAGTGAAGCTATTCCATGGCAAACAAATAGGAAGTGGGTTTGAAAGTTTATGTTTTTAAGAAGACTAAGTTACTGTCAGTGCAACGCATGTTATAGTTGCTTGCATTATAAAGGAGATTATAAGAAATCAGTCAAGAGTCACAGGAAAAAAAAAGTGTTTACAAATAGTTACAGCAGTTGATAAAACTTCTTCCATACTCAGTGCCATCTACCACTAGGAATCAGTAGGAAAACTAATTAGTACAGAGAACCAGTCCCAGGATTTTCATAGGTGGTCAGGATGACTGTTACTGAAAGACTATGGAGGTATTGTTGATGGGTGTTTTTGTTCTCTGTAGAGGCTTTATTTCCGATGATGTTACCTGCTTCGCCGCTACATTTGGCATTATGTGGATGACCATCAGTATTTGCTGTTCAGAAATGATACAATGACCTTCCCAAATCAGTGGAGAATCTCTTTTTATCTCACAAGTTTTATATATTTCTGTTATACACACATTTTAGACAAAGTTCTTTTACTCATACTATGGAAGATCAACTACAGGAAGTAATTTATTTTTTTCCTGAATTACCACACAGCTCTAGATTTAGACTCAAAATCTGCCTACATATTTCTCTATTCTAAAAGAATATTTTGAAATTCAGTTCATTCCCAATGATAATTTCCAAAGATTATTGTATGATTTACTATATTGACAGCATTTTGTAGAACAGACCTTCTCAACCTTGGAATCTCGACTGGTTCAGCAAACAAGATCATACCTGTCTGTCTGTGTATTCTTTCCATAAAAACATTTTTTCTGTTGTTAGCAAGTCTTGTAAGAGCTTTGTTCTCAGACATATAATGGCTCAAGCCTTCTCCCATAGGAAATATTCCAGACTGACTTCAACAGTAATAGGCACAACTGTCTCTGTATAACAGGTGATGTTTTGTCTGAAGTCTAAGCATCCAACACAATGTGGTACATGTTCAATGTGTGATACCTGTTCAAAAATGTTAATGTCTGTGGTAGAATGAAACTGTTACAGAATGGTTCATCTTTTTCAATTTCTTTTCACCTCAGTACATAGGTATTGTAGCTTCTAAGCCCCTCTGTTGCCAGAGGCTTAGCCATCATTAGACATCTCTGAAATATGTGAAGTTATTGCCAGAACATGTACTCTTAAAATGCAGCTTATAGGCATTACTATCAACACCTTTCGGGAATTTCCTTCAGGAGGAAGATACTTTCAAATAGCTATTTGTAGTGCTGCCTAGGAGAGGGAAAACTACTTTTTTTTCATTTACTGGATTCTAACTACGTTCAGTGGAATGCGCTGAAATCCATCTGACTTCCTCAAGTCTACCCAAAGATAAAAAGAACCACCTTATCTGTTGCTGCAGTGTTATTTTTCAGCATGAGAAATACCAAACAAATACAAATCAGAACAATCTTGTCAAATTTACTTAAACGTTTAGGACAAATCAAATCTCTGTCCTCTATTTGAATTGTAACTATGAAAACCAGTAAATGTTCCATTGTTGCAACTTCAGAAGTATTCATTTAAGAAATAATTCAAGAGTAAGATGTCAGTAAGATCTCTCTGAAAAGTTTTGAGCTGCCTCTAATATTTGTAGAAATAAAAATGCAGCCTGTATTTCCAGTGAGTGGTAGTCTTTGCCTTAGAAGAAATTAGTAGCTAACGATTTCTGCTATACATTACACTGAGACAATCTTGTAAATTATTGTCTAAACAGGTGCTAATTAGGAGAAGTGTGTGTGTGTGTGGAGGGGGCATCACAAAAATAGGAATCTCTGGTGGAAGGCAAGTGAGAGATCTTCATAGGGTGTAGCCGGGTCTTCAGTACTAGTGATTGAGTGTGGTGTCTAATTTGAGAAGGGGAAATGGAGTAGTGAAAAGATCTTGAGAATCAGGGTGACTCAAAACAGGGCTTCCCAACATTGTGGATTTTATTGGCAGAATATGGAGTTGTTGCTGATGGTTAAGAAAGGGTAAGAGAAACCCATTTTATACTCTGCTCTACATACAGAGGTTATAGGACTTCTCACAGAATGTACTAGGGAGAGAAAATAAGTATAGTAGTCTGTGCAAAGAAGTCATCAGTAAAGGCACACCTTTCATTTGAATTGAAGCTTTGCTAGAGGTATCTATTCTTTTTTTCATCTACAGGTCAGTACATTGTTTAATGATTCTTAATATTTCTTAAAATATCTGATAGAAATTTAAGCTTCAGAATGAAGTGGCTTTCTTGTTTAGTGGTGTATCTTGAATGAAGCACGTGGGGACTTGTATTCTAATTAGGTTTTGAATGTTGTTAGAAGTATTGACCGATGATGACCTAAACCAGAATGTCTAATAATAATCTCAGTCACTGCTTTCTGAAGATCAATATTCCCCAGTGGATGAATGGGATCAGATAAATGTTTGCTTTCTTTAACAAGAGGAGGCTGGCCATATTGGTCCAGCCAATAGGCTTTTCTTTTTTTTTCCCCCCACACCAGTATTCCTTTTTAAGCCAAAAATGATAGCTCAAAATTACAATTGGGACAGGTTGAAAAGCTTCTCTGTTTTTCAAAGCTTTTTCTGGGCTAACAGTTATGGGGAGCTGGTTTAATTTGAGAAACAAAAAAAATTAATGTGATTAATTGGAGAATGTTTTTAATAAAAAATGTCCTCTCAAAAATTTCTCTAGATATACTCAAAGCCTGAAATGGGTGAATGTAGAAGTACAAATTCATACGTTTAAAAAACGGAAAAAAAAAAAAAGAGGGGAGATAAGGCAGGGAATGATAGAAAAATGCTCTAAGACAATTAGTGTTTTCTAGATAGTAATGAGTGGGGGAGGTTGGAATGAGTTTACCAAAAATTAAAATTAAAACAAAACAAAACAAAACAAACAACAAAAAAATCCAAACAAACCCAAAACAAAACAGTTGAATATGAAATGTCAGAATCGAAGTTAAGGGAGTTGTGTATATTTTAATTTTTTAAATATATATATATTTTTAATTATTTAAAAATGTGTGGCTGAAATGGCTAATGCCTATACACTGATCGTTAAGTCTTCATCACTGGACCTCATTAAGAATCTTTTTGATATTTCCTTTTCTGTAGTCAACTTGCTTTCATTGACTATTTTCTAATAATTGATACTCTGAACCTGCAGGTACTATTTTTATTTATTCTTTTTTGGTGGGTTTTTTGTTCCATCTTCTCTGAAACGATCCCTTCTCTACTTGTAGTGGATGGCTAAAATTCCTAGGAAATACACTGCAACTATCTGGATTACATCTTGATCTAGGAATGATGTACGTCCTACCAATCTTATTTAGACCTTTTGTGAACACAGATATATGTACAAATACATATTAAAATTATGTAGGTTATATTTAGTGTGTTTGTATATAAACATGGAACAACATAACTGTTCAGTTTTTCTGAATTATTATTCTAGGATCAAGACAACCTTTAATCCAACAATCTCAGCCTCCACCTTATTCATCACCTAGAGATGTTCCCCCAGACATATTGTTAGATTCTCCAGAAAGAAAGCAAAAGAAACAAAAGAAAATGAAGTTAGGCAAGGATGAAAAAGACCAGACTGAAAAAGCTGCAATGTATGATATCATTAGTTCTCCTTCCAAGGACTCCACTAAGCTTACATTAAGACTTTCTCGTGTAAGATCTTCGGATATGGACCAGCAGGATGATATGCTTTCTGGTTTGGAAAACAGCAGTATGTCAGAGGGTGATATTCCTTTTAATGTGCAGTACCCAGGACAGACTTCTAAAACACCCGTTACTCCACAGGATGTTAACCGCCCACTAAACGCTGCTCAGTGTTTGCCGCAGCATGAACAGACAGCTTTCCTTCAGGCACAACAAGTGCCTGTTTTACAACAGAACACTTCAGTTGCTGCAAAACAACCTCAAACTCCTGTGGTACAGACACAGCAACAGGTTTCGCAACAAGGAACTGTAACGTCATATGATGAAGTAGAATTGGATGCATTGGCTGAAATTGAGCGGATAGAACGTGAATCAGCTATTGAAAGGGAGCGATTTTCAAAAGAAGTGCAAGATAAAGGTAAAAGGATTGTGTGTGTGTATACACTATATATATTATATAAATATATATATGCATATAAAACCCATATATATATGTGTGTATATATATATATAAACCTTCCTGTCGTTGTCATATAGTTCAATTCTGTTTACTCAGTGTAGGTGGTTCTACAACATTCATCTTCATTCCCCTCCAACAATGAACTGTAATCTCTCATATATGCATATTTTTAATATCTGGTATTCTTTATTTGGGATCTTAATGGATGGAAAGTGAAGTTCTTATGTTTCCAAATTCTTTTTAAGCTACTCTTATTTTGAACCATGAGACTGAATGAAGTACAATTGACGTTGTTTATAGTTTCTAAAATCCCAGCAGTACCATAAGTAAAAATATGTAATAAGGTTTGGTAGTTGAATTATTAATTAACTATCTATGTTGCCTAATTTAAGAAAATACAGGAAAACCTCTTTTATGCCATTTCTATTAATATCCCAGTTTGAACGTAATGTGAAGGAGGTGTTAGATTAAAATCACATCTATTCTTTTAAAGGCACTGTAACAATTGGGTAATATATACTACTATTTGTCTCCAGTGTTTGTTCAACTGGATATTCATTATTATGTAGGCATTACAAGTTTTAGAGAACTACCATATATCTGTATGGTCTCTAGCACAGAATCAGATGAGCCTCTGAAATGTTTGCTCTTTGCTTCAGTAGCTGTACTGGTTGTCTTAACTGATTTCATTGAATCTATCCTCTTTGATTTTTCCTTTTTTTTCCCCTCTTTTTTTCCTTATTTTTTTCTCTTCCTTCCCTTCCTTTCCTTCCTTTTCTTTTTTTTCTTCCTTTTTTTTTTCTGTTGTCAACTGGCTTGAAGGTCTTAGGCTTCAGAAATATCAAAAGTGGATGTAAAACCCACGTGTAAATCTTGAAGATAAGATGTGGTTTATAAAGTAGATAGTGATAGGTTAACATAAGTATTTTTCAGAAGCTTCCTCTGCACTGCGTTTAACTTCTGAGAAAAAAATTTTTATAGTGTAATGCTAATTTATTAGATACTCCCAAGAAAAATCCTGCAGAGTGGAAAATGGCACAGGTTCTGATTTTGGAAGTTCATAGGTGAAAATGGTTGATTTTGGACATGCTTGCATGGTGGTAACTAAATTTACATACGGTTTGGGTCTAACCAGCAGAGAGCTCACAAGTTTTCTCCCTATTCAAAGATTTTTTTTTTTTTTTTTTTTTTTCTGTTTTTAAAGATGCCTGGAGAGAGAGAGAGAGAGAGAGAATGAGTTTGTTGTGTTTGTGTGTGTACAAACGTTCTTGTTGCAGTTACTCAAAGGATTAACTTTTTAGCTATTTCTTATTTGGTAACTAAATCAAGTCTTGTTAGAAAACATTGTTTGTGAATATACAGAAAAAATGGGTGCTCATCTCAAAAGAGATCTCTACTGCCTTTAATTTTGATTTAATGAAATGGTGGAATTTGTTACTTTGCTTGCATTTCTTCTACTAATTTTATATTTATTTATGGAGAGCTTGTGGTTTGTCTCCTACTACTTAAAAAGCTACTTTTATATCCCCACACTTTGAGTAGATTCTCCAGCACATTTTAGCTGAGAAGCATCTCAAAAAATTCAGTGTATTTTTGAAGGTGCACAGCAAGACTAAAACACTCTTTCTCTTTTGTTCCGGTTTTCAGGAGATGTTGAACATTAGTTATGAGAAGTTTGTTTGCCATAATTACATAGCCATAGGCAGACTCAAATTTGGTTTTTTGGGGGAAAGGAGTGATTTTTATAGAATGCGATTGCTCCCTTTCACCACTGCTCAATAACCGTTTTGCCAAATAAGGATTCCAACCTTATGCTTCCCTTCTACCTGCATCCTCTGCCAGGTCTCAGTTCTTCCTGAGTTCCTGCAATTGCTATGGATCAGGTGCAAGAGTTGCTGCCTTATATTGGGACAAATGATCACCATTTATTCACTGGTGGCAAGTTGCCCCTATGCTAGACAGCAGCTGTTTTCACTTTGCTGAGATTTCAGCCACAAATGAATAGTATTGAGTAGAAGGATTTTTAGCAGTCTTGGGACAGATTTCCTGAAAAGCTTGGAGAAATATGATTCTTATTTTTTGGTAATGCTTTTGCCATTCCTTGTAAGTTTGTACTATGTCTACAAGTCGATACACTCTGGGATTGTTCTAGTTTATAGCTGTTTGGTTTGGTGTGACTGCAGGAGGAAGCTAACTCTATTGTTCCTATGGGAATATGACTGTTAGAAATATATCCAGTAATTCCTAAATATGTCATTCATTTTTTGTGAAGTTGCTTATTGTATTTATGCAAAAGCCTGGCATTTGTGCATTTTAGTACATGTACTGTAACTTCAGATCACATTATGTCAAGAAAATAGTGTGATTGTAGCATGTACTCGGTCTAATTAGAATGGGAACATATAGTGCTAGCTGATGCTGTACATAGCAAGTGTCCCTCTAGAGATCTTACTCTAGATGCTAGCACATGTTAAAATCTGCATGAAAGCATCTTTGCTGCTTTTGTAATTGAGGCATGGGAATACATATTACAGTCACACTACACTTTCTGTGTAGGCACGCATTGTTGTCTTCCATAAATTGGAACTTTCTACTTTGAGTAGAATTATACTTGCAAGTTTTGATAGAAGATTAGTGGTCTCTTCTGTCCTTTTATTAGATGTGAAATCTCTACAGTACTATGCTTCATCAAAGGTTTTCAGATGCTTCTTTTTTAACAGTAAGGCTTTGGATGGATATGACATGTTCTTTCTGAGGTTGGGAACCAGTAGTGCAGTGGAACTGTTTATTCCAGAGGAGAAGCGGAGATGTTTTTTTTGGGGGGTTCTTGCTAAAAATTATACAACTACTACACTTGCCTAAGGCAATGCTAAGGTCTTTTTTTTTTTTTTTTTTAATGCTGAAGTCCTTTTATAATGTTTGGTACAGGTGGGAAATGGAGATTGGAGTCCTTTAGAAATTATAGTACTTTCTGTAATAAATTCCTAATTCTAACAAAACTGTTAAAATATTTAGCTTCCACCAAACAAAGTCTCTCAAAGTAGGAGGCAGTCTCCATTCCAGAGGTGGAACTAACAGGGTTTTGCAGAAGTGCTGCCTTCTTTGAAAAGCAACGTATCTTTCTGGAACCTGATTGTCATGATTTTGCTTTCTGAAAAAGGAATTCTTAGGTCAAAAATCACTAATGCAAGATCTGGCAGATTTGACCTAATGTCTATCCAGATATGCATAAGGAGAGATTTTATAATATAGACCTTTTGCCTCCATATCTGAGTGCTTTTCAGAGCTCTGTTTTTATAATTCTATTCTTTTGGTCTATTTGGGTCTTAGATTAAGTGGATTATATGGTCTCTTTGTCATGATAGAGAGGTGCAAAATTTGAAAAAGTTGGTTTCATCCTTGTCCTCTATGTGGAAGGACAAGAGTCCATCTCCTCTTCCTACTTTTTCCATCAAGGAAGTCTCTCTTTGCAAGTAATTTGTCTGTATCTGTTAATGAAAGGAATAATTGGAGATTTTGGAGATCAAGGCACTCAGCACTGAAAGTTACATTCTGATACATCTAATATGTTTAATAGCCTCAGAACAAACAAATAAGTCCGTGGAACATGACAAGCCTCATGTTTTCAGTTCCAATTGCCTCCCTCACAATGGCCTCTATACCCTCATCAAGTTGTCAATCAAGACTAGATCATATCTTCTCTTTTGAAAGGATGTGTAATATCACAGATAGATCCAGCTATTGTTTATCAAGACTCAGATTATTTGAGTTGAAAAAAAAGTTATTTGGAAGGGTTAATACAGAAAGGGTTTATCTTTTTTCCACAACAGTTGACAAGTGAACCATCCTCTGCTTACATCAGGTACATCAGGATACCTTTCTAAAGAAATTAGAAATAATGAAACTTCACTCATGTTTTCTTCTAATCACTGTCAGTAGTCACATTTCCTGTACTACTTGGTGCTCTTGAATGCTTTCGAAACAAGCAGAGGTCCATATTCTGAACCTATTTTGTTCACTTAACTGGAGCTGTGCTTAGTTCACATTCTGAGGTTGACTACTCCAAGAAAGTACAGGAAATCCTGTGGAGTTTTAGAAAATTATGTCCCAGGAATTTCTGTTATTCTCAGGAATCTTTTTTTTCCTTGGGGGGGTGTTGAGAGAGAAATTTTGTTTTGGTAGCCTCAGTTCTTTGCATTAACTCGTGCTTTGCCACTGTTCAGATACAAGTGGGTTATTTTTGTTTATAGTCAAGTAGTTCAAAGCTAGTCAGTCACTTTCAGTCTAAACCTTTCCCAGAACATTACATTAAGTTATTCTTGTTCTTCAAGATTTAGAACTGCTACTGAATTAATTTTCAGGTTCAAGGTTTCTACCTCAAGATTTTTCATGCTTTTCTAAAGACCCCAAATACTGCGAAACAAAAATATTTAAGATATTAATGTTAAAAGGAGCTCTGAGTCTTCTAGAAAGGGGAAAAGGGAAGATAACCTTGAAAATTACTTGAAAAAACAGAAAGCAACCCATCTTTTTTCAGAGACTCTTTTTCAAATCGCTTTAGTTTTTTATTTTATTCAGATTTGCTAAATTTTAACTGTCTTAACAGATCTGTCTTAACAGATTAAGGAGTTCTACTTTTACTTGTAAAAGGCACTGTTCTCTGGAGTTTGTGAGAAGAGTCATGAAATCATTAATCGCTAACTGTTTCATTGGGAGGCTAATATTTTTTTAAACTTAAAAGCATTAGAAACATTTTTTAAATGAGACAAACCTACTTGTTTCTGTGGGGTTTTTCCCCATATATATTTTACCTCTGAGGATCCATTTTACCTACTTTGGAATCTTACTGTAGATCCTTTGAATTAGGAAGAAGGGAAGCTATAATAACTTTATTTCCAATAGTTGGATCAGTTAGGGGGCATTTGGATGCCTGCTGTGGGCCCTTCTTTTTTTAGTTCATTCCAAGCCCATAGCAGCAGACACACACATCCCAAGAGTGTGAATCTGCCGGAGCAAAACTCAAAACTACAGTTATAGGTAAGTAAACTTTTTCTCTTAACTTTTAAGTTCTTATCCAGCTCCTCTCCCTTTCTCCCCATAGCCCATCTCCCCCCAAAAGTCCCCCAAAGAGGAGACTAACAGAAGAACACTATTAAGAATTAATAGTTTGTTTACATCTAATTTTATGTATCCAACGAATGAAATGACAGGATATGTAATTATAACCAGTATATTACCATTCATTTCCAAAAATATGTTATAGGGGTTTTATTTACTTAAAAATGGAGATACAAATGTAGTAATTTGTATAGTAATCTTGCAGAAGATTACAGTCACTAACACCAAAAGATGAAATGATACATTGTAAAAATATAAATTATTGTGTCTCTATGTAGTAGGACAGTGTGAGAATCAGGTATCATGTATTTTGTGTACACAAACTTTCATTAGGTCTGCATTTTGTAGTGTTATGTAATGGATGAAACTGGCACCTCATGTAGCTTTCCCAAGAAAAAGCAGGTTTGCAAGGTCCAGTTCCTATAGATGAGAGACTTTTTTTGTTTTGTGTTCAGATGTGTTTTAAGAAAAGTAAGGGGAAGAAATTCCTCTTCTATCTAGAGAAATCACTATGAAGCATTGCAATGTTTCCATCTATCTTGGAAGAAATTATTTTCTTTTATATTTTTTTAAAGAATGAAATACTGATTGAGTGAAAAACACATTTTTTTTAAAAAAAAACGTAGAGGCATATATTTTTAATGGTGTTTACTTTCTTTTGGTGCTCTTGTGTAACATGAAAGCAAATTCCCATGTTTATCCCAGGTTGTGCTTTATGTAGGGTAGTGCAGAAACCTGCTCTTGTAAGCAGGTATAGAAAATAACTAAAACCCAGAAGTTTGGTAAGAAGTGTATTTTATTTTTATCTGTAGCATAAACTAAGACTGGGAAATTAAATATAATTTGCATGTAGCATATGCCCTTGATTGTACCTGTTAAATGGATGGGAGGATTTATAATATTACTTACCCAGTAATTACTTTATTTTCTTCTGGGACAGTCACTTCTCTATAATGGATTTAAATCTTGATAAAGAAACGGCATGTATAATTAATAAAGCTTATTAACAGTTTAAGCCCAGCATTTCTATAGTTCATAGTCACTAAGTTCACTCTGACATCAACCTAAGGTGACACAGACATTTTTCATTATCAGCCCATATAAATGTTACTGGATCTAGTTAATTGAAGATATTTTTGAATGCAAGGTATGATGTCAGAATGAAATCAACATCTGGAAGGGAGATTAAAAGTGTTCACCAATAAATTTCAAAGTCATTTGCTTATTTCTAAAGTTTGTTGTTCCTACAAATGAATATGAAACTAATTGGATATGTTAATCTGTAAGTGATACATAAAATAAGTAGTTTTCATTAAGTCTACTGTTAGTCTGTTGCATTTTTCTTGTGAAATTAGGTGCTGCATTGTGTATTACAAAAGTAATTGCACTTCAGGTTTTGCTCAGATTTTTTAACAATTGAGTTTACAAAACTGTAATTCTTCACAAAGCAATCACATGGATAAAACCCACAATTTGTGTCAGAAAAATATGTCTCATAAATAAATTGAAATCATATTGTTTGTAAAAGCAATATTAAATTTAGGGAGGTTAAATTACAGCTTCCAGTCTCTAAACAAATGGAGATGCTTGATTATAATTTGCTGTAGTTCAGTTCTTGTTATTTTCTAGTGTAATATTTCTTTTGTATTACTATAGTTGACAGGGAATAATGAGTTACCAAACATCCTTAAGTAGAAAAATTCATAAGATCATATTTCATTCTCCAGTTATGCTGATTACGTTATTGTCATATTTAAGAAAACAAGCAGAACTTTACCAAAATGAAGATTCTGAATTCTGCTACACCCTAAGGCATGTCAGAGACTCCTGTAGTCTTTTGGAGGTTTTGGGTTTTTTTTTTCTGAATGAGTTTGGACATCCCTCCTGATGGGCTTACTTTTTTGTGTAGTGACCAGAAGTTTGATAAAGTCTCTTGACAGATTGCTAAAAATTAGCAGCTATTTCTGTTCAGGTTCTTAGAAATCCCTTCCTCTGAGCTGCAGCAGCTGGAAGCCCTCTGGTCTCTACTTTGGAGCCTTTGGAATTATAGAATCATAGAATCATTTAGGTTGGAAAAGACCTTTAAGATCATCCAGTCCAACCATTAACCTACACTACCAAGTCTACTCTAAGCCAATCAAGGGTAGACTAGACTAAACCATGTCCCGAAGTGCCACATCTACACGTTTTTTGAACACTTCCAGGGATGGTGACTCCACCACTTCTCTGGGCAGCCTGTTCCAATGCTTGACCACCCTTTCAGTAAAGAAATTTTTCCTAATTTCCAACCTAAACCTCCCCTGGCGCAGCTTAAGCCCATTTCCTCTGGTCCTATCGCTAACTACATGGGAGAAGAGACCAACACCCACCTCACTACGACCTCCTTTCAGGTAGTTGTAGAGAGCGATAAGGTCTCCCCTCAGCCTCCTCTTCTCCAGGCTAAACAACCCCAGTTCCCTCAGCCGCTCCTCATAAGGCCTGTGCTCCAGACCCTTCACCAGCTTTGTTGCCCTTCTCTGAACATGCTCCAGCACCTCAATGTCTTTCTTGTATTGAGGGGCCCAAAACTGGACACAGTATTATGTTCTGTTCTATAAAGCTTCCTATACCAGGATCATGACTGTACTTTCTTAGCTGCTTCTGTAAGGGAGGAAGCAGTGAGACTAAAATTTTTGACCTGTCTTTGCTGAGTCTCTCCTTCAAGGGGAGGAGCTAGTGCTGTGGGAATCTCTTCTACTGATAGGAATGGGTCTCTTTGGTTGTTTAATTCTTTGCTTATTGGAATATGGTTTTGGGGGGAGGTCAGGTAAGAGCAAACTCTCATGGCCAGTAATGCTGAACGTTCATGAAAGAGTAGAAAGATAAAAATGGATATTTGCCCTCACTCCATTGATAGGTCATCCATCAGTACCATTAAAGTAATTTTAAATCTTCCTTGTATCCAGATCATATCGATTGGTTTAGATTCTTGTGGTCTACACAACACTGTTGGTTGGGGGGGACAGGGCGCTTGGACAGCTTTGAAGAGATCTGTGAAAAATAACTAGGAAAAAAACCCAGTTGTCAGTAAACAGATTTGTTATTTAGGCGTATGGTTATGTGTTATTTGTCGAAAATTCCTAGTCTTGACCGTTAACTTAAATAAGATAAGCTTGTAATTGGCCTCTGGCTGACTTGTCTTTGATGATGTTCAAAAATGGAAGGTTTGACAATAGGTAATAACTGCTTAGGACTGGTATATTTGGTATAAATTTATTCATTGCTGATTTAAATAATGCAAATAAGTGGTATTTCAAATGAATGGAGGCATATCCCAATAATCTCTGAAAAGTGTTAGAGCTTTAAAATATTAAACTCTTAATTGTTATGCTTTAAAAAAAGAATGTTTGTACTGGAGTCATCAAAATGGTTCATCCAGAATTCAGCGTTAGAGGATCAATCTTCTTTGTGGTTCTGAAGAGGAGTACAGTCACATTTAACCATCTTGGATATGAAGTCTCCAACTGAATCCCTTACAAGGTGTAAAAGGGGAAGTGGTAATTTATCTGTTGTGTCTTCAAGATCATTCAAGATCATTCAGAAATCTCTGGATTGTAAAGTCTACCAAACAGTAGTAATAGAGCGGAGTGTTACCATTCTGCTAAAACAAAGCTCAGCAGCCATGCATGTGGTTCTTATTTAGACTTATTACCTTTTCACAGGTATTTACAAAAGGCCCATTTCAGTTTGCTAAGACAAGCAGTTCTAGAAGTTTTTAGGCTATCATCCTATTATACTCATTTGTTGAAAGAGTTTAATCTGGGACTTAAGACAATCATCAGGTTTGCAAGAAAGCAGTAACATCGGAGACTTCAGCACTAGTGGTGTTCTGGCTGCTGCTTTGGAAAGATTTCAGATTAAATGGAAGAATGGAGATACTTCTTTAATACAGCTCCCTTCATCCAGCTGCTGTCCCTAACACTTGCTCAGCTTCTGAGTATATCCGTTTTCAGGATGGATATTCTTCAAATCACGATTGACTTGCAGTTTCAGCAGAAATGTATTTGCAGGTATCTGTGGTTATTCCAGTGCAATGTGTTTTTGCACAAAGGTTCTGCAGTAATTAATTAATTTCTAAATCTGAAAGTACTCATTGTTTTGACATGCAGATATTTCCAAAGATGAAGGCCACAACCTGTCTCCAGGAATATTGTTCATAACAGGACAGGTGAGACATAACTGCTTGGAAATCCAGCTAACCTTTTTTTCCATTTCAAACTTGTGGTTCTTGTAATATTTTGTTTCTTGCACCACAGTGACCCATTTAATTTGACAGAACACCTCTGCTATTTTTTCGAATAAGTTAGCTTATGATCTTGCTTTGAGTACCAAGGTACTGCCTTTTGGTGAGCATGTTGCAATGTAAAGAGAACATCCATGCAGATTTGCCAAGTCAAAAGAATGCAAACATAGGAGAATAACTGGGAGGATCAGACTGTGCTGTGAACTGTCATAAATCTGTTCAAGGAATTGAACAAAATGCAGATATGTTTTGGATGTATCTACATTCCTGGGGGAGAGGAGTGAATAATGTTTCTAAAAAGAAAAGAATTGAAAACAACAAACTTGGATACCTGATCTGTAATATAGTCAGAAAGCTCTTCTGTGGCTTACAACATATTCCTTTTATTATGAAAACTGTTACAAAGAGTGAAGCAAAAAGATCCTGATCACAGTTTATTGGTCTCAAGAGCTTGTGAGCCTACTTGTTCAGAACTGTGGCAAGCTTTGAACCTCGGTCTGCAGGATTTGAAAGAAAAATATGTCTGATATTTTGGCAAAGTCCTAGATCCTGATAATAAAAAAAAATTCTACTGTCTATGGAATGAAGTGGACGAAGCTTGGATACTGATGCCTTGAAGGATATGAAGTATATTTGAATGGATATTGTAAAAGTTCCTAAGTTCATCTGTTCATTAAGACCCTAAGGGGTCTTGGGACTCATGCCTTAACAAGGCAGATTTATGCAAACTTGCATATATTCGATTGTAAAAGAGAAGACCTGAAGACATCTGTTTTCAGAGGTTAATTACTCTCTCCTCACTTCTCTGATGCTCTATTGATTATTCTCATATAGTTCAAAGTGATGAGTTCAAGATTTGATAAAGTCCTCGAAGCCCAATGGTGTTTTTCACCTTTCGTATTTCTGCAGCTATGATGGCAACCTAAAAAGTTTTTGTGCTCATTCAGTGGAGTTTTTTCCATTATGCTCAATGAAGATAGTGGTACTATGTACTCATCCTACCTTTAGTGCCCTAGTTCAACCTGATATTTTCATATACTTGGGCCAGCTTTTTTGTCCTAGATCCAGAAATCTCATAGAGGCAAACCAGTAATGATCAAGTCTAGTTCTGAGGATCTCCATCAAGATGCACTAGAAATATGAAGAAATCTGCAAGTAATCTGTAACTCCGTCTGCAATCACCTTGCCATTTAGGAAAAGAAAACTTTGAAGGCATACCTTTCTTCTCAGATAAGATGTCAACAGGTTGTGGTTATAACTTACTAAAACATCAGTACTCAGTTGTCAAGAGAAATGAAGAAGGTGCATCAGAAGAGCTCTGTATTTAGAGGGAACATGCCAAGTTGTGATGTGATCATCTGTATCTTCTCAACTTACAATTTGACGTTTTGGATGATGATGAAGAGCAGCACTTTGAGCCTGGTCAGTTATGGAAGTTCAAGAGACAAAATTGGTCCTACTTGAATTGTTTTGGTTGTTTAATCTTGGAGCCCTCAGCATGAGGGCTCTGAAAGGTGAGTTTTGGTTGATCCAGCTACAGCAGTTTAAGGCATCACAGCTCCTGGCCATTTGCCTTGCTCCTATAGTAGGGGTAGCAGAAGGAAACATTTGCTTGGCTCTTAGCTGACTTGTTCAGTCTGGTAGGTTAATGCAAACCATCTTCACTAGTGCCTTAAGTTGATGCACTGGACAATGAAACGCACTTGTGGAAATGTGAATGTGTGTTCCCTTCTGCTACGGGTGATAACCGCAGTTAAAGGAATGGGGCACATAACTGGTAACAGTAATGTCTTAAAGGCTACTGTTAGATCCACCATCAGAGCTTTACAGGACTTTTTCAGTGTGGCTGACGTTTCTGGGTTAAAATGAAAAAGCTGACTGACTTTTTGCTAAGATCACAAGTTTTTCAATTTGTGTTTCAAAATTTAAAGAG
Source organism: Pelecanus crispus (assembly GCF_030463565.1). Classification (NCBI taxonomy): domain Eukaryota; kingdom Metazoa; phylum Chordata; class Aves; order Pelecaniformes; family Pelecanidae; genus Pelecanus; species Pelecanus crispus. The sequence goes on from NC_134675.1 coordinate 5,315,815, forward strand.
TTTTAGTTGAGAAATAAGGTAGTGATATGTGTGTGTGTATGTATGTATATTAATGTGTATGTTTTAAAAAAATAAACAAATTTGAAATCTGTCAGTCTGGAAGCTTCTACTTCATGGCCATTCCTAAGACCTGCCATGAAGCTCAGTGAGGTCAAAGTCCTCTTAGTCACAGGGAGAAAAAGAATTTTTGTCACTGCATGAAGGTTTCAAAAAAATACATTTGTTTTAATAAGTAGTGTAGGGAAGTTAATCTATATAAGCTCTCATATGAATCCAACAGTAGTTGTTGTTGTACAGAAAAAGCAAAAATCGCCATGCTAAAAAGCTGCACCTTCGATTCGGCAAATTTATTTTGCTTCACGTCTACCATAAAGTTGGCAGGCGTTCCTACAGGTTTTTGTTGAACTTTGAAAAGTTCCTTTTTTGCAGTTGACCAGTTTCTGCATGGACTTTATTGTATATGTCTTTACTGTTTTCCAGACATTAAATGTTGTGCATAATTTTGGAGTTTTAGATGTTTTGGAGTTAGAGATGTACAAATAGATTTGAGAATGAAAATGATGGAAAAAAACCACAAACCTGTTCACATCACTGGAATTGACCATATTACTACTTGTTACTGTGTTCTAATGTTAATTTTGGAGATGATCCTTCAAAGTTTTAATTCTTCTGAATTAGAATCTTCTACAAGTATAGAAGAAATTAGAAGTCATATGTTATAATTCTGGTTTACAACTTGAGAGGTTGGGTTTTTTTTTCCCTTAGAGTTTAATTCCCTCTTCCTTGATTGCATCCTCCTTACCCTTCCCCTGCTCCCAAAAAGAGATGGCTCATTGCATCTGGTGATAAGGCACCACAAATCTAGGCACAAAATAAGTTATTTTTTATATATTGCATTTGTGGTCTAGATGTTTTGACAATAGATCTACAACAGCATTTCCAACCTATGTTTGGTCATTACTTAGACTTAAAATCATATTCCCTGATTACAGAGAAAGTCATTGCTTTTTTTTACAAATTACAAAATGATAGTTGAGAAATGAGAATATAAGCCTTAGTGCAGGTAGGGCTTTTGAGTTTCCTGGCAGAAATTAATTTTAGTTTAGAGTACCATGTTGGTAATATAAATAGGTTGTATTTTAAACGAATAGAACATACTCTTTTTTATATTTCCATGTGCTTCTCATTTCTATAAATTCTACCAAATTACAGGGTGTGTGGTTGGCTCACTTTTTATTTTTCTGTATTCTACTCTTAATGTTGTGGGGTTTTTTTTTTTTTAGTGTAAACTGAAAGGTTTATTGCAGAGTCAAGCTCTTGACACTACATAAAATTATCACTGAACTTTTTATTTCATCCATGAAAAGCATTATGGTTGCAAAGGGAAAATACTCAAGCTTTTAAGTGTGTAGTGGCCCCCTGCCTAATACAGATGTGTTAAGGTATAGACTCCAACTCTTGATATACTCCTTGTTTCAAAGAGAAGCATGGAGTGTTGGAGTTACTTTAATCATTTTTGTTCATTGTTCATGTGTTCCCTGGCTACAATATGTGTGAAGTCCAACTGATGCATTGAACCAAGTAGGGAGAACCTCTGTCTTAATCATTGCAGATCCTTGCTTAGTTCATGTACAGTGAAGCAGGCTGAATCTGCAGAAGAGTAGTATTCCTCAAAACTTGCTTCAAGTGTAAATTGATTTTTTTTTTTCAGTCGTTATGTATTGCAGCTGCTTTATTAGATGGTTCTCTTGGGAATTTTACAGGGACTTTGATTTCATATGTTTTATCGGTGTTTTTTAATGATTAATTGGCACATGTGGTAGACTGACAGTGAATGATATTCTGAATACATTAAAAAGTATTAGAGAAGTTCTATTCTTGCTTTTAAATTCAGTGGGTTTTGTTGTGTGTGCACATACGTGCTGAGGAGGATTAATTGGTGGGGGTGGAGGGGAATGGACATTTTTGCTTGGACATTTACCTGTTTCTATATATATATATTTCTATATATATATTTGTGTTTTTTCTCTTTTAATTTGCAGATAAGCCTCTGAAGAAGCGAAAACAAGAAAACAAACCACAGGAGGCTGGAGGTGCTACTGGAGGAAATAGAGCAGCTTCTCAGGAGACAGGTTCTGCAGGAAATGGGGCGAGGCCAGCATTGATGGTTAGTATTGATCTGCAGCAAGCAGGAAGAGCGGACTCTCAGGCAACAGTAACTCAGGATTTGGACACCATCAAAAAACCTGAAGAAATTAAGCAGTATAACGATGGGTTTGTGTGTGTTCCCCAAGAAGACACAGTTGGAGTTAAATTTAAACCTGAAAATAATCCTGAGATTTTTAGGAAAAAATCAGACTTTGAGGGTCAAAAGACAGATATCCAGCAAAATGAAAACAGACAAATGGAATTTCAGCAAAATGTGAGCAGGCAGTTGGAAAGTAAACACAATGAGAACAAACAGGTAGAAGCTAAACATGAAAGCAAGCATGAAAGCAGACAAATGGAAGTGAAACACAATGAGAACAGACAGACAGAATCCAAACAAAATGAGAGCAGGCAAATGGAGATGAAGCAAAATGAGGGAAAACAAAATAATGGCAAGCAGGAAATAAGGCAGAGGCCCGAAATGCCAAAACAGAAGAGTGAAGGCAGGCCTGAAACACTGAAACAGAAGAGTGAAGGCAGGCCGGAAACGCCAAAACATAGACATGATAACAGGAGGGACTCAAGTAAACCATTGTCAGATAAGAAAATTGAAATATCTAGGCATAAACTAGATGTGAAATCTGATCCTTCAAGGATAAAATCTGAAAGTAGATCTGATCCAACAAAACAAAGGCCTGATGGGTGTTCAGTTTCTGATACACTGAGGCGTGACCATGATAGCCTTAAACAAAGATCTGAGGACAGGGAGGAGTCGGAGAGATACAGAGGAGATCCATCCAAGATTAGAAGGCCTGAATATTTGAGATCCTCAAACAAAAATGCACATGATTCTAAGCATGGTATTAAAACTGATGGTTCAAAAATTGAGAAATTTGAAAGGAAACATAGACATGAGCCTGGTGAGTCAAGGGAAAGATTTTCTTCTGGGGATCAGAAATCAAGACCTGACAGCCCTCGCATTAAACAGGAAGGTAAAGGAGATTCTAGTAAGTCAAGACCTGATAAACCTGGTTTTAAATCACCCAACAGCAAGGATGAACGAAGGACAGATGGTAATAAGAGTAAAGTAGATAGTAATAAAGCACATGCTGACAATAAAGCAGAGTTTCCCAGTTATTTGTTGGGGGCAAGATCTGGCGCATTGAAACATTTTGTCATTCCAAAAATCAAGCGTGATAAAGATGGCAATGTCACTCAGGAGTCAAGGAAAACTGAATTTAAAGGTGAACAGAAGGACAAAGTAGAGAAGATTGGGCTAGTTGAAGATCTAAATAAAGGAGCTAAGCCTGTAGTTGTCCTTCAAAAGCTTTCATTGGATGATGTGCAGAAATTTATTAAGGATAGAGAAGATAAATCAAGGGGCTCTTGTTTTAAACCTAACAAGAACAAGTCATCCAAATCTAATAAAGGTAAGATTTATTTTAATGTTAATTGCATTATATCTTGTACACTCCTGTTCTTTTAGATTTGCTACTCCTGTGGTTAGAAATTAAATGCAAACGTTTGATAGTTAGTTTATATGCTTGCTTATATGGTGATTTTGGGGAACAAAGTGAAACTTGTCTATGGGATTGTCATTATTGGAAATCTTGCTACAGTGTAACTGAAATGATTTGTTTACTCCAATGCAAGTTCCTAATGTAGGAACACTTAAATAGTCTTAAGCTATACTTCAGCTACATTAGTTTAATCTGGTAATTTATCTAGTTAAACATAACTGCTATATGAATGATTTAAACTGGTTTAAGTGTGTCTGTATAAGGGACTGGTACTACTGTAACTGAATCAGTGTAGCTGGAGTAGCGGGAAATACTATGTATACATGCCCTACGATTCTTTTGTATTTTTAATTGGAAATGAAATGTGGTTTTCCAAGGGATGTTTTGACATGATGAAATAAGGCAATTACAAAGTCTCATCTGCCTCTTTTACACTATAAATACAACTCTGTTGGGAAGCCTCCACACTTTAGGCTGTGTGACAATAAGCTTACAAAAAGGGTCTGTCTTTAGAATTCTGTGATATTGTTGTCTTTAGGGTCCAGTGTATGCAGAAAGAGGAAAGGAACTGGTAAACAATGGGCTGGCATTTTCAAATTAGTAATATGAACAGGAAATTATTCAGAATAGTTTGTAGGTTTGATATTTGATTGATTGTCTCTTCTGCAGATTTAACACTTTTTTATAAGATTGCTTTTTTTCTTGGTGCTATAATTTTGGCTTCTTTAGTTTCAGACTGAAGTAAATAATTTTACATTGTGAAATCAATGTTACTAACTGGTCAGGGTTCCTTTCTTTTTTAATATTTAGCATTTAAAGCATTTAAATTTCTTACATAGTTATGGTTATAGAGCTGTTATGTCTCAAAAATAGACAAATAAAGTGGCAGGGGAGAGGATTTCAGCTGTATACAGGATTATTTATGAATGCAGTTCCAGGTACATTATTGCTCATGAATTTGAGATTAAAATGTTTTCTTACAAAGTTGATCTGATAAGAAATGATGTAGAAATCATCTTTGTGAATGTATAACTATGTTTATGTGCAAGTGTACCGAGTTGATATCTGTAAAATGAATTTATTGTGCTATGTCTGTTCTCTATCTACTAACCTGATTGTATTGACTCTTAAAGACTTAATAATTCAGGATGAGTATTACTTATTTGTAAAATATTAGCCTCCTTGTTAAATATTTTTCTCTTTATCCTGGAAATATTAACATTTTCCCTCTCCCTTTTTGAGGTTCAGAACAGGCAAAATTTCCATTTCTAATAATAATAGGTATCTAGAGTCGGACATAAAATTATGACATCTTTGCTGTCAGCTTAGTCTAAAGATTTCAGATGAAACTTTTATGTTCTTGATGGGGAATACTGAAAATTTTCTGATGGAATTCAGCTCTAGTCTCAAAAGGATAGACTTTGAATTCACACAATTCTATGTGCAGAAAATCAGTAATTTTTAGAGCCCTCAGAGCCATATACAGTGCATGTATGCTTTCTAAAATGATTGTGAAGTAGACTCTTTTGTAGTCTGTATTATATGTGGTTATTTATATAGTATATTTTAGTAACGTGTAAAGGTTTTAATGACATCCTATTGGCATGACTCTAGCAGCTGTGTCACACATGAACAATGCATTTATTTTAAAGTCAGGTTTCTAACTTTTCTGCAATGTTTTTGTGTATTTTGTGTTTTCTGAAGTCATATATTTCTTACATATTCTGAAATTAACTTGGGACATATTTTCCAGGGGAAAAAAATGTTTGAATCAGATATCAGTCTCTTTACTATTGTATCTAGAATAAGATTCTTACAATGATACTAGAAATAAGTTTCGTGGAAAGAATAATGTTGTAACTATGTTTCTCTTACAAATAAAGTTTTGAATTTTCAGCCAGGCAGATTTCAGTGAAAGTGTCTTTGAACTTCAGATTTTTCATGTGTATTTTTAGTTTTACATTTTTTTGCCCAACTTCCTGGTAACCTACTTCCTAGGATATATTATACTAAATAATTAGGTGAACTCCAGTATTTTAAAAGGTTCATAATTCATAAAGATATCTCTTCATAAGCCAAAGTCTATTTGTCAACAGCTGACTGATATAGAAAATATTCATGTCATTTCCACAATGTCCTCACTCCAACTGAGAGAAATAGCATTCACTGTTTTACTCCATGCCATTTTTAGTTATAAACATTTAATACACTAGGAGATGTAATTTTCATAAACATTTTTTATTTAGTTCACCCTATATTTCTTAATAGATTGTAGCAAATCTTTTCTAGTGTTGCCTTTTAGCATCATTATTCCACTTCTTCTTGCATCCCTCTTATTCCATGTAGCTTAGTATCTTTCCTTCTTTTACCTCCTTGTATTTCTTGTCCTTTGTTTTTCCTTTCTCATCCATCCCTCTCCCAAGAAAATGTCTTCTGGCTTTGTCATGTACAACATCATTGCTGTGATTTATCTGAAATCCAGTTTAAAATAAGATTAGTTCAGCTAGTTCAAAACACCATTTAGATAGTCATTCTGTCTTAAGGGACTAATGCCCATTCATTATAAAACTCAGTTAAATTGACTTGGTTTAAGCTAAAATTAATGCTATGTATGCTGAAAGTCTATACAACTTCTTACATTGTTTCAGTAAACTTTAAATTTGAAAATCATACCTTTATTGTGCACGTGGATAAACCTTGCATTGTACTATAAAAAAACAAAGTAACATTTTACTCAAATTTTATAGACAGGTTTGAAATTTTGTTATATGAATGGGGTAGCCGTAGTACACGATTGTTAAGATTGAACCATCCTAACAGTCCCTTTTGGCATTTACAAGGAAGAAGCAACATTTTTCTCTCTCCTGATCTTTGAGCGATTTTCTGAAAGATGTACTCTAGCTCAGAGGAAAGTTATAGAAGATTTTTTTCATAGTATTTTTGTTAAGGGGTCTTATGGTGAAATTTTGTGGCCTGTTTTGTCCAGGTCAGAATGAATTGTAACACTTTTTTACTTCTGGTTTTAACATCTGTGAATGCCTTTTATCCTGGTTTTAATGCAAATGTATGTTGTTGGGGAATCCATGAAACTTTTCCCTTCAAGTTTGTGCCTGCAATGAGGAGGTCATGTTTGCTATCCTTTCTTTTCAGAGCTTCAGCGAATACCTTCTCTGCTGCTTCTTATAGCTATACTGATCAGCTATGTTGAGATGGGAGCTGTTACCAGTTTTACAGTTACTGCATTCTGAACAAGACAAATTTTACTTTCTTAAAGTATGAAACAGATATGAGTAATGAGAGAAACTGTAACTGTCTGTGTTAAGGAGATGTCTGAGTTGGTTTATAATATATTTGAAGGATTGGCTTTCCAAAATAAGCACTACATATGTAACGCAAGGTTTAGTTCTAGGACAAATGAGTGCACGTTTTTTAAGACTTGTGCAGAAACACCTTTTGGGTCTTCAAATATCACCTAAAAAGACTTTGTTGTTTTTTAAAAGAAAAAAAAAAGTGATAATTTCACTGCAGAATCTAATGCAGAATGCTACTCCTTCATTGTGTAGATTGTTATTATAGGATTTCATTATCTGTACAACACAGAACTTTAAACACAGGTTTTCATTGCTCACTACAAGTCTTCCTAAATATACTGTGTTCTCTGCTGCTATGATCTGGAATTTGAGTGAAGATTTGCTATTTCTTCAAAGGTCCTCTTCATATTTTTACAGGTGCAACTAAAAAATTTGCTGCTGCTTAATCATCTTTATGTCGCAGAGTTAAAACAATGCTTCTAGATTTTTCTGTGTTCTATGCTTGTGTGCTTTTTTTTTTTTTTAATTCCAGATGACTTTTTCAGAGCCTATAATAACTATAATTTGTAGTCAGTGGTAGGTTGTAGCAGCATAAAATTCTATGGCATTTGTGTAACATAATGGTCCATCTTTGACTTCTATCACTGCTGGAAACGGTCTCACTTGTGAAGCAGTGTAATCAATTAGGTGCTCATCTTCTTGGTAGGAGTGACAAGAAAGGGAGTATTCCACGATGAAAAGCTGTATCCAGATTGTGTTGGCTCAGTGAGCCAACTTCTGATGCTTCTCACAGTCTTCTGGGCAGCACAGCAGAGCTACTCACCAATACTTTTTGGTACAGCTGAAAACTATAGACAAAAAGGGAGTATCAATTTTAAACATTTGTTTAAATCCTTCATGTATAGGACTTCTACAAAGACAAAATTGGCAAACCTTTGAGAAAAATAGCTTATGGATATTAAGTCATCAAGAAAACTTTAGAGTTCAACTCAAATTTATTTCCAAAATAACAATTTCTTGATGATGAAACAGACATACTGTTGTACTCACTGAAATCAGTGGGTCAAGCAGCTGTGCTGCAAGGAAATAACTGGAGTAAAAGCATATTTCCTTTGGAAAGGAAAAGGCTGCAACTCAGCTTGCTTACTACAGATTGTGCTTTTGTAAAGATAAGCATTGTGAAAGTCCGTAATTCCACAAATCTGAAATTTGGAATCACTGTTTTAGAGTTCCTGGTAGCAACTGCATTTGCATGTGGGAAGGCCAGAGTAATAACCCACTAAGCATCTTGTATGTGCATGTACTGCCAGGTGGATCAGGCATGTCATAACTTTCTCTGAAGTTCTCTAGTAAATTATGCCACATTTCAGAGAAGTAAAGGATATATTTCATGGTTTACAGCAAGGAGTTTATCATGATTCTTCTCAGCTGAAGTCTTTAAAGCTTCTCTTAAACTCTAAATTTAACTGAATTTGTAGAAAAAACATCACTTTCATAAGAATTCTACAATCTTCCTGGTTTTACTCTTTTCTGAGATATTAGTGACTACCTCTTTTCAACTTAACTAGTCTAGAAGAGGAGCTGGCTGTCCCTCGTGGCATTAGAAGTATTTAAAGATATGTTGGATTTGTAGAGGAGCCATTTTAATATATACTTTGTCCATTTAGCCCTAATTAATTTTTTTTCTCCTTTCTGGACTGAACAGGTTCATAGTTTGAAAAATATTCCAGGCATTGTTTAGTCAAAAGCCAAAACCAAGCTATATATAACCAGTTAAATCCAATAGTCTAGGAGGATCTCAGTTCTCTAGCATGGATTGTTCCTACTTACAGGGATTTTTTTAGGCATGGTGCATCTGTCCTATCCCAAAAAGTATGTTGGGATGTGTGTGGGCATTGTACGTACTCTCTGGGGCCTTCGTTTTTGGCATTAGTTTTTCAGAAGTAGGTGTTGGATAAACTGATAGCGGTAGACAGCAGGAATTCAGCAGTTGCACACTGGAGTCCTTTCTTGTGTTGATCTATTACCAGTACAATAGGAGACATTTTCAGCACACTGCTTTGCCTGGAGGCTGCTTGAGTTATTTCCTATTTTTGTCTTTGCCACTAAGGTAAATATTTTGATTCTTGTTCTCACAGTTGTTCTTAAGTCTTCTCTGGATAATAAGAGTGAGCTTTACATGTTGCACTTCTAGTTCTTAGCAGCAACAATAAACTTGACCAAATCTACTAGTTTCATTGTACTTTGGTTCATCCGAAATATGATGCTTTGTCTGTTTGCAGATCTAGGAGTGCATTGTTTAATTAGTTCACTTTTGAAAAATTACTTTGGCACATGTAAGTGATAGAAATTTATTATCTAATTTGTCAGAGCAATTTGTTGAAAGTCTGAAACTGCCTTTGGTTCATGGGCTTGGATGCTTGATCAGGTTCCTCTTATTTCTGGGAAAAGCTAAAGCTATTTTACACATATGATATTTGCAACAATGCATTGCAATATGTAAAAATGTAGGCCAGCAATTTGTTTGACATTACAATATGCAATGCAGACCTGTTCATGTGTCTAAGTATCTAAATATGGATGTTATTTATTGGCTTATGTGCAGGGATACATGATCAAAATTTTTGGTTTGAATTTTCTTCTAGACAAAGGGTAAATTTGGCAAAATACAAATAGGGGAAAGCCTCACATTTGCTTCTGGTAAATGAACTTTTCTGTTGCTCGACATTTTCAACTGTTTTAGGAGACTGGTTTTGTGTAAGAAAATTTAAATGATTTACTTGAAATTTGCAATTTGTTTTTGCTCGATGGGAATATTACCAATTAACATAAAGGAAAACGATGAGACCTTTTTTGTTCTTCAAATTACTGAACTGTTGTTTGCATCAAATAAAGGTTCCTTAAATATACTTACTGTTTAATTATCTTCTGAGCAACTTTTCTGTAGTATTTTATATTAAAAGCTAACATATCAGCAATTTTTTGTTCTTGTTTTTAATGCAATTAAGTTACTTTGAAGAAGCAAAACAAGAGTAGCTTTATGTGATATTTTCAGTGATAAAGGCTGAGAATCTTTCCATGATAGAGCGAGGTAAAAGCAGATCTTGATGTGCCTATAGTCACAAATTGGATATAAATCATGGTATTTGTTTTGCTTGTTCTCTGCAAAGACCTTGGTTGTATTATATTGAATAAATAGGAGTTTTTCTTTTACAAGAAGAAAAATTGAGGTTTAATTTGATTATATTTAATGAAGGCCTTTTTTCTTAGGTGAGGCCCCATGGCTCAGTTTTTAAATTAATCAGAATACATGGTTGGGAAAATGCATCAATCATAAATTTCAGATTCCAAACATTAATAGTAACAGAAAATTACATGCTGTGTTTTGTACATGTACACAACACCTTAACTTTTTAATACAATAAATTGAGTTGACTTAAATTTCAATGCATATGTTCAAAAGCAGTGACAGTGAAATCCAAAAGCAATTCCCTGACACTGATTCATAAATGTGAGGTTCTTTGTGCAGCACTGCATTTATTTCAATTGCCAATCTTGCTCCATTTTACTCTGAGTACTGCTATATTTTTTGTGAAGTATCTTGCAAAACTAGACTGCTCTAACCTTCTGTTATTGATTTTTATAAAGGCGAGAAGTCAGTGAATAGCAATAGGGAATAAAATAACTTGTGGCTATAGTTGCTGCAGCAATCAGATAGCTTGAAGAAATCATTGATACTGATGTAATGTGAGTTCTCATGCTTCTTGACATCTTTGGAGAGTGTGCATTGGGTATATTCCTTGCTCTCTGGATCCTTCAGGGCGCTCTTTGGAAATCTCTTCTTCAATGTTTCTTGCTTCTAAGAGTATTTTGTGCTCCTGTAAAATCCTTTTTTAATCTGTTGTGCTTAGCCATGGGCAATGATGACCTCTACTACATCATGGAATTATTCAGTTGCTGTGTCCAGATTCTTCTCTGACCCACCAACCTGTCTGGGTCTCATTTCTCAAGGCCAGAGCTAAGGACTGGAATATAAACAGGGAGCCTGAACCTCTCCTTTTGTTTAGCCCGAGGCTGAGAGCCTTCCCTTTGTGCCAGTATTGGGGTAGATGAGGAAAAATGATTTTGAAAGATGTGTTCAAGCAGGTTCTATGGAATGATATAGAACATACTTCTTCCTAACACTACTTCTCTCCCTCCCGCCAAATCCATTGCAAAAGAATCCTGTGAGCGCAGTCCCTTGGGCAGTGGTGAGGGGATCTCAGTCTCCAGCCCTCTTTCAGGCGTGTGTGTGTGAGCTGAGCTCAGGAGTTATCCCTTCATGGATGTAGCCAAAAGGTGAGGGTAAGGGGCTCAATAGAGAGTTATATCCTGTTTATAGGATGTAGCTGTATACCCTTCCACAAATTTTAAGGCAGAGAGTGGGAGAGGAAAGAGGAAAACCACTGAAGTAAATGGATGATTACTCAGACTATTGTCATCAGTACTCATCTTGATGGTGTGTTTTTCAGCTGATGATATGATATTGAGATAAAAGTGGAACTTCTGTCTTATGAGCAGATATACTTTCCTCATACCTTAAATTCCTCTCTGAGAAAAGGATTGCGATTTCCCTGTGTTTCCCCTTCTGTTCTTAAAACTCTCCAGGGCACAGAATTATTTGGAGGAGTGTGATGCTGGTGGGCAAGGGACTCTGATCACCAAGGACTCGGATATAAAGAACATACTGGAGCATTTTAAGGGAGAGCACAGTGGAAAGGATATAATTAAATGTGTACACTAAGGGATAGCTGAAAATTTTCAGCTTTAACTAGTAAGCTGTTCATCAGTCACAGAGAATCATAGAATCATAGAATCGTTTAGGTTGGAAAAGACCTTTAAGATCATCCAGTCCAACCATTAACCTAACACTACCAAGTCCATCACTAAACCAATTAAAGGTAGAGTAGCAATTTCATGTTTCCTGGCTTGGTGGCTGGATGTGTCCCTTTGCACTGTAGTGCCTGAGTGCTATACTGTAACAGTACTTAACTATTTTTAAAGGGTGTTTATTTTCCAAGCATCCTTATAAAGTAGGGAAGTACTTTTATCCCCTCTTTTTTCTTTTAGTTCTTAATCTAAAATAGAACCTGATCTGCATGAGTGGTTGTAGTAGAATTCAGCTATGAGTCTGTGCTGATGTAGTTTACAATGACATGGCTATCCAACAACAAGAAAGAAGGCACTCTTGTTACGGAGTAAGAGTGTATTTTATTTGATTTAGCACAGAGTTTGAAGGTTGTTTGAGCTAATCCAGAAAGAAATGGCTTTCCTTTCTGTATATATGTCTGACACAGGAGGTTTTATCAGTGTAGTTATAGTGGTGACCCAAAATGACTAGAGAAAGTTAGACAGTAAGCTGGTGATACATAAGGGAGGTAGACCCAAAACTACTGGAATATCCTCTATCAAATGTTCAGAGAGGACATGTAAGGAAGGAGAGCTTGGCCTCTGTGGAATAACAGCAAGACTAGTCATCAGCAAAATAAGAAGAGTCCAGTAGGCAGTTAATGTCTTCTGTGTCTAAAAAGGAGTGAGGGGAAGGCAAAATTGAGCTGTAATCTGTAAGTTTTTATTTTATTGAATTTTAATGTCAAAATGAATGTGGCAGTTCACTAGTGTAGAAGTTCCAGAATGTGGGGAGTGGCTAAACTTAAATTTCTAAACACTGAGAAATGCAAAGTTAAGATTCATATTCCCACCCCAAACAAGTGGCACTGTTCCCTCTTAGACCCTTGTGTGTTCTTTTCTATAATGTCTTGATATTTGGAAAAAGTTGCATTTTAAAATACAAGGTATATAAGGAGATTACAAATATAAAATTGCATTAACTGCAGTTTTGCTTATACTTTGCAAAGTATTAGCACATAGAAATGGAAAAGACAGTATTTATGGGAGGCTAATTTATGCAAAAGACTTCATTAACCTAAACCTTAGTTTTGAAATTAACTTCAGGGGCAGTTTTTCTTCAAGCACTTGTTCGTTTGTTGCAATAGATGTATGTACAAACAGGCCATTTTGATGTCATGAGTATTTTTAAAGTAACCATATAAGCAAACTGATATGGATTGTTTCCACTGTATTAACTGTCTCTTATAGTTATGGAAGTAGCAATTCAGAGTTTAGGTTTCTAAATGTTTTTGAATATTGATGGCTTGTTAGTTACTAGGAAATTACACCAAAATGTAATCCATACATCTGTTTTCCATAATTTGGAAAGCAAAGATAAATCATTACTGAGAAGATAACAGAGTTTATTAGTGTTGGTTTTGATTTTATGGCAGGAACAGCCTCTCTGATCCTGGAAAGCTGACCTAAGCATCAGCAAGCATCATGCCCTTTTCCATAGCTACTTGTTTGAAGTTACCATATCAAGCCAGGTGAAACTAATCTGAACACACTGATTGTTGTGTCAAAATATACTTGTGCTTTCCATATTGAATGGATCTAATAAAAGTCCATAATGATGTTACATTTTTAGTGGGTTTTTTTTATGTTCAACCTCTCTTGAAGGCATTCTGGTGATGGATACATCTGCCTGTTTCAGGGAGATCTATTTGACTTGCAAATTCAAGGCAAAGTGATTTTGGATCCTTCTAAAGATTAGATTTGCGTAAATATTAGCTAAAGTTAAAGGCTGTTCTACAAACTTGAAACCACCCATCAAGTTATGAACAAAAAGCAATGCTGAACTTTGAATCAGATCTGTGCCTTGCCATTCTTTTTTTTAAGCCATACGTGAAGAAGGGAAATACTATATCCACTAGACATTTGTAGAACTCTCTTTACTATACATGGCAAAACCCTTTGAAAAGCTTCCCAGATTAAAATAGAATATCGGAGGAGGTTTACAGACTAATTCATTTTTAGCTAAGATTCTCTGGCTAGTTTTTAACTGTATTATATTTTGTCGAGATTTGTTTGGTGAGAAAGAAGTATCTTGACAGTCAGTGGATATTCAGTAACAGCTGAAGATTCTCGAATATCTTCTCCAAGAAACCTTTTGATAATGGCAATCAAACAAAAACAAGCAATATGTTCTTCCTCCAGCAAGCAACTAGTAAGTCATGAACAGCATTGCATAGGTTTGGAAAAGCACTGAAGAAGTGGTTGTTCATATATGCAGTTCTTCAGGATGAATTGTTGATGAATTGTTCTTACAGCTACTCTGTGACTCGCCCTTCAGTTTCACTAATGTGGAGTTTATCAGCATTGTGATTCCTTACAGTGGAGCAAAAATTTGGTTAGGATGGCACTTTTCTTGTGGGTTTGTTTGTTTGTTTTAATTTTTACAGCAGCTTTGAGAATATGCATAAGTGATGTCTGAAGAACACTGATGCCTATGGTCCATTTCAGGCATACTGTATATGCTGATCACATGCATTGCAAAAAATTGAGTTATTCTGTTGATGAGGACAGTTTTTCAGAAAGCTTGGTTTACTGGGGCAATCTTATTAATTTGTGGAGTAACTTTTTAGTAAAGTTACTTTCTCCTTTGGTATTTAAAAAGCCATGCAAACTAGAGTCAAATGTAACTGATTAAAGTGGAAGCAGGAAAGTAGGTACCAGCTCTTAGCAAGCTTATCAAACAAATTGAAAAACTGAAGGTGATCATACATGTTTTTGTAGATGCTTTCAAAATGGTTTTGTGTTCTATATTTTTTAATTGTTTTTGAAAAGTATCCTGTAAACTGAAAAGGCATTAATATGGGTTTTATAACCTAATGTTTGTTGCCATGTGACTGGATTCTTATGGTGAACTGGATTCTCTTAAGTATTTCTTTACTACCCTGAACAAATAAATAGTACATTTATTATAAAATATGGAGCTATAAAAAAAGGAATTTAGTAAGATGTTTCTAGTGAAGATTGGGTTGCCCTGACTCAACATAAGTAATGGAGTGAAATAAATATTAATAAGCTCTTGACTTGGAGTCCCACAGTATATAATATCCCTGAATTTCTTCAGAAAGGATGGGGAGTCCTTTTCCATGTATATCAGAATTGTTCGTACATGTGCAGTCATGCTTAACTCCTTTGTACTGCATGAGTAAAACTCTTTTTAGATTTGGTTATTTACAATCCTCAGCAGCTAAGGAAACTGGGCATGCAACAAACTCGTTTCAGGGAACATTGTGACAGAAACAAAAACTTTACAAATGGCTTACAGTAATTCTATTTGTTCTCTTTTCTGCTATTCTCTTCTTGAATAAAGCAAGCTTTTCATATTCCCTAAAAAAAGAAAAAGGGGGAAGCTTATACTGTCATCTGAAATATCTGTAACAGAGTGCAGTTCAAGCATTAGTTGAATTTAGCATTGGAGAACATAAAAAACTCGGAACTTTTGAGAAGGAAATAAAGTTATTTTTCCAAATATTTAAAGTACTTGCATTTTTATTTTTTCGTTGATGTCTAATTAACACTGTGGTAATTGACTTATTTTTAAAGATTGAGTAGCGTTCTACCCCAGGAACAACATCAATAAGGAAAGCAAGAATAGATATTCCTAGGAGGTAGGAGAGTAGTAGCATGTGATTTTTGTTTCTTGTTTGGGTTTTTTTTGTTTTTTAAGGGTTTTCTTACTTAAAATATATCACCTTTCATCTTACTGAGATGTTCTTTGTGCACAGTATAAGGAAAATAAAGAATAAATTCTGTTCTAACAGTTCCTCAAAGCAATGATCACAATCTTAAAATTACATCATGAAGTATTCAGGCATAGTTTTGAAATTGAGTTTGAAATTGAATTGAATTAGTATTTGGTCATGGAACTCTTGCCAAGCTAGGTATACAATCCATTACTGATTTGTTTCCTTTTCTGATTTCCTCTCCAAGCAATCTGTCTTACTAGTTATTCTGGTTTTAAATTTACTTTTCATTGTAGACTAGGAGAGGCTTAAAGATATATTTGTAGAAAATACTCCTGTTAGTGTAAGCGCATCTAGCCCATCTAGCTTTTAAGCATCTGTATGAATCTTAATGCAACTTTTGTTCCTTTACTTGCAGCTGTTTTTTGCAATGTCTTTGGCCAGATTTGCTGTAGGATTTATGCTCTGTGTGTTGTCCTGCTGATTTCAATGAAATTACCAGCAGTGCATGAAACTGAGAATATGTGTTAAAAAAACAGGATCTGAGGCCCTTTAGCGATTTCACCTGTGGAAATTGTCTTAAAACACGTATGTGCAAATTTTCCTCTAGTCTGGGGCTGAATGTAAGCTAACTCTCTTCAGACACTGTATAGGTGTACAGAGAGACATGGAGTATTAGTGTGGGGACACCACTGCTCAGACATGGCTATGCAGTGTCCAGATTAGACCTGGCTGGCATCCAGTCAGCTGGTGGTACATACAGAGGAACTGATCTGTCCATGCTGTCATATTTCTGCCTATCTTCAATCAAGTGCCCAGCCTGCAAAGAATAACCATTTCATACCATGGTAAACCACACTGTGAAATGTTTTCTAGCATCTTTGAAAGCAATATTGAGAATTTAGGTAACTTTGGCAGGTGGTGATTATCAAAGGATGGCAACTTAAAGCAAATAAATAAGAGTGACCATAGCATGGGGGAAGCAGGGACAACTTTTGCTATCAGTTTTACTTTATAGATATTTCCCTACCTCAGTTCAAAAACCCCAATATTTTAAGTTAAGTCTTTTTTACAAATGCACTTAAATGGGATGACTTGCTGAACATACCTGAGAAGTATAGAAAAATAATTTTCTGATCATTAGTTTCATTGCTTATAGGCAATTTTTATGGATGTAAAGATATGTGAAACCAGTAATATATGAGACTTTTTTTTAAAATTTTGTTGCTGGAAACTATTTTCTCATATTAAGGCTCTTCTAATTCCAGTTAAAGTTGTTTAAGGGCGGGGGGGGGGGGACGACGACGACGACACTAAGTTTGGATTAGAAGATGGGATATTAGTGTAAAAATGGAAATAAATTTTAGAAAGTTATGTTAGTGATATAGTGAATGCAATTAAAAAGTGAGTTATCATCCAGAAGGTGATTTCTTGGAGGATTTTTGTGTGTTTGTGTGTGTGTGTGTGTGTGTGTATAGCAATTGGCAGGTGATTTCCTCTCTATCTAAATAATATAATATGCCTTGGGAAGAAGAGAGGCACTTATGACAAAGGCATTTGTTCTGTTGTTGGAAAAAGGTTAACGGTTTAGTCCAATAATCTTAAAATCTGTGTAATAGGTTCTTTGATAAATAAAGATATCAAATAAATAAAAACCCAAGAAATACTTTTGAATTAATTTGATTTCCTTGTGTCACTTGTAAAATATTTTGACTGTAAATCTCCTTCATACTGACTGCATATGGGCCTAATCATAGTTTCAAAATGTGATGAGAATTGTGTGATGATGTCTAACTGTTTACCTCTGTGGAAAAGAAACCTGATGTGGTCCAGCTTGCTGTTTGTCTATATTAAATAAAAATCTTTCAACTATGCTTTGTAACAAAATCAAGCAAAAGTTTGGGTTGCATTATAAAACTACTAGTAGGAGGTAAGAACAAAAATCTGAGGCAGAGGTTGGGATGTCAATGATGTGGTCTGTATTTAGGGATAAGACCCCAGAGATTCTGCCACAGATTGTCTCTACCTACTGGAAAAGGGAATATTACTGTCTTGTGTACACTAAATAATATGAATGAGAATAAACGGAACTGTTTATGAGGCATAATGAATCTTTAATTTGCCTACACTGTTAGAAAACCTGTTGAATTCAGAGGATGAACCAAAATAAGACTAAATTTTGTGGAAGTAGATCAAGGACGTCTTTTTACAAAGGAAATTCACCAATTTGAATTTGTTTATATGCCTGACAAAATATTTTATTGAAGGAGATGTGTATGCAATTTATTATGTTAATTTCTAATTGCAGTGTGAACAATAAATGCAACTTTAGAAAGGGCTGTCAAATACATCCAAGTATATCGAACTGTGGTATTATTTATTAGTGGATATACTGTAAGCAGTTCCTGAGAAAGGACTGTAGTGTTGGGCCCTTATTATCTTCAGGTTCACATTTACTCTTCTTGCTCTCCATTAATAGGTAGCATAGATCAGTCAGTGTTAAAGGAGTTGCCTCCTGAGCTCCTGGCAGAAATTGAATCCACCATGCCGCTTTGTGAACGTGTGAAAATGAACAAGCGCAAACGTAGCACAGTTAATGAGAAACCAAAATATGCTGAAATCAGTTCTGATGAAGACAATGACAGTGAAGAAGCTTTTGAATGTAAGTAGTACATTGTTCTGTTCCTACTCCTAAAGAAGGCTAATATTTTGCTTTTACAAAAAGATATACTTTTTTTTTTTTGTTGGCTACCCTAAACCATATGAAAACAAATTTGCTGTCCAGACAACTACTTGGACAAGAACCTTTTTTTCCTTTTAAAAGAAAAATTACTTGATTTCAATTTGTCACTCAAGATGAAAAGCAGCTAGTTGTTAAATTTCTTTCCCTAATTACCTTATGGGAAGCCACTGCCTAGATTTTTGGGGGTTTTTTTCAGTTGTGCAGTGAAACATTTTTAGCCAATCAGATTAAATAAAATATCCTGTAAAGCAGATCAGAAAACTTGCACACAAAGCTATGCAAAGAAAAATTTCAGTAAATACATTTTAAATTATTCTGAGTTTCATTGATAAGAAAAGCAAAGGATCCCCTCTTGAATCTTTCTGACATGATAAATTAAGAATGTTAGTGCCCAGAAGTTTCTTAAAATATTTCTTCTTTTATTATTTCCATGGTATATTGCTTGAAAAACTGGAATTATTGACGATGGTTTCTCAAAATAGCATTTGCTGATGATACTATTTTTGAATTAAGTGATTTCAAAGGAAGAGAGGAAGCTTATAGTTAGACTTTTGCTGTGCAATCAGGTAAAGTTCATAAGTGTCAAAAAATTGTTATATGCCTCTGAGTTAGGAAGGGCTTTCCTACTTGCGAATAAGAGTGTAGTTAGTTTGTCACTATGGTAGTTCAGTTAGCTAACACTGAAAAGAAACTCCATTAAAATGGAGTGAATCAGTTCAGTCTGAGTAACATCTTAGTTGTGTTACCTATGCAGGGCTACAGGAGAAGTGCCTATTGCTGTTAATCTGAGAAGGCATCTTGCTTATAATGATTTTTTTCCAAGTTTAGACTCTGTCCATCTTTGCTTATCTAAACATCTTACTGAACTTTTGTAAAACGTAACATTTTGCTTCTTAGTCTTTCTTAGGGTCCAAAAGAGAAAGATTTGTTTGTCCTGCTTTTTTAATGTTTCAAGTTCTCGTCCAACAGATATGCAACGCGTATGCACACATACACATAAAAATTATAATAGCGATACCTCTGATCTTTATCAAAGAAGCAGAAAAGAATGTCCTTTTGTTTGTTTGTTTTTCATTTAAAATAGAACTGAATAATGCTGCTTTGACCGTGAATATGAGATCTTGAGGTAACTTGTAATCAGATGATTTGCTTCATTCAGGATTCTATATTCTCTCTTTACCGTGTCATTTCACCTGTTTATGATGTTAATAATCTGGAACAGTGAATTAAAAAAAAGAATAAGTAAAGCAAAATTATTTAAGTTGGTTGGGAATGGAGAGGATTGTCAGGAATTTCAGAGAGATCTTAATCTACCTATTAGCCACAGTGGCTGTTGAAATTCTTAAATGCAAAGTAAAGCAAATTAAGGAAAACTTTCACAGTAATTATATGCTTTAAGGGATTCTAGGTTCACTATATCCACTCAAGAGATCTGGCCATCATTCTAAACAATTCATTGAGGACATCTGGTTTAAAAATAAATTATAATATTTCTCAAAGGATACTGTAGAAATGAACTGAGTTAATACAAGAGACAAAATGATCAAGAGAATGAAAGATTTGTGACAAGTATACTAAATAGATTTGTACTGTTACAAATATGAATTTCAGAATTCTTTTGGTTGTCTAAAATTGAACTTTAAAAAATATGAAATAGTGATTTTTATAGAAGAAGAGAAATTTGTTTATCTCATGAAAAGGGGGCATTCCGTTAAATTAAAGAATGAGAAATTAAAAATTGATGAAATCATTCTCATACAATAAGTGCTAAATGTGTTATTGCATAAATGTTTGGCAGAATTCAGATGAAATTGGGTGTTTATAATCCAGATAGTCTTTATTTATGTATAAAATTAATAATAACTCTTAAAATATTATTAATGCTTACATTTTTAGTCAATTTTATCTACTTCAAAATAAACTTTGTAGAGCAATGACTGATTATGAATAGCTGTTCCCATGTTCATCTTATTTGCCTTGCAGAGCCAGCACAACTGTAACACATTCTGTTTTGTCGTGCAGCATTGATAAACTGGTCAATTTAAATTTCTGCTGGAAAGCAATGTTGGAGGTTACTTTTCTCATGGAGATGTAGCTGGGGTCAGAATTCGTCCTACAGAGCTTAAATTGATACTGATGATTTGTAAACTGTGGAGACAGATTTCATCTACCTCCACAAAATACTGTCTCATGGGGGGGAAAAAAATCAGTTAAGATGTGTAAAGTCTTTTCCCATAAACCCCCTACTTTCTTCTCCAGTATGCTCACTTCAGGTATCCCAGACAGTTCTCCATTTCTTCAATCACAGTTAACTCAACCATTTTAAAACTGACAGTGTTAGTAGCTCAGGCCTCGTGAACATGACTATAATGCCTCCAGAAGCAAGTCTGATCCATAAGCAGAACAGCTCAAAGCATGAACTAAGTTATTACCTTAAACACTTGGACCACCTCTGTGCAGAAGTTTCATACTATATTTTCAGAAGTGGGAGCCCTCTAGGGTGCAATGCAGAGCATTAGTATCACCACAGGTTCAATGTTGTTGTTATTAGTTCTGAGCCTGGGCTGAGTATTGACCATATCCTGGTACTATACCAGGTATGACTGTATCCTGGTACATTTCCTATGCTTCTCAATAAACTGGGGTTGTGGAAAGAACTTGTCAGTTCTGTTCCAGTTCTGTATGAATGCTTGGAGCCATTTTACTCAGAAACAACCCTATTGTCATGGTTTAGCCCCAGCCAGCAACTAAGCACCACGCAGCCGCTTGCTCACTCCCCCTGCCCCGGTGGGATGGGGGAGAGAATCAGAGGATTAAGAGTGAGAAACACTCCTGGGTTGAGATAAGAACAGTTTAATAATTGAAATAAAGTAAAATAGTAATGATAATAGTAACAATATAATAATTATAATAATAATAATAATATACAAAGCAAGTGATGCACAATGCAATTGCTCACCACCCACCGACCGATACCCAGACAGTTCCCGAGCAGCGATTGCTGCCCCCCCGCCAACCCCCCCCAGTTTATATACTGAGCATGACGTCATATGGTATGGAATAGCCCTTTGGGCAGTTTGGATCAACTATTCCGGCTGTGCCCCCTCCCAGTTTCTTGTGCCCCTGGCAGAGCATGGGAAGCTGAAAAGTCCTTGACTAGCATAAGCAGTACTTAGCAACAACTAAACCATCAGCATGTTATCAACATTCTTCTCATCCTAAATCCAAAACACAGCACTATGCCAGCTACTAGGAAGAAAATTAACTCTATCCCAGCTGAAACCAGGACACCTATATATAGTCATACCTCTCTAAACTTCAGGAGACTTGGTTCGAGACACATGTCAGGGCTGTTATACGCAAGTTCACAAGAATAATAAACTCTGCTAGTCTAGAATGTAATGTTTTGGAGCCATCTTGATCTTCACAGCACAGTCTGTGTTAGACATCTCTTTGCTAGCCCAGTTATCCTGTTACCTTAGATAATGGAGAGTTGGCTGATTTCATGAATGAAATTACCTCCTCCTCCATATCCTTTTTCTGTTACATCTTAGCACCCTCTCCCCTTCAGGACTGTCTTTGAAAACAACAGAGATCTCTCCATTCCCCCACCACAACCTCTTTATTTGCACCAAGTCTCTGTTTCTGTATAGAACATTTATCCCAGTTTTTCAACATTCAGTTCTGCAGGGCTTTTTGGTCCTGACTGAAAACTGGTTTTAAAAACCTTCTGTGGTATACTGTGGTATACAGCGAGTATACTCGCTGCCTGGCCCAGAACTGTGACTCCATCTTTCTCCTTTACACTGAATTTACTGTGATATATGTCAAGACAAAATTTTAGTTGTCTTGGCAAAACAGAATATCTTTAAGCAACTAGGTTATCAGGTCTCATTGGAACTTGCTGTGTTAGATGGGCAAAGCAATCACTTAATTGGAACATGGACACCCAGTAATAGTCACAATTTAGATAACTGAAGAAATTATCTCAATGTTCTCTTATGAAAGGATGAAACTTATTTTGATTTGTTCTAATTTCCTTACTTTGTTTAAAAGGACAAATGCCCTGTAAATTTGCATTTTTAAATGTTTACTGGTGTCTTTGCCAGTTTCAGGCACAGTTTTCATGTAATTCAAAAGAAATTGTTAGAATAATGCCATAACAGAATTTTATATGGTAGTTTTAGAGTGTTCACTTGTTTTACAGAACATCTATACACTACAATTTAACTTGCAAATGTATAATTTTGAGCTATTAAATGTAGAATTTTTGTACTCTATAATGAAAATGCATTTCATTTCTAGCTTCTCGTAAAAGACATAAAAAGGATAGAGATGAAGCTTGGGAGTATGAAGAACATGACAGAAGAAGTTCTAGTGACCATAGGAGAAGTGGTTATTATCATGAAGGAAGGAGGACTTCTGGTAGTGGCCGTTACCGTAATCGCAGTCCTGATGACTCTGATATGGATGATTATTCTTCTCCTCCTAGCCTTAGTGAGGGTAACTTATTTTAAAAATTTTATTTTCTTCCATAATACTAGTGCATTTTTAAAGGATATGTTAAACATTTTAAAATAAACATCTTTACATTATTGAATATAAGCGTAAGAAATGTAAACAATCCTTTATTCTCTTAATTAGTGGCTAGAAAAATGAAGAAAAAAGAAAAGCAAAAGAAGAGGAAAGCTTATGAACCTAAACTAACACCTGAAGGTAATTTTAGAAGATTTATTTTCTACAGTTTGTATTTTCTGTTTTGTATATAAAATAATTATATATACATTTCTTTTTTTCACCAGAAATGATGGATTCTTCGACTTTCAAAAGATTTACTGCTTCAATAGAGAATATTTTGGAAAATTTAGAAGACATGGATTTTACAGCTTTTGGTAATATGTCAGAAATTTTCAAAATGCTTCCCCCAATTAGAAACACAAGAAACAAAAAACTTTGCATCTCAGTATTTTCAAACTTCCTTCTTTGTGATTTAATTGCCTGTGATACATGCTACGGTATACTGCATTTATATGGCTTCTACCTTGAGTGGAGGCCTTTACCTTTCCGATTTCACTTGCTGCTGCAGGAAGAAGATCCTCCTTCTTCCTCCCTGCAGAATCCAAAAGGGACATAAATCACAATGAGACAAATAATAGTCCCCTGGAGTGGAAAGGATACCTCTTTGGGATGTCATTAGGGTGTTATCTTCTGTCAAACATATCTTTGTAAACAACACTAA
Organism: Pelecanus crispus; assembly: GCF_030463565.1. Taxonomy (NCBI): domain Eukaryota; kingdom Metazoa; phylum Chordata; class Aves; order Pelecaniformes; family Pelecanidae; genus Pelecanus; species Pelecanus crispus. Next base: position 5,339,403 of record NC_134675.1, read on the forward strand.
CGTAAGATGGTTCTCTTGCCAGTAATGTCTGAGGCACATAATTTTGCATCTGTTGTGGCCTTTGGCCCAACAGAGCTTGATTATTCAATTCAGCAGCAGAGTGCTTATGTACTTATGGGTGAGGCACTGAATCACTGTATGCTCCTTATCTATTTCAGTGGAAAATAAGCCAGCTTAGCATAAGTGCCTGATGAAGTAGTTTGGGTTGACCAAGATGACTTTCTATTGAAATGGATAATGGATCATTCATTAATTTTTTTTCCTACCATCTTTGTCGCGAGATTAGAACAAGGGGAGGAGCATAGTAAACACATCACTACAGCAATGGTGTCTACAACCTTGGATTAAAAAGTGGAGTAATTGGTTCTTTCTGTATGTCTTGTAACATCACGGGGTTTCTTGTAAGGGTAAATGTGATTAAGATGCAGTGTGTCCCAAGGTACTTAATTTCCTATGTGTTTTTCATCTATTGCCCTTCCCCAGATTTGAAGTTTAGAATTAGGACTACAATCATTTAAGATTTGTTTTACTGAAATGATGGTGATGGCACAAGAGCTGCAATAAATGGATTTTGTTATATTAAAAATATTTTTAATTTATGACTTTCAGTCATATTTAACAAGTAGTTATTTTAACAACCAAAAGTTGTCATCATCAGTCTTCATTAGATGGGACTATTAGATGCTAGCTATTTGGAAAATCAGTTCTTTTTCTTCAGTTGGCTTTTTCACATTGGCTGTAAAATACTGGTTTCCTTGAAGTCTTATTAGAAATATGATTGGGGTTTTTTTTGTTTTGTTTTTTTTTTTTTTTTTTAGGCGATGATGATGAGATTCCACAGGAATTGCTACTGGGAAAGCATCAGCTTAATGAGTTGGGTAGTGAATCTGCAAAAATCAAGGCAATGGGCATTATGGACAAGGTACATCTTCATAGTATTTAACTCTTTTTGAGCATTTAATTTTGTTAAACATAAAAAACTTGTGTCCCCTGTAATATTCCACCCTCTTCAAGTGTGCATGTGACAGATACTGTGAACAGTTGTGCTTCTGCTGACTTAGCTGAAGTGCTTAAAAAGTTACCACATCTTAACTGTTACTGTCTCTGAAGCTGAGACATTTTTGTTGAATGGTCCTTCTCTGTGTTAGCGCTGACTCAGAGCACTATATGCCAATAGGTAACACATGCCTGAGCAGTAAAATCTAAAATAATTAATCTACTTTCACAAAAGCACATCGACCCATAGGCTTTTCTCCTTACAGCTAGTGTTTTGCAACCACAGTAAAACAGAACCTGCTGGCAAAGTAAAAAAAAAATCCACCCTTTCTGATATATGCCATTAGTGCAATGTAAATGTATGATGTCCATCACACTGAATTGCCTACTTCCTTCCTCTCTCCAAAGAGCCCTTTCAAACCTAGAAGACTTAATGTCCCAGGTGATAAGATTAATTTTCTGTAGACGGCATATTGTGGTTTCTTTGCCGTACTCTTCCCGACTTCAGTTCAAGGGAACTTTCTGTTGGTATCACACCTCTAGCAACAAAGTTCTTGCTTTCTTTATCTTCCTAGAACTCTTGGCTTTGGGCAGTCTTGTGTTAAATTCTTACTCTGCCTGCTCATGACCACTTACTATGTTTATGAAGTGTCTGTGAAGCCACTTATACAAGTCACTCTGAAGGGTTTTCTTTAATTCAAGATTTAGATATTCTTCCTGGCCTTTTCTTCGATCTCCCTACCTTCCTTTGTAGCGTGTTATCAGCCTGAGTGTTTCTCTTTCCTGATAGTTCTCACCCTTAACCTCTGTACATGTATACATAAAATCAGAATTTTGTTGCTTCTAAAGGTGAGCACCAATAGTATCTGCATGAATGAAACTGACTCTTCTGGAGTTTAGCATATTCTACAGATTATTTAATCATAATTCTGTAGAACATTGGTAAGTGAGTTTGAGTTACTTTTTTTCAACATGTTAGTTTTTCAAAGTTAACAGAGTTATTAAGAATACATTTCCTTTTTATTAGCACTCAAGTATCAGGGAATTTTATTTCTGCTTGTCCATAGAATTTGGATTTTCTCTTAATAAAGCTCATATGGTCAGTTAGAATTTGTGATTGATACTTGGATTTGGTAAATTTCTGTTTCTAGAAGCAAAAGTGTATAACTATACAACGTTAATTACAGACATGCAGTTTTAAATACATTTCTATGGATTTTGCTGGTTGAAAATGCAGTTTGATTGCAGCCTTAGAACATATTTCACTAGTTTAATTCTATTATCAGCATTCTCAATCATGCTGTGTCAGAAACCAGACAAGTTGTCGTGGTTTAGCCCCAGCCAGCAACAAAGCACCACACAGCCGCTCACTCACTCCCCCTACCCCGGTGGGATGGGGGAGAGAATTGGGGGAGTAAGAGTGAGAAACACTCCTGGGTTGAGATAAGAACAGTTTAATAATTGAAATAAAGTAAAATAGTAATGATAATATAACAATATAATAATTATAATAATAATAATATACAAAGGAAGTGATGCACAATGCAATTGCTCACCACCCGCCGACCGATACCCAGACAGTTCCCGAGCAGCGATCGCTGCTCCCCGGCCAACCCCCCCCAGTTTCTATACTGAGCATGACATCATATGGTATGGAATAGCCCTTTGGTCAGTTTGGATCAACTATTCTGGCTGTGCCCCCTCCCAGTTTCTTGTGCCCCTGGCAGAGCATGGGAAGCTGAAAAGTCCTTGACTAGCATAAGCAGTACTTAGCAACAACTAAAAACATCAGTGTGTTATCAGCATTCTTCTCATCCTAAATCCAAAACACAGCACTATGCCAGCTACTAGGAAGAAAATTAACTCTATCCCAGCTGAAACCAGGGCACAAGTCAAGATCCAATCCTTATCTCAGATTACTTACAATTTAAGTTTGTCAGACTACATAACATGTTCTGTCCTTTATCCATCGACATTTTCTTCAGCAATTTGGAAGCCTCTATGTTCCTACAGTTGTTTGATGTGTTTTGTTTCTTGTTTTAGCTCTCAACAGATAAAACAGTAAAAGTCCTGAATATTTTGGAGAAGAATATTCAAGATGGATCAAAGCTTTCTACATTACTTAACCATGTGAGTTTCAAATTACATTGTTTCACACCATTGTGTAGAACAGGGTTTTCTTCACTTGAGTCCCATATAGTTTCAAATACTGTGTGTCTGTATGAAAGGAATTTCTGATTTAATAAGTATGTGATTAAGAGATTGCCAAATTTTAAGATTTGAAGTAAAATTCAATTGATTATATTCTTTCAGTATTAAACATGTTTTACTATAGTACTGATAACTAACAGATATATTGGGAGCAATTGAGTTGTCTTTTGACTTAATTTTAAATATTATAGTTTCATCCTGAAATATTCATGGTAACTTGCACCATTGGACATTTCTTTGCTACTTTTCTGTGTCCATAAAACATCCCTTACAAAGTAGAATAAGTATTACAGCTTTCATGTCGAGCATATTCTTCTCCTGAGCATTAAAAAGTGAGGAAGTGCTTTATTTAGGTCTGCTCTTATGCTGCAAAGTTGAAGTTATCAACGTAAACAAAATTAACAGGAAGTTTAAGACTTTAGGGGTTTTTTTCTGATATACCTAAAACTACATGGGGATTTGGAGTTTTTTATGAGGCTGAAATGTGATATTACACATTTTTTATATTTATTTATGTATTTCTACACTTTCTAGTCAAAAAAAATATTGTAGCAAGAATAGAGTTCTTGAATTTTATGGAAAAAACCCTTGATCTGCAGAAATATAAAGTAATTATGTATATTGGAAAGGAAGAATTTGAACTTGAAAATGAAAACCAGAGACACATTATTTGTACCTAAATATTTTCATCTAGATAGTTTGTTGGGTTTTCGAAGTTTCAGTATATGGTTCTGAATGTCTTTAGCAGTAAGAAAAATAAGTGAAAAGAAGGTGCTGCTTTACCTGCTCTAATTCACCTGGACAGGCTGGACCGATGGGCCAAGGCCAACTGTATGAGGTTTAACAAGGCCAAGTGCCGGGTCCTGCACTTGGGTCACAACAACCCCATGCAACGCTACAGGTTTGGGGAAGAGTGGCTGTAAAGCTGCCTGGCAGAAAAGGACCTGGGGGTGTTGGTTGACAGCCGACTGGACATGAGCCAGCAGTGTGCCTAGGTGGCCAAGAAGGCCAACAGCATCCTGGCTTGTGTCAGGAATAGTGTGGCCAGCAGGAGCAGGGAGGTGATCGTCCCTTTGTACTCGGCACTGGTGAGGCCGCACCTGGAATACTGTGTCCAGTGTTGGGCCCCTCAATACAAGAAAGACTTTGAGGTGCTGGAGCGTGTTCAGAGAAGGGCAACAAAGCTGGTGAAGGGTCTGGAGCACTGAGGGAACAGCTGAGGGAACTGTGGTTGTTTAGTCTGGAGAAGAGGAGGCTGAGGGGAGACCTTATCGCTCTCTACAACTCCCTGAAAGGAGGTCGTAGTGAGGTGGGTGTTGGTCTCTTCTCCCAAGTAGTTAGCAATAGGACGAGAGGAAATGGGCTCAAGCTGCGCCAGGGGAGGTTTAGATTGGAAATTAGGAAAAATTTCTTCACGGCAAGGGTAGTCAAGCATTGGAACAGGCTGCCCAGAGAGGTGGTGGAGTCACCATCCCTGGAAGCGTTCAAAAAATGGGTAGACATGGCACTTTGGGACATGGTTTAGTCTAGTCTACCCTTGATTGGTTTAGTGTGGACTTGGTAGTGTAGGTTAATGGTTGGACTGGATGATCTTAAAGGTCTTTTCCAACCTAAACGATTCTATGATTCTGTGATTCTATGATTGAGTCTTTATGCCAATGCCTTTGAAGTGATATTTTTCTTTTAGGTTTTTGTAGTAAAATTCAAGATTATTAAGCAGTTAATGAAATTGTCCAATGATTGCAATTCAGAGACAAAGCTTTGATTAAAAAAGAAGTAATCTTTAGCCAAAGAAGTTTTTAGATTTTTCTTAAAACCCATTAAACATGATTCAGGTCATTATGGCAAAGAAAGCCTCTGGTAAGGAGTAAGCTTACTTCTTTTACAGTGCAGTGAAAAATATCCTACCTCCATGTCAGGATATTTTTCAGAGGCAGATTGCACTTGCAGATTCTTTTTATTTCCAAGATTAATGAGAAAAAAAAAAAAAAAGAAAATATTTAAAACTACTTGGGTTTTTGTTTTATGGGGTTTTTTTAAGTCTCCTTTGTGTAAGGAACAAATGATTTAAAGCCATTCTATGCAAGAAATTTACAGAGATCTGATTTGCAGATTTCTGTTGATTTTTCAAATATATATATATATGTATCTATATCATATATATATATATAAAAATGCGCTGTGATATTTTTAGATTCTCTTACCCACAAGGGAAAAAGTTGATACGGTTTCACCAACCCCTTATTTTTACAAGGAAAGCCAACAGAGAAGTTATTAAAAATTCCACCTTATTACAATATTTCAGTAGTGTTGGGTGGTCATAATTAACCTCATGTATGTTTGGTTTTATAACTTGTACAAACACAGAAATACAGAGATTCTGTACCTTGTGCTAAATCTAAATGGTCATCTTTGATAAGACATGTTTTAAATCCATTGATAATAGATGAGTCTGTGAAGTGGCGAAACTTGTATTCTCATGAGTTTTGTGTGACTTAACAGTCATCTTATGTAAGAATTCCCTCTAGCGGCAAAAATTAGACTGATCAAAGCAGTAACTGGTGTGCATAGGCCGCTGAAAAGAACACTAGATGAATGAGTTTAGATTTTGATTAAGGTACATCATTCTTAAGTAGAGAATGTGGCAATCTTCCTTCATAGTGCTTCCCGATGATACACAGAAAGCTTCTTTGTGCTTTACCAGAAGAACAGAGTGAGATATTGAAGACTTGTAACTTAGGGTTACAAACCTGTTGCTAGTAAAACAAACATTAGTTGATTTCTAAAACAAACTATTTTTCTGTCATAAAGGAAATACAGCATTTTGTGTGTGTGTATGTAAGTATACTAAAATAATGATATCTTTTACTTGGTAAGGATAAAAATTTGACTTCTTGTTCGCACGATCTTGTTTTTTCTTGCCTGTTACAGAACAATGACACTGAAGATGAGGAGAGATTATGGAGAGATCTTATTATGGAGAGAGTGACAAAATCTGCTGATGCTTGTCTTACTGCTATCAATATTATGACATCACCAAATATGCCTAAAGCTGTATATATTGAGGATGTAATAGAAAGAGTTATTCAATACACAAAATTTCATTTGCAGAACACTCTCTATCCTCAGTACGATCCTGTGTATAGAGTGGATCCTCATGGTGGTTAGTATGCTAAAAGTTTTGCATTTAGTGTTTTGTTGTTGTACACATACCTTCAGATGTGGGTGTCCAACTTCAAGAACTGTTTTAAAAATCTTGGATCCAGAATTCAGAGCAATTATGAAAATATGAAATTTTCACTTTCCGGTTGATTCTACTAAATAGTTTTTCTTCTGTAAGCAATTGCATTTACAAATCTGTAGTCATGGAGTTGTTTTGGGGACATTTTTTGAGGAAGATGATCATCTTTCTAATATTTGATGTGAAACATTGAAAAAAATTAATAAAGATATTTTTTATTTTCTAGGTGGTGTTTTAAGTTCAAAAGCAAAACGTGCCAAGTGTTCTACCCACAAGCAAAGAGTTATAGTGATGTTGTATAACAAAGTTTGTGACATTGTCAGCAGTTTGTCAGAGTTGCTAGAGATACAGCTTCTTACTGATACAACTATTCTTCAGGTAAGTTTTATCAGAAGAATTTCTGTCTGAGACTGTTGTTCTTTTCCCAGAGAGACTGTAAAGTGTGATTGTCTCAATGACATGAAGTATGAAATCAGTACAAACTTTTGAATTATTAACATCAATAACTAGTTTGTTGTGTTGTATGTAATCTGCAGGAGAAGGGCATTTAATGTTCAAATCTTTAATGGCTTTTTTTAATTCTTTTTTTATACGCTTAAGAAAAGTTTAACCTGATTGTATTCAAATATCCTTTAATAACTTTGTTTGCAAATAATATGAAGTAATACATGTTGTTGAATACCTTACCTGCTCAATGAATAACCTACTTGTGAAACTGCATAAATATCAGTTTGTTAGTCAAATATACTTAAAATAACTTCTTTCTGTTGATAGGTATCATCTATGGGAATAACACCTTTCTTTGTAGAAAATGTCAGTGAACTACAGTTATGTGCCATCAAATTAGTGACTGCAGTAAGTAATTTTTAATTTGCAGTTTCATGTTCCTGTACTTCTGAGAGTTATTAGGCTGTATTTTTGCTGGTAGAGAATTGGAGTTTAGAACTAATTTTATTCTTGCATGTTTTTACAGTTTGTTATCATAGGAGCTGCTCCTATTTGCGGAGTACTCTGTAGGAAGAAATAGCCTACTTAAGCCAAGGAATTTACTTAATTTTGGTTATGTTGTTTAAAATGTAAACACAAACCCCTTCCTCTTACCTGTCCTTTTTTCTCTTAAGAAATCTTAACAATGTGGTTTTCCTTATTTCCTTTGTTAAGATTTGAATTTACGCAATGGAATAAGCTACAGAACTAGTAGGATACTTCTATATAATAGAATAAGTCCTTTTCCTCAGAAGAGGTGGCTATGTGAAAAAAACATGGGGCAGATAAAAATATTATTTCAGGAAAACTGCAGTGCAACACAGATGTGCTTGTTCAAGCAAGTTTTCCATCTTTGTAAGGATGATGTACTCCAGTATTTATAAAAGTAATTCTGCCTAAACAAAAGGAGAGGCAAACTCTACAATTCTGACCCCCGTAAATGGAAAGAATGTTTCATGTCAGGCAAACATTAAAGCTTAGGATATGAAGTAAAACTGGTTTCTCAAATGTGCTCTAAAACCATGCATGTGTTCATTTTAATTTATGTTACCATAGAGTTTTGCTCTATACTGGAATCTGAAAGTTTAGCATTACACTGTTTGACTTTCTTATACAGTGTGTTGTACCATTGGCAGAAATTTTTAAAACATACGGTATTTTTAAGAGCTATTACACATTTATGCTATCTGAAGATTTTTAAAAAAATCTATATTTGAAAAAGTTTTTATGTATTTTATAGAGAAATGTTTGCTTTGAAAAAACAAAGCAATGCATTAAAAATACGGTATGCATTAAATATAATTTATTTAAATGTCATGTAAAGTGTATGTTTCTATATATAATTTTTAACAATCTATTTAACAAGCGATATTTTATGTAACAATAATTAATCCTGTAACTGTTAAATAGGTGTTCTCCAGGTATGAAAAACATAGACAGTTAATACTAGAAGAAATTTTCACTTCCCTTGCGAGACTACCAACTAGCAAGAGGAGTTTGAGAAACTTCAGGTAATTTCTGACATAGATTGATAATTTGTAGACAGTAGCATTTACAGTTTTGTAGATATAAGATTTTAGGCTTCAGTATTAACAACAACTTTAAAAATCTGTGACTCCACAAGCTGTGCTTTGTTAGAGGTTGATATTTCAAAACCTCTACAGTGAGAGTGGACTTGCCTGACAAATGTATTTTGTAATAATCACTGTTTCTTATGCCATCATATTTATGCCTGCTTACAAAAATAATTGAAATATCTTATTATTTGTCTCACTAAGGATGGAAATGAGTGTAATGTTAGTGTGCATTCAAAGGTTTTTTTGTTGGAAAATTCTTTGGTTCTGTTTGTATGGATTTTATATCATTTCTTCATTGCTAAAGCTTAATAGAAAAATTCTGGCTGAATTTCTTTGAGGACACACTCAGCACTCTTTTCAGGAAATCAATCTAATACTCCTTTGAATGAGTTTTATTTAGGAACTACTTGGTTCACTTTAACTGTCTTTTAAGTGCTTCAGCTGGATTTCAGTGTATCTTCTGAATAATAGTATAGGTTCAGGTTCAATTTGAGAAAGAATCTGACCTGATCTGGGTTTCAGTTAAAATTGGGGTCGGACACTTGAAATGATTCTAAAACATTTGTTGTTGGCGTTGATTTTGTTCCTTGCTTGCATACATCTTTTCCCCGGAGACAGACAAATTGTCAATGAAATAGGTTGTCCGATCCAGGGTGGATGAACAGGAAATATCCAGGAAAAGAAATTCACTGAAACTTTGAAGTTGAATTCAGCAACCTTAATGTTAGCATGAGTGCTTGTTCCTAGTATTTCCTATTGTTTTGGTTATAGGCATCAGAGAGATCTAGCAAATAGGAAGGTGGTAGGCATAGGAGCATAAATGATAGATACACTCTTTGAATTAAGACCTTTACTAGAAGGAAGTCACTATCTCAAGGCCACAATGACTGCACTGTTTATCTCTAGAGTCCTAGATCTGATCTGTTGAAGGACATTCCCTGTCTGTGGCTACAGTCATGAAGGGTACAGCTTACCTAAAATTTGATATGAAAAGATTTTCTCTGTACAAGTAGTCAAAGATAACTTCATAAAGATAATAATTGCAATGTTTTGTGCCCAGTTGTTATTTTGATAATTTTGGGGAGAATTATGTCAGAGATTATCACCTTTTCATATTGTTAAGGGTAGCATTAAGTGGTGTTGATGTACGTATGGGTTTTAAACACCGTACTATTTGTCAGGTTAAATCACTTGGAAGGGGAGAAATGTGAGGTGGAGTGTATTCATACTGGTCATACCAACTTAAAGACACTCTTACATGCTGAAGTTTATAGTCTGTTACACTACCTGAGATTTACCATAGGTGTAACTCTTGTAGAAGTCAATCCAGGTCATGGTCACTATTTTCTCTTGTTTAGAAGTCCTGCACATTTCACATACATTAAATAAAATATAAGTAATAAAATATTAGGACAAGTATGGTGTATTTTTTTTATGCTGTGTTGGAAATGGACATGGCATTATACATAATAAGCCTATTAGTAAGTGCCTTAGCATATAGGTGTTTGATTTATGAAATATTTCTGTAGATTTTTCAGCTGCTGAACTTCACAGATACTCTGATAGCCTATCTGTGAGCTGTTTCAGTTCATCTCTTCGGCCTGAGAATACTACTTACTCTTTTTGTTAGACCAAATCTTTCACTGCATAAGAGAGAAGCAAATGACTAGAAATCTGTGTTCTAGATGTTTATCTAGCTGTGGTAATTATTTTAGAAAGATTTTATTTAGGACCAAAAATTTTTGGTTTGTTTTGTCTTTTTTGTTTAGTTTTAGTGTTAATGCTGTCTTATTAACAGGTTAAACAGCAGTGACACTGATGGAGAGCCTATGTATATTCAGATGGTAACGGCACTAGTTCTGCAGCTTATTCAGTGTGTGGTGCATTTGCCATCAACAGAAAAAGATTCTAATCCCGAGGAGGAATCAAACAAAAAAGTAAGATTTTTTTTTTTAAGAGCCATATTTTTTTGTGCGTGCAGGAATGACTTTGTCTGTAGGTATATTTTATGATGGTACTCTAGTAATTAATCATTGTAATTTTATGTCTGCTGTAATTATTTGATGAATGAGAAATGTTGATCTGGAAATCATATTTCTGTGTATGCTAAAATATTAGACAAATAAATCTTGTTATTTTTAGGTGGATCAAGATGTGCTTATTACTAACTCGTATGAAACAGCCATGAGAACAGCACAAAACTTCCTTTCTATTTTCCTTAAGAAGTAAGTACTGTTGCATTCTTTAGTGTATTGATGAAACCAACTCCAAATAAAATGTCACACCTTAAGACAAACCAAACCACTTTGCAATGCTAAATGCCTACTAATAAAGTTACTTATAGCAATATACTTTATAGATCCCTAAGAGAGCTACCTGTCTGGACAGAAATTTTTATGGAACAGAAATTCTGCAGGGAGTTCTTTACACATTTAAGAATCTGTCTGATAGTTTACGTAGGAACCTTTTATCAGGGGTCTTTTACTCATCTGAAGCATGGAAGAAAAGGCCGAGTAAAATATTTAAGCAGTGAAACTAGATTCTTTCAGTCATCAGAATGACAAAGATATAACAAAACCTAAAATTACTTTCATTTAGATAAAGTTAGGAATGTCAATAGCTCAACAGGGAAAAAAAAATACCTGAATAACAAAGGATTTGTAACAAAAAGTCCTGAGATTATTATCGTGTTAATTTCTACTGTTAAGCCAAAAGGCTATTTACGAGCCATCTAGCCATCTCTCTGCATACTTCTGGTATCATTAAAGTTAGGGATGCCACATATAAGTGAAACACTATCAGGTATGTTATCTCTTGATTTTTTTTTACATTCTGATTTTAACCTTTGTGGAGCATAATACTGAAATGTCTTATCACTGTGAGATAAGTCAGACCATGTTTAAGGACACAACACCTCCTAAATACTCCACTCTAGCTTGAGCTTTAGAATTTTACCTACTTTGTCCATCCAAGTTAATGCAGACTTTAACTCAAAACAATAAATAAAAAAATCTTAGGAACAAAATTCTACTATCCTGGATTGGCTGCTTTACTTCCAGTGCAACTTGGAGTGATAACTGTTTAAACTATTTGTCCGTAAATGGATAAAACCAATCTTTCTGCTAATATTTTGGATATTTTTTTTAGAATTGCATAAAACTGGTTTTCTGGTTAAACATAGGATTACTTCTGTTTACATCAGAAGAAAAGCTTAAATGGCTCTTAAATTCACTTACAAAATTCATTTTCTTTTAAACAGGTGTGGCAGTAAACAAGGGGAAGAAGATTACAGACCACTGTTTGAGAACTTCATTCAAGATCTTCTTTCCACAGTCAATAAACCAGAATGGCCAGCTGCAGAGTTGCTACTTAGCTTATTAGGAAGGCTATTGGTAAGGGATTCTTGGTTTTAACTATTTTATTTATTTATTTATTATTACAGTGAAGCTTGTTTATTTCAGCTCAGACTATTACAGGAATGCTTTCTGATTGTTGACACACACATGTAGCATTTAAGGATTTTCTTATGTGTATCACTATTATGTAATGCATAGAAAATAAAATTTAGGTCAGAAGATCATTGATATGGAACTTAGTAAAGGTCATATGTATGCAGTTTCTCATGGAAGTCCATTTCTACTATTCCATGACATTTTCCACGTTAAAAAATGCCATTGTATAGCATCTAATAAGTGTAGATATTCATTGGGAATAAAGTCAGACTAATATCTGCAATTGTTCATGTTAAATACTTCTCTGGACTATTCCTTTAGCACAGAACCTGAAAACAATTAAGTAGTTTGGTCTTTTACCAATAATAGTACATTTACTTATAGAATGTGACATTTTATAGAATGTGAATATTTTTGTTGATGCATTTTTTGAGAGTTGTTCTTCAGTATTACAATGTAATTAACACAGTAATTTGAGCTGTTTCTTGGAAAAATATTTTATGGTCCTGTTCCTGGTAAAATGGTAGCTTTCTTTATACTTGTGTGAATAATGAGGAAGTTGCATTATGGTGCTGAAGATCTATGCTATTGCAAAGGATATCTGCTCTACTAGATGTCCAGTTTATTTTATAAAAATATATATTTTAAAAAAACTCTAACAGGCATATTTGTAGAGAGAGAGACCCAATAAAGGAAAAAGCATTAATGTAAAGTAAGGAGTGTATCTGTGATGTAATAGTTAATGACATAATTTTATGCAGCATGGAAGTTAGGTGGAATTTTTAATAAGGTCAAGCAATGTCTTGTGAGAAGAATCTCAGTTGCATAAATAATTTTTTTATAACAGTTTATTTTGCTTTTCTTAGGTTCACCAGTTCAGTAACAAATCTACAGAAATGGCATTAAGAGTTGCATCACTTGACTATCTTGGAACTGTAGCTGCAAGACTCAGGAAAGATGCAGTCACTAGCAAAATGGATCAAGGATCTATAGCCAGAATCCTCAAACAGGTGTGTGAGAGATCCCATGCCAGCTGGATTGAGATGTATCCATTTAAAAATTTGAACGTTTTAAAGATGTGTGAAAAATTGGCATTGTGGAGAATGAGTTTTCATTGTTGTTCAGATTTCTGAATCAAATATACTCAATTTATAAGTATCACATTTGTTAATTCATGTCTTTCTCACACCATCTCCCTAGTGATCATATTAAGTGGTTAATTACAATGATAAAACCAGTTTTCCTGTGACAATACAGAGGAAATAATAGTGTGACAGTTGGATTCTATCTTAAGAAGCCTTAAAAATATATATGTGTATGTATGTATGTGCATTTGCTATTGCAAAGTGATAATTTGGCTTATGGCGCTCATACACAGGCTTTAGAGAGTTAAACTGTTAGGCCTGTAAGGTTAGTTTTTATGTGACATAGCTGGTATTGGTCTTGTGGTGGGTGGTTTTTGTGTTTGTTTTTTTTAACTGGACTTACATATATCTTTCATTAGCAGAAATGAAAATATGCATTATCTAATGCTGCTTATCAAAATGTCTCCAAATCTGCAAGGGTGGCAGCAATTAACAAAGCAATGTATGCATTTGGGCTCTCTGTAGTACATAGTATGATGAGAAAATCTCAGGTCTTATGTGTCCTTTTAAAAATGTGGACTTGCACATTTCTTTTGGATGCTATACATTTCTTTCTGAACTACTAATTGTTCTCGGCATGATTAGATCTGAAGTTGAGTAGTCATATCAAGTTCATTTCCCTTTCAGTTACCTGAAAAGACTCCCGATTTATTATATGTATTTTATAATGACTGTTATAGATTTATGTTGAAGGAAAAATTTGTGTGATTTACAGGCATTCAAATAAAAAATCAAAATTCATCTACTCCTTTATGAGGCTGATACTTCCCATAACTTTTGTCAATTAGAATATTGTACTACATATAGTGACAAATCTTTATGTCTGTGGCTTAATATAATTTTTACTTCTGTGTGCTAAGGGGTTATAATTCTCCTCTGTTGGCAGTGATTTTGACTATTCTACATTAGACTTCATAGGGAAATATTTTAGAAGAATCCTTTTCTCTTTCCTTATCTCCAGAAGTTATATAATAGTATTGAAAGATATTCTAAAAAGATACATACCCAATCAGTGACCTGAATTTTTATGTTTATTTTGGGTTTTTTACAGGATCAGACAGTAACTAGGCATTGGCATCTGCAGAAAATAAAATTGCTGTGGGCAATTGAGTGCTAAAAGCATTTTTTCAGTTACTCGGGAAGCTTAACATCAATGATGGTAGATAGTACCATCCATACATTGTGGAAGGTGTATACTATACAGTACCATCAGTCAGGGTAGACAGTGTGTTGTTTATAAATGATTTGTAACATAAGAACAAATAACTACTTGGAAATGTGTACGTGACAGCTAAGCTTCACTTTGTTGTTCAAATGGCAAGAAAATAAGATCCATCGGTAGACATGTTCAGCTTTAGTCATCAGAAAGATCTTAAATTATTGTTTTAATTCAGAAATGAACTTATACCTCTACAGATTTTTCTTTCCTGCTGAATTGAATGCTTAGACTCAGTTGGATATTTCCTTCTACCCTCTGATATCATTACCAGGATATTCCCCAATGATTGATGAATGCTTATAACTCTGTCTACTGTGGTCTGGACTCATGAACTGTACAGTTAGATTTAGGAGAAAATCTATTCTGTTTTGACATTTTTAAGCAGTAGATTTTTTTCATAGAAATCTGTCATAGATTGTCAAGTTGATTTGAACACTTGTGCATGCTTTTCATTAGTTTATCTCTTGATACGCTGATCTTCTGGACTTGTAACTGTACCTTTTTCCACTTGCTGATGTTTGCAAGCTATATTATGTGCTGCATTTGTGACAAGATTCTCAGTCTGTGCTGTTCATACAGAAGTTAAGATGGTTATAAGTTACAAGTTTTATTGCTGAAGAAGAAAAATGTTCTGTAGCTGAAGAAGTTTAAGCCAGAAATTATTCTTCTACTTTTATTATCAATATTGAATATAATTTGTTGCGGGCTTCACAGTTTCTTTTTGTTTGTTCTGGGTTTTTTACTTGTTTGAAAATAGTTAGGCAGTTAACGTTCATCAAGCAACTTCTTTTTTTCAGCCTTTTATCCACAGAATTTAATATTGGTTAAAGGCCAGACTTTCAAATCACAATTTGCACATATATTAGGGTGCCAAATATATATTGATAAACCTATATTAGTATTATGTGCACTGTAGACATGTTTTGCATTCTTGAACTCCTTCATTTTGGAAAAAAAATATCCTTTTTTCTGCTGTAGCATCAGCAATTGCAAGGACCTGCGTATTTCAGTATGTACCAAGGAAAAAAGGGTGGTTTATGTTTTTGGTTTTATGCTGTCTTGTAGATGTTGTGAAAGTTAGTTTCAGATTCATTAAGAAGTTAATTGATACCGATTTATTCTCTATAAACCCTATATGGGGAGAAGTACATTGTCTGATGGTCATATACAAAATCGTTGTTCAATTTACATAGGCTAGAACTATTTAAGAGATCAGGATATACATATTTCCTATAAAATAGCCTCTTGGAAAAAGTACATTCTGTTTTTAACATTCATACAATTTAGATATTTACAAATCTGATACATAGTCTCCAGCACTAGTTTTCAGATTAATATTTCATATGTAATCCTTTTTGTGCATCTTAAAAGCGCTTCACAAGAAAATTAATATTACCCTATTCTGTAGATAGGCTTTATGCACTAGGTGGCATTTTTATAAAATGTATGTTTGTCCTCAAGATTTTTGACTGATAGAAACTTAATTGAGTCTCAGAGAGCGTGATTCTTTAGTGCTAGAGCTCAGGGGTGTTTGGGAACAACCTCTGTAATTTCTTTCCTAGATGGATTGAGTATACTTGCTGCACTTTATCTGTATGGATGCTTTATCCCTGAAAAAAGTTATACCAAATATTTTTGCAAAGGGATAAGTTACTTTTATTTCTTTGATGTTTCCCATATGTTTTTACTGTTGTCTGTGTTTCATATTTATTTTCATTTGATTTTTTTGCCTTTTATCCCTTGTTCACCTGAGAAGTCACTGTTTCAGTATTTAATATTGGTGAGAGAGCTAACGATTACTTTTATAGGTTAAACCTTGTGTCAGTCTACTATGTGTGATTTCAGCCCTTCTTTTTTCCTCAGGGACAGAGGGTCTTCACACAAGATCATAGAATGAAAATTAATCAAATCAGTCTGTTTTAAAACCAGTCTTATTCTGCTGTTAATTGTTTTTAGACTTTGGAGCCACAGTCTAATTTGGTTTAGTCTGTATAAAGTTTAGAAGTAATTGATTAAAAAATTGTTAGTTGTATTGATAATTGCAGAACATTAACTTCAGTGTATTTTATATGTGGACATGCAGATTTTCAGATGATAATTACCACTGTGCAATATTCTATTTTATAACTATCTTTCTATTTCTGATAGGTTTCAGGAGGAGAAGATGAAATTCAACAGCTGCAAAAGGCTTTGCTAGATTATCTGGATGAGAACACAGAAACTGATGCATCATTAGTGGTAAATTTCAGCTTTCTGATGTCAAGTGTATATAAAAATAATTTTAGTAACATGTACTGAATAAAATGATTTTTGGTCATGCATGTTAGTGCTTCAATTAAATTGTCACCCTAACATATACTGTTGATTGTGTTTTCCAAAATATGGTTGATGCATTAGACTCACGTAATCTCATTATAAATCTGTTAATTTCACTCTTCTATATCTGTTGGTTTTGTTTTCTGTGTATCCTGCTCTATTTCTCCAGTTTTCTCGGAAGTTTTATATAGCGCAGTGGTTCCGTGATACAACTATGGAGACAGAGAAAGCAATTAAATCTCAGAAGGATGAGGATTCATCTGAAGGAACTCATCATGCAAAAGATGTTGAGACCACAGGACAAATCATGCATAGAGCGGAAAGTCGCAAAATGTTTCTTCGCAGCATCATTAAAACTGCTCCATCTCAGTTCAGTACACTAAAGTACGTTTCAGTACCACTGATTTCTTTATTAACCATGCATTTGATGTTTTTAATAATTTTTGATAAACATGTCCTAATTAAAACATTGGATTTGTTGCAGGATCAATTCTGATACTGTGGACTATGAAGATGCATGTTTGATTGTTCGCTACTTGGCCTCTATGAGGCCATTTGCCCAGAGCTTCGATATTTATTTGACACAGGTAAACTGTGCTGGAAGTCTTAGTACAGTGAAACAGAGTTGGTTTCTGATCCCAGACACTTTTGCGGTAGTGTGCAATATCTGTTCATTGTTGAGCACAGGTATATTTAACAGGCCATGATAACATCATGTGCTTTCATATTCTGTATTGATGACATAAGTGCTTACATTTCTTTTTCTTGTATGCATTTCATATGTCATATTGTACATGCATTATTTTATTTGTCTGTGTATGTATATGGCAAAATCATTATCTTAGATGTACGCAGTAAAAGGATAATTACAAAATGTTGAAAACTTTTTTTACAGTTTCTGTAAGCTGTATGCTCATTTGGTAATATTAACTCATTAAACTGATCTTAATTTGATTTGAAAATACAAGCCAACTTGGTCAGTTGCTTGCAGTGCATGTTACTGTCATTTTGGAAGCTGCTGTTTGACCAGTGTGGTTTCTTTCCTTTTTCTGGGAGAAGAGCTCTAACATGTTGGCATGGTGACATGTTTGAACTCCAGTACTGGTTTAGTTGTTTATTTTAGTTTAGGTTGTGTTGCTTATATTGATCTGCATACAGAGCCATTCTTAAAATTATAGTGCCCAAATCCAGCTCTCCTGTTGAAAGAACCATGGTGAAAGCCACAACTGAATGGCAAAAGTAGAGTTTAAAATGAAGGGACTTAAAGTGAACATACGGACCCTGTGTAAATCCTGTTTGGACCAGGCTTAGAGATGTAGCAAATGCTAGTAAATATCCATGCTCAGTTATCGGTGCCACAGAACATCACTTGCATGCACCTTTTTACTGTCTGAGAAGATATATACAGTTTTTAGTAGACAGATATTCTTATTTTAGTTAAATCATTTGCATATTATTCTTCTGCATTTTTGCCTGTTAAACATTGTTTGCTACATTCCCAAAGCAATTGAATCTTTGTTTTTGTTCTCTTATTAGATTCTGCGTGTACTTGGTGAAAATGCAATTGCTGTTCGAACAAAAGCCATGAAGTGTTTGTCTGAGGTTGTTGCTGTAGACCCCAGTATTCTAGCCAGGGTAAAAAAAATGAAATATCCGTTATGCATATGCATTCTTCTGTTACGCTTGAAAGAAATCTTTATTTCTTATTTTGGATCTGTGTTTTATTTGTTCTTTTTAGCTGGATATGCAACGAGGGGTTCATGGACGGTTAATGGATAACTCCACTAGTGTACGAGAAGCAGCTGTGGAGCTGCTTGGCCGATTTGTGCTCTGTCGTCCTCAGCTTGCTGAGCAGTATTATGACATGCTGATCGAAAGAATATTGGTACTGTGACTTGTGATATTTATGATAAAATGTGTCATTTGAAAATTTGTTTTCAACTGAGTTTATATGTTTAATAATATGGAATGATGATCCCAAGAGTAAATTATATTTTATTATTTTAATGGGAAGCATCATGCTTTTAAGACCAACCTTGTAAAATGCATCACTTGTTTCCAGTGAGGCTTTGTTACATCAAAAGGTAAACATACATAGAAAGTTGTACCACATCAGAACCAGGATTATATTCCTTTTGATTCCTTTATGAAGGCACAAATTAGGTGAAATGAGGAATTTTTCCACATCTCTGAAGTCTGAGATATGGGTCATTGAGGGCAGTTCAGTAGTGTGGGTGATGAAGAAAGATCTACAACACAGTAATCTAAAGTTTCCATTTGTAATCCAAAAGAAAAAAAGATAAAACTATTTTGTTTTTCTGTGTTATGTTTTAGTGTTTTAAAAGGCTTCTTATTAGAGTTTTTGTATAAAAAGTGGGTTTTGTCTGGATGTTCAGATAAAATACAATGTTAATTTAACTGTAAGAGAACACTAGCTTTTAGCATCCATATCAGGTTTTTAGTCAAATACTACTCATTTGCTATAGTTACATGATAAAACACGTTTGTGAATGGTTTTGGAGATGTGCATATGAGCATACATAAAGCCATTCATCCTGACATTCAGATTAAACAGGTTTTGAATAAGGTAATATGAAGTGAAGCTCCTCATCCATCTCCTTAGACGAAGCCTAGGAAAATGGAAAAGACTTGCTGCATGTATCTTATCCATAAGCTTTATCCAAAGGCTTTTGAAGTATTAGTCCAGATATACAAAGGGTCTTGTGTGTTCCAACAAAGTAGCTAAAGCATCATCGCATCTAGCTTGTAAGCTCTTGAATTAAGAAGTGAAATTATACATTTGCAACATCATGAGCTCTTAAATGGGAGGGTATAAATGGAGGAAGAGTTTCAGTGTTCTGGGGACTCAGCCAGAACCTTTAGAATTGTTGCAAATAAAGTGGTACAAGTTATGCGGACCTTTTGTATAAGTGCACTCCAGAATATTTTAGCTGCCTTTTCTAAATACGTTTTGCAAGTCAGATTGGCTGACCTTCAAATATTAATTCATATAATAGAATCATAGAATCATAGAATTGTTTAGGTTGGAAAAGACCTTTAAGATCATAGAATCATAGAATCGTTTAGGTTGGAAAAGACCTTTAAGATCATCCAGTCCAACCATTAACCTACACTACCAAGTCCACACTAAACCAATCAAGGGTAGACTAGACTAAACCATGTCCCAGAGTGCCACGTCTACCCGTTTTTTGAACGCTTCCAGGGATGGTGACTCCACCACCGCTCTGGGCAGCCTGTTCCAATGCTTGACGACCCTTGCCGTGAAGAAATTTTTCCTAATTTCCAATCTAAACCTCCCCTGGCGCAGCTTGAGCCCATTTCCTCTCATCCTATCGCTAACTACATGGGAGAAGAGACCAACACCCACCTCACTACAACCTCCTTTCAGGTAGCTGTAGAGAGCGATAAGGTCTCCCCTCAGCCTCCTCTTCTCCAGGCTAAACAACCCCAGTTCCCTCAGCCGCTCCTCATAAGGCCTGTGCTCCAGACCCTTCACCAGCTTTGTTGCCCTTCTCTGGACATGCTCCAGCACCTCAATGTCTTTCTTGTATTGAGGGGCCCAAAACTGGACACAGTATTCCAGGTGCAGCCTAACCAGCGCCGAGTACAGGGGGACAATCACCTCCCTGCTCCTGCTGGCCACACTAATACATAAATTAATTAATGTCTGATTTGTTTTCAAGAGTGTAATGCTTTTCTCCTCACAGGATACTGGTATCAGTGTCAGAAAGAGAGTCATAAAGATACTGCGAGATATCTGCATTGAACAACCGACATTTCCCAAAATTACAGAGATGTGTGTGAAAATGATTCGGAGAGTCAATGATGAAGAAGGCATTAAGGTAGAATGAAACATATCCTTCAGGATTTTCATTATCATGTGTTCTATATTTTGACCAAAATAAATCAAAAAAGTATTTCATTGCTCCTTTGTAATTTTTATTATTTTTATTCACTTTTCATTTTTGAGAGCAAGTATCTTAGCTTTCTACATTGCTGTCTGACTTGGTTTTCTTCTGTTTTCTTCAAGTTCTTTCTGACAATTAAAAGATTTTAAAAAGTTATTGTCTAGGGTTGTTTTTTTTCTTCTTGCAAGTGTTGTCTCTAGTACTTCTCTTTTATAACAAGTAAAATTGGCATATAAAACTCCTTTCTGCAAACAAAATAAACTTTAAGTCAAAATTAAGTACTTGATGTTAGTATATGCCAGATTTGTAAGTTCTGCATATAGAAATTATAAAGTATTCATCTGTGCTAATTTTGCATTAATTATGAATGTTTAATGAATCAGTTATTCCCCCTAAAATGTTACTTATGTAATCATATTCTACCCTTTGTGCAATATATATGCAGAAGGGCATAAAACTAAGATTATGTGTTGAATCATAAACCTGACACTGATGTTTTTTGTTTGATTTGGCAAAAAAAAATTAAAATTGCTGGGTAATTAAGAATATACCTGTAATAATTTTGTATCACACTTTCAGTGGGATTTGAAATCTGCAACTTTAAAGCTGCAGCATATATTTTACCTCTTGAGATACATTAATGCTAAGTGGCTTTCAGAGAGGACTGTTAATCAAGAAGTAGATGGACAGCTGGATCCAAGGTGCTGCTGGGAAAGGAGGATGACCTTGTTCTCTCTCCTCCTTTCCCTTGCCTTTCCAACAACCTCAGAAAGATCAGGCAGTATCTGCAATGTCTTTTTTGTGTCTCCATGAATGAGGAATGCTTCTTACAACCATATGCTTTATAAGTAATTCAGGAATAATTAGTTCACTTTAATTCTATTCCATCTTTTCTTCCATCCAAAAACATTGGAAGGGAACCGACTTCCTATGTTTGGGTAGGGAGACTTGGCTTCTCTCTTTTCCCCACCTTGTCACAGCTGTTCTGAAAATGCCAAAGTAATCTACAATTGCTGCTAATTCTGCTGTAGAAATTGTAACCTTGTGTTCAGTTGTCAGCTCCTCAGGGTACTATGTTTTCCTGAGGAATGCAAATTAGTGCAGGAAAGTGGTAACTCCATTTTCTGTAGCATCAGTTCTCAGTGATCATTTTAGTGAAGCTTGCTTAGATGCCAGTATAACTGCTGTAATAGTAGATCTGGGTCTGTCTCAGATAATATTATCTACAACAGTCTCACTTAGGTTGAATAATCCCTTACGAAATGGCACGTATCAACAACAAATCTATTGTATGGATGTATTAGAAATAATACCTGTGTGCCAAGATAAGCTTATTTATTTCTGCTATTTTTTTTTTCCCTTCAGAAATTAGTAAATGAGACATTCCAGAAGCTCTGGTTTACTCCAACTCCACACCATGACAAAGAAGCAATGACCAGGAAAATACTAAACATCACTGATGTGGTATGTTAAACAAATTTGAATTAGAATAGAATCGTAGAATCATAGAATCGTTTAGGTTGGAAAAGACCTTTAAGATCATCCAGTCCAACCGTTAACCTAACATTACCAAGTCCACACTAAACCAATCAAGGGTAGAGTAGCAACCCCACGCCTCCTGGCTTGGTGGCTGGATCATTTATAATGAAAGTAAAAACTAGGAATCATTAAGATTGGAAAGGACCTCTAAGATCATCAGTCCAACCATCAACCCAACACCACCATATCCACTAAACCATTTCCCGAAGTGCCACATCTACCCATTTTTTGAACACTTCCAGGGATGGTGATTCCACCACCTCTCTGGGCAGCCTGTTCCAATGCTTGACTACCCTTTCCATGAAGAAATTTTTTCCTAATATCCAATCTAAACCTCCCCTGGTTTAATTAAGTTGCATGCAAAATTTGATTATGTTTTTAGTATCTTTGAAATATTGTCTGTAGTCTTTTAGAATACAAAAAATATGCAAGTAATTTAATTATCAGATGGTTTTCTTTATATGTCTCCTGACATTGAATATATGCTAGAATTATTCATCTGATGGAACAGGCTGTAGGAAACTTTAAATGCTCACTAATCTCCTGGCAGTGATAACTGAGACCACGTTACATTCAGGTTGTGTAAAATACTTGTTCAGTTAAAACAAAAAATTTCTGTTATATTTAACATTTTGCTAGTAGCAGCATATAGTTAAGCCTAACTAAGAAGTTGTCTCTTAAAAGAAAAATTTCCTCAATTGATAACATTTATTTTGAAAGGTTAATAAGCTGTTTTAACAAATACAGGGTCATGTTCTCACCCAGGGTAAACTAGTATCTGCATAATTTTATCTACTTTTTAGGAGCAGCAAATAAAATAACACGTCTCAAAAAAAAATCTGTTTCAGATAAAATGCTTATACATTTGTAGTGAAAATGTGTTGTGTAAAACCACTGTGCTGAGAAGGTATTTTAATATTAATTATACCAAGATGTAAATATCAAATAAAAGTACTTGCTTCACTATTTAAAATTATGGGTTTAAACTCCATCCTGCTTTTCAGTATTTTTACTAAATGGTAGTGTAGTGTGCATTTTTCCAGACTGAGAAGTCAGTCGATTTGACTTCAGCTTAATTGTCAGTTCTCCTGCCAATTCTATTTTGGAACACCTGTGAGCTGTTCCTGACATATGATACCAGTGAAGGCTTAGTTTGTTTGTATAAAAATATCTATATGCATATATATACACACATGTTCATTTTTAATATGTCAGGCTCGTATTTGTGCTTTAATCTTTACAAAATGTTGTTCTCCGAACCCAAAATTTGGTTTACATTAGAGCCAGCAATCTCCAGTAAAATGTGTAGGCCTCGTGTTGTATGGGATATAAATTCTGGGATCACTTAAATGGTGAGAACTATTTTTCAAATGCAGAAGACAGTTTCTGATCTCCAAAGAGATTGTACTGAATGTATATGAAAATATATCTATGCATGTTTACTGGTCTTTTAAGATGACATCTGTACTGAAGTAATTTTTCTTCAGATGCCTTTTTTAACCATTTTATTCTCAAAACTACTTTTAGGTTGCAGCTTGTAGAGATACAGGGTATGATTGGTTTGAACAGCTTCTTCAAAATGTAAGTAATGAATTTTGAATGTATGGCACAATCATTGTAAGAATTTTAACATTTCTTTTTGGTACTAAAACGCATTGAAGGGAGACTACAAGAGCAGTCCTTTACAGCAGACCAATTCATGTCCTTTAAACATCTGACCTTTTTTAAAATCTTCATTGGTGGAATTTTCTGTGTCTCCAACATTAGTTTCTTTCTTTCTATATGATCTGTTTTAAAAATACTTCACTTTTTGTTTTGGGGAGGGTTGTTGGTTGGTTGGTTTTAATTTCATGGTCTCTTCAATAATGAGTGACATAACATGCAGTCCACAGCTAAGATACTTAATTCTGAAATGAGACCTCTAGTGTAATGTAGATTTTTTTTAAATGGTAGATAAATGTATTTTCACATCTAATATATTTGTTACACAGTTTACAGAAGCTGTGAATCTTCAGAGTATAGCTTACTTGGACATTATATTTTACTCTGATTTTTCTAAGGAATGAGCTTGCTTTGTTTATATCTCTTAGCCTGTGTTATCTTTCTTCTCTACAACTTGTATGCACTCATTAATTTTCAAGCAAAATTAACAAAAGCATGCATGGGGGAATTAGAGGCCTCCAAAGATTTTACTTTAGCCTGGAGTGCCGTGAAAATAGGTAGCCAAGTAAACCAAAGTGCCTCTTAATGCCTGCACTGAAGAAAAAGCTATAGTATGGGCTCAATTAAATTAACTGATTAAAATGTTCATAGAACTGTGTTTCATCTTAGTTTGATATTTTTGCTTAGTGTCAAAAACAACGTTCCTTCTGAATTTGCTCTTTTTTTTTTTCTGAGCGTTTTAAAAAGCCTTCTAACTCCTATTAGTTACTGCTGGCAAGTATGACTACATTATTGTTTTCTGCATTATTTCATTAAGCACAAAGTTAACTTTCATCCCAATGCAAAAAACAGTAGAACTGTTCTCTTCTTTTTGTCGCAGTTAATTTTTCTTTACTTCTCTTGCATTTTGGTTTGACTTTTTTTTTTTTTTTACTTCCCTTACTTTTTCTCTTCACCATGTAACTTTTATGGAGAAGTTAAATGCTTTTGTAGTGCAAAATCCTTGTGTATCTGTAGTAATTGTTATAAAACCAGCATGTATCCAATGTAAATGAATGCACCCTTAATACTAAATCATTTTCTGTTTCATCTGCTATAGCTGTTGAAGTCAGAAGAGGATGCCTCATATAAACCTGTGAAAAAAGCCTGTACTCAACTTGTTGACAATTTGGTTGAGCACATTCTTAAATATGAGGAATCCTTATCAGGTAATATTGTTTACGACCCAGTAGGTCCTTTGAATTTTATATGATACTGTAACAGTGGTTGTTCAAATTACTGTCGCGAAAAGTTACTGTTACAGAATTCCTATTACGAAACTGATGGTAATGAATTATTGCATTTAAGTTCATTATGAACTTTTGAGCACTGTATAATAATAAAGCTTCCCTAATTTGTGCCCAGGTGGCCAAGAAGGCCAACAGCATCCTGGCTTGTATCAGGAATAGTGTGGCCAGCAGGAGCAGGGAGGTGATTGTCCCCCTGTACTCGGCGCTGGTGAGGCCGCACCTGGAATACTGTGTCCAGTTTTAGGCCCCTCAATACAAGAAAGACATTGAGGTGCTGGAGCGTGTTCAGAGAAGGGCAACAAAGCTGGTGAAGGGTCTGGAGCACAGGCCTTATGAGGAGCGGCTGAGGGAACTGGGGTTGTTTAGCCTGGAGAAGAGGAGGCTGAGGGGAGACCTTATCGCTCTCTACAACTACCTGAAAGGAGGTTGTAGTGAGGTGGGTGTTGGGCTCTTCTCCCATGTAGTTAGCGATAGGACGAGAGGAAATGGGCTCGAGCTGCGCCAGGGGAGGTTTAGGTTGGATATTAGGAAAAATTTCTTCACGGCAAGGGTAGTCAAGCATTGGAACAGGCTGCCCAGAGAGGTGGTGGAGTCCCCATCCCTGGAAGTGTTCAAACAACGGGTAGACATGGCACTTTGGGACATGGTTTAGTCTAGTCTACCCTTGATTGGTTTAGTGTGGACTTGGTAGTGTAGGTTAATGGTTGGACTGGATGATCTTAAAGGTCTTTTCCAACCTAAACGATTCTATGATTCTATGATTTTCTCTAGCTAACCACAATAACAGAACTACTTTTAAAACAACTTGTTCAAACTTTTAGATCACTGAAAATAAAACAAATGTGGCAAGCTTTATTTGCATTAATATGTTCTACAGTTGTAATAGGAATCATTAGTTGGGCCAGTCTGCTGTGTACAGTAAGTAGTTTAAAAACTAGTGATGTCTTTGAAGCATCTTTACTTCTTATTTCACATATTTTGTGATCACATACAAATGTTAACACATTATGTTCTCATCTCTAATCTAATAAGAATATTCTGTATTGATCTTGAAAGATATGTTATGAAAGAGATATTCATATGATGTTTTGGCCATATGTTTTTCATTGCTCAACCATTACTTTGTGTATTTTCTAAATTTTTTGCAGATTCTGACAACAAAGGTGTGAATTCTGGTCGCTTGGTTGCTTGCATAACCACTTTGTTCTTATTCAGCAAAATCCGGCCCCAGCTAATGGTCAAACATGCCATGACCATGCAGCCATACCTGACCACTAAATGTAGTGTAAGTAGAGAAAATTACAAAATCAGTCTTTTTTTTTTTCCCAGATAATTAAGCATGGAAATTATTGGCTGTCTTGTATGCTTGATGAAATTGAAGGTAGGAAAATAGAAATAAAAATTGTGTTTCTATTTCATGGGCATCTTATCTTCTGAAGATATTAGGTCCTTTTGATGATCTCTGTAGCTTCTAAGATGCTGTTCCTCACTCTCTACCTCCACATTTTACAGCCAAATGAAACTGAAACCTGTGCTGACTCTTTCCTTTGAGGACTAAAACCCAGTTTTTCACCTGTTATGAAATAATTTCTTAAAATTGTTTTGTTTTATAGTCACAGTCTTAAAAGTAGTTAAGATTTAACATATGAATTTTAAGACTAAAGGTATGGTTCCATAAGATAGAGTGATCTAACATATAGCAAATATATTGGAAGGAAAATGTCCTGCTCTGTCCTCTTCAGCACTTGACCTCTCCCTTCCCTAGCTCTGGTGTTTTTGTATTACCCTGTAAGACAGTTTAGCTCACGAAAATGGTAGAGAGCTATAATGCTGAACCCCCCACTCCAGTAAAATGGCCCCCCTCCTCTGAAACGTTGTGTTGCTTTCTGCCAGTTTGATTAGCACAGTTGGCTCAGTGAAGGTTGTGATGAACCCCTGATCTGGCAGAAGGAGCAGGGCAGGATCATGCAACCATAGCTCAAGGAAGAGCTTGGCTTGGTGGGTGGCAGCAATCCATTACATTAGGTCAGCTGCCCAGGGAAGGACAGGTTTGAGAATACTTATCAGCTTAGCTTGTAGGTATAGCCTAGCATTTTATAGGTTCAGCATTCTCTAGGCACATCTACAACAGACTTTTAGAGCTGCTTCTGATCAAACAGTATAGGAAAGGGTTATCTGATTATTTACTTGCTGCAACATCTCTTTAGTGCATTACATAAGTTTTGTACTTATACAGGTTGAGATGAATTGTAGAATTACCACTGTCAGCTTGAATATGTTAAATAGCTTGATAGTAGCATTTGGGAATTATCCTGTCGTGATTAGTGAGCTTGATTTGTCAAAAAAGTAAATTTCTAGAAGGATGTATATTTAATATACAAATGTTTTTCATAGATTCCTCACAATACATATACAATCACGATAATGTAAACCAGTAATAATTTTAATTGTAATTTCTATATTGGTGCGCATTATTATCTATTTTGTTTAAGCCACGTTCAGCCATAGCACAACTTCATTTGTTGCCGATACCTGTTGCCAGGTATTATGTGTTCTCTAGTGTGCATGTGTCAGGAAGAGTTCCTAGATTTGTTGTAGGACTCCAAAAAATTGTCAGGACCAAAAGTTTTCAGGTCTGTCACAGCCTTGATGAGAGCTGAAGTTCAGCTTCTACAGATTCCCCCCCCCCCCCCCCCCCAGAAGTTCTGTAGAAAACAAGAACTTGCTTTCAAAATAATATGTAATTTAAAAGCAGATGTAAACTATATAAATATTCATTTAAATCTTTACCAAATATCTTACAAGATACATAATTGTAGTATACCATTAGGTAATTGTATTACATTAATATGTATTTGCATGTAATTGTATTATATTAATTTGTATTATGTAATATTAATACATATGTATTACATAATACATATTAATAATACTTAGATTATAGGTAACACAGCCAGAAATGTTAAATGCTATAAATACTGTTGTTTCAGACCCAGAATGATTTCATGGTGATCTGCAATGTTGCAAAAATCTTAGAACTTGTAGTGCCACTAATGGAGCACCCAAGTGAGACCTTTCTTGCTACTATTGAGGAAGACCTCATGAAACTCATCATCAAATATGGCATGACGGTAAGCTTTTAATTGCTACTGTTCAGTTGATTTCATTTCACATTGTGAAATACATGGTTTTGATTTAAAGAAAGTCTGTCTTCATTATGAAGATAACTTTTGAGCCATGAAAAATCAGTGTTCTTCATTTACTGGTGTTTGTATGTGTTGTTGCTATATTTTAACAATTATAAGTTTGGGCAGGTTTACAGAGCAGTCTAGGAGATGGACATTACATCTGTTAGATTGTTAGTTTTAGTTCTACATAGCTTTTTCCTACATAACTTCACAAAAATCTCAGTTTTAACTTCTAAATGTATAATTCATTTGTTCTTTCTTGATCCTAGGTTGTTCAGCACTGTGTGAGCTGTCTTGGGGCTGTTGTGAACAAGGTCACACAGAACTATAAATTTGTGTGGGCCTGTTTTAATAGATACTATGGTAAGTAAAATCACAACATGTAATTGTCACTTTTCAGTTTTGGCTACAGATCTTGTCTTAGGGATACAGTATGATTAAATACTGTGACCAAAACTTTTATCTTACTGTAGGTGCACTTTCGAAATTAAAAAGTCAACACCAAGAAGACCCCAACAGTACAATACTTACTGCCAATAAACCAGCACTCCTTAGATCACTTTTCACTGTTGGAGCATTGTGTCGGCATTTTGATTTTGATCAGGAAGATTTTAAGGGCAACAGTAAGGTAAAATAACTTGTATTTACTCTCTGTGTCTTATGTATATTGAATGCTTCAATTTGAAAGCACAGTATTCCTAGTCCCTCAAAGCTATGTATTTTTTCATAATGCATACAATATAGCTTTTTGGTTTGTAAATACATGGTTTTGCAAAGGCCATGCAGTAAGATTGTGTTTTTCCTTTTTGATATTTATGCTTTTTATAAGAGATTAAAAACATCTGTTTCATCTTCAAATAGCTATTATTTTTGTTTTAATTTCCTCAGGTTAACATTAAGGATAAAGTACTTGAATTGCTGATGTATTTTACAAAACATTCAGATGAAGAAGTACAGACAAAAGCCATTATTGGCCTTGGTAAGAAATATTAATAGTTTTTATTATTCCGCTATAGTAAAAATCCATGCATTTCAGCAGGAATTCATTTATTTGTGTAGTGTCAGGGGAGTTTTTTTAAAATCAAAGTTCACTGCATGTTTTATTTGAGAACTGGCTATAGAAATGTAATCAAAGGGATACTTTGAAGTTGCATACTTCTGCAGCAGAGTGGATGCTTTTGACAGTGAATGTCTTTTTTTATGTGTGACCAAGTCTTAAAAAGCATCAGGTTTCCAAAGTAATGGAGATGTTATGTTTTTCCCACATGCAAGTATGTTGTAACTCCAAATCTTGTTTTTCAGTCCACAAGGTATGGTTAAAGAATAACTAGAAAAAATGCTGGAAAAACTTTGAGAATTTTAAGTATAGGGGCAGATATTCTGCAGGAGTCAAGGGAACTCCGGCAGTTTATACCAACTGGGGGATGCTCTGTGAGATTTCACGAGGCATTGAGATGATGTCATAGTCTAAATATTACAGTTTGTTTTGGGATTTTGGCAATATTTCAGTTTTAAATAGATTCTTTATCTGAAGGCATTAGTATGGTATTTTACTGACTTGCAGTAGTACATGAACTGTCATTGAGTGGTTTGTATCATGTTCATTCTCTGCTCAAGGACAAAAACTGTACATGTGAGAGAATCTTGTTTGGGCAGATAGGCCTTGGTTTCTGGAAGAGTTCAGTTCATGGTTATGGCTTAGTCTAAAGAAAGTTGTCTCCCATGTGTGTGAGCTTGCATTGTATGGTTTAACTGTGAACAAGAATTTGCCTCCTTATGCTGCTGTTTATGTGGCTTTTTAGATATCCTGCTTCAGTTCAGGCTAGGGAGGACTCTGAGGATAAGGACTGAGAATGAATCTTGATTTGATATTCTGTGAGGAAACCATTTCAGACAGCTGAGTGGGATTAATGGCTTTAGAGTTGCCTCTGTTGCAGGAGCAATGCTATGGTGTTCTGGACTAGCTGGAGG
Source organism: Pelecanus crispus (assembly GCF_030463565.1). Classification (NCBI taxonomy): domain Eukaryota; kingdom Metazoa; phylum Chordata; class Aves; order Pelecaniformes; family Pelecanidae; genus Pelecanus; species Pelecanus crispus. The sequence goes on from NC_134675.1 coordinate 5,369,624, forward strand.
TTTTTCTAGGCATTGTATCAAGATGCACAACACTTACTGCAGTCCATTCTCATTTAATTGTCCTCTACAGAATATTGCACGTGGGATAGGGGCTGTCTTCCTAACCATAGCCATGATTGCTTTACTCATGGATGCTGAGAATGTTGCATTCGACAAAAATGTTTCTAAATTACAGACTGAACTATGATCAGTTTGGGGGAAGAGGAGAAAACAGGGGTGGCTATATTTTTTTTTTTTCTCTGCCTGTAAGCATGTCAGTCTTTATTTTAATTAAACCTCAGACAACTGTTTTCTGTGATATATTAATCTCATCTAAGTACTGGTTCCATTTTGAGGGTAGCTGCTGGATGTACAGAGATGTGGTAGGCAGTGCAAAGTTCTACCTTACAGGCTGGTAATTGAGCCAAATTGTCAAATCCATTCAACATTTGTGTGCAGCAATAAGGTGAAAATGACTAGCAAGCTAATTCAACTTTTATATACAGTGAAGGCATCACATGAAGACTGTGTTCTTTCCTATCGGTAATTATTAGTGTGTCCTTTCAGTAAGGACACTCAACAGTTTTAGCCTTTGCTTTGGGATGTGTCACTGCTGTTGAGGGATGAAGCTTAACCATAAGCTTAATGGTTATGGTTATGCTTCTCTTCCAGATGATGTGTACTTGCAAGGCAGATTGAGGATACAAAATTTTGTTAGTAAATTTAGCTAAACCTGTAAGTATCTAAAAGGTAATGTCTTACTTGGCCAAGTTCAGTGCTTACTCTTAACAGAGTGAAAACAAAGGTATGAAGAGAAGTGGTGTGAGGGCAGCCCTGAGATGTGAGTCAGTCCTTAAAAGAACACAGCAGATGCCTTTTTTCATCTCCTATGACAAATTCTTATGCCAAGTAAGATTTCTTCCCCGCTTACAGGGGATGGAAAAATAAGAATTTCCCTGAGAATACTGGTGGTTTTAGACTCTTTTAAGTAAGTGAATGAAGGAAAGAAAAAGTTATGGATTGTTACACATACATGCACGTGCTTTTCATTTTTAATATTAACCTTAAGAAATGGATTGGACTTTCTCAGAGGTGGTCAAGTTATAAACATCAATATACACCTGTACAGAGTGCACAATTATAGTACATACTACAAAGAGGAGCATCATTCATTTTTCATTCCCCTCTTTCCCCTCCATCTCCCCTGCCTTCTCTCCTCTTCCTGTTTTAAGACTGAAATGAGATCACTGAGGTCTTGCCCTAGACTTAGCCTTTACCTACACTGTCTTTTCTGTGTGCAGAGCCTGACTCAGTCTTCCCTTTGTTACAGCCACTTTTATACATTGCTTTTGCATAATTTTATTTGCTTTCATTTTTCCCCCCATTCTTCTTTTATGTTTATATGTTTTCTGTGTGTTCATTCAAAATCTTAGTTTCCTGTGGTTGTGAAAAATACACTTAATGTCTGCTTTTCTCACAGTCTTAAAAATGAATCAAGCAGTTAAACATAGTTTAAATTGGGAAGTTATGTTCCCATTACTGGTTTTTTTTTATGATACTCTGTAAGAGTTTGTCAGCAGCACTTCTAAATCTACATACGTGATCTAAAATGATATATACTGTCACTAATTTAGATCAAAGTTTTTATGAAATAAAGACTTCCCTGACTAAGAATAACCAGTTCTTTGTCAAGGGTAAGGCTGCAGCTAAAAGCAGTTCTATAGTGTATATATTACCAAGACTACATTTGTTGGAAGGCTTCAGATAGTTTTCAAGAGAAGACCTTAATAGGTATATGAATAATGACAGTGAGAGGTATAAATTTTATTTTACTGTGTCCACTATGTTTTTTCTTTTAAGATTTTATTTTTTAAATACTCATTATATTTATAAATTTTTCCACATTTGCTCTGCCTCCATATGAATAACTCTTCACAATTTCAGCAGAATGTTTTTCTCCAAATATATTAGAAAAATAATGGGTAATTTTTAGCAATGTTCCTCCCTTGTTCTTGGGAGAGCTCCTAGTCATTCAGATGCAGACCAGTACACTAGACATGCTTCCAGACCTGTATAACTCTTCTCAGTGCAACTGCCCTGGGTCAGCACCCAATCTTTATCTGTCAGACAGTGTCATGGCTAATAGAACTCCTTATAAGCTTTGAATGGTGTCCATATGAAAAAGCAATACTATTTGTACAAGAAAAAGCTATGCTGTTGGGAGGAGATAAATTTCATACCTCTGTTTTGAAGAAAGGCTTAAAAAGCAGAAATACAATTTCTAGATAATAACGTGGAATATTTCCTCTTTTCTTCCACCCTTAGGATTTGCATTTATACAACACCCAAGTTTAATGTTCGAACAGGAAGTGAAGACTCTATACAACAGCATTCTTTCAGATAAGAACTGTTCAGTAAACTTAAAAATCCAGGTGTTAAAAAACCTCCAGACCTACTTGCAGGAGGAGGATACACGTATGCAGCAGGCAGACAGAGACTGTAAGTGTTGAGTTCTTCTGTGCTAATGAGGCATGCAAAACCTAACTTTCTTGCATACAACTACTATATATGTGAACTGAGTCACTTAAGATTGTTATCTAATCAATAATATTGTACACAAAGTATCTTAGAACAATTTTCAAAAATTCATTATGTGCATAGGTATATTGAGAAGTGTAGCTGCTTATTTACTTTCAAGTTCTATAAATCCTGAAAGCAAGCAGGAATGCATAATTGCTGTAATGATGGTAGTAATACTTTTTATCAAAATCTTCTCTAAGGTTAATTTGCAGATACAAAATAAGAAATTTTAAAAATTAAAATCTTTATTGAGGAACAAGACTTTAAAGTTGTGTCTCTAGTTTTTTGAAGTATATTTGCCATCAGACTGTTCTATGTTTCATGAGATTGTAAACCCATTCTAAGACAGCTGAAATGTGTATGTATTGTAAATCTTAAAGATCAGTATGCATCAAGTAATGGTAAAGTAAATTATTATACTGTGGTGAGTGTGCTATTGCTTTTGTCCTTTTTATAGGGAAAAAAGTAGCAAAGCAAGAAGACCTGAAAGAAATGGGTGATATTTCCTCAGGGATGAGTAGTTCCATCATGCAGCTATATCTGAAACAGGTCCTTGAGGCTTTCTTTCATACCCAGTCCAGTGTACGCCACTTTGCTCTAAATGTCATTGCACTGACGTTAAACCAGGGTCTCATCCATCCCGTTCAGGTATGGTAGGCTTTTATGATGGGGGGTTTTGTTATTCAGGTTTTCAGAGGTTTCTACACTTTCTAGATACATTTCTAGTTTTTCTCTTCCAGATATGTTACAGTAATTTCTCATTGTAGCAAGGGGCCTTTACAGAAAGCATATTTTGAAATCTATTTTATGTTGTTTAGCCAGTGAGATTCCAAATGCTGTATTTTCTTGTCTTTGGATCAAGATGTAAAAGCCCAGCCAGTGCCTAAAGAGCACTTACAAATGCACATTGGAGCATATTTCTGTTATACTTAGAAATTTCAGGTGTATGCCAAGCTGTTTTCTTTATTTGATTCTTTATCCTGAAAACTGTGTCAGCTTGCCTCCACCTTAAATCCCCATGTCCTCCAAACACTATGGAATTCCAGAGTCAATGTCAGAACTTCAGTTAATCATCTCCATTATTCTTTGCTTACATAATATTTTTGTAATTATTTTTTTTATACCACAGCCATTGTGCATGTTCAGTCATAAGTGGTGTTTTCTTTTTTTTTAAAATGGCATTTTTTGTAGTGTAAATTGGCTTTAGAGTTTGAGAGAAATGGAAATACTACCTGAAACCTCACACAACTTCTGTCATTTATAATGCTGGTGTCTTGTGTATTTTGTACTATTTGCTTGCAAAAAGTAGTCAGGTAGTAAGTTGCACAGAGCTTCCTATTCTAGTTTCTGCAGTAGTCAGAATATAAAAAGAACAACAGTGTAATAGAAGAACAATGAGTGAGAAAGAGGAGGTACAATGACTCTGAATAATCATTTAATTTGTTTTTCAAGTGTGTGCCATACTTAATTGCTATGGGCACAGATCCAGAGCCCTCTATGCGAAACAAAGCTGACCAGCAGTTGGTGGAAATAGACAAAAAATATGCTGGGTTCATTCACGTAAGTAATTCTAATTTATCATTTTACAAAATACTGTTATGTTCTCTGGTGACTTAACACTTGAATAGGCCTCAGCTGCAGAAAAAGAATATAAAGTAACAAATAAACAATAACTATAAGCAGTTGTAAGGAAGATCACGACTCTTTCCCCTGTTTGGAGATTTCTGTTCTTAGAAATAGAAAGGATATAATAATTTGAAGCATCTCTTCCAGTCTAAAATTTCCTTTAATTTATAATTCACAGTAGTGTTTTCCTCACTGAATAGTACATAAGAGCATTTATTTGATAAGAGGTAAGGACAGCTGTTTCATAATGTTTAGCAATGATTTTCCTGTATCAGTCGACTAGGGAAGAGAACACCTTGTAAAAGTAGAGGTCTTTAGTATATATGTATTAGAACGTTAAGGCATCAAGGCTTTATAAATTGTAATCTAAGCAGAAGGAGCATAGGAAGGTGTTAAGAACTGAGGGATCTTGCTGAAAGGAAAATCTGAGGGCTAAGTGAGGACTTGTGGAGTTGTGGCATAGTGCCATTAATTCTGCTTAAGATCTGAAATTGAGCTGCAGCACTCTCTCCTTATTTCAGAAGGCCCCAGTCTTGGTTCAGTGAGTGTACTACATTGTGGGACTTCCCAAATCTGATTCTGTTTCACTGAAATTGGAGCATTGCACTGTTCATGGCATCCAAACAGATACCTAATCCAGTAGGTGAAGGCTAGCAGATGAAATTTGCTATATAGGCAGCTGGGATTTAAGACAATGTATAGATGAAGAGACAACTACACTGAACAGAAGCAGAGATGGTATGAGGAGAGTTGGATATGCAGCCTAGCTAGAGATTGTTTGTTTTGAAACTAGAGCAGGAGCCTTGAAGTAAGTAAAATCAGCTGAAAATTACAGAATATATGCAAAAAAACCCTCATTTTCTGTTTGTCAGTCCTACTGTGCTAATATGGACTTAGTTGTTGGTTTCACTACAAATGACATCAAGCATACGCATTTGGTAAGATATTCTGTTCATGTATGAAAACATTTCAGCATTCTTGAAAATTTTTTAAATTGGAATACCTGGCTGCAGTGGGTAAACAGATTAGCTGTATGTTTCTAACAGAATTTACGGTGAAAGCAGTTCACAAGACATTTTGATCTCTGCCACAAATTCTGTTTACCAACTCAAAAGGTAGTAGTGCATGTTTGAAAGTTAACCTTCAGATGAGCATCCACTTAAAAGGAAATAAGCTAAAAAATGATCTAGCAGTTTCTGTTGACAGGCATTTGTTTAATTTTCCACTTTCAGTTTTACTGCTTGAAAGCAATGGTTTAAATAAAAATAAATACTTTTCTATTTCAGATGAAAGCAGTGGCTGGTATGAAGATGTCTTACCAGGTACAACAGGCAATCAATACCTGCCCAAAGGATCCTGTAAGAGGTTTTAGACACGATGAATCATCCAATGCATTGTGTTCACACCTATACTCCATGATCCGAGGGAACCGTCAACACAGACGAGCATTTCTAATTTCTTTACTCAACCTCTTTGATGATACTGCAGTAAGCATCGCATTTCCTTCACTTAAAAAGAAAATAAAATATAGCATTACAAGCTTAAATTCTCCTTTTACAATGTATTTTTATGACATAATTATTGATAACTTTATTTCCCTAAGGTACTTTGTTTTGCTTTGTAATATAAGGTGTTTACCTATATAGTAGAATGCATTTGTTACTTTTGCATCATTCTGTACCTTTCTGTGCTCAGTTTGAATTGATCAGAAATAACCTATCTTCAGGTATGACTAAATTTTGCATATATACATGTTGTTTAGAGTGGGTTTCGGGGGTATGTAGAATAAAATTTTTTGATCATGTTTTTGCTCTAGACTGTTAGGAACACAGGATAACTGTATAAATCTAAGATATTTGTATGTCTGTTTATATGTCCTTTTTTTTTTTAACTTCCAGAAAACAGAGGTGAATATGCTCTTGTACATAGCAGACAATCTAGCCTGTTTTCCTTATCAAACACAGGAAGAGCCACTGTTTATAATGCATCATATAGACATTACACTATCAGTTTCTGGTAGCAACCTACTACAGTCATTTAAAGAGGTATGTGCATTTATATTTTAGTATATTTATTATGGTGGCAACATATGCTTCTCTATAATTTGGTCAATTTTTCAGTGAATACAGTACCATTATTATGATATGGACCAGTAAAGTTACTTTGTAACCAGTAGTTAAAAAACAAGCAACCCTTTCTGTTCTGGCCTGTATCTGGTAGACACTAGTTAAAAACTTTCCTTACATTGCTGCTTGTGTTATTAAAAAAGAATGACAAATTTTGAGATCTTAATATTAAATCTATATCATTCCCTAATATTGCTGAATTAATTGGAATTAATATTAATTGCATGCATCTGGGAAGTACATGAACCCAGAATCATCATGAAATATTGGTTTATTGTGGTTGGTTTTATAATTTTAATAATAAAATCCAATATGCTGTTTCTTTTGTTGTCAAGTAACTGATGGCAGTTGCATTTGTGTCACCTGGGAGACTTTAAATACATTGTTTATTGCAAGAAAAGAGTGCATTATATGTCTTTTTTTAAGATAGCATATAAGAACCCCAGTAATGGTATAGTATCTGTTGTTATGGTAATACACAACCCTGTAAGAAAAAGGCCTCTGTTTCTTAAAGACTTCAGTGTCTTCATTTCCTAGACAACTTTAACAGTAGAAGGTCCAAACTGTCAGGAAACAACCCCATTTCTAGAATTTCCAATCTGACTAGTAAGTACAAGTCAGAGTTGATACCTGGAAAAGTACACTGCTTTGAATTCTCACCCTACCAAAGTCGATTTTTAATCTGCTAGAAAGAGACAGTACATTCTTTAGATGGGGGAACAATGTGCAGCACCAGCACATAGAGGATGAGAACCTACTTGGGACATCTTAAGTTCTGTATTATGAAAAATCATACTATGTACAGTAATAATGCAAGTGTGAAATTCTGTAGCTCTACAAGTAGTAGAACTGATTATTAGTAATACTATATATGACTTGGGGGTTTCTCTGGTCAGCAGTGTAATTAATGTCATATAATTTTAACAGAGACAAGGATTAAAACCAGCTTGGACTAGTCTGTACCAAAGTACATATGGAAATATATGTAACATGCAAAAATTATATTCAGGTGAAACAAAAATGGAATTTTCTTCCTGATTTATTGTATTTGGCCTTCTACTGCATTTTACTGTCTCTGCTAACAGACTTGAGCAGTCTTTTTAAGAATAACATGTCAGTGGAGTACTCATTGCTTCAGTTCCTTCTGTAACCACCTTGCAAAAAAACGTGAACTTTGGATCAGTTTTTAAGGGGCCTTGGGTTATAATTCAGCATCTTTTTGCCATAAATAATTTTAATCTTTGAATATCATGTTATGAATTAATAACATTGTTCAGGGAATTCTTCCTAATTTAAGCCAATAATGATTTTGGAAAGATTTTTTAGAAACATACATGATGCTATTTACCCTAATTTTGGAATGTGTGTTGCCTTCTCTGTCTTGCAGTCTATGGTGAAAGACAAAAAAAAGGAAAGAAAGCCTTCATCAGATGAGGAGACTGAGAGTGACAGTAACAGCGGTAGTGAGAGCGAAAGCGAGGAGGAAGCTTCTAAGCCTCGGAGGTTACGAAAACGAGTAGACTCTGATTCAGATTCTGATGAAGAAAATGATATAAATGCTGTGATGAAATGTTTACCAGAAAATTCAGCTCCTTTAATTGAATTTGCAAATGTCTCCCAAGGCATATTATTACTTTTGATGCTGAAGCAGCATTTAAAGAACCTCTGTGGATTCTCTGATAGGTAAGGATAATTTAGATAATAGGCCATCTTGTTATCTAGTGAATTCTTTGTAAGGATTAAGTTTGGAAGGTGTTTTGTTTTGTTTTTTTTTTTTTTAAAGTTGATTGTTAACAATTGTTTAAGCACTAGATTCGTATAAGAGACAAAACATAAATGTAATAGGTTGAATGTAATGAAATTTTGGCTTAGAAAAAGCAATGATTTAATTTCTTACCAGGATGTCTATTGTATATGTAATGATTAAAATATAACTACTTATATTGAAGATTTTAAAAGCTTTTCCTTGAAATTGCTTTGGACTTTCCTTAAAAGCTGTTCCCTTTTGTTTTCTTTAAACAGTAAAATTCAGAAATATTCTCCATCTGAATCTGCAAAAGTTTATGATAAAGCGATAAACAGGAAGGCAGGAGTTCATTTCCATCCAAAACAAACTCTGGATTTTCTGCGGAGTGATATGGCTAATTCCAAGATCACTGAAGAAGTGAAGAGGAGTATAGTAAAACAGTACTTAGATGTAAGTAAAGTTGCTTTGCAGAAAATCTGAAATCCTTTCAAACTAGGTAACACAGTGTAAACTTGAAAGTAGATGCTGATGTATTGGACAAAAAATTCAAAATGTTAAGTTCCTGGTAATCTTATGTGATATACTGATAACTCACCATTTCCTTTCAGGATGTATAGCAGGATTATCTTTCAAAGTCTTCTAATAAATTTAAACACAATAAAAATTAATTTCAACTAAAGGATATTCATCTTTACAGAGTATTTTCTAATTTCTGGTATCCATCTTGTATACCTCTACCATACAGAATCATAGAATCGTTTAGGTTGGAAAAGACCTTTAAGATCATCCAGTCCAACCATTAACCTATAGTATCAAGTCCACACTAAACCAATCAAGGGTAGACTAGACTAAACCATGTCCCAAAGTGCCACATCTACCCATTTTTTGAACGCTTCCAGGGATGATGACTCCACCACCTCTCTGGGCAGCCTGTTGCAATGCTTGACTAACCTTGCCGTGAAGAAATTTTTCCTAATATCCAATCTAAACCTCCCCTGGCGCAGCTTGAGCCCATTTCCTCTCGTCCTATTGCTAACTACTTGGGAGAAGAGCCCAACACCCACCTCACTACAGCCTCCTTTCAGGTAGCTGTAGAGGGCGATAAGGTCTCCCCTCAGCCTCCTCTTCTCCAGACTAAACAACCCCAGTTCCCTCAGCCGCTCCTCATAAGGCCTGTGCTCCAGACCCTTCACCAGCTTTGTTGCCCTTCTCTGGACACGCTCCAGCACCTCAATGTCTTTCTTGTATTGAGGGGCCTAAAACTGGACACAGTATTCCAGGTGCAGCCTCACCAGCGCCGAGTACAGGGGGACAATCACCTCCCTGCTCCTGCTATTCCTGATACAAGCCAGGATGCTGTTGGCCTTCTTGGCCACCTGGGCACACTGCTGGCTCATGTTCAGCCGGCTGTCAACCAACACCCCCAGGTCCTTTTCAGCCAGGCAGCTTTCCAGCCACTCTTCCCCAAGCCTGTAGCGTTGCCTGGGGTTGTTGTGACCCAAGTGCAGGACCCGGCACTTGGCCTTGTTGAACCTCATACAGTTGGCCTCGGCCCATCGGTCCAGCCTGTCCAGGTCCCTGTGCAGGGCCATCCTACCCTCCAGCAGATCGACACTCCCACACAATTTGGTGTCGTCTGCAAACTTACTGAGGGTGCACTCAATCCCCTCATCCAGATCGCTGATAAAGATATTAAACAAGGCTGGCCCCAAAACTGAGCCCTGGGGAACACCGCTCGTGACCGCCGCCAACTGGACTTAACTCCATTCACCACTACTCTCTGGGCTCGGCCACCCAACCAGTTTTTTACCCAGCGAAGACTACGCCCGTCCAAGCCATGAGCTGCCAGCTTCCCAAGGAGAATATTATGGGAGACTGTGTCAAAGGCTTTGCTAAAGTCCAGGTAGATGACATCCACAGCCTTTCCATCATCCACCAGGCGGGTCACCAGGTCATAGAAGGAGATCAGGTTGGTCAAGCAGGACCTGCCTTTCATGAACCCATGCTGGCTGGGCCTGATCCCCTGGTTGACCTGCACTTGCCTGTTGAGTTCACTTCATATGAACCTCTCCATAATCTTTCCCAGCACCGAGGTCAGGCTGACAGGCCTGTAGTTCCCCGGATCCTCCTTCTGGCCCTTCTTGTAGATGGGCGTCACATTGGCAAGCCTCCAGTCATCAGGGACCTCCCCTGTTAACCAGGACTGCTGATAGATGATGAGGAAAGTGGCTTGGTGAGCTCCTCTGCCAGCTCCCTCAGTACTCTCGGGTGGAGAGTATATATAACTTGTTCACTTTTTCCCTGACTGTTTCCATCATAGGAACAGAGACTAGATAGGAACAGAGACTAGATCTAGTTTATTTATCTCCCCCCCCCCCCCCCCCCCCCCCCAATTCTTTAAAACATTAAGTAGAGAACTAGAGAATATTAAGTAGAGAACTAGAGAAAACTTGCAGTGTTGGAAACATGGGAAGAAAGATTTACGTACCTAGTAGAAAATGAAAGTTAAAAGTTTGTAGAACAAAACACAAGCTGTTGAAGTTTGAAGTTATCTGCCATTTGTTTTACCCTGTTTCTTTATGTTTTCATTTGTTTTTTATTTAATGTAGTGTGATATGAATATGTATTTGTAAAGTTAAAATGTGGGACTGATCTGGTTTTTTTAATAGTTCAAGCTCCTTATGGAACATTTGGATCCTGATGAAGAGGAAGAAGATGGAGAGGTGTCAGCTAGCACAAATGCTCGGAACAAAGCAATTACCTCGCTGCTTGGAGGAGGCAGCCCTAAAAAACAATGCAGCTGAGACAGAGGACGATGAAAGTGATGGGGAGGATAGAGGAGGAGGCACTTCAGGGGTGAGGCGGAGGAGGAGTCAACGTATTTCGCAGCGTATTACGTAAAATTATTTTTATGTGCTTATAAATGTCAGTCTATTATATTAAATGTACACCAAGTAATGTAATCCACATGAAAGAAAGCATTTTGTAGATAGAGATTCTCTACTTAACCGTTTATACAACTTTTGTAGAAAGTTTAACAGAAAAGACAATAAAAAAAAAAAAAACAAACTAGAAAATGAGATTTATCCCGTATAAAAATTTATTAATTTTCCTTTGGAATGTACTGTGTGTTATCCTTTTTATTGTTGCCAAGTTTTTATGTAGCTTTATGATTCGTGTGTATATATAATTTTATATATCAATAAGAGATAAAGACACGGGTACAAATTAAGAGTATGTGGTTTTACAAGGATTTGTTAACCCCTTGGCGCTGGCGGTCGCGGTGCGTCTCATTGCCGGCAATGGAATGTGTGCCGGGAAATCCCAACTCCCGGCGTCAAGGGATTAAAAGCAATAAAAGCAATAATTTCACTAAAGTTCTTTTGTGTAACACTTGGTCTTTTTTCCCCCCAATGTTTTAGTCATTGAGAAGGTCAAAACGAAATTCAGACTCTACGGAGTTGGCAGCACAGATGAATGAAAGTGTTGATGTCATGGATGTCATCGCTATTTGCTGTCCAAAGTACAAAGACCGACCACAAATTGCAAGAGTAGTACAGAAAACCAGCAGTGGCTTCAGTGTTCAGTGGATGGCAGGCTCCTACAGTGGCTCCTGGACTGAGGCTAAGCGCCGTGATGGCCGCAAACTGGTGCCTTGGGTAGACACTATTAAGGAGTCAGACATTATTTACAAAAAAATTGCTCTAACGAGTGCTAATAAGCTGACTAATAAAGTTGTTCAGACTTTACGATCGCTGTATGCTGCCAAGGATGGAACTTCCAGCTAATGAATTTGTACATGCAGCCAAATTTACAGGAATTGAAATAACAGAAAAACTTGAAATATCAACTTTCTGGCAAAAAAAAAATCAGTTAAATGAAGAGTAAGAATGGAACCTGGGACGCAGGAAAAAAGAAGGAAATGTTTGGTAAACATTTATGTGGGAGCTTCCTTCGCTGTTGTGCAGCAGAAACTTCTCAGTTCATTTTTACTCCCACTGTATTATAGTTTAACAAAAAATTGTTTATATCTTGAAAAAAAAACCTTCTGTTTAAAAAAATAAACAAGTGAATGTTGGCAATTAGTCTGTTAATGTTCTTAATAAAGTGTTCTTGGAGTTTAACCTAGCAGCGGATGGCTTTCTTTAGCTTAGCCCAGTTTCCAAGGAAGCATTGTTTTTCCAGGCTGTAAAATGGCAGAATCTCCTGGATATATAATTTATTCTGTTGAAGGGGAAAAAAAAAAAAAAAAAAAAAAAGAAAAAAAGCATGCAGTATTTATGACCTATCTGCAGGAGGAGTTTTTGTAAATGTAGATTTTGATGTGTTAGGTCACCCTGAATAATACAAGAAAAGGGATCCCCAGCAAATCTGGTGGAACGAATACTGCAATAAATTTTTTTACTTCTCTTTGTTACTTGTCTGTTTCCATTTGAATTTCTTATTGTAAAGATCTGTTTAAATCCATTTATATTATTTTGCAGTCTTTTATGTAAAATTTACTATATTAGTGGTTTTCAAAACAAGACATAAAATATTGTTTATACAGTTTGTATAGGCTGACTTCTGAATAATTGGTATCTTTTTATTTTTATCCCTTAAAGGGTGTAAACACAAGTTAACTCCAGGGTTTTATTGTATCCTGCAATATTTAGTATTAACTATATGATTTAGCACTGTGCCAAACACATTTTCAAGAGTACATTTTGATATAAAAAGAAACTATAGTTTATTCCTTGTATGCTTCAATTTCTTTCTAATGCTGTCCAAATGGTAATTTATGATAGTTTAAATTTGGGGAAAGCTGAATGACTATTCTTCTTGGGCTAACTGGCCATGTATGCATTTCACTGGGTTAATATAGAGAGGTTTGTGTGAAAAGGAGATAGCTACCAGTATCTGAGGAGTGAATGGGTATGAATCTGGGTAATTACGCTACATTCCTTCACAAATGAATTTTTAAAAAAAGTTTGTATATTAGCCTATTTTTTTTACTAATTGAAAGATGTTTTCACATTTTGTAAATTGAAAAAATGCTATTGAAAGCTTTCAGAAGCATTTGTTTTGACTACGTTGCCACAAGCCTTTCATGAGCAGTTCACCTTTCCAGAGATTAACAAAAGCAGCAGATTTGCAAACAGAAAAAATCTAAAACAACTAAACTTTTTAGGGGAGTATTAAACCCTGCTGTGTTTTCAAATGTGTTTATCTAAAACAAGTGTTCCTCAATAAGTAAATCTTTCTCTTATGTTTATTTTCTTTTACTTTTTTTTTTTATTTTAATTTATGGTAGGAAGCTGTTTTTTGAAACTAGCTTGCAGAATTCTAATGCATTATTTGATTTGTGAGGAATAGTAACAGTATTACAAAATATTCTCATGTACAGAAAAAACATTAAACTGAATTGATTAATAACTCCTCAGAATCTAGTTAGTAATTGTTCCTATGGGAAATGCGTTTTTGCTGTTTCACCACTGGAATTTTTCTGAACAGAAATATTTTCTCACCTTTTTGGTTTTGCTGTTCATGGTGTTTTCTTCACTGTACAAAAAGCCATATCTCGTGCTAAGATATAGGTATTGTTAAAGTAGGGAGAAGTAGAAAAAGCAGAAGTCATCCCTGCAGGTCTGGAAGCAGGACATTTTTGTAGCAAACGATGAAATACTGTATTTCTCAGGGCCAGGAGCAGCTTTTATAGTGGGAATTTCATACTTTGAGAATAGAGGGGTTGCATGACATGTCACATGTTACTAGTAGAAAGAGTTGAAAATACTTCAGAAGGAAACTCCCGAATAGTAAAAACAAGAATTTCATACAGATGAAGTCTAAAATCAAGTTGTCACTAGTCTGTTAGCCATTTCTGATGCTATTTATATTAAAGAATCTTATTTTTAATAGGTAATGCAAATGTTTCCTTGTTCATAAACAAATTGTTTCCTGGTCATGTGGCTTTCCCATAGCAAAGAGGTTTTTTTATTTCAATTTGTTTGGTATTTATTAGAATAAAATTATCAGAAAGAAATTATAATTAAACAATAGAAACCTGAAGTCTAAAGTTGTCTTAGTTGAGAGGATTTGGACCATATTGTGTAATATGCCAAAGGGCATATTCCTTGATGGGATCTGTTGGCTATAATATATAATATAGACTTATAAAATTAATTATAGATTACTGAATAAATTGAATAAGATTCTCTCTAGTTAAGAGCTGAATTTTCCCCTTATGTACTACCTAGAGTAATATCTAGTTTTGTTTTGCCTAACACAAACATTCAGTTTACTTGCTGTGAAAGAAAAAGGTAGCAGAGTTCATTTTTGGGAAACAAATTCCTGTTAGCTGTGTATAACGTGGGCTGATGATTTTCAGAGATATGAAATAGAAAGCCTGAGGCTGCAGCTGTAATCTATGCAGTGCTCAGTCTCTGAGTAGCAGTCATGGGTTTACCAACATGAACCACATTATTGGCAACAGCACTTACAAGATAAGGTTTTTTTTTTTTTACATAAAAAAAAGTTTAAAAAAAAAAAAGTGCTGCAGTGCAGTAATTGATACAGTAACAGAATTTTACTCCTTTGTGTTGACATAGCTTTATAGTATTTTTTTCACTGTATGGCTATAGATTTTTACATACATAACAATAATGACTATTGAATTTTTTTATTCTTACTGCTTTCTTCCTTTGAGTACAAATTCTGTACATGAAAACTTGTTGCAGTAGCTTACCTAACAAAGGGATATTGTCAAGCTTTTAGAATTAACACTAACCATAATGTACTCTTTAAGAAAACATGGACACTTCCAACAATCTAAATAAAAAAGAATTAAATTATTATTTTTAATCTTCCACTTCAGTACTGTAAAATTGCAGAATAATTCTTAAGTATTTTCATTATCTGCAGCTATAAAAGATCGCAATAGTTTTTGACAAAACTTTAATTACAAATAAGTATTTTTTTAAATGATTCAGTAATGCCCTTTTGTATTTTTTTGAAGTTCTCTATTGCTTATATTATGACTCTAACATGTATAAAGGTAGGCATGGGCAATATTCAGCATAAGTATTTTAGTGAGGTGTGGCCATTAAAAAGCTATTTAAAATTTAAGTCAAACTTTAGCCTTTTTTTGCTGTTGTGGTGTCACTAGTGAGAATACTGTTATTGTGAAATAATTGGATTGTGGTAAACATTAGCTCTAACATGAAATACCTTCTAGCACTGAAACAGTTCTTAAATGTATTTGTGGCTCATGACAAAAACAATTTTGTAATCAAGTCTGACTCATCTGGTGCTAGTTAAACAGCAGGATGTTCTGCCTAAATGCAGGTGTTAATAATGTTCCAGGGTAATGAATGGATCAGTTCAACTGATCCTTACTGTAAAGCTAACACATTTTAACTCTGAGCCCCAGACAGATATTAATGGAGTTGAACTCAAACACACACCTAATGCTTTTGTTATGTGCCCGACACTCCTAAGTCTTATGCGCTAGAAATAGTGAGAGCCCAAGGCACAAGTTTGCTTCCACTCACCAAAGAGCCACACCATAATCATACAAGCATTTCCATATCCCACAGAGAATTTGTCATCTTATTAAAGTACTGAGTTGTAATGGGTGAGTTCTTAATGTAAGTAGTGAGATTTTAGATTTCATGGTTCCTTGACTAAATATTAAAGTGTTATTGTTATACACAAATAAATTCATAGTATTTTCATATTTCATTTATTTAAAATAAATGTTGTAAGAGTTCAGTTTGGACCCTTCCAAAATGAAACTTGCAAGTCTTTATCATAGAATGCACATACACTTTGTTGATCCCTTTCTCATCATGCTTACAATGCTCAAATTATGCCTGGGGCACGTACAAGGCATCCAGGGAATCCATTTTTAGATTATTCTGAGATAATCCTTGCCAGTCTATGTTCAACCTATCAGACATAACTACGTAGTTTCTAGTTTCTACATTATTCAAATACAGTTTCCCACCTAATTTTGGACTTCTCTGTATTAGGAAGGAATAATTTTCATTGGCATACATGCAACTGCATACACTACTTGCAGCTGCTGTGTTAAATTTCTCTTCCAAAAATCCTCTTCAAAAAAAATCCTTAACCTGAGGGTTGGTTTGGGGGGAAGCGAGGGGGTGGGAGGGGTGAGTTTATCCTGTGCAGAACAGCAATAGCTCGGGCAACCAAACACCAGTGTAGTGGTTATACAAGCGTGTGGCATGCATTTTAGCAATCATCTGTCCAGGCAAGGGAGTCTACAGCACAGGAGTTGTGAAAGTACGTTACCAAATAACTGACTGTCCCAGTTACAGTTTGTGACACAGAGTGGCAAGTATTTCTCAGTATTTCAGTGACTAAAGAAATTTTTTGTTTTGACTTCAAAAGAGCTTTTCTCCATAACTGTACTTAGTGAAGCTGTGTTGAAAGACTCATATTTTTGTTTTGAAAACAAGTATCCTGGTGCCTAAAAGCTAGAATGGTGATTTAGCTGATTTCCACCCTCACCTCCCCAGGGGATTGACTATTAAACAGGATACTACTTCTATGTTTGTAATGTAGCCTCTGTCTTTTGGAGGCTGTAGTTATGAGCACTAAACCATGTCGCATGGGACACCTCTTCAACTGCTAGGTTTGGATGTAAACACCCCCGGCCCTCTTTTTTGTTAATCAGCTCGTTTTCAAAGCACTTCCTCATTACCCTTCCCCCAAAATAGCTTCTGAATTTGTTTTACCTATCCCTTATTTGCAATACTATTCCCAGTTAGAGAGGACTACAAAATTTGTTGGAAACAACCCAAGTCTGTCACTACAGTTAGTTCTGAGAAACCATACAGGGAATCATCTGTTTCTTTCTCATTTTGACTTCACAAGCACAGACTGAAGACTTACGCTTTCTTTGCACAACAGCCTTCTTCCTATGTCTTTTACTTGTTTAGTTCTCTTGTTACGGTTTATGCTTATACAAAAATAATACAGAACCTGAACTGCACTTAAATTGCTATGTCAGAAATACATGCTGTCGTGGTTTAGCCCCAGCCAGCAACTAAGCACCACGCAGCCGCTCGCTCACTCCCCCTACCCTGATGGGATGGGGGAGAGAATCAGAGGAGTAAGAGTGAGAAACACTCCTGGGTTGAGATAAGAACAGTTTAATAATTGAAATAAAGTAAAATGGTAATGATAATAGTAACAGTATAATAATTATAATAATATACAAAGCAAGTGATGCACAATGCAATTGCTCACCACCCACCGACCGATACCCAGACAGTTCCCGAGCAGCGATCGCTGCTCCCCAGCCAACCCCCCCCAGTTTATATACTGAGCATGACGTCATATGGTATGGAATAGCCCTTTGGTCAGTTTGGATCAACTATTCTGGCTGTGCCCCCTCCCAGTTTCTTGTGCCCCTGGCAGAGCATGGGAAGCTGAAAAGTCCTTGACTAGCATAAGCAGTACTTAGCAACAACTAAAACATCAATGTGTTATCAGCATTCTTCTCCTACTAAATCCAAAACACAGCACTATGCCTGCTACTAGGAAGAAAATTAACTCTATCTCAGCTGAAACCAGGACAGTATCCACCCCTTATTCTATACCATCTACGTCATGCACAGGCCCTCCCCTTTCCAATGCGTTCTAATTAATCACCACTGGTTTCCCTATCTTGTCTTGATATATACACACAGATATCATTCCCGTCATCTATGGCCCATTCCTGTAAAATGTCCATTGAGTTCATTTAGCCCATGACTTTGGGTTTCATCTGTCTTTCAGAGCAGGAGAGGTGGTGTGCAGTGTTGGATTGTTGCATGCTGAAGCCAGTTCTCATTCCAACATGGTTTCATCAAAGTTCATTTTCATTAAGCTGGGCAATTCTCACTGTAATACCATTGATGTGGCATATAGCAACCATAACATACAGTACTATATACTTAACATTAACATACAGTTAAGAGATAACATACAACAAGAGATAACATACAGTATTATATAGCAATTAATATCATACAATTCAGTTCATTGACTATTTTCACCCAAAATCAGATTCCCTTGAGGTACACATTGGGCTTCCCCATCCTTTCGCATCACCCACCAAGTGCACCCAGGTCCTTGAGCAAAAGCAATCCCACGAATGGGTTTGCCTTTGTCAGAGGGGGAGGTCACCCACACTGTCTTCCCCAGCATATTTGTTATGTGTGCTACAGGGACTTTATCTCCTTCTACAGTACGTAGAACTTTTGATTGGGCAGGGCCAGCTCGATTGGCAGATCCCCTGGTGTTGACTAACCAGGTGGCTTTTGCTAAATGTGTATCCCAATATTTGAATGTCCCACTACCCATTGCTCTCAGGGTAGTCTTTAACAGTCCATTGTATCGCTCAATTTTCCCTGAGGCTGGTGCATGATAAGGGATGTGATACACCCACTCAATGCCGTGCTCTTTGGCCCAGGTGTCTATGAGGTTGTTTCGGAAATGAGTCCCATTTTCTGACTCGATTCTTTCTGGGGTGCCATGTCGCCACAGGACTTGCTTTTCAAGGCCCAGGATGGTGTTCCGGGCGGTGGCATGGGGCACGGGATATGTTTGCAGCCATCTGGTGGTTGCTTCCACCATGGTGAGCACATGGCGCTTGCCTTGGCGGGTTTGTGGGAGTTTGATGTAATCAATCTGCCAGGCCTCCCCATATTTATATTTCAGCCATCGTTCACTATACCCAAGGGGCTTGAACCACTTGGCTTGCTTGATTGCAGCGCATGTTTCACATTCATGAATAACCTGTGCAATACTGTCCATGGTTAAGTCCACCCCTCGATCACGAATCCATTTATATGTTGCATCTCTTCATTGATGGCCTGAGGTGTCATGGGCCCACAAAGCTATAAATAATTCACCCTTATCTTGCCAGTCCATACCCACCTCAGCCACTTCAATCTTAGCAGCCTGATCCACCTGCTGGTTGTTTTGATGTTCTTCAGTGGCCCGACTCTTAGGTACATGAGCATCTACATGACGAACTTTTACAACCAGGTTCTCTACCCGGGCAGCAATATCTTGCCACAATGCGGCAGCCGAGATGGGTTTGCCTCTGCGCTGCCAGTTGCTCTGCTTCCATTGCTGCAGCCACCCCCACAGGGCATTTGCCACCATCCATGAGTCAGTACAGAGATAAAGGACTGGCCACTTTTCTCTTTCAGCAATATCTAAAGCCAGCTGGATGGCTTTCACCTCTGCAAACTGACTCGACTCCCCTTCTCCTTCAGCAGTTTCTGCGACTTGTCGTATAGGACTCCATACAGCAGCTTTCCACCTCCGATGCTTTCCCACAAGACGACAGGACCCATCAGTGAACAGGGCATATTGCTTTTCATTTTCTGGCAATTTATTATACAGTGGGGCCTCTTCAGCACGTGTCACCTCCTCCTCTGGTGATATTCTGAAGTTTTCTCCTTCTGGCCAGTCCATGACCACTTCCAAGATTCCTGGGCGACTGGGGTTTCCTATTCGAGCCCGTTGTGTGATCAATGCAACCCACTTACTCCATGTAGCATCAGTTGCATGATGTGTAGAGGGGACCCTCCCTTTGAACATCCAGCCCAGCACCGGCAGTCGGGGTGCCAGCAGGAGCTGTGCTTCAGTACCAACCACTTCTGAAGCAGCTCGAACCCCTTCATATGCTGCCAATATCTCTTTCTCAGTTGGAGTAGAGCAGGCTTCGGATCCTGTGTATCCCCGACTCCAAAACCCTAGGGGTCGACCTCGAGTCTCCCCTGGTGCTTTCTGCCAGAGGTTCCAGGTAGGGCCATGCTCCCCAGCTGCGGTGTAGAGCACATTTTTAATATCCTGCCCTGCCCGGACTGGCCCAAGGGCTACTGCATGAACTATCTCCCGTTTAATTTGTTCAAAGGCTTGTTGTTGCTCAGGGCCCCATTTGAAATCGTTCTTCTTCCAGATCACTTGATAGACAGGGCTTACGATCTGGCTGTAATTTGGAATGTGCATTCTCCAAAAACCCACAACGCCTAAGAAAGCTTGTGTTTCCTTTTTGCTAGTTGGTGGGGACATAGCTGTTATTTTGTTGATCACATCCATTGGGATCTGACGACGTCCATCTTGCCATTTTATTCCTAAAAACTGGATCTCCTGTGCAGGTCCCTTGACCTTACTCTGTTTTATGGCAAAACCAGCCTTCAGAAGGATTTTGACTATTTTCTTTCCCTTCTCAAAAACTTCTTCTGCTGTGTTGCCCCACACAATGATGTCATCAATGTACTGCAGATGTTCTGGAGCTTCACCCTGTTCCAGTGCCGTCTGGATCAGTCCATGGCAAATGGTGGGGCTGTGCTTCCACCCCTGGGGCAGTCGGTTCCAGGTGTACTGAACACCCCTCCAGGTAAAAGCAAACTGGGGCCTGCACTCTGCTGCCAAAGGGATGGAGAAAAATGCATTAGCAATATCAATTGTGGCCTACAACTTAGCTGCCTTTGACTCCAGTTCATATTGAAGTTCTAGCATGTCTGGCACGGCAGCACTCAGCGGCGGTGTAACTTCGTTCAGGCCACGATAGTCCACTGTTAGTCTCCACTCCCCATTAGACTTTCGCACTGGCCATATGGGACTGTTAAAGGGTGAGCGAGTCTTGCTGATCACTCCTTGGCTCTCCAGTCGACGAATCAGGTTATGGATGGGAATCAGGGAGTCTCCGTTGGTGCGATATTGCCGCCTGTGCACAGTTGTGGTAGCAATCGGCACCTGTTGTTCCTTAACCTTCAGCAACCCCACAACAGAAGGGTCCTCTGAGAGACCCGGCAAGGTGGACAACTGTTTAATTTCCTCTGTCTCCAAAGCAGCTATACCAAAAGCCCACCGGTACCCTTTTGGGTCCTTGAAATACCCTCTCCTGAGGTAGTTTATGCCAAGGATGCACAGAGCCTCTGGGCCAGTCACAATGGGGTGCTTCTGCCACTCATTCCCAGTTAGGCTCACTTCGGCCTCCAATACAGTGAGCTGTTGGGATCCCCCTGTCACTCCAGAAATACAAATGGGTTCTGCCCCTCTATAGTTTGATGGCATTAGGGTACACTGTGCACCGGTGTCCACTAGAGCCTTCTACTCCTGGGGGTCTGATGTGCCAGGCCATCGAATCCACACAGTCCAGTAAACCCGGTTGTCCCTTTCCTCCACCTGGCTGGAGGCAGGGCCCCTCTAACACTGGTCATAGTATTCATTGTTCACTCCTTGTAAATGTGAATCAAAAGTCCCTTGATTAAGATCGGGAGTAGAATTAGCCCTCTTACTCTGTCTGGGGAACTGCTCACTGGAAACTGGAGCTGCAATTTTCCTGGGAGAACCGCCTTTTCTAATAGTTTTTCCTTGCAACTAATGCACCCGTGCCTCTAGGGTCGAGGTGGATTTTCCATCCCACTTCCTCATGTCCTCTCCGTGGTCACGCAAGTAAAACCACAGGGTGCCCCGTGGTGTGTATCCTCTCCATCCTCTCTCTTGAGCAGAAGGACGTTGACTCCTAATGGCTGAGATACTGGTCCGTGCAGGTGGGGAGTAGGACAGATCCTCTCTGAGTTGTTGGAACTCTTGGCACATTTTTTCAGACAGTTTTTCCACAGCCGAGACACAGGCCCGTAGGGAGGAAGAGATAATTTCTTCGTATTCCCGGAGTTGTCTAGGCACTTCATCCACCATTGGTGCCTCGTCATCTTTCCAGGCCAGTATTGCCAACGAGTTGGCATACGATGCTGGTGCGCTCCGTACCAACTTCCGCCACATGGGTCGTGTGCACTTGACTTCATCTGGATCTTTGGGTAACTCCTCATCATTCAGGTCACTGTAAATCACCTCCAGCACGCCTAATTCCCTCAGGTACTGGATACCCTTCTCTACGGTGGTCCATTTGCTTGGGCGGTATAAAACATCCTCCTTGAAGGGATACCTTTCCTTCACGCTTGACAGAAGTCGCCTCCAGAGGCTGAGCGGTTTTGCCCCTTTTCCAATTGCTTTGTCAATGCCCCCTTCCCTGGAAAGGGATCCCAGCTGCTTGGCTTCCCTACCCTCTAAATCCAGGCTACTGGCCCCGTTATCCCAGCATCAGAGCAGCTAGGCGATGATGTGCTCGCCTGGATGACGACTGAAATATTTTCGCATATCTCGCAGCTCACTCAGGGATAGGGATCGGGTGGTTACCATCTCATTTATGGGTTCTTCCTCCTCTGGTTCTCGTGATGGCCCTGGTTCATCTTCATCCCTTACTAAACGAACTGATTTCCTCGTGTATTTTTTCTTCTGTATAGGGGCAACTGATACCGGCGCAGGTTGATTCTCTGTTTTAGCCACGGTGCCTGTCACTGGGGTTGGAATGGCTGCAGTGCCTGTGGTGGGTGTTGGAGTAGCTGCAGTGCCCGTGGCTGTGGTTGGAGTAGCCACAGTGCCTGTTGTTTTGTCATCCGATCCAGAGACCGTCTCTTTCCCTTGAGGGTACTGAATAGTGTTGAACAGGGCTCTATAAGCATGGGCCATTCCCCAGCATATTGCAATGAGTTCTGTCTTTTCACATAATTTGACATCTCTTTAGTAGTCCCTTATTTTAAATATCTCAGCCAGAGCTCTGACAAAGAGACAGACTTCTGCTGAAGATGTATAGCTAAAGACAGCCAATGACTGGTAAGTACCACTTTCTTTATTACTCTGAGTCCCTTAATAATCAAGATAACATATTAAAGAATAAAGATTGTCAAAGCAGTATCTTCTTAATTTTGTAGCTTTGTCTTTTTCATCTTTCTGTTTTAAGTCTTTTGTTTCCTTGGGGTTTTTTGGTTGGTGGTAGGTGTTTTTTTCAGCGTCCCTTGTTGTTGTTGTTTTTTTGTTGGGTTTTTTTAACTTCCTGGAAGAAAGTTTTTTTCTGGAAGAAGTTCATTTTGTTTTTTTTTAAGCTTTCTGACTGAAGCTACCAAAGAAACCAAAGACAGAAACATACATAAAGATGTCAAATATGTGGAATTAAGTACAAAATATAGAAAAAATTATTTCAAAGTCATTCTTATAAAAAGGATATCTAAATTCAAGTTTCTAAGTCTATGTATATGATTTAACCCAATAAAATAATCTTATGCTTAAAGCTGTGAAATTTCAGTATCTTGGAGTCAGATGGAAATGTCTCACTACTAGACTGCTAAAGGAAATTTAGGTTTCTTCAGGTGGGACTCCAAAAAAGTGTTACTGTGCTTTAGAAAAATAAAAATTGCTGTAGCTTGTGCTACTTGAGCCATTCTAAAAATTCAGCCCTTTTTTTAAAAATACTTTTTCTCCATTTCTCATTCTTCTATTAAGTTATTCTAACTAGGTATATATGAGATTATATAGATTCTATTTCCCACATTTTCCTCCTCTGTACTTCCATATATATTTTCTTAACTAATTGATACTTCCATCTTTCTGCAACTCATCTGTTTCATAACATACACTATTTGGCTTATGTGCAGAGCCTTTTGGTTAACAAGCAGACAGATAAATCAGAAGTTCTCTCATGAAAACAGGACTGTGTGCTAGTATTAATTTTTGCTCTTCCTTCCTTCTTTCCTCTGCATCTCTCTAGCAGACACTTGGAAAAAGGAAGAGGTGATCTCTTACCATGGATGCCACTTTCAAAGAGTACAGTAAAACTGAATTTGGAGTTAGCCCTTCTAGTCCAAGGTTCAGCCAACTGCAAGCTGTCGTGTGGTGGTCTGCTCTTCTTTTCATAGATAGACGATGTCTCTGTTAATTTTTCTAGTAGGACCAATGGGATATTTGCTCTCACTGAGGATTATGCTGTTGGTGGTTTTACCAGAAGTGTTCCTATTTTGCTTTCATCTTGTAGCCAGAGCCAGTACACAACCTCTGTCAAGCCTTTTATAGATCTTCCAAAACTTACTTGCTAGTTTTCCTGTTATGAGTCAGAAGAAGAGGTGTTTACATTCATCTCACCATCCCGCTATGTTCCTACTAAGTCTGGACCTCCCTTTGCTCGTGGGATAGCAGAGGGAAATCCAATTACATCAGCATTTCTCAGGGAAAAAAAAGGAATTACTTCAACTGGTTCACAAGCGAATATTTTTACAGATAAGGATTTTTAATACAGAGGAGCATTATTTGCTCCTGAGGCACTAAAATCTTTTTTTGAAGAGCATTTTTCTTGACCTGCCTCATGTGAAAGCATCACCTACTGTTGCCTCCCAACTGTTAAGTTCTTAGAAGAGAATGGTCAACAGAATATCAAAGTACTCCAACTGATAAATTATCCAACCTGTTTGTATGTGTTAAAACAACTCCTTTTGGCTTCAAAAGGATGCCTTGACCTTGCATCACACTGCTGTGTCCATGTTGACTTGAAATCTATTCTCATGATAGACAGTTTATCTCAATCATCAGGAAGACCAGTGTAGCCACCTACCCTCAGTTAAGGATTTTAAGGCAATTCTAAACTTTTTTGTTGGCAGAGCATTGTTGAGGTGGCTGCATCTTGCTTTTCTAAGTAAAAATTGTCCATCTCCATCGCACAAGCTCCTGCACACATTTAATTGCTGCTGATGCATACCTTTCAAGACTTTACAGAAACCTGCTCTAGTCTAGTTAGAGAATAACAGAGATAGTGATTTACATCCCTCTCTATCCACTTATCACTGGGACATATTTTTCTTCTCTCAAAGTTCCTCAATGCCCTGTGGAAACTCATGGCTGGGGGAGATTGTCTCAGGTGCATTTCGCAGAAAAGAGCTTCTGTTCACAGCATCACAACATTGGATTGTTTTGCATTCAATAAAATAGAAATGACAAGTCACTACTATGAAAACAAAACAAAACCAAACCAAGGCTAAGCTCTTAAGATCTTTTGTAAGAGATATGTGCCTCATAGCACAAGAGATAAATTTGTACATCTTTTTTCATCAAATCCCAGTCACGAAAGGTCTTCTTGCTGTACTTCTGGAAGAAAGTAAAATCCTGGGCAGTTTTTTCCCCTCAGTGGTCTTTGCTCCTAGTATCCTGGCAGTTTACCGTTAAGAACAACTCTAGGAAGCTAAAAATTATCATCATAGTCTTTCATCTACAGCTTTCTCAGGTATGGACTATCAACCCATACCAGACTTCTACTCACCTCACCTCAGAGTCTACCTCGTGAGTAGAAGTCTGTTCAAAGACCTTGTGGCATGTTACAGCACTATGTGCAGAGAAATCTTTGTTCAAGGGTGGCTTTGTTTGAAACTGCTTTCAACTTAACTGGAAGACATTCCATTTGCAGCCTTTTATTCTAACAAAGTGGTCCTGAAATTGTTGTGATCATCAGCTGTTGCATTAGCAAAACTTTTTACTTTAGGTTGGAACTGATTAAAGGAAAGATGGGTTGTGTGTTTTCTTGATACAACAGAATCCTTCATTACTTGGAAGGAACAGCTCTGCTTCCCACCCTTTTAAAAACAAACAAACATCAATTTTATTTGGTGCAACATACAATGACATGATGATACAATTTCTAAAGTATTGCTTTCCTGATTACTTAACGGGGCTCACCTGGGGTATATTGGGGATTTCTCTTGGATAAGAGTGATGTGATGTTTTTGAAGATATTACAATCTACCTGCTTATGAAAGGTAGATGTTAGCATAATGGATTCATTTGGGTTTCTTTCTTCCATCCACTTTGTTTTTGCAGTGCTTAGAAATTACATGAGAGAGTGCATATGTGTCAAGCTGTGCTTCTCCCACTCCTAACTGCATTCACTGATGTTTATGTAAAGCTCATTAGGCATGGGTTATTAAATGCAATATTTCTGTGCAAGCATTTCCAAATGCAGGCCCAATTATTACTGATCAAAGTAACGACATTGCTGATCAAAGTAAGGAAGGTGAGAAATATTTACTTTCTGCTTCCCAGGAGCACTAGCAAATGAGGAAATCACTGTTACAAGTAAACTTTATATTTTGATTCTCTGCCTGTTCTTCCTGTGTGTCCTGGTTTCGGCTGGGATAGAGTTAATTTTCTTCCTAGTAGCGGGCATAGTGCTGTGTTTTGGATTTAGGATGAGAAGAATGTTGATAACACACTGACGGTTTAGTTGTTGCTGAGTACTGCTTATGCTAGTCAAGGACTTTTCAGCTTCCCATGCTCTGCCAGGTGCACAAGAAACTGGGAGGGGGCACAGCCAGAATAGTTGATCCAAACTGCCCAAAGGGCTATTCCATACCATAAGACATCATGCTCAGTATATAAACTGGGGGGGGTTGGCCGGGGAGCAGCGACCGCTGCTCGGGAACTGTCTGGGTATCGGTCAGCGGGTGGTGAGCAATTGCATTGTGCATCACTTGCTTTGTATATTATTATTGTTATTATCATTATTGTATTGTTACTATTATCATTACTATTTTACTTTATTTCAATTATTAAACTATTCTTATCTCAACCCAGGAGCGCTTCTCACTCTTACTCCTCCGATTCTCTCCCCCATCCCATCGGGGTAGGGGGAGTGAGCGAGCGGCTTACCACTGCTTCTCTCCCTTTCCTGTATTGCCAACTCAAATAAATTGACATTTGACAAGCCAAAGAGGATCTCTATAATGCCACTAGTATAATTCTGGTGTAAGAGAGAATGGAATCAACCCACAGCCGTGCGTGCAAGCAAAGCAAAATAAGGAATTCATTCAGTACTTCCCAGCAGCAGGCAGGTGTTCAGCCATCTCCAGGCAAGCAGGGCTCCATCATGCGTAATGGTTACTTGGGAAGACAAATGCCATCACTCCAAATGTACCCCCTTCCTTCTTCTTCCCTCAGCTTTATATGCTGAGCATGACATCATATGGCATGGAATATCCCTTTGGTCAGTTGGGGTCAGCTGTCCCAGCTGTGTCCCCTCCCAACTTCTTGTGCACGCCCAGCCTACTCACTGGTGGGGTGGTGTGAGAAGCAGAAAAGGCCTTGACTCTGTGAAAGCACTGCTCAGCAATAACTAAAACATCCCTGTGTTATCAACACTGTTTCCAGCACAAATCCAAAACATAGCCCCATACTAGCTACTATGAAGAAAATTAACTCTATCCCAGCCAAAACCAGCACACAGGTCCAGGATCTGGTTTGTGCCAGGAAGAAGGCAGCATTACAAGGGATAAGGAAGGGTAGAAGACGAAACTCTCCTTACCCTCTAAGATACTCTCACAGAATAGGTACGAGGCCCTGGGTACGGTAGACAAAGCGCATCATGAGATAGAGGAGGAACCTATGCAAACAGTCTTGCTAAGGTCAGAGACCAACCCCTTGCAACAAGACCTGCATTAAGACCAGCACCAAAAGAAATGACGGCGAGTTATGGTCATTGGTGATTCCCTCTTGTGCAGAATGGAAATGTCCATTTGCAGACTGGACCCTCTTTTCAAGGAAGTTTGCTGCCTCCCTGGGGCCTGAATTAGGGATGTCACCACAAAGCTGAAGATCTTCGTAGAACCTTCAGGCTACTATCCATTCCTGCTCTTACATGTGGGTACTAGCGATGTCATAACAAAAAGTCTGAGGTCAATCAAAAGAGATTTCGGAGTGTGGTGCTGTAGCTCCCTCCCCCCGCCCCAGGCCACTCTGAGACCCCAGGATAAGCCCTATTGTGCTGTTTTCTTGGTCACAAGTGCAGTGACTTGGGCATCAGGCACTCTCTGGCCACACCTGGGCCATCTGCTGCCAGAACTGTGTACCAGAATGACTCAGGGGGCTATGTGACCCAGTATCTCCCCCTGAGCTGGGACGCCTCTCAGGGTAGATTTTGTGAGGATCAAAAGATCGTCCGTCGATGATTTTGCGAGGACTCAAAGGCCTGATTTTGCGAGGTTCACCGACCGTCCATTGATGAATGCCAGCACATAAAAGTGAGTAATTCATGCAACTCACAAAAAGGGAAATTTGAATCACAGGTTAACCTGTGTGTGTATGTGCGCGTGTGCGTGCAATTTGTCTGTCTGTGCGCAATTTGATTTAAAGCTGTTTGTCTGTCTGTGTGTGTGAGATTTCATTTAAACCCCATCTGTGTGTGCAACCCTGCTGTAAGTTTCGGGTGAACCTTGCCATTCTCGAATCTTTAACTCAGTCACTATTTTGATTGTAACAAATGCCATTGAATCGCTCTGTTAAATTGGCTGATGCTTAAGTGCTGTTAAGAATTATACAACCTAATTTTGTGATCTATCTCAAAAATATTAATAAATCCTAAATTGCTGCTAAACCAAAGCTGTGTAAAAAATCATATTCATGACACGGAGCCCTGGGAAGAATGCTAAAAATTTCAGGAGCACAGGTAGTGTTTTCCTCAATCCTCCAGTAACAGGGAGAGACTTTGGAAGAAACAGGCGAGCCCAAAACATCAATACCTGTCTCCAGGACTGGTGCCTCCACCAAAACTTTGGGTTTTTAAACCATGGAAGAGTCTTCAAGGTACAAGGTATGCTGGGGCCTGACGGGATGCACCTGTCCTGATAGGGAAAACACATCTTTGGGTGTAAGCTGGCGGGACTGATCGAGAGCTTTAAAATAGAATTGATGGGGGAAGGGCATACCAACAGGAGAGCTGAAGGTAAGCCAAGGGTTGGCATGGCATCGCCTGAGGGTGGCAATGCTAGTGGGAACATTTACGGTGCTCCAGGGAGCAGTGAGGGCTCAGGAGTATATCTGAAATGCTTGTACACCAACACATGCAGTATGATAAACAAACAGGATAAACTGGAAACCTTGGTCCATTCCCAGAGCTATGATGTCATTGGTATTAGTGAGACTTGGTGGAATGAGTCCCATGACTGGAGTGCTGGGATGGAGAGCTACAGGCTGCTCAAGGAGGGATAGGCAGGGCAGGCGAGGTGGAGGAGCTGCACTGTATGTAAGGGAGAAGTTTGATTGTACAGCCCTTACAGTTAGGGATGACGTGGTTGAGAGCCTCTGGGTGAGGATTAGGGGGATGGAAAACAAAGCAGATGTCGTAGTGGGTGTCTACTATCAAGCACTGATAAGTTATTCTGTAGGCAATTAGGAGAAATCTCTGGATCGGTAGCCCTTGTCCTTATGGGAGATTTCAACTTCCCAGACATTAACTGGGAATACCATACTGCTGTGACAAGCAAGTCCGGGAAATTGTTGAAGTTTGTGGAAGATAACTTCTTGTCACATGTACTCAGGGAGCCAACTAGGAAAGATGCCCTCCTAGACTTGTTGTTTGTGAATAGAGGAGGACTCGTGGGAGATGTGATGGTAGGTGGCTGTCTTGGCCAGAGTTTAAAATTAAAAATGGCTGAGCTTAAAATTTTCAGTGTAATGAGAAAAAAGGTCATCAGAGTTGCTACATAGCAGTGTCCCCTCAGAATCTGCTTTTGAGGGCTTAGGGGTCCATGAGTGCTGGTCAGTTTTTAAGAACCACCTTTTAAAAGCACAGGAGCAGGCAATCCCATTGTGTCGAAAGTCAAGCAAGTGGGACAGAAGACCAGCTTGGCTGAACAGGGAACTCCTCGTGGAGCTCAAGAGGAAAAAGAAATTGTATGATCTCTGGAAGCAAGGTCAGGCTTCGCAGGAAGATTACAGAGCTGTGGTTCGCATATGCAGGGAGAAGACACGAAAGGCCAAAGCTCAATTAGAGTTGAAACTGGCCAGTGTTGTGTCAGACAACAAGAAAGGCTTTTTTAAGTATGTTAATAGCAAGAGGAGGTCTAAGGAAAACATTGGACCAATACTTGTCAAAGATGGTCACCTGACTAACAGGGATGAAGAAAAAGCGGAGGCATTCAATGCTTTTTTTGCCTCACTCTAATAATACCGATAGACCTAGGGCTGCCTGGTCCTCTGAGTTGGAGGACCACGACTGTGGGAACAGTGACTTGCCATTTGTGGACGCTGAAATTGTAAGGGACCAGCTGTATCAGCTGAATGTTTGTAAGTCCATGGGGCCTGATGGGATTCATCCCAGAGTACTGAAGGAGCTATCGGATATTAGAGCAGGACCCCTCTCGATCATCTACCAAAGGTCTGGGGAGGTCCCCGCTGACTAGAAGCTAGCCAACGTTATCCCAATTTACAAGAAGGGTGTGAGGGAAGACCCAGGAAACTACAGACCTGTTAGCCTAAACTCAGTACCTGGAAAAATTATGGAGATCATACTGGGTGCTATTGAAAGGCATTTAAAGGACAATGCAATCATCAGGCACACTCAACATGGGTTCGTGAAGGGAAAGTCCTGTTTAACTAATTTGATATCCTTCTACGATAAGGTCACCCATCTAGTGGATGAAGGGAAGGCAGTGGATGTAGTTTTTCTGGATTTTAGTAATGCTTTTGATACTGTCCCTCACAGCATCCTTCTGGACAAGTTGTCCAGCTGTGGGATGAGCAGGTACATGGTGCGCTGGGTGAAGAACTGGCTGAAGGGCAGGGCTCAAATGGTGGTAGTTAATGGGGCTACATCCGGCTGGCAACTGGTCACCTCAGGGCTCAATCCTAGGGCCAGTTCTGTTCAATATATTTATCAATGATCTGGATGCAAGAGTTGAATGCACCATTAGCAAGTTTGCTGATGATACCCAGCTGGGAGGTGCTGTTGACTCTCTTGAGGGACAAGAGCCCTTGCAGAGGGCTCTAGATAGATTGGCGCATTGGGCAATCAATCAATGGCATGAAATTTAATAAGACCAAATGCCAGATTCTGCACCTGGGACAGAGTAATGCTGGGCACAAGTATAAATTGGGAGAGGAGTGGCTGGAGAGCAGCCCTGCAGAAAGGGATCTGAGGATGCTGGTTGACAGCGGGCTCAACATGAGTCAGCAGCATGCCCTGGCAGCCAAGAGGGCAAACCGCATCCTGGGGTGCATCAAACACAGTATAACCAGCCAGTCAAAAAAGCAATTATCCCTCTGCATTCAGCACTGGTGCAGCCTCACCTTGAGTAGTGTGTGCAGTTCTGGGCCCCACAATTTAAGAAGGATGTGAAGGTCCTTGAAAGCTTCCAGAGGAGGGCAACAAAGCTGGTGAAAGGGCTGGAAGGCATGTCCTATGAGGAGCAGCTGAGGACTCTGGGGTTGTCTAGTTTGGAGAAAAGGAGGCTGAGGGGCGACCTCATTGCTCTCTACAGCTTCCTGAGGAGGGGAAGTGGAGAGGGAGGTGCTGATCTCTTCTCCCCGATATCCAGTGACAGGATGCATGGGAATGGTTCAAAGCTGCACCAGAGGAGGTTCAGACTTGACATTAGGAAACGTTTCTTTACCAAGAGGGTGGTCAAACACTGGAACAGGCTTCCTAGAGAGGTGGCCAATGCCCCATGCCTGTCAGTGTTTAAGAGGCATTTGGACAATGTCCTTAATACCATGCTTTAACTTTTGGTCAGCCCTGAATTGCTCAGGCAGTTGGACTAGATGATCATTGTAGGTCCCTTCCAACTGAAATAGTCTATTCTATTCTACTTGTGTACTGTACTGCTAAGTAACTGTCCTCTGTGGGTTTTATCTGAAAGAAAGATCCAAGTCCTCTGTCTCTCATGACTTCATAATGCCTGTTTCAGGAAATCACTGAAATCCAACATGTTTGCTTCAGTAATCCTGGAATTGCCATCTGGCTAAAACCTGTCAGGAGGTAAATAGAGGTGATTAATTAAAATATTGTACAAATTTCTAATGAAAAGGATTTTTATGTGGGTGAAAAAATGATTTTTATTCTTCTAAGCTAATGCTGTATCTGAGGCCTGCGTTGGATAAATTCTACCTAGGATGTATTCCTAAATGTGTTCTCTGTGTCATAGAATCATAGAATCATAGAATGCTTTGGGTTGGAAGGGACCTTTAGAGGTCATCTAGCCCAACCCCCCTGCAGTGAGCAGGGACAGCTTTAACCAGATCAGGTTGCTCAGAGCCCCATCCAACCTGACCTTGAATGTTGCCAGGGATGGGGCTTCCACTACCTCTCTGGGCAACCTGTTCCAGTGCTTCACCACCCTCATTGCAAAAAATTTCTTTCCTATGTCCAGTCTAAATCTATTCTTCTTTAGTTTAAATCCATTATTCCTTGACCTTGGCGGGTCTATGGGAGCGTGATGTAATCAATCTGCCAGGCCTCCCCATATTTATATTTCAGCCATCGTTCACTATACCCGAGGGGCTTGAACTGCTTGGCTTGCTTGATTGCAGCGTATGTTTCACATTCATGAATAACCTGTGCAATACTGTCCATAGTTAAGTCCACCCCTCGATCACAAGCCCATTTATACGTTGCATCCCTTCCTTGATGGCCTGAGGCGTCATGGGCCCACCGAGCTATAAATAATTCACCCTTATGTTGCCAGTCCAAATCCACCTCAGCCACTTCAATCTTAGCAGCCTGATCTACTTGCTGGTTGTTTTGATGTTCTTCAGTGGCCCGACTCTTAGGTACATGAGCATCTACATGACGAACTTTTACAACCAGGTTCTCTACCCGGGCAGCAATATCTTGCCACAATGCGGCAGCCCAGATGGGTTTGCCTCTGCGCTGCCAGTTGCTCTGCTTCCATTGCTGCAGCCACCCCCACAGGGCATTTGCCACCATCCATGAGTCAGTAGAGAGATAAAGGACTGGCCACTTTTCTCTTTCAGCAATATCTAAAGCCAGCTGGATGGCTTTCACCTCTGCAAACTGACTTGACTCCCCTTCTCCTTCAGCAGTTTCTGCGACTTGTCGTATAGGACTCCATACAGCAGCTTTCCACCTCCGATGCTTTCCCACAAGACGACAGGACCCATCAGTGAACAGGGCACATTGCTTTTCATTTTCTGGCAATTTATTACACAGTGGGGCCTCTTCAGCACGTGTCACCTCCTCCTCTGGTGATATTCTAAGGTTTTTTCCTTCTGGCCAGTCCATGATCACTTCCAAGATTCCTGGGCAACTGGGGTTTCCTATTCGAGCCCGTTGTGTGATCAATGCAACCCACTTACTCCATGTAGCATCAGTTGCATGATGTGTAGAGGGGACCCTCCCTTTGAACATCCAGCCCAACACCGGCAGTCGGGGTGCCAGCAGGAGCTGTGCTTCAGTACCAACCACTTCTGAAGCAGCTCAAACCCCTTCATATGCTGCCAGTATCTCTTTCTCAGTTGGAGTATAGTGGGCTTCGGATCCTCTGTATCCCTGACTCCAAAACCCTAGGGGTCAACCTCGAGTCTCCCCTGGTGCTTTCTGCCAGAGGCTCCAGGTAGGGCCATTCTCCCCGGCTGCGGTGTAGAGCACATTTTTAATATCCTGCCCTGCCCGGACTGGCCCAAGGGCTACTGCATGAACTATCTCCCGTTTAATTTGTTCAAAGGCTTGTTGTTGCTCAGGGCCCCATTTGAAATCGTTCTTCTTCCAGGTCACTTGGTAGAGAGGGCTTACGATCTGGCTGTAATTTGGAATATGCATTCTCCAAAAACCCACAACGCCTAAGAAAGCTTGTGTTTCCTTTTTGCTAGTTGGTGGGGACATAGCTGTTATTTTGTTGATCACATCCATTGGGATCTGACGACGTCCATCTTACCATTTTATTCCTAAAAACTGGATCTCCTGTGCAGGTCCCTTGACCTTACTCTGTTTTATGGCAAAACCAGCCTTCAGAAGGATTTTGACTATTTTCTTTCCCTTCTCAAAAACTTCTTCTGCTGTGTTGCCCCACACAATGATGTCATCAATGTACTGCAGATGTTCTGGAGCTTCACCCTGTTCCAGTGCCGTCTGGATCAGTCCATGGCAAATGGTGGGGCTGTGCTTCCACCCCTGGGGCAGTCGGTTCCAGGTGTACTGAACACCCCTCCAGGTAAAAGCAAACTGGGGCCTGCACTCTGCTGCCAAAGGGATGGAGAAAAATGCATTAGCAATATCAATTGTGGCGATATTGCCGCCTGTGCACAGTTGTGGTAGCAATCGGCACCTGTTGTTCCTCAACCTTCAGCAACCCCACCACAGAAGGGTCCTCTGAGAGACCAGGCAAGGTGGATAGCTGTTTCATTTCCTCCGTCTCCAAGGCAGCTATACCAAAAGCCCACCGGTACCCTTTTGGGTCCTTGAAATACCCTCTCCTGAGGTAGTCTATGCCAAGGATGCACGGAGCGTCTGGGCCAGTCACAATGGGGTGCTTTTGCCACTCATTCCCAGTTAGGCTCAATTCAGCCTCCAATACAGTGAGCTGTTGGGATCCCCCTGTCACTCCAGAAATACAAATGGGTTCTGCCCCTCTATAGTTTGATGGCATTAGCGTGCACTGTGCACCAGTGTCCACTAGAGCCTTCTACTCCTGTGGGTCTGACGTTCCAGGCCATCGAATCCACACAGTCCAGTAAACCCGGTTGTCCCTTTCCTCCACCTGGCTGGAGGCAGGGCCCCTCTAACACTGGTCACAGTATTCGCTGTTCACTTCCTGTAAATGTGAATCAAAAGTCCCTTGATTAAGATCGGAAGTAAAATTAGCCCTCTTAGTCTGTCTGGGGAACTGCTCACTGGAAACTGGAGCTGCAATTTTCCTGGGAGAACCGCCTTTTCTAATAGTTTTTCCTTGCAACTCACGCACCCGTGCCTCTAAGGTTGAGGTGGGTTTTCCATCCCACTTTCTCATGTCCTCTCCATAATCACGCAGGTAAAACCACAGGGTGCCCCGTGGTGTGTATCCTCTATATCCTCTCTCTTGAGCATAGGGACGTTGACTCCTAATGGCTGAGACACTGGTCCTTACAGGTGGGGAGTAGGACAGATCCTCTCTGAGTTGTTGGAACTCTTGGCATATTTTTTCAGACAGTTTTTCCACAGCCGAGACACAGGCCCGTAGGGAGGAAGAGAGACTTTCTTCGTATTCCCGGAGTTGTCTAGGCACTTCATCCACCGTTGGTGCCTCGTCGTCTTTCCAGGCTAGTATTGCCAACGAGTTGGAATACGATGCTGGTGCGCTCCGTACCACCTTCCGCCACATGGATTGTGTGCACCTGACTTCATCTGGGTCTTTGGGTAACTGCTCATCATTCAGGTCACTGTAAATCACCTCCAGCACGCCTAATTCCCTCAGGTACTGCATACCCTTCTCTACGGTGGTCCATTTGCTTGGGCGGTATAAAACATCCTCCTTGAAGGGATACCTTTCCTTCACGCTTGACAGAAGTCGCCTCCAGAGGCTGAGCGGTTTTGCCCCTTTTCCAATTGCTTTGTCAATGCCCCCTTCCCTGGAAAGGGATCCCAGCTGCTTGGCTTCCCTACCCTCTAAATCCAGGCTACTGGCCCCGTTATCCCAGCATCAGAGCAGCT
Organism: Pelecanus crispus; assembly: GCF_030463565.1. Classification (NCBI taxonomy): domain Eukaryota; kingdom Metazoa; phylum Chordata; class Aves; order Pelecaniformes; family Pelecanidae; genus Pelecanus; species Pelecanus crispus. Next base: position 5,404,983 of record NC_134675.1, read on the forward strand.
AGGCGATGATGTGCTCGCCTGGATGACGACCGAAATCTTTTTGCATATCTCGCAGCTCACTCAGGGATAGGGATCGGGTGGTCACCATCTCATTTATGGGTTCTTCCTCCTCTGGTTCTCGTGATGGCCCTGGTTCATCTTCATCCCTTACTAAAGGAACTGATTTCCTCGTGTATTTTTTCTTCTGTATAGGGGCAACTGATACCGGCGCAGGTTGGTTCTCTGGTTTAGCCGCAGTGTCTGTCACTGTGGTTTGAGCAGCCGCAGTGCTCATGGCTGTGGCTGGAGTAGCCACAGTGCCTGGGGCAGGGGTTTGAGTAGCTGCAAGGCCTGTAGTGGGGGTTGGAGTAGCCGCAGGGCCTGTAGTGGGGGTTTGAGTAGCCACAGTGCTTGTTGTTTTGTCATCATATCCAGAGACCTTCTCTTTCTTTTGAGGGTACTGATTAGTGTTGACCACAGCTCGATAGGCATGGGCCAGTCCCCAGCATGTTGCAATGATTTGTGTCTCTCTGGAGCTACCAGGGTGACAACATACTTCTTCCAAATACTTTACTAATTCTTCAGGATTCTGCACTTGTTCAGGGGTGAAGTTCCAAAACACTGGAGGTCCCCACTGCCCTAGGTACTTGCGCATACGATCCCACACACCCTGCCACTCATAACTATCCAGCCTTGGGGTAGATCTCTGGATGATATTTTTAAACTGCTTACTGACCTTTATCAAAACGGAAACAACATTCCCAAGAAGTATCAATAGAAGTATCTTAACTGCCCAGGGGTGTTCAAGATACTGGAAAGTTGTTGTAATGAAGGAGGAAACATCATAGAAGAAAGCAGCAAAGGTGCCATTCTGTATTTCCTCCACAACAAGCCTCTCAGAGTAAGAAGTATAATTGCTAACTCTCTCTATGAGGTAGTACCCAAAGTACAGTAGTGACTTCTGTATGAAACCCAAATACCAAAGAATGCTCAAGGTCAGGGTTTTGATAAGGAGCCTCCCAAGCAAAAGATCATGAATCACTGCAGAGCATAGCACACTACACAAACTGACAGCAAGCTTTAACATGTACAGACAAAAAAAAGAACATGGTGCAGATCAGATGAACTAATATCGTGACCGGCAACTGTTAACAGACTCCTTAATACACTCTGGTTAATCTGTTGTTATCTCAAACCCTTCGTGCCCCACGTTGGGCGCCAAAAAGGACTGTCGTGGTTTAGCCCCAGCCAGCAACTAAGCACCACGCAGCCGCTCGCTCACTCCCCCTACCCCGATGGGATGGGGGAGAGAATCGTAGGAGTGAGAGAAGAAAAACGCCTGGGTTGAGATAAGAACAGTTTAATAATTGAAATAAAGTAAAATAGTAATGCTAATAGTAACAGTATAATAATGATAATAATAATAATGATACACGAAGCAAGTGATGCACAATGCAATTGCTCACCACCTGCCGACCGATACCCAGACAGTTCCCGAGCAGCATTCGCTGCTCCCTGGCCACCCCCCCTCAGTTTCTATACTGAGCATGACGTCATATGGTATGGAATAGCCCTTTGGTCAGTTTGGATCAACTATTCTGGCTGTGCCCCCTCCCAGTTTCTTGTGTGCCTGGCAGAGCATGGGAAGCTGAAAAAGTCCTTGACTAGCATAAGCAGTACTCAGCAACAACTAAAAACATCAGCATGTTATCAACATTCTTCTCCTGCTAAATCCAAAACACAGCACTATGCCTGCTGCTAGGAAGAAAATTAACTCTATCCCAGCCGAAACCAGGACATCCTGTCACAACAGGCCTTGCTAAAAAGATTCTCCCCATCTTTCCTGTAGGCCCCCTTTAAGTACTGAAAGGCCGCAATAAGGTCTCCTTGCAGCCTTCTCTTCTGCAGGCTGAACAACCCCAACTCTCTCAGCCTGGCCTCATAGGAGAGGTGCTCCAGCCCTCGGATCATTTTTGTGGTCCTCTTCTGGACCTGCTCCAGCAGGTCCATGTCCTTCTTGTGCTAAGGGCCCCAGAGCTGGACGCAGTACTCCAGATGAGGTCTCACCAGAGCAGAGTAGAGGGGCAGAATCACCTCCCTCGACCTGCTGGCTACACTTCTTTTGATGCAGCCCAGGATACGGTTGGCTTTCTGGGCTGCAAGGGCACATTGCCGGCTCATGTCCAGCTTTTCATCTACCATTACCCCCAAGTCCTTCTCCGCAGGGCTGCTCTCAATCTCTTCATCCCCCAGCCTGTATTGGTGTCGGGAGTTGCCCCGTCCCAGGTGCAGGACCTTGCATTTGGCCTTGTTCAACCTCATGAGGTTCCCACAGGCCCACCTCTCCAGCTTGTCCAGGTCCCTCTGGATGACATCTTGTCCTCCTGGTGTGTCAACCGCACCACTCAGCTTGGTGTCGTCTGCAAACTTGCTGAGGGTGCACTCAATCCCACTGTCTATGTCATTGATGAAGATGTTAAACAGCACCGGTCCCAGTACGGACCCCTTGGGGACCCCACTTGTCACCGGTCTCCATGTGGACATCGAGCCATTGACCACGACCCTCTGGATGCAACCATCCAACCAATTCCTTATCCACCAAACAGTCCACCCATCAAACCCATATCTCTCCAATTTAGAGAGAAGGATGTTGTGGGGGACTGTGTCAAATGCTTTACAGAAATCCAAGTAGATGACATCCATAGCTCTTCCCTTGTCCACTGATGCAGTCACTCCTTCATAGAAAGCCACTAGGTTGGTCAGGCAGGACTTGCCCTTGGTGAATCTGTGCTGGCTGTCTCAAATCACCTCCCTGTCCTCCATGTGCTTGAGCATAGCTTCTAGGAGGATTTCTTCCATGATCTTCCCAGGCACAGAGGTGAGGCTGACAGGTCGGTAGTTCCCAGGGTCCTCCTTTCTTCCCTTTTTAAAAATGGGCACAACATTCCCCTTCTTTCAGTCAGCAGGGACTTCACCTGACTGCCATGCCTTTTCAAATATCATGGAGAGTGGCTTGGCAACTACATCAGCCAATTCCCTCAGGACTCGAATGTGTCTCATCGGGTCCCATAGACTTGTGTATATTGAGGTTCTTCAGGTGGTCTCAAACCTGATCTTCCCTTACAGTGGGAGGGGCTTTAGCCCCCTGGTCCCCATCTTTTGGTCCATCGATTCGGGAGGGGTGAGGAGAGAGGTTGCCGGTGAAGTCCGAGGCAAAGAAGTTGTTGAGTACCTCAGCCTTCTCCTCGTCCGTTGATACAAGTTCACCTTTCTTGTTCATCGGGGGGGTATGCTTTCTTTAACCTTCCTTTTCTGGTTGATATACCTGTAGAAGCCCTTCTTGTTATTCTCTCTTATTTTTCCCCTGTATTATGTAGCTGAGGAGCACTATGTCATTGCTCTTTGTAACTTACAGTGCCTAGAATTAAGAGGATAGTTTGCAGCATTTCTTTCTTCCTCTGGCAGTATTTTTCTGTAGGAGCAGAGAGGCATTTCCTGGAAAGACAAAGAAAGCATTTCCAGCGGTAGATCAAATCTACTCAAAAGATGCTTCAGAATTTTAATCTATGAGCTTGCTTCCTGGATTACACAGTACTCTTGCTATGGCAAATAAAGCTACTTTGGATTAGGAAAGAGATGATAAGGAAAGATAATTCTCATCATTTAACAGGCCAATGATAGCATAGTTGCAAAATCCTCAGGACAGGAAACCTTCAGGACTGCGAGTCTGACTCAGTTCTTACCCCTGGACTGTGTTAAACCAAGAGTTAGGGTGAAACTGTCCTTTTTGACCAAAGCTGGGTTTGGCAGAAATTCTGTTCCTTTCTTACAGAATGTGACTCTTCGGATGGCCTCTACAACAAGAAAAAAAAAAACCACAGCAAAACCCAAATACTTACCACTGTCTACCACATACCATTCCTCCACACAACTTACATCTAACAGGGCTTATTCAGACAATGCAGAAAAGCCACAGAAATCACCTACAGCCCACTTAGCTGAGGATCAGCATCACACACTGCTTGTGGGGCCAATAAGCCTCATGAGTATCAGAAGTGCTGGGAATCACAGTGAAGACATATCAAATTGGCTTTCAAAGAACCAGTTTAGGTCCAACAAAACTTATTAGTTAGAAGTTACTGCCAGTCCTAAGGTGGCTTTCTGCATGACATGCCTTAGCGTTTCTGATTCTAGCAGGGATGATGTAATTAAACTGCCCTTGGACACCACCAGCAGACTCGGTACAGCACTGTTTACATTCAGTTTAATGATCTACCCTGGAACTTTATCTATTAAAAAGAGATGCAGAAATATTTAAGTCTGGAAGTTACAGGATTATCTGAAGTACCCAGTTCCTCCTATTATTCTGGAAAACATAAAATTGTATGCAGAAGAGGAAAAAGTATACTGCAATATACACCTGGATTATATATACATGTGACATTAACGCCATCAAGAAGAATATATTTACCAATTTGTAATACTCAAATACCATAATCTCCTCAAAAGGTAATAAGCACCAAAGTGCAAAAGAAAGAACAAGTAAAATCCTACGTAATGAAAAAATTAGAAAGGAAGAAAGTAAGTCTAGAGTTTGCTGAACACCGATTTATGTAGTCTATATGCCTGCACAGTAGTATTTTTATTTGCTTCTTGCTTGTTACTAGATGCTCTTGAGATTATTAACTGTGTTACTGGCTATAGTCCAGGTACCTGATTCCTGCTGAGAGGAATGGGTTAAGACATTGATTACAGCTCTGTCTCTAGAGTTGGCTCATTCTGTGCTCCAAAGGACATTTTTAAAGCTCTTGACCGCACACTGGAGCAGGGAAAGAGAGTGAGGAGGAAGGAGCGGCAGAGACGTGTGATGAACTGACTGCAAGCCCCATTCCCTGTCCCCCTGTGCTGCTCAGAGAAATCAGGAGTGAAGTTGAGCCTGGGAAGAAGGGAGGGGTGGGGGGAAGGTGTTTTAAGAATTTGGTTTTATTTCTCATTACCCTACTCTGATTTGATTGGCAATAAATTAAATTAATTTCCCACGTGGAGTCTGTTTTGCCTGTGATGGTAATTGCTGAGTGATCTCCCCCTGTCCTGTCAACCCACGAGCCTTTCGTTATATTTTTCTCTCCCCTGTCCAGTTGAGGAGGGGGAGTGATAGAGTGGCTTGGTGGCCACCTGGCATCCAGCCAGGGTCAACCCACCACAGTTCCGTTGCAGGTAACACCATTGTTTCAGATAACGTTTCATTCATCAGAGAAAGTGCTTGTGATATTCTCATACTGTGATGTTCAGTTAACAGGGCTCTATGGAGAAAGGAAGCATAATAATACATATTAACTCATGCTACCACTCATTTAATTGCAGCTGGCTTGTGAGGCTTGTAAGGCTACATGGTAACCAGAATAGAACATATTTTTGCAATTTCAGAGAACATGCACTAACCCTTTTAAGATCATCAGTAAAAAGCTAAAACATTTATTAACAATGGGTTTGACAGAATGAATGAGTCAATGTTGAAAAAAAAAAAGGAAAATAAAAAAGAAATTTGGAAAGTGAAAAATACAGAGAAAAGATTAAAAATATTCAAAGTTTTCCTAAACAGTAAAGCAAACATGAATTATTTATGCTTTTTTGTTGAAATGTCATTCATATCTGAAATTTCATAGACAAGATAGTTAAAACTACTTCTTTAAGACTGGAAGATTAATATATAAATAAGAATACCACAAGTTACATTTATAGCAACTTGACTTTTTCTTCTTTCTTCTTCTAGAGTAATTTAATATCCTTTAAAGTAAAACTGCAGTGCTGTACAAGAAAGTATAACAATCATTAATTTATTATGTATTGTGGTCTCATTCCAATCTCTCACTCTCAAAATTTAGATCTATTTGACTTGAAAGTTACTGTTTAAGACACTCTCCAGAATGAAAAACAATATGAAAGCATACGGCCCTACCAGGAGATTCCGTTAAGATTGGCTCTATAGACATCCAAGGTCTAAAAATATACTGAAAGCATGCAGTCACACCTTTCATAGCTCATATGCTTAAAATATTAACATTATATTAACATTTCTAAGGAGACGTCATCACTGTCAAGCTCAGAATTTCAAATGGCCTCACACTCAGCTTCCTAAAAATAAGCGTATTTCCTAACAATAACTAATTAAAAAAAAACAGGGCAAGGTTACACTTTGAGCTATGTTTGCTAGCGTACAATTTGAATTTTGTAATGCTTTTTTTAAATAAAAAACCCAAAAGCTGAGAATCCCCTCATCTAATGATTTCAGGAGAAAAGCCTATAACAAAAGCATCAAGTATATATTCATGGGTTGGCAGCACATGAGAGGGAGAGAAGCAGGTCCATTTTTCCTGTATCACTTATCTCTACATATGTACAAAAGAGCAGCCTGGGACAACTCTGAAAGACTGATTAAAACCAGGGGAAGGGAAATACTGTATTTCATAGATGAGATCTGTTACTGTTTCTAAAAGTGAATACCATGGAATTATTTAGTAACAGGAAACTTTTGTGTGTTACATGTTTGCTGCTTGGGAGTTGAAACAGCTTCAGCATGAAAGAATTTACAGCAAAACCTGCATTCAGTTGATCAGTACAAAGTATAGGGATACATTTGCTGTTGCTAGGTCTCATCTCCTGTAACCCTGTAGCTTCCCCTGACTCAGCAGTGTCTTTTCAGGTCCTGAAGGTATCCAGGTGACAAATGCATATTTTAAGACATAATACTGGTTGGGAAATTATTTCTCAACTACTTTTGTACCTTTTTTTCTTCAGTTATTTCCAGCACAGTGCAGATCAGAAGAGATGTATCAGGCCATAAATGTGTTTTTACTAATTAAACTTAAAATTAAAAAAATTCTGGAAGGGAAGGGATTGTTTGCTGAGCCTGTATTGAAAACAGCCTTCAACAAAAAAATCATCAGATACTTGAGATATATGCCATATTCTGACATTTCTGCTGACTGTCTGTAATTGCATACACTTCTGTGCGTGTATGACAAGGATGGCTGCCCTCTATCATATCTATCTCCTTCATAAAGGATGTTGGCATCTGAACTGTGCTTTTTAAATTCATTGGGGTTTTTTGGGGGATGGGGGGAAAAATGAAACAAGATGTAAACACGTCTTTACAACTATGGCCAGTTCCAATAAAATAAAATTATATATATAAAAATCCAACATTAAAATAGGAAAAAAAATCATCAACAGCCTTTATCTTATCTAACCTGAACAATCAACACTTGTACAATACATAACAGTTACTCTTCAAGATACCCATTATTCTTACCACATTCTTTCTTAAATTGATTGGATTATGCTTTCTGTCTTTGTTCATCCATCCAGTTTCTTCACATATTATTTCATTCTTTCTTTTGCTTTCTTTTCATCCATGCTTGTATCTCTTTCTTCTTTTCTGTTTTTTGAGAATGTCCAGCAGCAGAATCATGAATCCTGAGAGCTGATGCAAATGGAAAATAATCTAGCACATCCTTTAAATTGCAAACAATGGCAGCTATACAATAAAAATACTGCAATAAATTTAAAACTCTGACTCAGCTGAAAGTATAAGTAACGAACAACTGGGAAATTTTCTTCTGCAAAATTATACTTCATAAAAATCCTGGCACACAATTAATTTCCAAGATGTTCCGTAAAATTTTTCTTCTATTTGTCAATTACATTCAGATAATAGGACCAAAGCTTTAAATAGGGACCATCTGTTATTGTCTTTATAGGAGAATTGGCACAGTAAAAACAGGAAGTCATTCTGCTATGATCTCTCATTTTTAAGTGTGTACAGTATAAGTATCTAAAAAGAAAAAAAGACCAATGAGATTCTATCATCCTTTTTGTTCCTTCCCCTGAACCTATGAGCTCCTTCACAAGTCTATTTGTACAAAGTAATTTTAAAAACACTAACTCAGAATACTAAGAACAGAAAAACACAGCCAATAAGAAATGCTAACATGACTTCATCCTCAGAGTTCTTCAGAAATATTTACTAATTCACCTTGCAATAGTCTTTAACGTAAGCAGCTAGGTAATATATATTTTCTTCATTGTATAACTAAAAGAAGTGACCTAAAAATTAAATATTAGGTTTTCCAAGAGAAGTGTTTCAATTTTAAATGCCTCATTTTTTTCAGCCCATTTTGAAACTTCTCTCATTTTCAAGACTGGCAGGCACTAATAATTCCAGAATCAACAGAAGATATAAGTGTAGCAAAACAAGGTATCTCTAGTAGCTGCAGTTCAACTGAATGCTTATGGATTGAAGCATTAAAACCCTCGAGCCTCCCTTCGACACATTTGAAAGTGATTTACTTTGTGAATACTTCTGATGATGACACTTCCCTTTGCCATAGTCTTATGTGAAAATAAGTATGTGAAACTTACTTCACATTAGGAGCTGAGGTGTCTTTAGATCTTTGGTCAGGTTTGATTAAATACTATTTGAATACGTTTCTGAAATTTTTCAGTAATTTTGAAAACATTCACATAATTGCACAAAACAGACCAGCTAGCAACATTTATATGTTGATGTAGTAATTATTAATGTGTTTGGAATTCTCAAAGGATCTCAAGGATGTTACGATCTGTGCACAGATTTAGATCTGAAGCTCTTGAGCTCCTTTTATAATTTGAATAAATGTTAAAACAAGTAAAACCAGAGCACTACACTCTATTTAAATGAGTCACTATAACATCTTGAAACAGGTATCTTAAACCAATGCACCAATGCAACAGATTATTTGGCATTCTGAACAGCTGTAATTTTGCCTTGTAAGCAACTGATATCACAAACAGGAGTAGGAAACAGCTGCAATTTCAACCTATCTCAGGAAAGAACACAGCTGATTGATTTTATAACTGACAGTCAGGAAGGTGTAGAAATCTCCAGCAGGGAGGAGAGCATGACAAGCTGGAGTCTGGGGCTGGAAGCTTCTGAAGCTGCTCTGCCACTGACAGGAAATTTCTATTCTGTCTGTCAGAACTGCTTTAGAAGGCTCCAGTCCCCTTGGTTGAACTGAATATGCTGTATATACAGAGTTGTGCTCCAGCCTGTGTCTGGTAGAAGGAACAAGCAAGTAGGAAGGAAAGAATTTTAAAAGCAAAATAATAAAAACCAATTAGCACTTTTGACAATAATGGCCAGTAGAACATTGGCCATTAAACAGTTCTAATGCTAGTCCCATTAACATCAACTCAAATCACATGCTTGCTTCCATTGTTTACAGGGTATGAGCTATGAGAAGAATAACCAGGGTTAAAATGATGTAACCAATGCATAAAAAAAACCACCCATGGTACTACCTAGAGATTTTCTTAGCTTGTGTTTTCATAAAGCCCATCTCCAATGGAGAGACGTCACCTTCTACTACAAGATCACTAATGATGTCAGTAACACCACTCAGACCAGTAATTTGCAGGGGCTCTTCTAAAGAGCTTTAAGTTAGGCAGGGGAAAAAAAATGTTACTAATTTACATTAGAATATGCCTGTAAGAACATCAAACTAAAATCCTTCCTTTTATGCTCAAAATGAGAATATTCAGGTTGTTTTACCAGAAGCCTTTAGACTGAATTTTCTTTACATCTCACTGTGTTAGTGCATACAAACAATACTTGGATAATGTCTGTAGATGCACTGTCTTTAAAAAGTTACCAGCCATCACCTTAGCTTCACTGTCATCACGTACACTTTAGCCAACTTTGTAGCTCCCCAGTGTGAATGGGACAGAATGAATGAGACCTGACTAATATCAGGGGTATGGCAGCAAAGAGGGGTCTGAATAAACCATCCAGAAATATGGCCCTAGCCAGAGCTGGACTGCCTGAGCTCCACTGGGGTGTGTGAACATGGCTGGCCCAGAGGAGGCTGAGCCTGGCAGCCCAGAAGGCCAGGAGCACCCACAGGGTTTGTATTGCTGCCCATGCTGAGATGAGGCTGTGGGATGCTACCTATTTCAGGAACCCCAACTCTCAATGACCTTCTGAGCAAGAATCAGTGTGAGTGGGAGAATGGTTTTACCTAAATTCTGCCCATTTCTTTCCTCTTTTTTAATCAGTTGCTCTCAATAAAAAACAAATCTCGTGTAGTTTATGATTACAAGCTACAGTTGCTTCAAGTTACTCCTTTGCTACACCAAAGTTACACCTTTGCTTTACACAATCTGCTAAAGTTTATTGCCTCACACCCATCCTCAAGGTTATGTAATCATTCTCTAATCTGCGTCAATCACAACAAGCAGTTTCACTTAAAATATTTTAAAAATAAACTAAACCATTCACTTTACTGCTATGTTTCAGGGAAAACTTAATAAAGGTGGGTAACTGAGCAGAATGACCAGGAAGAAAGGGAAGCCAGCTACTGTTTTCTATTGCAAAACTGGATCCAGAAGACTAACAGCAGTTAACAATAAAAGATATGTATGTCAGACCATTGTATTTAATGCATAAAATCATTCTAGTTTTGAAGTCTTCAGTCTGTTGCTTTACATTGTTCATATGGTAACTCATTTAAATACTTTCTGGTGACAACTGGCCTCAGTAGATAACTATTAGCAGCAGTTACATGTACTTGTTCAAAACCAGTATTTTGCAAATAGGAGAAATAACAAATGCACATAGACATTAGCAGCACCTATGTTAACAACAGCTCTGTTACTTGTAACTAGAAAGCAACTTTGAATGCTTCTGCAGCTTTTGCATAAAGTAAATCTAACAGGCACTACCTAAGTCAGAGTAAATGCCTGAAATTAACTAATAAAAAGGCTTTCATTCAGTTTGAAAATGGACACCTAGATTTTTATGCAAGTTCCACCTTCACAGTGCCATTTTTGGTAGGAGTTTAAAGTAAACAAATTTTCAACAAAACCAGTGTCAAAATACATACCTATCACGTAGATCTCCACATATGTGAAAGCCTGAAACAGAAACAGCCTTTGTTAATAAAAACCTTGCGCTTGTACACAGGCTAATAATAGGTATGTGAAATAGCCTATGGGATAAAATACAGAAATATATCAACCTGAGTATGTTGACATTAAAAATAAATGCATATTGTACATAGGCTTAATGACCTGTGTGAGAGCATGTCATTGACTGCCAGGTTAATACAGAGTCTTCAGAGAACATTAATTAACAGCTCCCTGACTAACATGGATAGTTTTGCTAGGAAGACAAGGTCACTGTTGTCAGTTTTCTGCCATGATCAAACTAAGCTAATCAGTTCCAACTAATTGGAACTGATCTGTTCCAATTAACTATACAGCTTTTTATGGAAAATTAACAATTTCCACTTACTTGAAGAAGCCAGGCTATGAACTCCTGGAATACAGGAAATGTGGCTGAAGAACAGCATGGATGTCTTGGAGGCAAGAGCACTTTTATACTTCCTAAGCTAAACTGTACTCTCAAAAAATTATAGTTGTAACTCAGTATCACCTACAGTTTTCATAGCTTGCAAGTAACAAGTTTATTCTTAAAGAGAAAAATGTAAGTGTATTACTGTTTATAAAATTTATCTGGCTGTGCATGCCATTTGAGATTCGCTTCTGCTGTATGCAGATATAGGAACCATGCTTTAACATCTTTTAAGACAGATTGCTGCAAATGTGACTGTCAAATGCATGTTCACCTGTACAAAGTATATATCATTTTTAGAAGCTTGAAAGCAAGCAATACAGGCAATATGCAGACAAAATAACACACCCTACATTTTTAAACATAGGCAATAAGTTGCTTGCATAGTGATTTTTCCTCCTCCTTTTAATGCTACTGTAGTCTTCATAATTTCAAAAATCAATGTACTGTCAGTTTTTAAAATGAGAAAGTATTACACCAGGAAGAAAAGGATTACTTATTTTTAAAAGGAGAAAAATGGAAAAAAAACCCAAAACATTAAAAATTATACCAGAAGATGACTTTATGCCACTGGGAAAGTTAGAAGCAGAGGCTGCAGAGGCAGAAGAGTGCACTTCTAATGTAGTATAACTAGGTACAGGTTATTCCAGTTTTAAGTCCTCTTTTTCATCATCTGTAACATCTTAAAAAATCACGCCCCCTCAAATAATGTTCTGATCCCCTGAAAAAATAATATAGTAATGAATATAGACCAATGAAAAAAAACACAATGCAAAACCTATCACTCTTACATATTTATGTTAGTGGCATATTTAGTTTATCTGTCCAACCTAGAACAACCTGAACCTAGATCAGTTTTACCTCCCTATGAAAGTACATTACCAGAGCTGTGATATATGTACCAGTCCTGTACATGTGAACAAAAAGACTAAATTATGAGTTTCTCTGTGTGAGGCTAATGGATATCTTAACTACTGTCTTATGTATAAATACAGATATAGCCTTGATTTGGTTCTACCACTTGGCTTTGTATTAACTTCATAAGTAGTTTAGACTATGTTTTGGTATGAATGTAAAATGGACCTGAAGTACGTAACCCTAACATGCTCCTTCTAGGCACAGTACACTAGCTATAAGTAAATAGGTACTATATAATCATTTGTTATATAACCAATAAATCATTCAAGACATCAGCTCTAGGAAGCAGTTAAGCTGATGTAAGCTGATATTACAGCTATATAGCCACCAAAGATGCATGAAAAAGAAGTTTCTTTATATACACAGGGAAAACTGAGGAGAAATTTCATATCCTTTTAGATCAGCAAGCAAAGCACTCATAAGCACCATTTTAGATTTTATGATACAATAGAAATACATACTATCATCTTTAAAATCTTATGTCCCACTCCTGCATTATGGTTTTGGAAAAGATCAAAGTATACAAATATTTTCAAATGCATTTTTGTTGAAGCAATACCCATAACATTCAGATTTTTCTACCTTTGATTTTATTTCTCTCTCTCATATTTTTAATTTTTGGTGCATATTTCAATAACACCTTTTGGGATTGCATTAAACTTCAGTGGAACATTGTTAATTAGCATATAGCTATTACACAACTTAGCAGATGCATGTAACAACTGTATAATCAGCTGAACTACTACAGCTCAATTTCATGTGGAGCTGTGATCTGTCTTAACATCCCACTGGTCAATCCATTTGGCCCCAACTCCACAAGATTAAGTGGCACTAAAACCAAGCTAAAATCCACAAATGTTCCTCCTCATACAAGAATACAAAAGCATGGGTACATTGCACTATAAAAAAATACAGCCAAACTTTTCATAAACAGTATTATAATTATTTCACATTTGGTTTCAAGGAGTAGGATAAATTAGCATCTTATCTATATCCTGCATTAAGCTACCTCATGTACAAAAAACATGTTAAAATGGTAATATTTTTGAAGATAACTTCTTGGTGCAGGTACTAAGGGAGCCAACTAGGAAAGGTCCTCTCCTAGATTTGTTGTTTGTAAACAGAGAGGGACTCGTGGGCAAAGTGGTGATTGGTGGCTGTCTTGGTCACAGTGACCACAAAGTAGTTGAGTTTCAAATTGCTGGCGATAGGAGAAAAACTGCCAGCAAAACTTTGACCCTGGATATGGGGAGAGCAGACTTTGGGCTGCTAAAGGAGCAAGTTAGTAAGGTCCCCTGGGAATCTGCTTTTGAAGGCATTGGGGTCCAGGAATGCTGGTCACTTTTTAAGAGCCATCTCTTAAGAGCGCAGGAGCAGGCAATTCCGAAGTGTCGGAAGTCAAGCAAGCGGGGTAGAAGGCCGGCTTGGCTGAGCAGGGATCTTCTTCTAGAACTTAGGCGGGAAAGGAAAGTGTATGGACTTTGGAAGCAAGGACAGGTGACACGGGAGGACTACAGAGATGCTGTTTGCCACTGTAGCGAGAAAATTAATGCGGCCAAAGCTTGATTAGAGTTCAAGCTGGCCAGCACTGTGAAGGACAACAAAAAGGGCTTTTTAAAATATGTTAACAGCAAAAGGAGAATCAGAGATAATGTTGGGCCCTTGTTTGACAAGGTCGGTCACCTCAGAAATAGGGATGTAGACAAAGGCAGAGACGTTTAATGCGCATAAGGGCGAGCTGCTGACATGCGGCAGCTCTGATGCAGCGTGGGTGGGGACAGGAGTGACGGCGGCCAAACCCCCCACCTATAAAAGCAGCCCCCAGGGAGCACGAGTGACCAGGAGCGCGGCGACCAGGACGGGCAAACAGGGCGTGGCACGTCAGGAGGGCATGGCGCGTCAGTTTGCGCAGCAGTTAGCATGATTAGGGCGCACGGGGAAGGCCAAGTGCCCCCCCCTCCTTGTTCCAAAGGGAAACTCAGGCAGTGGTCATCGTCCGCCCAGGAGAATACCTGGCAGCTATGGTTACCACTCGCCTGAAAGCCTCTGCCAGAAGGAATGCGGCGACCCAGACAGAGCTCCCACACAAACATGCAGCCGTCCAGGTCTGGCTGCAGGGAGTGCCTGAGCCTGTCGCTTGTACTGGAGGGCAGCGGAGACAGCAAATGTCTTCGCTGTGACCAGGTAGATGATCTCCTCGGCCTGGTGGCAGAGCTGAAGGAGGAGGTGGAAAGGCTGAGGAGTATCAGGGAGTATGAGAGGGAAATAGACTGGTGGAGCTGCACCCTACCATCCCTGGGGCCAAGGCAGCAGGCAGAGGCCCCACAAGGAGCGGAGGATCCCCTGCCCTCTTGCTGGCAAGCAGAAGGAGGGGACCTAAGAGACGGAGGGGAATGGAAACAGGTCCCTGCCCAGGGAGGCAGGCGAATCCCCTCCCGGCCTCCCTCACCTTCCCAGTTGCCCTTACATAACAGATATGGGGCTCTGGAAGTTGAGGGGCAGGCAAGTGGGGAGGGAGGTGAAGGCCAGGGGGTTGCCGAGGGCCAGTCAGTCAGCCCCATGGATTACGACTGCCCCGGTTAAGAAAAAAAGGAGGGTAATTGTGGTGGGTGATTCCCTCCTGCGGGGAACTGAGGGCCCAATCTGCCATCCAGACCCATCCCACAGGGAAGTCTGCTGCCTCCCTGGGGCCCAGGTTAGGGACGTTACTAGGAAACTCCCTGATCTCGTAAGGCCCTCCGATTATTACCTGTTGCTGGTTGTACAGGTTGGCAGTGATGAGGTTGCAGAGAGAAGTCCTAGAGCAATCAAGAGGGACTTCAGGGCACTGGGGCGATTGGTCGCAGGATCGGGAGCGCAGGTAGTGTTTTCCTCAATCCCGTCAATGGCAGTGAAGAATGCTGAATGGAATGGGCAAACTCACCTGATTAACAGGTGGCTCAGAGGCTGGTGCCATCAGTGGAATTTTGGTTTTTTTGATCATGGGGAGGTTTACATGGCACCGGGCCTGCTGGCGGCTGATGGAGATCAGCTGTCTCCAAAGGGGAAAAGGATTCTCGCCCATGAGTTGGTGGGACTCATTGAGAGGGCTTTAAACTAGGTTCGAAGGGGGAAGGGGATATAAACGGGCCCGCTAGTGAGGAGCCCAAGGGCAGCATGGCAACGTTGGGGGATGAAATCGATAGCCCATCTCAAGTGCATAAACACCAACGCATGCAGCATGGGCAACAAACAGGAGGAGCTGGAAGCCCTTGTGCAGCAGGATAGCTATGACATAGTCGCCATCACAGAAACGTGGTGGGATGACTCTCATGACTGGAGTGCTGCACTGGATGGCTATAAGCTCTTCAGAAGGGATAGGCAAGGAAGGAGAGGCGGTGGGGTGGCTCTGTATGTTAGGGAGTGTTTTGACTGTATAGAGCTCGACAGTGCTGATGACAAGGTAGAGTGCTTATGGGTAAGGATGAGGGGGAAGGCCAACAAGGCAGATGTCCTGTTGGGAGTCTGCTATAGACCACCCAACCAGGATGTAGAGGTAGATGAGGTGTTCTATAAGCGGCTGGCAGAAGTGTCACAATCGCTAGCCCTTGTTCTCATGGGGGACTTCAACTTGCCGGATATCTGCTGGAAATACAACACAGCAGAGAGGCAACAGTCTTGGAAGATCCTAGAGTGTGTGGAGGATAACTTCCTGACGCAGCTGGCAAGCGAGCCTACCAGGGGAGGTGCCTCGCTTGACCTTCTGGTTACTAACAGAGAAGGGCTTGTGGGAGGTGTCGTGGTCGGAGGCCATCTTGGGCTTAGCGACCACGATATGATAAAGTTTTCGATTCTTGGTGATGTAAAAGGAGGGGCAGCAAAACTGTTACCATGGACTTCCAGAGGGCAGACTTTGGCCTGTTCAGGATGCTGTTTGGGAAAGTCCCTTGGGAGGCAGTCCTGAAGGGCAAAGGGGTCCAGGAAGGCTGGGCCTTCTTCAAGAAGGAAGTCTTAAGGGCACAGGAGCGGGCTGTCCCCATGTGTCATAAGACCAACAGGCGGGGAAGATGACTGGCCTGGCTGAACAGGGAGCTTCTGCTGGGACTCAGGGGAAAAAGGAGAGTCTACCGCCTTTGGAAGAAGGGGCAGGCAACTCAGGAAGGGTACAGGGATCTTGTTAGGTCATGCAGGGAGGAAATTAGAAAAGCAAAAGCCCAGCAAGAACTCAATCTGGCCAATGTTGTAAAAGATAATAAAAATGTTTTTATAAGTACATCAGCAATAAAAGGAGAGCCAAGGAGAATCTCCATCCTTTGCTGGATGTTGGGGGAAACATTGTCACCGAGGATGAGGAAAAGGCTGAGGTACTTAACACCACCTTTGCCTCTGTCTTTAATAGCCAGACCAGTCATCCCCAGGGTACTCAGCCCCCTGAGCTGCAAGACAGGGACAGGGAGCAGAATGGAGCCCTCATAGTCCAGGAGGGAACAGTTAATGACCTGCTACGCCACCTGGATGCTCACAAGTCTATGGGGCCAGATGGGATCCACCCGAGAGTACTGAGGGAGCTGGCAGAGGAGCTTGCCAAGCCACTTTCCATCATCTATCAGCAGTCCTGGTTAACAGGGGAGGTCCCTGATGACTGGAGGCTTACCAATGTGATGCCCATCTACAAGAAGGGCCGGAAGGAGGACCCGGGGAACTACAGGCCTGTCAGCCTGACCTCAGTGCCGGGAAAGATTATGGAGAGGTTCATATTGAGTGCGCTCAACAGGCAAGTGCAGATCAACCAGGGGATCAGGCCCAGCCAGCATGGGTTCATGAAAGGCAAGTCCTGCTTGACCAACCTGATCTCCTTCTATGACCTGGTGACCCACCTAGTGGATGAAGGAAAGGCTGTGGACGTCATCTACCTGGACTTTAGCAAAGCCCTTGACACAGTCTCCCATAGCATTCTCCTTGGGAAGCTGGCAGCTCATGGCTTGGACAGGCGTAGTCTTCACTGGGTAAAAAACTGGTTGGGTGGCCGAGCCCAGAGAGTAGTGGTGAATGGAGTTAAGTCCAGTTGGCGGCCGGTCACAAGCGGTGTTCCCCAGGCCTCAGTTTTGGGGCCAGTCTTGTTTAATATCTTTATCAACGATCTGGATGAGGGGATTGAGTGCACCCTCAGTAAGTTTGCAGATGACACCAGACTGGGTGGGAGTGTCGATCTGCTCGAGGGTAGGGTGGCCCTGCAGAGGGACCTGGACAGGCTGGAACAATGGGCCGAGGCCAACTGTATGAGGTTCAACAAGGCCAAGTGCCGGGTCCTGCACTTGGGTCACAACAACCCCAGGCAATGCTACAGGCTTGGGGAAGAGTGGCTGGAAAGCTGCCTGGCTGAAAAGGACCTGGGGGTGTTGGTTGACAGCCAGCTGAACATGAGCCAGCAGTGTGCCCAGGTGGCCAAGAAGGCCAACAGAATCCTGGCTTGTATCAGGAATAGTGTGGCCAGCAGGAGCAGGGAGGTGATTGTCCCCCTGTAATCATAGAATCATAGAATCATAGAATGCTTTGGGTTGGAAGGGACCTTTAGAGGTCATCTAGCCCAACCCCCCCGCAGTGAGCAGGCATGGGTGAGGCCGCACCTCAAATACTGTGTCCAGTTTTGGGCCTCTCACTGCAAGAAGTACATTGAGGTGCTGGAGCATGTTCAGAGAAGGGCAACAAAGCTGGTGAAGGGTCTGGAGCACAGGCCTTATGAGGAGCGGCTGAGGGAACTGGGGTTGTTTAGCCTAGAGAAGAGGAGGCTGAGGGGAGACCTTATCGCTCTCTACAACTACCTGAAAGGAGGTTGTAGTGAGGTGGGTGTTGGTCTCTTCTCCCATGTAGTTAGCGATAGGATGAGAGGAAATGGGCTCAAGCTGCGCCAGGGGAGGTTTAGATTGGAAATTAGGAAAAATTTCTTCACGGAAAGGTTAGTCAAGCATTGGAACAGGCTGCCCAGAGAGGTGGTGGAGTCACCATCCCTGGAAGCGTTCAAAAAATGGGTAGACGTGGCACTTTGGGACATGGTTTAGTCTAGTCTACCCTTGATTGGTTTAGTGTGGACTTGGTAGTATAGGTTAATGGTTGGACTGGATGATCTTAAAGGTCTTTTCCAACCTAAACGATTCTATGATTCTAAAAGAAAAAAAAAAACAACCTACCTCACCATGGTCTTCACAATGGGCTGCAGGGGAATCTCTGCTCTAGTGCCTGGAACACCTCCTCCCCTTCCTTCTTCACTGACCTTGGTGTCTGCATAGTCATTTCTATGACATATTCGAACTCCTCACTCCAGCTGCAGTTTGTGCTGGTGCTGGGTTTTTTTTCCCCTCTTCTTAAATAAGTTGTCACAGAGGCGTTACTACTGTCGCTGATTGACTCGGCCTTGGCCAGCGGCAGGTCCGTCTTGGAGCCAGCTGGCATTGGCTGTGTCACACATAGGGGAAGCTTCTAGCAGCTTCTCACAGAAGCCCAGTAGCCCCCCGCTACCAAAGCCTTGCCACGCAAACCCAATACAGTCACACTGATGGACCATTTGTAATTATGCTACATATGCTTATGATACGGCAGAGGGTACACCTGAGATAAACAGAAGTTCTGAGAATTTTCCTACTGTACCCATGTTGTGTGTACTCACTATGCTGCTTATTGCAGAAGACAGAAAGCTACAATGCATTTTTTGGGAAAGAAGAATACATTGTTGGCCAATGATCAATGGGATGAAATTTAACAAGAACAAATGCTGGATTATGCACCTGGGACAGAGTAATGCCGGGCACAAGTATAAATTGGGAGAGGAGTGGCTGGAGAGCAGCCCCGCAGAAAGGGATCTGGGGGTGCTGGTTGACAGCGGGCTCAACATGAGTCAGCAGCATGCCCTGGCAGCCAAGAGGGCAAACCGCATCCTGGGGTGCATCAAACACAGTATAACCAGCCAGTCAAAAAAGCAATTATCCCTCTGCATTCAGCACTGGTGCAGCCTCACCTTGAGTAGTGTGTGCAGTTCTGGGCCCCACAATTTAAGAAGGATGTGAAGGTCCTTGAAAGCTTCCAGAGGAGGGCAACAAAGCTGGTGAAAGGGCTGGAAGGCATGTCCTATGAGGAGCAGCTGAGGACTCTGGGGTTGTCTAGTTTGGAGAAAAGGAGGCTGAGGGGCGACCTCATTGCTCTCTACAGCTTCCTGAGGAGGGGAAGTGGAGAGGGAGGTGCTGATCTCTTCTCCCCGATATCCAGTGACAGGATGCATGGGAATGGTTCAAAGCTGCACCAGAGGAGGTTCAGACTTGACATTAGGAAACGTTTCTTTACCAAGAGGGTGGTCAAACACTGGAACAGGCTTCCTAGAGAGGTGGCCAATGCCCCATGCCTGTCAGTGTTTAAGAGGCATTTGGACAATGTCCTTAATACCATGCTTTAACTTTTGGTCAGCCCTGAATTGCTCAGGCAGTTGGACTAGATGATCATTGTAGGTCCCTTCCAACTGAAATAGTCTATTCTATTTTAAGAGAGTGTATTGAGACAAACTAAGACAAATTTAGTATCTTCTTGTTTCTTGAGGTTTAAATTTGTTTTTCAAGTTTTTATTTCCTGGTTTTCCTGGAGAGGTGCTGATCAACATTAACTCTAAGGAGTTTTTTGCTTCTCCTGCCATTTCTATTTACTCTTGAGGCAATGACAGTATTTAGGGAAATATTCACGCTAATCCATCTTGTGCGGTGCAATTTTTCCAAAACTGTCTCACCATGCACATGGATCTTTGACTAACTCAAATATTGAAAACAAGGTCTTATTTTATAGGCTTTATATGAAAAATTGTCTGATTAAAATATCCAAAAAGACCATGAATAAATATATACCAGTGCATATTTTAGTACAGAAACATTAAAAACAATCGATGCTCTCAGATACTTTCAGAAAATCTAAGCGATCAAAACAAGTTGATATTGTAGAGACATATCTAGCATTATAATATCAACTTACTAGTAGAGTATTTACAATACTTCCAAAAGAACTTTATTCCTGTGGACATTAAATCACTTTGAGAAATTAACTCGGAAATCAAAAATTTCCTAACAAGGGAAATCTTTAAACAGAATCTCTTACAGAAAATAGATAAACCACCCATTGTGATAAATACTCATTCTTAGAAAAATGTTGAAAGCAGGACTTACTTGGGTTCAGTAACAAACCAGCTTGACATTCCCACTGGTTGCGATTATATGGTGTCTGAAGTATTTTGGCTTCCAAGAGTCCAATTGTTGAATAAGCAAAAAATGCTTTTCTCTGGCTTTTCAGTTTGCGTCACACAATATCACAGATCCAATTTAAATATTTTTTTAAGCACTGGTTTTCTCCCACTTTTGGGAGGATCAGAGCCACATGTCTAGGCCAAAGTAGTGCAAGAACCATGAAATTCTAATGTTGCTTAATTTGGGTGAAAAAATACAGCAACCCTTTACCTGAATATCAAATTTCAGTCACTAACCTGAAAGCGGGGGGGGGGGGGGGAGTAGAGGGGAAAAAAAAATCAATATATGAATGGCATAATTCATAGCGCACATCAAACTATTATCTTTAAATACCCAAAATATTTTCCATAATGAAGAGATGCAAAACATTAATCTCACAGACACACACACTTCTCAACAAAAATATCTGGAAAAACTAAGTTATTTTATCTTTACAATTAATGATGGTGAAACCATAAATCACCAACTTAAAGCATAATAGACAGCATTAATATACATGTAAAAAAATGATGGGTTAAGCATAACAAATTAAACTGCTTTTAAAGAAAATACCTCGTTTGAGGCAAAGTGGATGCAGGATGTCAACATTGTCGGGGGGAAAGATATAGAGCAGCTGCTTTTTGAAATAAGCAGCTATGAATCGTGCCATGGATCAAATCACAGCCATAGCAGTTTCAGTATGAATATCTTTTACCATCCATAGTTCATGCTGAGAACACTTGGTATTTAAAAAAAAAAAAAACAAACAGATGTCAAATTTAAACATTATGAGTAAAAGTATTTTAAATTTGAATGCTAAAATTGTTTAATCACAGCTTATAAAACATTTTTTTAAAACAACTATGATATTACTTGATTTTTTTACAAGTATTCAGGACTTACAGAGCTTAATCTTTTACACTAATTATACATGATATTAATATTGAAAGGCTTTTAAACTAGGTTTTTAATGACTGGAGATGGACCTCTAGTATCTAAATTTAGATCAGCGCTGAGTCAAAAAAAATGTTTAAATTTGGAAATTTAGATTTCATACTCTGACTTAATAGAAAAAGTTACAAGCATCTGCAAAAAAAATCCTACTGTCAATTTACGATTGGTGACCAATCCAAAAATAATTTTATCATGTTGTATCATAAAAAAATGTTAGATCAATTAAAAATGAAATCACATCATTTCTCCCTTATTTTTCTTATCCAAAGTCTTCCCTTGAGCAGATTTGAATCTAAGAACATTTAACAGGCCATGCTTTCACTATTAATTATACAATGAAAGTTCTCTAAACACTTACTCCAACAAGTGCAGCTGAAAGAACATCTGAGGATCAGAAAAAGATCTTTAAAGTCACTGAAAACAGACTTCAGTCCAGTGTAAAGAGAAAAGCATGGTGTCAAGTGCGTGTGTGATGGCAGAGAAATTAAATACTAGGTGTCCTGGTTTCAGCTGGGATAGAGTTAATTTTCTTCCTATTGGCTGGCATAGTGCTGTGTTTTGGATTTAGCATGAGAAGAATGCTGATAACACACTGATGGTTTAGTTGTTGCTAAGTACTGCTTATGCTAGTCAAGGACTTTTCAGCTTCCCATGCTCTGCCAGGTGCACAAGAAGCTGGGAGGGGGCACAGCCAGAATAGTTGACCCAAACTGCCCAAAGGGCTATTCCATACCATGTGACATCATGCTCAGTATAGAAACTGGGGGGGTTGGCCGGGGGCAGTGATCGCTGCTCGGGAACTGTCTGGGTATCGGTCAGCGGGTGGTGATCAAGTGCATTGTGCATCACTTGCTTTGCATATCATTATTAGTATTAATATTATATTATTATTATTACTACTACTATTTTACTTTATTTCAATTATCAAACTGTTCTTATCTCAACCCAGGAGTTTTTCTCACTCTTACTCCTCTGATTCTCTCCCCCATCCCACCGGGGCAGGTGGAGTGAGCTGCGTGGTGCTTAGTTGCTGGCTGGGTTTAAACCACAACACTAGGTTATTCAAGCAATATCAACATACATTATCACACTTTTATGCAATATAAGCATACCAGAAACATTTTCCATCTGCCTCATTGAGATCTGTGATCACCTTAGAATCTCTCCTACCACATGACCTCAGAGTCCCTGAGCCTCACTGTCCTTGTTTCGGCTGGGATAGAGTTAATTTTCTTCCTAGTAGCTGGCACAGTGCTGTGTTTTGGATTTAGTAGGAGAATAATGCTGATAACACACTGATGTTTTTAGTTGTTGCTAAGTACTGCTTATGCTAGTCAAGGACTTTTCAGCTTCCCATGCTCTGCCAGGTGCACAAGAAGCTGGGAGGGGGCACAGCCAAGACAGTTGATCCAAAACTGGCCAAAGGGCTATTCCATACCATATGACCTCATGCTCAGTATATAAACTGGGGAGGAATTGGCCGGGGGGCAGCGATCGCTGGGCATCAGTTGGTTGGTGGTGAGCAATTGTTTTTCATTTGCATCACTTGTCTTCCTTGGGTTTTATTTCTCCCTCTTTTTGTTATTTTCCTTTTCATTACAAGTTTTAAAATTATTATTATATTATTTTATTTCAATTATTAAACTGTTCTTATCTCACTCCATATGTCTTCTCACTTTTACTCTTCTGATTCTCTCCCCCATCCCACTGGCAGGGTGTGGAGTGAGCGAGCAGCTGTGTGGTGCTTAGTTGCCAGCTGGGGTTAAACCACAACAGTCCTTTTTGGTGCCCAACATGGGGCACGAAGGGTTCAAGATAACGACAGATCTGACCAGATCGTGTTAAAACAAATTTGTGATAAGCATTCATTATATTAGCTTAATAGTTGCTGGTCGCAATGTTGATTTATTTGCTCTCAGAGTTGTTATGTAACACCTTACTTGCCGTATGCATTCCCTGTGGTGCTTTTTATCACCTCTGGGAGCTGGATTAAAGTTATCACTTTGCTGTACTGTGTAACACTGGCTTATGTATGATAAAATTATTGGTCATGAGATTGTACTCAGCACTGCCATCATCCCCATACTTCGGGAGCCATCTCTTGGAATAATTACACTTTTTACCTCCTCCTCGGAGAGCCAATCTACGGGGGAGACACCTTCCTTCACCTTTCCACTCTCCTCCAGGCTCTTGAGAATTTTGAATATCCTTGGGATGTTCAAACCAGCATGTTGCTATTGCTGTGTCTCCTGAATGTGTTTCAGGTCTTGTTTATTTAAGAATATTTAACTGTTTAAGAATACCACCCAGAGATCTGCCCCAAGGCTGGAGAGTTATGAGTGGCAGGGTGCATGGGATAGTATGGGCAAGTACCTAGGACAGTGGGCACCTCCATTGTTTTGGAACTTCACCCCTGAACAAGTGCAGAATCCTGAAAAACTAGTAAAATATTTGGGAAAAGCATGCTGTCAACCTGGCAACTCCAGAGAGACACAAATCACTGCAACATGCTGGGGACTGGCCCATCCCTACCGAGCCCTGTTCAACACTATTCAGAACCCTCAAGGGGAAGAGAAGGTCTCTGGATCTGACGACAAAACGACAGGCACTGCGGCTAGTCCAACCCCTGTGATGGGCACTGCAGCTACTCCAACCCCTGCGACAGGCACTGCAGCTACTCCAACCCTGGTGACAGGCACTGCAACTGAACCAGACCACCAACCCATGCCAGTATCAGTCACCCCTACACACAAGAAGAAATCTTGGAAGCGGAAATCAACTCGTTTAGAAAGGGATGAAGCAGCTCCTCTGAAGAGGGAGCAGGAGGAAGCAGCATACTGTCCTGCCAGCGAGAAGGCAGACTACTCTAAAGCAGAGCCATCATGAGAACAGAAGGAGGAAGAATTCCTTGCTTCCCCCTGAGTATGAACTCAGCGGGAGGGTTCCTCCTCTTCCTCGGAAGGAGAGGAAGAACTCATAAATGGGACAGTAACCACCCAGTCTCTATCCCTGAGTGAGCTGTGAAAGGATTTCAGCTGTCATCCAGTACTGAACTGGAAATACGGAGAGGAACCAATGGTGGATGAATTGGCTAGCTGACTCTGGCAATACGAAGAAAGTCTCTCTTCCTCCTTCATCTCGGCTGTGGAGAAACTGGTCCAGCAACTCAAAGAGGACAGACCCTACTCCCCACCTGTAGTGGGTACACACCATGGGCCACCCTGTGGTTTTACCTGTGTGACCACAGAGAGGACATGAGGAAGTGGGATGGGAAATCTACCCCGAACATAGAGGCACGGGTACGTTAGTTGCAAGGAAAAACTATTACAAAAGGCGGTTCTTCCAGGAAAACTGCTGCTCCAGTTTCTAGTGGGCAATTCCTCAGACAGACAAGAAGGGCTGATATTACTCCTGATCTTAAGGAAGAGACTTCTGATTCATATTTACAGGAAGTGAGTAACGAATACTATGACCAGGATTAGAGGAGCCCTGCCTCCAGCCAGGTGGAGGAAAGGGACAATCGGGTTTACTGGACTGTGTGGATTCGATGGCCTGGCACATCAGACCCACAGGAGTAGAAGGCTCTAGTGGACACTGGTGCACAGTGTATCCTAATGCCATCAAGCTACAGAGGGGCAGAACCCATCTGTATTTCTGGAGTGACAGGGGGATCCCAACAGCTCACTGTACTGGAAGCTGAAGTGGGCCTAACTGGGAATGAGTGGCAGAAGCACCCCATTGTGACTGGCCCAGAGGCTCTGTGCATCCTTGGCATAGATTACCTTAGGAGAGGGTATTTCAAGGACCCAAAAGGGTACCAGTGGGCTTTTGGTATAGATGCCTTGGAGATGGAGGAAATGAAACAGCTGCCCACCTTGCCTGGTCTCTCAGAGGACCCTTCTATTGTGGGGCTGCTGAGTGTCGAAGAACAACAGGTGCACCGGCAGCAATATCGCACCAACAGAGACTCCCTGATTCCCATCCATAACCTGATTCGTCGACTGGAGAGCCAGGGAGTGATCAGCAAGACTCGCTCACCCTTTAACAGTCCCATATGGCCAGTGCGAAAGTCTAATGGGGAGTGGAGACTAACAGTGGACTATCGTGGCCTGAACGAAGTTACACCGCCGCTGAGTGCTGCCGTGCCAGACATGCTAGAACTACAGTATGAACTGGAGTCAAAGGCAGCCAAGTGGTATGCCACAACTGACATCGCTAATGCGTTTTTCTCCATCCCTTTGGCAGCAGAGTGCAAGCCACAGTTTGCTTTCACTTCGAGAGGCATCCAGTACACTTGGAACCGACTGCCCCAGGGGTGGAAACATAGCCCTACCATTTACCATGGACTGATCCATATGGCACTGGAACAGGGTGAAGCTCCAGAACATCTGCAGTACATTGATGACATCATTGTGTGGGGCAATACAGCAGAAGAAGTTTTTGAGAAGGGGAAGAAAATAGTCCAAATCCTTCTGAAGGCTGGTTTTGCCATAAAACAAAGCAAGGTCAAGGGACCTGCACAGGAGATCCAGTTTTTAGGAATAAAATGGCAAGATGGACATCGTCAGATCCCAATGGATGTGATCAGCAAAATAACAGCTATGTCCCCACCAACTAGCAAAAAGGAAACACAAGCTTTCTTAGTTGTTGTGGGTTTCTGGAGAATGCATATTCCAAATTACAGCCAGATCGTAAGCCCTCTCTATCAAGTGACCCGGAAGAAGAACGATTTCAAATGGGGCCCTGAGCAACAACAAGCCTTTGAACAAATTAAACGGGAGATAGTTCATGCAGTAGCCCTTGGGCCAGTCCGGGCAGGGCAGGATATTAAAAACGTGCTCTACACCGCAGCCCGGGAGAATGGCCCTACCTGGAGCCTCTGGCAGAAAGCACCAGGGGAGACTCGAGGTCGACCCCTAGGGTTTTGGAGTCGGGGATACAGAGGATCCGAAGCCCGCTATACTCCAACTGAGAAGGAGATATGAAGGGGTTTGAACTGCTTCGGAAGTTGCTGGTACTGAAGCACAGCTCCTGCTGGCACCCCAACTGCGGGCTTTGGGACAGATGTTCAGAGTGAGGGTCCCCTGTACACATCATGCAACTGATGCTACGTGGAATAAGTGGGTTGCACTAACAACACAACAGGCTCGAATAGGAAACCCCAGTCGCCCAGGAATCTTGGAAGTGATCATGGACTGGCCAGAAGGCAAAGATTTTGGAATATCACCAGAGGAGGAGGTGACACGTGCTGAAGAGGCCCCACTGTGTAATAAATTGCCAGAAAATGAGAAGCAATATGCCCTGTTCACTGATGGGTCCTGTCATCTTGTGGGAAAGCATCGGAGGTGGAAAGCTGCTGTATGGAGTCCTATACGACAAGTCGCAGAAACTGCTGAAGGAGAAGGGGAGTCGAGTCAGTTTGCAGAGGTGAAAGCCATCCAGCTGGCTTTAGATATTGCTGAAAGAGAAAAGTGGCCAGTCCTTTATCTCTGTACTGACTCATGGATGGTGGCAAATGCCCTGTGGGGGTGTTTGCAGCAATGGAAGCAGAGCAACTGGCAGCGCAGAGGCAAACCAATCTGGGCTGCCGCACTGTGGCAAGATATTGCTGCCCGGGTAGAGAACCTGGTTGTAAAAGAACATTCATGTAGATGCTCACGTACCCAAGAGTTGGGCTACTGAAGAATATCAAAACAACCAGCAGGTGGATCAGGCTGCTAAGATTGAAGTGGCTCAAGTGAATCTAGACTGGCAACATAAGGGTGAATTATTTATACCTTGGTGGGCCCATGACGCCTCAGGCCATCAAGGAAGAGATGCAACATATAGATGGGGTCATGATCGAGGGGTGGACTTAACCATGGACAGTATTGCACAGGTTATTCATGAATGTGAAATATGTGCTGCAATCAAGCAAGCCAAGCGGTTAAAGCCTCTCTGGTATGGAGGGCGATGGCTAAAATATAAATATGGGGAGACCTGGCACATTGATTATATCACACTCCCACAGACCCGCCAAGGCAAGCGCTATGTGCTCACCATGGTGGAAGCAAACACCAGATGGCTGCAAACATATCCCGTGCCCCATGCCACCGCCCGGAACACCATCCTGGGCCTTGAAAAACAAGTCCTATGGCGACATGGCACCCCAGAAAGAAACGAGTCAGAGAATGGGACTCATTTCCAAAACAACCTCATAGACACCTGGGCCAAAGAGCACGGCACTGAGTGGGTATATCACATCCCTTATCATGCACCAGCCTCCGGGAAAATCGAACGATCCAATGGGCTGTTAAAGACTACCCTGAGAGCAATGGGTGGTGGGACATTCAAACATTGGGATACACATTTAGCAAAAGCCACCTGGTTAGTCAACACCAGGGGATCTGCCAATCGAGCTGGCCCTGCCCAATCAAAAGTTCTACGTACTGTAGAAGGAGATAAAGTCCCTGTAGTGCACATAAAAAATATGCTGGGGAAGACAGTCTGGTTTACTTCCCCCTCTGGCAAAGGCAAACCCATTCGTGGGATTGCTTTTGCTCAAGGACCTGGGTGCACTTGGTGGGTGACGCGAAAGGATGGGGAAGTCCGATGTGTACCTCAAGGGAATTTGATTTTGGGTGAAAATAGCCAATGAACTGAATGGTATGATGTTAATTGCTATGTAATACTGTATGTCATCTCTTTTATGATTGCTGTATGCCACATCAACGGTATTACAGTAAGAATCGCCCAGATTAATGAAGAATAGAAATGAACTTTGATGAAACCAAGCAAGGCGCAGCGATGATAGAACCGGACAAGCGCAGCGGTGATTGAACCAGAACTGGCTTCAGCATGCAACAATCCAACACCACACACCATCTCTCCTGCCCTGATGGACTGTGATGACATATGGAACCCAATGTCATGGACTAAATGAAGTCAACGGACATTTTAGAGGGGTGGCCCATAGACTTAGGGAAGTATATCTGTGTGTATATATCAAAAGAGAGGAAACGTAGTGATGATTAGTTGGGATGTACTGGAAAGTGTGGGACCTGGGCATGATGTAAATGGTATAGAATAAGGGGTGAATACTGTCCTGCTTTTGGCTGGGACAGAGTTAATTTTCTTCCTAGTAGCTGGCATAGTGCTGTGTTTTGGATTTAGTATGAGAATAATGTTGATAACACACTGATGTTTTAGTTGTTGCTGAGCAGTGCTTACACTGAGTCAAGGACTTTTCAGCTTATCATGCTCTACCAACTGCGAAGGCTGGAGAAACAAAAGTAGCTGGGAGGGGGCACAGCCAGGACAGCTGACCCAAACTGGCCAAACGGATATTCCGTACCATATGACATCATGCTCTGTATATAAACTAGGGCAAAGCTAGCTGGGGGAGGGCGCTGCTCAAGGTCAGCTAGTGGTGAGAATTGTTTTTCATTTGCATCACTTGTCTTCCTTGGGTTTTATTTCTCCCTCTTTTTGTTATTTTCCTTATCATTACAATTTATTATTATATTATTTTATTTCAGTTATTAAACTGTTCTTATCTCACCCCATACATGTTCTCACTTTTACTCTTCCAATTCTCTCCCCCATCCCACTGGTGGGGGGAGGGGGGCAGTGAGCAAGCGGCTGTGTGGTGCTTAGTTGCCAGCTGGGGTTAAACCATGACACTCACACAAGGTATATTGATACAGGTGGCAAAATAGTATCGCAAGATAATATCTAGTCTGAAGAAAACACATTCTTTTTCCTCCTGCATTAAAAGCAAAAAGAAGAACAGAAGTCCAGCTGGAAAAGAAACAACACAAAGAGACACAGCAGGCCTGAAAGTACTAGTTCCTCCCTCTTCAGAAATACATCTACGTATACATATACTCAGAGAAGGACTAGAACTGAGGAGCAGCTATGTTGGAAGATATGATCCTCCTTTAACCTATAAGTTACTAGTGAGTTAATGCTTATCCACAACATTTTTAGTTCTAGAGATCTGGCAGTTTTCAAATCAATACAGCATATAATTGTTAAGACGCATAGACAGGACAGCTCAAGGGAGCCTAGCCTTCAAATAAGGGATACCTAAACCACAATGAAATTGCTTAGACATCCACCAGACTTCCAATATCCTGAATGCTTTCTGCAAGAGGTATTCCTCATCACAATAACTAGATTTTTTTTTTCTCATGATGCCTGGGAAAAGACTCTGGAATATCTGTTTCAAATCAACACCTAAATAAACTCCTGTCACAAATTATTTTGTTTTGTTACTCCCCAAACACTAAGACTTTTGATTTTACAGCTACTAAAAGAATTTATTTTTGTTCATCTGTTTTTCACTGTCTCTTTCTTGCTCAGAAATATACTTAGAACCTTTCTGTATCAAGTACTTCACAAGAAGACTCTGATATCAACATAGAAATGCATGGAATTTTCTCAGGAAACAATCAGACTTAAGTTTTGACTGGACTCTATTCAAATCCCAGCTTAATTTCAAATATGCATCCATTATCTGGTTTGCCTCCTTTTTTGAGGGGCAAAGAGAGAATCACAAATAACTACATAAAGTGAATATACAACTTCAACACCCCCCACCAAATAAAAAAAAGATTTTTATCCCTTACCTTTTGCCTTGATTTCACAGAGATCTTTTTCAAATGTCCACAGATTCTCTGTATGAGCCTAAAAGGAACTTCTCACCTTTAAAAATCAAATATACTACAAATTAAAAGCTCTACATAGTTACAGTTTTATATGTGCACAGGCGCACTTACTTCAGTATTACAGATTTATGAAAAGCAGAGAAAAATGTGAGTCTCCAGCAAATTTCTATTGTCACAGCTAAATCTAAGTTTTGAGCATCTGAGAGAAGATGACTTTGAATACCCCCCCTTTTTTTTTTAATTGCTAAGTCACTATTAAATTTAAAAAAAAAAATCCATTCAGGTTATAGTCACTCCTACAAGGTTTTCAGTAATTAGGTTATTTTATTTAGATTACACACAACAAAGTTATAAATGTTAAATATAGTTGGAAACTTCAGTATTCAAAACCCACAATAGTTTATTAATGGGGAAAAGCATTTTCTCTTATGTGTTTTCAGTTTTCCTATGATGTAGAAGTTTTTTTCATTGTAAAAAGTAGTTGTAAAACTATTTAGCAAGTTTAACATATATATTTTGTTTCACTGTAAAAGCACTTCCAATCAACAGGTCTATGGACTGTTACACATTTCATCTCCCTAAATTTCACCTCTCCACCTCTATTCCCATTCCAATTTTGAATCTATTTGTCAATTTCAAAATACTTTGACAAAAAGGTAGATTCTCACACCTGTATTTATATTTCATGAAGTTAAGCCAAAATAAAACAAAAAAACACCCAAAACCTGTAAAAGAGTACAGCTCCTGGGCAGAAGAGAAGGAGGGGAAAAAATATAGTGCTACCATAGAAGAAAAGGCAAGGACAAATTTGCCACTCTATCCTGCTTATCAGCAGCTAGCCAGTTCAGATATTGGCTGGCCCATCAGCATATATGTTACTCTAGAGCATCCATAAAACATGCCATATCTATTTGGCAAACTGAACGTAAATAAAGAACATAAGGAATGGGTGGGAAGTTGCATGTGAGTGAGATGAGAGTGGATGAGTGAGAGAGACATGAAGGAACTAATGTATTGTACAGAGTGATGCAGGAAGAAAAGCTAGAAGTAACATTTAAGAGAGGGAGATCAAGAATATGGAGAGGAAACAGAATTGCGGTGGGAGACATAAATGGGAAGCTGGGCTTATTATTGTGTAGAAGGGGAAAGGAAGATAAAGCATAGTACACTACTGTGTAGGAAATTAGGCTACAAATATACACTATCTGCAAAATAAATATACTAGATTAAGTGTGGTGGTGCATCCCCCCTCCACCTTTTCTCTCTTCAACTGCTTTATGACCTCAGGAATTCCTGCCAGACTGCGACCTTGTGTAGTGAGTTGGTCAGTTAGGTGTCCCTTAATTGTACCAGAAACTCCTACATGGTTGAAGCAGAGAGCGGCCTTGTCCTTATCAGAAACTCCTACATGATTGACGTGGGGAGTGAGAACAATCAAGTTACCCCTGACAGCCTTGAAACAGAGCAGTAATTACCGACCCGGATTGTGGCTTGGATGGAGATTTACAATGACTAAAGCCAATCATCTTATGATCCTATAAAACAGCAGTCCTAAGTGAGGCCCTTTGAGCTCTCCTGGACTGCAGCAGGCTGCACCAGCACCTCCCTCTGAGCGGGACGCCTCTCAGAGCTAGCAAACTCTGAAAGTTTGCTAAAATTGGAGGTCCATTGCCAAAGACCGACAGTGGAGCCAGGGCTGAAACCCTTCATTCTTGAGGCTCAACCCTCGCCCACTGAGAAATGCCAAGACATTTAATGAGAATATTTCACTGAACTCAAGGGGAATTTTTAACAGGTATACCATTTTTTTTTTATATATATATATGTATTCATGTTCGTGTGTATGCATGTGTGAATCAGTTTAAGTAGTCTGTAGATGTACGTTTTAATTTCAAAGTGAGTCTTATACTGCTGCATTATCCTTATTCCTATAAACCATTGACCAAGTCTGAGACTAAGATTGGACCTAGCCGTACCTAGGCTCCTCTCTGAGAAGGAGTTTAGAAAGCAAAGGGGTCTATTCTGAACCTCGTGACTCAACAGGAGGATCCTCCTTATCCCCTGCATACACAGTCTCTCTGTGAATCATTCCAACTCAGTGTAACTTAATTTTCCTTTATGCACTTCCATGTAGTAATAGAGTGAACCTTGCCATCTTCGAATCTGTAACTAAGTCACTGTTTTGATCGATTTTGTCTAATCACTTTGTTAATCACTGATGACTGAGTGCTATTAAAATATCACAATCAAATCCTGTGATTTGCTACAAGTAACTTCTACACTGCTACTAAATCAAACTGTGTCAAGTCACTCATTCACGATAAATTAACATAATCAGCAGGACTCACAAACCTGCATTCATGACACCTGATCATGAAAGTGAAAGATGTCCCTGCCCACAGCAGGGGGTTGGAATAGATGATCTTTAAAGGTCCTTTCCAACCCAAACCATTCTATGGTTCTATGATTCTAAAAAGATTCAAAACATGATAGAAAACACAAGAGAGATTCCATTTGGAAGCATGCCACCTAACAAACAAACAAACAAAAGCATTAAGATGATAAAATAATAGTAAGCAATGAAATTGAATGATAGTTGGCATAAAAAATTATGAGTAACATGACTGAGACGTGGTTACAATTTCAGGCTGTAAGTACTATAGTATATATATGCACTTTGTGGCAGGTTGACCTTGGCTGGCTGCCAAGTGTCCACCAAGCCACTCTATCACTCCCCCTCCTCAACTGGACAGGGGGGGGAAAATACGACAAAAGGCTCATGGGTCAAGATAAGGACAGGGAGATCATTCAGCAATTACCGTCACGGGCAAAACAGACTTGGGGAAAATAATATCTGCAGCCATCAGGGTCTCCCCTCCATAGTAGCTGGCTGCACAGCAGTGATCTCCCCTTGAGTAGGGACACCTCTCGAGGTTACTCCTCGAGGCTGAGAGTTCCCTTACCTGACACCAGACATCAATGGGTTGGTAAGTGACATTTTTTGCATGCATGTAACATTTAAGATACGTATAGTAAGCTTGCACGATAATCTTTGTATCCCGTTGTCCTGGTTTTGGCTAGGATAGAGTTAATTTTCTTCCTAGTAGCAGGCACAGTGCTGTGTTTTGGATTTAGTAGAAGAA
Organism: Pelecanus crispus; assembly: GCF_030463565.1. Classification (NCBI taxonomy): domain Eukaryota; kingdom Metazoa; phylum Chordata; class Aves; order Pelecaniformes; family Pelecanidae; genus Pelecanus; species Pelecanus crispus. The sequence continues at coordinate 5,438,248 of NC_134675.1, forward strand.
TGCTGATAACACCTGATGCTTTTAGTTGTTGCTGAGTACTGCTTATGCTAGTCAAGGACTTTTCAGCTTCCCATGCTCTGCCAGGTGCACAAGAAGCTGGGAGGGGGCACAGCCAGAATAGTTGATCCAAACTGACCAAAGGGCTATTCCATACCATATGACGCCATGCTCAGTATATAAACTGGGGGGGGTTGGCCGGGGAGCAGCGATCGCTGCTCGGGAACTGGCTGGGTATCGGTCGGTGGGTGGTGAGTGGCTGCATCACTTTTTTCCTGGGTTTTGTTCCTTTTCTTGTTGTTTTCCTTTTCACCATTTATCATTATTTTTTAATTATTGTTATTTAATTTCAGTTATTAAACTGTTCTTATCTCAACCCAAGAGCTTTCTCACTCTTACTCCTCCGATTCTCTCCCCCATCCCATCGGGGCAGGGGGAATGAGCGATCGGGTGCGTGGTGCTTAGTTGCTGGCTGGGGTTAAACCACGACAGTCCTTTTTGGCACCCAACGAGGGGCATGAAGGGTTGAGATAATGACAGATCTGACCAGAGTGTGTTGAAATAAATTTGTGATAAGCATTCATTATATTAGTTTAATATTCGCTGGTCACAATGCTGTTTTATTTGTTCGCATGGTTGTATTATGTAATTCCTCACTCACAGTATGCATTCCCCACGGTGCTGTTTATCACCTCTGGGAGATGGATCAGGATTATCATCTTACTATACTGTGTAACATCAACTTATGATACAATAATATCACTAGTCAGAAAACTCATTTGGTATTTGTAGTTGGTATTGCTGTCATCTCCGTACCTCAGGTACCATCTCTTGAAAATTAACAATGACACTCTTCGCTTTTTCTCCGAGAACCAATCTGTGGGGAAGATGGCGGGGGGGGGGGGGAATGCTTCCCCCATTCTTTCACCTTCCCTTTCTCCTTCAGGCTAGTTACACCAGCTCTCGAGAATTTTGGATATCCTTGGGATGTTCAAACCAGCATGCTCCTATTGCTATGTCTCCTGATTGTGTTTCAGGCCTTGTTTAGTTTTAAACAATTATTTAAAAAAACTACCCAGAGATCTGCCCCGAGGCTGGATGGTCATGGGTGGCATGGCATGTGGGAGAATACAGGCAGGTACTTAGAGAACTTCTCACCTCCACTGATCTGGAACTTCACTCCTGAACAACTACAAGATCCTGATGAAGTGATAGAATGCTTGAAAAGAAAATGTTGTGATTATTCCAAAGAGGCACAACTCATTGCACTGTGCTGGGCCCTGGCTAGTATCTACCAAACACCGCTCAGTATTATGCAGCACCCTCAGGGAAAAGAGAGGGCAAACAAACCGACAGGCGCTGCGGCTACTCCAACCCCGGTGACAGGCACTGCAGCTAAACCTGTGAACCAACCCGTGCCAGTATCAGTTACCCCCATACATAAGAAGAAATCTTGGAAGATGAATTATTAAACTGTTCTTATCTCAACCCAGGAGTTTTCTTACTTTTACCCTTCCAATTCTCTCCCCCATCCCACCAGGGGGGAGGGTGAGCGAGCAGCTGCATGGTGCTTAGTTGCTGGCTGGGGTTAAACCACAACACCCATACTAACTTTAAGTGTAGTAAATAGTAGATTATTGACTGCCAATCCATCTGTACTTATTAAATATTTTACATACCTAGTACTCAATAAACTACTAGCTTAGATCTGCCCAAATGATCTCTGACTTTTCTCCTGTGACACTACACTGAAATTACCTGCAATCATCTGAAAATATCAAAGGTAAGAGTATTTCAAAGTGTATAAAGAATTAATATGAAAAACTTGTAATAGTGCTAGAAGCATTTTTACTCTATAAACTGAGGAAAAAAAAATGAAGAGCTGAACCTCAAGTCTGTGACTTGTGCCTGTTTCCAACTCTTTGGTCATTTCTCTGGATCTGAGAATAGAAATCTATTTATCTAGATTACAGAATATGGCTCAATACAATATACTTCCGTGCAAATATTAAAATTTAGAAAAAAAAGTGAAATACATCAGGCAAGACTTGGGGCATCACTTATATGGGGTATGAACAGAACTGCAATAACAAGACTAGGGTAAATGTACATTACATCCTTGGTGTGAAACACAGCTACCAGCAGAAAATAACTTGTAATAGCTAGTCTACTTTATATGGAAAGGCACAAATCTTTTTCCCAGGACATAAAGTAATTCCTCTATTTAAATAATGTGTGACAAGAGAAAAGCCAATATTTAGATTTCAACTCTATTTTGATCTAACAAGAGATTTGTTCTAATTTACATATTACTTCACTGGGTGCATTCTCTGGCTGAAAACCATCAGAATGAACTGCCAGGGCAGTTCACAGGGAAAGAAATTTAATGGCTGCACTTTAAACAAAATTTTAGAGCATAGTAATCAGATCTGGTAGTAAAAGCTATTAAGTAGATAACTTGCATGTAAATAAATGTCTTAATCCATAATATTTTTTTTCTGTTTTTTGAACACCTGTGATATGTGTATCAACTACTCATTCTCCTGGAAAAAAAAAACAAAACAAAACATTAACCTACTCTGTATACCTATATGAAGATATTTGCTTCTTTCCCCCATTAAAAATCTATCCAAACTCTTCAATTATTTATTTACATGAAAATGTTAAGTTATTTGAGGAAGACTGAAGACCAACACGAACTGGTAATTTCTTGTGCATGGTATATAGAGTTTATGTTATTGAATATGTATACAATGCATAGCAGTAAAATGGAGACAAAACAGATTTTTTTGTAGGATGAGATTTTAAAGTCTTAGGAAGCATAAATACAGGATGATGCGTAGGCTTTGCTCATTTTAAGGAATATACACAGTTTGGTGCTTGCGTGAATGTAATGAAAATAGACAGAAGTTACTTTAACAGATACAACATATTTATTAAAATGGTATAGGGAAAATAATTTGATGGGCTTTAAATACTGTTCTTTCACTTGTATTACAAATTAGGTTGCTAGTTAGTGCAATTTCATCTCAAACATTCTATTTACAGAGGCAGGTTGTGTTTAAAGTGATAGTTATGAAATAATGATTATCTTTGTTATTGAAAGACCTGCCAATAAACTCATGCACAGAGTTATGATTGCATCACTACTCCCTGATATGACCACATTTACAACCTGACTCATCTACATGCACTTTGATCATCTTCTTGTCTTCTGCGGTTGTCATTTCTTGTTTTGATAATTGTAAAACAGCTATCAAGTAGATTTTACATCCTACATCTCTCCATTACTTTATGTTAAGTAAAGAAAAATATTTTCCAAATATTTTTAATCCTGAAGGGAAAGATCATACAATGTATTTTATTTCAACAGTATTAAAAAAAACCTTTCTATTGTTAAAAAATTTGGTAGTAGCAAAAGAAACTCAATTTGTCACATTTACATTCTACAATTTGTAGATACCTTTAGAATAGCAGGAATACAGGCCACACGATAACTGCAGCAGGAGATACAGCTTTCTCAGAATTTCTTTCTGAGCATTTGTCCTTCCAGAGATTCAGTGCAGACATCTGAACTTTTATTTCATAGTTCATTTTATCTGAGCTAATGATTCTTTTATTATATTAGTCAATCAGTGAAGCCATTCTAATTTAACCTGTAGTGATTTAAAATTCCCAACAGTAGTCTGCACCATTAGCATCGGGCTCATAGACTGAAGTTCAACCAAGTAGCAACTAACAGCATCCAAGCAAACATTTGTGAATCGTTGCCTGTAAAGAAAACAGAAGAATAACAAGCTCCTTTTTGTTTCTGTATATTAGAATTAATCTGAAATAGAAAATGAGCATTCTTCAAGTTTTAATGAAATAACATATCAGCAAGACATCTGTCAGCTACTTTTAAGTATTTAACTGGTTATTAGAAGAACTGATTTTTGATAGCTAATGCTTGTGACTGAGACATAATGGGAAAATAAATGAATCATTACTATTTATCTGATATTTAATATAAAAATAAAACATGATACAGTTAATAGCAAGGTGAAATAGTTAATATTTAGATATTGTATTCATATCTAAATTAATAAGTTATTAATTTAGATAGCAATTACAATATCTAACATGAACATCAAATTACAAAAATTTAGATATTAATATCTAAGTAGATATTAAAATTAGACAGCATTCACTTCAGTTCTATATAAGTTAAGAGTATTTAAATCAGCTAACCATAAAAGACCAAAAAAGTGAGAAAAAACAGATGTAAACTCTATATTTGAATGGGGGATATTTGCGTGTATATTTTCAACAGAATCAGAAAAGCGTACGGTTAGAAAAGTTATCAAGACATTGCCTAGTTCTGCTTGTTGTTTCTGAGACAAGACAGTTCTGACTGAAGTTTGTATAGTCTATTCACAAAAGTTGCCAATGCTAGAGATTCCATAATATGCAGGCAACTTCTTCAAGTACATAGCTATTCTTTTAGCTAGAAACTTTTTCTAATATTAAACCTAAATTCTTTCCTGTTGCAGATTAAGCTGACTTTTAGTCTTGGAGAGTGATTCATCACCAACCTCTTAAAAACAATTTGGGAAGATCTATGCCTGTTTAGTCTTCTCTTTTCCAGAATACAAGAACTCAGTGCTTCTAGCCTTTCTTCATGGAACATTTCACTGTTTCATTCACAAAACACCTGATTTATTTTTCCCCACTTTTCCCAGATTCCCTCAAATTTCTCTGTACTACTCCTTAAAGTACGTTGCCAAAATTTACAAAATAATCCTCTCAGTTCCTCATGAATCTTCAGTGAAGTGGAGAAAATTATCTTTATTGAAGTAGTTTACAGTTTATATACTGAGCATGATGTCATATGGTATGGAATAGCCCTTTGGGCAGTTTGGATCAACTATTCTGGCTGTGCCCCCTCCCAGCTTCTTGTGCACCTGGCAGAGCATGGGAAGCTGAAAAGTCCTTGACTAGCATAAGCAGTACTCAGCAACAACTAAACCATCAGTGTGTTATCAGCATTCTTCTCATCCTAAATCCAAAACACAGCACTATGCCAGCTACTAGGAAAAAAATTAACTCTACCCCAGCTGAAACCAGGACAAATGCATATGTTTATTCACTATGCAGGCTAAACCACTTGCCAAAATGAAAATAATGAGGGGTGCCAGCATTTATCTTTCCAAGCAATATCATCTTCAAACTAAGTGCTTGCATTCTGTCAGCAGGGCTCAGAGACACACTATTGCTCAACTCTGAAACAGAAAAGAAATAATTTACAGAGAACTTCAGGAAAAAAAAAAGTTCCACATTTATTCACAGTTACACTGAGGTACTTAAACTTACTACTAATACATTAAAATCTTATGCTGTTATCAGTGCCAAGTCAGCACATGGAAGTGAAAATACAATTGTTTCTGGTGTGTATGCACATATATTCACAGATTTTTGTTTCCCTGAAGTTCCATGCAAGTCTACTGAAAAAAAGCAACCACCAAAACCAACACAAAACCCACTACAATATAGCTTTTCCCTCAAATCACTGTCAATGTTGTTTCCACAATGGGAACCTCGAGCACAAAATCCAAGGAAAAAAAAATCCAAGGGAAAAAAAAAACCAAAACCAAACAGGAAGAGAGAGTGAATTACCCACTTATGGCAAAGTTTGAGGCAGATTATCACAGCTCAGTGGCTAGGCTTGCAGAGCTGTGCCCACTACTCTGCTTCTCTATAAACAGACAAAAGCCTAAAGCTTCCACTCCTCTCAACATAATAAAAATGCTGAATTTCCTGAAGATTCTTTAACCTTTGTCACGATAGATTAACATTTTTCTTAGAATTTCCTAATACTGAAACCTTCAGACAAAATTTCACAAGCATTCGGAAGTCCATACATAATGGCATCTCAGAACAAGAAGGGATGAAAACGACTTCTTAAATGGTATCTGGAACATGATTATTCAAGCCATATATGCAGTATGCAAACTTGTCGTGGTTTAGCCCCAGCCAGCAACTAAGCACCAAGCGGCCGCTCGCTCGCTCGCTCACTCCCCCTGCCCCGGTGGGATGGGCTGCTTATAGGTACTGCTTATGCTAGTCAAGGACTTTTCAGCTTCCCATGCTCTGCCAGGTGCACAAGAAACTGGGAGGGGGCACAGCCAGAATAGTTGATCCAAACTGCCCAAAGGGCTATTCCATACCATATGATGTCATGCTCATTATATAAACTGGGGGGGGGTTGGCCGGGGGCAGCGATCTCTGCTCGGGAACTGTCTGGGTATCGGTCGGCGGGTGGTGAGCAATCGCATTGTGCATCACTTGCTTTGTATATTATTATTATTGCTATTATTATATTATTACTACTAGTATTTTACTTTATTTTATTTCAATTATTAAACTGTTCTTATCTCAAGCCAGGAGTGTTTCTCACTCTTACTCCTCCGATTCTCTCCCCCATCCCATCGCAGTAGGGGGAGTGAGCGAGCGGCTGCATGGTGCTTAGTTGCTGGCTGGGGCTAAACCACGACACCCAGGATGGTGTTCCAGGCGGTGGCATGGGGCACGGGATATGTTTCCAGCCATCCGGTGGTTGCTTCCACCATGGTGAGCACATAGCGCTTGCCTTGGTGGGTTTGTGGGAGTGTGAAATAATCAATCTGCCAGGCCACCCAAATTTATATTTCAGCCATTGTCCACCATACCAGAGGGGCTTGAACTGCTTGGCTTGCTTGATTGCAGCGGATGTTTCACATTCATGAATAACCTGTGCAATACTGTCCATAGTTAAGTCCACCCCTCGATCACGAGCCCATCTATATGCTGCATCTCTTCCTTGATGGCCTGAGGCGTCATGGGCCCACCGAGCTATAAATAATTCACCCTTATGTTGCCAGTCCAGATCCACCTGAGCCACTTCAATCTTAGCAGCCTGATCTACTTGCTGGTTGTTTTGATGTTCTTCAGTAGCCCAACTCTTGGGTACGTGAGCATCTAAATGAATGTTCTTTTACAACCAGGTTCCCTACCCGGGCAGCAATATCTTGCCACAATGCGGCAGCCCAGATGGGTTTGCCCCTGCGCTGCCAGTTGCTCTGCTTCCATTGCTGCAACCACCCCCACAGGGCATTTGCCACCATCCATGAGTCAGTACAGAGATAAAGGACTGGCCACTGTTCTCGTTCAGCAATATCTAAAGCCAGCTGGATGGCTTTCACCTCTGCAAACTGACTCGACTCCCCGTCTCCTTCAGCAGTTTCTGCGACTTGTCGTATAGGACTCCATACAGCAGCTTTCCACCTCCGATGCTTTCCCACAAGACGACAGGACCCATCAGTGAACAGGGCACATTGCTTTTCATTTTCTGGCAATTTATTATACAGTGGGGCCTCCTCAGCACGTGTCACCTCCTCCTCTGGTGATATTCTAAAATTTTTGCCTTCTGGCCAGTCCATGATCACTTCCAAGATTCCTGGGCGACTGGGGTTTCCTATTCGAGCCCGTTGTGTGATCAGTGCAACCCACTTACTCCATGTAGCATCAGTTGCATGATGTGTAGAGGGGACCCTCCCTTTGAACATCCAGCCCAACACCGGCAGTCGGGGTGCCAGCAGGAGCTGTGCTTCAGTACCAACCACTTCTGAAGCAGCTCGAACCCCTTCATATGCTGCCAGTATCTCTTTCTCAGTTGGAGTAGAGCGGGCTTCAGATCCTCTATATCCCCGACTCCAAAACCCTAGGGGTCGACCTCGAGTCTCCCCTGGTGCTTTCTGCCGGAGGCTCCAGGTAGGGCCATTCTCCCCGGCTGCAGTGTAGAGCACATTTGTAATATCCTGCCCTGCCCGGACTGGCCCAAGGGCTACTGCATGAACTATCTCCCGTTTAATTTGTTCAAAGGCTTGTTGTTGCTCAGGGCCCCATTTGAATTCATTCTTCTTCCGGGTCACTTGATAGAGAGGGCATACAATGTGGCTGTATTTTGGAATATGCATTCTCCAAAAAACCCACAACGCCTAAGAAAGCTTGTGTTTCCTTTTTGCTAGTTGGTGGGGACATAGCTGTTATTTTGTTGATCACATCCATTGGGATCTGACGACGTCCATCTTGCCATTTTATTCCTAAAAATAGGATCTCCTGTGCAGGTCCATTGACATTACTCTGTATTGCCCCACAAAATGATGTCATCAATATACTGCAGATGTTCTGGAGCTTCACCCTGTTCCAGTGCCTTCTGGATCAGTCCATGGCAAATGGTGGGGCTGTGCTTCCACCCCTGGGGCAGTCGGTTCCAAATGTACTGGATGCCTCTCGAAGTGAAAGCAAACTGAAGCCTGCACTCTGCTGCCAAAGGATGGAGAAAAAAGCATTAGCGATGTCAGTTGTGGCATACCACTTGGCTGCCTTTGACTCCAGTTCATATTGAAGTTCTAGCATGTCTGGCACAGCAGCACTCAGTGGCGGTGTAACTTCGTTCAGGCCACGATAGTCCACTGTTAGTCTCCACTCCCCATTACACTTTCGCACTGGCCATATGGGACTGCTAAAGGGTGAGCGAGTCTTGCTGATCACTCCTTGGCTCTCCAGGCGACGAATCAGGTTATGGATGGGAATCAGGGAGTCTCTGTTGGTGCAATATTGCCGCTGGTGCACTGTTGTGGTAGCGATCGGCACCTGTTGTTCTTCGACCCTCAGCAACCCCACAATAGAAGGGTCCCCTGAGAGACCAGGCAAGGTGGACAGCTGTTTAATTTCCTTACCCTTTTGGGTCCTTGAAATACCCTCTCCTAAGGTAATCTGTGCCAAGGATGCACGGAGCCTCTGGGCCAGTCACAATGGGGTGCTTCTGCCACTCATTCCCAGTTAGGCTCACTTCGGCCTCCAATACAGTGAGCTGTTGGGATCCCCCTGTCACTCCAGAAATACAGATGGGTTCTGCCCCTCTATAGCTTGATGGCATTAGGGTACACTGTGCAGTGATGTCCACCAGAGCCTTATACTCCTGGGGGTCTGATGTGCCAGGCCATCGAATCCACACAGTCCAGTAAACCCGATTGTCCCTTTCCTCCACCTGGCTGGAGGCAGGGCTCCTCTAATCCTGGTCATAGTATTCGTTACTCACTTCCTGTAAATATGAATCAGAAGTCTCTTCCTTAAGATCAGGAGTAATATCAGCCCTTCTTGTCTGTCTGAGGAATTGCCCACTACATCCACCGTTGGTGCCTCTTCAACTTTCCAGGTCAGTACTGCCAACGAGCTGGCATACGACACTTATGCGCTCCATACCAACTTCCGCCACATGGGTCATGTGCACCTGACTGCATCTGGATCTTTGGGTAACTCCTCATCATTCAGGTCACCATAAATCACCTCCAGCACGCCTAATTCCCTCAGGTACTGCATACCTTTCTATGCTGTGGTCCATTTGCCTGGGCGGTATATAACATCCTCCTTCACGCTTGAACAGAAGTCACCTCGAGAGGCTGAGGGTTTGTGCCCCTTTTCCAATCGCTCTGTCAATGCCCCCTTCCCTAGAACGGGATCCCAGCTGCTTGGCTTCCTTACCCTCTAATTCCAGGCTACTGGCCCCGTTATCCCAGCATCGGAGCAGCCAGGTGATGATGTGCTCACCTGGACGATGACTGAAATCTTTTTGCATATCTCGCAGCTCACTCAGGGATAGGGATCGGGTGGTTACCATCTCATTTATGGGTTCTTCCTCCTCTGGTTCTCGTGATGGCCCTGGTTCATCTTCATCCCTTACTAAACGAGTTGATTTTCTTGTGTATTTTTTCTTCTGTATAGGGGCAACTGATACCGGCACATGTTGGTTCTCTGTTTTAGCCACGGTGCCTGTCACTGGGGTTGGAGTAGCTGCAGTGCCTGTGGCTGTGGTTAGAGTGGCCGCAGTGCCTGTTGTTTTGTCATCAGATCCAGAGACCTTCTCTTTCTACTTCTTCTTTCTCAGTGTGAACTCAAGTCAAAGGTACTGTGACCTGTGGATGAGTGCACGTGGGAGCAGGACATCCCAAAGCATCTGTGGCTGTGGATAAGTCCATGCTGCAGCACGTACACCCTGAAGCATCTGTGGCTGTGCATGAGGTCATGCTGGAGCACCTCTAAGCACGTGGCCATGGATAAGCCCACGACAGAGCAGGTACACCCCTGGAGGGACTGCAGCCATGGGTAAGGCCATGTTGGAGCAGGTTTACTTCTGAAGGGACTGTGGCTGTGGGTAAGGCCACGCTGGAGGAGCGGGTCTATCTCTGAAAGCATTGTGGCCCATGGAGAAGGCCATGCTGGAACAGGTGGACCTCCAAGCGACTGTGGCTGTGGATAAGTCTATGCTGCAGCAGGTATACCCCTGAAGAGACTGTGGCTCAAAGATAAGGCTCCACTTGGAGCAGGTACATCCCTAAGGGACTGTACTCTGTGGATAAGTCCAAGCCAGAGCAGGGGCAAGGGGAGGAGTTCATTGCAATGTTAAACCCAATGGTCTGGTCCAAAGAGACCAGGTGTGGAGATTGTAATGGAAATACCTTTAAATTGTTGTAACCCGGGATTTGAGTTGCATGTTATGGGAATTACTATAGCAGGAACCACCTGAACCAATGGGTAAAGCTGAACAAGCCTTACAAGAAGCAATGCAAGTGCAGCAGTGACCCAACCTGAGCTGGCTTTGCTGCCCAATAACTCCATGCACAACACTACCTCTCCTGTCCTGAGTGACCACCATAACAGATGGATCCCAAAGTCATGGACGAAATGAACTCAATGGACATTTTGTGGACATTTTACAGGCGTGGTCCGTAGACTAGGGGAATGATATCTGTGTATTATATCAAAAGATGGGAAGGGAGGTGGTGGTTAATTAGGTTGTATTGGATAGTGTGGTACCTGAGCATGACGTAAATGGTATGGAGTAAGGGGTGGAGAATGTGCTGGTTTTGGCTGGGATAGAGTTAATTTTCTTCATAGTAGCTAGTATGGGGCTATGTTTTAGATTTGTGCTGAACACAGTGTTGATAATACAGGGATGTTTTAGTTACTGCTGAGCAGTGCTTACACAGAGTCAAGGCCTTCTCTGCTTCTCACACCGCCCCACCAATGAGTAGGCTGGGGGTGCACAAGAAGTTGGGAGGGGACACAGCCAGGACAGCTGACCCCAACTGACCAAAGGGACATTCCATACCATATGACGTCATGCTCAGCATATAAAGCTGGGGGAAGAAGGAAAGGGGGGACAATCAGAGTTATGGCGTTTTGTCTTCCCAAGTAACTGTTATGTGTGATGGAGCCCTGCTTTCCTGGAGATGGCTGAACACCTGCCTGCCTGCCGATGGGAAGTAGTGAATGAATTCCTTGTTTTGCTTTGCTTGCATGCACGGCTTTTGCTTTACCTATTAAACTGTTTTTATCTCAACCCACAAGTTTTCTCATTTTTACTCTTCTGTTTCTCTCCCCCATCCCACCGGGGGGCAGTGAGCAAGTGGCTGTGTGGTGCTTAGTTGCCGCCTGGGGTTAAACCACAACAGGTTGTATGTCATGGGGTTCTTCAGGAGGTCACTTTTAATACCATCTTGCCATCTACTCTGAAAGGTACAAACAAAAATGAGCCTAAAATAGGTAGAACATGCCTTAAAACAGAGATGTTTAAACAGGTCCTGGATGAAAAAAAAACATCTGTAAATGACTTTAAGGATAAAAATCAGTATGTACGACTAAAAGGGTCAGCAACATAGAGGTGTTTCTCCCCGCATTTCTACAGCACATAAAAATTCAGCCTACAATCAGAAGTGACATAAACCTGGAACTATCTGGCATCTGTTTGGTAGCTTAAGTGGTATCAGTAGCTAATGAGTTTAAAAATAAACAACAGTCAGCACACTTGGTAAACTCAGCAAAGATGAGAGGCACTGAATAGGTAAGAAGCCTATTCTATCCCCTGCTTTCCAGAAGTAATGCACGTGGCTAGACATATAAGCAAACTTGCACCACATTAAATCTATTTTATGGGGAGATTAGCAATTGCAAGAAGAAAAGGTTGATCAACACATGAATAGAGTTCTCTGCTCAAACACTGTACCTTGCCGAAGAACTAAATTCTGAAACATATGACAACCTTCTACTTCCAAGAACTCTCCCATTAACACACAGAAGCCACGTTTAGTTCTCAGTTATTCCCATTGCTACAAACTCGCCAACGTAAAATACCGCGATAGTGACTGTCACAAAAAAAAAAACCAACCACCTCACTCATCTGAGCTGTGTTCTATTGCTTACCTTTGCTATAAATAGCTCTGTGAACCTTTGAGGGCTTCTCCACATTAGAAGCTGAAAATCCAGGTGGCAAACGGACATGAACCAAGGTTCACATAGAGGGATGAGCTGTTCGATGCTTAAATTGTGAAGTACTAAAATACAGTTGGACACATGAACAAAAGGGAAAAAAGGTCATATCTTTGTTAAATTGTGCAGATACTGTTTATCAGTTTAAAAGGGGAGCAATTAGCATTGCTTTCTTACCTGCATATGTGATTGCTAGTAGTTGACAGTGCATGGATTCAGAATTTTCAATCACTGCTATTTGAACAATAGGCTTAAATACAGAATGATCTATTGTTCTAAAACAAACAAACAAAAACCCCCCATACACTCTCAATCCAAAGAAATAAGCAAACAACATTCTTCAAAAATATACTGTGAAACTATTGGCCTTACAGGAATCCTCTTACATTATACTTATAAATATACCTGGCAATGCACCCAGCAGCAGAAACTATAGCATTTTGTGAAAGAGAAGTAACCCTGGTCATTCTTTGACCATCTTGTCCCAAATTGTAAACCTGCAATATAATAATACAGCTTAGTGATTTACAGTTGAATTAATTCATACAGCCTCACCTATCAAGCAGCAACTCAAACTCTATTTTTATTCCATCCTCATGTTTCCATATAATTGAGGGGAAGATCAAAAGGCTGCTCTTTCCTCAGAAGAAAGTATTTTAGGTCTTCAACACATACTGTGTTAGGGAAAGATAAGCCAGAATAATACCCTGACACACCTACAGAGAATTCCCAGGTACTGAGGAAACTTAAAAAATTATATACACATTAGTAACATAGCCAACAGTCATTAGAGTAAGTCACATACTTGCAGCACTCCTTTTTCTGAGCAGGTGTATAAGATATTTCGAGAGTTGTCAATGGCGATTTGAACTACAGGATCTGAGGAGGGGGAACAAAAGGAAGAAGCAACAAATCAACACTGGACTTGGTGAAAACAAGTTTAAGACAGAATGTCTATAAAATAATTAATTGCAAGTTAACAAAAACTGCAGGAGTCCCACACAGGACTCCTGACAGAAGGGATTTAAAACAGCAAACAATTTCACACAATTATTAGTAAACTTAAAAAAAAAAAAAAAAAGGCAAGAAATTACATAACAATTTCAAATTATTTTTTCACTAAACAGTGAAACAGGGTAAAATTATTTACTTAAAGATTCTACTGTTTCCAGTGATCCCACTAAGCACATATTAATTTTGTACTTCTGTAGTACACTAACTTTAGTCATAAATGTCAAACTTTTCAGGCTTTGGTATCTATATCCTGACCTAGATGCACGAACAAGTGACCTGATTTTCATAATCGCCAACCACTGCAAGTTTCATTGACAATAACTATATGCACGGAATGAGGAAACTATTCAGTCTAACTTCTTGGTAGTATTATTTAAAAGGTTACATTAAATTATTGGGTAAGTCTTTAACATCAGTACTTACCATCCTCTGAGAGCGTGAACAGTAGCAATGAAGGAATAAGGAAAGACAGTGTGCTCTTTGAATAATTAATTTTTCTACAGTGCTAGCTAAACCAGCCTGCCTCAGCCTACAAGTTAAAACAGATACAGCATTGAAAGAAAAAAACCAAACCAAACCAAAAGACAAACTAGCAGTTATATTTAAAAAGTCATTAACAGGACAAGTATGAAAACAAGTAAAAAGCTAACTACACACCATTGATTTCAGTGAAGTATATATTATTCAACTGAAAGCAGTAGGTGATCATTAAAAGGAAAATTTTATATAAAAAAAGGGTGCAAGATATCATGATTTTAATTTTATGTTTGAAGTTGACCAAAGCTGCATTACCATTCCTCATATAATTACTACTTCTTCAAAGAAAATGCATTTATGCTAAAACATCAGAGCAGTTGTGCAAATAAGCCATGCAACATAATTATGGAAGAAAGATGATGGCAAATCTGACATGTTTTAGAATTCTTTAGACCCCACAACCATGAAACAATGAAAAATGCCTGTGTGTAAAACCTATAATCACCTGGTAAGCTACTTCATATAAGCAGCCATCCTTTCCAGCTAAAAAAATATGCCCATTATCAGTGGATGTTATTGCCAGAATCTAAGTATTGTCAGTAGGGAGCGAATAGAGAGGGTCTGGTAGCAGCTGCATTCCACCAGACATACTGTCATTGAGCGATCCAGTACCTTAAATACATAAATAAATCCTCTTCAGTTTTTAGGTTGTTTTAATAAATATTACAGGTCTGTGATTAGAAGCATTTCAGAAAACAAGAAAAATTACAGTAAATTTCATAATTACTAAACATATTCTGTAATAGCTATTCTCCAAAGTGAACTGCAGAGTAACAAATCTTCTGTTTTTAAAAAAAATTAAAGAAAATTCTCTGTATAAGTTTCCAAGTAAGGAAATGTAATGTTTTTTTCTTTTCCATTGTCGGGGTTTAGCCCCAGCCAGCAACTAATGCAATGCAGTTGCAACTAACTCCAATGCAGTTTCATATAATAGTTTTTCCTTGCAACTCACACACCCATGCCTCTAGGGTCGAGGTGGATTTTCCATCCCACTTCCTCATGTTCTCTCCGTGGTCACGCAGGTAAAACCACAGGGTGCCCCGTGGTGTGTATCCTCTATATCCTCTTGAGCATAAGGACATTGACTCCTAATGGCTGAGACACTGGTCTGTACAGGTGGGGAGTAGGACAGATCCTCTCTGAGTTGTTGGAACTCTTGGGACAGTTTTTCCACAGCCGAGACACAGGCCCGTAGGGAGGAAGAGATACTTTCTTCGTATTCCCCGAGTCAGCCAGCCACTTCATCCACCGTTGGTACCTCATCATCTTTCCAGGCCAGTATTGCCAACGAGTTGGAATACGATGCTGGTGCGCTCCGTACCAACTTCCGCCACATGGGTTGTGTGCACCTGACTTCATCTGGATCTTTGGGTAACTGCTCATCATTCAGGTCACTATAAATCACCTCCAGCACGCCTAATTCCCTCAGGTACTGGATACCCTTCTCTACAGTGGTCCATTTGCTTGGGCGGTATAAAACATCCTCCTTGAAGGGATACCTTTCCTTCACGCTTGACAGAAGTCGCCTCCAGAGGCTGAGCGGTTTTGCCCCTTTTCCAATTGCTTTGTCAATGCCCCCTTCCCTAGAAAGGGATCCCAGCTGCTTGGCTTCCTTACCCTCTAATTCCAGGCTACCGGCCCTGTTATCCCAGCATCGGAGCAGCCAGGTGACAATGTGCTCGCCTGGACAACGACTGAAATCTTTTCACAAATCTCGCAGCTCGCTCAGCGATAGAGATCATGTGGTTTCGATCTTGTTTATGAGTTCTTCCTCCTCCTCTCCTTGTGATGGGCCTGTTTTCTCATCATCCCTTTCTAAATAAAGTGACTTTCGCTTCCAAGATTTCTTCTTGTGTATAGGGGCAACTGATACTGGCACGGGTTGGTTCACTGGAGTAGCCGCAGTACCTGTGGCCGGGGTTGGAGTACCTGCAGTGCCTGCCGCTTTGTTGTCAGATCCAGAGACCTTCTCTTTCCCTTGAGGGTACTGATTAGTGTTGACCACAGCTCGATAGGCATGGGCCAGACCCCAGCATGTTGCAATGATTTGTGTCTCTCTGGAGTTGCCAGGGTGACAACATACTTTTTCCAAATACTTTACTAATTCTTCAGGATTCTGCACTTGTTCGGGGGTGAAGTTCCAAAACACTGGAGGTGCCCACTGTCCTAGGTACTTGCCCATACTATCCCACACACCTTGCCACTCATAACTCTCCAGCCTTGGGGCAGATCTCTGGATGATATTCTTAAATTGCTTGCTAACCTTTGTCAAAACTGAAACAATACTCCCAAGAAGTATCAATAGAAGTATCTTCACTGCCCAGGGGTGTTCAAGATACTGAAAAGTTATTGTAATGAAGGAAGAAACATCATAGAAGAAGGTCGTGAAGGTGCCATTCTGTATTTCCTCCACAAAAAAAACTCTCAGAGGAAGAGGTATAATTGCTAATCCTCTCCATGAGGTGGTACCCAAAGTACAGTAATGGTTTTAGTGCAAAACCCAAATACCAGATAAAACTCAAGGTCAGTGTTTTAATAACAAATCTCCCAGGCAAAACATCACTAATCACTGCAGAACACAGCAAACTGCAAAAACCAACACCAATCTTTAACATGTACAGGAGAAAAAGGAGCATGGCACAGATCAGATGAACTAAGATCGAGAACAGATAAATCAATATTGTGACCCACAACTATTAACAGACACAAATTTCTCAGTAAGCTTTGGTTAATCTGTTATTATCTCAAACCCTTCGAGCCCCGCGTTGGGGGCCAAAAAGGAATGTCGTGGTTTAACCCCTGTCGACAACGAAGTACCACACAGCCGCTTGCTCACTCCCCCTACCCCAGTGGGACGGGGGAGAGAATTGGAAGGGCAAAACTCAGAAAACTCGTGGGTTGAGATAAGAACAGTTTAATAATTCACATAATATAATAACAATACTAATAATGGTAATAAAAATTGTAAAGAAAAGGAGAACAATGAGAGAGAGAGAGTGTTGTGGTTTAGCCCCAGCCAGCAACTAAAAACCACGCAGCTGCTCGCTCACTCCCCCTACCCCAATGGGATGGGGGAGAGAATCGGAGGAGTAAGAGTGAGAAAAACTCCTGGGTTGAGATAAGAACAGTTTAATAACTGAAATAAAGTAAAATAGTAATGATTATAATAACAATATAATACTATACAAAGCAAGTGATGCATAATGCAATTGCTCACCACCCGCCGACTGATACCCAGACAGTTCCCGAGCAGCGATCGCTCCTCCCCAGCCAACCCCCCCCAGTTTCTATACTGAGCATGATGTCATATGGTATGGAATAGCCCTTGGGGCAGTTTGGATCAACTATTCTGGCTGTGCCCCCTCCCAGTTTCTTGTGCGCCTGGCAGAGCATGGGAAGCTGAAAAGTCCTTGACTAGCATAAGCAGTACTTAGCAACAACTAAACCATCAGTGTGTTATCAGCATTCTTCTCCTACTAAATCCAAAACACAGCACTATGCCTGCTACTAGGAATAAAATTAACTGTATCCCGGCCGAAACCAGGACACAACATTCTTCTACTAAATCCAAAACACAGCACTATGCCAGCTACTAGGAAGGAAATTAACTCTATCCCAGCCAAAACCAGGACAAAAGGATAATCCATATCTGACATACCAGAAATAGTAGGGCTACCTGCAATTAAGAACAACAAAAACGATTAGACTTCTTATAAAGGATTAGAAATTTATAAAGAAATGTTTATATTCTCTTTCTCTATCTTTACCTGATTGTTTCCTAAGCTGTGAAATCTAAATTATACTAATGCACATTTCTCATTTTAATTTAGATTAATAACATGGGCCTTCAGACTATGCAGAAAAACATGTCTTGATGCTGCAAAGACTTTAAGCATATAAATACAACTACTCACAAGATATGAGTGAACAAAGGCTTCTATAGGAGCAGGACCATAAAGAATAAATCTAAATCTCAAATTAGACATGATCAAACAGATTTGCAAACAAACTCTGACAATAACTCATCTGTCCCCCAGCCTACTCTTTACACCATTTTCCCATGATACTCCCCAGCCCTTTTTTCATCATATGGCCAGACATGAAATATACCACATGAACCAGCCAGGAGCATATTCCTTCACCAAGAAAAGCTGATCTGTACTCTCAGTATCAAGTTAAAATACCCATGTACCCCCATTATTTTATGTGTATCCATGATGCTGCTAGGGTAGCTACACTTTGGCCATGCACATTACATCATAACAAAAAGCAGATACTCTTTACTTGTATCCTGACACCTGCTGGATATACATTGATTAGGTCACCTACATCTCTACAGTGCCTCTTCACAGCCCACTTCGCCAGACAGTTGGCACTAATGAAATAGGAAATGCTGTCTTTATGTTTCAAGGACAACAAAACAAATATTTGAGAAGAGCTATACCATACATCATAACTACACGTGACATACAGCTATAGACAAATAAAAGTCACTCAAAGTGCCAAACAAGGCTACCCTGCAGGGGGCCGCGGTACGGCGAGCGCACCGGGGTGGCTGAAGCAACGAGAACCCGAGGCAGACGGCCACCGAGTGCTCCTTACCAGGCACCGGCACCGCCAGCAGCTCGGACAGGTCCGGGTAGCAGCGATCATCCTGGATCTGCCGGTCGACGATGCAGCCCACAATCTCCAGCACCTCGCGCGGTGGGTGCCGCGAGGCTCATGGCGGCGGGTATGGTAAGGGGTGGGGTTGGAGAAGGCTCCGCGCACGACCAGAATGCGCAAGCTCGCTACCTGCCGCTCCGCACCCCACCAAATCCCATCAGGCCTTGCGCACGTAACGCAGTTCCCGCTGCGCCGATTGCTGCTTCCGCTGGCGGGAAGGAGGAAAGGGCAGGGAAGAGCAGGGTAGAGAGCGCAGTGGGGTAGTGGGTGTCACGGCAGCCCGGAACGCCGGGCAGGGATTGCCTTCAGGTGGTGCTTGGTCGGCCTGCGTGGAAAAGGGGTTCCAGGGGGAGGCGACAGACAACGCCTTTTGGGGCTGGGGATTGAGCGTGGGTGGAGGGGAGCTGCTGAAGCCGGACAGGCTAACAGCCGCGTCGGGGCCGCGGTGCTTCACCGACGGGCCCTGTGGCCTGGTGGGTCACCGCGCTGTCACTGGGCTACCCGAGGGCCAGGCGCAGTCTATTGTGGGCCTGCAAAGGCACAGGGCAGGCTCGAGAAGAGCAGTGGGAAGCGGTTCCTGTCAGTGTTGTGTGACCCTGGACAGTTCCCTGCCTGTTTCTCTGCTAGGTGATCTCTGTAGCTCGGGGTGGGGGTGGGGGAGATTGGTGTTGCTGTGACAGCTGCATCAAAGATATTTTATACTGCGAGCCTGATGTGATATTGTGGCAAGACCATATGGATCAGAGTTATTAAAACGTACACAGATTTTGTTTGTAGTGATGTAAACCAAAAATAGTGAGAACTCCCCTTCAAAGGCATGCACAGAGCCCCTGTTTGGAGCTAAGGTGTGGAAGCAGAGTAAGTCTTCTTTGCACTGTGTAAGTTGCCTTTGCACCACACTGATGTGGTGTGGCTGTTGCTTTTCCAAAATTTGGGCTGATGCATCAATGTGGCTAGCACACACTGTTAACATACCAAGCTTGGGCCTCTGCTAAGTGTTTTATCTGCTCTGGACAGTGTAGGCATTACCAAACCTTTGTAGGAAGTCTCAGGGCTGGGTGAAACCTAGATTTCAGGGAATGGGTCTGTTTTGTAAATCATGTTCACTGCCCTGACTGCAGTGATTCTCTGCTCCTGGATCAGTCCAGTGCCCATTCTGGAAAGCTTCATACATGAGAGAGGCACCTGGCATGAGAAAGGAAATTCCCCCTGCTTTCCAAGTGGAGAACCTGAAGTTAAGCCACAAATCCTGCAGGGTTTACATGGCAAATTGGTAAATTATCCCTATATCTTCTCAAGACTTTGTCGAGGCCTTCCGAGAAGCAATGGGAGAACAGCACAAGGTCACAGCCGGCTTCTGGCAACTGACACGTGAAGCCGTGAGATCATAGAATCATAAAATCATTTAGGTTGGAAAAGACCTTTAAGATCATCCAGTCCAACCATTAAACTACACTACCAAGTCCACACTAAACCAATTAAGGGTAGACTAGACTAAACCATGTCCCAGAGTGCCACATCTACCCATTTTTTGAACGCTTCCAGGGATGGTGACCTCACCACCTCTCTGGGCAGCCTGTTCCAATGCTTGACTACCCTTTCCGTGAAGAAATTTCTCCTAATATCCAACCTAAACCTCCCCTGGCGCAGCTTGAGCCCATTTCCTCTCATCCTATCGCTAACTACATGGGAGAAGAGACCAACACCCAAATCACTACAACCTCCTTTCAGGTAGATGTAGAGAGCAATAAGGTCACCCCTCAGCCTCCTCTTCTCTAGGCTAAACAATCCCAGTTCCCTCAGCCGCTCCTCATAAGGCCTGTGCTCCAGACCCTTCACCAGCTTCGTTGCCCTTTTCTGAACATGTTCCAGCACCTCAATGTCTTTCTTGTATTGAGGGGCCCAAAACTGGATACAGTATTCCAGGTGTGGCCTCACCAGCGCCAAGTACAGGGGGACAATCACCTCCCTGCTCCTGTTGGCCACACTATTCCTGATACAAGCCAGGATGCTGTTGGCCTTCTTGGCCACCTGGGCACACTGCTGGCTCATGTTCAGCCGGCTGTCAACCAGCACCCCCAGGTCCTTTTCGGCCAGGCAGCTTTCCAGCCACTCTTCCCCAAGCCTGTAGCGTTGCCTGGGGTTGTTGTGACCCAAGGTCAGGACCCGGCACTTGGCCTTGTTGAACCTCATACAGTTGGCCTCGGCCCATCGGTCCAGCCTGCCCAGATCCCTCTGCAGGGCCACCCTACCCTCGAGCAGATTGACACTCCCACCCAGTTTGGTGTCATCTGCAAACTTACTGAGGGTGCACTCAATCCCCTCATCTAGATCATTGATAAAGATATTAAACAAGGCTGGCCCCAAAACGGAGCCCTGGGGAACACCACTCATGACCGGCTGCCAACTGGACTTAACTCCATTCACCACTACTCTCTGGGCTCGGCCACCCAACCAGTTTTTTACCCAGTGAAGACTACGCCCATCCAAGCCACGAGCTGCCAGCTTCCCAAGGAGAATATTATGGGAGACTGTGTCAAAGGCTTTGCTGAAGTCCAGGTAAATGACGTCCACAGCCTTTCCTTCATCCACCAGGCGGGTCACCAGGTCATAGAAGGAGATCAGGTTGGTCAAGCAGGACCTGCCTTTCATGAACCCATGCTGGCTGGGCCTGATCCCTTGGTTGACCTGCACATGCCTGTTAAGTTCGCTCAGTATGAACCGCTCCATAATCTTTCCTGGCACCGAGGTCAGGCTGACAGGCCTGTAGTTCCCCAGATCCTCCTTCCGGCCCTTCTTGTAGATGGGCGTCACATTGGCAAGCCTCCAGTCATCAGGGACCTCCCCTGTTAACCAGGACTGCTGATAGATGATGGAAAGTGGCTTGGCAATCTCCTCTGCCAGCTCCCTCAGTACTCTCAAGTGGATCCCATCTGGCCCCATAGACTTGTGAGCATCCAGGTGGCGTAGCAGGTCGTTAACTGCTTCCTCCTGGACTATGAGGGCTCCATTCTGCTCCCTGTCCCTGTCTTCCAGCTCAGGGGGCTGAGTACCCTGGGGATGATTGGTCTGGCTGTTAAACACAGAGGCAAAGAAGGCATTAAGTACCTCAGCCTTTTCCTTGTCCTCGGTGACAATGTTCCCCCCCACATCCAGCAAAGGATGGAGATTCTCCTTGGCTCTCCTTTTATTGCTGATGTACTTATAAAAACATTTTTTTTTATCTTTTACAACATTGGCCAGATTGAGTTCTTGCTGGGCTTTTGCTTTTCTAATTTCCTCCCTGCAGGACCTAACAAGATCCCTGTACTCTTCCTGAGCTGTCCGCCCCTTCTTCCAAAGGTGGTAGACTCTCCTTTTTTCCCTGAGTCCCCGCAAAAGCTCCCTGTTCAGCCAGGCCGGTCGTTTTCCCCGCCTGTTGGTCTTATGACACATGGGGACAGCCCGCTCCTGCGCCCTTAAGGCTTCCTTCTTGAAGAAGGCCCAGCCTTCCCGGACCCCTTTGCCCTTCAGGACTGCCTCCCAAGGGACTTTCCCAAAGTGTCCTGAAGAGGCCAAAGTCTGCCCTCTGGAAGTCCATGGTAACAGTTTTGCTGCCCCTCCTCTTTCCATCGCCAAGAATCGAGAACTCTATCATATCGTGGTTGCTAAGGCCAAGATGGCCTCCGACCACGACATCTCCCACAAGCCCTTCTCTGTTTGTAAACAGCAGGTCAAGTGAGGCACCTCCCCTGGTAGGCTCACTTACCAGCTGCGTCAGAAAGTTATCCTCCACACACTCTAGGATCTTCCGAGACTGTTGCCTCTCTGCTGTGTTGTATTTCCAGCAGATGTCCGGCAAGTTGAAGTCCCCCATGAGAACAAGGGCTAGCGATTGTGACACTTCTGCCAGCCACTTGTAGAACGCTTCATCTATCTCTACATCCTGGTTGGGTGGTCTATAGCAGACTCCCAACAGGACATCTGCCTTGCTGGCTTTCCCCCTCATCCTTACCCAGAAGCACTCGACCTTATCATCACCACTGTCGAGCTCTATACAGTCAAAACACTCCCTAACATACAGAGCCACCCCACCGCCTCTCCTTCCTTGCCTATCCCTTCTGAAGAGCTTATAGCCATCCAGTGCAGCACTCCAGTCATGAGAGTCGTCCCACCACGTTTCTGTGATGGCGACTATGTCATAGCTATCCTGCTGCACAAGGGCTTCCAGCTCCTCCTGTTTGTTGCCCATGCTGCGTGCGTTGGTGTTTATGCACTTGAGCTGGGCTATCGATTTCGCCCCCAACGTTGCCATGCTGCCCCTGGGCTCCTCACTAGTGGGCCCATTTATATCCCCTTCCCCCTTCGAACCTAGTTTAAAGCCCTCTCAATGAGTCCCGCCAACTCATGGGCGAAAATCCTTTTCCCCTTTGGAGACAGCCGATCTCCATCTGCCGCCAGCAGGCCCGGTGCCATGTAAACCTCCCCATGATCAAAAAAACCAAAATTCCACTGATGGCACCAGCCTCTGAGCCACCTGTTAATCAGGTGAGTTTGCCCATTCCATTCAGCATTCTTCACTGCCATTGACGGGATTGAGGAAAACACTACCTGCGCTCCCGATCCTGCGACCAATCGCCCCAGTGCCCTGAAGTCCCTCTTCATTGCTCTAGGACTTCTCTCTGTAATCTCATCACTGCCAACCTGTACAACCAGCAACGGGTAATAATCGGAGGGCCTTATGAGATCGGGCAGTTTCCTAGTAACGTCCCTAACCCAGGCCCCAGGGAGGCAGCAGACTTCCCTGTGGGATGGGTCCGGATGGCAGATTGGGCCCTCAGTTCCCTGCAGGAATCACCCACCACAATTACCCTCCTTTTTTTCTTAACCGGGGCAGTCGTAATCCGTGGGGCTGACTGACTGGCCCTCGGCAACCCCCTGGCTGGACCTTTGCCTTCACCTCCCTCCCCACTTGCCTGCCCCTCAACTTCCAGAGCCCCATATCTGTTATGTAAGGGCAACTGGGAAGGTGAGGGAGGCCGGGAGGGGATTCGCCTGCCTCCCTGGGCAGGGACCTGTTTCCATTCCGCTCCGTCTCTTGGATCCCCTCCTTCTGCTTGCCGGCACGAGGGTAGGGGATCCTCCGCTCCTTGTGGGGCCTCCGCCTGCTGCCTTTCCCCAGGGACGGTAGGGTGTGGCTCCACCAGTCTATTTCCCTCTCACACTCCCTGATACTCCTCAGCCTTTCCACCTCCTCCTTCAGCTCTGCCACCAGGCTGAGCAGATCATCTACCTGGTCACACTGAAGACATCTGCTGTCTCCGCTGCCCTCCAGTACAAGCGACAGGCTCAGGCACTCCCTGCAGCCAGACCTGGACGGCTGCATGTTTGTGTGGGAGCTCCGTCTGGGTCGCCACATTCCTTCTGGTGGCGGCTTTCAGACAGGTGGTAACCATAGCACAATGCAATTGCTCACCACCCGCCAACTGATACCCAGACAGTTCCCGAGCAGTGATTGCTGCTCCCCAGCCAACCCCCCCCCAGTTTATATACTGAGCATGACGTCATATGGTATGGAATAGCCCTTTGGTCAGTTTGGATCAACTATTCTGGCTGTGCCCCCTCCCAGCTTCTTGTGCACCTGGCAGAGCATGGGAAGCTGAAAAGTCCTTGACTAGCATAAGCAGTACTCAGCAACAACTAAACCATCAGTGTGTTATCAGCATTCTTCTCCTACTAAATCAAAAACACAGCACTATGCCTGCTACTAGGAATAAAATTAACTCTATCCCAGCCGAAACCAGGACATCAGGGAAGAAAGCTCGGACTTTTGACCTCGAAGCCATGTTTGAGCAAACGAGAAATGCTGTGGAGAGGAGCAGGAAGAGCTTGGGTAAGAAATGAGAGTGTTGTCAGCTAATGCATTTTAAAACGTGTTTTGTTTTTCTGTCTTGGGGTCATGTTTAAAGTGTCTCAGATTGGCTGACTAGAAAACAAACAAACAAATACAGTTTTGTTCAAGGAAGGTAGCCCTAAACTGTTTGGGGTTTGGTAAATAGGCAAGTTATTAATTTACATATGTTGTCAGAGTATGTAACAGCAATGTGCATGTGTGAGGTTCCTGTTGTGAGGCATAGCTTACAGATACAGCAAGAAAGTGAAGTTGAACACAAGACTCTTTCTTTCCTTCTTTTACTTAGTGTCCTGGTTTCGGCTGGTTTCGTTAAAGCTTGCTGTCAGTTTGTGTAGTGTGCTATGCTCTGCAGTGATTCATGATCTTTTGCTTGGGAGGCTCCTTATCAAAACCCTGACCTTGAGCATTCTTTGGTATTTGGGTTTCATACAGAAGTCACTACTGTACTTCGGGTACTACCTCATAGAGAGAGTTAGCAATTATACTTCTTACTCTGAGAGGCTTGTTGTGGAGGAAATACAGAATGGCACCTTTGCTGCTTTCTTCTATGATGTTTCCTCCTTCATTACAACAACTTTCCTGTATCTTGAACACCCCTGGGCAGTTAAGATACTTCTATTGATAATTCTTGGGAATGTTGTTTCCGTTTTGATAAAGGTCAGTAAGCAGTTTAAAAATAGCATCCAGAGATCTACCCCAAGGCTGGATAGTTATGAGTGGCAGGGTGTGTGGGATCGTATGCGCAAGTACCTAGGGCAGTGGGGACCTCCAGTGTTTTGGAACTTCACCCCTGAACAAGTGCAGAATCCTGAAGAATTAGTAAAGTATTTGGAAGAAGTACGTTGTCACCCTGGTAGCTCCAGAGAGACACAAATCATTGCAACATGCTGGGGACTGACCCATGCCTATCGAGCCGTGGTCAACACTAATCAGTACCCTCAAAAGAAAGAGAAGGTCTCTGGATCTGATGACAAAACAACAAGCACTGTGGCTACTCAAACCCCCACTACAGGCCCTGCGGCTACTCCAACCCCCACTACAGGCCTTGCAGCTACTCAAACCCCTGCCCCAGGCACTGTGGCTACTCCAGCCACAGCCATGAGCACTGCAGCTACTCAAACCACAGCCATGGGCACTGCGGCTACTCCAACCCCAGTGACAGACACTGCGGCTAAACCAGAGAACCAACCTGCGCCGGTATCAGTTGCCCCTATACAGAAGAAAAAATACATGAGGAAATCAGTTCGTTTAGTAAGGGATGAAGATGAACCAGGGCCATCACGAGAACCAGAGGAGGAAGAACCCATAAATGAGATGGTGACCACCCGATCCCTATCCCTGAGTGAGCTGCGAGAGATGCGAAAAGATTTTGGTCGTCATCCAGGCGAGCACATCATCACCTGGCTGCTCCGATGCTGGGATAATGGGGCCAGTAGCCTGGATTTAGAGGGTAGGGAAGCCAAGCAGCTGGGATCCCTTTCCAGGGAAGGGGGCATTGACAAAGCAATTGGAAAAGGGGCAAAACCGCTCAGCCTCTGGAGGCGACTTCTGTCAAGCGTGAAGGAAAGGTATCCCTTCAAGGAGGATGTTTTATACCGCCCAAGCAAATGGACCACCGTAGAGAAGGGTATCCAGTACCTGAGGGAGTTAGGCATGCTGGAGGTGATTTACAGTGACATGAATGATGAGCAGTTACCCAAAGACCCAGATGAAGTCAGGTGCACACAATCCATGTGGCGGAAGGTGGTACGGAGCGCACCAGCATCGTATTCCAACTCGTTGGCAATACTAGCCTGGAAAGACGACGAGGCACCAACGGTGGATGAAGTGGCTAGACAACTCCGGGAATACGAAGAAAAGCTCTCTTCCTCCCTACGGGCCTGTGTCTCGGCTGTGGAAAAACTGTCCCAAGAGTTCCAACAACTCAGAGAGGATCTGTCCTACTCCCCACCTGTAAGGACCAGTGTCTCAGCCATTAGGAGTCAACGTCCCTATGCTCAAGAGAGAGGATATAGAGGATACACACCACGGGGCACCCTGTGGTTTTACCTGCGTGATTATGGAGAGGACATGAGAAAGTGGGATGGAAAACCCACCTCAACCTTAGAGGCACGGGTGCGTGAGTTGCAAGGAAAAACTATTAGGAAAGGCGGTTCTCCCAGGAAAATTGCAGCTCCAGTTTCCAGTGAGCAGTTCCCGAGACAGAGTAAGAGGGCTAATTTTACTTCCGACCTTGATCAGGGGACTTTTGATTCACATTTACAGGAAGTGAACAGCGAATACTGTGACCAGTGTTAGAGGGGCCCTGCCTCCAGCCAGGTGGAGGAAAGGGACAACCGGGTTTACTGGACTGTGTGGATTCGATGGCCTGGCACATCAGACCCCCAGGAGTATGAGGCTCTAGTGGACACTGGTGCACAGTGCACGCTAATGCCATCAAACTATAGAGGGGCAGAACCCATTTGTATTTCTGGAGTGACAGGGGGATCCCAACAGCTAACTGTACTGGAAGCTGAAGTGAGCCTAACTGGGAATGAGTGGCAAAAGCACCCCATTGTGACTGGCCCAGACGCTCCGTGCATCCTTGGCATAGACTACCTCAGGAGAGGGTATTTCAAGGACCCAAAAGGGTACCGGTGGGCTTTTGGTATAGCTGCTTTGGAGACAGAGGAAATTAAACAGTTGTCCACCTTGCCGGGTCTCTCAGAGGACCCTTCTGTTGTGGGGTTGCTGAAGGTTGAGGAACAACAGGTGCCGATTGCTACCACAACTGTGCACAGGCGGCAATATCGCACCAACCGAGACTCCCTGATTCCCATCCATAACCTGATTCGTCGCCTGGAGAGCCAGGGAGTGATCAGCAAGACTCGCCCACCCTTTAACAGTCCCATATGGCCAGTGCGAAAGTCTAATGGGGAGCGGAGACTAACAGTGGACTATCGTGGCCTGAACGAAGTTACACCGCCGCTGAGTGCTGCCGTGCCAGACATGCTAGAACTTCAATATGAACTGGAGTCAAAGGCAGCTAAGTGGTATGCCACAATTGATATTGCTAATGCATTTTTCTCCATCCCTTTGGCAGCAGAATGCAGGCCCCAGTTTGCTTTTACCTGGAGGGGTGTTCAGTACACCTGGAACCGACTGCCCCAGGGGTGGAAGCACAGCCCCACCATTTGCCATGGACTGATCCAGACAGCACTGGAACAGGGTGAAGCTCCAGAACATCTGCAGTACATTGATGACATCATTGTGTGGGGCAACACAGCAGAAGAAGTTTTTGAGAAGGGAAAGAAAATAGTCCAAATCCTTCTGAAGGCTGGTTTTGCCATAAAACAGAGTAAGGTCAAGGGACCTGCACAGCCAGTTCGTAAGCCCTCTCTACCAAGTGACCCGGAAGAAGAACGAATTCAAATGGGGCCCTGAGCAACAACAAGCCTTTGAACAAATTAAACGGGAGATAGTTCATGCAGTAGCCCTTGGGCCAGTCCGGGCAGGGCAGGATATTAAAAATGTGCTCTACACTGCAGCCGGGGAGAATGGCCCTACCTGGAGCCTCTGGCAGAAAGCACCAGGGGAGACTCGAGGTCGACCCCTAGGGTTTTGGAGTCGGGGATACAGAGGATCCGAAGCCTGCTATACTCCAACTGAGAAGGAGATCCTGGCAGCATATGAAGGGGTTCAAGCTGCTTCAGAAGTGGTTGGTACTGAAGCACAGCTCCTGCTGGCACCCCGACTGCCGGTGCTGGGCTGGATGTTCAAAGGGAGGGTCCCCTCTACACATCATGCAACTGATGCTACATGGAGTAAGTAGGTTGCACTGATCACACAACGGGCTCGAATAGGAAACCCCAGTCGCCCAGGAATCTTGGAAGTGATCATGGACTGGCCAGAAGGGAAAAACCTTAGAATATCACCAGAGGAGGAGGTGACACGTGCTGAAGAGGCCCCACTGTATAATAAATTGCCAGAAAATGAAAAGCAATATGCCCTGTTCACTGATGGGTCCTGTCGTCTTGTGGGAAAGCATCGGAGGTGGAAAGCTGCTGTATGGAGTCCTATACGACAAGTCGCAGAAACTGCTGAAGGAGACGGGGAGTCGAGTCAGTTTGCAGAGGTGAAAGCCATCCAGCTGGCTTTAGATATTGCTGAAAGAGAAAAGTGGCCAGTCCTTTATCTCTCTACTGACTCATGGATGGTGGCAAATGCCCTGTGGGGGTGGCTGCAGCAATGGAAGCAGAGCAACTGGCAGCGCAGGGGCAAACCCATCTGGGCTGCCGCATTGTGGCAAGATATTGCTGCCCGGGTAGAGAACCTGGTTGTAAAAGTTCGTCATGTAGATGCTCATGTACCTAAGAGTCGGGCCACTGAAGAACATCAAAACAACCAGCAAGTAGATCAGGCTGCTAAGATTGAAGTGGCTCAGGTGGATTTGGACTGGCAACATAAGGGTGAATTATTTATAGCTCGGTGGGCCCATGACGCCTCAGGCCATCAAGGAAGGGATGCAACATACAAATGGGCTCGTGATCGAGGGGTGGACTTAACTATGGACAGTATTGCACAGGTTATTCATGAGTGTGAAACATGCGCTGCAATCAAGCAAGCCAAGCAGTTCAAGCCCCTTGGGTATAGTGAACGATGGCTGAAATATAAATATGGGGAGGCCTGGCAGATTGATTACATCACGCTCCCACAGACCCACCAAGGCAAGCGCTATGTGCTCACCATGGTGGAAGCAACCACTGGATGGTTGGAAACATATCCCGTGCCCCATGCCACCGCCCGGAACACCATCCTGGGCCTTGAAAAGCAAGTCCTGTGGCGACATGGCACCCCAGAAAGAATCGAGTCAGACAACGGGACTCATTTCCGAAACAACCTCATAGACACCTGGGCCAAAGAGCACGGCATTGAGTGGGTGTATCACATCCCTTACCATGCACCAGCCTCCGGGAAAATTGAGCGATACAATGGATTGTTAAAGACTACCCTGAGAGCAATGGGTGGTGGGACGTTTAAACATTGGGATACGCATTTAGCAAAAGCCACCTGGTTAGTCAACACCAGGGGATCTGCCAATCGAGCTGGCCCTGCCCAATCAAAACTTTTACGTACTGTAGAAGGAGATAAAGTTCCTGTAGTGCACATGAAAAATATGCTGGGGAAGACAGTCTGGGTGACCTCCCCCTCTGACAAAGGCAAACCCATTCGTGGGATTGCTTTTGCTCAAGGACCTGGGTGCACTTGGTGGGTGATGCGAAAGGATGGGGAAGCCCAATGTGTACCTCAAGGGAATCTGATTTTGGGTCAAAATAGCCAATGAACTGAATTGTATAATATTAATTGCTTTATAATACTGTATGTTATCTCTTAACTATATGTTATCTCTTAACTTCATGTTAATATAATAATATAGTAGGTTAATATTAAGTATATAATAATGTATATTATGATTGCTATATGCCGCATCAATGGTATTGCAGTAAGAATTGCCCAGCTTAATGAAAATGAACTTTGATGAAACCATGTTGGAATGAGAACTGACTTCAGCATGCAACAGTCCAACACTGCACACCACCTCTCCTGCTCTGAAAGACTGTGATGACAGATGGAACCCAAAGTCATGGGCTAAATGAACTCAATGGACATTTTAGAGGGATGGGCCATAGATGAAGGGAATGATATCTGTGTGTATATCAAGATAGGGAAAGCGGTGGTGATTAATTGGAACACATTGGAAAGGGGAGGGCCTGTGCATGATGTAGATGGTATAGAATAAGGGCTGGATACTGTCCTGGTTTCGGCTGGGATAGAGTTAATTTTCTTCCTAGCAGCAGGCATAGTGCTGTGTTTTGGATTTAGTAGGAGAAGAATGCTGATAACACACTGATGGTTTAGTTGTTGCTGAGTACTGCTCATGCTAGTCAAGGACTTTTTTCAGCTTCCATGCTCTGCCAGGCGCACAAGAAACTGGGAGGGGGCACAGCCAGAATAGTTGATCCAAACTGACCAAAGGGCTATTCCATACCATATGATGTCATGCTCAGTATATAAACTGAGGGGGGGTGGCCAGGGAGCAGCGATCGCTGCTCGGGAACTGTCTGGGTATCGGTCGGCGGGAGGTGATCAATTGCATTGTGCATCACTTGCTTCGTGTATCATTATTATTATTATCATTATTATACTGTTACTATTAGCATTACTATTTTACTTTATTTCAATTATTAAACTGTTCTTATCTCAACCCAGGAGTGTTTCTCACTCTTACTCCTCCGATTCTCTCCCCCATTCCATCGTGGTAGGGGGAGTGAGCGAGCGGCTGCGTGGTGCTTAGTTGCTGGCTGGGGCTAAACCACGACACTTTGCTGTGTATTTATTTTGGAAGGGAAGTTGGTACAGATAGCTTTAATCTAGAGAGTACAGAATAAAAAAAGAAGCAATGAGTGTCTTATAACCTGCTCTTTGGTATATAGCAGCCCACAAGTTTGTCTTCTGCTGTCCTGGGAGTGGATAAGTTTTCAAGGTGGTGGTTTGAGAGTGGGAGATGGAGAAAATTGTGTATTTTGCTGCCCATATCCAAGCAAATGCTCTTCCAAAGATGGTCCTTAGGAGACATTTGTGTATGTTCTAGAATACCCTTTGCCAACCCAAACGGTCCATGCTTTCTCTCTCTGCTTGGACAGCGTGCGCAGAATTTGTGGGGTTTGGTGTTTGGGTTTTTTGTTTTTTTCATGTGATGCCATAATGTTTGAGCAGTTTCTGTCCTACTACATTAGGCTTAATTTTCTCTCTAAAATGTTGCAGTTTGTGAAGACAGTAGACTTGAAGCCCCTTATCATGAAGAAAGCAATTTTCTGTGAAAGAACGAGATCATTACAATGTTGGTTGGTTTTGTTTTGATTTTACACAGAACCATATGAACAGACCTCTGTGGAGGCTCATTGACTTTATGGACTTTAAGACACTGTGAAATTCAAATATACAAGGAATTCCAAAACTCGATTTGGACCCCTTTTTTTTTGTATTGTCTGAATCTAAACACAACAAGATTTCTTCCATGTTGGAAACCTTTTCATGTTTGATACTGGTTCAGGTTGAGCTATCATTCCTTTTGAGAGATCATCTGCTTACACCATGTTTTAGTTTAGGAGGGAAATCCAGTAAGCAATTACAAAAACATAATGTCTTTAAGTCAAGATATCTTGAACGTCTCTCTGTCACGAATGCAGGTTTGTGAATCCTGCTGATTATGTCAATTCACTATGAATGAGTGACTTTACACAGTTTGATTTAGTAACAGTTAGAATTTACTTGTAGCAAATCACAGAATTTGATTATAATATTTTTAATAGCACTCAATCATCAATGATTAACAAAGTGATTAGACAAAATTGATCAAAACAGTGACTTAGTTACAGATTCGAAGATGGCAAGGTTCACTCTATTACTACATGGAAGTGCATAAAGGAAAATTAAATCACACTGAGTTGGAATGATTCATAAAGGGATTGCATATATAGGAGATAAGGAGAACCCTCCCGTTGAGTCACGAGGTTCAGAATAGACCCCCTTGCTTTCTAAACTCCTTTCAGAGAGGAGTCTAGGTACGGCTAGGTCCAATCTTAGTCTCAGACTTGGTCAGCGGTTTATGTCAATAAGGATAATGCAGCAGTATAAGACTCTCTTTGAAATTAAATCATACATCTACAGACCACTTAAACTGATTCACACATGCATACACACAAACATGAATGCATATATAAAAATGGTATGCCTGTTAAAAATTCCCCTCGAGTTCAGTGAAATACTCACGTCTAATGCCTTGGCATTTCTCAGCAGGCGAGAGTAGAGCCTCGAGGAGTGAAGAATTTCAGCCCAGGCTCCGTTGTTGATCTTCGGCAATGGAGTTCTGGTGGCAGCAGACTTTCGGAATCTGCTAGTTTCGCTGACTCTGAGAGACATTTCAATCAGAGGGAGATGCTGGTGCGGCCCGCAGCAGTCCAGGAGAGCTCAAAGGGCCTGACTTAGGACTGCTGTTTATAGGATTGTGAGATGATTGACTTTAATAACCAGTAAATTTCCATCTGAGCCTCAATTTGGGTCGGTAGTTGCTGGAATTCCAGCAGTGATGATACCACCCTGTTTCAAGGCTGTCAGGGGTAGCTGTTTGTTCTTGCTCCCCTTGTTAGCCATAATATGAAGATTTTGATAAGGACAGGGCCGCTCTCTGCTGCAGCCATGTAGGAGTTTCTAGTACAATTAAGGGGCGCTTAACTGACTAACTTGCTACACAAAAGCAGCGGCCTGGAATTCCTGAGATCGTAAAACTGTTGAAGAGAAAGAGGAATGGGGGTGGGGGGGGATGCACCACCACAATCCACCCAGTGACTATAGTCAGTCCATCTCACCCACAAAGTGGCGGTGAGGTCACCTCTTGCCTCTGTGCCTATAAACAGATTAATGCCATATTCCAATTATAATTTTGAGGGAAATTTTTAGTGCGCTCAATTATCAAGTTTTGGTTAAATGTGGTTAAACAGTTTCATATATGCGAGGAGGTTTTGGTAACAATGTCAGCTGTCTAGCTATTCTCCACACTCTAACATATAGAACTATATTCAACAGCAAACACAATACAGTAAAAATGAGTAAGATTACAATAGGATGCAGTAGTTGATTCAGAATGCCTGTTGCAGTTGGTGACCATCCGAATAATGTATCCCACCAGAGATGTTCCCAGTGATGTTTTTTTGTCCATTGATCTGAATTCTTTTCAGCAGTTGATTCAGGTCACTATGTTGCAACAGTTTTCTCACCAATGTGAGATTCATTCTGCTGTGTCACTGTCCTGGTTTCAGCTGGGATAGAGTTAATTTTCTTCCTAGTAGCAGGCACAGTGCTGTGTTTTGGATTTAGTAGGAGAATAACACACTGATGTTTTAGTTGTTGCTAAGTACTGCTTATGCTAGTCAAGGACTTTTCAGCTTCCCATGCTCTGCCAGGGGCACAAGAAGCTGGGAGGGGGCACAGCCAGAATAGTTGATCCAAACTGACCAAAGGGCTATTCCATGCCATATGATGTCATACTCAGTATATAAACTGAGGGGGGGTGGCCAGGGAGCAGCGATCGCTGCTCGGGAACTGTCTGGGTATCGGTCGGCGGGAGGTGATCAATTGCATTGTGCATCACTTGCTTCGTGTATCATTATTATTATTATCATTATTATACTGTTACTATTAGCATTACTATTTTACTTTATTTCAATTATTAAACTGTTCTTATCTCAACCCAGGAGTGTTTCTCACTCTTACTCCTCTGATTCTCTCCCCCATTCCATCGTGGTAGGGGGAGTGAGCGAGCGGCTGCGTGGTGCTTAGTTCCTGGCTGGGGCTAAACCATGACATTCACAAAGGGAGTTTGTTACCCCGTGTGCAACAATCCAATCCACACACTCAGTCGAGATATCAAATTTTTTTGCTCTGCGCCTTATTTATACACAAAACTTACAGAATTAGTAATTACCATGCTATCTGCTCTTGGTCAACTATATTCTAATTAGCCTTGCTCGCTACGTAAATTAGCACACATGATCCTTATGGGGAGGACACAAATCTTTTGGTCCTAAATTGAGTCGGTGGTCGTGATCCCCCCCAGCCGGAATTACCTTTCCCCGTTACTGTTCTTCAGCAATCGTCCAGTTTTTCCAGCACCTGCTGGGGTAGGATGTTCCCTTTTATCAGTTTCTCAGTAATTCTTCAAGGTCTAGTTTCTCTGGGATGTCTTTGGTTAAAGGATGCTGAATGTTTGTTCTTCTGATTAAGGATGATTAAGTGCCTTTTACTTGCCAGCTCCTGCTACGACGTTAGCTAAGTTTCAGAGTTAGCCTTCAACAATTGCAGTGGGGGTAAGTGATAGATCTTTGATCACAGGCTAAGAGGAGCAACGTTGCTAGGGTTTGGAATAGTAACATGAACACAGCATTTCCGTACGCCATCCTGCAGGGTGCTGCAAAAGAGAGAGAAAAGAGAAAAAAATGTTTCGGCGGGGAGAGTCCGAACAGGTTATCCCTTTTATGATACTGGATAAATCCACCTAGTAGTAATTCTGTGTTTTGTACCACTGTTATCAATAGCTTCCCAAGCAAGTGTGCCACGAGGTTTAGTCAGAGTCATAGGCACATTTCCAGTTTGTGGTAAATTAACCATAACTGGTTTTCCTGGTTGCTCTCCACCTCTGAACCCTAGGTCGACAATTTATGGGTTTCAGTTCCTGGGAACTATTTTGGGGTGTTTGTTTAATTTGTCTGATGTTATGATTAGGATTTTCAGTTTCAACAGATTGATTACTCCATCCCACTTCTCGCCCATGTTTTATGATGTCATGCATCAGTGTTGCCCAGGTGGGGAGATCTCTGCGCATTAAAGCCCCTTCTTGTCCATTGACAACTTCCCTCATGTCTAATAGGGCATTGAACTCTGCGTTCCCCCTTATTTCATCTCGTTTTGCAATAAGGTAGGATTTGAGCATAGCAGGGGCTCTCTTAATTAATGGCTTTAGCATCTCATGATGTATGATTGCTGATATGGGACTGTCAAAAATGCTGCAATCATACATGGCCTGGATACAGGCAGCTTTTGTAATAGCTGTGGAAAGTTCATTTAGGGATATAATAGGTATTACTAGAGGTTCTCCTGTCTCCTGTACATCAATTCCATCAGCCCAGTATGCCAGTCTACTGGTTATCGAATGGGGATCATTCGGAGGCACAGGGCCAGCATTTAAGAAGACACCAGGGCCCCAATATACACTGGCTTCATCGCTGTTTAGTAAAATTCTGTCTTGTCCAGTTAAACATACTCTCCATAAATATTCAGTTTCAGTTTCGCCTGGCTTAAAGCCATAGCGTTCTTGTAGGTCAGACATTTGGATTGGATCAAATGGGGTTATTTTTCGGGTACAATTTCCTACTCCACCCCGAGGCCCAGCAGTTTCTTCTGATTTTATAATGGGCCTAGCTACACATGTAGGGGGATTTGGAGGAGGTAAGGAATCATCTTTCCCCATATCGTTATTGTCAAGGTCACCCCAGATGTTTCCATCCCATTCTTCAGGAGATACAATTAGTTTTCTAATTTGTGCAATGTCAAGGGAGTTGGGGGCTTGCATGAGCATCATCTCAACCTTTTCTGCCAATTTTTGTTTTTCCTCCTTTTTTTTCTGCTGTTGTTTCTGTAGTTCTTCAATTCGTTGGGACAGTATTAATTCAGCTGCCTTCCTGCCTTCTATTTCGTCCTTTAGATCCTGCTCCCTTCTCTTAGATCTTTTTTTGTCTTTGCAGGCAGCTTCTAGGCAAGTGCCTAGCATTTTACAGATAATTCCTTTTCCTTTACCATTTTTAATATTCCCTCTGGCCACCTTTAGCTGTTTTTCCACTGTTTCCCAATTATCCCAGTTATCAAGAGCCCATTCGTCTGAGAATTTAGGACTTGGACTTATTCCATGCACCTTTAAGTAATCAGTGACACTGCTTGCCATCCTGCCGACGACGCCAAATTGTCACAAATGCAGGTCTGTGAACCCTGCTGATTATGTCGATTCACTATGAATGAATGACTTTACAGAGTTTGATTTAGTAAAAGTTAGAATTTACTTGTAGCAAATTGCAGAATTTGATTATAATATTTTCAATAGCACTCAATCATCAATGATTAATAAAGTGATTAGACAAAATTGATCAAAACAGTGACTTAGTTACAGATTCGAAGATGGCAAGGCTCACTCTATTACTACATAGAAGCACATAAAAGAGAATTAAATCTCAATGAGTTAAAATGATTCATAAAAGGATTGCGTATATATGGAATAAAGGCAAGGGGGGGTGGGGGGGGCCCTCCCATTGAGTCACAAGGTTTAGACTAGACCCTCTTGCTTTCTAAACTCCTTCTCAGAGAGGAGCCTAGGTGCGGCTAGGTCTAGACCTAGTCTCAGACTTGGTCAACAGTTTATATGGATAAGGAGAATGTATATATATGCATATATGTATATCTAGTACATAGGAAAAATATATAAAGGAAATTGGATTATATGAGAGAGAGAGAGAAATCATATGTAGGGGATACGGAAACCCTCCCGTTGAGTCACGAGGTTCAGAATAGACCCCCTTGCTTTCTAAACTCCTCAGAGAGGAGCCGAGGTGCGGCTGGGCCCACTCTTAGTCTCAGACTTGGTCAACAGTTTAGGAGAGTAATGCTATAAGAATAATACAGCAGTATAAAACTCCTTTTAAAATTAAATCATACATATACAGACTACTTAAATTGATTCATGCATGCACACTTACAAATATAAATGCATATATGAAAATAGTATACCTGTTAAAAATTCCCCTCGAGTTTAGTGAAATACTCATGTCTAATGCCTTGGCATTTCTCAATGGGCGAGAGTAGAGTCTCGAGGAGTGAAGAATATCAGCAGCCCAGGCTCCGTTGTCGATCTCCGGCAATGGAGTTCTGGTGGCAGCAGACTTTCGGAGTCTGCTAGTTTTTGCTGACTCTGAGAGACATTTCGATCAGAGGGAGATGCTGGTGCGGCCCACGGCAGTCCAGGAGAGCTCAAAGGGCCTCACCTGGGACTGCCGTTTATAGGATTGTGAGATGATTGACTTTAATAACCAGTAAATTTCCATCCGAGCCACAATTCGGGTCGGCTTGTTGTTGGAATTCCAGCAGTGATGATACCACCCTGTTTCAAGGCTGTCTGGGGTAGCTGTTTGTTCTCGTTCCCGTTGTTAGCCATAATATGAATCTTGATAAGAACAGAGCCGCTCTCTGCTCCAGCCATGTAGGAGTTTCTGGTACAATTAAGGGGTGCTTAACTGATCAACTCTCTACACAAAAGCTGCGGCCTGGAATTCCTGAGACTGTAAAGCAGCCAAAGTGAAGGGGAAAAACAGAACGGAAAAACAGGGAGGAGGGGGAGATGTACCACCACATATATATATCAAGATACGGAAAGCGGTGGTGATTAATTAGAACACATTGGAAAGGGGTGGGCCTGTGCATGACGTAGATGGTATAGAATAAGGGGTGGATAGAAAAAAATCTCATACAATTGTAGAATGCTTTACAAAGAGTCTTTTGCTCTTTCTTACAGGGCCAGGATGTAGTAGAGAAAACTATGTGAAACTGAAGTAGTGTCGTGGTTTAGCCCCAGCCAGCAACTAAGCACCACGCAGCCGCTCGCTCACTCCCCCTACCACGATGGGATGGGGGAGAGAATCGGAGGAGTAAGAGTGAGAAACACTCCTGGGTTGAGATAAGAACAGTTTAATAATTGAAATAAAGTAAAATAGTAATGCTAATAGTAACAGTATAATAATAATAATAATAATAATGATACACGAAGCAAGTGATGCACAATGCAATTGCTCACCACCCGCCGACCGATACCCAGACAGTTCCCGAGCAGCAATCGCTGCTCCCTGGCCAACCCCCCCCAGTTTATATACTGAGCATGACGTCATATGGTATGGAATAGCCCTTTGGTCAGTTTGGATCAACTATTCTGGCTGTGCCCCCTCCCAGTTTCTTGTGCACCTGGCAGAGCATGGGAAGCTGAAAAAGTCCTTGACTAGCGTAAGCAGTACTCAGCAACAACTAAAAACATCAGCATGTTATCAACATTCTTCTCCTACTAAATCCAAAACACAGCACTATGCCTGCTGCTAGGAAGAAAATTAACTCTATCCCAGCCGAAACCAGGACAGTATCCAGCCCTTATTCTATACCATCTACGTCATGCACAGGCCCTCCCCTTTCCAATGTGTTCCAATTAATCACCACCGCTTTCCCTATCTTGATATACACACAGATATCATTCCCTTCGTCTATGGCCCATCCCTCTAAAATGTCCATTGAGTTCATTTAGCCCATGACTTTGGGTTCCATCTGTCATCACAGTCTTTCAGAGCAGGAGAGGTGGTGTGCAGTGTTGGACTGTTGCATGCTGAAGTCAGTTCTCATTCCAACATGGTTTCATCAAAGTTCATTTTCATTAAGCTGGGCAATTCTTACTGCAATACCATTGATGCGGCATATAGCAATCATAATATACATTATTATATACTTAATATTAACCTACTATATTATTATATTAACATGCAGTTAAGAGATAACATACAGTATTATAAAGCAATTAATATCATACAATTCAGTTCATTGGCTATTTTCACCCAAAATCAAATTCCCTTGAGGTACACATTGGGCTTCCCCATCCTTTCGCATCACCCACCAAGTGCACCCAGGTCCTTGAGCAAAAGCAATCCCACGAATGGGTTTGCCTTTGCCAGAGGGGGAAGTAACCCAGACTGTCTTCCCCAGCATATTTTTCATGTGCACTACAGGAACTTTATCTCCTTCTACAGTACGTAAAAGTTTTGATTGGGCAGGGCCAGCTCGATTGGCAGATCCCCTGGTGTTGACTAACCAGGTGGCTTTTGCTAAATGCGTATCCCAATGTTTAAACGTCCCACCACCCATTGCTCTCAGGGTAGTCTTTAACAATCCATTGTATCGCTCAATTTTCCCGGAGGCTGGTGCATGGTAAGGGATGTGATACACCCACTCAATGCCGTGCTCTTTGGCCCAGGTGTCTATGAGGTTGTTTCGGAAATGAGTCCCGTTGTCTGACTCGATTCTTTCTGGGGTGCCATGTCGCCACAGGACTTGCTTTTCAAGGCCCAGGATGGTGTTCCGGGCGGTGGCATGGGGCACGGGATATGTTTCCAACCATCCAGTGGTTGCTTCCACCATGGTGAGCACATAGCGCTTGCCTTGGCGGGTTTGTGGGAGTGTGATGTAATCAATCTGCCAGGCCTCCCCATATTTATATTTCAGCCATCGTTCACTATACCCGAGGGGCTTGAACTGCTTGGCTTGCTTGATTGCAGCGCATGTTTCACACTCATGAATAACCTGTGCAATACTGTCCATAGTTAAGTCCACCCCTCGATCACGAGCCCATTTATACGTTGCATCCCTTCCTTGATGGCCTGAGGCGTCATGGGCACACCGAGCTATAAATAATTCACCCTTATGTTGCCAGTCCAAATCCACCTGAGCCACTTCAATCTTAGCGGCCTTATCTACTTGCTGGTTGTTTTGATGTTCTTCAGTGGCCCGACTCTTAGGTACATGAGCATCTACATGACGAACTTTAACAACCAGGTTCTCTACCCGGGCAGCAATATCTTGCCACAATGCGGCAGCCCAGATTGGTTTGCCTCTGCGCTGCCAGTTGCTCTGCTTCCATTGCTGCAGCCACCCCCACAGGGCATTTGCCACCATCCATGAGTCAGTAGAGAGATAAAGGACTGGCCACTTTTCTCTTTCAGCAATATCTAAAGCCAGCTGGATGGCTTTCACCTCTGCAAACTGACTCGACTCCCCTTCTCCTTCAGCAGTTTCTGCGACTTGTCGTATAGGACTCCATACAGCAGCTTTCCACCTCCGATGCTTTCCCACAAGACGACAGGACCCAACAGTGAACAGGGCATATTGCTTTTCATTTTCTGGCAATTTATTATACAGTGGGGCCTCTTCAGCACGTGTCACCTCCTCCTCTGGTGATATTCTAATGTTTTTTCCTTCTGGCCAGTCCATGATCACTTCCAAGATTCCTGGGCAACTGGGGTTTCCTATTCGAGCCTGTTGTGTGATCAGTGCAACCTACTTACTCCATGTAGCATCAGTTGCATGATGTGTAGAGGGGACCCTCCCTTTGAACATCCAGCCCAACACCGGCAGTCGGGGTGCCAGCAGGAGCTGTGCTTCAGTACCAACCACTTCCGAAGCAGCTCGAATCCCTTCATATGCTGCCAGGATCTCCTTCTCAGTTGGAGTATAGCGGGCTTCGGATCCTCTGTATCCCCGACTCCAAAACCCTAGGGGTCGACCTCGAGTCTCCCCTGGTGCTTTCTGCCAGAGGCTCCAGGTAGGGCCATTCTCCCCAGCTGCGGTGTAGAGCACATTTTTAATATCCTGCCCTGCCCGGACTGGCCCAAGGGCTACTGCATGAACTATCTCCCATTTAATTTGTTCAAAGGCTTGTTGTTGCTCAGGGCCCCATTTGAATTCGTTCTTCTTCCGGGTCACTTGGTAGAGAGGGCTTACGATCTGGCTGTAATTTGGAATATGCATTCTCCAAAAACCCACAACGCCTAAGCAAGCTTGTGTTTCCTTTTTGCTAGTTGGTGGGGACATAGCTGTTATTTTGTTGATCACATCCATTGGGATCTGACGACGTCCATCTTGCCATTTTATTCCTAAAAACTGGATCTCCTGTGCAGGCCCCTTGACCTTACTCTGTTTTATGGCAAAACCAGCCTTCAGAAGGATTTGGACTATTTTCTTTCCCTTCTCAAAAACTTCTTCTGCTGTGTTGCCCCACACAATGATGTCATCAATGTACTGCAGATGTTCTGGAGCTTCACCCTGTTCCAGTGCTGTCTGGATCAGTCCATGGCAAATGGTGGGGCTGTGCTTCCACCCCTGGGGCAGTCGGTTCCAGGTGTACTGAACACCCCTCCTGGTACAAGCAAACTGGGGCCTGCACTCTGCTGCCAAAGGGATGGAGAAAAATGCATTAGCAATATCAATTGTGGCATACCACTTAGCTGCCTTTGACTCCAGTTCATATTGAAGTTCTAGCATGTCTGGCACGGCAGCACTCAGCGGCGGTGTAACTTCGTTCAGGCCACGATAGTCCACTGTTAGTCTCCACTCCCCATTAGACTTTTGCACTGGCCATATGGGACTGTTAAAGGGTGGGCGAGTCTTGCTGATCACTCCCTGGCTCTCCAGGCGACGAATCAGGTTATGGATGGGAATCAGGGAATCTCGGTTGGTGCGATATTGCCGCCTGTGCACAGTTGTGGTAGCAATCGGCACCTGTTGTTCCTCAACCTTCAGCAACCCTACAATCGAAGGGTCCTCTGAGAGACCCGGCAAGGTGGACAACTGTTTAATTTCCTCTGTCTCCAAAGCAGCTATACCAAAAGCCCACCGGTACCCTTTTGGGTCCTTGAAATACCCTCTCCTGAGGTAGTCTATGCCAAGGATGCACGGAGCGTCTGGGCCAGTCACAATGGGGTGCTTTTGCCACTCATTCCCAGTTAGGCTCACTTCAGCTTCCAGTACAGTTAGCTGTTGGGATCCCCCTGTCACTCCAGAAATACAAATGGGTTCTGCCCCTCTATAGTTTGATGGCATTAGCGTGCACTGTGCACCAGTGTCCACTAGAGCCTCATACTCCTGGGGGTCTGACGTTCCAGGCCATCGAATCCACACAGTCCAGTAAACCCGGTTGTCCCTTTCCTCCACCTGGCTGGAGGCAGGGCCCCTCTAACACTGGTCACAGTATTCGCTGTTCACTTCCTGTAAATGTGAATCAAAAGTCCCCTGATCAAGGTCGGAAGTAAAATTAGCCCTCTTACTCTGTCTCGGGAACTGCTCACTGGAAACTGGAGCTGCAATTTTCCTGGGAGAACCGCCTTTCCTAATAGTTTTTCCTTGCAACTCACGCACCCGTGCCTCTAAGGTTGAGGTGGGTTTTCCATCCCACTTTCTCATGTCCTCTCCATAATCACGCAGGTAAAACCACAGGGTGCCCCGTGGTGTGTATCCTCTATATCCTCTCTCTTGAGCATAAGGACGTTGACTCCTAATGGCTGAGACACTGGTCCGTGCAGGTGGGGAGTAGGACAGATCCTCTCTGAGTTGTTGGAACTCTTGGCACAGTTTTTCCACAGCCGAGACACAGGCCCGTAGGGAGGAAGAGAGCTTTTCTTCGTAGTCCCGGAGTTGTCTAGCCACTTCATCCACCATTGGTGCCTCGTCGTCTTTCCAGGCTAGTATTGCCAACGAGTTGGAATACGATGCTGGTGCGCTCCGTACCACCTTCCGCCACATGGATTGTGTGCACCTGACTTCATCTGGGTCTTTGGGTAACTGCTCATCGTTCAGGTCAGTATAAATCTCCTCCAGCACGCCTAATTCCCTCAGGTACTGGATACCTTTCTCTACGGTGGTCCATTTGCTTGGGCGGTATAAAACATCCTCCTTGAAGGGATACCTTTCCTTCATGCTTGACAGAAGTCGCCTCCAGAGGCTGAGCGGTTTTGCCCCTTTTCCAATTGCTTTGTCAATGCCCCCTTCCCTGGAAAGGGATCCCAGCTGCTTGGCTTCCCTACCCTCTAAATCCAGGCTACTAGCCCCGTTATCCCAGCATCAGAGCAGCCAGGTGATGATATGCTCGCCTGGATGACGACCGAAATCTTTTCGCATCTCTCGCAGCTCACTCAGGGATAGGGATCGGGTGGTCACCATCTCATTTATGGGTTCTTCCTCCTCTGGTTCTCGTGATGGCCCTGGTTCATCTTCATCCCTTACTAAACGAACTGATTTCCTCATGTATTTTTTCTTCTGTATAGGGGCAACTGATACCGGCGCAGGTTGGTTCTCTGGTTTAGCCGCAGTGTCTGTCACTGGGGTTGGAGTAGCCGCAGTGCCCATGGCTGTGGTTTGAGTAGCCGCAGTGCTCATGGCTGTGGCTGGAGTAGCCACAGTGCCTGGGGCAGGGGTTTGAGTAGCTGCAAGGCCTGTAGTGGGGGTTGGAGTAGCCGCAGGGCCTGTAGTGGGGGTTTGAGTAGCCACAGTGCTTGTTGTTTTGTCATCATATCCAGAGACCTTCTCTTTCTTTTGAGGGTACTGATTAGTGTTGACCACGGCTCGATAGGCATGGGCCAGTCCCCAGCATGTTGCAATGATTTGTGTCTCTCTGGAGCTACCAGGGTGACAACATACTTCTTCCAAATACTTTACTAATTCTTCAGGATTCTGCACTTGTTCAGGGGTGAAGTTCCAAAACACTGGAGGTCCCCACTGCCCTAGGTACTTGCGCATACGATCCCACACACCCTGCCACTCATAACTATCCAGCCTTGGGGTAGATCTCTGGATGCTATTTTTAAACTGCTTACTGACCTTTATCAAAACGGAAACAACATTCCCAAGAAGTATCAATAGAAGTATCTTAACTGCCCAGGGGTGTTCAAGATACTGGAAAGTTGTTGTAATGAAGGAGGAAACATCATAGAAGAAAGCAGCAAAGGTGCCATTCTGTATTTCCTCCACAACAAGCCTCTCAGAGTAAGAAGTATAATTGCTAACTCTCTCTATGAGGTAGTACCCGAAGTACAGTAGTGACTTCTGTATGAAACCCAAATACCAAAGAATGCTCAAGGTCAGGGTTTTGATAAGGAGCCTCCCAAGCAAAAGATCATGAATCACTACAGAGCATAGCACACTACACAAACTGACAGCAAGCTTTAACGCGTGCTGCAAAAAAAAGAACATGGTGCAGATCAGACGAACTAATATCGTGACCGGCAACTGTTAACAGACTCCTTAATACACTCTGGTTAATCTGTTGTTATCTCAAACCCTTCGTGCCCCACGTTGGGCGCCAAAAAGGACTGTCGTGGTTTAGCCCCAGCCAGCAACTAAGCACCACGCAGCCGCTCGCTCACTCCCCCTACCCCGATGGGATGGGGGAGAGAATCGGAGGAGTAAGAGTGAGAAACACTCCTGGGTTGAGATAAGAACAGTTTAATAATTGAAATAAAGTAAAATAGTAATGATAATAATAACAATATAATAATGATAATAATAATAATATTATACAAAGCAAGTGATGCACAATGCAATTG
Source organism: Pelecanus crispus (assembly GCF_030463565.1). Classification (NCBI taxonomy): domain Eukaryota; kingdom Metazoa; phylum Chordata; class Aves; order Pelecaniformes; family Pelecanidae; genus Pelecanus; species Pelecanus crispus. The sequence continues at coordinate 5,482,468 of NC_134675.1, forward strand.
CTCACCACCCGCCGACCGATACCCAGACAGTTCCCGAGCAGCAATCGCCGCTCCCCGGCCAACCCCCCCCAGTTTATATACTGAGCATGACATCATATGGTATGGAATAGCCCTTTGGTCAGTTTGGATCAACTATTCTGGCTGTGCCCCTTCCCAGCTTCTTGTGCACCTGGCAGAGCATGGGAAGCTGAAAAGTCCTTGACTAGCATAAGCAGTACTTAGCAACAACTAAAACATCAGTCTGTTATCAGCATTCTTCTCCTACTAAATCCAAAACACAGCACTATGCCAGCTACTAGGAAGAAAATTAACTGTATCCCAGCTAAAACTAGGACACTCTGCTAACAGATCGGAGGAGTAAGAGTGAGAAACACTCCTGGGTTGAGACAAGAACAGTTTAATAATTGAAATAAAGTAAAATAGTAATGCTAATAGTAACAGTATAATAATGATAATAATAATAATGATACACGAAGCAAGTGATGCATGGGAAGCTGAAAAAGTCCTTGACTAGTATAAGCAGTACTCAGCAACAACTAAAAACATCAGCATGTTATCAACATTCTTCTCCTACTAAATCCAAAACACAGCACTATGCCTGCTGCTAGGAAGAAAATTAACTCTATCCCAGCCGAAACCAGGACAAGTTGAAAAATAACTTGACTTGCCTAAAATACCAGTCTCAGTAGAGACCAAGTAAAGACAGGAAGCTGGCATGGCCTTGGACAAGATACTCATGAGGCCACATGTATCAGGTAGTACATGTCATGTAGTGACCAAAACTTTACATCTTTACTATGTACAGATGGTCAGAAATTCAGTGAAACAGTTTCTTTCCATAGAAAAGTGCAGTTTCATTGAAAATGAAACATTTCACTGGAACATACTGATTGATACTTTCAATGTAATCATATCTCAGTAGTGTTGCTGTTTCAGTAAAGGAAAATATATCCATCTGACTATATGAGTATTTTAAGTTGACTATTGATTAATACTTGTATTGCCTTAATATTGAAAAAAACCCACAGTGTATAATCAAATTCATCTGAACAATGAACATGAACAGTTTTTATCCTCCTGAAACTTCATTGTTCAGCATCATCATCATCATCTGATATTCTCAACATCAAATGCTCCATGAGTCATAAATTTTAATGTTTGAAAGGTTTTGCTTCACTGGTAATCTTTACTTTCTGGTCCGATTTAAATTGGAACAAACATTTTTGTAGTGTCTGAATTATCCACAGAATGGAAATTCTAGTTTCCAACCACCTCAAGTACTGTGCTTTCATAAGAAAGCATCTCATTAGAGATGCCTTATATTGCCTCTTGAATGTCTGGTGTCAGTTATAAGGCATGATATACATTTTTTCTCAGTGGCTGTGCATTATTAATTCAATGCACATCTGAATACATTTCTACGTTACTGAAGTCCAACTTTTTATCTCTGCAGATGATTGTGATGCTATGAGTATCTGTTGTTTCGACCACATGTTTGTCACTGAAGCTTTTGCCATTACAGAACAGTTTAAGCCAAGCTAAGCCTGTGCTGCCATACGGCCGCACCCTCTCTGCATGCCAGCAACAGTATTCATGCGGTTGCAACATAAACCAAGTTACGGTGTTGATTTGATTCCCTTTTTATTGTTGTTGGGCTACTTTTCAGACACTTGAACTACCTGAATAAGCTGACTGTGTAGTTGCATGAGACTATACCTGGTGTTAATATTTGTGTTTACTATTCCTAACATACACATCCAGTCTTGCATATAAGCTCTTCCCCCATGAAATAACTGAGCCAATGCCCCAAAAATCAAATGTGTCTGTTGCGTCAAGAGAGGCTTTGGAAGGTACCCAATTTATCGTTATAAGTCCGGTCGCATTCAGTGCACTGAACTATCACAATTACGGATTCACAAATAACGTAGGCACCTTTCGTCTAGTCGTGCTGCATGAACTATCACGGCCACACTTAAAGTGTCTGGTCGTGTTCAATGACCACTATCACGCTAGACCAATAAATCAAAGCAATTTATTAAAGCAACAGACACACAGGTTCTTTGGATTACCGGTGATAAATTCACTGACTGCAAGGCACATACAAATGCCAAAGTTTAGAATAACACAGATGCATCAAAAGACATAAAAGTGACTCTATAGAGGTTTCTAAGTTTCCCGCGGAGGCACTTGGTATAACCAAGTGTTAGATTCTTACCCAAAGGCGTCCCGATGGGGGGGAAGAGAGGCTCAGCCCGTCGACTGATCCCAGAGGTCAAAGTAGTACACGATGGTATCTTCCCCAACATGTCCTCTCTCTTAGGCCAATTTATAGTATTTTTACACATCAGGTGGAGCTTGAGGGACTCTAGTCATACATACTTTGTTTCGATTGGTGTAAAACTTTCTCACTTCATTTTAAAGGTACAGGCTCAGAAAAATTCAGAGCGCAGGCTCAGTGAGGGGGGGTCTTACCTTGGAGGCGAGTGGGTTTTGGGATGGGAGTGTGTTCTAGTATTATAATGATATTATAATGAGTAAAGTTTACTAAAGGACAGCATTTTCGTCAACATCATGATAGTTTGCTGACTCAGGGTATCACTTATGCAGCTTATCAGGGCCATGGTGCCTCTCCGAGTTCCCTTATCACAGGGCTTGGCCTTGATGTCTCCACACCACTCCACCCCCTGGGCAGCTCCTCTTAGAATCAGCACACCAGGCTCCCCTGGGTTGCGACATCCAAGATTACAGGCTTAGGAACTTCCTGTGGGATAGATTCCTTGCATCCAGCTGCATTCCATCCAGAAAGCTTCTTGAATGCTGTGCCTTTCTTGTAATCGTAAATCTAAGTCTGATGTCTAAGTCACCTCCAGCAATCACTCCACAGTGTCCTAAATACTAGGGAAGCTAGTCAAGTTTTGTTCTTGTTAAAATTTGCAGTAAATTTTATTCTATGGAAATACAGCTATAAATATACTTGCCTTTTCAACGTAGTCTATCTTAATGAAATGCAGATAAAAAGTGATTTGTCAGCACTCCCTCATCTGTCACAGGAGTGGCTGTCAATCTGCTTCCTTTCCCATCAGTCTGATCATTTGTACTTTGTCACACGTACAAGCATCATGTATTCAGATATAAGCAACTCCATATTTATATTCACAGTTCACATTGCGTGGTTGTACCAATAGAGTTTCCCAGTCCCTTCCCCAGCATCTCTCCCTTCTCAGAGCAGAGTTACATTCAGTCCTACTCTACATCAGCCATATCTCAGCTTATTTCCTGTCCCCCCCTTCAGTTTTCTTCCTGATTGCTCCTGTCTTTTTTTCATAACCATTATATTGAAGATCTAATTTGTCCAAGTTGCCTGAGCTCTGTGAATGTTCTGTCCTGCTCGTCAAGATAGTTAAGCTGAAGTCAATGAACCTACTCCTCAGCTTGACTGTAGGCACATGGCTGAAACAAGTCCAGAGAACTCAGCACTCAGGGCAACCCCTTTAGCACTACCATTAATACCGAATATGCCTGTTGCATATCTGTAATTGAGAGGGTCTCTTTCTTTTAGCCCTCATGTACCAAACCTTGCCTTAAAGCCATTGCAAGGAATCCAAGTATGCAAGGCAGCACAGTACCGAAAACCTTTGTACCAGCACTGTGAACTGTTCCAACATCCATTTGTGATTATCCAACTTTTTTATATAATACAACAGAGGAACGTAGATATTGGTTCTTTCCCCTGTACCCAGAGGGGAAGTGATGGAACATTTATTATAGTAATTTATGTCAGTTGTGTATGCATTTAAACCAATAAAATATCCTGCCAAATATTCCTCCAAAGCCAAAGTAGTGTTCTTGAGGAGTGATAAAAATTGCACTAAACATGTATATAATATATATAATTTTAAACAAAGCCTCTGTTGAAGAATCCAGATATTCCTTTTGATGTTATATAATGCCTGAGAGATAAAAATAATGATACCTGGCTCTGTCAGTGTTTGTCATTAAGCCCCTTACCGAAGGCTTCTAGCTTGACCAAATTTATATTAGACCAGGGCCTGACACAACGTATTAGCCCAAATGTAAAGAACTTGTTTGGGTTTGGTGGAGGGTGGGTGGGGGAAACATTTCTTGAAAACAGAGGTTTTTAAAAGTTGGTTGTGATCAGTATAAATTCACATTTAGATTGTTTGGAATGCTTTCATTCTAAAAGAAAATCAAACATTATGATGCCTATCTCAATTTTCTAACATACTTCTTTTAACTTGGAGCTAGTAGTAAGCGCCTGCTGTTTCTCAAAACATAGCTGACATCAGAGAAGTCTCACCTCTCAAAAGACCACAAAATAAAATGTTGAAAGCAGGTTGACAGATTGAGCATTTATCCTTTAAGAAATATGTCCTACTTTGCCCTAAAAGCTTAAAATCTCTTAATCATTGAAGAAACACTTTAGAATATATTGGGCCAAATTCTAGGGTGTTTGCATTTTTCATTGTTTGATTTTCCTATCATTTATGGCACATAAAGTAAATTGTTAGCAGTACTAGTGTTTTCTGATAGGTTTTCTTTGTTTTGGCAGTTCTCATTGTGCAGGATCAAAAGAACATCTGTTACAGTGACTCAGTATCTAAGGGCTAAATCCATTCCAACATGCAAAATCCAGGTAAACAAGCCCAACACAGGAGGGCTTCCCTATAGCCTAGGGCAAGAAACTTCTTTCTTCATTGCTTGGATACAAGTGACCCATGGATTTAATTCTGTGGAAAGAATCTTACCATTGATTCTCTTCTCTGAGATTTTCCTATTCCCAAAGTCTCCATCATGCTTTTATGATGGTTGCCATCATGACTGACACCCTAGAAACTGGGCTGGAAATCTCCAGAGTTCACAGTACCAGCTGCTTGGATGGAGCCTGTGCTTCAGGAGAGTCTCATCTGCTATTTTTTTTTTTGTCATGGAGAGAGACTTTATAAAGCACTCAGAGGCAGTTTTGCTATTGTAGGTAATTTATACACAGTCATTCACCTGCCACATCTATGAATATTATTTGCTCATATATTTACCCTCTGCTTTATCAGAACAATCCTTACTTGCATAGACAAAATCAGTGATCACTTCTGTGTGAAAGGCAAGGAGAAGTTGGAGTTTTATAAACTACTACCACCATGAATTATTATTTACATTAACTTATGGCTGCAACTAGGTAGATATTTTGGTGTATTATGTCATGTGCCCAGGGACTCTGCCCCCTCATCACCTGAACAGGCACCTTTGCAAAGCACCCCATATTCCCTCATTTGATGTACAAGATAAGGTTGAGAGAAAAGGCTGGGTTTGTTCAGCCTGAGCTAAATCTAATTACTATCTTCAGCTACCTAATCGGTCATTATAGAGAGGATTGAGTCAGATCCTTCTCAGATGTGCATGGTGAAAGGATGGGAAATGGACACAAGTTACAGCATGGGAAATTCCTATTAGATATATTTGAAAAAAAAAAAAAAAACCCAAACCCTCTTCATTGAGGGTGATTAAATGCTGGAAATTATTATTTTCCAGTAATAATTTAGAATCACACAATCATAGAATTGTTTAGGTTGGAAAAGACCTTTAAGATCATCCAGTCCAACCATTAACCTAACATTACCAAGTCCACCACTAAACCAATTCAGGGTAGAGTAGCAATTTCATGTTTCCTGGCTTGGTGGCTGGATTATTTATAATGAAAGTAAAAACTAGGAATCATTAAGGTTGGAAAGGACCTCTAAGATCATCATTCCAACCATCAACCCAACACCACCATGCCCACTAAACCATGTCCCCAAGTGCCACGTCTACCCATTTTTTGAACACTTCCAGGGATGGTGACTCCACCACCTCATTTACTGTATGTTTATCGTTAGCACATTCATTTTGTTAGGGTAGAAGATACTGATAGACTTCATTAAGCATACCTTTGCTTGAGAAGCAGCAGGTAAGTCTATTTTTCTAGTAACCACAACTATAACACAACAGAACCTATGACCCATGACCTCTGTTTTTGAGAAGACAAGCTGCAAAATTTCTTGATTAGATGGAGCTTCCTACAGAAAGCTCTTACTGCAGTGTATCACAATTGCTGCAATGTAGCCAAGATGTGATGGAAGCGAGAATAAATGAGGAGGGTCACTGAGAGTCAGAATAGGTCATTGTCTAACCAGGGAAAGATGCCATATAGAATCATAGAATCATTTAGGTTGGAAAAGACCTTTAAGAACATCCAGTCCAACCATTAACCTAACACTACCAAGTCCACCACTAAACTAATTAAGGGTAGAGTAGCAATTTCATGTTTCCTGGCTTGGTGGCTGGATTATTTGTAATGAAAGATAAAAACTAGGAATCATTAAGGTGGAAAGGACCTCTAAGATCATCACTCTACTCATTAATACAGCTATATAGGGCTTCCTGTCCTGCAATAGTCCCAGAGAATTTGTGAACTCTGGGCTGAACAGACCAAGCAGGGGCAAGTATTTCCACCAAAGGAGATAGCTTATGTGG